>NC_090291.1:16769166-18010833 GCF_037392515.1 Haliotis asinina
CATAATCAAAATATCTGTCATTTCTTCTATTCCATTGTATTGTCTAAAGTAACAATATGGTGTGATATGTCATCTACCAACAAAATCAGTTTATGATAAAAGAAAATATAGCAAATGGTGAGGTACATACGTTATATAGTGAACAGTCCTGACTGTTAATATCTTGTGAGGTTTTTGACATTCAGGTTGTACCAGTTTTCAGGGGAGGGGCGCTTATTATAGTGTTTATGGTAAGTTGGAATGTGAATATCTTTTTCAGTAGGAAGAGCTTGTGCGTGCGTGGAGACCAGCTTCTGAGTTTATTAAGTCAGTTTTAGTTGGGAAGATAGGTACTTATCTTTCTTGAACTTCAAGCCACTTTGTGCACATGAAATTACTTTTTATTCTCAAGGATCAGACATAATTGCTTAAACTTGATAAGGCTCCGTTCAGTACTACTGAAGAAGTTAAACACTGGGTTAATCCCTGAAACACAGCTAGTTAAAGGACAACACTAAATTGCATTTTATGTCAGTACATTTGAGCTTTCTGCAATGTCTACAGTTGATGAATAGTATTCACCAGTCCTCCATAACTGTGATCATGTGACAACATGGTGATCATGTGACGTCGGCAGGTGTCGAATGTGACCCCCACCCAAGGGACCTTCTGACCTGGCCCTTTTGGAGATTTGAAAAGTGTCACTAGACGAAAGACTTCAACTGCATCACATTTCAGCTGAAGTAGGGTCTTTTAAAAATGCGGACTTCTTGTCTCATAATGTAAAGCTGGAACTTAAATCGTCAAGATGGTTTTGCTTGCTCACATGACATAATGTGCGAACATGTAGCCATTAAATTTTTCAGATGTATAGACAACCATTTTTTTTTCACTTTAATAATACAACCTGTTTTCATGAAATACCACTATGTCAGAATTATACATAATTTCATCTTTTATTTCAGTTACATTTGTTACAGTGTTTATATCACCTATACAAATTACAACTGTGTGAAGTGAGTTGTACGGGGATGGTGGGCTGAAGGGGGTTGGGGTGGTGTCACTTTCATATATTTATTTAAATTTATTTAATTTGCTCTTTTACAGTTAGAATGATCAAATTGAACTTCACCTTCTGTCCTTAAGGCCAGACTACTTTTATTTCTTGTTTTACAGATCCGTAAGTCATATTTTGTCGAGAATGAGAAAAAAAATAAAAATATTTTCATACTCAAAAATAACATCCTTATGATTTTATTGGCAGATAAATTTAGAAGAATTATTTTTTTTTGTTTTTTGCCCTATATACACTTCCTAAACTGCCAAAGTAAAATATTTTATTATTTAGAAGAAATTCAACTTTGTCTGGTGATTTTATTTTCCCTCCTACCATTAGGTTTTCTGAGCAAAAAAACCTGTAAAACAAGAAGTAATATTAGTCTGGCCTTATGGTAAGATATAAGCTAGGTTAGGTTATTGGTACAGTCATCAATATTCCAGCTGTGTGGCAACACATATCAAAATATATATGATGTAATGATTTAACGTATCTCACTCACAGGTTTGTTCTTAATTTTGTTGTATATAGGACTTAATTCTAAGCATTTACAATAGGAGTATGTGCAATGATTTTTTCGCTATGAAGTGCTTAACTTGTAACCAGACTTGAGTGTAATTCTGCATTCTTCAAAATCTTTGAACTATGGAATTCACACTGCCTTCTTTTGTTTGGATTAAGATGAAGAAATTGATCAAGGTAACTCGTAATTACTCTCTGATGATCCTCACCTACTGAGGCATCAAATGAGTGTCTGTAAGATACGTGAAACTGATTGCAAAACCTGCATCAATAAAAAAGAATGTCAAGTCCCAATACATTACACTTACCTTCATGTTCCATTAGACACCAATTATAAATCAATTGTTGTCTCTTTTTTCTTACGTAACAAAGAGGGAAGATTTATTTGAGTAGTAAAAATGTTCTTAAGTGCAAATTATGGTACACGAAGAGTTTGACATTTTCCACAGAGCTTCCTCTGGAATCACTCACAATGTGTTACCCCCTCTCGAGCACCCCAATATAGATCTTCTCCCTGTGTGCAAGGTAAGGTTTATGAGAGCTGCATGTAGACATGTGTGCACCCTTTCTTTATGGACAAGATAGTCACAAGAATTCAAATGCTTTCATTTGCTATTCAGTCGATCAGTAGATGAGTCTAAATGTTTATTGCTTGTCTTGTTTTCGAACATTAACCCTGTACCTGCCTGTACACCTGGGGTAATAAAACATGGACGTTTTCACCTTAACGAGCCACTTGTCGTTGTCTACAGACTCTCCACATACTTCCAGGTCATGCCTTGCCAACAGCTTCAAGAGTTACACATGCACCATGTGCTGAAATAAGGACGAATGAAAGACACTGAAACTGTTGTTGCTCCAATTTCTGTTGTTTTTGTTTATTTAAAATAAATTTGTGATTAAATTTTCATAGAAAATATGATTGACATGATAGGAATATCAGGTTATCATCCTTGCAGAATGTATAATGTCAGAATTTTGTGATGTTCCCTAAATGGTCATTTTAAAATAGTGGGATATGTTTTTGTTTGATTGGACAGTGGGGCAGATTAGTGGTTAAGAGGTCATCCATGATGCCTAAGGTTTAGGCATGAGTACAATGTGTGAAGTCCATTTCTGGTGTCACCATGATATTGCTGGAATATTGCTAAAAACAGCATAAAAATTATACTGACTCAAATTTGACTGGGAGGTTGAGTAAAGTTGACAAATGATATCATTTGAATCTCTCTGCTGGACTGCAACTATTTAATAGACGTACTTGAAGAATCAACTCATGTAACCCTGCTCTGGACTGTCGGCCAAAAGGGTCATTAACGGCATATTAACTCCTCCTAAGTATGAAAATATCAATACCTAAATGGCTGTGACTTCATAGTCAGATTGCCACACACGACTTGTTCCACTGTTATAACTGCTTTAGCTGAGCTGTTATGATTGTGTATATTTGTACCAAGTACAGTGTGAAATCAAGTGGGAAAGTTAATAAGTTCAAACTCATTATTCAAGTATGTAAAATCTTTGTGATGAGAGATTACCCTGTGACAACTTATCAGTCTTTGGGACGGACATCTTTTGGGTCTTGACCGAGAACTTCAAAGCCAAAATAGTTCTGATTCAGAGATGTGGAGAGGGGCCTTTTGTTACATGGGGTCTTATCCGATAAGCCCAGTTTTAACAGAAGGTCCCTATGGTTCATTACTCCACAAATCCCAAACCTTAAAAGAGCCCTTCACTGTCATTATCCATTTAAATTCTTTTGTGACTGACAAATGTAGCAGTTTGAGATTCAAAAACTGACTTTTTGCTGGTTGTGGCTAGTTCTTTGATGATAATGACTTCTTGGGGTGACAGAGTCAAGCAGAAGAATACTGACAGCTATCTGTCTACCTGCTGGGGAATTTACCCTTGAACTGTGTTAAAGAAAGTGCCAGTTTTTCCCATCCTTGTGTGAGGTGATGAGGAGAAAGAAACAGCTTTGAGAATTACCATTGCTGAATTGATTTCAACATTTATTGTGCACATGCATACACATGCGAAGAGATGTACACTGTAGATCTATATGGTGGCCCATTTGGTGGTGTGTCTGCTTTTATGGTTTATGGTAGCATACACACGTGGTGGTCCGATTAATTTAAATAATCAAAGATTGATCACAGTGATCAAATGATTGATCACATTTCCTCCTTATCAAACACAAACAAATTGGGAACTATCATTTAAGTGTTTGAAACACTTGACGATGGAATGTATCTTAAAAGTTGTCAGGCCTGACAACTTGTATAATTGTGAGAAAACTCACTTCTTGTGCTGTAAAGTCATGATGGAATAGTCCTTGAAGTCACCACATATCAGTCAGCACTTTAGGTAGCAAGTTGCATCATTTTATATTGCACGTGAAATTTGTAAATGCACCTGGCATAGTTTATAAAAAAACAACAGAGAACCAATGTTTTTCTTTACCCGTATCTGCAGTAACAACCTGAACAGGACAATCTGAAAGTGATAACAAACCAATCGTGAATGAAGAGATTTCAACCAATTCCCAACAATAGTATATACACAAAAATAACTATTTGGTTATCCCGACAAATATCTCTCAGAATTTCATGGTCTGTGTTCAGAATCTTCACTATTTATTAATGTTTATCGATCACATAGCAGGATAATGTGACCTATGATTGTGCATAGGAATTTCAAACCCCCCTCCCTCCCCCCTTTCAAAACCATGTAAACACCTATTGATAGATGTCACCATCAAAAGTGCTGAGTATTTCATTTTGTTTCTTCTTCTGTTTATCTATAATTCCAGCATGCGTTTTTGCTTGTTGCTTGTTTGGTGAGGGATGACAACCAACTTGCACTACGGTTCTGAAGACATACGTTCAGGGACAGAAGATTACTTCCACTTCGTTTGTTTCTAGTTGTAAAACATCTTTTTGACATTTATCAGTTTTTTATCATAACATCCAGTTTATGCATATCTGCTCATTCTATGCAAACATTTCTTGGAAGCTTCACAGGTGTACCAGTTGCAGTGTTATGGAATTGGAAATACAAGCTATGGCATAACTGCATAATTCCATTATCAGAATTCCAGGGGTATGAATTATAAGTTTTACGATGATACTGAAATAGGAGCTTCGTTGTAGATTCCGGGGTCTTTGCCTGGTTTAGCATTAGTCTATCTCTTCTCACTTTGTCTATCGCAGTCTTAATTGATTTGTTTGGCTTTATCTTCTTGAGGAATTTATTTCATCCAGAGATTTTATCTTCCATGCATTCCAGGTGAGATGATTTGCACCTATATGTTGAAATAAATACAGATAAATTGTGTTTCTATAGCATGTATGTTGATTGTGAGCTGGGATAAGTGTGCTTTATGGCAGTAGCTTGCATGGGTAATGATTCATGCGGAAAGGGGCATAGATAGACGTTAATGTTGATTGGAAGATAGTAAGCTTATACTGACGTCCAAGACTTCACCTGTCTGCAATTTTGCTGGAGAAGTTGACTTTTCAAGATTTAGGTGTGTAAAAAAATTAAAAGGATTACGAATTTTCTGATTACAATTTACATTACTGTCTGAGAACCATTTTGCACAAAATTCAGCCCTCTGACACCTACTGATCCCCGATGAACCTATGACATCAGAAAGATGGTATCGGGAACATTTCAACACATAAATATTACCTGTTAAAAAAAAACAGCTCCCTGGCCTGGGGAAGCACACAAGTTGAGTGGCCTATCATGGCAATGCTGTATACATTTAACGATTGTTTCAGAGGTTCAAGGTGTTGTACAGGTATGACAAGGTTACTTGTGTTTTAATCCAAGATTGTTGAGAAATTGAGTGAGTTTAGTTTTATGTCACTTTTAGCAATATTCCAGCAATATCACAATGGAAAACACTAGAAATAGGCTTCATACTTTGTACCCATGTGGGGAACTGAACACTAGCTGTCAGTGCGATGAGCAAATGCTTTAACCACTTGGCTACCCCACTGCCACTATTTTTCATGAATGAGTGAGTGAGTTTAGCTTTATGCCACGCTTAGCAATACCCCAACAATATGGTGGCAGTCTGTAAATAATGAAGTCTGGACCAGACAATCCACTGATCAACAGCATGAGTCTTATTCTTTGCAGTTGGGATACGCTAAGTTACTTTCAGAAGTCTATCATGTCTGGATATTTTACATATGCCACAAGTCCAAAATAATCAGCAGACCAACTGACGCCATAAGGCATGACCCATGATGATCCAGGGTAGAATATGTCTTCTTCAACAAAAGTTGACTAACTGAATCAGGTAGTCAGCCTCGCTAGCTTGGTTAACACATATCATCGTATCCAAATTGTGTAAGTGAATGCTCATGCTGCTGACCACTGGACTGTCTGATCCTGACTCCATTATTCACAGACCACTGGGATCTGACATTCAGCTGAAATATTACTCAGCGGCATTACGTAACAAACCAACCATCCAACCTCTGTGTGCAGGATCATCACAATTTGTTCTTGCAAAATGTGAGGTTGTTTCCTTGTAATTAGATGTTGTGTTCAGATGGTAAATTTACACCTCAACTATAGCAATATTTAAGTTGTTAGTTAGATCATTATTTTTCAGAAGACTGATGAAAGACTAGCTACTAATCTTCTGAGAGGTGTATGGACATTGCTCTGTTGAAAGTTTTCACTGGGTTTGTTTTCTTAGTCAGTGCATTAATATATATGCTGCATCAAAAAGTTATTTTCTCATTAATTGTCATGTTATTTATATATTTATTTTTCTTTTTCAGTATATGTTTATGTACGTGAAATTAGTAATTAAGAAAGAAGCCCAGATTGTTGGCATTCAATATGTGGACCTAGTGAAGTGGTTTGGGGTGCAAGTCGGGTTGGCTGGACCTCCTCATGCATGTAAGTTAGTAGTCACTGAGTCTCCTGTTAGAGCAACAGAGTTCCTTGACAAGCAGAGCTGGAGGTTCATATGGCCCCCTCATACTCTCTGCCTGCAGGGGGTCGAGCCTGGCATTCAGGGTGGGGGATTCTGTTTCGTGGTTAATCGACTGAGCCACATCAAACAGGGATGAGTCTGACTGATACCATTGACAACAATGTGACATGACATGGCTGATGTCCCAGTGATATCATTGCACCCTCCACACAGCAACCCCATGATGGTCAGAAAGAAATAATGCAGATAGCTGTACAAAACTGTCCCTTTGTCTGCATGAGGAAAAGTCAAGGTATTACATGGCTTGTGATTCAATTACTTCAAAGGGGTATTTGTGTGTGATTCGACGGACATTTGTAACTTGAGAGATTTCTCCCCAAGACTGATACAGATAGGGTGCAGTTTGCCATGTAGGGCCCTACTGAGAGTCCCCCTGATACTGTTTATCAGCACCATCGGAACTCACTGTCACTCAACATGCTCCTTGGTTGTTCTGTGTAAGCCATGATACCCACAGGAGTAAACAAGAGATCGGCAGCATTTTACTGACGGTTTCAGTGGAGAAACACGTTTTTGTTAAACTGTTGCTCAAGCTCACTCAAGCTTTGTTAATTCGTAGATTTGTCATAGAAAATTAGAGCTTACCTATTTACCTGGATCTTCATGTCAAGAATGGCTCATATTCCTAGACTAATCCTCTGTCCGGGTGGGCAGGAACATGTGAGCATGTGAGGTTCTAGGTTAAAGAGCAAAAAGTGTACACATGTATGTACATGATGTCATCTGATAAGCATCAAGGGGACTGGAATAGGGTGGGGCTGGTGTTTGGTGTGGATGGTTAGTCGGTCAGATGGATGAATAAATGAATTGATGGATGGATGGACAGATGGGTGAGCTATAGTGTTCGCAACTGGTTAAAATCTCACATTTAATGATAAGTTCATAACAAATGATCAATCATCGAAAAAATTGCTTTGGGTCATTTCCTATTCAGGTTGTTTTTGCAGACATGTGTAGCATGAAGCAGCTTTATACTTTAAAATGATGGCTAATTATTCATGAACATCCTGGAGTCTTCAAGAAATAGTAAGTCTTGACTTTTCAGTAAGTGAAGTGAGTTTTCTAACAATTAAGCACATTTTCAGACCCTGACAATTTTGAATATGTCCATTGTGATACAAGTATGTGAATGTATTCGAATCAACATAGCAAGTGTAGAAAATTAAATCAGTTCGTTTTTTAAGAATTTAAACATGCATGTATTTTTAATGACTGACCATGAAATAGAAAGTGCATCTAACTATGAAGTACTTACCCAATTTATGGTTCATCAACAAGTATAATGTGAAAACATTGCATGACAAGATGTTATATGTTAAAATAGCATATGTAAGCTCTTAGATTATCACAAGAGGAATTGAGAACTATGCCCTGTGTTCCTTAATCTCTGTAGGTTGATAAGTCATCATTGTATCCCTTCTAAGGACACAACTGTTGTCCATGACACAGCTGAGAGTCAGTGATAGACAATTGAGGGGATTAATACCTTGAAGACTTCAGCTCAGCAGGAGTGAAGACCTGTGCTATTTTCATTCATTGTCTTATGATTGGTTGGCAAGATTGGTTTCCAACACGTACAAGATCAAGGGTCATTGAGGCCATGTCACAGTTCTTAGGTATTGCCATTCATGAGTTTTCAGTTCTGTGCTGCTCATTTGGCCTGGTGGGGTAACACAGATGAAATTTCATCTTCATTTATTGCTACCATATTCTTTTTCATATGCTATTTCCCCTGTGACCAAATGATTTTCCTTTTGAGCTGTGATAGTTTGGAGGGGGTTTGGATGTTTCACTGTATCATATAGTTACTTTTAGAAAGATTAAAGGGGCACTGATGCGGAGCAATTTCCGTGGACTGGTGTAAACTTTTGTTATTGTTTTTTTCCCGTGAGTACCCGGATGATATCCCAGAATTCGTGACTGGTTCGTGACCTCTGCTGCGCAGTCCCGTAAGCGCAATTGATAGTATGATTATAGACAGATCAACTGAGGTGAAGTCATTTGTACTTCATTACAAATGTATTATGAAAACAAATGAAACACTTTGAAGGTTAATCATCTGCCAGTGGTAGAAATGGTAAAAAACTATTAGGACGGAAAAATAACGAAGCCAATGTACGTCTCTATATTTTGTCTCATAACCCTAATTAGTTTATTGTCATATTTGTATGATTCTGAAAATTATTAAAAGAACACACGATTTGCTTATACTCATAGTAAATTTCTAACATAACAGCAACATTTATACATTGTATAGATTGCCAATGTGGATCCTATTTCACACACATACGCGATCTAGTGTGTGTTTTCTGTCATACAGATTCTGCTGAATGCTACAACAAATAAATTAAAACAAAATGCAAATAATGAATGTAAAACAGACTAATTTTATAGCAACAGTGTCAGGCTACTACCTTGTTCAGGAATGTATCCATCAATATCCACGTAAAAGAAATCGTATTCCATTCATCTGCAGCTGGTAAATCATCCTGCTCTGTGTCGCGTGTCTTACAACTGTCTCATTTGCGAAAAAGTAACACATCGTTTCACGTCTTTCGTTGGTGAAAACTAGATAAACCTCTCATTGGTCTCCCAAGATAGCACACCTGGCAACTAATTGCATGATGTCCACTATTCTAAGTAATTTAATTGACCAATATTGAGCAATCAATCAATCAACGCATGGGTGGTTAATTCTTTGAAGGGAGGATGTTGTTTTTGCACTCACACTTTACGACAGGGTGTAATCATCTACACACACTGCCTTTTGACAAATCCGCTAGAAGATAAAAGTAATTAATCAATCAGTGTGTTATCGGTTAATCCTTTGATCGATGTTTGTTTTTGTAACTCAGCCGATAGACCCTCTTGCATCACTTACATGCACATATTACATAACATACAATACATTTGCCATTACAGACCTTAATTTATAATGTTGAGTATTTACTCCAGACAGGAGAAATGCCAAATGGGAACCTTTGTTGAGTAACCGAGTGGTGTTGCTACTAATTATACCTGCTATAAATTCATGAATTGACCATCCAGAGAATGATGACAAATAACACGTGTAGGTTTACACCATCAAACGCGAGTTACAGCAAGGAAGATGTAATCTCTGTGTCGCATGCAGCCTGAAAACACTTATGGGCCGAAACTGTTTTGAGGATACCGACGGAATTTCGTTACATAAGGAATACACACAGGCATTTGCTGTGTACTTTGGTAAATAAGTGAAATAAGGTGTTTTTTACGTAAGACAATTTTCAGATTTCTCTACCAAAGCCAAGGTCATCGTTTTTTTGTTTACGAATTCAAATAAATCAACTGTGTGTTTTATTATCATAAATAATAAACCATTGTAGCTACCATAGCTACCAAAATTTACGTATGCTATTTGCTATCACAGCTGAACCAACACTCAAAACTACCTAAATATAAAGCTTTGCAATCTTCCGTACTGAAACAAATGGCTTGCTACGTGCCTGTAGACATCATATTTTCATGTAACATGATTAAATATCGAGGTTAAAAACACAGAAATAGGATCAAATTGGATCAGTAAGTATACCATCCAAGCATCCGAAAAGAACTACACTGCTGGGATATATGGTTACGATCAGACAAGGAATACCATGAATATTTTTAAACAAATGGCATGTGATGGGCATCCGGCCTCCTGACTGTTTGAGTGAAGAAATTTTGCTAATATGGACAGGAGCCCAGTTCCTTTGTCCGTCACGGTCGAAGGAGTGGGCGCTGACCAATTTGCGGTCTGCTTTCGTAATTAGACCGTTGGCGAGAAGCATTATTCGCTCCGCATCAGTGCCCCTTTAACTATTTTCAGTTGTAGACAAGTCACTTCTCAACACTAACCCTCACCCTCACCTTCACACTTCCCAACCCTAACCCGTACTCTCACCCCACACTTCCCAACCCTAACCCTATACCTCACCCCACCCTCACCCTCACCCTCACCCTCACCCTCACCCTCACCCTCACCCTCACACTTCCTAACCCTCACCCTCACCCTCACTCTCACCCTCACCCTCACCCGACACTTCCCAGCCCTCAACTTCACCCTCATCCTCACAATACCTCAGCCTCCCTCACACTTCCAAACCCTAACCCTTACCCTCACCCCACACTTCCTAACCCTAACCCTATACCTCATCCCACACTTCCCAACCATAACCCTATACCTCATCCTCACCCCACACTTTCCAACCTTAACCCTCACCCTCACCCTCACCCTCACCCTCACCCTCACACTTCCCAACCCTAACCCTCACCCTCATACTTCCTACCCTAACCCTAACCCTTACCCTCACCCCACACTTCCCAACGCTAACTCTATGCCTCACCATCTTCATCACACTTCCCAACCTTAAGCCAGAGACCATATAATAGAGGGACGGCCCTCAAGCCAATGCGCGAAACCATCAGTGCTACGACTTGTACTGCGCAGCCTATCCGGAAGCTGCGAGGAACGTGTGTTCACCTCAGTCATAGATTTTGCGTATTTTCATTACAAAGGTAAGATTTAGTTTTTCTCATTTATTCTCATGTACATACATATATTTGTAAGAGTGCATCTGAGGTTTTTAGTGGTGCTAAAGCGTATACATGTCTTTGTATTTGATGAATGCTGTCATGTGTGATCGTTGTTCTGTGAGGACAATGGCGGCGGTACAAAATCGTCGAAAGTCCCATTTTTGATTTTCAATAACAGCTACTAATTTTCAATAGCAGTCCTTAGTTACCGGGATGTAATAAAAGCAGATTAGCTAAAGTTTGGTTTAGTGGTATTTATAAGTCTGTGGAGGACGTATAATTCCTTATTTTGACTCCTGCAATACGATGAAATGTGAATGTTTTCTGAAATATTTACTCCACAACACTTGATTTCCGCACGCTTTCAAAATAACAGCTTACTACCAGCATTTTTAAAATAAGTATGTGAACATGTACGGCGAATTCCTCTTTTGCTTGGTACTAAATTTATATGGCTATGATCGGTAGTTTATTTTTTATGATTTTTTACGTAAACCCGCATTTGCATCATGCACTGCACATTTTAGATACCATGTAGCAGACGACACAACATTAATTTTGTTTGTTAATATGACCCGAATGTATGTTTAGTCAATTCTTCAAAAGTCTCATGCACTTATGGGTTGTAAATAATTGTACATATTTCCATTTTTGTTCATTGTGATGATTATGCATATGCTTGTAGCAAATATCCTTATTTTTCATGACATAATATATTTTTCTTTTTTTATCATTTTTTTTCTTAATGAAGTTTAATTATGATTTAAGTTACCTTATTCAACTTTATACTTATATCATTACACCAATTATAGCATAAACTTATTATTTTGTCTTGTAGATGCCCAGGAAAAAGAAAGTTCAATGAACAGTTCCTGATGATTGCAGGTAAGTAATAATGGAAGTAATATATTCAAAATGGTGTTTCTGTTAACTAAGGGTGCATACCAAAGAAATCATTTTATTGGATGAAATTGTTGATAAAAAGTTGATAATTTGTAGTTATTGGTATTTATTTATTCTATAGGTATTTGTATTATCCGTTATCTGCAGAAAAAAGTTTGAAATATCAAAAGGTTTATATAGTCAAGAATTAATATTGCTTCTTTTCTTATGTAAGGAAAGATACAGTGTTAATTAAGTGCAATATTCCCATCTTGAGAGTAAGTAAACAGATCTTGTTTGAAAGAGCATTGACATCCAGCTATCACATAATTTCAACAAGTATTTAGAGCACTGAATTCATGTTATTTTTTCTTTAATATCAAAATTGTTCATCTCCTTTTTCCAGTTCAATAGATGCACTGTGTGACAAATAGTGGAAGTCATTCTTCATTGACCTCACTGATGAACGCACGGACACCCCATGCCAGCAGGATCAGACAGATTATGATGGCGGTTCTGCCATTAATTCTGCGGTTTAGCAAAAACTGGGCGAAGATGTGAATAAGTCTGTGATGGCTGCTGACTTTCTATACAGGTGTGCATACCCTAAATAAAATCTTCCTGTATGCACATCTGATGATATATGATCCAAAGTACCTCTCAAGTGCTTGATAATGAGCTTTAATGGCAAAACCATTGAACACATAGTGTAACTTTATTGTCACAATAACTATGAAATGAATAAAGAAATTGACTGTCCCGATAACTTGGTTTTGTCTTCAACTATAAAATCGTTTGTGACATGGGAATCTCTACTAAGGGCTTTTACGATTTGAATCAGATCATGACCAAGTATTGAACCTGACTGTGATGTATCCATCATAGGGTTGCAAATACACTATCTTTCAGGCATCCATCATTTGAACTTCACTTGCAAGAGGCAACACCTTTGAACTGTGTTTTTCATCAGGTTTGAAACTGTGTGGCTTGATGGTTATTCTCTTAAAGATATCCCTGGACGAAGTTGTGTACAGATTTAATATTTTTCATTTCATGTTTTAATATTTTTAAAAATTAGTATATTCTTTAGTGTTAGTCTCAATTTCAAACAACTGACATTCATATTTGTTTTTAATGAAAGCTTGAAAGAATATTATCTAAATAGTTGTATTTAGCAATACATATACATACATATACATTTATTGTTCTTTTATATAACATAACATTACAATCACAATCACACCTGCACAGTCCCTGTCAGTTGCAATTCCGGTATTTTCGGAAAGGTATGTGACAAATTTTTCATAGTAAGTGTCATGATAAAATTAAAGTTATGAACCCTATGAAAATAATTAATTTCAACGGGTGGTGTGTTTGGGGGATGCTTCACGACCTTTATATCACGACAAGTTCAAGTTCTCAAGTCTTTGTTTCATTCCCTCTCAATCTACTGTGAAAGAAACGGTCAAATGGTCACAAAATCAACTATACACGGTTACTGTATGTAATGTACATTGACGTTTGTGAAAATGGTCCTCGTGGCCTTAGTAGTTCTGAGTAGCTTTCCTTTGCAAAAAAAACACAACATATTATAATGTGCGTATGTCTCCGTACGGCTCCGAAAGCATTATCACTGTCAGCCCCAAACTGGCATTCAAACAAACATCACTGTAACGTTCGTGGATAACGTGAAATCATGTTTCGTTGGGACTATCAGCCTCATAAAGTTACGCAAATTAATATGAAATCAAAATCAGAGACTAATAGCATCATTTAGTGAACCACCAACCAGTGGCAACGGATACTTAAAAAAAATCTAGAGGTTATGTGATGAAGTTCAGCGAACATCGGGGATATTGACAACAGTACTGTTACATGACTGGCCTAAAACGGCACGGATTTCACGAACGATACACATTTTCAGCGATTTTGTCAGTTGACATGTGCAAAAATTGAAAAGTTGACATCTTCGGAGAGACAAGATAGAGATTACGATTATTGTAATCAGTTTATTGGAGCTGTTCATGTAATCTTTGACTGTCAGTCGCAGTGAAATCCAGCTAAGGAATTAACTCTCGGTCCGGATATTACGCAATATTGTTTACGTGGTTACCAGAGTGCTCATTTGCGAATGTCTGCGCATGTGTTCCAGTTACCGGAAGTTAGCAGCAGGGTGTCGCTGTGTATCAGTTACATGCCAGACCGTAGCGCTGATGTTTAATGATAAACTGTTGGAGAGGGCCGTCCCTCTATTATATGGTCTCTGCTTAAGCCTATACCTCACCCTCACCCCACACTTTCCAGCGCTTACCCTCACCCTCACCCTCACCCTCAACCTCAACCTCACCCTTATTAACCCTAACCATTACCCTCAACCCACACTTCCCAACCCTCACCCTCATCCTCACACTTCCCAACCCTAACCCTATACCTCTCCCTCACCCCACACTTCCCAACACTAACCCTCACCCTCACTCATCCCCACCCTAACCCTCACCCTTACACTTCCCAGTCTTAACCCTCAGCCCAACCTTCCCAAAATTAATCTTCACCCTTACCAACCCTAGTCATCAACCCCACCCTTTCTTCTCCACTAACCCTCTAACCCTACCTTCTTCTATTGTAATTTATTTGATACAAATAAACTGAAGCCACAATGTTTGTAAATTTTACTATATTACAAACAATTTGTTGCATATTGCCATTAGAAATTAAGAAAAACTTTCAGTTGTGCTTTGTGAGGTAATGTGCCAGAATAGTTGACATATAGATGCCTTAGTGGTCATTCTGTAAAACAGGTTGTGTCTTATTTGATATAGTTGATCATGAAACTTAGCATGCCTTCTCTTTCGTCCAATAATAGTCAGTTCCAGTGAGTTAAGATTGATTTTTCTCAGGGACTTCAGTTTATTGAATTTTGAAGCAACAAATAAATTTAATTTATCATTGTGAATTCAACATGTCCGATGGAATAAAAAATGGATGAATGTAATTGTGTGGAGGGATTCAAATGCTAAATTTAATTTCTTGTGAGTAATTAATTGTGAGTAATCTTGTTCTTTGATATTTAATCCCTGAGTCATTCATGGTAACAATAAAATCATGCCTGGAAGATTTTTCAGTTGAACTTTTTAAGGTCATTCAAAATGACTTTACTAACAGTATTTATTGTTCCTGAATTGTTTCAGATTGCATACAGTTTAACACATTTATTAAATCATTGAAACTGTTGATTAGGTCATTGTTACAAATAATTCAATAAAATATTAGTCACTGCGACATAGAAAGTGTAGGATTGAGGCAAAGAAGATATAAAAATTACAATGGTATCCCGAAGGACCTGAATAAGTGTAGGTCATGGTCATTTATTGCTTGTTAAAGATTAAAAAATGATCCCATAAAGATCTGGGTCAAAATTGGTCTTCAGCAACCCATGCTTGTTGTAAGAGGCGAGTAACAGGATTGGGTAGTCAGGTTTGCTGACTTGGTTGACACTTCTCATTGTGTTCCAGTTGCATAGATGCAGTGCTCATGATGTTGATCACTTGATTGTCAGACAAAACATGCATTGGTTGATATTACGATGAAGATGTAATAAAGGAGCGTGCCTTTTGGGAAGATTTAGGTGTCAGACACTGCATAAGTGGTGTATGTCTTGATGTAACAAACATAACGTTAACACTTACTTTCTGAAGTTCTAAATTAAGAATGGGAGAACGTGGGGGATGGTGTCGCATTCACCACGTGTGTGTGGATGGGAGAGGATGTGATGTTCATCAGGTAGGGGAGGGTGACATGTTCACCAGGTGTGTGTGGTGGGGGTGAAATGTTTTTCAGTTGGGGGAGGGTGATGTGTTCACCAGGTGTGTTGTGAGATGGGTGACATGTTCACTATGGTAGGGGTGGGGTGGGATTGACATGTTCATCAGCAGGGGGAAGATGACAAGTTCACAAGTAGTGGGGGATGGTGTGTGAATGACGTGTTTATTAGGTGGGGGTAGAGTGACACATTCACCAGGTGAAGAAAGGTGACATGTTCATAGTAAGGTGTAGGAGGCAGATAGGATGTACTGTTCACCTGGTAGGGGACAGGATGACATGTTCCCCAGGTGTGGGCACCAAAGGCAACATTCATCAGTTAGTGGAGTATTTCATGTTAAAACTGAAAAATTGCAAGAATGCCAAAATAGTTGTATAATATTGTAGAACCTAAGAAAACAAACGCTGTGTTCGAAAGACTGCACTTGTTTGAAATGTAAACAAAGAAAAATTCCGATTTTACACTTTGTTGCATTTTCGGAAATTTTCCTCCATCTAGCCATGTAATCATTGCTTACATAAGTTACAATGGCTCGATACACTAAGAATATTCAGGGGAAGAGTATCGTAGCAAGAAATAACAAATTAAAAATAGATACATTGCAACCATTTGATAAATTCATAAGAAACTTTTAATGCAGCGTGACGCCATGACTGATGCAAAATCACGCTGAACGACAACGGTACTTTTCGGCATTTCTCGCTTCTTCCATCATTTACAATGTAAACAGTATAAACATATAACAATACACAGATAGCCAGAGTAATTCTGATTACTTACATTTCACATTTATGTCCAAAAAATCCCTGAATCAAGGAAAGAGTCCTCGCAAAATCCTGTTTACCCTTGTCAGCGAAGCCGCCATTTTGAAAGAAATCGGTCATCGGTAGTGATGTATACGTCACATTGTTGCACATGTTAGGCGATTTCTTTGAGGTGAAGGTCGGTAGAACAAGAGTAAACACAATGGCCATATCATTCCGATTGCACTTTCAGTATTGTGATGTATAGATATCTTTTCATGAAACTGATTTCAGTATCTTCATATAGTCATGTTCAACATCATATTATATGTTGATATAGGGAATGCGTTTTTATTCTTTGAAAGCTTTTGATTGTTTGAATAATAAAATTATTTACATGGGAAATTGACTCCTTAAGTGTACTACACCACATTTTAAGCCTCTACACAAGTGTTGGAAAATCACATGTAGCCATTACTGCAACATGTGCTCCAGTTCCTGTGATGTACAATATACGTTGGTTCAAATATTGCAGTTTCATATGAACAGGTTAATAAACAGCGATTTAATTCAAAATTATAAATAAAACTGATAATATTATCAAAAATGATTTGTACATTTTATGAAATGCATAGACGCACATTCTATTTAATGGAATTTTCTTGTTCATTGCATTCGTTTGTGTCATTTTTATAGACAAAACAATTGTGAAAGTTGATTGACCAGGTGCAAGTTTGTCAAAAACTTCTTATGATTCATTATCACTGTTTTCGATAATAAATTTGATCAAATTTTTTTAAAACACATTTTGATGGCAGAAAATTTAACTCAAACAATATTTATACGTAAATTGTTTAAAGCATTATAAACCAGGTCATGTCTTAATTTGGACAAACCTTATGTCCATAGTCTAATAGTTCCATACTAAAGATGTGATCTCTTTGTACCTTTCACTGCATACTTATGAAGTAAAATAATTACATAATCATAAGAGGTAAAGTTTATATCCTAAATTAATATTCAATGAATATTCAGGTGTTGTGAAATTTTCATTTCTGCTAAACTGATGACGGGCAGTTGCGCGTGTTGCTTACAATAAGATACGTAGTAAAACTGTCTAATTGTTGATATATTCAGGACACTATTTCAGTGGTAAGTAAAACCATTCATTTTATGTTTTGTCTAAAAAGTGTTGAATTCTGACATAGAAGCCGAGACCTTTTACACATTCAGTGAAAATTAGGTGAGATATATACTAATCAGCAAACCAGTGTCGTCTTTTACCAACATCACAAAATGCACAAAACATGCCATGACGTCAACTAAAATCTCACGTTACTTTCAGTTATTTCATTAATTTGAAGATGTGGCTGTTACTCCATTAATAATGATGCAAAGTTAATCAAAATACGTCTACACAAACAGGAGAATATGGGAATCTAAGAACTAAATTATGTATCGGATAGGGCCACCCAAATCGCTATTACCTGCTTTCTGATGTTGTACATTGGCATCTTTTCTTACAAATTGTGAAACTATCAAAAGGTATCTTCTTTCATTGGGAAACTTTGTAGTGGAATAGTTTGGTGAACAAAACATAACGAAAATATACTGTCCGTATCCGTAGCAAATTCTCTCCATGTGATCTGAGTTGCAGTGACCTAATGTAAAGCATAGCAGAGTTATGGACCCTTATCTTTATACGTGCATGACCTGTCAACGTTTGACGTCATAGACGAAAATCAATTTTTGACCTTTATTGCTGGTCATTTTTTATCATGTGCGTATGAAGTTATGCTCTAGCACATAAATCCATTTCATATACACTTATGTTGTTCAGATATCAAGCTGCATTTTCTTTGCTTACACTTTCGGTAAAGATGACAAATTAGAAAAATCGCAGCAGAATGCTTTTATTGTTGCACAATAAAAAACGGAGAAGTTTACTGTTTTTGAACTCACACAAAAGTTTTGGACAACATCTCGCAGTGTCTATTTCTCAAACCCCAGAGGTAATTGCAGTTACATTTATACCAGCAGATAGGAAATTAAATATTCTACATTTCTGTGTAATTTTATGGGCATACGCAGATACAAGACCACACGAGCACAATTCTCGCACAACGTTCACTTGTCAAACCCTACGAAAATGTGCGCCTGAAAAGAAAAACTCAGCATCCAGGGGGTTAAGAGATAAATTTATGTATCCCATGCAAGTTTGAACAGATTCCACACTTTGTGCATATTTGTTGTAAATGCCCTTAGCTTTATTGTGTGAACACAATATTGTGTACCAGCAGATAGGAAATTAAATATTCTACATTTCTGTGTAATTTAATGACCGTATGCAGATACAAGACCACACGAGCACAATTCTCGCACAACATTCACTTTTCAAACCTTACAAAAATGTGTGCCTGAAAAAAAGATTTCGCATCCAGGGGGTTAAGAGATAAATTTGCAAGTTTGAACAGATTCCACACTTTGTGCAGATTTGTTGTAAATGCCTTTAGCTTTATTGTGTGAACACAATATTGTGTAAGTGACTATCATAAGACTGAAACACTTCTGTAATGTATATGACATCTTGATGTTTAATAACTAGAAATGTTCTGAAGTGTATGACACCCAACTCATAGGGTACTTGTGTATGGCAGCCATAATTAGTGTTGTGATAGTAAGTAACTGCTGGAATGCCCAAATGCAAAACTGCAATATAGCACTCCATTAATGCTTTCAGTAGCAGCCATGTTTCAATCATTAAAAATATCATATGCTGGTGTAGTTTAAATTTCAGTACTTAATCTTTATGTTGAGGCATTGTGGTATTTATGTAATGATTTTTTAATAAGATGCTTGATAATATTTGGTTACTGTTGTACATATTTTTAATTGCTCTCACTCTACTGTTACAGCTTCAGTTAAATATTTAACTGTTTAGTTTTGCTTTTATAAGCAAACAAACAAGTATTTGCTGAAGAAGCAAACTGTCCCAAGAGGAGTGAGGTTGACAGGTGAGGTTGACAGGTAAGATGTAATTTTATGTATGTGGAGGTTGGTGCCTTGTATTAGAAATACTGGATAATATATGTAATTGTTGAGTACAAACAATTATCATGTATGTATACAGAACAGCAAATGAAAGGCAGGTTTAATAAAAATTAAATCTCATAAAAGTAAGCATTCATGTTTGTCTTCTATTTAAAAACTTGACAGAAAAAAACATTGCATTTCCTCGCTGTTCGGTATATTAGGCACTATGGAAATAAGTGATAGAAATAAATAGAGATATTATCATTCAGACCAATTGCTTGGGGGACACCAGAAATGGGCTTTCAAACATTATGCCCATGTGGGGAACTGAACCCAGGTCTTGGGGTGTGTGAAGAGAACACTTTAACCACTGGCCTGATAGCTGAAGTGATATTGAGTCCAAATATATACACAAGTGTGAAAGCTGTAGTGATATGGAGTCCAAATACATTAACAAGTGTGAAAGCTGGAGTGATATGGAGTCCAAATATCTACACAAGTGTGAAAGCTGGAGTGATATGGAGTCCAAATATATACACAAGTGTGAAAGCTGGAGTGATATGGAGTCCAAATATCTACACAAGTGTGAAAGCTGTAGTGATATGGAGTCCAAGTATATTCACAAGTGTGAAAGCTGGAGTGATATGGAGTCTAAGTATATTCACAAGTGTGAAAGCTGGAGTGATATGGAGTCCAAGTATATTCACAAGTGTGAAAGCTTGAGTGATATGGAGTCTAAGTATATTCACAAGTGTGAAAGCTGGAGTGATGTGGAGTCTAAGTATATTCACAAGTGTGAAAGCTGGAGTGATATGGAGTCCAAGTATATTCACAAGTGTGAAAGCTTGAGTGATATGGAGTCTAAGTATATTCACAAGTGTGAAAGCTGAAGTAAATGGCCATGCTTTCAGTTTCACATTGTTATCAACTTCCGTATTACTTGAACATTAGTGAAGCCAGCCTTCTGTATGGCAAGTCTTCATTTAAACCAAAGAATTAACACATTTACTTATTTTACAAAACGATTAAGAAAGATGCTCAGTGGCTCAATTAATTTAGATTCTTTGACATGTTTAATTTTGAGAACAGTGTGTTCTTCAGACTCTCAACAGATGTGCGATCCAATGGTGGTCCTCCGGTAGCTGTACTTACTCACTCAGTGAAGTCTGGTGCATGTTCGGTCATGTCAGAGGCTTGTAAGCCTGCTGACAGACTTGAAGACAAAGGAGTTCTGTAGCAGGTCATTTATTACTGACGTACAGAGAATCATTATCATATAATTACAGCCAGACAGACCCTTCCTTCAGAATTGCTTCATATGCTGAAGTTGAAAGCTTGAATATGGAAAAGTCAATTATTGAGGTGATAAACTGTTCAGTGAGATGAGCATCAGGTGGATGTTAAACATTTGCTACATTAGACATATAATTGATGTATGCTTGTTTACAAGAAGTTCATACATTACATATTAAACCAGTTTAATTCAATTGCTACAAGAAAGTGTTCAACCTGGACTCCCCACTCTGTTGGCAGACATCCAGGTACTTAAATTCACTCTTGTTTTGTTGATTATTCATTTTATGCTGTGATAATTTATCAAATCCACCATGCAACAGTCCGTGTAACCAGCATGTTTTCAGCTCATTATGAAGAGTCAAAGTGAAAGTTTTTGTGAGACAAAAGGCAATTTGTACAAGACTCCTCACAAGAATTTCACTGCCAGCAAATAGCATTACTATACAAAAGCACATCAGAAATTTGGGGGTTTTGTTTACCAAGGCAGTGCATATCCTGATATTTCTTTGTTCAGAATATCAACTGCTGGAGTGTTCACTCTGTTCACCAATGGAATGTTCATTCTCATGACCAGTGGATTGATGGAATGTTCATTCTCTTAACCAGTGGAATGTTGGAATGTTCATTCTCATGACCATTTGAGCATTCACTGTATTGCCCTTTGGAGTGTTCACTTTGTTGACAATGGAGTGTTGGGAATGTTGACCATTCGATCGTTCGCCCTGACGACCACAGGAGCTTTTATCCTGTCAGTCACTGCAATGTTCTTTCCTCTGACCATTGCCCCGTGAAGGTCCGGTGTAGAATAGGCCTTCAGCAACCCATGCTTGCCATAAAAGGCAACTTTACTTGTTGTAAGAGGCAACTAATAGGATCAGGGGCCCGTTTCACAAAACTCTCGTAAGCCAAAAATCTCGTAACTTTTCTCATAGCACTTGCACCTGGTATACTGTAACATAGGAAGTGCAAGTGCTACGAGGAAAGTTATGAGATCCTTTTCTTACAAGAGTTTTGTGAAACAGAGCCCAGATGGTCAGACTTGCTGACTTGGTTGAAACATGGCATCGGCCCTCATGCTGTTGATCACTGGATTGTCTGGTCCAGACTTGATTATTGCAGATCACTGCCATATAGCTAGAATATTGCTGGGTGTGATGTAAAATAATACTCATACACTCATTCTTCTGACCACTGGAGTCTGATTTGACGGGTTTCTCCAGACTTATTTGTTTACCTCAAGCAGTTATGAAGTCAACCAAAACATGGACTGACAAAGTCTTTAATTACCCACTGCCCTTTGGTATAGTGAATAGTGTGTCATGTATCTTGACCATCCTAAATTTTTCTGTCATATATTCTTTAGTCTTACTATTTTCTGTAATAAACCTTCAAGTCGAAGGAACTGACAGCACGAAATGAAAATAATTCACAGCAACTACCATCCACATTCATTTGTGTCTGAAAATATGTTTTGGCACCTATCAAATCATCTTCTCAAGCATAGCACTTTCTTACAAAGATCATTCACTTTCACTTGGACATTTAAGTTTGTACAAATTTGTTCCTATTCCACAGGGTCACAGGAATCTTGGACCCAACTAAAGGGAAGATCTCGCCTACTTCTCTCAGCACATCTGCATGACCAATGTTGAAATTCTTTTTAAAAATGAAAGCAGACAGTGCTATCCAGAATGTTCCATGTTCACAAACTAAAATGGAAACGTCTGTCAAGCAGAGCATCCAGGTGTTTATAGACATGCCGTAGTAAATTGTTTAATGCAACAGGCGGCTACCACAGGTTATGACAGCTCTCAACAAAATAACTCAGACATGGAATTTACTAGGCACTGGAAAGGAAGCAATGTGGTTTAAATATGTATTTCTCTTTTCTTTCAGCGCTGTTTTTCTAAAACTCTTAAAAGAAAACATCTTAACACAGTTATACACTTACTCTCAAATATAACACACTCAAATGAAGTTAAAGAATTCCGAAGTTTTTTGTAATACTATGGACAATCTGATATTACAGATGAATGGTGACACTATGTAAGAGATATAGGCATTCATTTACTATTTTAATACTGCTGGTATATATTGATCACATCTTGTCAGTCATTTATATTTCATTTTATTTTTCAGAGAGCCTTTGCTGTTGAAGAAATGTGATTAGTTGAAATTATTAAATCTGAAGGCATGGTAAGGTAGCCTAATGGTTAAAGCATCCACTCGTTATGCTGGAGACCAATGAGTTTGATTCCCCACATGGGCTGATGTGTGAAGCACATTTCTGGTGTTCCCCACCATGATATTGCAGGAATGTTGCTAGAAGCGAAATATAACCACTCACTCACTCACTCACTCACTCATCTGAATCAGCATCGCGGGAGTATAATGACAGAGGAACAAGGACATTTTGGTGGTGACTCCCATAACAAGAGGTCACTACTACAGAGGTTTGTGTAGATAAGGGCAGTTATGTAACAGCCCAGGGCCCACAGGTCATAAGGAAGACCAGCATTCACAAGTTGCTAGAACTCAATTGGTGTGATCACAATTAGTACAAGCCCTGAATATATTTATTCATTGAACCCCTTCCCAGGGTGAGTGTTGACCTCCTGGTCTTTGACTTCAGTCAATGGGTTCCTTGTGTAAGTTACTAACTTGTTATCTTAGGCTTTGAGTCCTTACACTGATTGCCACTGAAGCCACAGCCAAAGCTGAGTTAATATGTGGAGATATTGGTCTCCAGATAAACTGCAAATATGATATTGAGATCTCACTTAATATACATGGGCTAAATGTTTGTTATCAAAATGGAGTGCCTGTTCAAACGTCACAGCATTAATTAGATACCATTGTTGATATAAAGGGATTGACAAAAAAAAAATTCAGTTGATGATAAAATACATTTTGTGTAATAAATTTGAGATGGGTGGTGTAATTTTGTTGTTCGTGTTTTTATTGGCATGAAGAAAGGTTCTGAAAGAAGATTTTTAATAGAGATTTGAGGCAGAGGTTCAAGTCAAGAACTTAATACTGAAGTCTTATGTTTCTTCAGCTGAGTATGCCCTACAGATAACAATTGCTTTTTGTAATGAGAATAAATCAGGCATGCAGTGATAACACTTTTGCAAGAGCAATGTTGCTCAATGAAGACTACTAATATTATAAAATTTATAAATTATGTCATGCTCATTTGTATTTACTATTTGCTCCTTTGGTACATATTTAGCATAAAGTAGAGAATTCAAGTACATGTTACTTCCTAGTTATGTACAATTCGGATTTATTTCTTTTTTCATGTTGAAATGAATATAATAAGTTTCTACAGCAATGCTTTCTTTTTAGATACAATTGGCATGATGTGACTCTGTTAGGGATGTTGAAACTACCCTTCAAATTACTCCTGCTGGATGCATGTGTGTAACTATATAGGCCTATTATAGGTATGAGAGCCAGACTGGCTTGCTCCACTGCAGTGACAGACTGATCCACAGCGTGTGTCTCTTCAGCCTCTCCCATAGTCCCGAGCCCCCTTAATGCTGAGAGATTCAACACAGACTGCTCACCATTTCATCAACTCACAAGGGGTCTTTTGGATATGAGGCTACCTGATTGGTCAGTACTTTTCTGCTGTGTGTGTTAGAACCATGTCTGTCAAGTCTCGTGCTTCACCAGTGGTCCGAGCTGGACTCTTGCAGACAGGCATGCTCAGGGGTGGTTCAGACACCTGGACAGGTGGCCAGTGGTCAAGAAGGGTGTGGGACAGAGAGACTGGTCAGATGGATAACACACCTTAGCTCATCCTCCTCCATGTGATATAGATCATAATGCACCTGGTTGATAAAACCTGTAGCACACCTTGTAATGATAAAAAAAGTCCTATGTACCTTGTGATATAGGCGTTTTATCTTTTGATCAGATTCTTATGAGAAATGATGGTTGAGTTTTAGTGTTGATCCTGTCTGGTTAAAAGCATGTTGGCAGAGGGTGTTTTTCTGGAGAGTGGATGTGCAAGGGTGTGATGAGGACTGATTGAATGGGACAACTTGTGAAGTAAACCTGTGGTTAACAGCTTTCCAATTTCTTGTGTCCCCCCACCTCCCCCACCCTCTGTCCCTCACACCTCGACCCCATGGGATGTCTCTATTCTGGAATACAGGGATTGTCATTCGATGGATGTGTATGTGTGAGCTTCAACAGTGACAACAGTGGATGTGTAAAGTATCTGCCTGTCAAGGGATGGAGTCCATCTCCTGGCGTACCTTCAGTTTTCTGCTAATGGAACTGGTAAAATACATTTTACTTTTTTTCCCTCTCTAAGAATTATGCTTCAAGGAAAATTATTTCTGTTATTCATGTTTGTCTTTTAATGTTGGTATTTCTTTTAAAATTTTAAAATTTTAAATCTTAAATTTGTAAGTAACGGTAGTTATTTTATTGTCTAAAAGCAGAATATCAACAAAACCCTGTAACAATACATGGGATAACAATGTTTTCTGAATAAATCTTTTTCTGAATTAATCAACAGAAAAAATTTTCATTGAAGTGTCATGACTTTAAGATACATTTTGATATAAATTTCTACTAAACAGCACTCGAATCTGATGGTGTTATTTCACGGGCTATGTAAAGTGTTTCAGTGCAGTTACTGATGGTTGCATACAATGCTTTGGTTATGAAGAGGTAGTTGTCATTTTTTCCTTAATAGATTATGTACTCCCATTTAGTTTAGAATTGTATTTGTTAAAAAATATACCCCGGGGGACTAACATTAAAATCTAGTATGCAAAATGAAACACACAGAGGCCTAGTAATGGTGTGAAATCTGTTCTTCAGATGTGAAAAAAACCTGTGTCAAGGTACATAATAGTGAATCAGCCATGTTCTGTGGACCGATGTGCTTACTTTAACACAAAGAGTGCATTTCCCCTTCTCCTAAGTGTTAAATGTCCTTTGATCATCTGTGCACTGTCGACAGGCTATCTGCCAACTTCATAGGCATAGAGCACTGTATTGTCAAAACATGCCACAAGTCTGCCCCAATGTTGTCATTATCTGTGACCTCAGTAGCAGTTAAGTCATTTTTAATTTAACTGTCTGCTCAAACTATGTATACAGCTCTTGGAGTATCAAGACAAACTTGATTTTTTTGCCCTCTAGATCTCATGAAACACTTAAGTGATGAAAAGAAAAAAAATGAAATAGTGTGTGAAGGGGGTAGGAAAATAAGTACATTGTACATGAAATGGTTTCTTACAGCTGCTTTTTTGCCGAACATCTGAAACTGCATAGGGTCCACAAAATCAAAATGGTATCTGAGAGTTCATTGTTTGATGTCTCTCATAATTTCTCATTATAAAGCAGACGCTTTTTGTCTTCCTCGTTATAAAGCAGACGATTTTGTCCCCATTATGTCCTGTTATAACGTAACTGTTCCACATTGCTGTGGAAACAATTATTTTATTCATCTAGATATACCCTAATCAGAAGGTAATCTACTTGTCTCCCAATGTGCTATAATGAGGGGGCACCTGATTTTAAATATTTACATATATATTATCCAGTTTCCACTGAGGATCATTTAGCCGACATCTCACCTGTCTCAGACAGGATACTATTGTAACAGATGATGCCCTTCTCAAGTACTGCAGTCTGTATCTGTCCTTTACTTGTGTTCTCTTCTATGGAAAACAGATCAAATGAACATTTTCCTTTGAAAATGACAAGCATTTGGAATGGAGGCATGCCAGAAATGAACTAAAGGATATCTTGGGTGATAATTGGGATCAGGGCTTCTCAACTACTTATGTGCATGGGTGGCCCGATGGGCTTTAGGCACTGCAGGGTAATGCTTGATATCTTTTGCACAATACCATTGTAGCATTATTGCCCTCTTAAGTAAATGTTGTACTATTTTGGTTATTGTGGAGTCTCAGAGAGCTGTAATTAGCTAGTGACAAAAGGCACTGGTCATGTGGTCAAATGCCAGAGCTTAAGGTGGCATGGTATCTGTGCAGAGTTGCAGATACCTGTGAGGATGGGTTCATTAATCCCTGATTAGACTGCCTCCATGGTCTTCTTGATAAGACTCCCTCCATGGTCTCCCTGATTAGACTGCCTCCATGGTCTCCCTCCATGGTCTTCCTGATTAGACTACCCTCATGGTCTCCCTGATTAGACTGCCTCCATGGTCTCCCTGATTAGACTGCCTCCATGGTCTCCCTGATTAGACTGCTTCCATGGTCTCCCTGATTAGACTGCTTCCATGGTCTCCCTAATTAGACTGCCTCCATGGTCTCCCTAATTAGACTGCTTCCATGGTCTCCCTAATTAGACTGCCTTATGGTCTCCCTGATTAGACTGCTTCCATGGTCTCCCTAATTAGACTGCTTCCATGGTCTCCCTGATTAGACTTCCTCCATTGTCTCCCTGAATAGACTGCCTCTATGGTCTCCCTGATTAGATTGTCTCCACGATCTCCATGATCAAAACTGCTTCCATGGTCTCCATCGTCTCCCTGATTAGATTACCTCCATTATATCCCTGATTACACTGCCTGCATGATATCCCTGATTAGACTGCCTTGTGGTCTCCCTGATTAGACTACCTCCATAATCTCCCAGATTAGACTTGTCTCATGGTCACAGAGCTAATGTAATGTGCCTGAGAAAGGTATCAGGGTTTAACAATGTGTTTTTGATACCATTCAGGAAGAAAAGGGTCCTTGATGTTTTTCTCCTATAATTCCAGACTTTTGTACAAATTCTTTGCTTCTAAAATAGGCCTTAGTATAGTTGTTTTTTCCTCTACTTCCCCCATCCCCTTACTAGATCATATCATGTCAAGATTAGAAGCTACGCTACACTCACTCACTCACTCACTCACTCACTCACTCACTCACTCACTCACTAACTCTGAAATACACTTCGTACCCTATTTCAATGAACATTGAAGGGTTTATTCAGTCCAGTTCAAGCTCCAGCTGCCTTCTATGGCCGTGTATCACCCTGAATGGATAAGGATGGTATGGGGACATGGTGAAATATAAAGTCATATATCCAAGTAATTAGATGTGTCTCCATCATTAGGCGTAGGGTGCAGTGAAGCATGATACATTCTGTTATATCAGCTTACTTGGTGGGGAGGCAGTAGCAGCAACTTGACTTGGAAGTCGGTGATGTGTTCAGTGTTTGACACAAACCTGCACCTGTATGTTTTCACCACCCTCCTGTGCAGTTTATGATGTTCACTTATTTATAGGTCAGTGGAGATTTTTTAAAAATTGACAGCTGTGACATTTATAGATGATAACAGTTGAAGACATTTCTAGCTGTCCCCAAGTTCGTTCTGTGATGCAGGGGTGTACATAGTAAGACGTAGGCTGTACTGATGGGTAGGACTTCAGGTAGGCGTTAAAGACCTAAGGGGCACTTTGTTCCATTAGTTGCATTAGTGAAGCATGGGCGCTTTAATTTAGCCATGTTATGTCCTCGCGTGTGGCTGTAGTATATCACATTGGCTATTGTATGCTTCTGTCAGGTTGACTCAGTGCACTCTATGAAAGCAAGTGTTCTAAGTCAGAACA
The DNA here is from genome assembly GCF_037392515.1 of Haliotis asinina. Taxonomy (NCBI): domain Eukaryota; kingdom Metazoa; phylum Mollusca; class Gastropoda; order Lepetellida; family Haliotidae; genus Haliotis; species Haliotis asinina. The sequence continues at coordinate 16,797,661 of NC_090291.1, forward strand.
CTGGACAAAACACATGGATGTCACTCTTTTTGAACATGTAAATATGTTCCTAAAGATCCAGAAAAGCAGTGGTCATCTTTCACAATTTTGTACTTTCATACTTGATGCAATTGTGGGATACCTTTTGACCACTTGTAATGTGACCTCAGCAGACAGGGGCAGTGGGGTAGTCAAGTGGTTAAAGCATTTGCTCGTCACACTGAAGACCCAGGTTCAATTCCCCACATGGGTACAATGTGTAAAGCCCATTTCCCCCCACCTCGATATTACTGGAAAACTGCTAAAAGCAGTGTAAGACTACACTCGCTCCTCAGCTGACAGGACATTACTGTCTCTAACAGTGGCTTCTGAAGTACTGAAATGAACATTTTTGAATACATATTGAATATCTGCCTGATTTCCAGTGCTTTCAATGAATAAGACATTTATACCACAGCTACTATGCCTTCCCCCTTCTGTCACCATATTCCAATTTCGTACATTGATGCTCATGCTGCTGATCACTGGATTGTCTGGTCCAGACTCATCTAAATACAGACTGCTGGTATATAGCTCAAAATATTGCTGAATGTGGCCTCAAATGACAAATGATAGCAGGTTGCAAACAGTTCAATGTTGGGTGGGCCATTCATTCAAGGCCCTGTATTTTATATCCCAGGGGCCTCCAAGAAACCAGTAATTTTCGGTTTGTTTCCAGGTATATATTCATAGGTTTGTCAACTCCAGGCACATGCCAATGGATTTCCCTGCTACATGTGCCGCTCGAGCACACAAGTAACACATGTGTCAGACCTTCATCAGCTTGGGTGAGTGAGTGATTTAGTTTTACAATGCACTCAGCAATATTCCAGCTACATGACAGTTTGTAATCCATCGATGATCTGGAAGAGCGTCGATCTATGCAATTTGGATATGATGACATATCTCAACCAAGTCAGTGAGCCTGACCCCCGATCCCATTAGTTGCATCTTATGACAAACATATGTTACTGAAGATCAATTCTGTACCAGACAATCCTGTAATCAATAGCATGGGCATTGATTTACACAACTGGCATATGAGGACATATGTCAACCAAGTCGGCGAGTCTGACCACCTGATCTCATTAGCTGCCTCTTGCATTAGGTACTGAAGATTAATTCTAACCCAGATCTTCACAGGTCCCATACAGCATTTGAACTGGTAGTCCTGTGGTGTAACATCTTGCCTAAATATATATGGTTAGATATTTTGAGGAATGATGTTTGGGGTATGTGACATGGTCATCCTCTGAAGCCCTTCATTCCTTTGTGCTGCTGATGGGCGGTGCTTCATGTGATTGTTCTCCCTGTATTGAACAGTTGAAATGTTAGTAATATCCTCACAGTGGAATTGTCAACTTAAATGCTACTCAGCCACTTGAATGTATCAGGAAGGCATTCGTTGGGAAGTTGTCCATTGTTGTCATGTTTGATTTTGTCAAACCACATTTAGCAAGAATGAGTTTAACATGTATGATCAGTCAATGAATCAGTCCAGGTGAAATGGATCGTTAGCCTCATGGTGAATATGTCCTGTCACTGGCCTGCCGACCAGTGCTAGTACCACTCACAGTTTCATGCTACAAGTAATCAAAGGCTGGTTTCCAATGTTCTTTTGTTGAACTAAACAAGAGAGGCATAACAGTTTAACAGGTGGGCACTTCCCACAATGCACTGTTGCCTGATGGTTGACTGACTGGACAGGCCTTGACCCCCAGACAACAGTGAGAGAGACCTAACCAAGTGTACCCATGGCCCTACACGTTCAATTCCATCAATACTAACCAGAATGGAACTGTAAACACTGCACTTGTTGAACTTTCTAAGGCTGTCATTAGGATGATTCTCTCCATAACAGATGTATTTCAAGCAGAAACGAAACATAATAAGAGACGTTTTATGCTCCTGATGTTCGACTTTTTGTCAAAGATGTTTTGTGTTTCTGGGTAATTGTATTGTAGTGTTTGGTGTTTGTATAAAGTTAATTTTAGGTAAATATATACTTTGGATCATAAATGTAGTGGTATTGGCAATAATGGTCTTTATACAAAGGTTCTTCTGTATTAAGTCTTCATTCATCTATGGAGACTGACTGTGCATAATAACTATAGTTCATTCATTCATAAGTTGACATCCTGTTATGCGTCTCCATGTGTGTGCATGACATTGTCACAAGGTCAGGCTTGTAGGTTAAAGTTGTGACGTGTGGGAAAACTTTGAGCCAAGACTAACGAAAACAAATTTGTTACCTGAAGAGTTTTCTTCACATTTATGCTCATGAATTCTTTTCTAGAGATACAGTTTAGAATCCTAGTTCTCATTTCTCATTTTTTGACTGGTGGTACCAAAAAATGGATATTGGCTGTATATCTAATGTTGTACTGACTGAACACGTAGGGGGGCTCATTTCTGTACTTGTGCTGCCATTTCATTTTTTTTCCTTTTGGTAGTGTCATATCAGGTTTACCCATAGTACTTCTGTTTTGCTTTATCCTTAGGCCTGTGTTTTTGTTATTGTCTTAGTACTGCTGTTTTCATTACACTGTAGTACTGCCATTTTATCTTCCCTGTAGTACTGTCATATTATGTATGGCCCTTATTTCTACCATTATATTTTGTTTGTGGTACTTACCCTTTGTTTTCCCTTGTGCTCTGCCATTTTGGTTTGCCTATAGTACCACCAAAAGGTATGGATATGGTGTTGCTAAAAGTGGTTAAAAACTTACTCCGTCACCCGTGGCAATCACTAATAATCAAATTACCATTGTTTCTTGGGTCAAAACAGAAACATTTTGTATTGACAGTGGAGCATTCATTTGTCATGTGGAAGGGTAGGGTTAGATCTGCCCATGGTTCAATGTTTGAGCCCATATCTGGTGTTCCCAGCCATGATATCGCTATAATATGGCTTCAGATAGTGTAAAAGCATACTCACTAGCAGTATATTGCCTCATTCATGATGATGAATGCACTGTCAAAACTCAATCACAGATCAACAAGAGCTCCCATGTGGACCACAGGCGTAGCTCATGGATCATGCCCCACCCCAAGAGTTATCACCCCTCCCATGCATGTTGCTACCTTTGTTACCCCCTCATTATTATCACCTGCACAAGCTTTCACCTACTGTTCTATTAGCAGCTCACATACAACTTAACTGCTATTTGCGTTCCATTTCTTTCAATAGGTGACAGTTAGAGAAGAGGTAACAATAAAAGTTATGAGATTGAGTTATCTGTGTAGTGGAAATGGCAGCCGAAAATGTCTGTAGTAAGTTACAGGGAACATCTAAGAAGGAACTGACACAATTTTTATCAAATTGTATGAGAACATAAATCAGATAACTTATTTTTTATAGAGTGAAGGTAGGATAAAAGGTACCATGCACTTTAATGATCTTTCAAAAGTGTATTTGAGCCACTCAACAATTTTGTCATTGTGAAAGGGAATGTAACCAGTGGAAGTGGCATTTTTATTTTTGAGATAGTCCCCAGACACCCATAACAGGGAGCCATATAGGTGAAAGTGAAGCTAATCGAACATATCCGGAGGTGGGAACCACACACACTGTTTTGTGGTGATGTCCTCGGACCTGTGGATAGAACTGCCAGAGCTCAGGTGTGACTACCAATGTCATTACACTATTTCTCGTTGATGTGAATCCGTGCACAGAGCCCATCATCTGGCTCCCTAGGGTAACTGACAGAGACAGTATGGCCATGTCAAGTCCTTATTCTGATGCTTAATTATGTTAAAGGAAAAGAAATCTTAAATGTCTACACCAAGGCAACATTTCACAAAGCAATCATAGTGGTAATGTGATCGTAACTTACATACTTCAAAATAGACTTACAATAGCTGTAGCGCCACAATCACTTTGCAAAATGGTTAATTATTTTAAATGTAGAGAAAAGCAAATTATGCATCTGAAATGTGTAACAAAAATATTTCAGAACAGTGTAATTAAAAATGTCAACAAAATGTCAGGGATCTTTATGATCTAATGTTAAAATAGAAAGACAAGTTGGTTAATGTGTGTTTTATTATCTTAGTTGCACTGGGTATGGTCATGCATCTAGTCTATGCTTTACTCTAGGGCATTGATGGAAATAACTGCAGTGCAACTGAATCACTAAAGCATATAATTAGAAAGCAATAACTGAATCACTAAAGCATATAATTAGAAAGCAATTATAAATGTCTTTACCTGAGAATACGTTACACAGCCTATTTCGAAACTTTTGCTAAACTGTCAGAATGATCTTTATTATCTAATTCAGGTACAACTGTCAGTTTACCATATTAGTAGTTTTATATCAAAATGATATTGCTTGTAAATGAATATGATATTCATCTAAAAAAATGAAGTTAATATGAAACAATAAAATGTGATGGTTTTAAATGTTTTAAGCACATGAGACAAAGCAATATCATTATTTCCAATACATGCTGCAACATGTGAAGCCCATTTCTGTTGTTTCCTCTTGTCATGTATTGATAGAATGATTGCTTACAATAGCATAAAGCCAAACTTCCTTTGAAACATTGGAGGGCAAGGAGGTGAAGTTACATCGTCATGTGTCTGTATAGGACTGGCTTTTCCAGCTGATCATGCTGAGCCCACCTTGTTTCCAGTGATGATTTATTTTATTTGAGTATATAACTCATGGATGTTAATAGATGATCCAGTTGATATCAGTGACCCTGCCCTCATCATTCCTCCCTGCAGGCGCCCCCTCCCTTCAAAAAGCAGGTACTTTCACAACTAATAAGCAGGTGTCACTCTCTTACCCCCCATTATGAGCAGGTGCCCCTTTAGGTGGAGATAACTGTCAATCATTGCACTGGATATCTAATATATTTGGACAGTCAAGATCTGCTATTTTTTTACCAGCCGATATGGTTAATCTATTATATGTATACTAACATCAAACATTGCAGTGTTAAGATATGGCTCTATTGTAGGCCAGTAATACTACCAGGATTTACTACAAACCTCGATGTTAGCTAGGCAGATATAATTCAGAGTAATAGAGTAGGCAATTGTTGTATGAGATTAGATTGTACATTACAGATAACATCTCTACCTTGGTATGAAAGCCATTGCCCTAAACCTGTCTCCCATAGCTTGTCTACTTTCATTGGTATGATAGTGGTCATGAACCAAATTCATCCTGTATCTGTACAGGTTTAAGTGATATGGATTCGAGCATTGGTTGTTGAATTAATATACATTTACTTATCTGATAAGTGTTATTTTTGTTTAGGTCCAGAAGTTTGCGTTACTTTTCAGTTTAGACACCTATAAATCTTCTTCTTTCTTCTAACTTTGATGCATGAAAATCCATGTTGGTATTGGTCTCTAGTAGTAACCCATGCTTATCATAACAGGATTGGGTGGTCTGACTTAACTGACACATGTCATTGCATCCTAATTGTATAGATAGATGCTCATGCTGTTGATCACTAAATGGTCTGGTTAAGACATTGTTATTTATGGATCATCATCATATAGCTGGACTATTGCTGAAAGCGACTTTAAATAACGCACCAAGAACCATGTTTCATACCACATTGCCAGTTTTATATTTGGTTTACAAGATATAGTCAACACATTGTCATGGTTACTGCCTTGCTGATGGGCGTCTAAATAATGAATGTCCCCAATTGTTTTTCACTCCCATAGAAACCAAGCATGGATTCTGCATATTCCTGGGATGGTGGGGTAGCCAAGTGGTTAAAGCTTTTACTTGTCACGCCGAAGACCTGGGTTCGAATCCCCTCTTGTGTCCCCCAATGTTATATTGCTGGAATATTGTTAAGAGCAGCACTCGCTCACTAACTCACTCACTCACTCACTCACTCACTCACTCACTCACTCACTCACTGTAAATATCCCTCGTGAGGCAATCAAAAATACAAATGTCAAATTAATCCAGTAAGTGTAGTGTAAAATTAAAAGTGATATATTTTTGCAGTAATATTGCATGATTAATTTGAAAGTTTGTTTTTAAATTAGATGCTTTCATTGGCATAAGTACAACCTACACTTCTTGCAACTGACTACAACAAGCAATTTGGAGATCTGAAGGGACCTAAGTGCATTTATGAACTCTTTGTAAGTCCCCCCTGGAGTTTTCTGGAGCCATTATACTTGTGTGCAAGGGGTAATCCCCAGATGTATGTTTACATTGTTCCCCTGTCCCTCCAGCCCCATTTCAAAGTGACTGATACACCTACTTCATACATCTCCAGGTTGAAAAGCAAACACCAATTTGACGTAATATGCTGCATGGTAGACGTTTTTATGTCTCAAGTGGCTTTCAATCATATACTGCAGGGATCAAGTCAAATGTTTCCAAGACTTTAGATGGAAGCGTCCCAAATAATCAATGACAAACCTTATTAATTTGTTAGTTATGTAAACCAAAACATAGGGCCTAAATTTGTTTTCAAATTCTGTTTTTACATTTTCAGTGAACATGAATGATTTCGTGTTTCTCTGACTCCAAGATTTTGATTTAGTCCCTCAAGGAACTTTGAGGCAGGTCAAAAGAGCACCCCCTTTCTGTCTCCAAGTGTCATAACCCTTAATCCCTTTGTTGAGCCTTGACACAATATGAGACACTCCAAACCTCAGTTGTCCATATTCTATATCAATCATTTCCCTATCTATTCTACATCATCCCCTTCTGGACTGTTCTCAAGGCTTGGATTCGTAACCTCATCCCTGACTAAAGCAGGTCAGCTTAATGTTGGGCTTAATGCTGGAGAATCTGTGGATCAGTTCCATGTTGATAATGATAGTGATAGTTTACACCTAGTCTGATATTATCCCATACACTCACCCTTGTAACCTGCCACCTGATCACACCTTTCATGTACTGTTGTATCTCCCCCACATCTCCTGTCAAACCCACCCCGCCCCTCCCTGTCCTCATCAGTCCCCACAGTGTCCTCCCCTACTCACCCTGTCCTCCCCATTCCTTCAGTGTTTCAGTTCCCCACTTTCCTACAAACTCCATTTCACCCTCCCCACTTACTGAATGCTGGGTTCCAGTTTCCATGCACCATTCCCTCTATCCCATGCTTGTTTCATTCCCCCTCCTATCCATATAGTCTCCCCCTCCCTAATCTACCTGCCATTTATTGACAAAACAGGGCTAGTATCTGGGGACAGTGGAACTGAAGCCCGATAAGCTGAAGGTCAAATCCTCCTCATACTATTTACTCATTTGATACTACTGAGGTATATCCAGTGGTCACTGTGTTTGTTTCCCGTATGTGATACGGGTGATATTGGGTGGTCAGTACAGAGGATATTAACTGGGAATATTAACCTGGCTGAACCCTGCGTGTGGTCAGGGTAAGTGGTCAACATGGTACATAAAAAAATCGGTGACAGAGACTTTCTTCCAAACAGCGATGTGGGAATCACCTGTTTTCATTTTTTAGGTGGGAAACAATGTGTCAACCACAACATCTTCAAATCACTTGGAATTACTCTTATCTGCTGATAGTTGGAATAGGGTTTGCTGCTTTGGGAGTCAGCAGAAGCTTGCGACTTCTGCACCATGGGAAGTTCATCTCTCTCTCTCTCTCCCTCTCTCTCTCTCCATTTCCCCCTCTCTTTCTCTCTCTCCGTTTCCCCTCTCTCTCTTTCTCTCTCACACACACTGTTTTATTACGGAAATGTTGCTAAAAGCAGAGTAAAAGCTGCTTGACTGACTTGATTTTTCTTTCCCCTTATTATGGGGCAATGGGGTATCCTACTGGTTAAAACAGTGTCTTGTCACACTGAAGACCCAGGTTCAGTTCCCCAAATGGGTGCAATGCATGTAGTTACTCACTCATTCCCATTATGGCTAAACTCTGTCAAAATCATTAGAGGCTTTTGCTTTTGTTGCTATGCTGCCAAATCAAGCTGACTGGACCATTAATATACAAGGACACCCAACCATGTGAGTCCATGAATTCTGTCATTGATGACAGATTCAAGGCGGTGGGATTGCAGGATAGTAGTTACAGTGTTCGCTCATCATGTGAAAGAACTGGGTTCGATCCCCTACACGGGTATAATTTGTGAAGCCCATTTCTTGTTTCCTGCCATGATATTGCTATAATATTGCTAAAGGTAGCAATAAACCAAAGTCACTCATTCACATGTAGGATTTCTTTGACCTCATACAGGTGAAAGCAGTGCTAAGCCCAACTCACTGACTAGCATCTTATTGTCCAAACAGGGAAATAATTAATCAGTTTCATTTCAGTGGTATGTGTCATGGCAGTATCATGATAGCTATATATGGTCTTATACCAAAGCAACAGATTTATCTTCCTGACATGTTCCAATCCGTGTGGAGAAATTAAGACATATTGAAATTTGATAGCTGTTCTCATGAGTCAAGGTTAACTTGTGTTCTCTAAGTTACTTTCATTGATTTGTGCATCTTCTTTATGCCCTGTGGATATATGTCATTATTCTGTGCAGAAATCTAATCTAATCTAATGTGAGATACACATTATGTATCAAGATCAGGAAAACCATTCAGACCTACATTCTCCAAACATCAGAAACTGTTTTCATACTCATTGTAGCCAGGGATATATTAAACTGGAAATCAGCAATCTGTCAGGTGGCAAGAATAATATGGTTTAAGAAACAATGAAAGCTGAATGTTGAGATACCTGGGTACATATCAACGATTTAGGCTGCTATTTTGGTATTTGCATGTATCATGTATATAAAGTCTGTGCCAGATATGTTTTTGTATCATTTGCTTGAACAAGAATGTGGAATGCATATTTCCAAGTGGCTATTAGATACTCTTTGGGAGGTATGCATTCTGTACAGGCTTATTGTTTGGTTTCAAGGATCTGGTGTACCCAGTACATGAATGTGATCTGACAATCAGGTTAGATCATCATGTTTTCATTATGGATGACTTGGAGTCTAGATCTTGATCAATTTCACTAACAGTAGTTGCTGGATAAAGGGACCTCTTTTGTTGGTGTATCACCAGAGGCTGGTAAGCTGGAGGTTAAGGAAACACTGATTGGTACTGGAAGGTACAGGGCCTCATACGAAGGTGGTACCACTTGTACTGGAAGGTAGGGGGCCTCATATAAAGGTGGTACCACTTGTACTGGAAGGTAGGGGGCCTCATATGAAGGTGGTACCACTTGTACTGGAAGGTAGGGACCTCATATGAAGGTGGTACCACTTGTACTGGAAGGTAGGGGGCCTCATATGAAGGTGGTACCACTTGTACTGGAAGGTAGGGACCTCATATGAAGGTGGTACCACTAGCACTGGAAGGTAGGGGACCTCATACAAAGGTGGTACCACTTGTACTGGAAGGTAGGGGACCTCATACGAAGGTGGTACCACTAGCACTAGAAGGTAGAGGGCCTCATCTGATCCCTGTCACAAGTTTGCTACTTGGGGTATTGGAATGGATTCCTGTAGTTGGAGGTTAAGGGTTAAAGGGTTAATTAGATAGGGGTACTTCCCACAGATAGGGGTTGAGGTACAGGGATGGACTAATTTCATCATCAGATGGAACTATTCATAGTTGCTGGTGTTTCGGTACATCTGCTGACTTTATTGTTATCTACCTGACCATTCATCAGAAATCTTGTTGCTTATTTGTTTGCAACCCAATAGCAGAAATGTTAAAGTAGTGATGCATAACGTAACAGTGTTGAATTAATATTGCTTGCAAAATAGTTTGATATAGGGCAAGGTTTATGGATAACTACTTCTTTATTTCTTATGTGAGACATTTCAATACAGATTCTTGTACCGGTGTCAAGCTGGAGACAATGATTCAAGAATCTGTATCGAAATGTAACACTCAAGAAATAAAGGTGTTATCAATAAATATTGTTGTATATTGTGTTTCAACTTCTAAAATGCCACTCAAACAAGTTATCCAAAACTGTTACATTACAGAACATTAATATACACCACATCTGATATGTTTTACTGTATCATGTTAATTATTTATTCCTAATTCCCTTGTCTGGGCCGCAATTTGAGAAGATTTCTAGTCACCGTACTTGGACCACTCTGGCAGTATATCTTGACCTATCTTTCACTGGAACTTTATCATAGAAAAACGTCATCCACTGTTCGTCATGCCTGTTTTTCAACCATAAATCCCAATTAACAAAAAGCGAAAGATGCTAACAGCTAACTGGGTTGAATGATATAACTATCCACAGCATTGTAACAAATTGGTATAAGTTTTCAACATGTGAATAATTATGAGATACATGTAGTTGTAATCTCGCAATGGAAACAATGGTGCAGGTGTATTAGCATTAGGCCTGTGATATATTACACTGCACCTTAAATCCAGATGGGGCAAATCATCCACTCTGCTCTACATTCTGTCCGAGGTGGATTGTTGTATCATATTTCCTTCATTACACTCTGGCAGTGAGATATTGTTTTAATGAATCCAATGTAGGAAAAATAGGTCAATGCTCTTAATTATTTCCTTTCAAATAAAGTGAATTTTTTTTCTCATCTTGCTGTTAATGGATTCTTGTATTTTTGGAATGTCCCCCCCTCTTCCCCTCAAGTTATATGTTTGATACTATTTTGTGCTTTGTTATTTGTCATTCACAGGCATCACAGCAATTGTGTTGATGATGCCCTAACTATTGGTATAAATATTCATATCTTACGTTCCTGTATCAATGACATATTCAAATGTCAGTAGTGTTAAGCACAGGAGATCAACTCAGTTTCTGGTTCTTTTTTCACAATAGGGACTTTAGGGTAGCCTAATGGTTAAAGCATTCCCTGAAGACCAAGGTTTGATTCCCCACATGGTACAATGTGTGAAGCCCATTTGTAGTGTCCCCTGTTATGATATTGCTGAAATATTTGCTAAAACTTACCTCAAGAAATACTCACATACTGTCTCAGAATGAGTTCTTCATGGAGTACTGGAAATTTACTCAGAGCGATGTGAAACCAGATGCATTCACTTACATAGACAAGATTCTCTGTGAAGACTTGGGCATTTGGTTGTGGGTTCGAATCCCCAAACTCACTCACTCTTTAGTGTACATGACTTGTTGCCGAGTACTTTCTGCAGTGTATGACATCCCACTTGGGCATATGCTTGTGGTTTGAATCATAGTATTTCAAAGAGTGGGAAAGTTAAGTAGTGTTTCTGTGCACAACAAAATCAAATGATAGGATGAGATAAGTTTATAGATTTGACAATTTTAGAATATTGGTACTGATGGCATCAGTGTTTTCTTGAAGCTATGGGTCAAGTATTGCAACATAATGTTGTTTTGGTTGTACACAAATGAAAAGGATGAAAATCTCTGTGTAAAATCATGCAGGCTCACTGAATTGAATTGCACATGCTATCCGCTCCCAAATGCGCAGACTGATGCCCATGATGTTGATCACGCCATGAAATACATGGAACACACAGTGAACACAAAGAGAACACAAAGTAAATTATTTTCTCCTGAGATCTAAGAACATGCCATGCAAGCCATGTAGATTTACTATGTAGAAATCAAGATCAGGGCTTCATTTTTGTGGATTTGGATCTACCTATGGGTTGGAGCTGATGTTCAAGTACTGCCTTGTCACACCTAACACTAGATTTGATTCACTGGTCTCTATATAAACAGACAGGTTAAAACAAGTAAAAAATCACAGCAGCAACATGTAACCTTAGACTATTTATCATCTGGATGTTAAGAAATGCGGACTATACTTCAACAAGAAAAATGTGTTTTAGAATGGGCGTGAAACAGGAAGATAGATGGAAAGAGAACAGCCATGCCTGCATCTTCAATTAAAGATACGTTATAAATGGAATTTTACGGGTGAGATCACCAGATACTGTAGCTGGAGAGTATAGCTAGGGACTGCCGACCCAAGCAGGCATGTGTTCTGTGAGATATCTGACAGCCGGAAGCATGGTGCCCCCCTTGCTGTCCAGGGGGTGAGTGTGGGCAAGCACAGGACCCATGGAGCACTAATGACCATGACCTACCTGAAAGTGTGGTTTCTGATAACCACAGCAATGAAAGGTGTACACATTTGTGAGCAATGGACGATCCACCTGTAGATTAAATTCCTGGACTGTTAGAAGGGTGCAGATCACCATGTCTGCCCTGGAGATACAACAGGTTTCTTCATCAGCTTAATGATAGAGGGTTATTGCACAGAAAAACATACATGAAAGAGTTCTATAAATGTTTGTCTTTTTTCGCTCTTTTGTGGGGCATTGGTGCTGATCTTCAGATTGTTTGTGGCGAAGGGGAGTGATATGACATGCATGCAGCTTGTGTAGGGGTGGAGACAGGAGAATTGGACACCCACTTAATTTGATATTTGGTGGGCAGTTATCATGTCATCTGTTTTCAAAAGATTGTTGTGGAAGATTGTCACAATACTGACCTGGTTTGGTGCCCGAGTTGATAATGGAGGGTTTATTTTAAAATATCTGATCCTGCTATTTGACCTGAATATGCACTTAGGAGAGCACTGTCAGTAGATGCATGTATCAACTGAATTAAGGAAGTGAGTGAGTGAGTATGTGTTTATGCAGCTTTTAGTAGTATTCCAGCATTATCACAGAGCAGAGTGACACCAAATGGGCTTCACACATCGAACCCATATGGGACATAAAACCCAGGGCCCGATTTCTCGAAACAAACTTAAGTTTTACCTTAAATCTCAAACTGAGTTTGACAATTTGAAACAGCTCAATTTTTATCTCAGCTGCATTTTTTAGACTGAAAAAGTCCAAACAACTAAAGAAATCTGTCTTTCAAATTCAGATTGTCTAGTATGTTTGAGCTGGATACCAATTTCCTTTCATTCTGGAAAATGCATATTCCTGCATTTTCACAAATTTGAGCAAAAACTTGAACTTAAGTCAAAACTAAGACTTAAGTTTGTTTCAAGAAGTCGGGGCCAGGTCTTAAGCATGATGACTGAATGCTTTAACCACTAGGCTACCCCTACTGCCCCAACTGAATTTAGCATTTTCCTGTCCAACCAATTCTAAGAGTATAGTTTATCCACAGATTTAATGTACTGAGGGGAGTTGTGTTTCTTAGTCATGTTAGGATCTGCTAAAAGCTTCAAACCAAAGCTGGAGGTTGCCTCTTTAGAAGTAGTTCTATTAAAATGCACTTGTTGCATGATACAGGTGTGACTTATAAGAGGTCATGTTGAGAAACATGTTGTTATATTACTTCTATTCTAACATATAAAAAATCTTGATTTTCAAACTCTCAATTTTTTTTGCACAGATATTTTTATCAGTTACTTAAGTAACTATTTGTTTTGTTACTGCCGTACTGCTAAAGGCAGTGTGAAGTCCAATCATTGAAGTGTTTGACTGTCACACCAAAGATATGGGTTTGATTCCATTGATGGTAAAAATGTAAATAGGCGAAACTAGTTTACAACTACAACGACATGTTCATCAAATATTGCTAAATCATCAAATATTTGTATTCCACTCCCACAATATTTCTGCCAGAACCATAAGAACATTGCAGACTTAAAACTCATCCAGGTAATCAAAATGATCCCAATTTGAATGGAAAAGAAACTGACACAGAAGATCTAAGGTCTGTAGTTAACTGTTAACACATATGTTCAGCAAATCTTACAGCATTTAACAGCATGTAAAAACATTAATCTTTCACACTTTTTAAATGTGCAAACAGGTGGCAATCAAAAGCATCCTCTTGATACTTTTTGGAAAAGCAATTTATGCTTAATCATTTCTTTCAAAGTTAAGAAAGTTTTCTATCTAGTGTATGGATTGCAAAAAACCTGAAAGATCAGGATGATATACAGGAGTGAATGGGAATTTAAATATACATGTAAGTACCATAAAAATTGTCAATAAATATTCTTAAATAAGAAGTGTAAATACTTCCTTGATGACATTAAAAACTGTGTTTTATGTTGACTGTTTATTGTTAGGGGAAATGGGGTAATTGTCGTACTGTTCAGAAATAACAGTCTGTCATTGTACATCGTGGTTCTATGGGTGCTGTTGTACAAAGCGTTCATAGGGACTAAGGTGGTCATATCTCCCATACTTCAACATAGACTTACGACTGTCATAGCGCTGCTTTGTAACACAACACCTTGGTCACACATACTGGTAACTTTATCACTTATAGTTAAGAATATGACACTCTTGATTTCTAGGGGTGCAAAGAAAATTATAAATCTCATCGTTCCTTTAAGTCAGATCAACAATTCTTAGGTAAACAATGGCTTGCATGCTAAGGTGATATGGTGTGTCCAAGTGAGATAGTCAGCCCTATGTCCAACACCTACCTGTCTAAACAATCTCTAAAGCACAAGTCTCTAAAGTAATAATTAATAGTTCAAGTGAATGTTTATATAAAAATATATAAACAACAGTCTGCCATCCTTAGAGTGTCTGCTAATCTAGACTTGCCTTTGAATGGTTAGAATTACTATACCTCCATCGGCTTGCTACTTCCCATCTTGCATAGAACTGGATCTAAAGCATTGACTCTGTTATGAGTTATTGATATTTATGTCCCAGTAGCGAGACCTTCTTTGAGCCACAAATATCATCTTTCTGGTATCCAGATTAGATGTTTTGAATGTGGTCAGTAGTTGGAAACCTTAGACCATAAACTGTACAGACATATGTGGTTTTCCTGCTTTCTGGTCTATGTATGTGATGCATGTTTTTGATTACATGAAACTAATTGCAAGTATGAGGCAGGCTACCCACAAACTAAGGAGTCATTCATGGTCATCTGTTTTTGATTACACAAATTTTGAAAATAATTGTTTCAAATGCTTATTCTATGGTGTTTTTATATCCCATGAAGCATACTAAGCTAGTGTATGTTTAACAATAACGTGCATTTTTTTAATGATGTCCAGAATTTTCATTTCAGTTTTCTGTGAAATTCATTTTCTTGTGTTATTGTTTCGCATCATGTAGTTTTTCACACTGACTGTAAAATTATGAAAACTTGAAATTCAGTTTGTTTGGCTGACAATGTAATTGATAGTATTGCAGCTTGCAGTCCTAGGTAGCATGTAGATGACTCATCTTACCACACTAACGGGTGAAAAAGAGAGTTTTTTTCATGGATGAGTATCCCTTTGTGTCTTCATTGCACAGTTGTATTGGTATTGTATAACCAACATTAAATAACTATCTCTTCCTCTGTTACAGGTATGTCTCTTGCTGCATAGCGGCCACATTGAAGCCCTCGACCATCTACCTGCAGGTTAGTTCATCTCACCTTGGCAGCCTCTTTCATGGGTACAGTTGGCTCACCCTGAAGGTGTTGAGGTAGCCCATCTCATGTGTACAGTGTTGGCTCACCCTGAAGGTGGTGAGGTTGCCTAGCATGTGGGTATAGTGTTGGCTCATCCTGAAAGTGGTGTGGTAGCATATCTTGTTGGTACAGTGTTGACTCATCCTGAAGGTGGTGAGGTAGCATATCTTGTTGGTACAGTGTTGGTTCATCCTGAAGGTGGTAAGGTAGCATATCTTGTTGGTACAGTGTTGGCTCATCCTGAAAGTGGTGAGGTAGCATATCTTGTTGGTACAGTGTTGACTCACCCTGAAGGTGGTGAGGTAGCATATCTTGTTGGTATAGTGTTGGCTCACCCTGAAGGTGGTGAGGTAGCCCATCTCATGGGTACAGTGTTGACTCACCCTGAAGGTGGTGAGGTAGCCCATCTCATGGGTACAGTGTTGGCTCACCCTGAAGGTGGTGAGGTAGCCCATCTCATGGGTACAGTGTTGACTCACCCTGAAGGTGGTAAGGTAGCATATCTTGTCGGTATAGTGTTGGCTCACCCTGAAGGTGGTGAGGTAGCATATCTTGTTGGTATAGTGTTGGCTCACCCTGAAGGTGGTGAGGTAGCCCATCTCATGGGTACAGTGTTGGCTCACCCTGAAGGTGGTGAGGTAGCCCATCTCATGGGTACAGTGTTGGCTCACCCTGAAAGTGGTGAGGTAGCATATCTTGTTGGTACAGTGTTGACTCACCCTGAAGGTGGTGAGGTAGCATATCTTGTTGGTATAGTGTTGGCTCACCCTGAAGGTGGTGAGGTAGCCCATCTCATGGGTACAGTGTTGGCTCATCCTGAAAGTGGTAAGGTAGCATATCTTGTTGGTACAGTGTTGACTCAACCTGAAGGTGGTAAGGTAGCATATCTTGTTGGTATAGTATTGGCTCACCCTGAAGGTGGTGAGGTAGCCCATCTCATGGGTACAGTGTTGGCTCACCCTGAAGGTGGTGAGGTAGCCCATCTCATGGGTACAGTGTTGGCTCATCCTGAAGGTGGTAAGGTAGCATATCTTGTTGGTATAGTGTTGGCTCATCCTGAAAGTGGTGTGGTAGCATGTCTTGTTGGTACAGTGTTGGCTCATCCTGAAGGTGGTGAGGTAGCATATCTTGTTGGTACAGTGTTGGTTCATCCTGAAGGTGGTAAGGTAGCATATCTTGTTGGTACAGTGTTGGCTCATCCTGAAAGTGGTGAGGTAGACTGGGATGTGGGTACAGTGTTGGCTCATCCTGAAAGTGGTGAGGTAGACTGGGATGTGGGTACAGTGTTGGCTCATCCTGAAAGTGGTGAGGTAGCCTGGCATGTGGGGCCACTGTTGGCTCATGCTGAAGGTGGTGAGATAGCCTGGCATGTGGGGCCACTGTTGGTTCATCCAAAGTGTGGTGGGGGTCGCCTTGTGGTTAAAGAGTTGGAGAATCCTGAGAGTGTTTGGGTAGCCTTCCTTGCAGGTACAGTGTTGGCTTACCCTGAAGAAGGTAGGGGTATCATTCTGGGTGAAGTGCTGGATTTTTTGGTAATGGCTTGTAGGTACAGTGTTGACTGATCCTGGGAGCTATAGGTAAGGCGAAAGGGATATTTCAGCCTACAATCCTGTCATTGAGTCCTTGCGACTGGAACTAATGGAGCTCAAATATCCACTTTAATTCAAGAGACCTTCTTTTCTTTGTGGTTGTCTCAGAGTCTGGATTGTCTTCGAGTTGGATGATGATTTGGAATTGTAAATCAGTTTTTGCCGTGATGTTCTGAGTGAAATGCGGTGGGTTAGTCACGATATAAGTATAATGTTCTGTTAATCATATTCTGAAACATCTTTTAGTTTCACCTACATATTGTTTCTTGCAACGCTTGCATGTGAGGAGGTATGCTACATTACGGGACTGGCAGATGTAGCTTTGTGTTTTGAAGGTCTTTTTGGTGACTGAACTGGTAAAAGTGTCACCATTGCTTAATATTTTGCAGATTTTGCAATTCGCTTTGTCGACATATCGTAGACGAATTTTACTTACTGTCCACTAATTTGTGGTAGTTGTCTGGGATAGTTCAAAGTGGCTTAGACTAAGTGATCCTTAAGAGTTTTATTTTTGCGATAAGCAGCAATATGTAGTGAAGGGAAAGTGTCTAGGCAGATGTCTGAGCCACTTAGTAGGTGCCAGCATTTTCTGACAATGGCGTTGAGTTCCATGTTCATGGGATTATAGTTACTAACTAGAACCATTATGTTGTTTTTTTCATGGTTCTTTCGTGGGGAAGGATAAGAGAGATTTCCTATCCTTTAAGTCGGACCTGTTTTTGTTTTGTTGCATATATTTCATTGGATACACTCGCAGGGAGCTGTGACATCACAATATTAAACCAAACTGCTACAGATTTGCATTGTTGGAATATGATGTAAAATGATCATTACACCTCATGGAACATGTTTGAAGGTAGGTGTGAAATACTGCCACATTGGCACTTGGGGCCTGTTCAAAGGGGCCAAGTGGACACAGTGGTGACGGCAGTCAGAGATAGCACACTCTGATCCATCGTCATCTTACACTAACAACATTAATCAGTGTTCTCATTATACCGTAAACACATACTCTGTGAAAATCCTTTCCACGAACAAGAATAGAATTGGTCTTTAGCAACCCATGCCTGTCATCAGATCTAACAGGCTCGCTTCATAGTTTGATCCAGATTTAATTATTTACAAACCACCATAATACTGTGGAGGCTGTCTAAACCAGCACTCACTGGGACTGAAGAAATAAGCCACTTTAGACAATGTGCCGGGTTTTAGACTGATGATAAATGTACAAAGTCACAGGAGGGACTGAGATTTTATGCTGCTGTTGACAACTTGCTGGATAGGACAGATGCCGGTTTTGACAGCTTCCACTGTATATAGATTGGATATATATGAGTGAACTGTCAAAAAAAAACACAAAAAAAAACACATGGTTTCTGTAAAGAGGGTTCAGATGGTTATAGTAATACGAGCTCACAGAAGTGGTTGTAAGTGATCATTACTCCAGTGGATAACCACGTGAAGCCAGTCCCCAGGCACGATCAGATTTGTATCAATCATTTAACCTCAACAGCAGGTACTGGTGCTCACTGTACTCTTAGTATGATGAGTTGGTGTAACCTTAATGGTCAAAATGTTTGCTTATCACACAGAAGACCCAGGTTTGAACCTGTGAATATATGGGTCAAAACTGGTCTTCAGCAATCCATTGTTGTCATAGGAGGTCCCTTACAGGATCAGGTGGTCAGACACGCTGACTTGGTTGAAATATGTCTTTGTGCCATATGTGTAGATTGATGCCACTGATCACTTGATTGTCTGGTCCAAACTCTATTATTTACAGACCACAACCATATAGCTGGAGTATTACTGAACACCAATGTAGTTTGATTGCCCCATGGGTACAGTGAGTGAATTATTTCTTTTGTCTAATGCTGGCGTATTGCTGAAACTCCCAAAGTCTGTCCATCTTTAGCACAGATTTATGATATGTTAAATATTGTTTTGTACTGATACAGTTATAACTGGACACATATTATGTGAGTGGGTGAGTGAGATTAGTTTTACGTCACTTTTAGCAGTTTTTCAGAAATGGGCTTCACACATTGTGCCCATATGGGGAATCAAACCTGGGTCTTCCACATGACAAGTAAATGTCTTAACCACAGGGCTGGTTACCCCACAGCCCCCATATTTAGTGATAAATTACCCTGATTCAGTGAACTTCTTCAGTCCTGCGTGTTTCATGTACAGATACTACCTGGGAAAGCCCCAGTGTTTGTGTTTCACATAATTGATGTCCAAGCTGATGATTACCTTCCTCAGTGAAGAAGTGGCTTGGCTGATTCTTGTCAGGAGGAAAGAAAACTGACAAAAGCAGGTTGCCAAGGATAGTGATTTACTGTAGGAAATCTAAAGAGTTTTTCTCCCTTGATGTTAATGTTTTCTAGAATTAAAATGTGAACAAGTACCCTTGAACATATGCTTTGAATTCGAATCATACTTGCAGGAGAAAATTAAGTTTACAAATTTTTGTAATGTTATTTATTCCATGTAGTTTTCATGTATATTGGATTTGGGTTAAATTTGGTCTTAAGTAACCCATGCTTGTAGTAAGAGACAACTTACTGGGTAAGGTGGTCAGGCTGTGTAGAATGATGCTCATGCTGTTAATCACTGGACTGTCTGGTCCAGGGATATAGCTGGAATATTCCTGATTGTTGTATAAAACTAAACTCACTTTCACTCATGTACATTAACTAATTCATTTAATTAGCACAACAATGATAAGGTAGCTTGTTAGCGCTTATACAATGACAGTAACTCTTGCAACTGCATACCTATTATCTTTATTTAGTGAAACTCATGTTCACGCTGTGAGGTGACAACCATATTCCCTTCTCACACCCATTGCCTGAAAGACCGATGATAGTTGTGTCACTTGTCTGACCTTCACCATGGAAATCTGACTGGGGGATAAAACTCTCGGTAGAAAAATGCTCCCTACCGATAGGATGTCTTAGCTAGAAACTAATAACCTCACAACATCACACATTCAGTTTAGATATAATGTGTATGTATTTTATTTGAGTATCACTAAAGTTTTCAAGCTGTGATTTTTATCTGAGTAAATGTTTATGTGGAAGATCTGAAGCCAAATCATTGTTCCCTACAGGGAGCGGTGTGTTTTATTTGTATATAAAACCGGGAACAAATTGGAACTGATTTCCATGAAACTGATATTTATTTCTACTTTGGATAAATGGAGAATGAGGAATGCGAGTTTTCCCAAAATGTCCTGATTTGTTTTGTTTCAAGCTATTAAAATGGAGTCAATATCCTTTTGTCTGAACCATGATTTTTGACCTGAAAGAGATATTTAATCTTAGGCACATTATTTTTAACATGTTTTTGTTTGTTAAGCAAATTGCAAAGTCTTTTTATCAATCTAAAAGACCACACTTCCCAATTAATTTCTTTTGCACAAGTGTCTCATAGAGGAATTGATGGTTTCTTAATTTCTTTCTCATCTGGTAATATAGGGACAGGCTTGTGAAGATGGATGTTTGAGAAAGAACAGGCTTGTAGAATCAATACAAAGATGAGATGCAGCTCAACATTTAGTGAGGTCCCATTTTGTCTCAAGTTAAATGATTGCCATTGCCTGTGTCAGGATTTTTTTTAATTAGAAACGATACTGAAAACCTGTCTATGCTTTAGTTAAATGACATTCATTTGCGAAGTGGACTTGATTAACTTTTATGAGAATTGGATTCTTGTGTGACGTGAGAGACAAATGTAGCTTTTTCGAATTGAAAAAATGAGAGTATTGCAGTAGTAATATGACCATTGAAAGCTATTTGAGAGAGTTGTGGGCTGTAAATGCTCCTGTTACAACCATCACAACTTTCTTTGTAACCACTGTAAATTGTAAAGACAGTATTTATGCATCAGAAATGTTTTTGTTAATAATATCCTAACACTTTATGACAAGTCTTAAAAAGGGGTCTCTCAACTGATCTGTGTTGGAATTCCAAGAAGAGAGGATTGTATTGCCTGCTAGTGGTAACGTGCTTTCAGTCATTCTTACTCTTGCTCTAATTTGTGACATGCGCATACTTAGATCCTAACATTATCTATTTCAGTACATGGTCTCATACTTGTCATTGGACAATGGGGTAGCCTAGTGGTTAATGCTTTCGCTCATCATGCCAAAGAACCAGGTTTGATCACCACCCCCCACCCCACCCCCAATTATACAATTCTGGTGTCCCCATGACATTGCTGGAATATTGCTAAAAGCAGCATAAATTTATACTCACTCACTCACTCACTCACTCACTCACTCACTCACTCACTCACTCACTCACAGTTGTTATACTATCTTGAATGCAGTTTGCTGGATGAAATATCCTCAGTTCTTTTGCAGACAACCAAAATATCATTATTTGCTCAAAATTTCTGTAGGACTATGGTAGTCCCATATGTTCATGTTTGTACACAAATAGATATGTTCTATCCAGCTATAGTAACTCAAAATATTGCTCACAGAATTATATCATATTGGGAAATCCTCATCACAGCGATAAGTATAAATATGTTTTCTTTGTTCTTTAATCATCACTGAATTTTATACACACGTTTTTTTCTAGGGAGAAATTGCAACCCTGCTTTGAACTTTCATTCTCACAAACCTTTATAACAATGTCATGCGTTCAACATGTCCTTTACATTCACTGGATGTACAAGATTTACATGTTTGGCCAAGGCAATATCTGTAATATTAGTAACGTTAACCAGAACATCATACTTACAATTTCAGATTTAGAGACATTGGTGTTGCTGAAGTAATAGATAAACCTGATTTGGACAAAGACAAATATCTTAGCAGTCAGCAGTTTGGTCTGGTCATAAGAGCCAACTTATTGGATCATTAGTCAGATTGGGTGACCAGACTCCATTATATTGCCCTGCTTTCACATAGCTGGAGGGGTGGTTGGGTAGAATTGCAGTTAATGCGTTCAGTCATCAGACCAAAGACCCAGGTTTGATTCCCACATGAGTACAACGAAGCCCATTTCTGGGGTCCCCTCATGTAGATATTGTTGGAACATTGCTAAAAGTGGTGTAAAACTAAACTCATTCACTCATATAGTTCAAATTCTGCAGTAAGCAAGAGACTACAAGCTAGGTTAGGTGTAATTGTGCATGTTAATTCAGAGGAAATATATATATAGTTTGGTATTTTGGGATGCTTCAAATGTTTCTTTATATTTGTAAATGGTCTTATTATAAATACTGAGTATGATCAGAAAAACTGTAAAATCTTAGATAAACTTTAAAATGTCAGCTAATTTCCATGAATCTGGAGGCAATGTAGCAGGAATTTGCATACATTTCAGGATAAACATTAGGCAAGACTATCGATGTAGGTTATGAAATTTGAACCTTGCATACTGGGCGTAGACTGACAGACTTGGGTGATTGAGACACATGTAAATGTGCCTGTCTGTGTTTCTCAAACTTTTTAAAGAAATCTTTTGCATGTAAATAAGTGTAGAAAGTTTTTCCGTTTTCCGTATTCTAATCCAAGCATGCCCTTTGCTTTGATTTAATATCTAAGTTGTTTCACAAGGTCACAGGTGATGTGATAATGCTGAAACACTTTAATGTTGCTGATAGGAAAGTAGGAAATAGACGTTCGGGAAGATATGCACGTGTCTGGGCTGCACCTGTATACTGCACATGCACATGTTGCCATGCACATGTTAGAAGGAAGCTGATGAATCAAGTGTATGTAGCACCCTCTGCTGCATGTCTGCCCTGGCTCCATGGGGATGCTTTTTTGCAGATAACACATGTTATCTGGTCAAAATATTATTGTTTTTTAACCAGAGGTTTTATTGTTTTGTTGATAAATTGTTTCCACTCTAAACAACTACTGGCACTGATTTTTTTGCTGATGTTATTTTTAAATATTCTGGCTTCCAGAGAGATCTTCTGAATTGTGTAGGTGTAGAACTTGACATATTAAAATAGTCATGTAGTTCTTCATAGTTGTAGTTAGCCCACTTAAGAATTCAGGGGCCGGATTCACTAAACTTCGTAGAATTTTCTTAGGCCTTAAGAATTCTTAAATCTGCTAAGAATTCTTAGTTTCCATAGCAACCTATCCATTTCTAAGATTTTTGCTTAAGTCATAGCATAAAATCTAAGGAAATTCTTAAACGTTTAGTGAATCCAGACCCAGTCCAAGTGAGCCTTGTTAGCTGCATTGTCTTTCTCCATCACAAATATTTACATTTTGACCTTTAATTCGAAGACAAAAGAACATTGAAACTGGACTGAAACTTTGTATGGATGATGCCAGCATTTGTGTCTCTAGTATATGCTCACAGATCTGTTTTGAAATATGGCCAGTGTGACACCCGTATTGGAAATGTCATTGCTGCCCATCACTCTCACATTTCTGCAGGTGTCATTGGGAAATCTGATATTTAGTAAATACAAGAAATGAAGAGTGAGTGAGTGAATATGGTTTCATGCTGTGGTTAGTAATATACCAGCTATATCAAAGTGGGAGCAATCCGGAAATGATTACCTTCTGGGGTGAGGTCTGGGTGTAATCATCTACATTCACAGGCCAATATTCATTCAGTTCTACTTTCATTTCCATATCCCTTCTGGAACCACAGTTAGTCGTGTGCTGATCCTATTGATAGTGCCTGAAAAGTGTTCACAGGAGTGCAATCTAATCTGTCTAATGATTAAAATGACCTTTAAGATCCATTAAATATTACCAAAAATTCAGCCTTGTTGCTCTATGATATTTTATCATTAAGAAGCAAATTATTCAAATATTGTCACTCTTTCATTTTTTCCCTACCCGATGAGCTCAAAATAAAAGAAAAATAACTCCCAAGTTTTAGAATTTGAAAACTGATTAATTCTGTAACTGATATCCTCTCCTTCCCACTACCCCAGTCATAAGTTCAGGTCATTGACCACATGATTAACTTGCTGTATGATGCTTTAAAGGCTCTTAGTAGATGTAAGGCCTGTTGTAAGAAATTTGCTATATAATTGTGTTCATCCAACAATAAAATACTTGATAAATTGTCCACATTTCTGACTGATAAGCACACACATTGCTTAAGCATTTTTATTTACAGTCAAACTATTTGTGGATATTATTGTTTAATTGAAACAGGAAAAATAGTTTGTGCTTATTTGTTACTGTATTTGTTATCCAGTATTTATGATATTTCTCTCATAGTCAACTGATTCATGTCCTTAAGCTATAGTCTGTCTCAGAGTCCCTGAAACCCATTTTCCCTCCTGCCTAGCCCTCCTTGCAATGCTAAAGTCCTATATGAAGCAAGTCTAAATTTCCTAAGGTTCTGATCTTGAAACTCACTGGGGCTCCTTTTCAAATTAAATGGCTTTATCTGTTACAATGTTACTGTTGTTACTATATATTTAGATACTAAGTGTTACTGTACCCCTGTTACCCTGAGTGTGACCCGTGAAGATGTGGGTAAGAATTGATCATCAGTAACCCATGCTTATCATAAGAGGCAGCTAATGGGATTCGGTGGTCAGGCTCGCTGACTGGGTTCACACATGTCATGTGTAGATTTATGTTCATGCTGTTGATCATTGGATCGTCTGATCTAGGCTTGATTATTTACAGACCTCCATATAGGTGGAATATTGTTGAGTGCAGCATTAAACTAAAGTCACTCACTCACTCTACCCAAGGTACTGTAATCAGGAAACAAGAGTCAGGAAGAAAATACAACTGTTCAAATCCAGTGTGGAGACAAATGTTACTGAGTGAAAATACCTTACAGCTTAATGTGTACAATGAACAAGAAAATGTGTGAAGCTTTTATGTGTTCTGTTGCAGAATATCTAAGACATAATAGCCAGTTCTTGTACATGTAACTAATAGCAGATGCTGTCGATGTTTCATTCCTTGAATTAGGACAAATAATGATTCACATCTAGATTGTCTGAAGTTTAGAGAAGGTAAGGCAACTGAAATGTTTGAGAAATGAGGAGATTACGAATATCCCAAATATTGGTTTAGTTCAGTGAAATAACCATAAATAATCACTTTGAAAAATATTAAATGGAGTCTGAACAATGGTTATTATGTGATTCTATGAGCAGAGATGCTCTGTTTCCTTGATGACCTGTCTCAGAAAATGTCTACCTCCCTGTAACTTAAGCTCAGAGCATGTTACGTCTTAATCGACGCTAATTTGAGGGGAGGCAAGTTCGGGGCAAGGAGTAGTGCTCTTCTGATTATAGTGTGCCAACTTGTGGGTAATCTTCTCTCCACCTTGGGCAGGCACTGTTCACAACCTGTAATTTTCTTAAAAGCTTTTAAATCCCTATTTATGCTTGATTTCTCAACTAGAAATAATCATTTTCAGGCACTTTATGTTTTTTGCTTCTTTAAATTTTTTAACATTAGGTGTTGCTGTT
Source organism: Haliotis asinina (assembly GCF_037392515.1). NCBI lineage: Eukaryota > Metazoa > Mollusca > Gastropoda > Lepetellida > Haliotidae > Haliotis > Haliotis asinina. Next base: position 16,823,043 of record NC_090291.1, read on the forward strand.
TTTGTCCTGAAGGATTAGTTGAAATTTATTTTGAAAATAGGTAAAGATGGCCAAGATGAACTATCTATCAGAGTGAGTGAGTTAGATTTACACCTCACTTAGCAATATTCCAGCTATATGGCGGCGGTCTGTAAATAATCAAGTCTGGACCAGACAATCCAGTGACCAACAACATGAGCATCGATCTGCGCAATTGGGAACCAATGACGTGTCAACCAAGTCAGCGAGCTTGACCACCCGATCCCATTAGTCGCTTCTTACAACAAGCGCCTTTTATGGCAAGCATGGGTTGCTGAAGGCATATTCTACCCAGGGATCTTTATGAGTCTTCTCTATCAGATGTTTTTATATAAAAGAATGTTTTTATTTGACACATTTCTCACGTAATATGTGTTCCAATGGCAATATAAAATGTTGTTTTTATGACTGATACAAAGCTACTCCATTGCAACACGAAGGTTGGCTGAATCATCATACAGTATACAGAATTTAGGAGATAAAAGGATCCTTCAAATTTGATTGTTTTCAAACTAGGGACCCCATAATCCCATAATGTTTCATTTTTAACTCTGAAGTAATGTAAATAGCCCCTGCAAAATTAATGGTTAATTTTAAACACTGTAATATGGTTATGGCCTTTGTTTCCACTGTTCAGTTTTCCATGGCATTCCGGTGCTACTTTATAGAATTTACCAGAGTATGTATGGGCCATATCCTCACAGAATACATCATTGTTGTGTAAAAAAGATAGTCACTGCTAGTCTGTCATAAAAACCCTGAAGTCACGTAAGTCAAAAAGTCTTAGATTTCCACAGCTTCAGGTCTGAAAATGAAGAAAGTTTCAGGGCTCTTTTTTATTATATTTTTTTTTCACTGTGAACATTTTTTCTGTGAAATACGGTAATTTCACAGACTAGTTGTTTATCTGGGTTTGTGACGCTATGGGCCTTTGAGGGGAATCCAGGTTTGAATAAATTTTCAGGACACCCAAGGTGATCTGACGGTCAAACTCAGTTACATGGTTTGCTTATTTTTCTGCTGTACCCCATCCACGTGTGTTAATCACAAGATTATCACATCCAGACAATAACTTGGGGTTTTCGTTATAAGACTCTATTATCACCAAGTGAGTCCTCAGACTACAGAAACTTTACAGGTCTTTTGTGCTATATATTTTCACAAAGCTTTAAACACCATTGACTCAAACTTGAGCAACTTAACTCCTTTCATCTCATCCTGTAAAAATATGTTCACACATTCACCACCATCATCACATCATTGCTTATATCAGCATGCTTCTCCTTCGAGCAGTGTTGAAAGGAGATGCTCTGCCAACCAAGTGCTCTTGCCATCATTCTGACTCAACCCCACAAGTGGCAGTCACCATACATAATCGCACCACACATGTTTTTTGTATAATTATTACACAGTTTGACACGTGATCTTATTTTCTCACCTCGTTTTCACCTATGACTGGCATGAGATAGCTGATGTATGTGTGGGCATGCCTCTTGTGTCTTGCCAATTCATTTGTTGTATAATTAGCTGGGATAAGCTACTATATTTCAGCAGTGTGTTTTACATGGATGACCATCTCATGTGCGGTTTGACAGATTCGAGGTGCAGAGAAAAGAGACACTTAGAGAATCACCTGTTGCATTATGGCATAGATTACACGTCCTGTCAACCTGCTACAATCAACTAAAACGTGATAGCAGATCCAAAAACCATTAATCCGTTAGCTGACGATAGAAAGACGCCACAGTCAGTTAGCTGATCCTTGAAGAATGTAGTTCCAGTCTAGATGGGAAGATACTTCTCATTATTGAGCTATATTTAAAGCATTATGGTTTATACTACGAGACAAAGATATATACTCTAAATTAGAACTGATTTGGTATCTGTCTTAGGAGAGATAACAAAATAAAAAGATTAAATGCCAATGTTTCAACACCCTTTAAAATGCACTCTGCTGGAAATGTCATAATTATCATTTTCATTAATATTTAGATGGATTCATTAGGCACACAACACAAATAGTTGTGGTCAATTTACCCTTGAATTGTGACTAGGGAAATATTAAACTTTCCCTGTATGTGGTACAGTATAGAAATGGTTTAATGTTTGATTTAAATTAGATTTCCAAGGGGTTTATTTTGTATTGGTGTCTTTAATCATAAACTTTAGGAAGACTCATCAAGAAAAACTGGTTGTGTCTGCATTAGCTCTATTGATGGTCCATCTTGGTGTCACTGCATGAGAGGGGGTTCTCAAACCTTTAACCAATTTTGACAGTACATACTACCATTGATACATACTGTCATTGATATGTCAGGTTAGAATTGTCATTATGCCAAGAATGGAGTTGTTCGTTGTAGGCTAACTATCAGTGAACTTAACCCAGATGTTAAAAGTGTTCTCTCTTTTTAAGGGAAAGAATTTTTTCACACAATTCTATTTCAGTCTGTGTGCAAAGTTTTTTTATTTTGAAGTAGGTTCTTATGTATCTTATCATCCTAGTCACATGATATGGATTACAGTGTGTGATTGACTGTAGTGCTTGTCAATCCCAAAGCTGACATAATGATCGTACTGTATCTGATGCTCCAGACAGACCATTCCTCTGTTATGATAAAATGGATGCTCAATTGGTTCAGGCCAAAACCAGTTTGGTTATAGACCCTCATAAGTGTTTCTGAATGTGTGAAATATATCTGATGCAGATATGAGCTGTCAACTTTATGATAGAATTTATGTGGGGTTAAGTGGTAAGGGATGCTTTAACAAATGAACTGTGTTTGATATGGATTTACATGAAATCTCATTGGCTGAAGGTCTGAACTGTTGTAGTTTTTCAGCAGGGAGATAAATATGGTTATATTAATATCATAAAATAATTAGAATAGGTTCATTATATTGCAGCCTTTCTTGTGAACACAGACATAGATGTGGACATACAATTGGCATCCTTGGTCATCATCCAAGGTCATCCTTGAATCTCCATTGGTTTACCATTCTCTCTTTCGGTATATAAGCATATATCCTAGTGTGACGTATAGCATATTTAAAAGTGAATTACGCAGTTTCAAACTATCTAGAATATGGCCCAAATTCCCTTTTGCAATTTTCACATAACTTTGTCCATCTCCACATACCAGTATTTATTTGTAAGCATGTAAGACATTTGTGAGCATGTTCTTGTGTTGTATACAAAGTTGTTGTATGTCTACCTTTCCTTCTTTTGGTGCAAAAACATACACAAAGACTAAACTCAGATCACTTCCAGAAGCACATGCCCTTTGATGTGATACTCTGTGTCACAAAGTCAAAGAATACAATCAGCTTATGAATTGGACAAATTTTGTAAAGCAGTTTGAGTTAATATATCTTATAACACAGCTAATGTGCTCCAATATAACCTGTCTGTAAAATCAACCACCCAGTCCAAGATGCTTGTACTAATGATGCAGAAAATCACATGTCTTCAAGGTCCAACCCTCCAGACCTCTGTCTGACCTGTGGATGATTGTGACCTTTCACATTGTAACTGTGGCTGTGATCAGTTACACTGTCCAATATGTGTTGAACACAAATGCAGTTTTTAGAATATGTTGTTTTCTGTTAAATGTTTACAAAAAGTGCACCTGCAAAGGTTCTGATGAATATTGGATAATGTCAAGATCGTTCTGAAGCGTGTTTATCCAGTAATTGGAATCAGAACACAGGGTAATCTCTTCCATTTGCATGTCAAGTGATATTCATTGAGAACCAGGTGTCTGTAGAAATGTTCCAATTCCTTACCACAGTGTCAACCATTCCTTTGTTTGATGACAATGTGGCATTCAATTTCAAGTGAACTGACCCCATGTTAGAATAATTTTGACTTTAGTAAAGGAGTTGTCTTGATCGTCATCCATCTGTCATCCATGTGTGGAAATAAGCTCTCTGGTAGAATTTCTATGTACCAAATATAAAGTGTAAAGGTCTGACTGTATCCACAGGATTGTTTTTAAGAAAGAATCAATCTTTGCTACAAAATATCTCCCATCATGGTGTCTGTTTTAGTTCAGATGTATATACATATGCCAAATCTGATTCAGATTCAGAGTTCGCTTTGTTAAGGCATCATCATATTTGGTATATTCAGCAAAGATTTGTAACAAATGTTTTTTTAAGGTGCCAACTTTTAACAAAATTCTACAAACTAAACCTAGCTTTTTGTGTCACACACACACACACACACACACACACACACACACACACACACACACACACACACACACACACACACACACACACTCACTCACTCACTCACTCACTCACTCACTCACTCACTCACTCACTCACTCACTCACTCACTCACTCACTCACTCACTCACTCACTCACTCACTCACTCACTCACACTCACACTCACACTCACACTCACACTCACTCACACTCACATGCGTACATGTGTATTCACCTGAAGTACTACAAGATCTTTCCAGTTGAATTATAGTTCACAATTGAATTGTTTCACGTTATGATTGTTATACCTGTTCTGACCAGTGAGGTCCAGTGGGGTAGCCTAGTAGTTAGAGTGTTTGCTTATCTTGCTGAAGGTGTGGGTTTGATTCCCTACATGGGTACAATTTGTGAAACCCATTTCTGGTGTCCCCCATCCTGATATTGCAGGAATATTGCTAAAACCAGTGTTAGACCCAACTCACTCTCTTTGCTGAGACCTTTGAGTGAACAGAAGCGAAAGGTTCATCTTTCAAACATGTTTTGTGAATGTATGCAAGAATGTGGAGTAATTTTCACAAACTTGAATCTTCAACTTTTTGACAATTTATGTGATAGTGATACAAATGGAAATATACTTCTGTGGCTTTGACATTTATATTTACCTTTTGGTTTCTTTCAATAAGACCATGAGGAGAAGTGGGATGGACTTCAATAAGAACATGAGGACAAGTGGGGTGGGCTTCCAAGAGACCATTAGTACAATGGGGATGGGCTTCCAACAGACCATTAGTACAAGTGGGATGGGCTTCAATAAGAACATGAGGACAAGTGGGGTGGGCTTCCAAGAGACCATTAGTACAATGGGGATGGGCTTCCAACAGACCATTAGTACAAGTGGGATGGGCTTCAATGAGACCATTAGTAAAAGTGGGATGGGCTTCGATAAGACCATGAGGACAAGTGGAATGGGCTTCAATAAGAACATGAGGACAAGTGGGGTGGGCTTCCAAGAGACCATTAGTACAATGGGGATGGGCTTCCAACAGACCATTAATACAAGTAGGATGAGCTTCAATAAGACCATTAGTACATGTGGGATGGGTTTCCAAAAAACCATTAGTACATCTGGGATGGACTTCAATAAGACCATTAGTACATGTCGGATGGGCTTCCAAGAGACCATTAGTACAAGTAGGATGGGCTTCCAACAGACCATTAGTACAAGTGGGATGGGCTTCAATAAGACCATTAGTAAACGTGGGATGGGCTTCCAAGAGACCATTAGTACATGTGGGATGGGCTTCGATAAGACCATGAGGACAAGTGGGATGGGCTTCAATAAGACCATGAGGACAAGTGGGGTGGGCTTCCAACAGACCATTAATACAAGTAGGATGAGCTTCAATAAGACCATTAGTACATGTGGGATGGGTTTCCAAAAAACCATTAGTACATCTGGGATGGGCTTCTATAAGACCATTAGTACATGTCGGATGGGCTTCCAAGAGACCATTAGTACAACCAGGATGGGCTTCAATAAGACCATTAGTACATGTCGGATGGGCTTCCAAGAGACCATTAGTACAACCAGGATGTGCTTCCAGGAGACTATTTGTACAAGTGGGATGGGCTTCCAAGAGACCATTAGTAAAAGTGGGATGGGCTTCCAAGAGACCATTTAGTACATATGGGATGAGCTTCAATAAGACCATTAGTACAAGTTAGATGATATTCAATGATACCATTAGGAAAAGTGGGATGGGCTTCAATGAGACCTTTTTGGCATGTGGCATGATGAAAGTGATACAACAAGTAGGTTGAGCTTTGGGTGGGCTGTTAAAGGAGGTTCATGGTTCTGATGTAGTTCCTATTTTCATCTATTGCAGAGTATTCAGTGGTATATCCATCCCAGGTTGATGTGAACGGCAACCTCCTGTCTGATGATCCTGTCCGAACAGTCCGTCATCGCCGTAGTACAGATTCTGCAGATATCCAAGATCTGTACCTCAACCTCACTGGAGATAGCATCCATTTCCACCTCAAACTCAATATCAACAAGAAGCTGCTAGCTCCGGGGTTCAAGGTATATCTCCGGAAACCTTCCAACTTGAGTCATGTTGACGCAGTCACTGACAGCATGTCCATTGCAGAGACTGACTGCACGTATCGGGGCAAGGTTCTGTCCCATGACAACTCCATGGCAGCATTCTCACTCTGTAATGGTGTGGTGAGTAGAAGTTCTACCCTATTTCCACAAGGCAAAGAGATATTAATCACTTGATTTCATCCAAAATTAAATAATCATCTTTACATTTGTGTGTTGAGTGAACAGTCGATGCATCCTCTCATGTTAAAGACATAGGTTCAGTTCCTCACACAGTTTGTGAAACTTTTTTCCAATCATTATTAATATTGCTTGAATATTGTTAAGAACTGAGTGACATGGTACTCTGTCACTCATCTTTACAGGGTTACTTTCTGTAAATAGAAAAACAAAGTTAATTAAAACTGCCATTTATAATTAGTCATCAAAATATGCATGATGGACAAGAAGTAAGAACTGCCCTTCAATCCAATTGTCACCTTGTTATTGTGAACTCAGTCGTCCTGTTTACCTAGCTGTGTTGCCAGTCTACAAACCTATACATGTACAGGGCCAATGATGATGCTGTCCAGCATGTCAATACACTGGACAAGGATTAGACTGCCAGGGAGGTATTGTCCAGACATGCATTTCACGAAGTGATAACCATGGTTAATTAACAAGCGACTCTGTATTGTCTTTGATGTAATTGTTTGTGGAATGATTTGGGCTTGGAATGGCTTTAGAGTAAAGCTCAAGCAAACAGCAGACCAGCCCTGTGGCTTCAGAATGGGAGGAGGACCAGTCCTCCATGCGGTAGGCAAGGATTATGCTGACACTTGCACGACAGATTAGGACTGCTCTTCCTGCATACCAAATAGATCTGAACTGCTTCGATCCTAGTAAACATTATTTTGGATTGGAATGTAGGTGAATAGTTAAAAATAAAATCCATTAACCAGTGATGTTTAGAGGATTTTCCTCACATTACTTTTGTGTAACTGAAAATAGCATGATATTTACCAACGGGTCAGTGCCGTGATCATTTTGATTTCTTAGGGGAGTATAACACTCCATTCAACAATAGTCAGGGTTCTATAACCTTAGCATTATGACAAACAATCCAGTAGGTTACATGGAAGACCAAGCATGTTTGATTTAAGTCCTTTCACCTCTCATATTTACAGTTAAGAATAACTTAGTGGAGAAAGTGTATAATTTTTATCATGACATGAAGAAAGACGTCTTGACCCAGACTGAAAATCTTCAGAGGAATGAAAAAATAGCCTCCATTTAAGAACAGTTAAATAATGGTACTGGTATTGATCATTGCTCTCATTATCAATCACTGGATTGTCTAGTCCAGATTGGATTCATCACAGGCTGACATCATACAGTTGGAACATTACCCAAATGTGTTATATGACAAACCAGCACTTTACTTGTCATTTTTTCACCATATTCCATTAGTTTCATTAGTTTCTAATGCTTTCAGTGGTCTTTCAAATGCTTTCATGAGATTGGCAATATTTGCATTTTGTGCCAACACTCTCACTCAAAGGATCTTTAAACAAAACTAGTGGTCAGAAAAGTAGGTCTTGGTTGTAGACCTAATCCCCTTCATCAGTGTCAGACTGACAAGGTATGTTGTCATCTTGGACAGACTACTGGGGTCACAACTACCTCTATGGTAGGTTACAACTGTCAGTCATGATGTGTCTGTCTGTCCGAGATTTAACCTACCTGTTAGTTGGTAGTTACAGAAAGTGTTACAAGAACTAAGATGGAGTACCTAATCTAACCTCCTGGAAAAATGGTTCAGGTAGAATGCATGTTGATAGAGAATCTGTCTCAAGATTTAGGTTACCCAATAATGCTTTTTCGAAGCACTGGCTAGGTATTCTTAAAAGCCCTACAATCTAAAGCCCATTCTTACCACATTGGCTATGATCAAAGTTAAGAATTCTTAGGGCCCTGAATGTTGCAAGAACAAGGGCCCTGTTACCATGTAGGGGAAGATAAAGGGTTAACAGATACTGATTTCATTTGGGCATTTTTTTATTAAAAATGTTAAAATGATAATGGTCTTGAAAGAATGTTCCAGAGTCCATCAGCATTCTCCAGTTAAGAAGTTCAACACATATTTCCCTCTCCGTAACCTCCCTTCTCTCCTTCCCCCTGGTTAAAGGGTTCTCTCATCATGCTGAAAACCAGGGTTTGATTCCCCACATAGGTACAATGTGTGAGTCCATCAAAGTGGTGTGCCCCAAAGTGATATTGATAAAATATTGGTAAAGGTGGCATAGACTAAACTCACTCAATCTCTTATCCATTAAACTTAAAACATATGGTCCCAAAATGCCTCCAAAATTATTGTTCAAGAATGATGAATGTGTTACAGGTTTAACTGAAGTCATGATGTTTTCAACTGTGCTTTGCATGGAAAAATAAATAAAACGAATTTGTTTGACATTAGGTGATAAGTGTAGAAGTTCACAAAGGCATCGTCATGTTGGTATCAATGGGGTGGCAATGAGAACCAGGGTTAAACTGACAAATGTGGTGATCATTATGATGTTTTAGAAGCCTGCAATGTATTGCAATGTTTAGGTAATCTTTCTGTTAATGCTTTTTCACAAAACAGCCTTGGCAATCCTACTCGCCTGATATTTTCCTGGTAAAGTTCACAATCTCGGGTATTTGTAGCCTTGAAGTTATGTTGACAAACAATGCCGATTGAACTTTCAAATCTAGAAACTTTGAATTCTTGCTTGAATTTACTACATCACCTGAGAGTCAAGTAGTGTCTGGGATTTGAAGAATGTGGTAAATATGCGTGTATGTGATTGTCCGCTGGTAGTGGATAGTGACTTGTATACCCCTATGTAACATGATAATACACCTGTGGTATAACTTACAGGTTATATATACCAGATTCTGCTTGCCTCAAGACTGATTCAAGACTCACTATGCATGGAACTCTACAATATGGAGATACCAAATTCCAAGTTAAACTGACCCTAGTATGGTAATCTACCCTCAGTGACTGGTGATCCCAGCCCATAATTATAGTTTATATCGTTCTCTGGAGTGACATCTTTTTTTATGATTACAAGCTATTTTTAAATGTTCATCTGTGATAGTATTGCTATTTTACTACCCCTCATTGACATACATTGATGTTGATTAAGTTTACTTTTTTGTGGAATTTTCATAGTCACGATGTGGCTGAAATACCACCTATGTGACTTTAAACTCTCTCACTCATTCACTCAACTAGTTATACCTGTTTTTACCAACTAGTTTAGTTTTGTCAGTTGGTTGAAAGAAATTGGTTGGTCTAATCATGAATATCATGTTACACAAACATTTAATGTGACTTTCAATCCATGTGGGGACTAGTTGTTAAAACTAGTACCTATCTTGGTCCTAGAGTTTTGAATCTCTCCTAACGCTACGATAGTTGTAAGTTAATGTTAATGTAAGGCACTTAAGACTATCTTGGCACTACGTGAGCTGCAGAAATCTAGGTCCTGTCATCAGAGGCTTCTTACAGATGTTCCCAGTGTATTGATGCTAATGATTTCAAACATTTTCTGGTCTTATTATTTACAGAGTACAGTTGTATATATGGATAAACTGACAAGTTAAACAAAAGCAACATGCTTTTCCTGCTATTTTTTTAATTTGTTTCATACTGAGAGCAAGCACAAGGATCCTATCATGGTCCTTTTCATGTAATAAGGCTGTTATGATTTTAAGGCACTCCAGTCTCTCTGCAACAGGTTTTACTTCAGTATTGGAGAATCTAGGTATGTCTCTGACTCTAAATAATCATTCAGGACAATGTTTACAACATGTTACATCTGAATTGGCTGTACCACATTCATTACATCAAAAGCAGCTACAGGAAACCATGGTTACCAAGTGGTTTCTGTATCCATACAGACACATTCCTGCCCTTACAACAATTAGCAGCAGATATATCCTTTCTTCCTTACATCTGAACAGAGTCGTGAGATACGACCCCCACCTGCAGTCCGACCGTTGGCACTGTGTCCCACTGTTGGCGCTATGGATCCGGATCCGTGTTCTACCAGCCCTAAAGCAGATCAACATCCCCATATTGCCCCAACATGCAAGCAATGCTGTATAAACACAAACAAATTTCTCTCAAGCTGCACTTTGGTATTTATTTGGGGTCACTTCCCAGGTGTAGAAGGGTGGCCTATAAGTGAAGAAGAATCCGCTTTGTTGTCAACCATGACACACCAGCCGATTGCTACCTTTCACATGTCGACCCTCACCTTGTTCTCATTGTTTCCTTAGCTGAATATCATCCCTTCTGTTTGTATCTAGTTAACTGACATTTATCTTTCTAATTCATTAATAAATCCATTGTGACTATGTGTTTAGATTGATAGGAATATTTGCAGCCATATTGGTCAGCAAGTACACTCAGGGAAACAGACAAAGCTGGGATAGGGAGTTGGCGAATATTCAGACTATTGGTGCTGTCAGATACGAATGATATCGTCAATGTCAAGAGCCATGTGTTTCATGTTAGTGTTGATGTGAACAAATAATCAACAATTAGTGAGTTGAGATGCTTCCTGAACCTCAACGGAACCCATTGAGTAAGCAGTATTCAGACACTACTGACCTACACTTTCTCAGATACTTCAGCCCAGAAGGACTTGTCGGACATAATGGTGTCCACCACTGTCCACAGGGGCTGGAAGTAACCCTCTCCAACTGTCTCTTGTCAAGGCGGCTCTTATTATCCAGTACTCATTATGTGCTGACAGACTAAGACCGGCCAACATAGGTACCAGGGCACTTAACATGCACCAAATCTAACATAGCAACAATAGCAAATCTCCTTATCAAAGTTAACATATTTGCTCCCCATGTTCCCACCATTTGTAGAAATACTTGTCGCTCTGGTCTTTGACTGGTTGATAGGACTTAATCATGGGAAAAAGTTTTACGCTAATAGATTTAGTTGACTTAGGCTTGAGAGTAAATTCTCATTTGGTGTTTGCTGTCCTACATGTGGTCTTTATGGGTTTGGGTTTGGCCTGTTTCTTTCTGCTAAACACATATGATTAATAGCTTTGCAGTGTGTCAATAGTAAGTTAATCAGCACTGTTAGGGTGTATCATGTACTTTCAATGGTGTATGTATGTTGTTTTTTGTTATCATCATAAGTTCAGATCATTATTCAGCACTCCATTTGCAGAGTTTTTCTAATAATCATTGTATTTTTTAAGTAGAAGTTGTTATAAAAGTATAAAGGTTTTATTGTGTTCATGCGGTGACAAAACTCTCGTTTGACCAGAAGAAGATAAAGCTGATGTTGAAACATGAAATCCCAGTCAGTGAAACATATATTGTAAAATTATTTGGATAAGTTTTTAAACTTGGAAACTTCTGAAAATTGTTCTTAAGGTCTAATAGGCTTGATGTTAGGTGACCCCCAACTGTTGATTTATAGTTTTGTGAACTGTTTTGTGAAGGAGCAGGCCAACATGCAGGTTACATGGCAGCAGAAGATTAAGTGAGTGTTAAATACTGATTGGGAGGACAAGATGGACATGCTCCAGCTGGGCCTGTGTTATATTTGCACAGTGTGCCTCAGTTTACGCAACATAGATAATAGAGCTTACATTTAGGAGACATTTTGAAAGATTTAAGGTTTAAGGGGTGTTAATGTGTAAAAACTTGTATGTTTCATACAAGCTAGAGTGGCAAAGGTGAGCCTTGAGTTGGTTCTACTAGAATCACAAATAAACACAAACAGATCGCTGGGTAAATATACGATCTTTCGACTTCTTTTGGACAAGCCAGGTGTATTATCTAGCTTAGAAACTAACAAATAATGATTAAATATGTCAGAATAAATTACAAAAATGTCAAATATCAAGCTAAAAAACAAATACATACATGGTTTTGTGGAATCAATAATGAAATACTATCAGGTATATGTCACTGACTCCCAGTTTCGGAAATATTTTAAGCTATATGTGACAGTTTACTGTATTAAAGGTGCATGGTTTGTGGGATCTACCAGAAAAGAAGCAGATTTTGTAACTTTGGAAGAAACCCAACTGAAGTGTAGGTACATTTTATTTTAAAGTTTGTTGATTAATCCATTGTAGTCAGATGAGATAGCTGAACATTTAACAAGATATATTATATGAATACAAGAAACATCAAAATTACAAGATTATGTCAAAGTCGGTTCTGTCTGTCGGTTTGTTTTGTTATCAAACATACTCTGTGTTCATTAACCCTTGTCCATTGTTTGCTTTGGTTATAAGATATATGAAGACATTTGAAATAGAGATCAAGAATCATGTACAGTTCACTGCATGTGTGATCTTAAATTTTGTATTATTAACTTATTTGTCATCATGATATGAACCTAGAAATATATCGTATTTTGACAAGTTAAGGCTATTTAGTTTTAACTTATGTAACATTATCTTCACAACTTACTCAGATAGAAAATATGTTCTTTAGGTACCTTCACACCTTTGTCAGTAGGAACATATTTACTATTACCCTCACAACATACACTGTTGAATGTATGTGGCATTATCTTCACAAATTACTCAGAAAATATGTCTGTTTAGGTACCTTCACAACGTACTCATTTGGAAAGTACATACTATTACCCTCACAACTTACTCAGCTGCAATGTATAAACTATTACCCTCACAACTTAACTTGAACTCATGTACCTTTACCTTCACAACAACTCAAGAGCTTTTCACATGTTCCTCTTCTGAAATGTATGTACTATTGCTTCCCTAGTTTACTCATCTGGAACTTAAGTATTGTTACTGTCACAACAGTACTGTCATTGGCAGAAAACATATACTATTACCCTCACAACTTACTCAATGGAATATATGTATTGTATTTTAACAACTTACTCAGCAAGAAACTACGCATTGTATTGGAGATGCTTTAATGTTTAATGGTTATTTTCAGTTATACACAGCTTTTCAATAGGGTGAGAGGCACAGGACAGTGAACACTTCTTGTCATCCGTATGTTTTTCACAAGTCTGTATTCTTAAATGACAAATACGCTCAGACTATTTTCACATTTCTCTGTAAAAACATTTTCTCTGTGAAAACTAAAAAACCAATATTACAATGTTACAGTGATTTTTCGGATGATTTTAAGACTTTAATTTTAAACTGAGCAATAATGCATACAGATGAAAAATCAGTATTTGACTGTGTACTTACAATCCTTGCAACCCGATGAAGAAATGGACAGCCTGACAAGTCCTTTTGACTGAGTACATGATTAGACTGATGGTTGCAGTTGCTGCCATTTTTCAATAACCTGGGGATTTATTTTAGTGCCTTTTATATTTGTGATTTCTTGTTTTACAAATTTTTGTCCCCAGAAAACTAACAGGCAGGATGTGAAAAACAAATCCTGTCAAAGCAAAACCCCACATGAGTTTCCACATTAACTCTTTTGGTTTGTTTATATGAACTAAAAACAAGTTGAGTGAGATTAGGTCTCCCTCTGATTTCATGAATATTTCACTTATATCACATTAACATTAAGATTTTAAGGGAAAAGGTTTTGGGTTTTTTTTTAATGTTATTCTTATAAAAATCTGACAAGCAGTTCTGTGAAACTAGAAATAATTGGTCTTAACACTTTTAATAATCACCTTTGATAAATCAGTAAACTTTTAGGTGATGATCATCTCATCACGAAACCTGGCTGTTATGGATATTTCATCTTAAGGTAAAATGAAAAGGTTCACTGCATGTGAAATCTGTGGAAATCTACACTTGTCACATATTCTAGACTTGCATGGGCTTTCTTGGATATATTTGTTTTGGGGCAGTGTGTTAAATAGTTTCTAAATCTTTCTAGCCAGTTGGGAAAATAATTCACTAGCCCAAAATTTGAATGTAGACACAGTTTTCATCATTAAGCTGCAATTTTTATGAAGATTTTTATCAGGCCTTAATCTTGCATGATTGAGATTGAGATTTACTGGCCTGACTGGATTTTTACTAACCACCAGCTAGCAGGCCAGTGGTTATATTGCACACTGTTTCAGGGTCTGTGTAACACACTAGGATATCTCAATCACAATGATGATGTTTTATGTGTAGGATATAATTTGACCAATGGGCATTATTGCAACGTAAGCCCACTTTCCATGTGAAATACCCAAGAACGGAAGACCCACAGGCTTTCCCATGGGAAGAGAGCTTACTTTTCAGTAATGCCCATTGGTCATGTTATGTCCAACTTATAAACCAACCAAATATGTACTTTGATATAATTTCAGTACTTGATAATTTACTGTTGGCATCAGCTGTGATGAAGCTGGCAACCAACGCCTTTCAATGCATATCCTTCTTGTGCCCTGCACATGCTCTGCCCACACTACCCATCTTGTGAGGAGCACATGGTTCATACCAACAAACAGTCTCCTTCTTCACAACAGTCTTTCGTAGCCTAGTGGATAAAATCGGCAGGCTAGTAAGCAAGACAAAGTCGAATCAATCTTTAAAACTGGTAGTAATTCAAAGTGAAAGGCTATTCCTCAGAAAATCCCCAGCAGAGGGACATTATTAAGATAATGTCCATGGCAGAGGGACATTATTTAGATAATTGCCTTAGGAAGATTTGAGGGATATTACGTGAGAAATAGTGTCCCTCAAGAAGAACAAAGTGACGTCACAGTCGGTTTATAAATAATAGTAGACGTTCACTCTCTCTTTGAGAGGTGATACCGCAATGAACTCACATAAAATTTAGCTATATTATAGTTATTTCTAAGTTACATTTAATTCATTTATTATTCTTAATTAAAGTATTATGTAGACTTTAGTGTTGAACTGTTATTCGCTGTTTAATGTTGTACAAATAAATGTCCAATTCCACTTGCACAAGGATGTAAAATTTTGCTATTCATGTATGCATGAACTGCTTACTTCAATGAAATTGAATTAACATTCTTTTTCCTGTGAGAGGATTCTATTCTGAACCCTCTCACACATTTTACAGTCCTGATTACTCAGCATGTTAGTAAATGGATTCCTGTAAATGGGTTAATAGTGAAAGTCACTTTCATAGAAGATGTACATGTTTAAAAACTTATTACTGGCACAATCTGGCTCTCCATTGCAGACTTGGCAGATATTTGAGGATGTTTTATCAGTATTTCACAGCAAATTAAAATCCATGGTCCTTTGAGATCAGACTGGTTGAAGTAGAGAGGTCTAGCCAGGGATCGTATCAAAACCGTTCTGTAAGTTTTGTTGAATATTTACCAACAAACATTTTCCCAAAAATCTGTTTCCACTTCACCAGTAGAATCAAAACACTTTCTTTCAACCTTTTCATGAAACACTGGAAGTATGTTCTTTTTCCTTAAAATCATCCATCCTTGTATGGCTGATATATCTTCAGAGTCAAGTGGTCACATGCTTATGACAATTTTATTCGGGCTAGGCAAAATCTACTTGGCCAGTTTAATCACAAAGGAATTCTCAGGTGCTGCTTGATGTAACTATTATCTGGAAGGATATGTTTTCTTGCAGTGCGCAATCTCTACCCCCGATACTCTGGCTGCTCTGGGCTCATTAGACTAACAGCTAGTCTCTGAAATGAACATATTTTGCTGAAAAAATGTTCATAGTGAAAAAAAAATAATATAATGAAATGGAGCCCTGAGACTTTCTTCATTTTCTGAAGCTAAGGAAATCTAGGCCACATTTTCTAGACTTGCGTGGTCTTTCCTGGATATATGTACTTCAGGGTCTGTACGACAGACTATGGGCTCATGCAGCAGGCCAGATAGTGAGACTGTCTTGGAGATTGCTCTAGAGGTGTAAATAATAGAAGGAAATAGGGAGGAAAGGCCAAGTTCATCGAGTGGTAAACTTGTAAGACCTGCTTTCCCCACGGCTTTTCTAAGGCTTTAGACCTGTGAAGATCCAGGTTGGAATTGGTCTTTGGCAACCCATGTTTGTCTCCCTGTGAAGATCCAGGCTGGAATTGGTCTTTGGCAACCCATGTTTGTCTCCCTGTGAAGATCTAGGCTGGAATTGGTCTTCAGCAACCCATGTTTGTCTCCCTGTGAAGATCCAGGCTGGAATTGGTCTTCAGCAACCTATGCCCGTCGTAAGAGGTGGCTGAAGGGATGGTCAGGCTGGCTGTCTTGGTTGACACATTTCATCATATCTCAATTGCATAGATCAATGTTCATGCTGCTGATCACTAGATTGTCTGGTTCAGATACGGTTGTTAACAGACCGCCACTATATGGCTGGAATATTTCTGAGTGCGGAATTAAACAACAATCATGGGTCACAAATCAACTGAAGTTATCCAGCATTGCTCATGGAGAGTCCATGGATTGTTGAGCAGTGTTTCACATGATATATATCCTGTTTCACATGATATATATTGGCACAAAGACATCATTTAACTGTTCCTGATTTCCTTATAGTGTCAATTGACATAGTGACTAATAGATCTATTATTGCTAACTATATACAGAAATAGTTTGTAACTGTTGCAAAATTGCAAAACTACAAGGTTTCTGATACAACTTTGTTTCCTTAATAATAAACTTCACAAATTATATGTTTTATGATTTTCACCTACACCACATTTCTACCCATATATCAAGATGTAAAAGATAGAACCTTTAACAGATTAGTTTACGCATTTAATTGTTTAGAGTTGGCAGAGGTAGGTAAATGTATACCAGTAACAAACAATCGCTGATGGTGGCACATTATCGCTTATCACCATTGTGTCCAGACAGTCAATCTGTCGGATAATGAGAGGCAGCTCCTAATGCCTACAGCTTATCACAAGCAGAACACACTCATACCTGCCTCCATATTCCCTCTGTCTTATATACAATTACCCACAGTCACTCATGTTGCCACAGCGTGGCTGCTTGTAGGGACCATCTCAAAAGTCACATGTGAATTAATTAGGACAATTCTCTGGAAATTGGCTCATCTCCCAGTAAGAATGTTCAATTTCATGGGTCTTTCTATTTTCATTTTAATACTATTACTTTCTTTGCTTGAAAGGGAATTTGTTGTACATCAGATTCTGTGATAAATAAATGTACATGTAACAATATGCAAATCACCAAAAGATTAAATAATTAAAAGCAGCAAAACCTTGTGCACATTGCAAAGAAATCTCAACCAACCCACTCACTGATTCAGAATGATATTCTTTGATAGATAACCACTTGAGATGCCCCCCAATAGTGCATGCATCATAATATTGAAATGCCAGGGCATGTTCTTGTCTGCAAGAAGACAGGTGACAAACAATCACCCTACCTGACCGCAAATACATCTGATTTACAACCTGTACATCAAAGGGTCAAACGAGCTTTTCAAGGTGGACAGTTCCAGGTGGAAATGGTCTTGGCCACTACAAGACACTTCTAATGTCATATTTATCAACGCAGACATGACTTTATCAGGCACCCTTGCTCTTACCCACAATGCAAGTGTGGGAATAACGGGTAGTAAACACTCCACCCAGACACCTCATTTGGGAATAAAGCCTATTTATAGATGTTTCAATAAGGAAGGAGTGCATATCATTTTGTGCACCAGTAGCTTTGTGGTTAAAGTGTTCACTGGTCGCTCTGAAGACTGGGTTCAGCTTCCCACGTGGGTACAATATGTGAAGCCCATTTCTGGTGTGCCTTGCTATAATATTGCTGGAATATTGATAAAGGTATAAAACCAAACTCACTCAATCCTGAGGAGGCTTTACTGTATAATTCCTGAATATATAAAATTTGGGTTAAAACAAATTATTTCATTCAATCTGAAAAAGAGTTCTTAAACTTAGAACCTGCAACTGTGGAGATCTGAACTTGCATTATTTTTAGCTTTCGATGGAGAGAAAATAATGTAGTTCAGGGACCGTGAGACAGTCTCAGTTTACTGCTGCTTTGAACAGAGTTCCAGTCATATCAAGGTGTGTCTACCTACTGTGTGAAGGAAGGTTGATTAAATTCTCAGACATTTTCCACTTTGGTAAACCACAAGCATGGACATGGTACTGAATAGCTGAGAAACAAAATATGGGATTATAACCCACATGGCTTCTTGCATGCAGTTAGAAATATATGGTGACACTGGTGACTAGACCACTTGTACACAGCATGTACTTTGAGGCACAAAACCATGATACTGTTGTTTTTTTAAATTTTTATCTGGTTTTAATTCTTTTTTTTATTGGGTAGTGTGAGTGGTGGGTTGATTGCAGATTAAATTTATCCAGTCGTTTAACGATCAGGGCATGAGAATGCCTGCTTAACAGTTAGATGAGCTTTGTTTGCTCTAGCAGTGACCTATCTGTGAATGTTCAGTTAGAATGTTCATCTGCAGTAACCCAGTAACTTCAGTAACAGGCAAGTAACAGAAATGAATAGTTAGGCTTGCTGACTTGGTTGACACATGTCATCAGTTCCCAATTTTGCAGATCGATGCTCATACTGTTTGTCACTGGATTGTCTGGCCCAGGCTCGATTATTTACAGACCGCCACCATTGCTAAGTGTGGCATAAAACTAAACTCACTCACTCTAGTAGAGTGTTGCTGCTACTATTGCTACAATGTTGCAATAAACTCAACTATATGCTGCTTACACAACCAAGATGTGCTGTTTGCTTCTCAGATGAGGAATCATGTGACAGCCATGGCAGTGGAATGGCCAGAGACTGCCATGGGTATCACTGTCTGTGAAAGACAGCTTATGACTTTCAAGTACTGGACCTAGATTTTCGAGGCTGTCTTAGTGCTAATGACTATGTTAGCACTACGAGAGCTTCGAAAATCCATGCCCTGGTTCTGAGACAATAGCCATGCCATTAGTTTACGTTCTACCCCCTCAACATTCATGGTGAAGATAAACCCTAATTACAAAATGTTCAAGATCAACCATTAAATGATCATTTCCAGTTACAAATTTTACAAATGTTTCTTTCATGGTGGCCTATCTCCTGTATTCGCTTATTAGCATGAACATCTGTATAACATGTTAATGTTCAAATTAACTTCATCCTAAAAGGATGCTGGTACTTTTTACTTGAAATAATGTTTTCATTTGATTGATTCAGTTATTTACATGAACTAAGCATCAAAATGTCATGCTGAGTTTGAATAAGTCAAAAGTACTGACAGCTTTTAGTGTGTCTCTTAATCAGATGACGCTGTGTACAGGGGAAAGATACTGTTACCTGGAGCGATCACTAAATTGTTAGGCAGTCATATATAAAAATGCTTGGACACATTCATTGCACTTTAGGCACCCTGTTCATCTTATGTTTTCTTGTCACAGATATTAAATTAATTTTTTATTTGAAAACATTATCGGTTTTTAAACACATTATCATATTTAATGTGGCAGAATGATATTTAATTGTATCTGGCCATCAAGTCTTATGGTATTAGAATAGTAACACCTGTCGACATCATATGACATGAGGAAGCGTAGGGTAGCCTAGTGGCTAGAGTGTTCGCAGGTCATGCCAAACACCCAGGTTTGATTTTCAACATGGGTACAATATGTGAAGTTATTTTCCGGTGTACCCTACTTTCATAGTTCTTGAATATTGCTAAAAGTGGCGTTGAATCCCACATTACACATGGTTATGAGAGTGAGTATGGTTTTATGTCGCTTGTAATGGTATTCCAGCTATATCATGGTATGGGACACCAGAATTGGGCATTACACATTGTGCCTGTCTGGAGAATTGAACCCAGGTATAGGCATGATGAGCAAATGCTTTAATCCATAGGTTACCCCACCACTTCACATATGGTTAAGATTCTCTGTACAGAATTCTGAATATTCCAAGAATATTCTGAGAATATTCTAAGAAGAATGACAAAAATCTTTACTGATACCTTGCATTTGCACATTGAATATGTTCAGCAGACAGGTTAATCAACAATGACTTGGCATGGCATACAAAATGCAAGTCAAATTTGGAAACAAGTGACATATTTGTTGGTAAACATCCTCAAGTTGGTTCTCATGCATCCCTAATCCTGCTAATACACCTGGAGTGTTTGACACCCAAACCAATGATAACATAACCAGCAACCTGCCCTAATCAAACTCCAGGCTGAGACAAAGCTGCCTTGGCTGGACAATGTATACCTGTTGTCAGCGACTTACATACAGGTGTTGACTCTTCACATACACTCAAAAGGGCAATCATGGCTGAAGGCAAGGGTCAAAAGGCCACCAGGCTGGAGACTGGCCCCTAGGTGACAGTCCCTTGTGAGGGCTGTACACACATACACACATACTCTTCATTAACTGGGGACAGGGAGCTCTATGCCCCGCCCTTTAAACACATGTCTGGTAGTCCCCTGAGTGGTGGCAGGCATGAAGCTGTGGTTCTCTGCATGGGGTCATTCTTGAGTTCCTACATAGTGGTGGATACGAGTTACTGATTGTTTATGCACACGGAAGTTTGAATACTTTGATGCGTCAGGTTTTTACCTTAGAAGATGCTGATTGACAAGACTGAATTATTGTCATTCTGTAAATTTTGTTGAGTGAAATAATAATCTTCTACCTCTTAAAAGGGCAGTGGGGCAACCTATTGGTTAAAACAATCGCTCATCACATTGAAGACACAGGTTCGTTTTCACACATGGTCACAATGTGTAAAGCCCATTTCTGGTGCTGTGACATTGCTAGAATACTGCTACAAGCCACATTATATAAAACCCAACTCACTCACTCACTCACTCACTCACTCTTTCTATTTGAATCAAAAGTTCTACAAGTGTTTCTGATTGTGAAAGAGATAATTGCTGTTACTTTTGGTAAATTAATATAATATTGATGATGAGATTGAAAACATTTTTACTAACCTGCAAAAAACATTGATCCAGAAAACATTGTAGGCCAGAAGATGATTTCAACTTCTTTTCAGTTACATTCTTAACATTGACTTATGCAGTGATAATACCAAGTTAATACCAAGCCCTAGATTGGAATAGACTTGTGATTATTACTCAGATAGCCAGTTAGTATTTGATTAGCATACCTTCCGGTTCAAAAGTGTTCAAACTAATACTTGTTAATGATTGTTAATAATCTTTTGAAGCTATATTTCTACTTATTCTCAATATTAATATTGTCACATTCCGATTTTGTTTGCTTTAATACTTTTATAATATTTATTATAAACAAATGTTGAATCCTCTGTTTGCAAATGTCTAACAATGATGATTAAGTCTGTGTGGAATAAGAAGTGGATGTTGGTCAGTAATTATTTTGGAGTGTATTTTATGTCTGCAGATGTGTTAAACATTTTTATATCATAAAAACTGTTTCACTAGAACAAGTAACTTCAAGATTGAACAAAAAAATTACACTTGGGTGCTTGTAGTGTTTGTCTTCAGTATCTTTTTTATTATATTTTATTTATCCTGATTTTATAACCTGTTATGTTTGTGTGGAACAACAATAGTTATGCTCTCAAGGAACCTTAAGTGTGTTTGGATCTAAAGCATGGGAAACTCAGTCACTTTCATATCTGAAGTAGAACCATGCATCTCCCTAACAGGCCAGTGTGTTGAAGCATGTCTGTACAATGTCATTGTCAATCAACAGTCTACTCTTTACCTCTAGCTGACCACATAAGCAGGGACTATTTATTTCACCAAGTAATTATTAAGGTCAATTTAAGGGGTGACTTCCCTACTGAATGGTAATATCTGTGGTGTCATGCTGTGAACACTGGCCCCCATGATTGTATTGATACCAGTTTTAACTGTGTTTGTGGTAGTTCCGCCCCCACAGACATCGTGGCCCCGGGCCATGTTGCGGTACTGACCATCACACTATACAGTCCTCAATGTTATAGCAACCACTTGCTTTATCAGTTGAGCTTCTCACTGTATACCAGTATCTGTACTACACTCATATTTATTGAGAATCTCACCCCTGTGTCTTTTGATAACAAATATATTAAGACCAGTCAACAAAGGTTTATTACCTAAAGGGTTGTTAGATGAGCTTAGATGATCCAAAATACTTCTGTCACCTTTTTCAGCACTGTGAACTGTATTTATTAGTGTTTAGTGTAGAAAGTTCAGCTGATTAGATTCACATTTGTCACGTGTCAAATAATTCAATTTCTAACATCACAATGGTAGCAAAAACACTGTCTGAACTCTGGCTCTCTGACTGCTGGTGAACCAACTT
Organism: Haliotis asinina; assembly: GCF_037392515.1. Taxonomy (NCBI): domain Eukaryota; kingdom Metazoa; phylum Mollusca; class Gastropoda; order Lepetellida; family Haliotidae; genus Haliotis; species Haliotis asinina. The sequence goes on from NC_090291.1 coordinate 16,845,623, forward strand.
GAGGATGTTTACTGACAATTCACAATTCATGGTTGTGGTCATACTGTCCACAGCAGTAAAATATGCTTGGAGATGTTGCTTGATCTCATTCTGATGACATCTCATGTGTAAGTCAGTTTTGGATTAAATGTTTCAGTTTCAATATTCACAAAAAAAAGCATATGACAGTTACCACAAGATATGAATGCTTTAAATGGTACAGTGATAAAAACTGATCTTCAGAATTGATGAGAATTCTCACATAGTTGCAAACAGATTTCTGTATGTTTCTTTGCCATCATATCAAAATTCTGTGAATTTCTGATCTAGCTTGGATTTCATAAAGATTGATAAGTATCTCATCTGTAGAAATCTTGTATTGGTGATATGGTGATATGGCAGTAGTTTATTACCAAACACTGTATGCTGAATAAAAACTATTGATATTTCACATGAACTATTGTCTTTTCATGATCTTATTGATGCATCCATGATGATCGGGGGGAAACTTTATAACCCATCTTTAGTAACCCATACTAATCCTGTGACTAACAGGATCGGGTGATCACACTTGCTTACTTCACTGACGCATGTCATCGGTTGACATTTGCGCAGATCAATTTTCATACAGTTGATCATACAGTATTTACAGACTGCCACCATATAGCTGAAATATTGAGTGCTGCATAAACCTGAACTCACTCACTCACTCTAAATGATGCATTTAAATTGCAGGTCTCTGCTTCTTTGTAGGAGTGAATAAGTCTAAATGCCACTTTCGGCTTGTGATACTCAGTAAGAACCAAAGTTAGTAAGAAATTAGTAACAATGCAGCAATATAGGCAACAGAGCCCTGAGGTATTGTGAGTGACAAATTCACACTAGACCAGCTAGACCAACCGACCACTAGAATCTCTTGAGGATGTCATATACAAGTGTTTCCCTTAATACAACAGACACTGCTGAGTGTTGGCAATATGGATCTGCCTGTCATGTTCTGCAAGGTGAAAGCTGGTTCTGTCAGTGTTTATCTGTTAACTCTTACCATAGAACTCACCATACAGACATCTTTCATAACTTAGTGTCCGCACGTTTCAGTTGATCGGAACTGATGTGATTGAGTGAGTATGTAAAAATGTTATAAGTGAGTGAGTGGGTTTGCTTTTATGCCACTATTTGCAATATTCCAGCAATATCTGGGTGGGAGAAACCAGAAATGGGCTTCACACATTGTACCCATGTGGGGAATTTAACCTGGGTCTTTGGCATGATAAGCGAACACTTTAAGAATTAGACTACCCCACTACCCCTGCAATGCTAGTAGTATTTAATACAAGAATATGTTTCGTAGGGACAAAGCCTGTTTGTAAGTGAAAGAAATTAAAACTGTCAGTGTCCAGTGATAAATTAGTTGAAGAAAATATTCTTGTTGGATGGTGGGTTTGTTGTTTAACGTTGCACTCAGCAAAATTCCTGCTATATGAGAATGGTCTGGACCAGACAATCCAGGGTTAAGTCCTTGGATGAGTTCAGTTTGGCTTTACATCACATCTGCATTATTCCAGCCATATTGATGAGATCAAATTTGCATATATTACCATTCTAATTCCACAAATCGAAAGAGTTTTTTTTAAATCATATAGTTTCTTTTTACCACCATTTATAAAAGAGACATTGTCATAGCACCAGATACAAAAGCAAGCAATTCATTATCCTGGGTTAAACAGCATGAACATCAATCTATGCAAAGGGGATATGATGACGTGTCAGCCAAACCAAGTGAGCCTGACCATATTCATCTTGTAGTAAACTGTGCCTGCATACGGTATACCTATTTATTTAGAAATGACATCAGTCTAACATCTGGTCCCTGAACATCCAATACTTAAAGGGGCACTGATGCGGAGCGAATAATGTTTCTCGCCAACGGTCTAATTACGAAACCAAACCGCAATTTGGTCAGCGCCCGCTCCTTCGACCGTGACGGACAAAGGAACTGGGCTCCTGTCCATATTAGCAGAATTTTTTCAACCTAAACAGTCAGGAGGCCGGATGCCCATCATATGCCATTTGTTTAAAAATATCCATGGTATCCCTTGTCCGATCGTAACCAAATATTCCAACAGTGTAGTACTTTTCGGATGCTTGGATGGTATAGTTACTGATCCAATTTGATCCTATTTCTGCATTTTTAACCTCAATATTTAATCATGTTACATGAAAATATGATGTCTACAGGCACGTAGCAAGCCATTTGTTTCAGTATGGAAGATTGGAAAGCTTTATATTTAGGTAGTTTTGAGTGTTGGTTGAGCTGTGATAGCAAATATCATACGTAAATTTTGGTAGCTATGGTAGCTACAATGGTTTCTTATTTATGATAATAAAAACACACAATTGATTTATTTGAATTCGTAAACAAAAAACGATGACTTTGCCTTTGGTAGAGAAATCTGAAAATTTTCTTACGTAAAAAACCCCTTATTTCACCTATTTACCAAAGTACACAGCAAATGCCAGTGTGCATTCCTTATGTAACGAAATTCCATTGGTATCCTCAAAACAGTTTCGGCCCATAAGTGTTTTCAGGCTGCATGCGACACAGAGATTACATCTTCCTTGCTGTAACTCGCACTTGCATGCGACACAGAGATTACATTTTCCTTGCTGTAACTCACGCTTGATGGTGTAAATACACGTGTTATTTGTCATCATTTCCCTGGATGGTCAATTAATGATTTTTTAACAGGTATAATTAGTAGTAACACCACTTTGGTTACTCAACAAAGGTTCCCATTTGGCATTTCTCCTGTCTGGAGTAAATACTCAACATTATAAATTAAGGTCTGTAATGGCAAATGTATTGCATGTTATGTAATATGTGCATGTAGGTGATGCAAGAGGTTTTATCAGCTGAGTTACAAAAGCAAACATCGATCAAAGGATTAACCGATAACACACTGATTGATTAATTACTTTTATCTTCTAGCGGATTTGTCAAAAGGCAGAGTGTGTAGATGACAACACCCTGTCGTAAAGTGTGAGTGCAAAAACAACATCCTCCCTTCAAAGAATTAACCACCCTTGCGTTGATTGATTGATTGCTCATTATTGGTTAACTAAATTACTTAGAATAGTGGACATCATACAATTAGTTGCCAGGTGTGCTATCTCGGGAGACCAATGAGAGGTTTATCTAGTTTTCACCAACGAAAGACGTGAAACGATGTGTTACTTTTTCGCAAATGAGACAGTTGTAAGACACGCGACACAGAGCAGGATTATTTACCAGCTGCAGATGAATGGAATACGATTTGTTTTACGTGGATATTGATGGATACATTCCTGAACAAGGTAGTAGCCTGACATTGTTGCTATAAAATTAGTCTGTTTTACATTCATTATTTGCATTTTGTTTTAATTTATTTGTTGTAGCATTCAGCAGAATCTGTATGACAGAAAACAGACACTAGATCGTGTATGTGTGTGAAATAGGATCCACATTGGCAATCTATACAATGTATAAATGTTGAAGTTATGTTAGAAATTTACTATGAGTATAAGCAGATCGTGTGTTCTTTTATTAATTTTCAGAATCATACAAATATGACAATAAACTAATTAGGGTTATGAGGCAAAATATAGAGACGTACATTGGCTTCGTTATTTTTCCGTCCTAATAGTTTTTTTACCATTTCTACCACTGGCAGATGATTAACCTTCAAAGTGTTTCATTTGTTTTCATAATACATTTGTAATGAAGTAAAAAATGACTTCACCTCAGCTGATCTGTCTATAATTAAACTATCAGTTGCGCCTACGGACTGCGCAGCAGAGGTCACGAACCAGTCACGAATTCTGGGATATCATCCGGGTACTCACGGGAGAAAAACAATAACAAAAGTTTACACCAGTCCACGGAAATTGCTCTGCATTAGTGCCCCTTTAAAGCTCTCTTTCACTGCAATAGTTACTAACTCAGACATATTGTAAATACACATATTATTACGTGTTTGTTATTTTGAAAGAGTGAAATCTGTATTTTCACATTGCACAGTACCAATATGAAAGACAAGATGTAGGTCATAAGACCTCATATCAACCCTAATGCTAAAGATACAAGTGTTTACTACTATTGTTCCTTGTTCGGTCAAATCCAGTGAAACATAGTGCAGGATGCGATGCCCCTTAGGTAATGACACTTCTAGAATCAGGTGATAAGACCACATATCAACCGGAAAGCTAAAGATACAAGTGTTTAATACTATTGTTCCTTGTTTGGTCCAATCCAGTGAAACATGACACTTCTAGAATCAGGAACCGTGTGTAACCAGACTACTAGGGGTACTTAGGTCATGGTTAAAAAAACAATCCTTTCAAAAACTTCCTTAAGTGTGGTAAGGTTATATCATTCCTGTACATCACATCAGGGTAATACTTACATGTTTGCTTGTTCTGATCATGTATGCTATTGACTCTCATGGGGATCATAGTGAACATATCTTCTACTTGACTTCAGACCATTTGATCTACTTTAACATTTTGTGTGGTGTCAGTGTTCATGCCTTGAATTATATCCACAGTATTGGCACAAACCTTTGGACCTTTGTAAATTTTAGGGCAGAGGCTGAATATCTACCTCAGTACGGGCACCCATGTCTTTGTCTAACTGTAACTTTGTAGTGGCAGAGGATGAAGATCTGCCTCAGTAATGGCACCATGCCTTTGTCTAATTGTAACTTTGTAGGGGCAGAGGATGAAGATCTGAATCAGTAATGGCACCATGCCGTTGTGTAATTGTAACTTTGTAGGGGCAGAGGATGAAGATCTGCCTCAGTAATGCCACCATGCCTTTGTCTAATTGTAACTTTGTCGGATCAGAGGATGAAGATCCTTTCCAGTACAACCAGTGTCTCAGAAGTGATCTACAGTAAAACATGTTTTCAGGATTGGGGTCATGATGGATTTGTAGGTTTCTGTGCACTAGATGTGATTGGATTCACAGATCATATGTTTTAATTTGAAATTATTTCAGATATTAACCCTTGTTGTGTTCGTGCAACCACTTGCATAGAAAGAAATGACTATCTTCAACCTATTTCACTTGGGACTTTCAACAAATATTATACTGACTGCATGAACTACTGTTATACCGAGCACACCATTATCCATTGGATCCATTATACTCTGGTGGATCTGTTCCCTTCTTCAGAATCTCCATGTTACACTTGACCCATGTGACATGGTCGGACAAAGGTTGCTCATTTGAGTTCCAATTGTGCCCTGTTTTCTCAGTATCTGATTACCTACTCAGCATGACTTCTCTTCTCAGCTGCTTTAGAGAATAGGTGTTAAAATCACCTGTAGCATTAATATCAGCATGATAAGGTGTAGGAGAAACATGTAAACTTATTTATTACCACATTTTGAGATAATGTGGTGACTATTATAGCCATCATAGCCACTACACCTACAGGAATGTATTTTTAAGGCTCCATTATTGTATCAGCTTCACCTGGCCGTATTTCTTGTTTCATACACATGGTCAACAGTCACCCATCCTTGTTGTAGAATCAACTGAAACAGTTCTGTAGTCAGGGCATTGCCCCTGCTGATTAGGTGTCATCGGGCATGGATTATTTGTGATGATTTCAGTCAGTACTTCGCTTGGACCAGGTTCCATAGCAAACAGACTGCCTTAACATGGTATCACACCTCAAAGCGGTCGCAAACCTAAGACAGTCATTACTCCCATACTTTAACATAGACTTATGACTGTTGTAGCACAATGATCGCTTTGTGGAATTAGGCCCTGATGACGGTTGCCTAAAACAACAGTCATTCATTATTCTACCATGACTTTAGTAAGTACTGGATTGCAATTGGTTAATCAAAGTCATTCAGAGGTATATAATCATGTTATATACCTCTGATTTTCTAAAGGATTGTGTATATTCAGTTTTAAATCAAATTTAGAGCTATTATAATTTTGTAATATACCTCTGATTTTCCAACACAGTATGTTTATCTCCAAAATAATTTATAGAAAAGACATTTGCTTCACAGTATGGATACTGACCACCTTGAAAGAAGAGCCCTTTGAAGCAATGAAGCCGGTCTTATACAGAGATTGCTAAGGAAGATCAGCTTTCTGCTGTAACAGGACTGGTTCTACACATGACTGCAGTGAAACCTCTGTTTGAAAGTAACCAGCTAGTGGATGTATGCATACACTTAGCTACCTTTGATGGAAGATGAATTCTCATCTGAAACATGGCCAGTTTTGTGTGCTGTAGCATACATAGCCTGTGACCCGTGAAGATTTGGGTTAGAATTGATCTTCAGTAACCCATGCTTGTCATAAGAGGCAAGTTGACACTATTGGATGGTCAGACTAGCGAACTAATGGTTCACACATGCTGTATTCCAATTGTGTACATCGATGCTTATGTTACTGATGACTGGATTGTCTGGCCCAGACATGATTATTTACAGGGGGTAGGCATATAGCTACAATATTGATGTGTAAAACTATACTCACTCACTCACTCACTCACTCACTCACTCACTCACACATAGTTTGTCTCCCTAGATATTGTATTATATTGGAGTCCTACTCAAGTCTATATTGACTGGGAAAGTCTAAATTGCCTCGATCAGTGCTAAGACAGAAATTAATGATTGTTCTTGGCTTCACTTGGTAAAATTTGATATTTTAAGTAAGATAACTTTATTTCTAGGACTGTGTGTCAGTCAAAAGCACACAGATCATTTATAGTTTTCAAGACCAACTCTCTAAGGAAACATTGACAGTTCAGCATGTTGTGATACACACAACTTTTATGGAAGATGATGTTGCAGATGAAAATGGCTGAGTAACTTTGCATGTAGTTCTGCTATGGAAGATCAGCTATCAGGTCAAAATGGTTGTTTTAGTATGTTGTAAGTACGACAGCTGGCACAGTCAGTTAGTGCTCGTAACATAACCACAGTGTATTAGGTACATACATGTCATCACATGCACAAGACATTCAATTTCCCGTCGTTGTTTTCTACTCCTTGTAAAAACAAGTGCAAAGAACCTATCACTTATTAAACATTTGGGTTATGAGAATGAGATGGATATTTTGACAAACCACAGTGTTTCATTGTGTGACTTCAGGTCAGACATAAGCAATAATGGCTGCACAAGACAACATACTACTGACTTTTGGACAGCTGAAGTATTTCATTTATAGGCAGTGTCAATGAAGCTTTAAATTACAAAGTTTGTAAAATGTTGAAGCTGAATATAGCTCAGTTGTGAGGAAAGAAGGTGCTGATGAAAGATGTAGAGTGAGTGAGTGAGTTTAGTTTTAGGCAGCATTCCAGCTTTATGGCAGCAGTCTGTAGATAATGAAATCTAGACCAGATAGTCCAGTGATCGAGAGCATGAGCATCAATCTGTATAAATGGAAACATTGACATGTGTTAAGCAAATCAGCGAGTCTTGACCACCAGATCCTGTTAGTTGCTTCTTACAACAGGCATAATTGCCTGGCAAGCATGTGTTGCTGAAGACCGGTTCTACCCAACATGTTCTTCTATCATCTTGGGTCAAAGATGTAGGGGATTGGTCGAGAAGATTGGACATTGTCCACTCTGGACAAAAGTAGAGCAATGTTCTATGACTACTGGATTGAAGGGCATTAAGGGACAACCCTAGCTGCTACAGGTAGTAGCACAGATGCTTAACACTGACTAACTGGACTGTTATTTTAGAGAACAATACTTTGAAGAGGTTCATGAAGAACTCCATTTATCCATGACATTGTTTCATGCTGCAAAAGTTTATGTTGAAAACTATATTCCTCATTTTGGACTTGAGGATTGCTTTCACATGTGGGCGAAATATTTGTGGGTACTTTTATTAATGGGAGAAAAGAAGAAAGACAATTTTGTTACTGAATGCAAGGAGATGCTTTTGGTTAATGAGATTTATTAAGACAGTGTGATTCAAAATGAAGTTAGGGAAACATATTTGTATTCATCAGTCAGTGATTCTTTGATCTTCTTTTGTTCTTTGTGAAAGACGGGGGTTGTGAGGTAGCGTAGTGGTTAAGGTGTTTGCTCATGACATTGAAAACCCAGGATCAATTTCCCTCATGAGCACAATTTGTGAAGCCCATATCTTGTGTCCCCCACCGTGATATTGCTGTAATGTTGCTAGACAGAGAGTAAAATCAGAGTCACTCACTAACTTTTTGTAAAGGAAATACTGTCTTATTTGGGGTTTTTTGTAAAAGAGATATTATCTTGTTTGGTTCTTTGTGAAAGAGATATTCAGACATCTTTCCAACCCAGTTGACGCAGATGGTAGATGTAACCCCAGATGCCATTCCAAGTTCTTTTAACCCAGTGATTGTTTAGATGAATGATTGATGCATTCGCTGACTACCACCACCAATATGAGTGTATGACATGATGCAATAACAGTATTGCATGCTACAGTGTTAACATCAGTGTTAACACACCCTTGGTCTGAAATGATCTTCAGTGCGGAATTCAGGGCAGCCATCCTTTGCATTGATGACATTTATAATCCTCATTACTTACTAATAGTGAGCACATTGATACAGCAATGTCTTGCAGTGACCCGTACTTCAGATCGGGATAGTTTTCCGTATTCTTTCTGAATGTCTGCTTACTTGACATGCAACATTCTCCATGGGTAGAATGGGAGAAGTTGATATTATCCAGCAGTGACTTAACAGAGAGTAGTCACTTACAGTGGCACCTCCCACAGAACCTGCATAACATCTAAATCTGCTAAATGATTCGTGAATGCCACAGTGTTTCCAGACAGGGTCAGTACCCTGGTTCACTTCTCAGCTGATCCAACCGTTACATGCAGAACAACAATTCTACCTTCAGTAGGTGCTTTCAAGGAACCTGCTGAGGCGGCAATATTCCGTGACTTGATTAGCGTAATTAAGATTCTGGCATTGGTCGATTGGGTCTAATGAAGATTAATTTGTGCATGCCTCACTTAGTGTAGTGATCATATCTTCTATGTTCTAAGATGGCCGCACAGACTGAAAGATGATATTTGTAAAATTGGTTATGTCATCAAAATTACAACCCTGTGAGGTTTTGTTGTGCTGGTATGTAGTATGCCCTTGTTATGGGTGCTGAGGATAGTTGTACTGAGTGAGTGAATGGGTTTGGTTTTAAGCCATGTTTTAGCAAAATTCCTGCAATATCACAATGGGGGACACCGGAAATCGGCTTCCCACAGTGTACCCTTGTGGGGAATAGAACCTAGGTCTTCGGCATGAGGAATGGACACTATAACCACTAGGCTACCCCACTGCCCCAATAGTTGTACAGATGATGGTACCCATGGTAGAAATAGGAACAGTGCTGTACACACATATTTACATCCTGTTATAGTAGTTTCTAATACTGTTCTTGGGTCAGTTTTCTGTCAATCTCAAGCCAGTAATGTACATTTTATGTCATTTTCATGTCATTTATTGTTATTGGGTAGAAAAGGTCTTCAGCAACCCATGCTTGCCATAAATGGCCACTCTGCTTGTCGTAAGAGGCGACTAACAGGGTTGGGTGGTCAGCCTCGCTGACTTGGTTGACACGTCATCGGTTCCCAGTTGCTCATGCTGTTGATCACTGAATTGTCTGGTCCAGACTTGATTATTTACAGACCGCCGACAAATAGCTGGAATATTGCTGAGAGCTACGTAAAACTAAACTCACTCACTCACTCACTCACTCACTCACTCACTGTATGGTAGTGGAAGGTGAATATTTGAATCTGTACCAGACAGTCCAGTGATTGACATCATGTGTATGAATCCACACACTCTGGAGACATTGAGTTGAAGAATGCGACCGTACAATTCATTTAGTTGCGTATGTTGTTGTAAAGCTTAAAGATAATGTACCCTTCAGATGACTGATGAACCCACCTTTAGGTAATGTTCATGTATGCGGTACCAGTCTGGTGACAGTTCTGGTCAGTTTGACACCTGTCATGCAGTAATATTGACTAATGAAGCCAGGGGATGTTGTAGTGATGTCAGGGCTGGTTATGGAAACATTAGCCTTGGGCTGTCTTGATACAATACAGGCCTACCTCAGTGACAGACAAGCAGACCTCTAGTCACTGGTTGTAGTAATAGATGTACTCAGGCATAGGGTAGGCTAACATTTGGCTAATTGTTGATTTTTGACTTGAGTGGACAGAGCATAAAGAGAGCATGGAAAGCTGTTCATGGTTTAGGACTAGTCAGATAGGCTGAAGATATTCCATAACCTTGTATATACATATATATAGATCATTCTTGTTGCACCATACATCATTGCTTTTTCACTTTTTGTGATCTTGTCCATCGTTCAAACTTGTTGTAATGAAAATCGTACACACCACCGTGCATGTTATGTGTGCTGTAACATTAGAGCGACTTTTCAGCTCTCTGAATTAATGCATATTTTTTGGCAATCCTCACCTAATGGATCAAAAACTGAACAACAGCTGTGGAGCCAAAGTTGTGGTGCAGAGTTTTGTCCCTTGTTTTTGCAAGGACATACTGATTCCTTGATAGTTTATTGTTACATACTCAAGGTGTATGGTCAGCATCTTTCCACATTACATGCCAAGATATAACTCAGATACAGCAGTGTAAGACCCAAACTGTTACTCATTTACTCACTGAACAACCTAAAGGGAACCAGGTTCACACAAATATCTATATGACCTCTTCTTAATTTTGTGTACTGAGAGTTGCATCTCTTGGGGATGCCTGAAAACTATATATCATGAGTTGAAATCCATTTTGCCACCCAACAGTTGTATGTGTAAGCTTGTGTGCACTGTATCCATGCCAAAGGCACCTTACATGATGAAATTATAACAGATTCAAAACAGGGTAAAATGCACCCACTCACTTGCTTGCCTGCCTATCAGCGATCCACTCACTCACCAACTTACTCGCTCATTCACTCACTCACTCACTCAATCACTCAATCAAATACATGATGTGGTCTCCTCCAGACTGGAATCCTGCGCCTGCCCGAGGAAGACTATGTGGTTGAGCCAATGCCAGCAGCCCTCAGGAAGGGAGATAACTCAGGGACCAAACTACCTCACATCATCTACAAGACTGACCATCTCCCTCATCATAACCTACACAACCACCAGGCTAGAGACTGTGAGTACAAACAACTGCTTCAATACTATCTGATCTACTAACAACCCAGGGTTGATATGGGAACCATTCTAATACTCAGAAAAAAACAAGAATTATGGATGTCAGCTTCTCCTTTATAACATGATGCTTTGGAGTGTATGCTGGCTCCTTCATCAGGTGCAAGCATTCACTATGAAACTTCATGTTGTTCACAAAACAGAAGATGACATCCATCTTGCCTTTCCTATGTGTTCCACTTCTACTCTGGTAGGGAACTTGGTGACAGTAAGAGTGGAGTCTTTGTGATTTGAATTTTGTGATATGAGTTTTGAGTCTTTGGTAAGTAATCATTTTATTGTGTCAAAATGATCCCATAAAAAAGTGTAAAAATAATACAAAGTGTTCCAGTGAGGGTTTATCCTCTTTCATTATAAAGCATTTGTTGTTTTATCTGAGAAAGAGCCACATGTATCAATTTCCATGAATTGGTCAAATTTGATTGCAAAATTGATGTAATGGAAAATTCATTCATTGTCACAGATAATTCTCACAATCCCACAATTTGGGTCATTTGAATTTGGACTTGGACCAAGTGTTAGTAAATTTTAATTCATCTCTCTTGTAATATTGATTTTCGAGGTATACAGGTTAATTGTTACGTTACCCTTCCCTTTGCTGATGGTAAAATCACAAAGACATATCGCAAAAATCACAGACTCCACTCCCACTGTAACCAAGTTTCCTGCCAGTGTTCAAATTTCCCTTAAAAAATTTCATGCTAATACTGTTCATAAAATCATTATTTCAAGAGACCCGGGTCCCAATCCACAAAACATTTGAAGCTCTATGACATTTGTAGTCCTGTTATAAACTACAGAGTTATGACCTACAAAGTTCTTAAGCTGATTCTTAACACATTGGCTATGACAAAAGTTAAGAATTCTTAAGACTATGAACGTTTCGAGAATAAGGGCCCAGGGCACCATTCCAAAAAGTGATCGTAGCGCTACTGTAGTCATAACTCACATACTTTAACATAGACTTATGACTGTCATAGCACTACGATCGCTTTCAGGAACGGGGCCAAGGACTCCGATTTGATTTGGCTTTACCGAATCATCGTGTCCCAGGATGTTTTTATTAGATGGATGACAATTTGACATTATCAAAACTTGATCTTTAGCACACCTTGAATATTTCAACACACAAAAAAAACAGCTGCCAATGACCAGGTATGTACTTTGAAAACAAACAAATATCCCGCCAAATTCTGTTGAGATTAAATGTGTTTCCATTTTCTTTCATGTGTAGCCCAGGTAGAAGTGTCTACACCTCAGTAGTGTCTGGTTCCACATAAATGTTGACATGTTTTCATGCACTCCCTTTCCAAAAAGCCATGTCTGTGTCTCCCACTTCATCATGATCTTGCCTGACACAACTGTCATGATATCCCAGTTATGTAGATCACTGCTCATGCTGTTGATCACTGTATTGTCTAGTCTAGTCTCAAATATTTACAGATGCCACCGTAAGCTCAACATGGCATTAAATCACAATGTTAACTAAATTGACCAGTTCAACATATGTAAACAAAACAAAACAAAACAGACCTCATTCCTTTACTCGCTCACTCACTCACTCTCTCGCTCACTCAACCTTTGGTGAAAGTAGTATTTTTGTTCTATCCATGCTTTGCCAGAATTTGAAATTATATGACCAGCTAACTGTGTATCCCTTATCATTAATTAAATTCCTCAATATAAATTAAAATATAATTATTTGGACTCCCTCTTTTTGTTTGTGATATTTGACAGTGATTGATATTAATCATCTCAATATACTCAATATGCTGTGCTCTCTCTTGATGCACCGAGGCACTATTTAAGTATCACATTTTCATTACTTCCACCTCACAGCTTAAGCCATGACTAGGTTGCCCCAATCTCATCAATCTCCTAATCATTTTCTCTGCACTGATGGAAACTTGGACTATTTGGTTCAGATTTGTAATTCAGTACTGCTTAGATTCAGTCATGATATATTTAATAGCTAGGGGATAAATCTCCTATCACCCAGTGGTTACGGAAGGTAGTCACTGAGATACATTGTTCAATAGTCAGAGAGGATGATAATGTTCATTTTCATGAGGTATAAAATAAGTGTTCAAATGAAGTTATTCCAGAATTAGGCCACATTTACATACTTTTTGTTATATAATATCAAGAAACTGAAACTAAAAAATTAAACTGAAAGATGCATTTTATGACAGAATATGACCAGCAATAGACATCTTTGTTCCTTAAGCATTAGTGATTTGTCTTGGTTTCTCACGCATGTGTTATGGCGTATATTGATGCTCATACTGGTGATGACTGGATTATCTGGTCCAGACTTGATTATTTGCAGACTGCTGTCATATAGCTTTCACTATTACTGAATGTGGCATTAAACAACAAATCAACCAATGGGTTAGCTTTGTGGTCCCCGTGGTTGATACGACTGGAAGAAAACACTCATAAGACATATTCATAATGAAATGATTTTCTTCATGTTCTTCAAATGCAATTTGTTAAAGGTAATAGAGGTAACACCAACATCAGTTTGTACGACTTCGTATCCCCCATGTTGTTTATCTGGATGTAATATTGAAGAAACTGTCTCACAGATATCTTAAAGTCATTAGCCTTGTGAAGTCAGAGGTGTGGCTAAAATGAATATTTGCTATCAGCCATTTTATATATGATAAACTAAATATATACTTTTGACCTTTTCAAAGTACATCTTGGAAAGGTTGAGAACGAACTTTATTAGTTTGTTACTTAATGTCAGATATGAGATAGTTTAATGAAGACATCTTAGAAGCCTGGCACTATCAGGTGTATAAGGATAATATTTTGTGAGTAAATATCTTAAAGGATTTTGAAGTTCAGTTTTAATTAGTTTATTGTTTACTGATCGATTGATATTCCTCAAATGTTCTTCAAAGGGAATGTGTAATTATAGTGTAAAATATAATCTCAGGTGCATGGCATGGAATTTTTTAATACTTAGATATTCCAAATTTTTAAAGTTTGATCCAAATGGCAGGACTTTAACAATTAAATCATGGATCAGATGTCTTGCCTATGAATTTATCTTTGATCCACAGTGCATTCTGTGTGTAATTCAGGTGAACATAATCACCCATTTCATCCAAATGAAATGAAACATCATCCCTGTTTCCTGACTGAAAGAGAGTTACCACACCTCAGTACCTTCAATAAGAAGCCTTTTTTATAAATATTGCCCTGTTTCAGGAAGTGGAAGTGGACTTCTGCCACTGTTTAACAAGACTTGATTTTAATAACTGAGCTATATCCTCTCTACCCTTCAATGACTTCCCCCTTGTTACGCCCGCTTTGTCAAAGATGAGCTAATATTTTTTTCCAGACACCTCTAAGTAGGCTATTGGTTGGCCATAAAGTTAAGGCAAATCTAATCATAGAGTGGTTTAGTACAGTTTGTACCATACAGGTGGATGGGGTCCAACAGAGGGGAAGACTGTTTTCTTCCCTCACACTTGCTAACATTTCAGATAATTTCCCCGTCATTTCCCCTTTTGAAATAAATTCATCAGTAACATATCCCATACATCACCATGTAATACAAGAATAAAGCTGGCCCACACATGATAAATCTGACATGTTTAACCATCATGTTTTTTCAAACCAATTCATGATTCAATTATGTTTTGTCGCAAGTGTACAATATCTTCAAAGATGGATATTTCCTTGAATAATTTGTATGATATTTACTGATTTTAATTTTGATTTTTTTGTTTGTTCATTTCTAGGTTATTTATGAATTCAAAGGATTAATACAAATTTTAAAGCTTTGCTTTTTAAGTTTTCCCCATTTAACACTACATAAAAGAGGTGTTTTTCACCTGTACCAGAACTTTGGTGAGGATGAGTTTGAAGTCTCTGTCACCAATCCTGGTATGTGTGTTTTCAGACTAGATATACATTTAAATATTTGGGCTTTTCATTACACATCTGAATGAGTGTAATTATAGTGTGGTACTGGGCTGTGTGGGGTGAATGTCTAAACAAGAACAAAGCAGGTGCTTGATTCAGAAGGGATAATCTCATATAATTATGATTACATGTTCATTTGTAGGCTAATATTTCATCTCTGCAATTCTGTAAGAAAAACACATCTATATAAATTGAAAATAAGCCCCTTTGAGATGGGAGAGCCAGTGGAATATCATCTGGACTTCCTTCATTTTAGCATTGCTGCAAGGCTAGTGCAGTATAGAAAGCAGGGTTCAGAGACTGTGAGGTTGACTAGTTAGGTGTATTTTGCTTAAGATGTGTATAGTAAGGTTATGAAGTGTTTGGCATTATTTTGTTCAAACCTGCAAATTCTTGTATTTCAAGATAAATGATGAAGATGGTGTTGTTTTCAACAACATTAATTAGTTTCAATTAATTGTATGTAGCTGGTAGAAAGAGGTGTAGATACGAATAAAGTGCATGACATAGAATCCCGATGGATTGAAATATGAATATTAGTGTAACATGTATGACTTGGTTTATAATGTATTATTATACCCAGATTCCTCTAATAATTCTACTAACATTTGCAGTGGAGTTCATTATGTGAAGCCCATTTCTGGTGGCCCCACAAATCAATTTATGTTGTAAAAGGCAGTGTAAAACGTCGCTCACTCTCTTTCACTCACTCACTCACTCACTCACTCTTGTTTCATCATGTGACTGTTCCACCTTGTTTATACAGACACAGATTCCAAAGATGACATTGCTGACTTATACCCATTCTCCAGACACGACCAGCAGCATCGTGAACGTCGTTCCCCCCACCATGTGTACGGCAGCCCACACGACAGGACAGTAGAGACACTGGTGGTGGTGGACAAGGCCATGTTCTGGAAGCATGGCCGAGACAACATCACAACCTATGTTCTCAGCATCTTCAATATTGTAAGTGTCAGTGTTTATGCAGTCAACTTTGAATATGCAACATATATATGTCATATTTAGTATTTCACTTTCTCAGTAAAGTACAAATTCTAGTACTTTTTTGGTCGAGTCCCATCCAGGATTCGAACCAGCACCTTCAGAGTCAGGCACCTGATCGCCAGCACACAAAGTCAGCCGCCTAACCCGTTCAGCCACTGTGACTCAGAAGTCGGGTTTGAATCCCGGATGGGACTCAACCAAAAAAGTACTAGAATTTGTACTTTACCTGAGAAAGTGAAATCCCAAATATGACATATGTTGCATTTGACCACTTTCTAAATGGCATCGTGTAATCATAACTTTGGATATCTAGGGCTAACCATTGGGAATTAATCTTTTTACTCTAACTCTTGGAAAAAAATATCATTTGTTTTCAGTCCATTGGCTAATATATCCTCAGGTTACCAGTGGCTCCTTTCTTAACATAAAAATCATCTTAAAAGTTGGCTGGCCAGTCATGATGGTGTATCCATATTAATGAAATCTGTAAAGAGAATGTCATTTTCATAAGATGTGGCATACTCATACTTGTGTATACTGTTTCTCATGATCTAGATTGATATTCTGTTCAAACCATTCTGATATATTGTCCTGGTTGATGTATTCAAAAGGGGAAGTAGTGAGTATTGTTGAATGTAGATGTAGGGGTACTTGCCTCTTCCACCATTTAGGAATTGTGTGCTTTGCACCTTCATATATTTTAAATCCAACATCGGTTTTGCTGGCTGTTATTTTGGAATTGTAAGTAATAGATTTGTAATATAAAGACTCCAAGATCAGAAAATCCAAATAATACAACATTATTGCACCCTTTAAAACCCCATATTGTTCTGTGAGGATGTTTTGAATTTATACACTATATATATATTCCCTGTGCAGGTATCAGAGCTGTTCCAGGACACCAGTATTGGTAACCAGGTGGAGATCGTGCTGGTCGGCCTAGTACTGCTGGAGGGGGATGAGGTATGTAACTCAATGTTGCTGAGAGTGATGAAAGGCAAGAAACAATGTTGCTGATTGTAGAAGGTGATCAAATGCAAGAAACAATGTTGCTGATTGTAGAAGGTGATTAAAGGCATAAAGCAGTATTGCTGATTGCAAAAGGTGATTAAAGGAATCAAACCATTTTGCTGATTGTAGAGGGTTATGAGAGGCATGAAACAGTGTTGCTGATTGCAGAAGGTGATTAAAGGCATGAAACAGTGTTGCTGATTGTAGAGGTTTATGAAAGGCATAAAACATTGTTATTGGTTACTGAGGTGATGAAAGGCATAAAACAATTTAGGATGAGATATGTCAGAGGATGTTATTGATCGTTGCTTAAGATAATATGCATTAAAATGTTGGTGACTGCTCGATATATCTCATCCTATCCCTACAATGTTGCTTATTGTAAGGAGTTTCTGTAAAGCAAAGAAAAATCTTGCTGAATGGTAATGAACTGTGTCAAACGATGTTGATTGTTTAAGGGTAAGCTGAGACACCCCATACACTGTTACATATGGCCAAAGCAAGATACTGAGTTACTGTTACTGAGTTTAGAGGCAAAGATATATTGTAATTGACTGTAGGATATTCTGAACCAGCTGTCAGTTTTAGAAAGAATCAGGTGTTTTTGTGATCAGCAAAGGATGTCGTTCTGATGAACTAGGTTCTGGACACATGATAATCAGTGTTCCCAGTTCAAATAGATCTGTGTATGTGTACAGCAAGATATCGAGGATATATCATTAACAGTTGTCATAGTATAGTCCTCAGTCAGTGACAAGGAAACAGAACACCATTTCAGTGTCTGGTAGCATAGTCCATGACACCTGTTGCTAAACATCTGAGTGAAAATACAGTGGCGTCAGGTAATATTTTACTAGTGCTTCATCATTTATCTGACCTTTCTCTGCCTCTGTGCTCCAGTGGGTAATGCATTTGCCTTAAGAACAGAAAGCCAGGGGTTCTTTCCCTGGCTGTGTTATACCAAAGTATATTAAAAGATGGTACTGGATGTTAGCTTTTCTGTCATTTAATGTTATAATGGTAACTGGGAATCAGTACAGAGTGTCTCAGACAAGCACTATACAGTCAGCACAAAAACCAAGAACTTCATATCTATGTTTAGTCTCATTCTCTTCCTACAGCCTGGACTGCAGGTGAACTTCCATGCTGACCACACCCTCAACAGCTTCTGTCAGTGGCAGTCATTGCTCATTAGCTCCAGTGGAAGTAATCACGACCATGCCATTCTCCTCACAGGCATGGATATCTGTTCCTACAAGAATGCTCCATGTGATACTCTGGGTAGGTGTTCCTTTGCAGGTGCTCCCTGTCATATATAAGGTAGGTGTCTACTTAGCAGTGGCTCCATGTGACACTTGGGTATGTGTCTCTTAGCAGGCAGTCCTTGTGATACTCCAGGTACCTTTCCCCTTAGCAGGGGCCCTTGTTATGCTTTACATATGTGATCCTTACCATGTGCTTGCTGTCATATGAAGGAGGTGTCCACTTAACAGGGATCTATTCAATGCCCTAGGTTTGTGACTACGTAGAAGGGCATGCGTTTCTCAGGGCTCCATGTGAGACTGGGGTAGGTTTCCTTTTTCAGGGCTCAGTGTAGGTATGTATGCCGATAGCAAGTGATGTATGTGATACTCTAGGCAAGTGTTCCTTAGTGCTTCATGTGATACTTGGGTAGGTGTCAGATAGCTCCATGTTTTACAGGGGCATGCAGTTCTTAGCAAGGGCTCCAGTGATACCAGGATATAGGTGTACATGTCCTTCAGCAAGTGTTATGCTCTAGGTGATATTATCTGGTCAAAGTGATCATAAGGTCAGTCATTTCACGGTGCCAAAATGACATGTTGCCCGTGGTTCTATTTTAGAAAGTGAATTTATCATTTTATATTTCTTCCTACAGGTTTTGCTCCTATCAAAGGGATGTGTAACCCGCTACGTAGCTGTGTGGTGAATGAAGATACAGGCCTCGCCACGGCCTTCACCATCGCACATGAGATTGGACACAAGTAGGTCCATTAGCAGTTCCAAGACATCTGAAGTGATAGGTGTGATATGTAAGACTACCCCAGTGTGCTCTGTCAGCTATATCAGTTATTTAGAGGTTATCATGTGACATTTCTCATGTCATCCAAAGACCTCAAGCAGGCTATAAGGGAGTTGATGACTGATAGAGGGTATGATATGCGAAATGGTATGTATTATCGACTTTATCATGTATCATAATATCACACTGTAAGATGTACATCTATTCACAAGTAACTGCATTTCATATTTACCTGGTTTAAAGACCTTATAATGCAAAAGCTAACCACACAAGTACCGTAAGTTCAAAGGGATGTAACTCCAGTACCCTTGATAATATTGGTGACCTATTCTACATGCATGGGCATGCATGAAACTAGTCTCTTACACTCCCTGAATCTCATTATTTTCGCTACAATGCTCTAAAGCCCTGCCTTAAATGAAGTTAGTCTAGATTTGATGAGGTTCTGAATGTCCCATCTGACTGGCATGACTACCCTGGATGTAGCATTCACTTTCTGCATCATTAGGGGTGGTGAGGTAGCCTTGTGGTTAAAGGATTTGCTCGTGACACCAAAGACCTGGATTGAATTCCCTACATTGGTACAATGTATGAAGCTCATTTCTGATTTCATTGCTGGACTATTGCTAAAAGGGACATAAAGTCACACTCACTCACTCACTCACTCACTCACTCACTCATTTGCATAGTTAGAATAACATATACTTACTTTGACTTAGTTTAGCATAGGTAAGCGTAATTATAAGTGTCTGGTGGAAAGGTTAGTAAGAGCTTATTGATTAACAAGAACAAGTAATCATCCAAAATATGATTCTCAAATCATTTGTATTTTTTAGCTTTGGAATGTTCCACGATGGCGAAGGCAACTTCTGCAAGAGGACAGCAGGAAACATCATGTCTCCCACCCTCACTGGTCAGAATGGACTCTTCCAGTGGTCATCATGCAGCAGAGGTTATCTCCATAAATTTTTGAAGTAAGGATATCACCACGATATACATTAAATCTTTGAAGGGCATTTAAAGTGGAAAGCGTAAGAAAAGCCAGATTTATGTATGTCAACTTCTCTATTAAAGAGGCACTAGGAAAGAAAACATGTTTAACAACGTTGAAGACTGAACTATAATACAACATGGTAATAATGGGGATTGTATCACTGGCCTCATCTTATTTGTATCTCACATCTCACTTGGCCTGCTTTGTCAATTTAGAAGGAATTGTATCAAAATTATAAACATTCAGAGACTTATTCAGTGTTGTCCAGTGTGTTGCCAAATGATCCACCTTTCCCCAGGACCCATGCAAGGCCCCATCCTGGAGATGTACTTCTATCCACTAGAGTCAACACCTTACCTGCAGACTACATATCTGAAATATGTCTGTTCTCCTGATGCCTAGGTGTATGTCAGCTGATGATGTTGTGTTGTTTGTTGGTAGCACAGTTCAGTCACAGTGTCTGACTAATGAACCTCAGCGAGTGGCAGAGCTTAAGTTCCCAGAGAAACTGCCTGGTCAGCTGTTCAACGCAGACATCCAGTGCAAGTGGCAGTTCGGTCTCAGTGCCCGAGTCTGCACATTTGACTTTGGGAAGGTGAGCGACATATCTTCTTACAGAAATCAAATACTCTCTAATAAGTTGGTTCAATGTCTGTTTTACATACCCCAGAGTAGCTAAAACCAAGGAAGGCTACATATTAATTTCTTCTGATTTTCTGGTGAATTTATGTTAAGCATATCAGCTACACTTCCTTTAGAATTGGTCATGTTTTTAGTAACAGTATTATATCAATAATGGAACTGATGTACTCAATCTTTAATAGGGTTATTGGTTTTCTTTTGATGATACACAATGCCCATTCTGAATGATATATCAAGTGTATTATCAGATAAAACATTTTATTATATCCATATATAGAGGTCGGTGCTATTTATACATGTGAACAATCTATGATTGATGTTCACTTGGAAATAATGTTTTTGTTTACATGTCTGCATGTAAACAATCTGTCTGAAAGGTAAGATATGCTTACCTCGCTTTTATCCAACAGAGAGAGATCTGCAAGAGCCTATGGTGCTTCAAGGGGGATACTCTTTGTGAGACTAAGTTCCTCCCTGCTGCTGAGGGAACATCATGCGGGTTTGAAAAGGTATATATATTTACACACCAATCTTTCATACACGGGGAAATTTAGTGATATTTGCCATAGCAAACTTGCTACAGAAATTTGTGCGATTAATATTAAAGTTGACGTAATTATCATGCATGGTCTCATGACCATGAAGACCAAGGTGCGTTGAAAACAATGTACTACCTGTATCAGTATGTATAATAAGTGAAAACTGGATTAGACTAACATGATGATAAAGATTGTTTGCAACAGTATTTCAAATTATGGAGGTTTAGTTAACTGTTTGCCTTGTTAACTCCTGAAGATCAGGGTTAGAATTGATCTTCAACAACCCATGCTTGGTTTAACAGGTGTCTAACCGGATCAGGAGGTCAGGTTTGCCAACTTGGTTAAAACATGTCATCATATTCCAAATGCATTAACTTAGGCTCATGCTCTTGATCACTGGACTTGGTCCAGGCTTGATGATTTACAGACTGCCACCATATAGCTGAAATATTGCTGAGTGAGGCATAAAACTGAACTCACTCACTCATGGTGTTTCTAATTGCATTGATAGATGCTCATGCTGTTGATCAGTGGATTGTCTGGTCAGTTTTATATAGACCACCACCATATAGTTTGAGTACTACTGTGTGTAGTGTTAAAGAACAAATACAAAACAAATAAATGTTTCTTGTGTTCATACATGCCTTGTTGTGTGTCCAGTGGTGCCGCCATGGAAAGTGTGTGAAGTACGGCAATGAAGGGCCCCGTCAGGTGGATGGTGACTGGTCAGCATGGAGTGAGTGGACTACATGCACTCGCAGCTGTGGTGGGGGCATCAAGCATCGGTCAAGACAGTGTAATAATCCCCTGTGAGTAGAAGATGCAGCATGTTTGACGTGTTGAAATGTATTTGGGCTTAATATTGTTCACATATCACAATTTAATGAGAACCATTTGTGTCTTAAACATAAGTGATACCTTGTGTTTTGAATTTAAAATGTATATTCAGACAGGATGGACATTCATATGTAATGCAAACCCTTCCTTTCCAATCTGAATTTCAGCTAAAATGGGAAGTAGTGGCTTTCACAATTTAGTGTGTGATTCATATCCAGAGATGAGTCCTGTGTCCAAAAGGTCACATTGGCCACACTTGCTCCTCCCATGGTCCCCATGATGGTCACCAAAAGTGGAACCTACCCTCACTGGACACTGACAGCATTATGTTGCTAGATGTAGTGTATTCATGATAGTTGATGTTAGGTGCTTTGTTAGACTCAGATGTGAGTTACATCCCCTTGTATCACTCTCGTGGAGTAAGGCAGTAAAAGATTCAATACATGGTTTAGCAGATCACATTTTGTTCAATAGTTACTGTTATGCAAAGGCTAAGAACACAACACTAGACAGTAATTGTGTGCCTTCACTCACTCAACATCTCAGTCACTCACCTCTCACTGACCATCTCACCAACAATTTGCCTTGCTCCTGAATTGTGATAAGACACTAAGCAAAAGCTTCTCTTACTCTCAGGCCCCAGTATGGTGGGAAGACGTGCAGTGGTGAACGGGAGATGTCCAAGATGTGCAGTCTGCAGGTGTGTGGGCGTGGCAGCAAAGACTTCCGTTCAGAGCAGTGTGAGGTGTACAACCACAAGTTGTTCCGTGGACACTACTACCAATGGGTGCCCTACAAGGATGTCAAGAACAGTAAGTTAAAATTGTTGTGCAGACTCTATGAAGCTGATAACCTTCCCAGTGTATTTGGTGGCCTGCTATCCAATGTATTTGTTTGCCTGTAGGGCCACTATTTGGCCAAATCCACACTGTGCTGGAGAAACTTCTCCAGAATCTGTCACCCACATGTTATGATTGTATTGGAGATGTTTTTGTATATGTGTGTATCAGCCCATTGTCTTGCTAAAACTTTCAGTTCTCACAGACTAACCATTACCTATTTACTATTTTTCACCCCAATTGTGTCTTAGTATAATTTTATGCGCATTGCACAAAATGATCCTTCATCATTTTATTTAGTGAGTTTGTATAAACCAAATTGGGTAAAAGACCATAACTATTGGGTCGCAGGAACCGAACCTCCATTGTCTATTCTACTAATGCTGCATGTCTGTTCACAGTTGATGACCAGTGCAAGCTCTACTGCCAGGCGAAGGATTACAACTTCTTCTTTGCCATGAGCGATGAGGTGAAGGACGGCACTCCATGCAGTGACGACACTGATGACATCTGTGTGAAGGGCAGCTGCCAGGTGGGTGATATCCACATTGTTCATCGAGTGTCTCATCATTTTTGAAGATAATGTAGTATTTATAAGGCATTGTAAACCAAAAGTCACTGTGTTCTGTAATCTGATTGGTTGAAAAACATGATCAAATGGTATTAGATTCCCAGAAACTGCAAGACTATTCACTTCGTATTGACACGTAGAAACACTGCAAACAATGCTTTTGTTGTGTCATCAACAGTGGGGATGGCATTCAAATCATATTGTGATGTAAAGTTGGAATGAGCAACTCCAGATGCTACCATGGGAACCAGCTGGAACGGCCAGCTGATGACGCTTCACTGCTGTACCAGCACTCGATGTAAACGAGTGCAGACAGTAAAACCCTTTGGTTTACTTTTGTGTTTACAATGACAATAAGCATAATGTGTTGGCCAATTTCCTGGTTTTATTGAGTATTTGAAGCACGGGAATGCATTTGGAACCAACGGCTTCAAATACTCGAAAACACCCGGATATTGGCCAAAACATGATGTTTATCTCCTAAATGTATGTTGAAAAATATATCTTGGGTAATGGACACATGATGTTTTTCTTCAGCCGGTCGGTTGTGATCTGGTTGTCAAGTCACCTGCAAAGCTCGACCGATGTGGAGTGTGCAAGGGAGATAACTCAACCTGTGAACTCATGATTGGGTCATTCAAAGAGCAGCCAAAGCATAACAGTAAGCCTAATGGAAGACATTGATTTTTTTAGTCATCGTTAATGATGCTCACATTTTGGCTTTTTATTCTTTATTTTCAAATGCTTCACTAAGTTTTCACAACATGTCCCTTGAAGCAAGGGTATTCTGGATAAATATGCCTGGGGTGAGTGAGTGAGTGAGTGAGTGAGTGAGTGAGTGAGCGAATGAGTGAGCAAGTTTCGTTTTACGCTACACTCAGCAATATTGCAGCTATGTGGCAGCGGTCTGTAAATAATAGTCTGGACCGGTGATCAACATTAGCGTCAATCTGCACAATTGGGAACCGATGACATGTGTCAACCTAGTCAGCAAGGCTGATCACCCGATCCCATTAGTCACCTCTTAAGACAAGCATAGTCCTTTTATGGCAAGCATGGGTTGCTGAAGGCCTATTCTACCCCAGACTTTCACGGGTCTAAATATGCCTGGAAAAGTAGCTGATAATCTGTAGGACAGTGTGGATGATTGGCGATTCTTAATCAGTTCAGTCAATAGTAATACACCTGACTTTTATCTTCAGCCTACTACCCAATCGTTGTACTCCCAAAAGGAGCTCGCAGCATCAACATCCAAGAGGAGGAGGTGTCCCCCAACTATCTGGCTCTGAAGAACATCTACGGCCGATACTACCTCAATGGCAAGTGGAAGTTGGACTGGGCTGGTATACACAAGATTGCTGGAACACGTTTCACTTACAAACGTCCTTATGACCGCCCTGAGAGTCTCTACAGCCAGGGACCCCTACAGGAGGATCTGGTGCTGGAGGTAGGCTTTTGAGGAGTGTTTGGGGGTGTGGTGCTGGAGGTGTGGTGTATGGGAGGGTTGGGGGATCTGAAGCTGCTGTTGGTTGTAGGCTGTTGGGGAGAGTTGGGAGCTTCTGAAGGTGAGGTGTAGGGGATGGTTATTTACAATGCGTGCATAAAGAAATATATACAGAAAACAAAAAATGTTAAATCTGCTGTTATGTTTTTTCAGATCCTGGTGCAGGGTCAGAACACAGGAGTGAAGTATGAGTACACCATGCCCAAGAAGGCGGCAAGACCAACACCTGCTCCTCCCTCCCACAACTACACATGGACTGTGGTGCTGACCTACTGCAACCAGCAGTGCGCAGGAGGTACTGTCGCTCACAACAAATATTACTGAAGCTACTATATCAAATGTGGTGATGCTCATCCATAAACCTGGTGAGTAACACTGCCATCATTCCATTTTTGCTTATGCGTTTGTTTGCAGGTGAGCAGACAGCATCTGCCAAGTGCAACCGTAATGACCAGGAAGAAGTGAACCCTCGGTACTGTGACTCACGGAGGAAACCTCGTACAGGCACCTTCCCCTGCAACACACAGCCTTGTGCACCAAGGTACTGTCACAATCTATTACTGGTTTTGTTCCTCACAACACCCAGTCTTGTACACTCTGCTGGAGGTATTGTCACAGTCTAATACTAGTTTTGTTCCCCACGATGCCCAGCCTTGTGCACCAAGGTATTGTTACAATCTTATTACTGGTTTTGTTCCCCACAATGCCCAGCCTTGTACACCAAGGTACTGTCACAATCTCTTACTGTTGTACACCAAGGTATTGTCACAATCTATTACTGGTTTTGTTCCCCACAACGCCCAGTGATGAGCAGAGAGATATTACTTCTCATGTTGCTCAAGTGATCTCTGAAGGGACTAAAGAAATGTGTGTACTGTAATGTCCAGCAGACCTAGATCCATCTGTGTTGAAATATGGGACAACAAACAAGATTATCCCTTGTGCTATTTATTATCAACCCCTGGCAAGTCTGACCCAAACTTCCATGTTCAAGTGACATGGCTAAGCATAAGAAATTTGTAGTTGTTATACAGTCAACTGAAAGAGTGTTGACATTCAATCAACTCAATGAAAGGGTTATCATACAGTCATCTCAATGAATGTGTTGTTCCAGGTGGGAAGAGGGGCCATGGGGCAAGTGCAGCAAAAGTTGTGGAGGTGGAGTTCACAAGAGGAAGGTTGTCTGTAAACAGAAGATGTCCGCCACTCTGGACAAGAAGGTCAAGCCCCGTCTCTGTACTCGGTCCAGTAAACCACCCCGCAGACAGCGCTGTAATACTCAGGAATGTCCACCCAGATGGAGCAAGGGAAAGTGGTCCTTTGTAAGTGTATAATCTGACAATGTTTTTGGTTTGCAACATGAACAGAACATAGAAGGTATAAGCCAAAGAAAATATGGAACTATTTGTATGTACTATATTAGAAGAAAAGTTTTGTTTTTGTTATATTTTCATGCATTATGATAATGAACGACTGTAATTGAACCATCATTATGTAGATTTTTTGTTTTCTGTACAATTATTTTGATTTGGCTTGGTGATTAAAGCATCCCTGACTATCACAAAGTGTTCCAACATGGATTCCATTACTTTTTATCAAGTACCTCATATTGAGATAACTGGCCTGGGCCCAGTTAGTCAAAAGCCCAATAAATTATAACACACCATTAACTAACTTTTCGTCAGGTATTTAACAGGTTGTTAGTGTTTAACAGCAGTGTATGAAACACAAAAAGACAGGAAGCCCACAGGGCTGATAACTAAAAAACGTTGCCAGCCCTGTTAACATGTAACCAGTCCTTTATTAAATCTAGAAAATTTAGACATGGTGTTAAAAGAAAGTAATTAATGTTAAACTTAAACATGTGCAAAAGCTAATTTAATAAAACCATGACTCGGTAGTCACTGTTAATTCATTTAGTGTCACTACCATCAGAAAAGAACAACATTATTCATTGGCTGAAAGCATGCTCTAGACCAGTCATATTTAGTGTTAGATAAATGGGTAGGTAGATCTGTGGAAGTTACAGTCTGATTGATCATGAACTATACAGACATCATCTAGTTACCACATCTATGAATTATTTTCAAAATATTTCCCATAGTCAGTGACATGGTAAAATATATATCCTTGGAAAATGTACTGGCACACAGGGCCGACAATAAAATAAAGTTGTACGCCCGCCATGTAACTAGCAAGCAGCAGGCTGCCAGACAGACGCTATTTCACACACTGTTAACAGTGCATTTACAAAGCTTGTGATAGCTTACTGACCACAATGAAAAAGCCAAAGTGGTGACCTGACTCAGAGTGCTGGCATTAGTTACAAATGCACCACAGAAGCAGCATCATGTCACAGAGTTTGTCGTTTTATCATCTGCAGTGTTCAGCAACTTGTGGCATTGGGACTAAAAAGAGAGAAATCACGTGTCGCAGCAAGACCCTGCAAGGTCAGGTGCTACTACCAGACAGTATGTGTCAGCAGAACCCTCGTCCACGCAACTCCAAACGGTGTCGTCGTTCTTCATGTCCAGTGGTGCCTCAGCTACAGTGGGCGGTCACATCATGGGGTCCTGTAAGTTCTCGCCAATGTCATAACACACTTGCACAAGTCTCTAAGGTAATAATTAGTAGTTTTAGTGATAATTTCTAGAAAATATGAATATGTGAATATAACAGACTGGCATCCTTAGATGTCTTGTCCACTTATCTAGACTTGTCTTTTTAAAGACTAGAATTGCTATACATACATGGACTTAGCATTCAGGTACAGCTAATATGATAAGGCTAATATGACCACAACTAGAATTAAGATATATTTGAACACGTATGTTATCTAATTTTTATGATAGTGAATTGACTCTGACTGGACCAGTCATGTACATATTTTGTTTCTTGTACAGTTAATAGATAAACATTAGATAAACATTGTCAAGAGGCCATGTCCAGCTAAACACATCCAGTAGTGTTTCATGTTTGCAGTATTGTTTGTTAGACTAGTCTCTTCTTGCAGTGTTCTGTGACTTGCGGAAGCGGCACAAAGCGTCGGGAACTGCGCTGCAGCAAGAGTAACCGAGCTGGGAGGTTCCACACCGTGGACTACCGCCAGTGTCACCACCTCACCCACCCTAACATCACCCTGCACGACAACTGTCAGGTGGGGGACTGCGTCCAACAACCTTCTCCAGAGTGGCACTCATCATCATGGTCACAGGTAGGGGCAGATAACTCTGAACAGGACCACCTGTGACTTCCTGTAAGCAATGGAGACTCAATCATCATCATCATACTAACAATTGTATAGCACTGATACCAAGCTCACCTGCTCAAAGGTGCTTTATTTTTCCCTCAATCACTGGGCTCAGTCTTAACACCATGCCTTATTATCAGTCTCAACTCCCGGACGTGTATAACTCTTGCAGCCACTAGGCCCACCTAGATAATGTGGCTTACCCATCAAGAATTAAACTAATCTGTATACATTTATATAAGCAAAGCTGTATTTGTCTTATAATTGATGCTTGTGGCATGTTTCAGTGCTCGGTAACCTGTGGGAGTGGAGAGGAGACTCGGCTGGTGCACTGCATCAACCGCCACCTCAGGAAACTGTCCACTGGGTGCGACGCTGACCAGAAACCATTAGTCAGGAGACACTGTCACAAGCAACCCTGCCCAACTCCAGGTACTGTTCCATTTTTCACCATCTCATTAGAGCCACAGGGTGATGGGGTAGCCTAGTGGTTAAAGCTTTCGCTCATCATGTTGATGACCCAGGTTTGATTCCCCACATGAGTACAGTATGTGAAGAGTATTTTTATTATCCCCCACCATGATATTACTCAACCACTCGCATTAGAACCCAGAGCTGAGTTACAAAAATGACATAATCAGACACAGTGACACAGCTGATTGATTGCTGTTGTGGCTACAATTTGTGTTATGCCACTGATAATCTATGTCACCCATGAAGATCCAGGTTAGAATTGATCTTCAGTAACCAATATTTGTTGTAAGAGGTGGCCAGTGGGATTGAGTGGTTAGGCTAGCTAACTTTGTTGACACATCATCATATCCCAATTGCATTGAGGAATGCTCATGATGCTAATCACTGGATTGTCTGGTTCAGACTGGATTATTTACAGCCACATTAAAGCCTGAATATTGCTAAGTGCAGTGTTAAACAACAAACCAACCAACTGATAATCTAAGTCACTAACGTGAACGGTCCAGTCTCAATATATTTACTGCTTCAGTTTGGTATAGCTGGAATGTCACATTCACAACTAACTTGTATCTATGTGTGTGACATATTGCAGATAACATGAGCAATTATATTTTAAAACTGATGGATGCAGCAAACACCATGATTTACATTACTTGAACATCATTTTTCCTTGACCAAGATATGTTATGGAATTAAACTTCTTTATTCTTTCCCACACAACATTTCGGGATTATTACAGATCCCTTCATCAACTGACACCATGACTTCAATACTATGATGTCATAACACATAATGCATGTGACATCACAATCCACAAAGAACAGTATAGTATAAATGAAGTTAAAAACTTGAACTGTTAATTACATAATGATGACGATTTATTCATGCTAGGTAATAGAGTTTAAAGACATCAATTCCCATGTTGCAGACCCTGCTTGTCAAGATGAGTTCACATGGTGTTATAGAGTTCCCATACACAAGATCTGTGGCCATGAGTTCTACGGAAACAAGTGTTGTCATTCCTGTAGAGGGAGCTAGCAAACGTTGTTATGAAGAGAGAGAACTCTAAGACAGATATGTATCAAGGGAAATAACTCACCTGATGCTGAAAAGATGTTTGCTTGAACCACAGACATTGATTCTTATACCCATCACGAGTCATTGAGATTACCTTCAGATTTTAAACAACATAGAGAAGTCAGATGATAGCAAAGACTCAGCTGATCTTATTGAACAATGATGTTGTCATGAAGTTGGAAGTGTTCCACAAACCATGGGATTGTGTGTCAAGTTACTCTTCTGACCTTGAAAATCTTACTGACTCAGGACATTTCAGCCTTTATGAGTTTGGCAATCCATTGTCAGATGTCCCATCCATGGACTGGAAACATTGAGAACATTGCATTTAGCTGCAAGAAGGACTTCACTTGTTGCAGTCTTTAGATTCATTTTACAGACAGCGCTGAACACCATTTTGTGTAGAAGACATCAGCTTGTTCATCTGATGTCCTCTGTGATTCTCATCACCATGGCGATCAGTATCTCCATGTTATTCAACATGATTCTTCATCACTGGATCATATCTAGGATGTTGTCATATTTGTGTACAGAAGTGAGAAATAAGTGAGTCATCATTAGTGAAATTTCCATAGACTTGAATGTTCATTAACTCTTGCCAAGAACAATTTTCATAAATTGAGTACAAGCCATTTTATTTTGATATTTTGCAAACACCTTGGAGATCATTTTTTGCTACGAGTGCATAATTTTTGTTCATCTTTCCATGGATAAGTAATATCAAATGACACCGGATTATTAGCACCATAAGAGCAACTTAACGATGACTTACAATGACACACTTATGGCTAACTACTATATGTCCTGTGTGGATGTCTGGATGTGTGATTGTCACTGACTTGTACATTTTTCCTGATCTCAGTGTATGTTCATAGCTTTAGGCATTGATATTGGGGACTGACTGGTAACAGTTCTTAGGCCACTGAGGGAGCTGTTTCCCTGATAAAAGGGTGCACAGCAAGGTCTTTTTGCCTCTTTTGAAACATCACGTAAAGAGCAGTCCCAGTACATCACATTCTTTCTGATGTTTGGGATCTCATGTTTGAAAATTATGTTTGCGGAAAACTGGAAAACTGTACATGTATGATATTTTGTAATAAAGACTGACAAAATAATCCATGCAAACAAACATTTCAAATATGTGCAGGTGCTGCATGTTAAAAAAGGTGAATAACTCTGATCTGGCATTGAGTTCCTTTCTTTATTCTGGTTGCAGATATTTTTGGTGAATATGGGCTGATACAAACATGGTTAATACATGTGAAATTTCCTTCTCTTCCCACAGAGGTTACTCCTGTCATATCTTCCTACATAACCTCTGTTCTAATACAGCCCCTTCATGGAGCGAGTGTTCAAGACTCACGATTGGAGGCATTCAGATTTAGTTGTGCAATCAGAGATATTGTTTCAAGAGTGATCATTCGCAAGATCTCAGTAATTTCCGAATGCATCGGGGAAACTTGCCACTACCAGTTTTTATTTCTACAAACACATCCTGGCGTTTGATCCCTGCACTCTCTATTGCCAGGTTTTGATTTTCAGTTAAACATGAAATACCGAATCTTTCCTTCGCACGCTGATGAACCAACTCCATGGTGGCCTCCATATTGGAGCTGTCTATTTAACGCGTGTTCTAATTGCATAGTAACAAGGGAGATAATTTCTGTTCAATTTTTTGCCGCAAGGGGATTTCTCGATGACTGGGAAATGTGGCTGTATTAGAACAGAGGTTACGTAGGAAGATATGACAGGAAGATATGGGAAGAGAATGGTGAAATTTATGCTAGCAAGGATGTGTAAAATGCAAAATTATGTAAAACAGTGCCTCACTTTGTGTTAATGTCATCATACAGGTGATGACAGTGTGAACTAATCATCGAACTTTGAAATGATGACAAAATCGGCCATGAGGAATCGATGTCATCTTGTCATTGAACAAAATGCCCAAACATTGATCTGTGATACACCTTTCAATTTGATGCAGTTGTGTATGACACCACCCCAATGAGTAACATGTTCATTGAAATTCATCTTATTTCATTTGGCTGATGACAACAGTGATGTAGAATGACATGATTCTAGATGCCTCAAGTGGAGTCGGTATGATCCTTGTCTTCACTTAAGGTACCTAAAGATGAAAGCAATGTAATTTGAAAAAGTCCTGGCAATGTACTTTGACTTATGCCCTGCCCAGCCAAAGACAGCTCCCTGGGCCTATTTATAGAAGATTTTACACCTTGTATTTTCCAGTTTGTTGTACAAATGTAAAGATGAAAACTGCCAAAACCAATAATTTATTTTTACTAGGATTATTTTAGTGTATTAGTGAGCGAGGTAGTGCATTGTAGGCATGTTTTTAGTGTTCATGAAAAAGGTAGTGTACTTTAGTCCTATTTCTTGTGTAATTCACATGTATACAGTGGATGTACTTCATTATTGGGTGGCTTAATACCTTAACAAAGAATTGATTAATGAATTGATATTTTCCTGTCTTTGTTTTGTTTTCAGTATATTAGACAGGCATATTTTTTTATGACTTTGCGCATTTACCTATTAATCGATTCAGCGTGATGTATGAACTCAAAGCTGTACAGTAGTTAGTAGTAGCACTGAGACAGCTGTGTATTTACAAACATATCCTATAATGCCAAACAATGCATATTGTACATTCGTCAACAGGTGATTGTGATTGTGTTGAACTATGGTTATCATAAAGGCAGTTAGAATTTAACCCAGGAATCACTTATTGATTGTTTTCTTTCAGGTGGTACGTTTAACATTTTGATACTACAAAATATTTTGGAGCAATTTTTTCATGTACCCTTGTACGCTATGTTTGAGTTTACTATCATTATTCCAGGTATTTTTATCAATGTTGTTCTTTGATATAGTTATTTCACTAACACACTTGATATTTCTAACAGTGAAGTGGTGCAGCCTAGTGGTTATCACATTCACTCATCATGCTGATTCAATTCCTCACATGGTACCACATGTGAGGTATTTCTAGCAGTGCTTTATAGTGTAGTAATAATCCACAGAGCTTTGTGATTCTGCATTTTCTCCAGACTTTCCCTGCAATACGAGTATCAAGTGAGAAACATATATCTATATGATATACCTATCAATAATGTGAAGCCTTTTGCAAAAGAGGTAGTCAACACAGAGACATGAATTTTAGACAGTTTATACATAAAGTTTTAAGATGAGGTTTTGATTGAACATTTTGTTTCCATGTATTGTGTCGCAGTCTTAACGTCAGTGTTACAACTTGGCTTGTTTACATCTAATATCTAACAATATATCTTTTTTATAACTGATACATTGTTGTAATATTTGTTTTTCACATATTCCATTTCATACTGTGAAGCAATGTACATTGTGCTGTTTCTTCTAAAACAAAGACATACAGCAATAATTTAAGTTTGAATAAAATGTCATCACTGCTGAACTAAGCAAAGCTACCATCCTGCATAATAAATTGTTCATCATCATTGCTATGATAGTCAATGTAGCATTTCTGTAACCAACACAACCTCTTTAATGTGGACCCGTTTATTCAGCAACTGATGGGGGTTAACTGTCAGGCTGGTCACATGACTTGCATTTAGGAACTCCAGGCTAGGAGGTTTTCATTGTCTTTTGTAAATAAACAGCATATTTATTTATTGTTTACTTTTCATAGTTTTGTACGTACATGCAAACAAATTCAGTATTAATGCTCAGTTTTTGTATATATCATGTGTTCTGTTGTCTTTTTATCCCCTGCAATGCATTTTGTGGGAGATATTAAAATGGACTCTGTCTGTTAACCTGTGGATCTTCGACAAACTCTAAGGCACATAGATAGACCTGGTGGTGAAGTGGTGCTTTTTGGCAGTTTTGGATGTCTGAGTAAAATATTTTCCATGACTGTTTGACTGATAGACCTGGTGGTGATGTGGTGCCTTTTGGTTGTTTTGGGTTTCTGAATAGTATTTTATTGTATTTCCATGGCCAGTTGACTTTGTCTGAAATTGATGGTATTGCTCTTAACCATTCAGTGTTTCTTCTCCAAACTTGGCACATGGACTGGTCCGATCATGAACTAGGGATATTTCATAACTGAAATTCATACTGATAAACGTAAATCATTCATTACACAACACATAAGACAATGACCAGTGTACAAATATGTTTATTTATCAGACGTACATCCACTAGTCATATGACTGACATGGAAGACAGTGTACAACTATATGCTCATAATGGATTACCTATACACACCTGGCTGCTACGAGATGACAATGATGGAGGTAGTACACGCATACACAAAAGGAAGATGTACCTGCACAGAATCCAGGAGGTTACAAACTATCATAAACTGTGGGTGTGTTTTTCCAGGAATATCTTGAAGGATTTATGCCCTGCTATAGTAAATAGTCCCTGCTGCTGCAAAATTTGTGTCTCTTTTTCAGAAATTATCTCAGTGAATTTGGTCACTGGTATTTCCAGGAATATTTTGAATGATTTCTCTCCCACAATAGCAAATAGTCGCTGCTGCTGTAGAATTAATACCACGATAATGACTGGAATTTTCATGAACATCTTGAAAGATTTCTTTCCATCAATACTGAATAAAAAGTTCTGCATCATAATTTATGTATCTCTTTTTGAGAAATAACCGAAGTGCATTTGGTTACGGGTGAAAGGATGTACTCTAAATTCAGCAACAAGAGTATCAGTCTCTTGAGAAAGCATTAACCCATAATAGAGGAAACATAGAGGATGTACATGCAGTTCATGACGTTGGGGCTGGTGACAAAACACCTGGACTGACTGATGGCTATGAATGGCAGCACTAATTCCTGATGTATACATAAGAGGAACTAGCACACATTTACAGGTTATTCCACACCTACATGATATAACTGTTATACTTGTATTGGATAGTATACTCTACAAGAGCATCTCCAGAACAAGATCTGCCTCCAATAAACCAACTAATACCTCATGGATATTTGCATTTTACCTCTTGAAGTTTAGGGAGACCTCAGGGAAATATTGAAAGTCACTTGAAAGTATAGCGTTGTCTGGTCACTGTTTGTACTGGACCTGATATCTCAAAACAAACTTAAGCTTTTACTCAAATCTCAAACTGAGTTTGACAATTTGAAACAGCTGAATTTCCAACTCAATCGTATTTCTAAATTCAAAAAGCCCAAACAAATCAAGTAACCTATGTACAAAACGTGAACTATCTCCTATGTAAAAGATCAATTTCATTTTTGTCTGGGAAATGCATTTTCCTGCACTTTCTCAAATTAGAGAATAAATGTAAAAAAACACTCAGACTTTTGTTTTCAGAAATCGGGGCCAGCTGGTCTTCTGATCAACAATCTACAGTGACTGAGGTACGTAGGTTGTGTAGCTACATGTGACAGCCGGGCAGTAATTCATGAATGTAGTAGTGCTAGGTATTGTCATTTAGTGTTGAAATGCACTAATATACAAAAGCTGAATCCTCTAATTTCTTTTAATTAATGACAATATCAGAATTCAGATACCTGTTTATTAATGTCAATGAATATCTGCCATGTCAACAAGTTCTGTATCAAGATTTAGATGCTAGGAGACTTGCAGAGCAGATTGATAACAAGGACACTTTTTCAGCGATGTATCAGAAAACAATTTACATGCATAGTTGGACAAGGAGAAGCATAAAGGTCTTCTAAATAGGCACTTCATTTGTTTGGACAGCTTTAGGTTTAAACAAAGGATATAATTCAAAACAAATTAACTGCACAAAATAATTCAATCAACATTTTAGTTTTCATTGTGTAAACATGTAAAGTTTCAATACTTATAAAAACAGATTCCATGATTTTTTTTCTTTAGGAAAAGACAATTTGTTGAGATGTTGAGAAAATAACATTTAAACAATGTATGTACAATTTCAAAGCTGTTGTTTTCAACATTCAACACTAAATCATCTGTTTCCCTCTTCTGTAAAATTATTGTTAAGACATTAACAACTTGAAAATATAAACTGTAGAAAATATATCATGTAAAGTCGGCAAAACTATATACAACATTTCACTATGTACAGGACAGTTTGAGGTACAGGTGTAGACATGACAGCGTTAAACCAAACTGACACCATGAAGAATACAAATTTAACGTAAATCTTAAAAATACTACATCAATACAGCCATACAAGAAATGTCAGCCATGCTTTAATGGGGCACTGATCCAGAACGATTAATGTTTCTCAACAACTGTCTAATTACAAAACCAACCTAGTGGTGGTGCATGGTTAAACTTGAAAAGAATTTAATGTGTTGTCATAAAAATGAAGATGGAAATAATTTATCACCAAGTAAACAATATTTCATTTCCGTTGATAGTTCTATACTTACACTATCAAATGCCCATGCAAGTGGTGCAGTAGAGGTCACACACCAGTCAAGAATTCTGGAATATCATCTGGGTCCTCATGGGAGAAAAACAACAACAAATGCAACAAAGAGTTCACGAAAATTGCTCTGGATCAATGCCCCTTTAAGTGTCACACTACATTTGTAACAGTCTGTTTCGAAAGAACGACTACTTCTATGTATGCTTCGGTCTGTGCAGCCTGAGAATATTGCTTGTATGCAAAACAAAAGTTGGTGAAAACAAAGTATTTTGGATTTTAATATGAAACATGACATCTCAGCTATACCCATCACATTATTCTGATTCAAACTGAAAACAAAGTACCATAAAAACATAAATGCTACAATCCTATTGGCTGATATATCGAACAACTATAATGTTTAGCAATTCATCCATATAACAAAAATACAATAACATAAACAAACTCACATACAGAGATAAATAAACAGGCATTAATGCCATCGACCAAAACTGGCTGTATAAGGTTATATTAAAATCACATTTTTCCTGAATTTAACTGACCTTTTAACCATTACATATTTCCAGAACATCATTTCATGAAGGGTCATGAAGATTTGGCAGTTATCACTTTATGCAGAAAGGAATATATTAAGTATTACTGAAGATTGAAAGTGAACATTTAGTTTGTCCCTGCTTGAAGGTAATGCTAAGTATGTTGCTTTTGGTCTTGGCACTATCTCATATTTTGGGGCACAATAGAGTTCAATTTTTTTGTTGACTTATAACTAACTGTAAAATACCCCCCAGACTAAAGTACTTAATTTTAATGAATTTTACATGCATTCTTTGGATATATAATCGTACAAACAAATAATCTCGTTTTCACACAGGTATGAAATTATGTAAATCCATGTCCTATTTAGGCTCTAGGAAACACTTATACCTTGACACATGTACAATTCTATATACACAACTCATGGACCCATTCACACACGCTACAATGATAACCTGAAATGTATACATTTTTAACAATCTACATTGTGAAATACACTTTTAAAGTACAATATGTACAAATATCTCCCATTCCAAAGCAACAATATGCAGTTTCTGTGGTGCGTTTCAAGTATACAAGGTTCTGACCTCAAAGTCTTTTCAGGAACAGCCCTTTCCAGTTTAATGGCACTGGAGGGTGTAATTGTCAATGTACTACACATAGATACCACAGGTAATGTTCAATATCCAGAAAGTCCTTGTCAAAATGAGAGAAAGCATTGTGAATTTCTGCAGCTGGTCACTGATTAGGAAATACGATTAGCCAAAACCTAAGCAGAGTTCCAGCATGCTAAGTCATAGCAAGTCAACCAAGGATGTACCTCTTTAAGGACTACAGTTTCAAATGCACTTGATACCATCACCATAGTTGCTTTCTAACAATCTGTTTCCACAAAATGCAATTTCTGTCCCTTCTTCCCAGTCTTCATGATGATTTTGGAAGGGCAATTTTTTGCTGATACAACAAAAAATGCCTTCAGCTGTGCTGAACTCAGAAATTCCCCTTCAAGATATTTACCAAAATGTGAGAAACTTGTTGGATATTTGCCTTACCATCCCTAGAGATGAACATGCAGAACAATACAATTTACTCACTCACTCAACATTAGAATATTATATAACACACTCAAACACATATCAAAGACACACCAATACTGACTTAATGCAGACATATATGCACTCATATATGTACATCGAATATGAAAATGTAATTAACATAGTCCATATCTTTACAGGCTGTAAAACATACGGAACAATTTAATGGGAATATTTGTATTGTCCACAGGGCAGATATATGTTCTGTTAAGGATGGTGTGAAGCTTTACCATTATCACCCTTAAACATCTAGACTGGTGAATATAGCATATATCCCACGAGGAGTGACTGAGGAATTATGTTTTTACATAATGAACAGACTTTTGAGATGGCCTTGACATTTTGGTTAATGACAACTGACTAGTTCACTTATAAAACCTGCACTTCATTATTTATGCCAATATTATTATACGTGGGCAGTTTCAGAGAATCCTATTTCAACTTTTCATCTACAGTTATGCAATAGTTGAGTCCTTTCAATATGCATTACAAAAATGGATGGAATAAAATTAAATGATGTAATGTAAAGGGAGGTAACTGGTAAAGTCCAACTTATGATACTCTTTTCAGAACTCAACCCTCTCAAAGATTATTATAAAAGGATCGTGATCTGACCTCTGACATGTTCATGGTAGTCAAAATGCACGGTTCTGATATTAAGAGACAGTATCTCTAACACTGACATGGTTAGACAACCTTGTGACCTTGGGAATACAACAAAACTGACGAAACTGAATCATCACATTTATATCATGGGTCCAGACGCTGTGTTTTTTAATAATACTTTAAACATGGCACTGTTTATAGGATGAAGGAAGTTTTATTTCTGTAACATTCAAACTAAGAAGGGAGAGATAAACAAGAAATGACAGATTTAGAAAAATGTAGTGTCATACTTTTGTTGTAAATAAGAATAGTTTCAGTTAATATTTTGGTCACAGTGAAAAGTACAAGGACCGTCTTCACATGTAGCAAATATTATGTTGGGATAACAAAAGTTTTGGTCAGAGCCTAAACCGACCATGAAATGTCAAAATGGAAAATAAAGATACTTTAAAAGTAAATTGATGTAGAACATTTCTACAATGTCAATAATTTTTTATGCACAACAGAAGATTTCAGCCTAATTACACTTTAAACATCCATATTCATGTATAAACTTGTATTATGATACCAGTATTCAATCAATATCAACAGCTGTCCCACAGTCTTGTGGAACTGCTGACAATACACGTACACTACCTAAATAATACAGTAATTTTTCGTTGTTCAATCATCATGCTTTCTCATTTCCACTAGTTGAGTCAATGAATAATGGTGTCTGCTTTTGTTTAGAAAACAATGCATACTCTCTCACAACATTGTCAACATCAATGTTTTCGACACTGACTGCAACTGTCAACAAGTATTTTTCCCCAAATGGCAATGTCTAACAATCAGACAGCCTTCTGTTGTTAACAGTTTTGGACACAGATGACATGCCTTCAAAAACTTGCATACATTCAGCCACATGTCAGTCGACATGGTGAATAAATACATGACAATGAGAACAAATCACAACCATGCATGCACGAGATCGGAGGTTTCGGGCTGGTGTGAAGCTGGTCCTGTAGATGGCGCTGTTCTCATCTCATGTCCCTTGGCAAGTCTTGCAGCAGCTCTTGCGGTAGTAGCGTCTGTCACACGCCTTGTGTTGTCGGACTAGTGGACACCAGCTCTCTGTGTCCTCGCACACTGGTTCTGTGGACAGGTGATACAGGGATTACATCATGGTGGCTGTGCTACAGGGCAAAACTGGACATAACGTATTGCATCTTGGACTAATAACATTAAGAAAGGACACACAAAAATTAACCTGTGTTGGACCTCGGAGCATAAATGTTCTAATGACTTACTAAACAAGTGCTTGCCACAAATGTGGCAATGTTCCCCGCTGCTTGAGAAGAATGATATATTTATAACATATTCACTACATTTCACTTTTTTGCTCACACACAAGATGAGTGAAATGACTACTGACTGGATAATTGATCACACAATGTAGGCTATCAACAAAATTAAGGACACTGGTTGCAATGTTTTATGTGCTAACATAAGTGTCGTGGTCACAATAAAGAATAAGGTCAAGGTCATTCAAATTGACAGGTTTCTGCCTAACTCCACACTATAGGCTGTCAATACATTTTAAGACATTGAGTACAACAGTTCATCAGATATCACATTAAAAAGAGTTTGAAGTGGTCAAAGAGTCAGGGGTACCTTGAAAATAAGGTCAAGGTCACCCAAGCTGACTGCCGTCTGCGTAATTCCCAAATGTGGGATGCTACCAAATTTGAAGACACAGGGTTCATGAGATACTGTGATAACTAGAGTTGTGGTGGCCTTGAAAATAAGGCCAAGGTCACCAAAATCAACTGGTGTCTGCGTAATCCCCCTGTCACCAAATCTGAAGACAACAGTTCATGCGATATCATGTTAACAAAAAACGGGACTTGCGTATGTACGGACGCTGCTGAATAGATAGTCCCCCATTCCATGAGCGCAGGGACAATTAAAACAAAAACAAAAGACTTAACAAATGCTCCTGTTCTGATAATGTGTGGTATTTGGACAGACGTCATGAGATTTTCTAGATTCAGTCACTTTAATTATTACAAGAGTATTACACACAGAATGTTTCCTTTTGCCCTTGTCCATACAGTACTAACTCACCCTAGAATACTCTCAGAAAGCAATACAGAGGCTATCAAAGCAGTTGATGATTCATGAAATCATGGTACAATCAGCCTTAGTTTGCAGGGGCGGCGGGGTAGCCTAGTGGTCAAAGCATTTGCTCGTCACGCCGAAAACCTGGGTTCGATTCCCCACATAGGTACAATGTGTGAAGCCCATTTTCTGGTGGCCCCCGCCATGATATTGCTGGAATATTGCTAAAAGCAACGTAAAACTCACTCACTCACTCACTCACTCAGCCTTAGTTTGCAATATGGCCTCCGTATTGTCGTATTTATCAGCTCTTGTGATTGTAACGCGCTAAACATAGAGTCTTGGACTAAACGTCTTGCATTTAAATCTGACCTCTTCCATCATAGTTTGGTCACTATCTTGCCACAAATTAATCATAATGTATTCAGTCACTGGATGATAAGAAGATGCTGTTTTGTCATCATTAGTAATAAATAGTATTTTACTCTCTTATTACCTTTATTACCTTCGAGGGTGAATATATCCGGGTTCATATTTTTCATACAATGTTCTCAGGCAAAATATCACTTTGTCCATGGTGTCATGACATCATAACAATGTTATGACGTCATGTGTCATCTGTGACGCTGCGTTCTACAACGGGTAGCCAGGATAGGTTTGATAGTAGACTTGGGTTCATTTTCCTCAATTTAACGACTTTGGTAATAAACAGAATACTATATTCATGCCCATAACATTCTATGTTTACGACACTCGTGGCTAAATATTGGTATCTCCCTCACTCTCGCATTGGAAATACCAACATTTAGGCACTCATGTCGTGAACATAGTATGACATGGGCACTCAGATTATATCCTCTATAACTATTGCCAGTTTAGCCACTGCATGTCTAGATTATGTATCAAGTGTACATTACCAGCTTGAACAAGAAATTCTCTATGCTCCTTCTTATCATATTTTATGAATATACTTTAGGAACTGTGTTTCTGTAAAACATGTTCATTTCAGGGATAAGTTGTCAGTCTACTCCTGACTACAAAATCAGGAACTATATGAAAAATAAACGCAGATGAATTTTAATTCTGGGTCATCCACTGATCCAACATTTTGAGAGAACAAAAACATGCTACTGTATGTATCAAAGCCATTCATCTATGCAATTGATGTCATTTGGTTTGGAAGTATACTGTAAACTGAAAACAAAAATGGAAAACAATTTCACCCAATAGTTTGCTATTTTTATATCAGCCATCAAAATGATTCTATGTTGTATTTTCCTGCAATCAAACAAGCTGGAACCTGAACTTACGATCTTTGGACGGACATATTCCAGCATTGCATGGTCTGGATGTGTGGGGCTTGCTGCGAGACTTGCAAGCAAATGGGTGTGGTCTTCTCTGGCTGTCAATGCACTTGATGCTTCGTACCTGGATGCCACGCCCACATGTGGCAGAACACTGCAATACAACGTCCTGGTGGTTATACTCAGGAACAACCAATCACAAGGACAATGATTTAATTGTTTATTTCTACTCCTATCTACTCACAAAGCAAAAGGTATCTTGAAATGTTATTGATGAGAATGTTAATGAGAAAGATGGAATCAACTTTTAACTATGACACTTACACTAGTGGGAGATAATTCAACTACAACTGTCTAAGAAGCTTTGAATTAATTTGTATTCGGTACCATCGACACAAAGCACTGAGTTGGACTGTGT
This sequence comes from Haliotis asinina, assembly GCF_037392515.1. NCBI lineage: Eukaryota > Metazoa > Mollusca > Gastropoda > Lepetellida > Haliotidae > Haliotis > Haliotis asinina. The sequence goes on from NC_090291.1 coordinate 16,888,044, forward strand.
GTAGAAGTGTACCAAAATATGTGGTGATGCAGGTGTATTTCAGGTGACTATTACCAGTGTGTGAGAGAATGCAGGTGGGTGCCAGGTGTCAAATACAAGTGTGCTCGTCAACCAGGTGATATATACTACTCAAAGTGAAAAAGTGATGGACAACCGTCATTCATGTTCTTCCATATTTCTACTGGGTTATATCTTGGTTTTCAAAGTAAGCGTCTCTGGCTGCCCTATTAGGAAAACTGTCAAGACAGGGTTGCTTTTCATGTAAGGTTTCATGAATTCTGCCTAGAAGTTGGGGGCTTTCAGGATTATTGCTTCAGATTTGTGCACAAATATTGGTTTCTGAGTTAATACATTTAATCTGTCATGCCATGAGAGTAACATAAAAGAACAGGATTATCTGTAACTTCTTTTGAGTAGTATATACAGGTGTGCAAGTGCATTGGGTGGTATGCATGGGTAGGTGTATACAGGTATGTGTGCTTGCGGTCAAATACGCGTAACACAAAACATGTATTGGGTATGCAAGTGGTCATATATATGGATATGGAGGTGTGTGCACCTGGTGAGCTATTGAGATCTGTCCACCATGTGAGATATGTAGGTGTGTGCACCAGGTGAGATATGCAGGTGTGCGCACTAGGTGAGATATTCAGGAGTGTACACTAGGTGAGGTATACAGGTACGTGCACCAGGTGAGATATGCAAGTGTGTGCACTAGGTGAGATATGCAGATGTGTGAACGTTGTGATACACAGGTGTGCACTAGGTGAGATATGGAGTTAAATGCACCAGGTGAGATATTCAGGTGTTGGCACTTACTGGGATATGGAGGCATGTGCACGTACTGAGATACTAATGTGTATGCACCAAGTGAGATATTTAGGTGTGTGCAACAGGTGAGACATGCAAATATGTACACCAGGTGAGACATGGTGCATGAACTTAATGCTATGGAGTTGTGTGCTTCAGGTGTCACAGTGCACTAGGTGAGATAGGCAGATGTGTGAACTTCATGATATACAGGTGTGTGCACTTGGTAAAACACAGGTGTGCTCATTAAGTGAGATATGGAGTTAAATGCACCAGGTGAGATATTCAGGTGTTCGCACTCACTGAATCATGAAGGTATGTGCACTTACTGAGATATGGAGGTGTGCGCACCAGGTGAAATATGGAGGTGTGTGCACCAAGTGGAATATGGATGTGTGTGCACGCGGTAAGATGGGCAGATGTGTGAACCTGGTGATATATCAAGGTTGATGCACCAGGTGACAGACACTTACAGGTGCAACAGCAACAGCAACAACTACTGATGATGTCAAATCCAACACTCTTTTCATCAGATGTTACAGGTAGAGTATAGTTCAGTAAATGGATAAGGGGATTAACTATTTGTATATTGACAACTTCCACTGCACTTACATTATTGTATATTCATTATTTTTTAACTACTCTAAAAGGCACCTATTTAGATTTTACAGGAGCTTCTTTTTACTCCAATGCATGTACACACACCCCTTAAACCTCTATGTCCATGTCTCAAGCAAAAATGACTTAGAAAATGAAAGATGTGAGGTGAGTTCTATTTCGCATCAACAGTATTCTAGGTATACTATGGCAGCAAGAATAGTCTTCACAAATGGCCGCAGTGTTAATGCATGGTGATGAGGCCACTGTGTAAGCCTTGTGTGTGAGGTCACTGTGTAAGACTTGTGTGCGAGGCCAGTGTGTAAGGCTTGTTTTTCAGGCTACTATGTAAGGTTTGTGTGTGAGGCCACTGTGTAAGTCTTGTGTGAGAGACCTGTGTGTGAGGTCAGTGTGACTGAAGCTGTGTTAATGCATGATGAAGCATGAGTCTGCAGCAGCAGCAGCAGCAACTATCCCTGAAATGATGAGTGCAGTGTTACAGAAGCTGTGCGTGTGACGGGAAGCTACACTGTAACTGAGGAGGTGGTGCATAAGGGGCCGTGAAGCAAGATTGAGGAGGAAGGGGAAGGTCGGCCATGTTCCAAGCAGACATATGATGTTTACACTTCCTTACTGATGAACACTTTCACAATACTAACACAATGTCAGAGGTTCAGGTTCTAGAGAGAAAATAGGAACTTCACATGGCTTATTACAGAAATGCATCATCACTAAATTTATTTTCCCTCAAGTATCAACATTTTGATCTGCAAAAATCATTTGATTTGAAATATGACAAAAACAGAAACTTTAAAAATGAGTCTAACTTTTGTTCTGCTTGGCTCTTGGACCAACAATTACACACAAAACAAAATACAGTGACGATACAACAAACCACTAGCGTGACCGTCGAGTCACCATGCACACCTTGGACCAGTGCAAAGCATGCCAATATGGCCTCTGCCACGCACGTAGTGCCTGTGGGCACTCAACGAGCCAACATGTCTCCTCCATTGCCACGTTAGGTTTGCGATTGTGTTTACACTGAATATCTGTGGCGGGCGCATGCTTGCCATGTGCATCGACTTGATTACACTTGAGGTATCTCGACCGTCTCCCTCGACCGCATGTTCGTGAACACTAAGGCAAGAAAGCATGGCGTTTTTCATTCAACCAGTTCATGACTACGGAAGCTTATTGTAGAAGCAAGCATCTAAAGATTATATGTATATGATCATCTGACTATAGGTCCTTCCTTTGGTACAACAGTGAGGAAAAAGTGTTTATAGGTTTACACAACCATCACCTTTCAAATCATTCTTACCCCAGTGACAATAAAATTACCTTTTGACAAAATACAGTATACACTGATTCCGGAGGATATTTAGTCAAAGAAGAGCCGTAAAATCACTAATAGTGACGCCATTTTAAAATAAGAACTAGTTACGAAGACCTTTCTGGATATAATAATATACAAGTTACAGTTATTAACAAACCCTCCATAAGTGTTCAAAGGCTGAAATCTCTAGTTAATGAAGTCACCTGCTCTCTCTCAATTCTTTGAAGTCAAGTCTTGTGCTCAATAAGTTTAGTGTGGATAATGTGCTCTTTAATGGTGTACTACTTTTTTATATATTCCAAGCAGAAATAAAATGCTTTCATGCAGGTTGTTGTTGATTGACTAGTCTTTTTTTCTATCCTATTGCTCCACAAAAAAAATATTGCGTCTTATAGTTGCATATCTGAACCACAGCATTGTGTCCTTGCTGGGTTTCAGTGATATGTACAGAGTGGCAGAGGATCTTTTTCGTTATTGTGGTGAAGACATAGCAAGCTAAAATCTCCACCCATGAAGACCCAGGTTATCACTGGTCTTCAGCAAGCCATGCCTGTCATGAGAGGCAACTTAAGAGATTGGGCAGTCAGTCTCTGAGACTCTGTTGACACATGTCATCGTATCTCCACTGCATACATGAATGCTCATGATGTTGATCATTGGATTTTCTGGTCCAGATTTGATGATCTACAGACCCCTGATATATCTGGAATATTGCTGAGTGTAACAAGACTTAGATTTGAGCACTTAGTTAGTTTGAAATCATGAGCAAAAGTGTAAGTGAACTGTACAACATCCAACAAACACAATTTCACAAAAATTTAAAAGTCACATTAAAAAAAACAGAACCAAACACAATTTCATAAAACTGTAAAAAAATTAAGAACAAAACCAAACATTACTGAAAGCACTTTCTTTCTTTAACATATAGTGCATATTGTGAGATAATGTTAGGCAAACATGCTATTCAAATACATGTAATACATAATGCTTGCATTTAACATTTTCTATTAGACTGTATAATTTTACAGGATCATAGCATAATCTATAAATTATCTTAGAGGGAAATGTTATTCTAGAGAAGCAGAAGCTAAAGCAGTTTGTGATATTGCTCTCTGTATAATACCCACAGTTCTCTTTTCACACATTTTTTTAAATCTTAGTTTTTCCAGTCTCAGGATTAAGTATCAGTTTTCAGTAGAAATCATAAAATATTGAACTTTAACTAGATATGAACTTACAGGTCCCCATGGTGACAGCAGCCATTCATATTTCTCTTTACAGAGTGGCATTTTGCATGTGCGGGCCACGTTGGGTTTCTTCAGGCCTGAACACTCCTCCTCGGACAGTACACGGAACCCTCGCCGTTCACGACGACGGCAGATTATACGACGATGTTGCATGCCCTTGCCACACGTTGTTGAACACTGAAATCAGAAACACCTGGTACATCCATATCTGACGTTTTTCATACTTGATCATTTCTCAATTTGAAAAAGACCCAACAGTGAAATGTTTCCTGTTTCTCTGTAAACATGCAATGATCATGAAATGCTACAAATATCCTCGTCTCTTGTCATCATCCCATTTAGTCCTACTCACTCTGCTACTAACCTTACCGACATCAGCACACGCTGCCCCTAGTCCTGATCACTGACTCACCTTCCCCCACTTGCCCACGTGCCACTTGGACGGACACTGTTGAACATTACAACGTCTCTTTCTGGCAGGTTTCGGAAGGTGTTTACAGAATCTCCGCTTCAGGCGGCGATCTTTGTGCGAGGACAGTTTCTGGCGACATGTTATTTTCCGTATCTGTTTCCCGCTGCCACATGCCTTGGTGCAAGACTGCCACTCCTCAGCAGACCACCTGAAGCATCAAAACACAGCATGACCAAGAGGACACCAATAACTTTATCTAGATGTAGCCTGTATACCTGGCCTCATGAAGCAGAATCTCTTTAGGAGTAGTGTCATTTCAACTAGACCATCAAGGAGGATTTCAGGAGTGTTTTGCTAAAATCCCATTTACAAAACTATAAATTGTTCTGACCTTAACTGACTCATCTGTACATGCTTTAAATATCAATATTTCCTAAAACAGACTTACAACTTTGCAAATGAAACTTCACTGAGCAGAGCTAGTGAACAATACGTACTTAGAAGGCTTAGTGAATGTGTGCGACCTGAGAAGACCCCAGTCAATCTGTAAAAATGCCCAGTCACTGTGTTTAACCCTGACAAGTCCTCATTCAATGGGTCACGTGCTGCATGCTCACCTGGGAGGACAGGGCTGAGCGTTACATGGGAAGAGGCCAGTCTTAGGTTTGCGACGAGCATCACAGTACTTGTTGTCCACCACCACCCGGAGATCTCGCCGACATGATGCAGTGACATTCTTCTTCCCTGAAGATTGCAAGAATACTAAGCATTATCTTTGATTTTGTATTTCTCAAACAAAAAGTGTATACTAATTCAAGTCAAGTTAAAATCAAACAGATCCTAAAATCCTGCTGTCAAGGCAATAACTATTAGTAATCTAATCCAGAGCTATCATCACTTATCCTACATAGAGTCAACAAATCCCATTCTGAACAAAATCAGCAAATATCAACTACCACCCTGACTCATCATTCTTACCCAGAATCACTATGAAACATGTCCTGTACACTTTGCCACAAATACAATTCGGCTGCGCACACATTTCTTCCTATCTGTCCATGATTTGGTCCATACATACCACATAATATGATGAGATGTACATGTTGATTAATTATGAAGGTTGATACCATTGGGAAACAGATTTTAAGCATCAAGTTGGGATCTCGACCTAACTATGAGATTGGCTTATCTTCACATATACAGTATACATCCGCACTGATCCAGCCCAGATTGAAACAAGTGTCTGCCACAAACATGGCATCTGCATAATCCCCTAATGTAGCCTGTCACCAAATTTGAACATATTGGGGACAATGGTTCACGGGATATCGCGTTAAAAAGAATCATACATACGTACAAATGCAGCTGAATACACAGTTCCCAGCTCCATGTTGCAGCGGGGGACAACTACATGGATGAATGGAAACACACAGCAATCTCACCACCACAACTAATGGGTCCCATGCCATCCAATCTCCCATCCCCACACCCTACAAGAGTTTGGACATGCTCACCTCCAGCACATGGTTCTGTGCAGGGTGACACAGACACACTCCAAGTATACATCACTTTGTGTTGAATGGGTCGCGGTGCCATTGTGGTGGCGGTGGTGGAGGCTGTTGGTGCAGGGGTCAGCCGCAGCTCTGCTGGAGTTTTGGGAATGGTGTATTCATACACAATACCCGGGTTGCGGTCTTGCACCAACATCTACAACACAACACACATAACATCTGAACACTGTTATCTTTCCAACAGCATGTTCAGAGAATCTCAAACTCAACTCACTGACTCTGAATATCTTAAACTCAATCTATTAGTTTCATATCTTCACAACTGAGTGGACACTTAGCAGGTATTTTTGCCACCAAATCCTCACATGGTACTCTTAAACTACTTTAACTCTCAATGATAAACCTCACCATGAATGTTCTGATTTCAGTAAAGACTGCCAAAGTTCAGAGTGTGATAGACTCAAAAACCGATATATTGGTCTCTTCATAAATAAACTATTTTCCATGAAGAATTATTCTCCCTCACTGAATTGAAAGTCTGACGGCTCGATCCCGTTTGGTGTCATGTGGCAGCATCAGTTGCTGAAGACCATTTCTAACCTGAATCTTCACAAGTCACTAAGCGCAAGTCAATAGCATTTCAAATCTCTTTTATTATACAAGTGAACACCATCTGCATTCTTGGATAAATAATTTGAGTGAAAAGGCAATTGATCTTCCACTATAGATACACCCCAAGGTCTACTCGTCATTTTGCTCTAAGATCTCTTCACAAATGATATTGGGGGTGTGACTACCTCCAGGACAAGATCTTCTCCCAGAGGTCCGTCAGACTCCAGTGTTTCAGGGTTGCTGTATGGTCGCTTGTAGGTAAAGTCAGCCCCGCCAAGTTTGTAGATCCCGGGCCAAGCCACAGCTCGGTTGCCATTGAGGTAGTACCTGCCATAGATGTTACGCATGGCCAGGAAATTGGAAGAAATCTCCTTTTCTCGTATTCGGATATACCTTGCTGACTTGGGTAACACAGCAATTGGGAAATAAGCTGCAAGAAAGAGACCCAAATTCAGAAAAATGTGGTTAGTGAGTGGGAGGGTGGGTCAGTCTGTGAGTGAGTGAGTGCGTGAGTGAGTGAGTGAGTGAAAGGGTGTGAGTGAGTCTATAAGGGTGTATGGAGCAAGTTAGGCTGTAGGTTCTAATCTCACCGCCATAAAGTTTTTTAGTTGATTGATTTACATTTAAATCTGCAAATTTCTGCAGATTCATGGAAAATTGCCATCTCTGTGACAGTGAGTGAGTGAGTCAGTCAGTCAGTCCACCAATTAAGTGAAATGTAGTTCAAAAACATATCATACACATCATCAAAAGAAACTATCTTCAAGTCTAAAACCCCCACAAAGAATTGGCTACATTCAAATAACTATTTGACCTCTAAACAGTGAGCAGCATCTTAAATTATATCTATTATCACTGAACTAATTCCTATCACAAACAAAAGACTTCAGAAGCAGGTGTTTCTGGAGTGTCCTGTGTCGCTAACATGATCAGAAGATGACATATGGTTGATAAGGTCACTTACTGTTTAATCGGGGCTGCTGTGTGTATTGTCCTTGGATCAGTTTACAGGTAGAGTTATCTCCCTCACACACACCACAGATGTCATTTCGGGCAGCTGAGCCGATGACCAGGTCGCACCCTACTCTCTGTAACAAACACCAGATAGCGTTACAGTGACAACAGTGTGGCAGTCTTCACAACCATCATGTAGTCATGATTCCATCCTAATATCCTAGTATCCGAGCCAATGAGCAGGTGGCACCCTACTCTCTGTAACAAACACCAGATAGCGTTACAGCGACAACAGTGTGGCAGTCTTCAAAACCATCATCTAGTCATGATTCCATCCTAATATCCGAGCCAATGAGCAGGTGGCACCCTACTCTCTGTAACAAACACCAGATAGCGTTACAGTGACAACAGTGTGGCAGTCTTCACAACCATCATAGGACATGACAGATTTCACAACATCATGGCAGAGTTACTAAATATGACAGGTTCACCATATCATAACTGAGGTCTCATTTGTGAAACTATCACCATATCTTGCAGATTTATCAAACAATACACGATCCTCATGTCTTAGCAGAGTTTCTGAATATGACATGACCGCAATATCTTATCAGAGTTGTCAGACAAAATGAAATCAGCACATATCTTACCAGGAATGTCAGACAAAATAATATCAGCACATAAATTATCAGAGTTATTAGACAAAACAAAATCCACACATATCTCAGCAGAGTTGTCAGACAAAATAGGACCTGCACATATCTGAGCAGAGTTGTCTGACAAAATAAAGGAACTCATTCAATATCTTTGCCCTGGTGTTCATGTTAACAATATCTGAGCATCCAAAATGAAAATTTGTTTGAAATGAAATGTCAAACACATAAAATGTTGGATGGATTCCAAAGTGCAGCATGATGACACACAGAGAAGTAAAATAGTCTATTACTACCTTGCAAGCACCAGTCACACAAATGTTGTCATGGTTACAAGAGGTGCCATCAATTGCTAGATGCTTGACTGTGAACACAAAGTTTTGGGTCTCGGCCACACAATACAGCTTACATGGATCCTGGGCTGCAAGTAACAAACCATATACCATAATTTCAACATAATCAAATAATGTTTGAGAGTGGCATTAACTTTAATACTGAGTTGAGTGAGAATGGTTTTACGTAATGTTTAACCATATCCCAACAACATTACAGAAAGGAACGCCAGAAATGGGTTTCATACATTACACCTAAGTGGGCAACTGAACCCAGCAAGATGATCAAACACACTGACCACTAGGCCACCCTACGTCTCCATGGGGTATAAATGCTATTTTGCTTCTGACTACTCCTCTTCTATTATTACACACAAGCATGTGTGTTGGGATGCTTAAATTAATCCAGACTATGTCTAATCTTTAACAGCTAAATTTCATAGGAATAATACAAAAATGGTATAAAAAGCTACAATTCAATTCAATAAAAGAAGAAATAAGGGTGTGAACTCAACATAAGCATTGGTTGGGAACCAGGAAATGCTTATACAACTCTATTACCAGCATTTGAAATACTGCCTGGGACAGGTTATTATCAACAGAGACCGCCAGATTCTCAAATTTGCCGGTTAAAATTAAATATGTATATGAAGATATTCATCATATTTCAGGATAATATATCATTATCAAAACAGTAATAATTATAAATGATAAATTCCAAATGGATGATAAATTATGTCAAACCTGAATTATTTGCAGAGAGGTAAGTTTTGGTCAAGGCTGGCAAGTTTTACATCTAACAAGCCCTCTGGTCAGACTGAAATTTTTGGAAGCATCATACCCTGATGTTACATGTAAGGAACCTACCATTATACAGCTTCTTGTACGGCTTCCACTGCAGGTACCAGCCCTTGAATGGCTTCTCATTGTACGTGGAGCACTGGACTTCAAGGAAGTCATCATCCCCATAAGGGCAGGTCTGGGAACATATATACACGAGTCAGTTAGACTCCATACAACTGGGTACTTACACACATATACTGATGATTGTGTACTTAAGTTGATGATCAGCTGGTATGATGCATTAGAAATACTGTATATGACGTCACCTTTGCATTACAGATGACGGTCTCCTGTGTGAGTCCTTGGCAAGGTTTCCCGCCATACTGGGGCCTGTAACAACAATGTTATATAATGTGGGATCCTAGGTGATACAATCATATGTCACACACAGTCATACACCAGTCACATATCTCACACCGTCATACACCAATCATTTATCACACACTGTCATACACTGGCCATTTTTCACACACTGTCAAACACTATAACTAGTCACATATCACAAACTGTCATACATCAGTTGTTTATCACACACTGTCATACACCAGTCAGAGATCACAGACCGTGGGATGACGCTTAATTTGAACATAAATGATATAAGAAGACGCCATCCATATACTCATTACATATATATTCACCAACTTCTAAAGGCTTCTCAAGAATCTAATAATGCAAGATAGTAATTGGTTGCTGCAGTCCTCAGTTGCATGTTATTGTAAGTGATGATTAATACAGTTAGGGTACCATGAAAGGCAAGACTGACTTTACTTGCCGCTCATCCAAATCCTATTACAGACAGCAAATATGAGACATCAATTTGAAAAATATTCCAACCACATCTCAAAAGTGAGTGAGTATAGTTTTACACCGCTTTTTGCAATATTCCAGCAATATCACAACAGGGAAACCAGAAATGGGCTTCACATATTGTACTCATGTGGGGAATCAAAACATATGTAGCAGGCCATTTCTTCACGGGTTTAAAATTTTCCCAGGGAGAATCTGGCCTTATTTTGTCCTAGGATATTCTTACCCCCTGGAAAGTTTGGGCTAGGCTAAAGTTATCCCAGGGAAACTTTGTCCTTGGCCAAAGTTTCCCCAAGGAAGGTTTAGCCAGAGGGAAAGTTTGGCCTATTATATCAGGTCTTCAGCGTGGCAAGGCTAACCACTAGGCTACCCAACAGCCCCACACACATCACCCCATGAGAAGCGGCCACCCGGTCTTAGCATTTGGTCGGGATTACATGCAGGTTTAGAGGATGACAATACAATGCTTTAGCTCCTGGAAACCCCACAGTGCCAACCAATGCTGAGCATCAAAACACCTACATGTCTTCAATACATAATCCTGCTTTTATGAGTTGATCACAAGACACTTCAGAGCAATCAAATAGTTGGCCAGGCTCTATCAATTAGAACTGTGTACGCCAAGACATCAGTTACACAACAATCATGCTAAATCTATTATCTCCCCTTTGTGAGCTGCTTCACAACAGAAAAAGTGAGTCTTAGCATGGATTAAGACAACTGCCACGCTTCACAAGACTAGCAGTAATAAAACATTTATGGCCCATAATTCCTGTCAGTCCTTAAATCTCACCTCTACCCCCAGTAAAGAGGCACTGTCCCTATTCTGAACCTACCTCCAGGAAACCGTCCTCCTATAGAGATACACAAGCCTTAACCCCACTGTGTAAAAATGTCAGGCCTAATTCTGAAAGCAGCCCCTAGACCCCACAAATACAAATCCAGCAGAGGGCATTCATTGTATAATCAGAAAATTATAAAGTATAAAGTTCTGAAGTTGTTTTTCTGCTGTAAGAAATCAAAGAAGAAAAGTAACCCTCCCCTTCCGTGGGTGCCCTCAGGGCCATACAGTTCTTCCACAGTAGGTAACAATAGATCTAGCGGGCACCTGCGCAGAAAATAACAATGATTAACTGTGTTCCTAATCCTAATTGAGCCTCTGAGCACACAAGTCTGAAAGGTTTGGTGAACCATTACTGGCAATGTATGTTTGCAATAGTCTTCAGCTTGACGACAAGACAATTATTCTCTTTACCGATGTGCCTGTTGCATTGAACAATGGCGCACTGTTTAATGTTGGCCGACACTGCCACTGGTACAATGTTGACTTAAGCTGTAAATGATGCTTACCCAGGAAGGACAACAGCTTCAGACAAAGGGCTTTAGTAATAATATCGGCCTATCTTACAATATACACAACAGTCAATTATACGGATGCCTCTACTTAGCCTCTTGCTCCACTGTGTGAAAATCATTGTCACTAAACCAATAAAACATCTCACAGACGACAATTTTATTAGTCCCAGGCACACAGACAGACATCTCTAATGTTATTTGATGAATTTTGTTACCTAATTCAACAGACTTTTTTCCATTTCAACACAGATATATATGTGTTGGAGGTAGCTTTACAAACCATACAAAACAGGAAATAACGACAGCGTCTTTGTTCAGATACGTCTTTCAAACATTTGATAATGGATACTCTCAGTGATAGAGACAATATATTAAAGGATTTCAGATAGAGGTAGGATGAGGACAACTGAGCCCTGTGATATTTTGATAAAAAATAACTTTATTTCTGTGGATTATTCTAGCTGAATTACTTTAGTCTACTTACATTGAAATAATATAAATCTCTTTCTCCAGAAAGGTTGCCTGGTTTTGGAGTGCAATTTCAGATAGTGTTTGTTGTTTTCTGATGACATGCTCTCAGGATACGATGTCTTACAATCAGGTCTGACTATCTGTCTACCTCATAAATTCACCCCATGTTACTGTCACTATATTACACTTCACCTGGCGTTATTCCACCTCTTTCCATGCTCTTCGCACTGTTCCAGCTTACATCAGGTCACACTATTCCACCTCATGACACACTGGTCAACTTCAGGTCACACTATTCCACATCACATCAGGTCACACTATTCCACTTCAGGCCACACTATTCCACCTCAGGTTTCACTATTCCACTTCATGTCACACTGTTCCATCTCACCTCAATTTACTCCACCTCGCCTCAGTTCATTCCACCTACTGTCACCATATTTAACCCACAACTCTGGTTATTCCAGTTCACCTCAAGTTATTTCACTTAAAACAAGGGCCTGATCTAAACAATCATCACTTAACTAAATCCAGCTTTAAGTTCACAGATCTCTTTCCCATGCATGCTATGATATGTTTTTCAACACAGCTCAGCTGTTAAGCCATATTGTTATTGTTCTCTAAATCACAAGCAATCTTAAGAACACCTTTATAAATATGCAATCAGATATAAATTAATGCAAAATATTATTTGTTACTTATACTTATTTGTGACATATGGTGTACACAGGGTAGTACTTGAAACATACTCACAGGGGATTGTTACACTCCCGGCTCCGTGACTTAACTCCCTTGCCGCAGGTCCGTGAACAATCCGTCCACTTGGTCCACACAGACCAGTTTCCGTTCACTGGCTTTGGGCCATGGCGACCATATTTCACACATTTACCTTGGCGACACCACTGAAAGACAAAGGTGACATGGTAGCTTTGAGACCAGGAGAAAATGTTATGCAATACATTTATGAATTGAAAACTACTTTAATCTGATTGGTTAATCAAAGGTATCAAATCTCAATAACTCAGCGGTATCAATTCTCAATAACTCAAAGGTATCAAATCAAATATCAGCAGTCTAAATAATCCAGTCTGGACCAGACAATCCAGTGATCAACATTGTGAGCATCAACCAAGACAGTAAGTCTGCCCACCCGATTCTGTGAGTTGCCTAATATGACATGCGTGGGTTACTGAGGGTCAGGTCTAATCCAGATCTGGGATCAGTGCTCATACCTGGTCTGACTGGCTGTGACTCAATACAAACATGCCTTCACAACAGCTCAAACATTGCTGCCTGATCTAAGAGTGAGTGAGTGAGTTTAGTTTTATGCCACACTCAGTAATATTCCATCTATATGGCAACAGTCTGTAATTATTCAAGTCTGGACCAGGGTCTAGGTTTTTTAAGCTCTCCTAGTACTAAGATAGAAGTAAATGCCATGCATTAACACTACGACTATCTTAGTGCTAAGAGAACTTAAAAAATATAGACGCAAATGTTCAGCATGAGTATCAGTCTATGCAACTGGTTTACGATAGCACTGTCAACCACATCAACTAAGAACATTCAGTCACTAACTGATATCATTTTCTTTAGAGTGCATTGTCATTTATTAAAGCAAGAAGTAAACTTAGTCAAAAAGAGTTATTTTTTCTTGAACCAGCAACAAGTGTCACTGTACAACAATCTGTCCTATCTGAGTCAACAAGCACATGTTGTTTGTCAGTCTGTAACAATCAGTTTCAGCCAGGTATGATCAACATATCCAGAGGGAGGACCGACGGAGCCTGTACACGGTAACACTTACAAATGATTTGTTAAAAGAATTTCAAGAATTCCTGTTCATGTCAAGAGTTTAAATGAGGCACGCCCCAGTATAAGTGTGTAACTACTGGTGCAATGCTTAAAAGTTATTAAAAGTTGTAGGAAGACGTCACCTTGCAGCACCAGCCATCACAGAGGTGATCAGTGCACCGACACAATCAGATCCCTTTACCATAAGCTACACTGACCTACTCCCAAGGAAATATGCCTGAGTTTTTCCAATTGTCACTACATGCACGAAAATAAACATCAACCTGTTCCCAATTCTCCTGACATTTTACTTGGGAAAATGAGATGGTTTTCTTCAGCTCTCATTCTGACTGAAGCTCAGATAATACATTTGAATTAGCCTAGTGCAGGATATGATATTCTAATGTTGTTTTTATGCACAAAAATTTAAATCAAACAACTGTCATCAATTTAACAGGTTTGGTGTTTTTGGCTTTATTTAAACATTACAGAACAAACCAAAGATATAGTTACACTTTGAGTTTGCATCTGGTAATTCAAGTTTTTCTTATCGGATGTCATCTTTTATGCTGCAGTTGAAGAAATATTTGTTCGTGAAGAGATATACATCCTGACTGCAATACTAGGCTGCCAAATACATCTTTTTAAGCATGTAACATAGATCTGACACTTCCAGATTTTGTCATCAACTGGGACAGGGAGTGATAGCTCTGTAAGACTAGAAATTGTGAAATTCTTTGATTACTGTGTGATATGTTCTCACTGAGTGGACCTAAAAACCTGTCTTGATAATTACATGTCAGTGTGTTATCTCAACAATCACTAAATGTTGTATTTACACTTACACTGAATTGGACTATCAAAATCTAGGAGATGCAATTGCTGTTGAATGGTGGAACACATAAACCTGAGTGTGTTAAACCTGTAGCTCTACCCAAATGTCAGCAAGTTGTGCCTACTACGGTCCCATGTGTCTATGTTGTGCCTACTGTCCTCCGCCGTGACCCAGTTGTGCCTGCCATTCTCCCCAATGTGACCAAGTTGTGCATACTATTCTCCGAAATGTGACCAAATTGAGCACTCTACTCACCCAATGTGACCAAATTGAGCCTACTAGTCATCCCAATGTGACCAAATTGAGCCTACTATACTAACTAATGTGACCAAGTTATGCCTACTATACTCCCAATGTGACCAAGCTGAGCACTCTACTCCACCAGTGTGACCAAATTGAGCCTACTACTCACCCCAATGTGACCAAGTTGTGCCTTCTACTCTAAAAATGTGACCCAACTGTGCCTAATACACCCTAATGTTAAAAAATGATGCCTACTACTCTCTCCCGGTGTGACCAGCTTGTGACCAGCTTGCCTACTACTGTGACCAAGTTGTGCCTACTACTCATCAATGTGACCAGGTTGTGCTAACTTCTCTCCCATGTTATCAAGTTATGCCTACTTCTCTCTCCCAACGTAACCAGCTTGTGCCTATGATTCTCATCGATGTAACCAGGTTGTGCCTACTGTTCTCCCCAAATATGACCAAGTTGTGCCTACTACTCTCCCATGTGACCAAGTTGTGCCTACTATTCTCCCCAATGTGACCAACTTGTTTGTGCCCACTACTCTCCCATGTGATCAAGTTGTGCCTACTATTCTCCACGATGTGACCAAGTTGTGCCTACCTACCATACCCGCACCACAAGAGGTTCCTTCAGCCGCCGGCAGAAACTTGGTTTCACATCGCTTGTTGCCCCGGTAACACCATAATGCCTTACATGTATCCTGAAGGGAGAGCATGAAATTATAATAGGAAAGATTAAGCCATAAAAGTCTTCATGTGTATTTCTATTTATCACATAAAGAGATACTGTCACAAAACCAAAACGATGAATTCAAAACAATCCTGTTCATAACAATATTGTTCAAATTTGTAAACAACATCAAGTCCCCAAATATTAGACCAGTTTAAATCGCAACATATGTTGTTGTTTTTCAATTAACTAACTGAATAAAACATATTTATAACCCAAACACCTGTATCATGCAATACTGCCCCAGAAAATTTACACAATATCAGTCTCCAAAACTGGATACATTACAATTGGACATTACATAGATATCGCTTTGAAATAAATCTCTCACCTTCCCAAAGTCGTATGTACAAAGCTTGGCCTTGCTTCCAAACTGCCACTTGCACTGGACATCGGCATTGTACAGCTCCCCTGGCAGCTTGGTGGGGAACTTCAGCTCAGCCACATGCTTGGGTTTGTCCTCCAGACAGACTGCTTGAGGGGTGCTGGGGAGTAACACAGAGTCAGTGAGTGAGTGAGATTTAGGTAGAAATGCCATGACATAGCAATAATTTTTCAAAAACCAAACAAATATCGACACATTCTAAACTATATCAATGTTTAGTTTTGAAAGTATAGGTTTAAAAATGTTTTTTGATGTTTGAGAGTCATAAATGATTATTTTTTCCTCACAAAGATAGTGGGAAAGTAGAACTTATTAATGTCTGAGAACAAAAAACATTGATCTTTTCATGGACAATAAAATATGAACTATTAATATTCAAAATGTCACTAATTTTATACAATAATATTAAGGAAATAAGCACTGCAATACGCATCTGTGACATGGGTATGGGAATCAGTTCATGAAACATGTATCGTGACAACCATAGCTTAAGGCTGCTTTGACAGTAGTTACAATTTGAACAGGTCTCAGCTTGATGTGAGAAGAATGCCCAAAAGTGATGTAGATCACTGACGTTTACAACTTGAGCAAGGCAACAGCGCTGGCATCTTTAACTTTCAGGGGTGACAAATTTCGCTATGAATGCACATACGTAGCCAGTAGCTATTGGATTGTGTCAGCAACTCACAAACCCAGTCCATCCTGTATGTACCCACAGCTGACTCACTCACTTTAGGAATTTTGTGAGGTAGGCTCTGCTGCACACTGACCACTGGAAGAGTCCATCTTTCCCCATCAAGGTAGGAGCCATGATAGAACCTGCACTGTGAGTACAGTAGTTCCCCTCACCATCATGGTACATACCAAAGCTGCAACACACACAAAAAATATAATGTTCCATCAAGTTGAAACAAATTCCAGAAGAAACAAAACTTAATTTGACTAAAAACATTAGAAGTTTAACATTTGGCTCATCTGGTCAAGACTCAATCAATGTTTGTTGTCTAACAACGCACTCATCAGTATTCAAGCTATATGGGAATTCCAGAATCTGGACCAGACAATCCAGTGATCAACATCATGAACATAAATCTACGCTATTAGGATACGATGACACATGTAATCCAAGTCAGCGAGTATGACTACCTGATCCCCTTAGTCGTCCCTTATGACGTGCATGGATTGCTGAAGACAGATTCTAACCCAGATCTCCAAGGATCATTTCCATAAGAAAAATAAAGGATTGGATGAAACATCGGGAGCTAAACAACTGGCATGTTGTGTCTAGACTCAATTTACTTACTGATTGTTGGTAGTGATATATAGGTATGATACTTTTTAACAAGTCAGTTTAGTCTGCACATACTTATGTCCCATTTCGTGTGCAATGGTGAGTGCCGTGGCCAGTCCTGTGTCCTCATTGATGGTGCAGCTTCGGATTCGGTTACACATGCCCTCTATGGGAGCAAAACCTGGACACAAGGGGGATAACTCTCAATACAAACCATTACAACCTGTGATACAATACTGAATCAAAACAACTCCCATTCAACAAGAAGATATATACTGGACAAAATAAGTTAGGGATATTGGTATTTTTATGATTGTTATTTTATTAGTGTGCCAATGAATAAATGGATTCATAATTTCAAACTTGCACATTTCACTAACTATTTTTGTCCTGCATAGTTAGATCATAAGTGCTCAAAATAAAGCCATTTAAAACTGCATGTCTAGGCATTGACTGTTGTCTACCAGATGATGGATCAGTTTTGAACTGTTACAATTTAAAAACATTCTGACAAAAATAATGTTATTTTATGACTATGACAAAGTGCGTGTGCAAAACATTCTGTGGCAGAGTGAGTATGTTGGGTTTAATGCTAATTACTGGTAGAGCATCATTCCTGTGATGTGTGACCTTACTGTGAGGAAAGTCCAAATGGATGATACATTTACATCTGTGCTACTTCCATGAACCAAATGATCATAGGTATGGTGCAAACAAACCTAGAACATAATTGGAAGATTAACTGGGATTTGATCCAGTAATCATTGTCTATGAGTGGGTAAGTGAGTGAGAATATTTTTTTTAATTTTTTTTTTTAGCAATATTCCAGCAATATCACCACAGTGGACACCACAAAAGGGCTTCAAACATTGCACCCATGTGGGAATCGAAAATGGGTCTTTGGCATAATGAGTGAACACTTTAACCACTAGGCTACCCCCACTGCTCCCATTGTCTGATCTATCTGAGGCTACATGTTCATGCTTCATTCCTGATGCTTTTATAAGCAGACACAAGTGTCTGATGGTAAAACTATATCATGCTTTAATTCAATGAAAACAGGGATAACTGCCTGTGTGCTTTATCAGCTTTCTACAGAGACAATGGACGCTAACCATATCACCTCCTATCAATGTTAACCAAGAAGAACATTTTCTCAATGTGTATGAACAACAGAGATACCAGATGGCTTTTAGTAAACGAAACAAACCTGGCATTTTGAGGTCTGCATAGAAGGACGACATAACAACATTGAGCTGTACAGTGGAATAACAGCAAAAACACAACCCTCCTCACTCTGACATTTCATTCATGAAACATATACAACTCGGTTCTTAGATGTTGGAATGTTTTGGTTCAACTCCAGAATAAAGCTTACACTCCTTTCAATATTGTTTAACTTAGTTTCCACGACAACCAAGAAATAATTTTTGAATTCCAAGTGGAATTGTTCACAAACAGAAGTTTTTAGCCCAAAGGGAAATAAGTTCTGGGAACTTGGATGATTGCCAAGCTTGATTTAAGGAATTCAAAACTACTGGCATTTAACTCCATCATATTATGTATTACTATGTAACAGTACTGTCACTGTCAAAGAAATACTGGCATATAGGGGAGTGGTAGTGAATGAGCATAATTAAGCATCTGTTCCCTGAATACAAGAAACAAAGGTACACAGCTGAGAATAATGCAGTATATTTTGCTTATAATGACTGAATTTAGTTTTATGCTGCTTTTAGCAATATTCCAGCAATATCATAGTGGGGGATACCAGAAAATGAGCAGCACACATTGTACCCATGTGGGGAATCGAACCAGATCTTCAGCGTGACGAGCGAACGCTTTAACCACTAGGCTACCCCACCGCCCCATTTTGCTTATAATGAAACTATTGTATGACTTACTGAGTGAGTGAGTGAGTTTGGTTTTACACTGCAAACAGCAATATTCCAGCTACAAGGATGCAGGTTGTAAATAATCAAGTCTGGATCCAACACTCCAGTGATGAGGAGCATGAGCATCGATCAACACAACTGGGATACGATGATGTGCGTCAACCATTAGCCAACGAATCTGACAACACAATCCCATTTGTAACCTTTTATGACAAGCATGGGTTACTGAAAATTAATTCAGTTTGGACAACCAACTGTTTAAACAATTGGCCTGAAAACATAAATGTTCAACAAAGTGCTAAAAGTCAGTAGCACAATAAATGGACAATAATAATAAGAAATTCATGACCGTACCAAGTGTATCACAGGGTGCATTCTTATAGGAGCAGAGATCCATTCCAGTGAGGAGTATAGCATGGTCATGCTGGCGACCATTGGCGCCAACGAGGACAGACTGCCAGGTACAGAAACTGTTGAGTGTTCGATCTGCATGGTGACTCACAACCAGACCTGGCTACGTAATAACAACACTATGAGGGTTTTTTCAAACCAGAAACTGTTAAAGAAAAAGTTATTAATGTTAATGTCACAAAATCCTGATAACTTCCTCCAGTGTGTTTTTGGCAACTCCAGCTATCTGGAAGTTCCCCATGTGTTTTGATAACTTGGAGATAATGTTCCTGGAGTGTCATGGACTGAGATACACACATTACTTCAGGACTGAGTATGACTAGAGTCAATAAAACACTAATGAGACATATGTTCTTGATTATTTAACACATTTTATCGTCCAAATCTGGCTTCCAAATGAGAATGAAAACAGTGATGTCTCCTAGGAGACAGTCAATCAAAATGCTTTGCAGACCATTGTGGCATCATCAGTTATCAACATGTCACAATCAAATGAGATACTAATTTCTGGTTAGCTGTACTGTTTACATTGTGGATATGAGTGAACAAGATCATAGAATTACTTTAGATAACAATGGAATCTTATAAATGCCTTTTAACATCAAACATATCAACACACATCAGTACAATTTAGAGACATTCTTGTGAGACTCATTGTATCTTCATGCATGTGACAAGACAGATAAGAGAGTGAGATAAGTTTTATGCTGCATTCAGAAATATACCAGCTATACGGCAGTTGTCTGTAAATAGTTGAGTCTGGACCAGACACAACCAGGGGTCAACAGCATGAACATCACTCTACATAACTGGGTTACAATAGCATGTGTACACCAAGCCTGTGAACCTGATCCCGTTAGTCGCCTCTTACTACAAGCATGAGATACTGAAGATCAATTCTAACCCGGATCTTCATGGGTACTTGGTATTACACCTTTTCAGTAAGTACTCCATCATCATGGTGGCCAGCTCTTTATAGAATATTTCCATCATCTTAGTTTTGCCCTTACAGGATTATAATGCAAGAAAAAAGACACTATCATATAACACTATAATAACTGCTTGATTCCCTTGTATTAACAGTAAATAGATCTGATGAGGCGCAGACTGGAAAACACTAAGTGAAGCTTTAAAAACCAAAGACTGTTATGTGGCTTGTCAAGTGACGAATGCCACTGATTCCAGTATGTGCGGTGAACCTGATGTGACAATTAACTCAATATGTCAAGTCAGAATGTGTCATCTTATCAATACAGTTCATGCATACAATTCTTTAATGATTTCCTGCTTCCAACTGTTAATTATCGCTACAAAGCCTTCCAGTAAATCCCATTGTACAGTCAACAACAAGAAAATGGCCTAGATTACTGAGGCTCTCTTAGCACTAAGACAGTCATAAGTTAATGTTAACATATGGCACTTTTGACATGCTTGGGGCTAAGAGAGCTTCGAAAATCTAGGCCATGGTTATCTGCTTGCCATTCACCTACCAGTAAAATCATTAAACAGGCGCTTACCAAGTGTAAGTGCTACATGTCAGCCCAACAGGTTGCAAAGTTTTATATTCACATAGTATTGAGGGCTTGAGCAAATATAATAACAAAAACCATGTGCAAGCTCGGGCATTTTTTCAATGGTACCTATGCCTGTGTTAAACTTTCCTCATTCTCAACCAGTATTTTCAACCTGCATGTTCCCTTTCTTAAGATTCAGAGACATATCAGCTGAAATAACTCATTTCAGCTTACCCCAACTCTCTAAAAGACTGGATCAGGCCTGAATATCAACATGCACCAGCCCTCCAGCAGAATGAGACACCCCCCCATGTCAGTCTACCTCACCCTCCAGAGGAATGGCCCAACCCGCATGTCAGCTTACCTCATCCCCCTCCAGGAGAATAAGACCAACCAGGACTATGTTGATGATGCTCCCAAGACTCTGGTCCTCGAACAGCTTGGACACCTGTAATTGAATCAAATGTGTTGAAAGATTTTTGCTAGCAAAAAAGTCTCAGCTAACATACACTCTGCTTATTTGACATTTTCTCATCAAAATATAAAAAAAACATAGGAAATGTGAAATGTAATGCAAATTCAAGTCTTTTGACATCATGCTGAAGACTCAGGTCCGATGCCCCACATAGGTACAATGTCTCACACATATTTCTGGTGTCCTCTGTGGTGTTAGTGCTGAAATATTGTTAACAATGTCAGAAAACTAAACTCAGTCACTCACTCTTTTGCCACAAACGGTGATAATTTGTCCACAAACATGCCCATTATTATGAAAAATACTTTGAGCACCATTTCTATAGTTTCATGGTTTGACCATCTGGACATTCAACATGCTGCCCAAGATACATATGGACATTCACATTCATCATTTGTCACCGACTAACTGTGCCACAATGTAAGTAAACATGAACCATTGTAATTGTTAAACAGTAGCACTCATCTGAATTCCATCACAGAAACTGTGTCAGCTCCCTCCCTTTCTTCCCCACCCTGCTCTAGGCGGTGGTAGTAAATAGCAAATAATCTGACAACTACATAAATGACTTATCTATATCATGACAACTTGCCATGAAAGAAAGTATTTCCTCTTTTGACAAACACTCACTGTATCCCCAGCTATACTACACCTAAAGGAAAGGTGTGGCTGTCTACCATGTCTTCAGAACAAGGGTCATGCCCTTTCAGCAATGGGCATATCACACAGTCCCATACTGACCAAGTTCCTTGCTAATTCTCAGCTTCATCCTTCTTCAAGTAAGGCAAAGAATGTCCATTTGCTTGACCTCATGTGGTGTCTGACTTATATTCCGAGTACAAAGTCCAGCATAATATGTCTAGATTCAGTATGCATTCAAAATAAACTCAGGTCCAGACAAAATTTCAAATGTTAATAAGTACACTTACATATAAACAATATGCACAATTTAGAATAAATTAATTATATTTTTCATGTATGTACATGTCAAACTTGTGTCTTATTTCTCATATTGTTTCCATTCAATTAGATTGAGTCCATTATAAAGAAACTACTTTGTATTTGAATGCATCTGTGTGTTCTATATATACCATGCATTTTTCCTCTATATTGTTTAGAATATTTCTACATTTTCCACATAGAATGATATTCAATACCTACCTTATGTGCACACTTCAAACTAAATATGTCCAGAACTGTCAGTATATACAGAATATAAACAGGTTAGAAACTCCCAGATGAATGGCTGAGGCACATGGTTTTACTTGAGGCTTTAACTGTGATAGAGTCATTCATATCAAACAATATTGTCTTGCCTTGATGTTAAGAGAATGAGTGAGTGAGTTTAATTTTACAATGCTTTTGGAAATATTCTAGCAATATTACCGCAGGGGACACCAGAAGTTCAGTTAGATAGTTTGGACTTAATGCATTGTACCCACATGGTGAACCAAACTGGATCTTCTGCGTGATTAGTGAACACATATTTAATCACTAGGCTACCCCAAAGCAGCGCCCGTCTTGATCTGAACACTTACCATATTAAACAGGGTGAGTGTGTATGTTGTAATATTCTTGTCGCCATGGTTATGGTACATTGTCTTATCAACCACAACCAGCATCTCTACTGTTCGTTCCTTGACTGCTTGGGTCTGTGGCCATTGCTTCCTACTGGCACGGCGCCATCGCCATTGTCCGGAACTGCCATCATGGAATGCTTGGGTAAATGCTACCTCAAAAGAGAAACAAATAAACTCGAATAAGTTAGTGTACAAGGCAAACAGTCCTGGCTAGCTATTCTCAAAACATTCGTAGCCCTACGAACTTCTTAAGGCCATTCTTAACACATATCAAAGATAAGAATTCTTAGGGCTACGAACGGGCCAAGGTGTTTTTAGTACTGTTTTTAGTAAGGTTCTATTCTGCCATGATGGTGTTTGTGCAACTGTTTGGGACTGTGTTCCTGTCATGATGACAGTAGTGGTGTATGTAAAGATGGCTGTGTGGCAGAGGCATCTTGGATGGATGAACTTCACTGAGGAGAAAAGTGATGGAGTAAGTAAGAATAGATCAGGTGAGGATGGTCACGTTGGTGAATGAGATGGGCTGTGTACTAAATAGCAAAAATCCACTGGCCCACTAGCTCATTTATGGCTAGTAAGAATCCAGTCAGGTCAGTAAATCTCCACAGTCACTGGCTCGACTGGCTGGTGAATTTTCAAAGTGTCTTTTTGTAAACATATCATCTCTGACTTGTGGGCAAGCAACTTTCAGGTCTAGTTCAACTGGCTAGCAAATTTGGAAACTATTTGTCTCCCTGGATATCTGTATTACAATGATTCACTATGCTTTGACATACTGGATGTATCTGGTAACTCTGAGACATTCACTGTTCTTCTGGTACTGAACAGTAAGTGCTTCATGACAGTGGCTGATGACTGGGGCAAGCTGGCCAAACATCACCAGATGGGAACCATCAGCTTCTGGGATGAATTCCTAAAGACCTAGACTGACCTGACAAAGCTAATCTCCAACACCCGCTAATTGTTCTACTTTCCTTCATCACCATGACTGGAGGATAAAAAGCATGGTAAGCATGGCACCTGCCATATCACAATTTCTCTTTCAACTTCACAGCAGCCTGGGTGGCAGGCATATCAAGCAGTCTCCTGACTGTCCAATCTACCTTGTTAGTTTGTAATTACATGTTTGTTTTCCTGAACCTACTGACCTTGGTAGAAAATACCAGACCAGATGTACCATATCAAAATATTTGATATTGCCACTGGAACACTAAAGACACTTAATGGAACCTACCAAACAAAGTGTTATGGCAAAGAGGAAACTAAATATTTGTTGTTATCATGTAAACAGTGCTCCTTGATATCCCGTCTGGACGATAATGTTTCAAAACCAAATCAGGGAAAAAAGAGCATCATACTGAATGTTTCTAAAAAATGTGCCGATTCCCATCTGAAGTAATATAAATATTGCATGGACCTGTATAAGTTATATGAAAAAGTGACAAACTATTGTTAAAGTTTGACCACGAGGAACTGCTCTCAAGTCATGCTTGTTCTGCAGACAGATGGGATGATAATAAGTTCACGCTTGAGTGAGTGAGTGAGTGAGTTGAGTTTTACACCGCAGTCAGCAATGTTCCAGCTATATGGCATTGGTCTGTAAATAATCGAGTCTGAATCAGACAATCCAGTGATCAACAACATGAGCATCAATCTGCGCAATTGGGGACCAATGACACGTCAACCAAGTCTGTGAGTTTACCACTCAATTCAATTATTCACTTCTTATGACAAGCATAATTGCCTTTCAGGACAAGCAAGGGTTGCTAAAGGCCTATTCTACCCCACACCTTCACGGGTCTGTCCTGCAGAGAGAAGGACACAGGCTACAGACTGGCTACAGACTTAGTTCATGCTTGAACCAGCAATTTTCCAGCTATATGGTGGAGTTCTGTATATAATCCAGTCTGTACCAGACAATCCAGTGCTCAACAGCATGAGCATCGATCTGCACAATTTGGAACCGATGACATAAGTCACATTAATTTTACTACTCTGAACAGCTAAAGAAATTCAAGGTTTGAAAAAATGAAGCATCAATGTTTATGTCTTCCATTATGAGATTAAAGTGCCATCCTCCATTGACACAGCTGTACATGAAATAGGACAAATTCTAACAGGTGGTTCTGATCCAAAAGCAAAATGAATTTGTTGATGCCTTTTGTTAGAACTTATTACGATATTTTCACCTTGAAGTATGATAGACCTACTATAGATTGCCAAATGAAGTTACTGAATGTATTCTTACCAGAGTATTTTGGGGATTCAAACATTCGTTGATGCCTTGTCAATATTGACAGTTTGTGTGGCTTGCCAATCGTATTGTCAAGGTCTAGGTCAAGTACAATGTGATGCTCGAGAGGTTCGATGATATAGTCTTCTTCAGCTGTGCGTATAATTCCTGTCTGTAAAGAAAAAGTAACATCTGAATAACGTCCTTGATGACATCCAAAGACACAACATGTTTATAAGAATATGGACACTACCACCCAATCATAGAGCTTTTGATCATGTCAAACTGACAGACAACACTAGTCTCTGAAATGAACATATTTTAAAGAAACACAAATTCATGATAAAAAAAGATAATATAATGAAAATGAGCCCCAAGACTTCATCCTTTCCTGAAACTGTTGAAATCTAGACATGCCACATATAGACTTGCATGGGCTTTCATGGATTTTTTTCAGGGTTTGTATGACAGACAAGTTCCACCTAATCCAGGCCTGAGCAATAATCATGGCACTGTTTCTCCACGGACAACAATTAAACCAGCCTCTGTGAGACACCTCTGCTCCAATATCATATACAGGTGTGCAACTCTATTTCTATCATACAATATGATCTAAGCACTTAGGTTGTTGTTAGCCTATGTTAAAGTACAGTACATCACCTTATTGTAAAGATCTCTTGGAACCACCTCTGATGGACTTCACAGTAGAAATCAATCTTGCTGTGTGTGATGACATTGAAAACACAAAACACAAACCCCACACACACTCCATACTATATACCTGATATATGCCACACTGTCTCAAAGGTGAATGAAGTGCCGTAATATATTTGAAAAATTGGCGGTATTTCCACGAGATAAGAATCAAACCAGGCATGATAATTAGCTGCCTATATGCTAAGAGTTCAGACTCAACATGGAAACAGCAAATGAGGTAACCAACATGTGGTATATTTGATTTCAGATATGGAGAATGCCACCCACAGACTGAGGACACCTTGCTTAATCCCCAATGGCAATAATGGTTTTCATTTTTTGCGTGAGTTTTTTCACATAACCATTCAGCATACACTCTCATCGAGCTATAACAAAGAGTCTAGACTACATGGAATGCTCTTGCAACACAAAGCTTTTCAACTGATGACGACGATGACATTTATATCTGTGAGGGCATACTAGAGCCGTTACCCAACTAATTTCAAACTGCTGTTGACTTTGATAAATCACGCAAGCACTTATATCATCATAAAATCCTGTGATGGAGAGCCCAAGTTGGGATTGAGCTACCTACTTGGCCACCCGAGGTCGTGTCACTGTTAGATCTTATTGCCCTGGCATCTGCAGACACATTGTGTAAATCTGCAATCAACTTATTGTGACTGTTTTACAATAGCATAAAGTTACAACAATGTGTGACTAGACCAGATCAGTCATCAGCTAAGGGAATTATAAGACATAATCCCCAAACCCATTGTATTCCTGAATTGTTGCATGGTAACCTTATCATTACAGGCAATTTGTCATATGATGATACAAGTTTGTAATTACCAAAGTGTTCAACAATACCAACAAATCCAGTTGTGTGTATCAGAGTAGATATGTCACAATTCCCTAACTGCATCTTCTACCACTGACTGCCATAAACAGACCGTAGGACTATATCATGGGCGGAAGTGTTCACTCACAAGCTGTTATGAGTGAGTGAGCTGGTTGGTTTTAACAGAGGTTCATGTTCAAGAGTTAGGTTTATCCTAGGTCCATTGATGAAACACCCCGATCTAGACTTAGGTTCATCCCAGATAATGTGCAGGGTGTATACACTGTTCTTAGACAATGTTCATCCTAGGCATGGGGTGAACCTTGTACCTTGCTCTAGACCTACGTTCACCCTAGACAAGGTGTGAGATAACCTGTTCTAGAGTCAAATGTTTACCTAGATCTATTGTAGACGTTAGATCTGTGGAAGAAGAACAACTTTGTCTTTACAGACCATAGCTACTTATTCAGTATGGACTTACATCAGAGATACATGCACACACAGCTGACACGTCTACAAACTGACTCTCACCACTACCTAGGTGCCTAACGATGCACACCACAAAACAATACGTAATAATCATGGTTACACAAACGAAACACAATTATCTTACCCCTGCATTCGTTAGTTCATATGGAATTCGTAAGTTCCTAAATCCTATCCAGGTGAGATATAAATCTCGCTTACGAGATTTCACAAGACCAGCAGTATTACACTTTCCAAACATCAACCTAACAGAGAGAAGGAGTGAGAGAGCCAGTTCTGGAGCTAGGGGTGTGAGATGCCTTGTTCTGGAGCTAGGGGTGTGAGATGCCTTGTTCTGGAGCTAGGGGTGTGAGATGCCTTGTTCTGGAGCTAGGGGTGTGAGATGCCTTGTTCTGGAGCTAGGGGTGTGAGATGCCTTGCTCTGGAGCTAGGGGTGTGAGATGCCTTGTCCTGGAGCTAGGGGTGTGAGATGCCTTGTTCTGGAGCTAGGGGTGTGAGATGCCTTGTTCTGGAGCTAGGGGTGTGAGATGCCTTGTTCTGGAGCTAGGGGTGTGAGATGCCTTGTTCTGGAGCTAGGGGTGTGAGATGCCTTGTTCTGGAGCTTGGAGCTCTAGAGCTAGGCTCATTGTAGATAAGGTGTAAGATACCATGTTCTATAGTTTTGCTCATCCCAGACAAGGTGTAAGACACCCTGGTTCCAGACAAGGGTCATCCTAGACAAGGTGTGAGATACTCTGTTTCCAGAGAAGTATCATCCCAAAGAAGGTGTGAGATACTCTGTTTCCAGAGAAGTATCATCCCAAAGAAGGTGTGAGATACTCTGTTTCCAGAGAAGTATCATCCCAAAGAAGGTGTGAGATACTCTGTTTCCAGAGAAGTATCATCCCAAAGAAGGTGTGAGATAGATACCATGTTCCCTGACAAGGATCATCCCAGACAAGATGTTAGATGTTAGACAAGGTGTGAGATACCCCATTTCCATACAAGGATCATTCCAGACAAGGTGTGAGATACCATGTTCCCAGACAAAGATCACTGCAGACAAAGTGTTAAGATACCTTGTTCTACAGTTTCGCTCATCCTAAACAAGGTGTTAGAAATCCTGTTCTCAGACAAGGATCATACCAGTCCTAGTCCCGGTGTGAGAGATCCTGTTCTAGAGTTCATCCGCAGTGCATGTACGAAGGTTGTTACACGTGACTGCAGTCAGCAAAATTCTGACAGTATCACGCTAGCAGGTGTCAGATGTTCACACACTGTAACAGGTTGGACAAAGTGGTTGAGGAGTCAGTATCCACCTCTACACCCCCTCTGACATTCACCCATCTCACTGGTGACATCTGATAGCACACTGTAACACCATGGAGACCTGTTTGGAGATGGCTGTATCCTGACTCTGACAGAATCAGAGTACGGTTGGTGTCATCATCACTGCATCTCCAGCTGGGAGACAAGATGGATGATCAGCGGCAGTTATCACTAGATACAGCCTTCCACAGAGCAAGAGAATCCTGTCCCGTCACCTCCACAATCTTCCCCACAGCAGTCGCTGGATCACATCCAAACTAATATCAGGGCATCTAGTCCATGGAAAAATGTATCATACCTCCTGAATTACAACCATTCTAGGCTAATTCTTTACTGGGATAATATGTTATTTGTGCTATAATGTATTTAGAAGGAATGTTTGTCATAATAAAACACTAACTGTATCACTTTCCACTAACATTAATCATTAAGAAGGGCTTGTTCAATTCCGCATGCATACACTGACTTCAGACAAACACTCAGTGACTGAGTGATGGTGGTTTTATGCCTGTTTCAGCCATATTCCAGCAGTATCAAGGCATAGGACACCAGAAATGGGATTCACACATTGTAACCATGTGGAGAATGGAACCCAGGTCTTCCATATGACAAGCAAATGCTTTAACCACTGGGCTATCCCATCATCCAAGACAAATCCTGGTTTCCTGTGTTTCAACTTATATGTTTGGGATTACACTTCTCAGTAAAGTACAGACTGGGGATCCAGTCCCATCTTGGATTTGAACTCCTATCTCAGAGTGAGGCAGGTAATTGCCACAACTAAAGTCAGTGATCTAACCCCTTCAGCCAACTTAGTTTCAACAAAATGGAAGTTGAACACCTGGTGGTTTGACATAATATATCCTCTTCCCACACACCACCATCACTTTATTTCAGATGTGACACCATCAGGGTATGACAAAGTAGGCCACATCAGTTTTGTTTCTTGTTTCACAGATTTTTTTCCTCAGAAAACCTAAAGGTGAGCAGGAAAAAAATATTTTAAAAAATCACCAAAATATTTGAAAAAGACCAACATGAGTTTCCATTTTTACTCTTTTGGTTTCTTATATCAACAAAGTAATTTGAGAGAGATTTCATACAGTTTTTAAGAGTATTTCACATTGACATTAGGAGTGGGGAAAATTAATTTATATTTTTCTTATTCTTGAAAAAAAAAAATATGACCAGCAGATTTGTAAAGCAAGAAATGCAACTGGTCTGGCCAAAATCAAGAATGTAATTCTTTATTCATGACCACTAACATCAAATATCAACAAAATTTTTAAATATGTGGTATTTTTTCTTGAATTATCTCAGCCCTAGAATCTATCTTTGTTCTAAAAAAAAAGAAAAAAAGAAAGAAATAGAAAATGGCAACACATTTCCATGCTTACTAATCTGTAGTTTGAAGGCCCCTGTCGCTGCATGCACATGGCAAATACGCAAAGCAAGGAATGTTGAGTTAATTTTACAACTTCAACATTTACTGACAGAACCCCTGGAAATTCAGTGTACATAAGATTTCAATTACACAGGGAGTTGATGATCTGCTGTCTCAGTAGTCCATGGGTACATCTGAAAGTGGGCTATCTAGATTGGCCACGGCTATATAGATGGACACTCATTCATCATAGATATATGATAAGCCAGTTTGTCTATATATCTTCTGTAAGTACATCAACACATCGTTTTTAGTTACAAATTGATGCCAGGCAGGTCAGAGTAGGACAGCATTCAGCAAATACACACACCACAGATCCTGATTGGCTGACAGATGGTAGGGGGCATTTCAAACATACTGACAGAGTTGAAAGATTTTATACTGATTTAAGTTATGTTATAGATTGAGTGAGTCTAGTTTTTACGTCCCTTTTGTTAATATTCCTGCAATATCAAAGCAAGGGAAGCCAGAAATGGGCTTTACACATTGTACCCATGTAGGGAATCAAACCAGTATTTCTGAACACTTTAACCACTAGACTACCCCTGAGCCCCTGCATTATTGAAATATACACACACATATACTTGACTTTACACATACCTATTGAAGGATTATAGTCCAAAGGTGACACTTGAATCCACAGACTACATCACATACATTTAATTACAGGCAATAGCATTGCAAATGAAAATAGTTATTTGAGCACAATTTGTATCAATCTCAATCCTCCTCATAGGTACAATGTATGAAGTCCATTTCTAGAGTCCTCTGCCATGTTCTTCTGAAATATTGCTAAGAGAAGTGTAAAACTCACTCACTCAATGCAGAAATAAGAGACATCCTCCACAGTATTATTTTAATTTCCTCCCAGCCCCTACTGCAATGCTATAGCAAATCTAGGTTTCAGATTTCAAGTTTTGATCATCTCAATGGGAATCCTTTCCAAATGAAACGTAGCATCATTCCATAGCTACCACAGTCCCACACCAAAAACTCTGAAACATACATTAAGTTGTTCAGTGGGTAAGAGGGAACATGGGTTGATGTACCCTTGATGTTTAGTTATGTTCCCCATTTATGTGTGAGGTGAGATAAATAGAAAAGTAACTCCATAATTAGTCAGTGAGTATGGTTTTACAATGATTACAAGTCAACACTTTAACCACTAGGCCACCCTCCTACCCTTCCAAAAATCAAAGTAGAGGTTACACATATATTTATAATATGTGTGAAGATATCATAAAAATAAGTTACTAACCATAAGGCTACCCAACCACCCTTATGTATTACAGACAGGCTTAAAAAAACATTTGAGTTATATCAATATGAATTCTTCTATACTGACATCTCAATAATCTTTCATCTTCACACTTGAAATGGTCCCTATGAAACAAACTTGCTCCCTACAGTGTGATAATAGAAGGAAACTTGGATGCCATACAACTGAGAGTTTCTTGGTCTTCTTGCATTCGAGGAAACTATCCCTCTGTGGATCAAAACCTGAAATCCTAAACACAAAATTGAAAACAACTGTTAGAAAAACAAACAGCCATGACATCAACAGTAAATATTCTCATTCGAGTGGCTTTGCTAAAAAAAATTTCTAAACAAGGATGTAGGGGGTTAGTTAATCCCCACAGAGCCTCTTTGGAACATTAAGGTCTAGCAACATGGCAATTTAAGCTGTAAGACATATTCAACTGCAGAAGGGGTCCAACACAAGGTAAACGGTGAACCAACATTTGTCTGATCCAGTGAACCAACATTTGTCTGATCCACGTGGAGTGACTTGATCTTCCCAGCCAGACTGACACAAGGAGACAAGAGACTGATGTGATGATAGCATTATGTTCCCTGTGGGCCCCAGGCATCCTCTGAAGCTGCCATTCTGCTGATTAGCAGTGGGGGAGAATGTTTTCACATGGATGTGAGAACTGAATATCATCAACACAACTTCAGGATCTCAGTGTCATCATAACGACCTGGTGAGTGAATTTCAAAGATAGACTTTATATCACACTGAGCTGAGATTAGAATGTCCTCTGACTGATGTGCACCAAGAATGTTCATGACTCAAGTTCTTTGAATGTCCTCAGATATGAGGTGTCCAAAACAATCCCTTAATGTTCTTTGAATGTCCTCAGCTGTACTGAAATACTCAATGTTGAGCAAACCCTTATTCACAGCAAGGATCAACTTTAACATACACCAATATTTAGCCATTTCTTTTCTTGAAATCCATATAATGAAGACAAATTTCACAGCATAAACATGTATGGATGATACATAACAACTGTGAAAGACTACATGACTGTAGTGTAGTTCCAATGGAAACATAAACATTCCAGGTACAGACACCCTTCATTCATACCGAGGACATGTTCCTATCCATCAGGACATTGACCTATGTAGTGCCCATGGAGTGGATACTTGAACAAACACAACACCCCATCAGCCCTCCAGACCCCTTGACAGCCAGACTGGGTAGAAGGCTGACTGGCTCCTTACAGCTGGAGTTGGACAGGTTAGGAATTCATCTACCAGAGACAGTGGTTGTCATGTACTGAAGCAGAAGGGTTGAGAGCATATCATATTTCACTGCAATCCTGGGTCAATGCAAGTGACATAACCCTGGCATATAACTGCAATTGTGCCCGACCCAGAGACCTTGTCTGTTGTAGTCTGAAGGCAGCCATGAAACTCAGAGCAGAGACAAGAACCTGGGGCGATGAACTACTGTTTGTAACTAAACCCTACACAACATTCATACTTGATGTGTGATCATTGGTCTCAGTCTCTGTGTAATTTAGGGCTTTCAAGTGAGTGAGTGAGTGAGTGAGTGAGTGAGTGAGTGAGTGAGTGAGTGAGTGAGTGAGTGAGTGAGTGAGTGAGTGAGACATGCAATTCAGTCTGAAAGCCAGATGTTTACCATTAAGCAAGATTAATTATGATGACAAACCTGCCTAGGTTTCTTGTGTGCTCAGGGGTTTGCTGTGTGGAAAGTCTTGTGCTAGAAGTGAACTTGATACTCTGGTGAGCAGGTTGTGATCAGGGGCCCTGTTAAGGGTGGGTTGTTGAGGGTGTGTGACATTCCTTGACCAAGAGGTGGACTTCATACTCTGGTGAGCAGGTTGTATTTCTAGGGCACTGACTAGGGTGGAGTAAACTTGATGTATCAATTTGTGTCAGTAACAGTTTTACGTTTTGAAGCATATCTGTCATGAAATACATCACAGAATCAAAAATAGAAATTTGACAGTCATGAACCACAAGGTATCAGACTATGAGATCATGAGATGAATTTGTTTCAGAAAGCTCCATTCAGGCAAATTGTTTCATCTTTCCCACAGAAATATAAAATGCTAAAATGTTCAAATTAATCCATCTCAGCCCTGTAATTTGCAGCATCAAATTACTTGCACCCACTTACACCAGCATAGAAGCATAGACAAAACCGTACTCAACATCACTGAGTTCATCATGACTCACATATCTACATCCTATCGGCCATGACATCAGTTTTTTAATGTCATGAGTAAGTGTCATGCTAAATGAATCTGGAGATCTAGGGTCATGTGTAATTACTGAACTTGACTGCATTATCGCAGATCCTACTACCTTGTTTAAACTGACACGTAGACATGAGCGCATGTTGTTTTATATTGCCAAACAACTAATTTGCAATGTAAAAAAGAAAATAACCTTACATGAACAGAGCAAAGTAAGGCAACTCCAACAATAATAATGATAATATTTAGGGATTTAATATTTCTGATGCCCAGGGAGTGGAGATTGATAAAATGATGTGCTGTTGAAATTGACATCCAAAAATCGAGGGCAAAAACAGCAATTACTAGTTGTGTGGATATGTGCACTACATAAATATCCTTTATTGATGATAATAAATAAATAATTCACATAACCATTAAGAGGAGGCAATGGCAACCTTCAGCTCAGTACTACCTTTCACCTAGCACCATCTTGCTCCCATAAGAATGTTTAAAAGCAAGTTTTGACTGCATGAATTGATTTGCACTTGCCTCGATCATTCTGTACATGAGAGAGATGAAAGTCTTCAGTATGTATACACTTACAGTTATATGGAAAGAGCAAAACCACCACACCCTTTCCAATATTAAAGTATTGAGTACCAGCTGTGCATTCAAAGTTTATGAACCTTGGTCGTCCCATCTCCATGGGAGGTCTACTCGAGTTATACTTCAAAATATTTTAAATTAAGTCAGCCTTCAGATACTTTGTAAGGTCAATATCATACATGACACCATTTCAAAAGGTACACTAAAATTCTGTTTTGTTACACTGTCTGGATACTGATAAGTGAGGGGCAGCTGTCTCTTTCTGTGACATGCTTGGACAAATGCAGCAGATATAGCGTGATTTCATCAGAAACAGGTGCCCCATGATCACAAAATGTCAAACAGACAGTTCCTGCAAGTTTGGAAACATCATCAGTAAATGCTCAATGGAATGTCAAATCAAGCTCTAGTACAAGACATGTCACACACCTTCAACACACTACCCTAGTCAGTGCACCCTGATCACAACCTGCTCACCACAGTATCAAGTATACCACTTTATCATGGAATGTCACACACACCCAATGCCCCACCCTGGTCAGTGCCACAGCCATAACCTGCTCACCACAGTATCAAGTATACCACTTTATCATGGAATGTCACACACACCCAATGCCCCACCCTGGTCAGTGCCACAGCCATAACCTGCTCACCATAGTATCAAGTATACCACTTTATCATGGAATGTCACACACACCCAATGCCCCACCCTGGTCAGTGCCACAGCCATAACCTGCTCACCATAGTATCAAGTATACCACTTTATCATGGAATGTCACACACACCCAATG
Source organism: Haliotis asinina (assembly GCF_037392515.1). Taxonomy (NCBI): domain Eukaryota; kingdom Metazoa; phylum Mollusca; class Gastropoda; order Lepetellida; family Haliotidae; genus Haliotis; species Haliotis asinina. Next base: position 16,923,045 of record NC_090291.1, read on the forward strand.
CCCCACCCTGGTCAGTGCCACAGCCATAACCTGCTCACCACAGTATCAAGTATACCACTTTATCATGGAATGTCACACACACCCAATGCCCCACCCTGGTCAGTGCCACAGCCATAACCTGCTCACCACAGTATCAAGTATACCACTTTATCATGGAATGTCACACACACCCAATGCCCCACCCTGGTCAGTGCCACAGCCATAACCTGCTCACCATAGTATCAAGTATACCACTTTATCATGGAATGTCACACACACCCAATGCCCCACCCTGGTCAGTGCCACAGCCATAACCTGCTCACCATAGTATCAAGTATACCACTTTATCATGGAATGTCACACACACCCAATGCCCCACCCTGGTCAGTGCCACAGCCATAACCTGCTCACCATAGTATCAAGTCCACCCCTGAGTCAACGAATGTCACGTCCAACTCCCCAACCTAGTCAGGGCACCCTGATCATAACCTGCTCACCATAGTATCAAGTCCATCACTTGCTCAGGAATATTATTATTGGATATTTATATAGCGCACATATCCATGCAACCAGTGCTTGCTCAAGGCGCTGACATTTGTGTCCCTTGATCACTGGATGTCAATCTCAACGCCACATCATATTATCAATCTTAACTCCCTGGGGAATATACAACTCTGGTGACATATCACCAAACTTTACCATTTTCCCCCACCCTTGTACATCATTAGCAGGTCTCCCTTGATCATAGCTTCATCATAAAACTATCCAATTTACCAGTGGATTATTGCAAGAGACCCATCTCAAACAATACCAACCACTCTAGTGAGTTTAGTTCTACAACACTTTTAGCATAATTCCAGCTATATCATATGGTGGGGTACACCAGAAATAGGCCAAATCAGTGCCCCCGACTTGCTTGATGTACTCACATTGCCCATGCTGACTTGTCCAGTCAGGTTGTGTACCATCCATCCAACTACCTATAACATCACTTTCACCCCAACATACGAACAACTTCCAATACTATTATCTGCCAAGATCCATCTTCCGTTGATTTATTCTTTATGAGGATGCGACACATGGCAAGTATCAAACTTAATAACATCATTTCTTTCAAAGATTATAAAGTCACATTTCAAATATGACAGGCATTTAAATATAAATGATGTTTATGTGGCTTGAGTAATAAAAGATAATATCATGCAACCTTTGTACACCTGCCAGGCAATAAAAACTTCTATAGGGCCAAAATGTCACAATCCTCTCCTTAAATCAATTTTTACATAATGGTTCAGTTGTCCGGTTTTGTTATCATCCAGACCTTCACTTGTATATGGGTCCTAATTTGAACTCTACCAAAGAATATGCTGGGTTCCTTTGGACAAGTAAAACTTTTCATTTTAAGCCTAATTTACATACAATTTGCTCAGTCACCTCACAGGGAGGGTGGAAAATTTCAGAGGTAGGGTGGTATTTTGAGTGGTTGGTGCCATAAAGAAAGGTTCACAAGGAAATGGATTGAATGGTTCCTACTAGAGCTAGATATGGACCAGGATGGGTAAAATGTTGTACAAGGGATGAGGAGAACTCAATATATACTGTATGATTGTATACTTAAGAATGGCCTAACCACTGGGCCAACCACCTCTATAAGTCATAATACAGACAGGGTCACAAACAAGTGGTATCACATTCTGTAACCAAACTTAAATCCAAACCCATATTACCAATAGCTTAACAGCTAGGCCACCAACTTCTTCAAGTCATAATAAAGACAGGGTCATGAACAAATTTGTGTTCAAACAGAAAACCAAGCCCAACTTACCAAGGCCTTAACCATTGGGCCATCCTATCCCTTCAACTCTCAAGACAGAAGCCTGAGAAGTATAAAAGGGTGCAAAACCAGGCCAACATTTAGTAGACAATCATAAAGAACACGCAACAAGGGCATTTGTCCGTGTGCATGATTTCTGCAGGTGATGGGACACACACTGTCAGCTGCCATTTATACTGTGAACACACCAACAATTGCAGCAGGTAAAAGGGTGCACTCTGTTACCTACAGTAGACCTACAGGGCAGCAGAACCACTCAGTCAATGCAGTTAACTGAGAGAAACTGGTTCAGTAATACAGTTGCCCCATAGAGATCAAGTCCACTCTGAGATAATGCTGAAAGCACCTATTAGAGCTGTGTCGTTCCACAGTCAACAGTACCACAGTGGAGCACAGCGAAACAATCACACAGTCAAGGTGTATTCTACCTGTGACTCATCACAGTTTGGCCTGTTCTGGGTCGCTGGTTCCTAACCCAGAGAGCTACACTGCCAACCCCCATGGCGAGGGTTTTCATGAAATGAATCCACCTGCAGTCTTTATGTGGATGATTTGTGGATGATTTGTGGCTGGACTTGTTTCCCTTATCTTAGAAGTCAAAAGAAATGAGTGACGTATACAGAGTGCACCAACACTTCAGGTTATAGCTGAAGAATTAACTCGATCATAACATCTCGGTTCACAGATTTGGATTAAATGGAAAAGGCTCTCCAGCAGTGCCTCCATCATTTGGTTATACAGTTTACAATTTTACAAATCATATCATGCCATCAGTGATTCTTCATTTTAACCATTTCTTGGGTTGTTTGAGGTGTAATTGTTGTGCTGAATCCCTTCTGAAATCCCAAACCCTCTGATTGCAGGTTCAAAATCCACAACTGATTAGATGTCTCCAGGCAGCCCATGTTGGTGGGTTTCAAAAGGTATGATGGATTTTATCCACTAGAAACATCTGTTGTATACATGAAGAAAACAAAATAGCATCTTGTCTCATTATCAATTAATTCATATACCATGGCCTCTTACTTGTGTTCTTTATATTCAGTATATTTTATAACCCTTCTAGAAACTCTACAGATGACTTCAAACAATGCAACGTATCTCGCATAAGTCAAAACAGTGCATAGGTCAGTGATGGCTGTCAGTTGCTAAGTGGGTAGTGGATATATACTTCTTAAACATACACTGCATGGGTATACTCATCAAGAATAATAGAAAAGGACAAACGAAATCATTTTTCTCCACCAGAGCCATAAATAAAGGGCAGGTAACTCAATCCACTATTCAATATTCTGACATCAAGTTTTAGGGCTGCATAAAATGCTACATGTAATTTTGTTCCTATTAAATCCTCTTTGCTGCATGAACTTTGATCAACCAAGTAGCCTAATGGTTAAAGCGTTTGAACATCACGACAAAGACCCAATTTCGATTCTCTACACGGGTACAATGTGTGAAGTCTATGATTTCTGGTGTCCCCTGTGGTGATATTGCTGCAAAATTGCTAAAAGTGGTATAACACCCTACTCACTCACTCATTAATCGAAAACACATACAAAAGACAATCTTTCTAACAAGGGCAGGTAACTATCTACACATCAATGAAAGTTTTAGAGATGCATCATATTCTGGCCATAAAATCATTTTGTAAATTGACTTCACAGATACAGTATACAATCTTTTTCACCTCCTCCCCAAGAAGAAATTATGTGAAAGTGAACCACCCAAACAGCACATTTGGCTGCACTATCGATACAGTTATCAGGCTGGTTAATGGTTTATATGACAAGTTTCATATTTACAGCCAAACAGGCCATCCAGACTGATCCCTTTGCCACCTGCACCCCAGAGATCAGTTGTAAAGAAAGCGTTTTCTGTAGTAGCAGGATCAGCATGCAACCTTTTAAGTCAACCTGTACAAATGCAGGCCTGACTATCACAGGTCCCCTACATCATGGCAGGAGGTACAGTTGCTTCCTGCTCCTTTACATATACTTTATTACTACCTGCTCACACAAAGGTTTCCAAGGCACAGTTCAGAGCCTAGCTGTAGCACCATAGCTGTGGTGGATTTCAGGTAAAAATCCAATTGAAATATATGAATACAAGTTTATACTCTCTTTTCATTTTTTCTATTTACCACATAACGGTGCCAAAAAACAACATTCAATAAAGTGACAATAGTTTCAATTCATTTGAAATCACTGATGGCTTGTTTTTGTTGGATTGGAATAACGAAACAATACGAAAATATTACCCATATAAAAGGTGATAATTTATTTTCAAATACTTTTTTCAAATGTTTTGTCTATAAACATGAAAATTCCATACAAAGAGAACAAAACATTCTTAAAGTAGTAAATGGAAGGGACACTAGAGGCCAAACCAACCGAGGCCTCACACAGACAGACATTTCATCTTTTAAGTGAAGTGCATCTTCTCTTCCTGTTGAAGGTACAAGTTTAACTTCAAGCATCAGCACCGAGTGAGAAACCTATTTTTGGTGTCCCACACTGGAATATTGCTAAAAGCAGCACAAAACCATGTTCCCATATTCATACCTTAGCAACGCAACATGAAGCGTAGACAATATGTCAAATAACAATAGTCAAAACTACATAAATTAAAACTCTGGATCAAGATTCTGTCATATTATCCATTCGCACCTCAGAGTCAGTTGCAGCAATTTATAGTATTCCCAGAAATTATTGAGAATCATGTTGCGTCATGTAACCCATTACGTTTATTAACTTCTGGCGTTTTACTTACATAAACATGTTAAAACATCATCCTTTAACAGTCTCAGTCTTGTTTTAGTACTTTGTTAGACCTCCTCGCTCAGCAATGCATGCCTGAATACGCCTAGGCACACTACCCATCAAAGTTTGTAGGTAATCGTGTGACAGGGTATCCCAATATTGGACCACCTCGGCCTTCATATCTTCAATATTTCTCAGTCCCTTTTGGTTTATTCTGTCCTTCATGACTCCCCACACATTCTCAACTGGGTTTAGGTCTGGGCTGTAACTGGGCCAGTCTAAAACTTGAACATTTTCGCCCGACAACCACTGTTTTGTGTAGCGCGCAGTGTGTTTTGGGTCATTATCATGCTGGAAAATCCAATCATCTTCATACAATGTTTGTGCTGTCGGAAGAAGGTGACCATTTAGAATGTCAACGTATCTTTCTTTTGTTAAGTTTCCCGTGAAAACACACAATGGCGTCACTCCGCGAGCCGATATGCCACCCCACATGTGAAACTTCGGGCTATGTTTTGGTCGCCGGTAGATAGGTTTGACAGTATCTTTGGTCCAAATTTTCACACAATTAGGGAAAAGCCAAACAAAACTTTCATCCGTAAAGAAAACATTATCCCAATCTTGATTTTCATGAGCCCGACACCAGTTTAAACGTTTTTCCTTTTGTGCATCTTTCATCAACGGCGAGGGAATTCCACGTTTTTTCACCCAATTAAGTCTCTGTAATTCCTGCCTAACTGTTTCATTGCATATCTGAGGACTTCCTCTGCTAATCATTTCATTTCTGATGTTCTCAACACTTTTCAATTTGCCCCTACTCACAATCTGCCCAAGTCTTCGGCGATCCATAACACTGAATTTCCTAGGCTGACCTGCCCCTGCTTTGTGCTCTATCCCGGTTCCTGTTTGAATATTCTTCAAAGTTCTGTATACTGTAGACAGAGGAATACCATGTCTACAAGCTAACACTTTAGCATCAGCCTCACCCCTTTCAAAATCATTTGGAATGAGCTTTCTTTTCTCTCTTGCTGTAAATTCTGCCATGTCAACACAGGAAGCCGTCTGCTCAGACAAGGGAGATAACTCTTGACGTAATGAGCTACCTTCTAAGCCTTCAAGAGTTGTCTCCCTTATTTAGTATGCTTAGTACATAGTGAAAGCCCTTTTTCCAATCTTAGCATCATTAGAAAAAAAACATAGATTTTCTCAATAATTTCTGGGAACACTGTAAATGAACGTAAGTATTTACAATTTTTATCTTCAAATCCATCTTGTTCTTGTGGCTACTGTTACGAACATCCGATTCAATGCTTCTTTTTGTGTGTTAATTAAACTGACATAAGACACAACATGTTCTTCTATACCAAAGGATGTAACAATACTATATGGCCACTCTCATGGATCTACTAAAGAAAATCTTGGATTATTAGTATCTATCCATTCTTTCATTGTACTGTCAGGCAGATTTGGTAGCAATGGCACAAACGAAATTACCCTTTAGTATTACTGTCCAACACAAATGATTCTAAAGTTATAAGCGGCCATGTCAATAAATTATGATTGTTACATTATCAGAAAGCCATTGTTTATTGTCTGTTAACAGTATGCTTTTCTCCTCAGGGCTGTCATATCTATAAGTTATTTGCATTTGGAGCAGTGTTCAGATAACAATCTGATGCCTCCTTTGGAATTGAATATGTTTAAACCAAGTGTAGCCATTTGATCCATTAGATATCAAGGATCCTTAGCTGATTCATTTTCCCTTCCTCCTAGGCATTTCTGCAATGCCACAGCATAAAGTGAAGCATGTCCACTTTTCCTCAAGTTCTGAATTGCCCATCTCACCCGGGCTCTTTTTCAGTTTAAAAGGAATTACTTGTTTCAAATAAAATTACATATATTCAGACACTAAGCGTTTGTTAGTCTGTCAGACCCTGAAACAAACATACTCAGTGCCTCCCATGCAAGTCCACATTGTGGGGCAAGTCTAGATTACCACAGTTTCTAAACTTGGAGAAAGTCTTTGCGCTCCTTTTTTCTGTATTTTATTTTAATTTAAAATATGTTCATTTCAGAGACTAGCTGTTAGTGTAGGAAACATCCTACTAGAGAAGTGAGAAATGTTCTGTCTGTTGTAGGTGGGTGGTCCCCTCCCAGTAGCAGCAAGTTTTGCAGGACTTGACCCTGTGGCAGATAGTAAACCTGGGTCTGCAACACACAGAGCATGCAGAGATATCCAGCTTCACACTGAAGGGAACCCACATAGCCCTCAGGTCAAGTCCCCCTCCATTATCCTCTAGGCCCATCTCCAGAGTCTACACACATCACAAGCATGCTGTTAAGCTGCCTTGGGTGGGTGGAAATCGTCCTTGTGGCCATTGCTGGATGAAAGGTCTCATCTTTGACATAGAATATCTGCCTCTCTTGTAATTGACTCCATTCCAGCAGTGTCCATGTTTAGTCTCCCTAGGCTGAGTCAGTGACCCTTGGAATCCCAGTTACAAAGTCTATATCCTTGCAGCAGTTGTGTGTATTCCCTGTAGACTTGATCCTTACAGTAGTGATGTTGATACCATCAACGGACAGGCTCATGGGGATTTACTATCTGTACATAAACCTATCTATTTGTCGAACCATTTGTCCTAATGTCTGATTATCTGGAACCAAAATGTACAGACAATGATTCTTCTACTCCATTCTGGAGAAAAATTGGTTTGATAGGTCATGGTTTAAGAGACAGTATCGCTGGGCTGTAGAGTAAGATTTCATAAACATTTGTTATACACTGTAGATGATAGTGTATAGGGAGAGCTGAGCCTGCCTGTGGATGCTACCGTGATGAAGATAGCGCCATCATAATGCATGATATATGTCTCTCTTCTGAATCTCCTTCTACCAAATAATGATGATTGGATGAGTCTACTTAATATCTTCATGCTTAACCGACAAAGATGAATTACTTCTAAATTCTTACTAAGAGACGATACTAAAGAGAGAGATGTGCTTTCACACAACTAATCATTTCTGCTTTGAAAAACAACACATTAATGTGCAGTCTGTGCCTTTCAGACTTCTTAATGCCTGAAACAGTGAGTGAGTATAGTTTTCACTGCTTTTAGTAATATTCCAGCAATATAATGTCAGGGACATCAGAAATGGACTTAACACACAGCACCATGTGTGAATCGGTTTTTCAGCATGATGAGCGAATGCTTTAGTCACTAGGCTACACCATCAACCCTTAAACTGGCAATAATTATTAATAAATACTTCCAATAATACAAACATGTGGACCATTCTACTATTCAAGATGTCAGATCAGTATCTGAATAATTAAGTTCCACTTGATACAAGGACACTGAAAGTTTTCACTCTGCACCCTGCAAAGACATATATGTTGTTGAACAAGGAGGAAAGTCAGTCAAATGTTAATTCCTGAATACAAATATACGTGTGTTTAAAGACTCCCCACAGCTACTGACAGCTTATTTTTTTTAAAAGAATAAGCAATCACTTTTTTGAGAACACATGTTTCTGCCAAAAATGACATTAAGGTGATGTGTGCAAAAAGTAAGAACAGGAACTATAAAGTATAAAGTATAAAATTATCTTTAAAAATTCTTATTGAACTCTTCTAAAAAAATCAGTTTAAAACATGGGCCCCCAAAAAATCATTTCCAGCTGATGACTGATCTTGTTCTTTAACCTCTTTAACTGTCAAGACCTGAACTGAAAGGATTTCTTCAAATGTCAGTGGAGGAAAAGTCTATTTCCAAAAGGTCAGTAAATCTGACATGTATGGTCAATGCATGGTGACCAGCATGTTTGTATGTACAATGAGGTCAACTGTCCACCCACATGGGCACAGAGGTCAAATGGGATACATTTCCTATTGTGTTGAGACAATGCTTCCAACAATTAGGTTAAACTGTTGCGAGTAACCTGATTTGCATGACCACTGCTCTGTCAATGTGTTAAAAATCGTGTGTCATACAAAACTGTATTTCTATGTCAGAAAAGTCAATGTTCCCACATTTACGTCTACACAAAACCATTCAGAATTATTTATCGGTCAAAGTATATATTACAAGTCACTACCTATCAGCAGCATGTTGCCATATAATGTTAGAGGCAACAAAATACTTGTAACAGTATTTATGAAGAACAGTTACCAACTTAAAGCTCTTACAAAGGGATGGCAACAGGGAACTTAATATGTTATCGAATGTAGGGGGGAGGTGGCTTGAAATAAAATTGGTAGATCGGTGCAAAATTGTCATCCAAGCTCATAGCATTCATGTTTATGGTCTTGCCCAATTTTAAATCCTTCTTAATTCAGAATCAAGTTTAACAATCTTCAAAGCAAATTAATTTATAAAGATATCCCATTCAAAGTCATATTAAAACTTTTTGAATACAGACTCAAATATAAGACCTACAGCCTAATTCAAATATGGACTTAAACCTACAACAAAGCCTTCATCGAGCTGTACTATCAGTAACTTAACAGATGTAAGACCAATGAGCCAGCTATGGTTAATCAAGCTGAATTGGAATGGTGTCACTCTGTGTCAACTGTTCCAGCATTGTAGCAGAGGGACACCAAAAACAATAAACTCCACACACTGTAACCATCCGTGGAACTGAAGCAAAGTCTTTAGATTAGTTAACCGTCTGGGCTAACACATTGACCTGTAGTTTAATTTAAGGTTTAATGACAGCCTTTCTTTCTGATTCTATACATTGACCTGTAGTTTAATTTAAGGTTTAATGTTAGCCTTTGTTTCTGATTCTATACAGTATGTCAGATTAGCGACACTGTAACCAATATTCCAGCAATACCTGACAGGAGACAGAAAATAGGTGTCATTCATTATGTATGACCATCTACAAACTGCCATACAGCTGGAATATTGCTGAGTGTGCAGTTAAAAAGACAAACTAACCAAATCATGGAACAGTTAACACCTTTGAATGAACATAAATGTATATCAAGAATTTGGTCGGTCTGGGACCGATTAGTCTAAGAACTCAACTTTCCAGACAATCTCTACTGGAATGTCCCCACACAAGCAAGTGGACATTCCTCCATTCCTGGATCCGGAAATTTCTTAATATAGACAATTTCCTTGGTTACATTTCTGTGTAGATTATCATGAGTTCCCTGTATATATGTATGCATGCCATCTCATCTGCATCCCTATCTCTTTGCTCATCAGGAAACATTTTACCTCTTAGAGGATTAGAACATGGAATCAAATTTTGAACACAAGACAAATTGTACTACTCACCATTCCATCACAGATGTGGGCTGCCACTGGGCTGTTATTGTGGTTACGAACACTCCCGGTATATAAACACTCAAGGTCATTCTCAAGGTCTTCTGCTGACGTCTGCTCATCATCTACAGTATCATTGAAAACATTTTTTCGACGGTAAACTTTAAATCCTGGTGCAAGAAGCTTCTTGTTTTCCCACATTTCCAGGTGGAACGTTTCCCCAAAGCCACTGATGTTGACATGGATGACACTCTGTCCAATTGTGCTTCTTTTATGGCGTGCCACTTTCTTCCAGTCTCTGGACACAACATTATTGCCTCCATCAAAGATGTAGGGAAAGACCACCTCATATTCTGAAATGACAAACAAGTACTCATAAATAGTGAGTATGCTACCTCATATCCTGAAATGAGAAGTATTAGTAAAATAGTGAGTATGCCACCTCACACTCCAAGATGAGATAAGTATTTGTAAATAGCAAGTATGCCACTTCATATTCTGAAATGACAAGAAAATATCTAACCTAGGCCTTCTTTTTGCCAAGTCAGTGCTGTACTGGGTTGCTCCAAAATAAGAAACACCATAAAGATGAAATTTGTTTCTATCACTGAAGTTGACCAATGATGACCCATGTCTAGTTCAAGTGCATGTTCAATGGCATCAAATAGTTAAGAAAGAGGACATGGTGTCAGTGGTTGGTATGGGTATTATCAATTCCAACCTGTTCAGACCCATGAAGATTTGGGGTAGAAGAGGTCTTCAGCAACCAATGCTTGTCAAAAAAGGTGACTATGCTTGTTGTAAGAGGCGACTAACGGGATCGGCTTGCTCGCTGACTTGGTTGACACGTCATCAGTGCCCAAATCGATGCACATGCTGTTGATCACTGGCCCTGACTCGATTATTTACAGACTGCCACCATAGAGCTGGAATATTGCTGGGTGTGGCATAAAACTAAACTCACTCACACACTCATTCGACCTGTTCATAGGTTGTCACTTCAGTATGCTTGGTAGGTTATTTCGTTTGAGTTAATGTACATTCAAAAGTTGAAATATACACGTGTGAAGATGATATGTCCTTCACAGAAAATAAAATATGACACGTACAGATTATGAAAAAGCAATATCCAGTCAGCACCATTATCAACTACATTTCAATCAAGATCCATACTGATATGTTTACTTGCATAAAAGACTTCTTGCTCATACAACATATTTCACTTTTCATTTTTTCATAGACTTTGCATTTCTACGAAGTTAAAGTCACATTGCTTATTCCAAACCTACAGTCTTGGTCAATAAACTTCACAATTTAAAACCCAACCTAATTCTTGAGCCTATAACCACTCATCTCCGTAGTGGAAGTTTTTAACAACATTTTTAAATCAATATACCAGTAATATCAATGAAGAGGAAACAGGAAAATGGTTTCACACATTTAACCTCTGTGGTTTTGAACCACATCATTTGCGCAGTTTGAACCACTGGACCCACCGGCTGCTCCTTGACAAGGCACGAAGCAATAACTGCTAATCATGCTAACCAACCAGCCAACACTCCCAATGTGTCAACATATTTTACTTGTTCCTGCCATACATAACATAAAAGAAACTATGGTCATGTACTTGAACCATGTGCTTCTTCAAGACTTTTTATTTGTTGAAATTTAATTAAAACTGGAATAAATTCAGTTATTTTTGTGTTTCACTATAAGATGTTTTATGCCAAAAAATGTTAAAAGCACATCATGTTGAGTGAGCAGAAAATGTCAAATACAGGTGAGCTATGGACAGCTTAGATACAGACACTTGTCTGTTATCTATAAATCTAAACAGATAAGTCGTTTTCCATTATATTGAAGTTGTTTTACAAATACAATACTCTACAGTCTAGTTGAACATGTCAAAGGTATCTATCCCTGTAATAGTTCCTCCCCAGGTAGACTGATTTTGTTATGTGTAGGAGGGCAATGGGGCCTGACTCTTCTATGTACCAACGTAATGTGTAATAGCCTTTAATCCCATCACCATGAGATGGCAATGAGGCGGACCAAGGTACCAGCTCCCATGTATGTATGGCGTCTCCGTGAGTCACATAGTGCAATGGGACATTATGTGTCTCGACAAAGTTCACATCATCTTGAATGTTGATTCAACAGCAAATAATTCTCACGAGTTTTGAAATAAGGTCTAAAATATATGAAATACTTAACTTTTAAAGTTGAGCTTTCACCTTAAAATCTTCAGACATATTGAAAGGCAGAACAATGCTGTACATCTTCCTACTCATTCAAAACAAATACTATTAATGCTTATCCTTTGAAAACATTGAAAATGTATTTATATTTCTTAACACTGATGATTTTCTTAATTTACTTCAGACATAAAACAAAAACAATCTCCTGTTTCATCCTTCTGAATTATGCTTTAAATGTTTGCTTATTATAACTTTTTTATCATAATTTCGTTATTTTTGTTGCACTTGTAACTATTTATGACATTGTGAGGAACTTGAAGATTTATCTAAATAACACTTTTTAACACACTAGGAACTCACCAGCAGAACATATGTACAACATCAATTTCTGAAACGTAATGATAGTGACTATAACAGGAAAGCATTTGCCATGTCCTCATTTACACAAACTGGGACTAATCATAATAGTTGGTTGTTTAACACAACACTCAGGAATATTCCAGCTATTAAACAACATCCTCAGAAAGATTCCAGTTTTATACAACATACTCAGAAATATTCCAGTTTTATACAACATACTCAGAAATATATCAGTTTTATACAACATACTCAGAAATATTCCAGTTTTATACAACATACACAGAAATATTCCAGCTATTAAACAACATACACAGAAATATTTGAGCTATTAATCAACATACTCAGAAATATTTCAGCTATAAGGTGGTGGTCTGACTGGACCAGGCAATCCAGTGATCAACAGTATGAGCATCAGTTTACGATGACATGTGTCAACCAGGTCAGAGAGCATGACCATTGACTGAATTAACATGAATTCATTGGACTTGACAATGCATAGATTAAAAATCACAAGTAGTTATCCACAATACCAAATGTCCATATAAACAGAGTCCAGACTGTCAAGGTTTAGGACTGCTGACTGAGATAATATAAATGCATTATTATTTACAACATGCAGATTACAAACCACAACTATGGGAGGGTTCCTTATGTATAACAATGTTACTAGCAGTATGTGTCCACAGTGCAAAGTTATACCAGATAAACAGGGTCCACACTGATAAGGTTTCTGTGTACTGATGTCTACTGTGTGATTAGTATCACAACAGATGAAGACATTTCAGATTAACAGGGTCCACACTGACAAGGTTTCTGTGTATTGATGTCTACTGTGTGATTAGTAACACAACAGATGAAGACTTTGCAGAAAAACAGGGTCCACACTGACAAGGTTTCTGTGTATTGTGTGATTAGTATCACAACAGATGAAGACATTTCAGATTAACAGGGTCCACACTGACAAGGTTTCTGTGTATTGATGTCTACTGTGTGATTAGTAACACAACAGATGAAGACATTGCAGAAAAACAGGGTCCACACTGACAAGGTTTCTGTGTATTGTGTGATTAGTATCACAACAGATGAAGACATTTCAGATTAACAGGGTCCATACTGATAAGGTTTCTGTGTATTGTGTGATTAGTATCACAACAGATGAAGACATTTCAGATTAACAGGGTCCATACTGATAAGGTTTCTGTGTATTGATGTCTACTATGAGATCAGTATCACAACAAATGAAGACATTTCAGATTAGCAGGGTCCACACTGACAAGGGTTCTGTGAATTGATGCCTACTGCGTGATCAGTATCACCATACATGAAGCATAAACGCTGTCATCCCCCACTTCATTACCACACACCCCTTCATCTGGATACATACCAAGTTTTATGTTATGACACTAAGACACTTTAGTATTAGAATTATTTCTGTATCAACAACGTAACATTCAGAGAGACAGAAACTGTAGCTATCAATGTTCTTTGCTGACTCAGTCAGTGTTAAAATGGCTGATTGATAACAAGGTAATCTACAAATAAACCGACTTATATTGAGGTGAAATCAGGCATACTCGTGGGAATGAATAGGAGGATTAACGTCAGACCCCATCCTGTCGTTTTAACCCTTAGTGGGAGATGTACACAGCTTACAGTTGAAATATGTTGGTATAGCATATGCTATGTACAATATTATCATGACAGTGATGTGTTTCGCATGTTGGAACACAGAACAGGACATTCACTGTATGGATCACATCCTGTAGGGTTCACTCATCCATGGGCTTGGCAGGTGAAATAGTTCTTGTACATTGCTAAAAATATGATTAAGTTCCCACACCCTGTTTAAATTAATTGCTCCTATTTCTGAAAATATATAACTTCTCTTCACTAAGAGTCTGTAGTAGGGAGTACATAATTAGGGCAACTATTCTGAGGATGTATCAGATCTGTTCTATATTCTTGTTGCCAGTGTTGTTGCTTCATTCAGAAACATATTGGATATGGTATTCACTTGTCATCCAGGTTCGATTTCGCACATGGTTAAAATTCACTCACTCATTCAACAATGCTACTGTCAGGAATATTCTAGCTTCCAGGTGTGGGATATCGCTTTGTGGAAAACAAATTAATCTGGACAACGCAATCCAGTGATTGATATTATGAGCAAATGGTCTGAAGTTGCTAACATGTCATCAGCCGAGCCCGAAGTCTGAATACTTGATCCATACAGTTGCCTTCACACTCAGGTTGCCGGGGAAACAGTCTAACATTGATTCCTCACAGGGTGCTGGTTATACAGATCAAACATGGCAACCATAACAGCGTTGCCGGGGTAACTATACATGTACAGCTCATGAAACCATTCCATCAGACCATCAGCAAGTTGACAAGGTGAGGATGTCATCTGTGGGATGTTTCCACTAAAGCACTTATGTACAGTCAGGTGAAGCCTTGGTCAACAGACCATCAGCAAGTTGACAAGGTGAGGATGTCATCTGTGGGATGTTTCCCCTAAAGCACTTATGTCAGGTGAAACCTTGGTCAACAGACCATCAGAAAGTTGACAACGTGAGGATGTCATCTATGGGATGTTTCTCCTAAAGCACTTATGTACAATCAGGTGAAACCTTGGTCAACAGACAATTAGCAAGTTGACAGGATGTCATCTGTGGGATGTCTTCACACCATCCTCCACTTGAACTGACAAACATGCTACAAAAGAACCCCCTATGATCAATTCAACAACCTGAATGTCTCAATCAATGCCAGTATTTACACAGGTATGTGTACAGAACTAGGGCTAATTTACAGAACACTGACACAAAAAAAACTAAAGATTTTAAACCTAATATATTTTCAAGTTTCACAAACACTGTACAGGCACAGGCCAAGGTTGCTTTTTCTCCTGCAAATGTCACATTCTCTGAACAAATAAAGCATGGCAGTATCTGTGTGCAGGGCTGTGTAAGGCATGGTTCCTGTAGGGCACAACCACTTCCAGACTCCTCTTCAGTTCAAAGGCATGGACGATGAAAGTTTAGTCTCATCAGCTTCAGCTGAATACAAATATTGATTTTTCCAAAACAAATTCTGTATGACACAGAAAACCTATCATATAATATTTTTCTTCATAAATTTACACACAACATGTATATTTAAACATTTCCCACTCCAAACATACAATAATTCTAACAAATGCTTGATAAACAAAACTGTAATTAATGAAAATTTAATCATACAAAAATATTTTCAAGTTTACAAATACAATCAACAAAGAAAGCTTTTGAGGAAACCTTTTATAGGATTTAAGTGAAAATGTTCCTAAAATCCCCGGAGAGCTGAATGAACCATGCTGACAACATTTACTCTGTATATATGCTTTACAGCACACTGACTTCAGTGTAGAGCAGCCACCCAAGTCTCATTCATAACCTCTCCTATTTTATCTAGCAGCTAAATGATTGCATACAGGAAAGGGGGGTGGTATGGGGGGTGGTATGGGGGGTTGATGGGGGTAGGAGCATGACACAGGGGAACTGCAAAACGAAGAGCTCAGGAAGGGGGTCATGTGAGAGGGGGCTTTGTATATTCAAGTTGTTGGGGGATTTTCTAATCCCTTTCATGTGCTGAAGATTAATCATAAGTCATTCCTGGGCCAGACGTAGGCCATTATCATCCATAACTGTATACAACAGTGTAGCGGTTGGCAGAGGTACGACTGTATATTACCACTTTAATATACATCTGACACATCGCAAAATAATGGCCACTGTGGTAAATACATTTTGGCTTTTGATAAGCTCTCAAAAACACTTTAATAGTGGCCGGGACAACTGCCTGTCACTGACTGTGACTACAATGATGAAAAATACGGCCAAATCAGGAACATGGACAATAATATTTCAACATCAAAATGGACAATAATGGTTGCACCTCTGTCTTACATCAAAATTTCTGCTGATTGTAAGAACATGTTTTTTCTTTTCCTACAGAACTGACAGTCTAAACTTAAATTCTATTACATTTAATAACAAACTTTAATAAAAACTAGACAGTATATGAAGCCTGAATGAAGCCTGAACCGAACATTGTTTGAAGACTCCTAACACTACTTAAGATTTAGCAATTGAAAAACTGATTAATTCATTACAAATATCAAAACTGACAATTGTTGGATGAAAATTAAAGTTTTGGCTAAGCACTTACGATTTCTGAAGTTGCTAAAGAGCAACAATTTAAAAAACTGATTAATTTATCACAAATATAAATCGTGACTTGCTGGATGATTGTAAAGTCTTGGCTCAGTACAGGCTTATGATGGGAACAGAACAATGATACTTTGTTAAGGAGAGCCTTAAAACTAGAAATCTGTTTGAGTTGAGAATAACAAGTCGGTCAGTCAGTCAGTTAGTGACTCAACCAGTGAGTCAGTGAGTTTGTCCTGCAATGACCACACAAGTTAGTCTAACATACGCTACATGGGAGCATGAACAAAATGGCATCAGTTCCACATTGGATCAGAGTTGTAGAACTGCTGTGGATATGTTTGCAGGTTGTGCCAACCCCTGAACACAGTTGCAGCTTCCTTTGAAGTGGTTACAAGAGTAAGCTAGTTAGCCCAAGATGTCTTGTACAGCTATGTCAGGGTTACACAAGTGCTATTATACCAACACACTCTGACCCCAAAGATGACTATAGCTTGGCTTAAAAGGCAGTACCTTCATTCAATTACGATTTTACACAAATTGCACCCTTGATCACAGGATAATACAGGCGATTTTCCTGTGAAGATTTCATCCGCTTCAGCTAGACATGCTCCGTACACCGTGTGATGTCAAAGGTCACCAGGGCTTGGTAAACTCCTTACAGCATGTGCTTAAAGTTTTTGTCAGTAACGTAATGTGCAAGTCCATTTGCAAGTTAAGAATGTTGAAACCTGAATCTTGCAGTCCGACTTCAAAGGCTTGATTCAACAAAGTGTGACATTATCATGAATTATCCTCAATCTGAAATGATCTAGGTATTCAACTGACACAGCAGATTTCATTAAAGTAAGTACAAAAAGCAGGCTGCCACCATCATCATACCATAAACTTTGTTTTATCCTGCTAATGGTATAATGTCTCCCTATAGAGGAGACCTGTCAAAGGCCACAGTTTGATACACAGAGTGCACAAGCTCCGCCAGTACCAACACCTGCTTGCGCTTTCCCATCTCAAAAGTTATATACCCTTCTCAACAGAGACCGACAGAGTGTGTGAAGCACATTTCTGGCATCCTGATATTGCTAGAATGTTGTTAAACGTGGCATTAAACCATACTCATTCACCCAATCAGCAGAGACACAATCTCAGCAACCATCATCTTACCACTGCTCATAGTCTAATCAAATGATATATTTTAACTGTTTCATGCTACCGCAGTAATAATAATGCTACATGACAGTAGCTTCTTGATCCAGTGATTGATATCATGAGTATTGATCAATGGGACTTCTGTGATAGTATCACCCAAGTCACCAAGCCTGACCACCTGTTCATTTGAAAGGACTTACTTCGCTCATGATATCTTGGCTTCAACCCATGAAGCCCGTTTGTGGTGTTCCCCAGCATGATATTGCTGGAATATTGCTAAATGAGGCATTAATTCAAAGTCACTCACATATACTCACACTTTCACTCACTCACTCACTCACTCACTCGCTCACAATATCTGGTTCTGACTAGATCACCAAATGTTCATTATAAACAACAAACACAACTAGCATCTTAGCAAGTTAAATATTATGGCACCACGAGCAGTTTGCAGCAGTATGGGGGGGAACACCTGACAAGGGCCATACAAAACTTCAACCACTAGGCTACCAACCACCCTCTACATTGTGAGGAGCTCTGTAGCACAAACTGACTCCATAGGCCCACACATCCATAGGGATAAATCATTTATCCAAAGGGGATGGGTAAGAAATTTTTCAATGCACCCTCCCTGAAACGACAATATCCAAAAGCACTGATTTAGATCATGCATATTAACAATGCTTTTCCAAACATGTGTTTCTTGTTACTCTCCAAGAATTAATACTTTTGTTTGGAACCTCCCCTTTAACCATCCTCCTATCCCCTACGTAACAAATGCCCAGTGCCTTACCACAAAGACAGTATATAAACATCATCCACCTTGTAGTAACTAAATCACCATGATATTACTGTCAAGGAATCGTCAGTAGGTATACACCCTAATGTTCCTTCTCCAAGTTTATATGACAGAGAGCAAAGACAGACATTCAAATAGTGGCCACATTCTGTCAGAATTAATGTCAGTGTTAGTATACTCTGACAGAACTGTATTACAAGCTCTCATCTATCAGGATAAACGTCACACTCATTCCAAGGACTTGTCACCTTAAAGAAACTCTCCACTGTGAAGTCATGATTTAAACATGGACTACTGTCACAGTGCTGGAGTACTTTAACTGTTTCGTTTCAAGCATATATATGAACAGCAATAATGTTTTCTCATTCCGCATTAATAAATTTTGACTTTAAATTTAAGCCACTTCATCATGCACATATATAAGTTATTGTTTGAGTACCCATGTCATATTATGTTTATGACACGAGTGCCTCAATGTTGGTATAAGTGTCATAAACATAGTATGATATGGGCACGAATATAATATTCTATTTATCACCAAAGTCTATAATTGCGGAAAATAAACACAAATATACTTTCAATCATAGGCTGGTGACATCTTAAAAAAAAATGTGACATCATAGCATTGTTCATGACGTCACGTGATATTTTCCCTAGGGCATCACATGAAAAGTATGGGGTGCAACTCCCACTCCAACCCACAACCCAGGCGCTCTGTCCTGACAGTTTATTAATGACCATTGAAACTCTCATAAAAACAGGTGAATAAGAACTGTGTGCACAGTGTCCCTTCCCATTTCTATCTTGTGACTAGCAATATCTCAGCCACATAGCAGTGATTGGGTTCTGACAAAATTTACACTTTCATTATTTTCTTCTGAATAGTACTTCTGGTGTTCTAGCAGCCTTGGAATGAAGGGTTGTTGATGTAGTCTTTAAGTTTGATATTCTTAATCGAAGATAAAAGTACCCCAAATCAGTACACATTTAGCATCTGTTATATTCCTGAACATTTTGCTTTCATTGTATTTTTGATACTTAATATTGCAGATAAAGACAATGTTTTCATTCTTAGAATGTTTGATGCATAACATTGCTGATTATAAAGACCTTGTTTTCATATGATCCTTGATGTTGCAGGACACTGTTTTCATTCAGTGAACACTGATGCATGATGTTGCAGATAAAGACATTGTTTCCACTGAATATTTGACAGTTGATGTTGCGTATGAATCTATTTTGTTTGCATCCAATATGTGCGCGTCATGATGAGTGGTACTGAGTCAAGAAGAAAGCATCCCAACATTGCTGACTTGAAGCCCACCCTGGTAGGGACCATCACATAAAGACCTTTTGAGCTGTAAATGGGCACAGCCCCCTCACACAAATGCATCTAAGCCTCTATAATTACTGGGGTAACACAGCAATGGAAATGTCAATTACAAACCAATGGAATGAGCCTGCAGTGGCTGCAGGCAAGATGTTAAGAGATATCATCAATAACCACCACCAATGGCAGTCATCTTCTTCACCAATTCAATGGCAGCCATCTTGGATCTTCTTCTTAAAAGTATTTTTTCACTGCACTGTGTGTCATGCTGATCTCAATGCTTCTTTCAGACTTCAAAAATTATTTCCAAGTTTGTTTTCATTTCATTATGAAGAGCACATGCACATTACAATACACACTGGAACTTGTTTGAGGCCCACAGACCCGTAATTTTAGGTCTTCAACCTTCCACATATTAACTGACAAAAGATGATAGCAATTCTCATACCAGACCTTCATTAACATTTAGCTCTACTTTACTGATGAAATGTTCAAAGGTGTTTCATAACATCTAATTACAGGTGATTTAATCCTCTTGTTAGATTTCATAACACATTTACTTTCTAAAGAAATACAACTTTCATTCATACTGAGACCTTCATAGATCATTCATGATAACAAGCAATTAAAATTTTATACCATTTTCAAGTAGAATCACGACAGGGGACATGAAAAATGGTCCTCACAAATTTTACCTATGATAAGAATGGAACTTAAGACTTCCGCATGAGAAGTGAACATAGAATCACACTGCACCACCTTGTTTTGTAATGAACATAAACAAACGTAAGTATCTTTTCTGGAAGAAGTCAGCAAACTTCAGTTAATTACAGCTGGAAGAAGTATACACTTCAGTTACTTTGGTAAGATGAACTTGGTCTCAGCGCTCTACTACCAAAATAGAAATCATGATTTGTACGTCTGTCATGCACTTTAACACGCCTTGGTGACCTTTAGGGAGACTGCGAGGACGCTCCAGCATGTTAATATTTGGTCAACGACAGACAGGCTGGCCCTATATAGTCCTGCCAAATTGCCTGAGAAAACAGTTGTTATGCCGTTACCCACATCTGGACATGGTAAATGCATGTCTAATGACACACTCCAGCGGATGTTAAGTGCATGTGGGTATCTGGTTGTGTGGGAGAGCCTGACGTTCAAGTCACTTGTTGAAAGACAACATGAAATTTGTCAGTGGATTATCACTATTGTGATCCTAAGCAAAAATCCAAAGCAAATTTTCAGGTTGCTACAACATTGACATGCCTCTCCATTTATGTGCATTGAGTGGACATGAGAACATAGTGTGGTTTGGCAGGAGAGGAAAATATTTCTGGCAGGGTTGGAGTTGGGGTTGGGGGTGACCAGGTGGAGGTCGGAGCAGTGTTGGGAGGGGTGTTGGTTTGGGTGTTTGGGGTGGATAGCTGATGTGTGGATAGACTAATATTAGTCTCTGAATATATATCATATTGATAGCAACAAATAAACTGATTTAAATTAGAAAGGTGAAAAGGAAGATTCCATACCTGATGAAACTTTGATTTCCTTGAATGAGTGAGTGAGTGGGTCGGTGGGTGGGTTGAGTTGAGTTGAGTTGAGTTGAGTTGAGTTGAGTTGAGTTGAGTTTTATTCCAGTTTTAGCAATATTACAACATCACAGGAAGGGACACAAGAAACTGGCTCCACAGGATCAAACCCATTCTTCAAGCGAACACTTTAACCACTGGTCTACCCAAATCTCCCTCTTCATTTAGGATTTTAGCATGCAGGTAGGCCTCAGCAACGGTCAAAATAATGTGGTTCAGGGACTGTGGGACAGACTACATTGCAGGAAGGGTTAGGCAGCAGGGAAAATAATGTGGTTCAGGGACTGTGAGACACACTACATTGCAGGGAGCTCTCGGCAGACTGACTAAACGTTGAGCTATTGAGAGTGGAATCTTTGGGTGGTGGAGTGACAATGAAGCCATGTAGTTGATGGGTGGGGGTGAAATAAGGGGTGGGGGGGAGATAGGTGGAGTAAAAGTAGGGTGGAACTGAGGCTTATTGATGGGTGGAGTCAAGGGTATTCAAGGGGTGTAATATGGTAATGTATAGAGCTAGGGGTGAGGCAGGTTGGCATAACCTGATGACACAAATGAGCATAAATAATCAGCTACTTGTTCAGGAAAGCCTGGACTGAAAAAAGATGAAAGACCTAATTCCTCAATCACTCTAGAAAATGCACACAAAAAATCCATTTTTATCTCTTTTCATATCTCATGTGTTTACATATCCAGCTGATCATGATTGACCTTATTCAATATTCAAACATTCAAGGAGCACCAGAAGTACAATATGCCCTCAGTATCTGAGAAACACCTTTATTTTGCTGTTTTTTGCTGCATTCTGGCCAAAAAAAAGACACAGAAAAACACCAAAAACTCAACCCTTCCCAAACCAAGCTTTTGATCTTATTTTCCTCTTCAATCATTTTGTTAGGCCATTAGAATCAGTGAAGAAATTGTTTTTCTGTAAAATACCCAGAAGTCAACATGCATGCAGAACATATAAAGTATTTAAGCAAAATTTCACAAAAAATAGTACTAAAACTTTGTTATGAACACAATACACGCAAGTCAAAGCAAGAGTGGAAGGGGTGGGGGGTTATAACCAAAGATTCATAGAAGAGCTAATTACATTTGACTTGCAACATTTCATGTTAAGGTCACAGGATCTTCCCTCCAAAGATGATCTTTTCTTCTTGTGTAAATAAATTGTGCAATGTGTCACTCCAAATTAATAGTTTCCTTCCCTAATCGCTAGCCCAGCTGTTCAATCTTGCAGATGGCCAATGTAAACTGTGCTGAACAAAGTGTCAAACACTCACATGATTAGTTAACAAAGTCAAGGCTCTGTTCTTTGATAAAGCCTTCTTTCTTAGTCAATTGGAAACTGTTTCCAAATGAGCTCAGACATCAAGTGCCCTAGTAGAACATCCCCCATACAGATCCTGTTGACTTTGAGCAGATAGGGACGACTCACATGCTAGTTATGTACTTCAGATGTACTCTTTGTTCCCTTGACGTAAGACACTTGGCAGACAGAAGTTCAATGTGGGATGTCTGTAACTTTGATATCTAGTGTCAAGAAGTTGACTACTTCCCAAACATGATTCAAGTCTTCCTTGACAACCCACAGCAGTGATTTGTTGTGTGGAAAACATTCTGAAGAAATTACCTACATTGCAACAGGGCTGATAGGGACTTGTGTGCTCCTGCTGTAGTTTCATCATAAGAGATTGGGAGTAAATACATAAGTTATCTAGCTGTAAGATCTGTTAAAAATGTCATAATCACTGTTCTGATATAAAGTGAGCAAGATTGAATTGTGGCACTTCAACAGCATTTCACAGATGACATGACATGTCAGCATGATGTGGGAAAGTATTGAAGTGAGGTGAGGTAGAAATTTCCAAGACTGTATCTTTGCTGGTGGCCAGATCTCAGAATTTACTAACTTGAAAATGGGTAAAGAAACATATTTTCTTGTGAAAAATCACCTATAGGGGGTGAGGCATAAAGCTGGGTACATACAAAATGATCTCAGGAGGACTCTTCACGTCCTGATACAGGCAGATGGAACTGACAGATATCTGACAACTGGTACCAGTTATGGTGTCATGTGGTGGGTAAACATTGATGTGCAGCCAAATGTAAGTAAATGTTTCAAAATGCTGTATCTTGGCAGTTGGGCAACAATCATAAGAAGCATTTGACATGTAACAGAAATATGTAGTAATATCACGCTTATGTGGCACCCATAGCCAAGCACACTGCCTGCTCCGATACTTTTTCAACTCCCTGGGGATCATACAACCATGCTGCCTGTTAGCAGAACTGAACACTCACATTGCCAGTACATTATCGTACCCACTTTACTACATGCTACTACAGCACTACTGTCCTCCACAGCACATTCAGCTGTGTCATAGCACATCAGCTGAATGTGCTAGGAAACCAAAGTGAAACCCCCAAACAAGGGATGGTGCTGACAGACCAAGGATAATAAATGAGGCACAGTACGTAGTACATAGAGGATACTAAACAACCTTTTCTGTGATATCATTATTATTAAACAAATTAAAGATTTGGTATTAAACGAGCAAAAGCAAGTTTCATACTAAATCTTTAACGAGGTTAATAAAAATGGTATTTCACAGAAGCAAGTTTAGTACCGGTATTCTGTTTATTACTCGCCAAAATAAACTGACAGAAACTGCAGCGAAATTGCTTACAATGTGAAGACTCTCAGCTTTCACTTATAAGTCAAGCAAGGTCTAGTAAAATTGCAACAGCGACATTAGCATTGTAACGTCACAACTTTGATCCATTTTGATGTCATACGTCAAGCGGTATTACATTAGTGTAATATTGCCGTAAAATATTACACTGCAGAATCTTAAATGAACGAGTAATAAACAGTCATATAATGCTGTATTGAACTACTGAATGGATTGCCTTTGTTGAGTTTCCAATAGCAATTTATCAATGGTAGAAATTAAAAACAATCGATGCATTTATAGAACCTGTGACTATCGATAGTTTAAGAACTGACTTCTGATGATAAATTAGACTAAATGTGGAGCACAAAATACAGGATGCTCACTTCACTGAGTGTATGTCTGGACTGTTTACTTTATCTGAGTTTCAAGTTTCCTGTCAGTTACTAAAAGAGACTGAAACTACCTCAACTTTGTTTCATATAGGTCATATAGGTGTTTTGGGTTGGTAAATATACTGCATTAGTAATAATCACTATGATTTGTTGTGTTTCTATGTACTTGACGCGTAATTGATAAATTTAACATTAAACAAGGATATAAGATTAACTCTTCACTTGACTGTTCTGGGAACATCACCACCCTTTCTGTTACATACAGAGCTCCTGAGATGAAAACACCAATTCTGGACTGAACAGTCCCATGGGCGTATGTAGATCTGACCACTGTCAGCACCTACACATCAGTGACTGTGGAATTAAAACAGGATATCTTTGTGCCCTAATCCTATAATCTGACTGTTTCGACAACAATGGGATTATGGTTGTGAATGAAATAAGAAGCATTATGATATAATGAAGATTGACCATACAGGATATAACTGCTATATCAGCTCAGATCAATCATATTAGCTGCCACCTGTCACTTGACGTTACAATCCAGGCATGCAATAATAAATTGTCTGGCAAAATCAGATTGCCACCATATACACACCTGTTGTAACAAACGTACAGTAAATCTTACATCCTTCTTAAGTAGAATCTACCTCAGGAAATACATATCACAACAACAGAATACAATGACCTTTGACAGCGGTTCAAGTGAAGCATATAGGGGAGGATGGAAGGGAATAGCTGAGATTTTTCTTTGACAAGTATTTTTTGTTGTCTTTTAAACAGGCCCCCAACAACCCCTCTGCAGGGAATAAAAACTTGTTTTGTCAGTTTGTTGATAACACTGCAATATTCCATCTATATGGCGGCAGTCTGGATCAGACACTCTAGTGATCAACAGCATGAGCATCAATCTATGCAATTCAGATACTATGACATGTGTCAAACAAAACGATCCTGTTAGTTGATTCTCAGGACAAGCATGGGTTGCTGTAGGCCAATTCTAACCTCTATCTTCACTGGTTTATGTACATGAAGCAAAACATTTCCCTTTTCTTTTCTTACTATCACAGACTTATCATACTCATCTCTCTCTCTGGGACACATAATTTTTTTCCTTCTGTACCAACCTTTATGCAGAGCAAAAGTTCTTCAGGGTCCTATCTCCCATCTCACTGGGGCTCCTGTCCAATCTTAATGAAATTATGTGTTTTTATCAAAATGATATACAGTAAAAAAAACTAAGCTTAAAATGATCATTCCAACTCAGTGAGATACCATGCACTGTCCATGTTTTATTTTAAACACGGTAATGACACATGCCATGTTCTGGAGGTCATTGCCATTGACACCATAACCATAAATGTACTGTTTAAACAAACTATTGGGTAGTTCATTTCAATTTCAGAACATTGTTGATTTCCATGACAATCTTCCTTCATTGTCACATAGTCTGAAGTGTAAGACTTTCGAGAGGGGCACCCTCACGCCCCAATACCAATAACTAATGAAGTCATTTGGTTTCCTTGCAAAGTCCCAATAGACAGGGACACATTGCACCAACATGCTAAATGGGTGTATTGTGTTGGATAATGCAGAAATCAACATTTCCTGACTACAAAAAGACTGAATGTGATATGGTTTTGGTCTGGCGAATTGTGGCAGAAATGAGATTGTGAGCATTCAATAGGACTCTGCCATGCCATGTGCTGTGTAACGGATCACTGACAGGTCAGAGATAGGTCGCATGGATCACAGTGACCATATCTTCTGTAATATGAAAAACATGATCAGGCCTATATAAGAAACTTTCCCACTGTGTAGAGAAATGCTAAAAAGCCCATATTAATTGTGGAATATACATAGACCATCAAAGCCTGATGAATCGAATCGTTGGGGACAAAGTAATAAATTCAACTTAACAAAATATTGGAGACACAGTTATGTCTATAATGGTAGAACAAATGGTTCGGACCGACAGGCACTTGAAGTTATGCATAATATTCAACACGAAGCATTTGAATCATCAGGATTTGACAGTATTACTGCAATACTAAACAGTAAAAACTGCAACTTTTTCAATTGCTAAAACTGGATAAAAACAAACAAAACCCTACACCTTAGATTTTGCACATGCACACATGGAAGAGAAGTTTTGACTGCATGTTGCCATTTTCCAGTTTGAACTAAAGTTCGATTTTCAAAGTAAATCTGTTGTGATATTTAGTATTTACCTTAATCATGCTTGTGTGCACACTTGTTCAGTTAACTTTCCATTCATATGAAATGATTGACAGTATATATTTTGACATATTCAATACTATATCTATGCGAGGCAAATCATGGTTTCTCAGTAATTTGAAAGAAGCATGGATCGAAGTGAAGATTAATGTTTGCTGATATAAAAATGTTGCAGTTTAATAGTTTTTCATTGCAATTTTAACGGTTTCAGTAGCAAGGTGATATGGTTATGTTGCTATTTCCATGATTAATGTGGACTTTTCTGTGCTTTTCTGCTCTGAGGGAAATTTCCTTTGGTAGATCATGTTCCAGAGAATATTCTCACTTCAGACGAATGAGCAAACATATACTATGAAGACTTCATCTTAAAATTCCAGAAACTGACATTGATAGATTTGCCCTAGACCATTGTATTTCTTGTTTTACGGATATTTGTCCTCAGAAAACCTAAAGGCAGGTAGGAAAAAAATGTGAAAAAAAACCCCCACACCAGTCAAAGCAAACACCCTCCTTAGTTTTTCAAAGGAATTGTTTTTCAAGTTCACACTTGCTAAGGTCTTTGAAGCATGAATTTTAACATAAATATTGTCAGATAACTCAGTTTAAAGTCTTTGAAAAATGATACTGGTGTTTTAGTGTCCAACAAACTGCCCTGTATAGTCGAAGTCTTGCTCCCATATATTATACAAACATTAGGATTTTATTTTTAGTGGGGAAAATTTATCAGTGTTTTCCTTTAATGTTTTAGAATAATTATTGCACTTCCCCTTTGCAAGATCAACGTATTTTAATTCAAACATTCGAGTTTGCAACGAAAAGGTAAGGCAGTCTCAGATAAAATAAAATGTCTAAAATAAAATTGAAATGTCATCCTTCATGCAGATCAAAATACAAGCACAACATAAGGTTGTGGGCACTTCAGTCATGACATGGCCATGTGGACTGCCAATCAAGCAGTAACTTTTTCTAAATATTTTGTTCGCATGGCACCAGAAGTATTAGAGATCTTCTAGCACAGAATGTCAACATATCAACATATGTGGGTGGTGGGGGGTGGATAGTCCAATGGTTAAAGTTTTCACTTATCGTGCTGCGGACCCAGGGTCGATTCCCCATATGGGCACAATGTGTAAAGACCACTTCTGGTGTCCCCTGACATGCTATTGCTGGACTATTTCCAAAAGTGCTGTAAAAGTACACTCACTCACTCCTCATGGGACAAAATCAAAATGAGTTGGATATATAAGCAAGTTTAGAAACCCGGCATACTGATAGCCTACCTATTCATAAATACACCACACAGTAATTACACTGCATGCATATTTGGATGTCTCACAGAATTTTCACAGAAAATCAAATCCTCCCAAACTTTTCTTTATGATACAGTGTAAAACAGAACAACACTTGTGCAGAAGACCCTCCTGAGAGTGGCTTTCATCTGTGCTTGGATCATCCATCACACCCTAACTGCGACATTGTTACTTAAATGTCACCGTCAATATGTATTGCAGCCATTAAACCATTTCCAGCATGTTAATGGTAATCAATTACAGATCAGCATCAAAGATGCACCATTTCAAAGAAAATATATTAACACAGAACACAAAACTCTTCTCTATTAATATCTTTCCTCAAAATCCATTTATTATTCACAATCATTCATCCCTTTCTACGGGATATGTTTTTTTTTTTCTCATGGTAAATCATATTCAGATAAAATGGAGCTGTTTGAAGACATTATCTCATACAGATGAAAGCATAACTGAGTTGCTCTGAGGGGTTCGTAACAGTGACATCAAAAGTTTTCATGTCATCACATAGTTCCCCCATTTTCCTATAGACTCTTTATGTAGAGCTATCATGTGAATTGATATGTTTGTGTCATAAAAAGCATCAATAGCATGTCAAAATGTGTGCAGCCTCACTCCATCGCCAAGGTGACAGGATAATGAAACAGCGTGATAGGTTAATTACCACCCAGGATAAGAGACGAGACCGACATCAGACACCAGAAGTAATCACCGTAAATGCAGGTAGATATAACAATAGTAACCCCAACACTGCTTCCAAATTTGCAGGTTTTTATCTCAGCGTACTGCCATAAACTTACGCTACATGTCAGCGACTATCAAACCCAGAGACATGTAGGACTCCACACTGATACAGTTGACACAATCGCTATTGTGATGCACTATGATAGGAGCTTCTGAATCACAGCCTGTTCATCGAAACAGATTACCTGTTTGGTGTCAGGTAGACCCACGTTAACATCAGTCTCCATCCATCTTAACTGTCATTTTTTTCAAAGAAGTTTCAGAAATGATGGACTAATGTGCTCCTCAGTTCTGGCCGGTAAACAGGAGTCTTCTATCCTGGAGAACTGCAAAAGGTGGTTAGATGATGAAACACCACTGAGTGACAATGGCATATTGTGGCCCAGGTTTTTTGCAACAAGAACTGATTGATGTAGCTGTGACAAGGATCAGATTTCATTGAAATCTTCATCAGATAGTCCACACAAGTTCATATATAGACATATATATCATGGTTCCTGAGAGCAGCATTGCCTCTAATGTTTGGTGTCCATATGGGCTATGAAAAACAAGGGTCAGTGTCTTGTGGGTTGTGATTAAAGACCTGAAGCCTTGAAAATACATATTTGATGCTAATCATGTCACATGATCCTCAAATCTCTCTGATGTCTAACAACTTCTCACCTCCAACAACCCCCCTCCAAAAAATCCCCCTCCTGACACATCCCCTTTCAACCCCCTGTTTGAATCCAGCAACACCTTCCAACATTTCTAAGCACCCTCTCACCCAAGAGAGCAACAATCCAGCAACACCTCCTCACACCCAAGAACCCCCTGTTCCAATGCTGCAACACCTCCTCACACCCAAGAAACCCCCTGTTCCAATCCTGCAACACCTCCTCACGCCAAGAAACCTCAACTAACATCCAACAGCAATCTCTTCCATCTAAATTTATATAAAATTATTTCTTCATCACATGCAGTATGAAAGATGCTTTCCATCAATCTTCTACCACCTTTAACAATATGTTTCTTACACCAAATCAGTGTCCGTTGTCATCATAAGTAGCCAACAGCTTCAATACCAAACAAACCACCGGTTTTTAGCATAAGCAACAAACCACATGGTAAATATTGAACATATTGACCAATGTTATGGCTAACAAGATGAGACCTGTAAAGGTCCCGAGTAGAATAGAACTTCAGCAACCCATACTTGCAATAAAAGGTGACTCTGCTTGTTGTAAGAGGCAAGTAACAGTTTCCCAATTGCGCAGATTGATGCTCATGCTGTTGATCACTGGATTGTCCGGTTGATTATTTGCAGACTGCCACCATATAGCTGGAATATTGTAAACCTAAACTCACTCACTCACTTACAATATGACATCACAAACACACAGGGAGACAACACAACACACATTGTTTCATAAACACATGCTCTGATCTGGTATCTTTCGGTGACAACCACTGGATTGTAAGGCCCAGACTCAATATTGTACAGCTGTAATACTGCTGAAACAAATACATATTCCTGATATAGTCACAGTTGTTCAATCAACTGCTAGCAGAGATTTGTAATGGATGTGGACGGTGTTTTGTTGCTACAAATTATTTTGACCACTTTCATAATACATAATGACAATTTAGTAGCTGTAACAGTCTGAAATGTTCCTTTGTAAGTGAGTTTAGTTTATGCTGCATTCAGCTATATATTCCAGCCATATGGTGGCAGCCTGTAAACACTACTGCCTGAACCAGACATTCCATTGATCAACAGCTTAAACACCAATCATACTATTGGGACACGATGACATGAGTCAACCAGGTCAGTGAGCCTGACCATCCGAACAAATTACTCACTTCCTACGATAAGTATGGATTACTGAGGTTCAATTCTAACCCCGATCTTCAAGAGTTTGTTCCTTTATGAAGTAAATCAGCATGGGAAAGTTGTGTACATTATCAGTAATGCTTGTATACCTCATGTCCACCTCCATTTTTTATAATCCCTGCTGACCACCTCTCCAAATGAATGCTTCTACCTCATGCATCCAACATCTCCTAACACATGCAAAATGAGAAAATGCTTGCTCACTTTTCAAAATTTTTGCTGGCCTTTCATTATATTGCTTCCCACCACTTGTGTTAAGGGCTCTTTGATGTGGGCAATGTTTTACTGGGATTACTTTCTTCTGTCTAAAAGGAGTGTATCTCTAAGCCATGAGTCTTGTCACACCATGTTGACAAAGGGTTTGTAATCTCCTGGGATGGGTAGTCCCCACTTGTTCCTGTCCCACGATGCCACCACAAAACACCCACGCAATATATCTTCCTACAAGATGTACCTACACATGTTTTCTGACAAAACAAGTGTTTTATTTCTAGATTATGAAACATATTGAGTGTTTAACAAAACAACATTTGGGTGCAAATGAAACTCTTTCCCTTTTCCTTGGAGAGAGTCCAAGCTATGTTCTAGGAAACCTCATAAAAATCTGATCTCCTACTCTTTGTGTGTTAAGGACATCTGAGGAAATCAGCACAGACTGTTGCATCAGACGAACCCTGCATGATTTAGTTAAAAATTCATGTCACATAAACAATATTCAGCTACATCTTGACCACAAAAGTCATATACCATTACAAAAAGGAGGCATATTCCATTTTGCGAGCATACCATTAGCCAATGCCAATGCATATAACAGGAAAGTAATACATATCCATACAGAGGTCACATTTTCCTTTAAATTAGCTTCATCATCTGTTTAGTCCTTGGCTTCTTCATTGCATTTTATAAATCCAGTCTTGTAAATGCAATAGACCCTACTTGTTTAATGGTATAAGTTAACAATAAATATTTTTATACTTTATAAGGACCTGGGATCAGGCAAAGAATGTTGTATATTATATCTAAAACAAGTCTGAGACCCTTATAAAATATGAAATCATTATTCAACAACACGATAAAATATCAGGCTGTAGGTAGTCAATAACCAAAGTTTGGTTACTATACCGGGGACAATGTTTGTTCCAGCAAGTGCTTCAAGTGGTACCGTGGTACCACTCCAAAGTCTTGAGAAAATGTGATCGATTGCTTGGTAGTTTGGCAACTGTGACCAATCTTCGATTATTTCAATCAATAGCCACGGTGCTTGCAATACTTCTGCATCCTGCACAGTTTTCTAGCCTGACTTCCAGCATCCCTCTAGCCATGTGTAACTGTGTAATTGTATGCAAGTTTTGCCAACAACTGAAGAATGGTGTTAAGATCCCCTCTTGTGGAGATAATAGTTGTTCATTACTCCAAACACCACTGAATGCACATTCTGCATCACCCTATTCTGAATGAAAGGTGCCTTTGCTCTTCAGCCAATCAGACTTCAGTTTTCAATGGTTCATCTTTCATTTAAAAAATAATGAATATTTAATAAAAAAGAACCCACGGAACCCTTCCTAAGATATTACTCCTCACTTTAATGAGAATGCCAACTCAGAAACAGCTGGATGCATGAAATGTCCAAACAATCAAATGTCATGTCTTTATCATTTTCATTCAGAACCAGCCACTTAATTTCAATTTTTTAAATGGAGATATCAGATGGTTGGAACATTTTCATGATGTGCACTGAGAAATTAGAAGCCTCAATACTGATTGGTAGGGATGAGTTTCAGCCAACTGAAGCATTATTGGGCTCTACAAATCAAAAATAAAATTGAAGTCATTGTGAAAGGCTTGGTTATCTCGGTGCTGGATGGTGAGCAACCACTTTAAACTGTCTATGAAGGGGCTGGAGAGGCTAGTGATGTATTAAGTTTTTCACTAATAAAGCAATTTACATTCCACTTACATTCAACGCAAATTCACTTAATTACTGTTAATAACATTTCCCTCATCAAAATAATTTCAAGAAACCTAAGACCTCTGTTTTGATCTGATTTCAATGTGAAATTCTTAGTTTTCACAATGAACTGCCTGTTTTAGAAGCAGCAGTTTTACTGCGGCAGATAGCACCGTCATGGATGTTTAAAGGACTGGATGATAGCACTGAAAGCAGTTGCCAATCACCGCTGGAAATGAGTCCAGCAGATATCATCGCAGACGGGCGGCCATGCTCACGCCTCCAGGATAATACTCCAAATTGGCAGTAATTGCCGATTACTTGCAGGTTTCAAAGCAGGTTCTGCACAACCGATAACTGCTGACTTGTGGGTAATCATTGCCTGGCACAGCCCTTCATGAAGTCAGGCTTGGATACATTGCAGATTGGGCATGAATCCTCAAGTGCAAACTGCTCCCTTGGAATTCAGCTTTGCTCACACAGATCCAAATCTTTTTGTTGGTGCAGCTTTCACAGGTGGTTCCATGGTTTTACATTGCGAGATATTCATCCTGATAAAAGAGCTTACTACTTGGCGGAAGCAGTGAATGAGTGAAGGGAGAAAGAACAAGATGGAAAGAAAGAGAAAAACTGAGGATTTAGAGTGGAGAGGTGAAGGATTGCATTTTGCACTGATTGTCAAACCAACCCACTTTCAGAAATGACAAAAACTGTTGGATCCAATATTTGGCAAGTAAAATCAAAACAAGAAGTGATTCTATGGTTTTCTATTCAACCTGATAAAATAGCTTACAACAGGCTAATTAAATGGGTGAGTGTTCAAATGTGTGAATGATCAAAATACAAGAGAGAGAAAGGGAGAGAAGAGAAGAGATTGCAAGAAAAGAGATGAAAGGGGTCCTCAGGGAGTGTATTCTGCCACCACTGTGAATCCAACCCCTTTCTGACTGCCAACAATACTTGGACCCCATATCAGGGGCAAGTTTAATTAAAATACAGACTCATGTGCTCAGATCAATTTAAGAACCATTTGTTTTTAACTTACACTCCATCTGTTTTATTAGTTTTTTCTAAAAGACTTCTATATTCTTGGTACCAATCCAGCAGTATTTGAATGGGAAGTCACAATCAGCAGGCCTTACAAGTGGTAATAAATTATCATCCAAAGGCTGTTACATGAGATTTACGATGCGCTACTTTCTCTATGAATGGCAACTGCTCTGAGAGAGGAAAAGCCTCAGTGAGACAGTGCAAGCAAGAAGTGCAGATCCGTCACATAGGAACTGGGAAGTAGTACAAACAAATTCCTGTATCATATGTATTAGAAGTACAAATACCTGTTTCACAATGTCCCAAGAAATAGTGAAACCAAGTGCACATACATTCATCACATATGTCCTCCGATATCCTGCAACAAAGTACATATGATACAGGTTATGGGAGACTGGAAGACAATGTATTAATCTGACAATTTGCCAACTTGCTTGGGCTGGGTTATGGACCCATTCTTTAGAATGTCACATAAACATATGACATAGCTGCCATCTGTTAATCATGAAAGATTTTTATCTGGATCATGCAATTCACTCTAAAAAGGTTTCACAAGCATCAACAAAGAGCTGGTTTGAAAAAGATGTGTTGTTAAACATGTGTGGTGGATCTGTTTACCAAGAAATACAATTAAACGCCTCACACACCATGTGATGCAAACTGTTATCCAATCTCAATGTCTACAGCAACTAGTCTTGAAAGCCCTGCTTCCACTGTGTAATACACACATCATATGCCCTAAAGCCAAGACATAATGAAACTACACTTAAGGTTCTCATGTAAACAATCAGCTCCATAAAATCACTAATTATTAAATCCTGGTAGAAAGGTAAACCATTTAAGCACTGTGAGTGGTTCAGCAGACCAGGAGGGAAGCACATGTGGTACCCTGCACAATACAAGTTATGCCTACTGACTGATAGAGCGATCTTCACGTACACTGCAAAAATCCTGTGTCTTGCCAACTAAGAATTCCAGCACTTCACCAACATACATAAAGAAACACACAACAGGTGTCACAATGCAGCCATAACTTCCGCCAGATGCTGGCTTCTTCTAGACATCACATGCAATCAGTAACTACCACTTGCACAAGGCGAAAAAGACAGAAATGTCTGATCAAAATGAGCAGAAAATAAACAGCTTCTCCATGCTTCTCCATGCCTGAGATTCACAGACAGTTGAATGGCCAATTATTTCAGCTCATGACACCAACACACCTACTTTGGTGTGCAACAGTCAGAGAATCTGGATCTGTGTTCTGGGACTGATAGCTGTGAACTGAGGTGGCTGATTTACAAGGTATATCCACCTACTGGATTAAGTCCTTGTCCAGGGGCCCAGCTAAGTCTTATCCTGGGACTGAAAGCTGTGAACTGAGGTGGCTGATCTACAAGGTATATCCACCTACTGGATTAAGTCCTTGTCCAGGGGCCCAACTAAGTCCAATCCTGGGACTGAAAGCTGTGAACTGAGGTGGCTGATCTACAAGGTATATCCACCTACTGGATTAAGTCCTTGTCTAGGGGCCCAACTAAGTCCAATCCTGGGACTGATAGCTGTGAACTGAGGTGGCTGATCTACAAGGTATATCCACCTACTGGATTAAGTCCTTGTCCAGGGGCCCAGCTAAGTCTTATCCTGGGACTGAAAGCTGTGAACTGAGGTGGCTGATCTACAAGGTATATCCACCTACTGGATTAAGTCCTTGTCTAGGGGCCCAACTAAGTCCAATCCTGGGACTGAAAGCTGTGAACTGAGGTGGCTGATCTACAAGGTATATCCACCTACTGGATTAAGTCCTTGTCTAGGGGCCCAACTAAGTCCAATCCTGGGACTGAAAGCTGTGAACTGAGGTGGCTGATCTACAAGGTATATCCACCTACTGGATTAAGTCCTTGTCTAGGGGCCCAACTAAGTCCAATCCTGGGACTGAAAGCTGTGAACTGAGGTGGCTGATCTACAAGGTATATCCACCTACTGGATTAAGTCCTTGTCTAGGGGCCCAACTAAGTCCAATCCTGGGACTGAAAGCTGTGAACTGAGGTGGCTGATCTACAAGGTATATCCACCTACTGGATTAAGTCCTTGTCCAGGGGCCCAACTAAGTCCAATCCTGGGACTGAAAGCTGTGAACTGAGGTGGCTGATCTACAAGGTATATCCACCTACTGGATTAAGTCCTTGTCTAGGGGCCCAACTAAGTCCAATCCTGGGACTGATAGCTGTGAACTGAGGTGGCTGATCTACAAGGTATATCCACCTACTGGATTAAGTCCTTGTCCAGGGGCCCAGCTAAGTCTTATCCTGGGACTGAAAGCTGTGAACTGAGGTGGCTGATCTACAAGGTATATCCACCTACTGGATTAAGTCCTTGTCTAGGGGCCCAACTAAGTCCAATCCTGGGACTGAAAGCTGTGAACTGAGGTGGCTGATCTACAAGGTATATCCACCTACTGGATTAAGTCCTTGTCTAGGGGCCCAACTAAGTCCAATCCTGGGACTGAAAGCTGTGAACTGAGGTGGCTGATCTACAAGGTATATCCACCTACTGGATTAAGTCCTTGTCTAGGGGCCCAACTAAGTCCAATCCTGGGACTGAAAGCTGTGAACTGAGGTGGCTGATCTACAAGGTATATCCACCTACTGGATTAAGTCCTTGTCTAGGGGCCCAACTAAGTCCAATCCTGGGACTGAAAGCTGTGAACTGAGGTGGCTGATCTACAAGGTATATCCACCTACTGGATTAAGTCCTTGTCTAGGGGCCCAACTAAGTCCAATCCTGGGACTGAAAGCTGTGAACTGAGGTGGCTGATCTGCAAGGTATATCCACCTACTGGATTAAGTCCTTGTCTAGGGGGCCAGCTAAGTCTTATCCTGGGACTGATAGCTGTGAACTGAGGTGGCTGATGATGATCTGCAAGGTACATCCACCTATTAGAGGAAGTCCTCATCCCGGAGGCCAACTGGGTTTTATCCTGGACCGATGGCTGTGAACTGAGGTGGCTGATCTACAAGGTATATCCACCTACTGGATTAAGTCCTTGTCTAGGGGCCCAACTAAGTCCAATCCTGGGACTGAAAGCTGTGAACTGAGGTGGCTGATCTACAAGGTATATCCACCTACTGGATTAAGTCCTTGTCTAGGGGCCCAACTAAGTCCAATCCTGGGACTGAAAGCTGTGAACTGAGGTGGCTGATCTACAAGGTATATCCACCTACTGGATTAAGTCCTTGTCTAGGGGCCCAACTAAGTCCAATCCTGGGACTGAAAGCTGTGAACTGAGGTGGCTGATCTGCAAGGTATATCCACCTACTGGATTAAGTCCTTGTCTAGGGGGCCAGCTAAGTCTTATCCTGGGACTGATAGCTGTGAACTGAGGTGGCTGATGATGATCTGCAAGGTACATCCACCTATTAGAGGAAGTCCTCATCCCGGAGGCCAACTGGGTTTTATCCTGGACCGATGGCTGTGAACTGAGGTGGCTGATCTGTGAGGTATATCCACCTACTGGATTAAGTCCTTGTCTAGGGGCCCAACTAAGTCCAATCCTGGGACTGATAGCTGTGAACTGAGGTGGCTGATTTGCAAGGTATATCAACCTACTGGAGGGACTTACATGTCCAGTAGCCCAATGGAGTTTGTTTTCCACAACAAATGAGACAGGTTTGGTTGATGATCTTCAAGGTAAGATCACCTTCCTGTTAGGCAAGTACCAGTATAGTATTGGGGCTGTACATAATAGATAGGGACTAACAAGTGATATGGATGATCACTAAGGTCTGTCCACCTGCTTGTGGAGCAGGTATCTACATAGGAGGAGCATAGAGTGGTATAATACTGAGACTGTATAACCAATTTTGTCCGACTAACAAGTGACATGGATGATCACCATGGCATTCTCATAGGGAGGGTACCTCCATGGGAAGGAGCTCACTGCAACAAGTATCATCACACAAATACACCATCAGGAAACTCTTCACATTTCTTACCTCAGCTAATATCACCTTTAAACAAACAAGGAATGGAAAATAAAACAAGACATGATGAAAAGCATAAAGAAACAAGGATGTTAAAAAAAATCCTTTCAACTAGCTTCACAGCTTCAACATCAGAGGTATCACTGCAATACACAAACAGGTTTTCAACTATCTAGTTGAATGTTATAAAGTAAGGAAACTCCCAAAGGTCTGTTTAAAGTACTATCAAAAGCCCAAATCATGCACTTCTTTTGAACCTTAAGGTGGGAATGGTGAACATCTTTTTTCCCAAACGATGAAACGCTTTCTTTGGGAAATCAAAAGTGGATGTTGATCCAAAGCCACAGACAACTTCCCACAAACACTGCTGTGACCTAGAATTGTTTGAAATACTCATTGCAATTGACATTTTTCAAGTACATAGTCTCTTTGAGAGTCTTAACTTTGTCTGTTCATTCAGTCTGTTTCTGATCTTAGATAAATAAATTTGTTGGGTTTTTTTCCAGGTATTTTAAATCTTTCATCTACGTAAAATATAAAGGAAATACAAACATAAGTAATGACACCAGCAGTATTACTGAACACTGCTGCCATCTAAATGTTCTAAAGTCTCTACAGCAACAGGTTCACATGGACTGATGATACTTTCAGCATCACTGTTACACCTTCAGCCATAGAGATGACACCTTCGTCTTCAATATTCCACATTAACAACAGCAACACCTGCACAAAAACTGTAGACACCTTCATCCTGACAACAACTGAAGCCTAACTGTCCCATCTCTACAGCAACACCTGCACAAAAAAGGGAGACAACTTCAGTCTGACAACAACTGAAGCCTAACTGTCCTGTCTCAGCATGACAACAACTGAAGCTTAATTGTCAGATCTCTACAGCAACACCAGCACAAAAAACTGGAGAGTCCTTCAGACTGACAACAACTGAAGGCTTGCTTTTTTATCTCTACAGCAACACCAGCACAAAAAAGGGAGACACCTTCAGCCTGACAACAACTGAAGCCTAACTGTCCCATCTCTACAGCAACACCAGCACAAAAACTGGAAACACCTTCAGCCTGACAACAACAGAAGCCTAACTGTCCTGTCTCAGCCTGACAACAACTGAAGCTTTACTGTCCTGTTTCTACAGCAACACCAGCACAAAACTGGAGACACCTTCCACCTGACAACTGAAGCCTAACTGTCCTGTCTCAGCATGACAACAACTGAAGCCTAACTGTCCCATCTCTGCAGGAACACTAGCACAAAAACTGGAGACACCTACAGCTTGACAACACCTGGACCCTAACTGTCCCCTGTCTCTACAGCAACACCTGCACAAAGTGCTGACACTTTCTGCATCACTCTGACACCTGTAGCATAGCTGAAGACACCTTCAGGCTTACTGATAGACACCTGCAGCATAACTATCCCCCGGTTTCTACAGCAACAGCTTCACAGGCACAAAACCTTCAGCATTACAAGCCAGTACATATCGTTCAGGGTTACAATCCAATGCTTCAGTCACTAGGCTACCACTACATGAAGCAGGCAGAGAATGGTTAGTTCTGTGATATCACATCCTTCATGGACTTCAGGTCATACATCCGGAGAAATGCATGCTCAAAATGCAGATGAAACCAAAGCATCTGCCAGCCTAAAAGCTGAACATTAAGCTTTATTCACTGACTATATCAAATCTTAAGTTTCAAATCCAAGGAAACATGTGTTCTACAACCTTTCCATACAGCACTCAAGTTCTTGCCTGTAATCACATTGGCCATGTTTAGAAAGATCTCACCCTGATCCACAACAATGCACTTGTCCTAGATTCTTGTTACTTGAAACCTCAGAACCTACAGAACCTCAACATGACCCTCTACCCCTTGACATTTCAACAGAGTGACCAGTCCACCATTATACTGGTCAGCTGAGAGGCTAATTAACCCACTTGTAAACCTGCCAAAGCTGCCACAGACCAGAGCATTCACTATTGATGCCATCTGATCTCACCTGGACACTTCAAGAAGCCAGGTGGCTCTCTGTCTTCTGGTGTCCATGAATCCTTTTTTTCTTGGTTAAAACCCTTGTTTGTACACTGAAATTTATGGAAGGAAGACTTTTGATGCTAAATGCATTAATAAGCCTGTGACTGCTTCCCTAAGTGTTGATGAGTGGGTGGTTTGCTACTGGAACATCAGGCAAAATTATCTTGGGTTTTGCCTTCAGTCTTCATTATTGGAACAACTGACTCACTAAGTGTTATGCCAGTAAATGCCATCTTGTAGAACAATGAACAGGAAATACAAACCTTCAGACTAAAGGTCATTGGTTGTTGTAAATTACTCTAATTGAGATAGAGGAGGGGCTCTATCTAGCAGTCAGAGATAAGATGCTGCCACTATCCAGATCTGACCAAACAGCAACTGCATCACAGTGTCCCTATCTCAACTCCAGCCAAGCAGATGTTCTGGCAGACGTCATTTCCAGGAATCCCATCAGCTCAAGATTCCACAAGCTGTTAAACCTTGACAATGAAAGAACAGTGCCATCTTTGGAAAACATCCTTCTACAAATCAGTACCATGACTTGTTTGAGTGGCATTTTAGAAGTATAACATACGGAAGTACAACATAGACCAAATTTATGAATAACAACTTCTTGTTTTGTGAGTCAGATACAGATTCTTGCACCATTGTCAAACAGGAACGGTACCAGAATCTGCATTGATACTGAAGCTGTTCTCCACGAAGTTTGTCTATGTAGTCTGTACCATGTTTAATATAAGCCACATGTTAGTGAGACTGCTAAATAACTGTCTGTACTACGTTACATTTTCTATCAAATCATCAATTATGTACTGAAGAAATTTGAACAAATAGGTTTCTCCAGGAACAAACGTAATTAATCTGTCTTACTGATCATACTGCAGGTACCGCTCAACATATCTACTACATTCATTATAATCTGTTCAAAGAGCACCGGGTTCCAGCCAGGCTGCTCACAGGCACTTTGTTTTCTCCTTCAATCAATCTCAAATGGAGAGTATACAACTCTTGCAGCCATTGGGTACACCCAGTTTATAGTGCTTTCCTTATGAGGTAGCCATTAACACCTGGGTGGACTGAGACACATAGTCACAGTGTTTTGTCCATGTTACTGCATGTTACTGTACCCACAACTAGGTGTTTGCACATATTCTTGCGGCCACCATCTGGTCATCTACTAATGGATTCATGGGTTCTTTTAAGTGCACAAGGTTGTATACTGTACAATAGGGTTGTGACAATACTATGAATGTCTGCACAGAAAGTTAACTCCAAGGCTTTTACACCTGGTCACATGTAGGCTCTATCCCAGTTCAACCTCAAGCTCATTTAAATACTAGCCTAGCACCATAGACAGCTCACCCACCACGTCCCAACCAATGTACATGTACTTAGTTTGGTGAACAAATAGTGTACCATTGTCTATGTAGATATTTTCAATATCTGCTCCAGAAGCAACATCTTTCTAGAAGGCATTGTGTATTCATTTTTGACATCTTCAACACATAGTGTCCATCTTAATAACCCCAAGAGAAGAAGCAACTGGCAACCTATTTCATCCTCAAGTAACTGTTAAGATCAAAGACCTTTTAACCAATTCTAAAATTTTATGTCACAATAGCACTTCCTTACATCCAGCTAGACAAGATAAACTATCGACAAGATAACCTATCCCAATAGATACAATAATCAAAGAGAAGACCCAGCATCTTTGCCCATCCCAACAGCTTCCAGCTCAGGTGGCTTCCTCACTCCACCCATTCCAACACCATAAACCAGGGAATGAAACATCATAGAGCTCATTTCAGGCCACCATTTTCTAATCATACTGATGATGAAGCTGTTACTGCCTCCTCATC
Organism: Haliotis asinina; assembly: GCF_037392515.1. Lineage (NCBI taxonomy): Eukaryota > Metazoa > Mollusca > Gastropoda > Lepetellida > Haliotidae > Haliotis > Haliotis asinina. The sequence continues at coordinate 16,964,646 of NC_090291.1, forward strand.
CATCACCAGAGACTGACATGAGAAGGTCCAGCATGAAGGATGGGTACAACAGGAAAGCCTGAACATAAAGCTACAGCTAACATTCTGATGCTGTCAGTATAGATTGTATTGTAGCCTTGAGACATACCATCTACTTCTGACATTTTGCATGGGGGACTGAGTAGGAAGGTTGAGTGAGTGGTTGAGTGGTTGAGAAAGTGGTTGAGAGAGAGGTTGCGTGAGTGGTTGAGTGGTTGAGTGAATGGTTAAGTGAGTGTTGGATGAGTGAGTGAGTGGGTGAGTGAATGGTTGAGTGATTGGTTGAGTGAGTGTTGGATGAGTGGTTGAGTGGTTGAGTGAGTGGTTGGGTGAGCATTGGGTGAGTGGTTGAGTGAGTGGTTGAGTGAGTGGTTGACTGAGTGAGTGGTTGAGTGAATGGTTGATTGATTGAGTGGTTGAGAGAGTGTTGGGTGAATGAGTGAGTGGCTGAGTGAGAAAGAAACCAGAATGTTCCTCTCATCATCATGAGGTAGGATACACAGCATTCTGACACATATCACTGGATGTTCACCTCTAGGATTTATCTGGGATTCAAGATGAATGAGTGAGTATGACTTTCCACCATAATTAGCACATATCCCTAACACTGACCTCAGAAATGGGCTTCACACATTGCACACCAGGAATCAACCCTGGATCCAAAGTGTGACAAATGAACATTTTTAACCCACAGAAATTGGTCTGCTGGGGCATTCCACTGAACAGAAAATGACACAGAGGCTACATACTCGTGGGGTGTCATGATATAGGTGTCTCACCATATGATATGGATATTGATACCAAGGTCATGGTACGATACACATTGTGAGAAGTATTTTGAACATTATGTGCATAACAAGCAACCATTACCTTGATGGTAAGTTGTCTGATGTTGAAACTCTAATTCACTGAAAACTTGTCAACAACAAATCCATTTTATTTCTGTTATAGGTAGAGTTTAATAGAGAAAGTACAACTACCAATCAGCCAAGTACACGCCTGGGACTAGTCAGTTTTCAGTTTGGGCAATCAAATAATGGTGTTTTAGTTGTCCGTGGACAAGTAGATAATTTCCACTTATGGTTTCAAACTGCAAATAATCTTGGATTTCATATCTGCTCATAATGAAGCTATTAAATTTCACAATAATAATAAAGTAGAGCTAGTAGAGAGTGAAATTATCACTCTTCAATTAATAGCCAATAAACATTAACATCAAGCATGATGTCATAAAATAAGGGCAAGTGGAAAATTAGTCAGGACAAGTTGCTTTCTTGAAGTCACTTGCACTGTGGCAAGTGCACTCCTGCACTCACTCTCAGCAAGTCATGTTTGCTGTTTTGTGTAAAAAATACAAGAGACAAATGTGATAAGACTCAAAATAGTAATCGACATATGTAAAAAAAAGACTGAATCGATACAAAATTATATATCATATATCTTATACATATCATATCATGCAAAGCTTGCTGACGATGCACCGGTGAATCGTGACATTCCTAATATAAACCCTAAATAAACATGCACAGCCACCTATCTCTGCCACCTTATATGCATAGATGTTGATAATACTTCTGACTGGTGAATATTTTGTGGAAATTGACTAATCTAATATTCTCACTCACGGATGGTATGCAACATCTGGTACATTGTTCAGCAGAAAGTATACATTCCTGGTCTGGCATCCTGGGATGGGTAACATTTGGTAAACTCAAATGTCAATGCAATTATACTATCATAGAGCCAAAAAAGCTGTAATTCTGCATGTAAACGAAAACAGTCAAAAGGGATGCTGTGTCCAGCATACCTGGAAACAAGACTACAAATATGACTCCCAATTTGTGTCTTTTTTTTCTTACATGTTTACAAAATTGTAAATCCGGAGTTGAAATTCAGAAAGAATTCCTGTAGTCTTGAATTCAGATGAGTTGTCTCAAAATGCAACATATAGCCCTATTGAAACTTAAATCTGGCAAGCTCAACTAATTTTGAATACACAAATTAGAACATACATGATGTGACTGAGTGACTTGAGTTTTACACATTGAGTTTTATGCCACACTCAGCAATATTCAAGACCATAAGACATAAAGTGTAACATGCTTTAATGTCAACAAATGCTTGTTTGTTGAATGCTTTTCATATAATTGATATATTTAAAATGTGCATAATATGGTCCCTTTCTGATGGCTTGATCAGGTGGTAACAAGGTTGAGTCAGACGATAAGTTAATATCCCAGGTTGAGGGTGTTGACACTTTCTACCTTCCTGTTGCATCTTTGGACAATCCAAAGGACTTCCCAAGAAAACAAAGGATTAAAACAAAACTGGCAGATACAGAAGGAACTTCTCCTCTCTCCCATCTCATTCTATGTCTTTTTGGTCACTTCATGGCTTGTTTTAAAGCGTTCCCCCTCCTTTGTTCGATCTCAAATTAGAACATCAGTTAAGACATTTAGGACAATTTGAGTCACTTTAAGTTCTTGGCTAGCTAGTTGACAATGACTGTTAAGGAAAATGCCTTAAACCACCCAAGATGGTAGAGTAAGTGAATGATATTAGTTATAAGTTGCACTCCACAATATTCCAGCAATACGGCAGCAGTATGTAAGTAATCGTGTCTGGACCAGATGAATCAGTGATTAACAGCACGAGCACGAACCTACATAACTGGGATATAATGACATATGTCAACCATGTCAACAAACCAAACCATCCAATCCTGTTAGTGTGCTGAAGACCAATTCTAACCTTTATCATTTAAACATTTAAGGCATTTTGAGGCACTGAAAGCTCCTTAGTAACTGTATGATGGTGACTGCTAAAGCCAATGCCCTAAACCAGCCATGCTGCTAAATGTTACATGACTGTTTAACCTCCAGCAGCTCAAGTACACAAGGTATAAATCTTCAAGTCCCAGACCCAACTTGAACCTGTTGAATCACCCTTCTAAGCAATACTGGAGAAACTCTGTCAAGATCTAAACCAACACAAACACAACAAATAATTGTTTACATTGCTTTATTATTTTGACTGATACCCTCTTTTGATATATTACATGGTAAACTCCTTTCTCCTCCTAGTCAAGTTAACATTTTCAGGCTATGCAAAGATAATGGGGCTTGGATAGAGTGAACAGCCAATGGGCATTTAGGGTTCAGCTGAGTTAAGGTTGGGGCTAGTCTGTCACACAAATCTTCAAGCAAAACTATCAACATTTTCAAGCATGTCTACAGTACTTACCAGATCTCAATTTCTTTAGCCTGACAGAGATTGTCTTAGCAGCTTCACACATAAATTAGATGGTAACAAATAAACCTGTTCAAATTGAAAAGGAGTCTCAACTGCATGGGAAATTCTGAACCTGTGGGAATGTAGACTAGCTTCATTATGCTTTGCAGGGAGGGCTAAGCAATAGGGCAAGTAATGTGGTTCATGGACAGTGGGACAAGACTAATGTAAATGGTCAGTTAACAAAAAATACTATTTTTTATTTTATACCCTAAATGGTAGGGGGACCAAAAACACTTTACTTTGGAAGAAATTAATAATTCAGAAAACTTCACATTTAAAAAAGATTCATTTCACTAACAGAATACTAGTCAAGTTTGTAGGAAGATGCTGAAAATATTATGAAAAATATAGAATTTTTGGTTCCATTTTCCGTTTGCTGTATTCAACATGATGTCACAATAACAATTCTGACCAACATCTGTACCAATCTATTAGAAATCTTTTTTTATCATCTCCCAGGGTGATGGTCAAGCCCAGTACAGTTAAGAAAGTCTAGACTGTCTCATCTCTAGCCAGATATTGGGAACAGTCCTAGACTCAGTTTGAATGTGTCTTGTACATTTTTAAAAAATCAACTGTATTCCTAGACTGAAACCGAAAATTTATACGGCCATTACCAAACAGCTCGTATTTATCAGTATTTAACCCCTTTGTAAATTTTGAAGTATCCAAGCCACTTTTCAGTGTGAAAACTGTAAATCTATTACTGTAACAAAATTATCTTATTCATATAATTTGTTTTCAGTCCACAACAAATAGTGTGTATATAGAACACAAAGCTGCCGTATGAAGTACCTGAAGGTTACATTCCCATCCCACCAGGTACCCATTTGTTGCTGGGTTGATTAAGACAACTTTTTGACAAAGTCACTTCACTGAAAAGACATCACATGTAATGTCTTTAAGCTTGGAGCAGGACCAGGCTCTCATGAGTCATGACATATAAAATAATTTCTGTTTGACAATTGGGGTGATGGGGTAGCCTAGATGTTAAAGCATTTGTTCATAATGTAACGAAGACCCGGGTTCAGTTTCTCACCTGGGTACAATGTGTGAAGCCCAAATCTGCTGTTCCCAGCTGTGATATCGCTGGAATATTGCTAGAAGTGGCATAAAACCATATTCACTCACCTGTCAACATCACATGTTTAACTTTTCTTAGAGGTATATAGAGAAGTGGAATGGTTCAATAACAGAAGAAGGAACAAGAGACATTAATAAAACAAATCATCACAAAAAGGTACTTATTCTCAGTCTCAAAAATAATTTATTAGTTAACAGACAAGAGAATGTTGCGGGTGTGTTAAAGTTGTTGTGGAGTAAGATTTTCCTTCATACTGCTTCCTGGTGCCACATGTCGAGGGCCTCACACAAACCTGAGGAAACATTGAACAGTGGAATGCGTGCTATATATAGACAGCAAATGCGTAAACTCCTAATTGACAACTCCTCCAGGGATGAAATGGCTCTAATTAGTTCCTGTTTCACAGGTTCTGTTTCATATGGCTTAGGTACAGTTTCAGAACTCAGTGTGGCACTGACATTTATACGTAACGTTGACAAAATTGAAACAATCACATTATGGCAACAGCTTCATTAGAGAAATTAGAATGAGCTGGAAACATTTTTTTAAAATTCGACCTGAGTGTCAGAATTTTATACTTCTGCAAACAAAAAAAGAGAAATGGATGTGGGAGGTATTTTACTGATAAAGAAGCTGAGTACCATTATTCAGATGTCACTGTAACGTAGACTGACTAAACCAGAGCTTATCTCATGCATGCAGACGTTTGTAGACAGATGCCATTTTCATGATGCCTCAGAGTGTGCTAGGGTTTAATTTATGTTATTTATGATATTTCATGAAGTACAGAGCAGGAGACATGACTTTCACTATCACCACATTTAGCAATAGGGCAGCAAATCTTCTGTTAGTCTGTCATACAGATCCTGAAACAAATATGTGCAACCTGTGCAAGCCTAGAAAGTGCAGCAAGTCTTGATTAACACAGTTTCTATGCTATCATACCACATAAAGACTTTGGGGATGGGTACTATGAACGTAAATCTAAGAACAAATTTATCATGGCCTTGTTTACAAGTTTTGCATGATGCCAAACTGTCCTTCTGTGTGGAAAGCTATGGGTATTACAACAGAGTTAAGTAATTAAGTCCACAACAATCCTGTCAGCAAGTGTGTCATGCATCATGGGTACAGAAAAGGTTAAACCCATTTGTTTTTTTAGGGCTGTTTGATGTACGTTAGACAAGGATCAGACTTGTCAGATGTCATAACTAACATTTGTCATATGTCGGCAATGGTGGCTGTCGCTTCAATGTACAGTTACATCACCGCGAGCCAACACCGCTGTCTTCACAGATCAGATCAAGGGGTACTTGCAGACACACGCAAACAGTCTGTGTGTAGAACTTAATGAGTTGGGGTAGTTTTTAAAACTTCTTCACAAGAGAAAGGTTAACCATACAATAGCTTAAACATTCCATATAAAACATTCAGATTTTGGTTGTATTTAATGCCAAACCAGTTTTGTTTTTTTTCCATACATTTTGTCTACATCAAGAACCTAGGTGCAAATGGTTGAATTAGAAAGTCAGGATGTTTTTAGAATGACTGTTTAATGTTTCGAAGGCTCATAGCCAGATTTGAAAGTCAAAAGAAAACTACAAATTGTAGACTGAAAAAAAAAATTCAACTGAATAGAGAATTTTGGTGTGGTTGCATTTATTCAATTTGAAGGCAGGTTCATGAAGTAAAGAATTAGGTTCTGTATTGCTACTTGTAACCCTCCAATAAAAGCAGTCCCTGTGATAATTCAGCTGCACGTTTTGTAACACTTTTTCATTATGGTTTCGGATCTCATATGAGAAATGTCTTTCCATCAATGAAATCAAAGATGTGTAACTGATACATTATGATATATATTTCACATAGTCAACAATGACCATAGATACCTTTCATAAAGAACACTTAGGCCAATCTGACCAGTCCCATGGGAATGCTAACCAATCAAGTATATCCTTCTCAAGAGTCAACAATTAGTTTTCATCATCATCATCATCATCATCATCATCATCATCATCATCAAAACATCCATATAGCGCCAGTTCCAGTCCAAAATTACTGCTCAGAGACGCTCTCCGAACAACAACAAAAAATGAGTTAACGGAAACATTTGCAATGCACGTTTCCAAGGAATGAAAGACTTTAAATTATTTAATCAAAACAAAATTTAATCTAAACATCAATCTGCATAATTTTAATATATTTACTGAACAGTTTGTCACTTACATTCTTGCACATTGGTGAAATCAATATGCAAATGGCCTTCTTGAATTGACCCGTGAAGATCAGTGTTAGAACTGTTCCTCAGTAACCCTTGTTTGTAAGAGGCGACTAACGGGATCGGGTGGCCAGGCTTGCTGACTTGGTTGACGCATGTCATCGGTTCCCAATTGCACAGATCGATGCTCACATTGTTGGTGACTGGATTGTCTGGTCCAGTTTCGATTATTTACAGACTGCCACCATATAGCTCGAATATTGATGAGTGTGACGTAAAACTAAACTCACTCACTCAAGTTGTCTGAAGAAAGGAGTCCTTAGCTTTTTTGTTTGCTTGTTTGTTGTGCAACACAAAGCAATATTCCGACTGTATGGTGATGGTCTGTAAGTTATTACTTAATTAAATGGTCAAAAGCATGAAGATCTACGTACGCAACTGGGATATGATGACATGTCCACCAAGTCAGCGATTCTGACCACCTGATCCCATTAGTTACAACTTACGTAAAGCATGGGTTGCTGAAGACCAGTTCTGACCCACACCTTCATGGGTTGATTCGACAGTGGTAATAAATTATCAACTCTCCAATATGTGACACAGATGGAAGGAGAAGAACCAAATCTTACCTTCACTTCCCAACTTGTGCAGCTGCCTTGCCGACCTGGTCCCACCGTCTCCATCCACTATAGGCATGAGGGCTATCTGTGAAGAAAAACACACTGCTATTAAACACATTACCATTGACTGAGACCTGACTTCAAACTATTTATGAAAATCATATGCAGAAACAGAGGGGTCTGGTGGGTGGGTGGTTCAGGGGTGCACCCCCCATCCCACCACCCAAATTCACTGTGGAATCACTTGCACTCTATTCATTGCATCATGAGTGAGTTTAGCTTTATGATGTTTTTAGCAATATTCCAGCAAATATCAATATCATGGTTGGGGTCACCAGAAATGGGCTTCATACATAGTACCCATGTAGGGGAATCAAACTTGTGTCTTCAGCATGAAGAGAAAGCACTTTAACCACTACGCTACCCCACTACCCCATTACATCAAGAAGCCAGATAGTGATGGTATTACTACACATTGGAACCAGTGTGTAAATACAATATGTCTTAACATACTGACACAGCTGATTTGTTTCATAGAATGTTGACTGGACAGAAAATCTTTACAACAGCTGTGGCTTGAATGTACAGCTATGGAAATAACATCGATGAATATTGTTCAGAACGATGAGCAAAACCTTGCCTGATATTACTTTATCTGGGCCTGCTCACAAGTGATTATTCACAAGCACATTGGTGACATGGTGTGTGGATGGTTAATGTTAATAGACTTACAATTAATATTTGTTGAGCTGACATGAAATTTTCTGAGTTAATACACAAAAAATACCTTATAAATTACAAAAATATGAACTATGAGAAACAGTTAAACCAAATAACATCTTCCAACCAAAATTGCCTGCCAAGGTTCTTTATTTTGAATCCCAGATAAATCCTGGTGAGTATGAAGATAATCATCCAATGATATGTGGCACTGTAGTGTTTCTTGCATCCTACTCCACTACAGACAGGACCAATATTATAATTTTCTCAAAAATGTTTTTTATATAATATTTCATGTGTATATTTAAACTGTGATATATCCGCTTTTCCCTATCAAAAACATGTAGGGTATTACATTGAATCACAGACATGGGTGTCCCGAGGACCCCAAATTTTAGTTTTAAGGGTCCTTGCAGACAATATGAGAGGGCCTGTGAAGTAACAGTGTAGAGAATTAGTGTTAAGGGTCCTTGCAGACAATAGGAGGGGCCTGTGAAATAACAGCATAGTGAACTGTATATTTTGAAAATTTCTTTAGAGGCTGGAATGAATCGGTGATCATGTGATCTGATGAATGACAAGATGCATGTAACTGTTTTGAAAGAAACAACCAAACACTCATCAAGGTCATAGATGTGTTGTAGGTACAGTATAATGGTATTGTGTATCCTTCTGGATGCTGTGGTATTTGAGCGTACTGTACGTACATTTGCAAACTGTAAAACCATGTACATATATGCTGGCATATATACATCAGTTTATGGATGTACAAAATCTGATAAAACACATCTCTTCTTATGACACAATTACATTGATGTGTATACCTGTTTTCTAGCACTTGAGTAACTCAACAATACAGGCTCAATCACTCATTTAAAAAAAACATCTTCTCAGAGATGTACATGTATTTCGAAAACATGTTTGTTTATTTTGCAGATGAACTGTATCAATCAAACAAAACTCTTAGTAAAAACAATCATGCATGCATGCTGTGCAGGTATTCAGGTAACAGTACTTATCATCCTTTCATTCATTGTGTTTAAACATTTACGCTGCTGTCCGAGCTGGCCTTGACATAACTACCTGTCTCTTGAATTACTAAGGTGAACTACTAAGCTGTAGATTCAAAGTCTGGGACATGAAATAGAATTCTTATAATATTTATTCATCTAGAAATTACAGTGTGTATTTGCTTTTCTCATTTGGCTTCACGCACAAGCCTCATACACTATGACTCAAACAACGTGGATCTCCAGACAGATCTTGCATCCCTCCACACTACCACTTGTTCAAACAAACTGCATTATCAAAGTAATGATATGTTTCGAATGCATTAATGTACACATTGTTACTCGTGAGTTGGCTGAGAGTGTCTGGCTGAATCATCCAGGTTATTGAGTTAATACTCCCAGCCACCCAGAAGAACTGTCCTGTCTACCCTACAACTACTTATCTGTCTACATCATACCTACATCATCGAGACATCTCCAACAAGAAAAGTCAGAGTCATAGTCTGAATCTGCGTCCTTGTCAGTTGTGTCATTGGTTTCTTAAAACTGACCGACATGAGGACGAACTAGATTTTGTTTTAGCCCATCCTCCACACAGTTTACCCGTCTCGGACGTTGGGACGGGCTATCTTTCCTTCACCGATTATCATAATGTTCTGACATGACTTTCAAAGCAAGAAAACAAAAGTCAAGTAAATTTGGGCATTTTTTAATTCTTTCTAAGCCAGGCCATTTTTACTTCTTGTTTTATGGATCCACTGTATTGTTTTAGTGGCCATAAATGTTAACTTACAAGAAATGTTTTCTTACACTATTTTTTCGTCTCACTTACTCTTAATAAATGGCCAAAGTAAACAACTTTTAGTATTTGTAATGGATTTATTTGTTATTTTCCCTTCTGCCTTAAGGTTTTCTGGGCACAAAAATCTGGAAAACAAGAAACACAATTGGTCTGGGCTTACATAAATTCAGAGAGATCACCATTGTGTGCTGTTTGCTTTCAATGCAAGGTAATAAAATGTCATTATCATTTCCAATCTCTTAATCTTCATATCGTTAGATATTAGTAAAACACAGGTTACTTACACGTCATAAAATTGGTTATTAGGTCGTATCAGATGTATTAGCATATTCCGTGAATTTCGTAATTACATCTGTATACTGAGGTAGGGCTGAGAATAATTTTTTATCAGGTCTAGATACATTGCTGCTGTCTACCCTACAATCAGTATAGACTTTACATATAACATACTGTCTACCCGACAACTAATTAACATTCTACCTGCAGCCCCAGTCTAACTTTCCTGAGTCATCCATCATGACTCAGATTGTTAAAAAACATTTGTGTATATGCCCATCTTGAGCCTTGTTAGATGCTATACAGTTATATAAAAGATTGTAGTTAAGGTAATGTAGTTAAGCCGATAAGGTCTCTGTGTAGTACAGTACAGAGAATGAGAAAATAACCCTCAATAGGGGTTGTGAACTGTCACTTTCCATAATAAGGAATATAAAACATGCCATCATTCACTTGAATGTGAGATCTGTATGGGTAGATGTGCAGCTGTACAGTTGGACACTCAGCTGTATGGGGTGGATGTACAGCTATATGGGTAGATGAACAGTTGAATGATTAGAAGATGTGCAGCTGTATGGTCGAAGTTGTGCAGCTGTGTGGGAGGATGAACAGCTGTGTGAGTGGATGAAAAGCTCCATTGGTTGCTGCTGTATGGGTAGATGTGCAGCTGTATGGATGGGTGTTCAGCTGTATGGGTAGATGTACAGCTGTATGGGTAAATGTGCAGCTGTATGGATGGGTGTTCAGCTATATGGGTAGATGTACAGTTGTATGGGTGGATGTACAGCTGTATGGGTGGATGTATAAATGCATGGGTAGATGTACAGCTGTATGGGTGGATGTACAGCTGTATGGGTAGATATTTTTACGGATACCTGCGAAGCTGTACTATTAGCATATTGGAAGATAAGTGGGCTGAGAGATCTACTGAGACAGATCCATAGATCAGTCAGCAGACTGATACTCATGCTGGGAGAACCTCTTCCACACTTTCTATTGAAGTCCTGGGCCTTCCAACAGCTACTTAATGGATTTCTTGATGTGTGGTAGGCTCCAGGCTAACGTTGCAGTTAAATGTCTTATTGATAGTGTCAGCTATGCTTTGACACAAGCCTGAGTAAATGAACCATACTATTCAGTACCCGCTTTTTGATCCACCCAGGTTATTGTGTCTGACCCATTGTCAATTTGCAGCCATTACATTAACCTCCCTGTTGCATCCAAGAACATCATGACTTTATTCAGGCCAACAGGCTCCAGCTTTAGTTTTTAAGTGTATTATTTTAGAGGCCACAGTCAAGACACTCTTGTAATTTCTTAATAAACCTGATCTACATGTGGGGCCTTGCTTGCTGTATAGCTATAAACATGAATGAACGCATTATGAATGAAGCGTCGTGCATCAATGACCCTTGTGAAACCACGTGAATGTACAACTAGCGCAGTTTCATCAATGGCATTACCCAGGATGCACTTCTCCGTCACATCTAACCTGTGTGAGAAGCCCTCAAACTCAAACTGTTTCATAATTTTTGCTTTAATGACATGGCATAAAGAAGAGAGAGGACAACAGAACGACAATAAGGGAACATGGTCGACATACTGGGTAGACAGGGGGATCTGAAGAGTCTTAACAGTGGCAGAGGGATGAATCATTAAGGCTCACAGTACAGGGGTGAACGCTACAGGTATATTGATGAGAATGATTCATCACACACAATATGAAACCTGCAGCCACTTCCTTGCAAATGTCTGTCAGTCTGCATGTTCAAGGCCAAATGGCATTAACATATCATTTAAATGAAGACGAAGTGTACCTGACGCAAGGTTCAACAATGTTTGGTTTTTTTTTCTTTTCAGATTACAAAAATATCAAGCAGTTCCAACCTTATTGCCAGTCTCACTGTATATTAAGTGTGACATGCATATGTATGTAAAAGAAAGTCTGCCTCACAGCACTGTCTGTAGAGCCATAGTGTAATACATTAATAATTTAACACTTTGTTTCATTGTAAATACAATGTAGGGTCTATTCACATTTGTAGATAGTTTTCAAATTTTAGCTGTGGGAAAACAAACATTTTCCTTACCAACTTGTCATAACAATCAATGGACCACTTGACTTGTGATTCATACCTACAATAATCAATTCATGTTGATATATTGGACATGTTCTCTGGTGAGAAACTGTTCACATGCATGTATGCACATGTTCACACAATCATATATTATAAAACACTACTACTATATACTTCTCCACTAACTTGGGGGAAACAACTGCAAACCTTCTGCAAATGAACACGCACACGAACATCTGTGTTTTGATGTAAAGTTTTGCTCAGAATTCGACAATTTTCACTGAATTTCATCATTAAATTTTATTGAAGTCATGATATCTTTTCAACGTTATAAATTTGTTTTACAATACTTCAGTTCATGTATAAACAGTGCCTTGAAACAGATGCAATATTTAGTAATGTCTAGTTTAGAACAGTTGACAGGAGTAAGTGGTTATATTAACTCTAGTTAGTCTAAACTTTTGATGGGATGGATATACTAGTATATCTGGGGAACCATGGATATACATGGGGACCATCCCATGTGGTAAGCCAAATCAGCAACAGTCTTTAATTTCATCCTTCTCATGCTGCAGGAATTAGAGAATATTTATATGATGTTCCTATTATTTCAACTAGCAACACAATGGAAAAAGAACATTGTTCCCATTTGTTGGACAATATTGATATTGTACAACACACAAGCAACAGATGCAAGATGACAAGAACTCCATGTTCAGTAACTAAGTAACTGTGTGTGTGTGTGTGCGTGCGTGCATGCGCATGCGTGTGTGTACATGTACGTGTGTGTGTACATATATGTGTGTGTGTGTACATTTACGTGTGTGTGTACATGTGTGTGTGTACATGTGTGTGTGTGTGTGTGTGTGTTTAAGTGAGTGAGTGATTGATAGTTTGAGTGTGTCCATGTGTGAATGCTGGACCATACCACCCAGTGATTACAGCATTACACTAAACTGTTCATGACTTGCTTGTATACATACAAGCCAAAGGATGCATGAGTCATTGCCATACAATTCTGTCTTCGATGTAAAGAAAGATCTACAGCAAATTTTCACCTGCGACAATGAAACCAGGACAAACGAGACTATAACAAAAGCATATCCACCTTTATTATGTGAACATTTACATATTTTACTCAATTATCCACCTCTGTAATATGTCAAGTTTACTATGTCAAGTATGAGACATATCCCCTTGAGATTTAAACATGTTTTCTCGTGACTAGCATAAAAGATATAGCAACAACCTGACCTGATGTGTTTAAACGTCATGGCTATCTCACTGGATGGGCTCTACAATATTCTCTGCTATATGACATGATGTAAATGTGGCCTGTTTTTCTTAAGCTGCAGCCCTATTTGCACAGCAGTTCAGTGCAGTGTATTCAGTATGTAAACAGATTTGTTTTCGGAAGTCTGAGAGTTGTTTTACTGACATACTTTTCTCCCCTGTTTAGCACTGGATCAAAACAACCTGCATATGACCGAGCGATCACATTCAGTACAAGTCTATGTCAATGAGTTCCTCATGTCTTCAATGTGATAAACGCAAAAGGCACATTCTTCTGATTTCTGACATTTCTAATCTTGTAGCCATTAACATGCTTGTAAACCTACATTTCACATGTCAGTGCTATGTACACATAAACAAGTGCATTCTGCTGAAAACATTAGTACTGTCGAACATGAAGATGAAACATAAAAAAGGATCTAAAAAGAAATATAAATTTTCTGCTACATGATGAGACATTCCATCTGAAAACAATATATCTATGTGTACATTTTTTCACAACCACAAAGATTTGAGAGTTGAAAAATCAGAGTGAGTGAGTGAATTTTACTTGGCATTTAGCAATTTTTCAGCAATATGTAGGGAACACTAGATATGGGCTTAGCACAGTAGCCATGTAGGGAATCAAACCCTGGGCATGACAATCAAATGCATTAACCACTAAGCTATACTATCACTCCTGAAAAGTCAGAGATAAAAGCCCTGGCCACATTACAAGGCTGGTGCTTGGTTGAGTGAGTGAGTGAATGAACGAGTGAGTGAGCGAGCGAGCGAGCAAGCATGTGAGTGTGTGTGTGTGTGTGGCTGAGTGGGTGAGCGAGTGAGTGAGTGTGCGAGTGAACGAGCAAGTGAGCGAGCGAGCAAGCAAGCGTGTGAGTGTGTGTGGGTGGCTGAGTGAGCGAGCGTGTGGGTGGTTGAGTGGGTGAGTGAGTGAGTGAGTGAGTAATAATAGTAATATTCCAACGATATAGTGACAAGACATGCCAAAATTGGGCTTCAGACATTGTACCTATATTACATATTATGGGAAGAAAGGCAAGGTGGATACATCCTTGACTCAAAACCATGATCACCATGTCCTGCTTCAACAAGGGAAGCAATTCAACACAGCAAATTTCATCATCTGTAGCATAAGAGGACCCTCTCAAGAGTTACTGATCATCTAGCAACATATCCTGACTACTGCTCTACACAACTTAGAGCGATTAGTGATTTGAATCCCATGCCACTAATCGCAATGTTCCACCAATATCTGGGTGGTCAGATGGACGACCAGTTAAACCATTTGCTCAACACGCCAAAGGCCCAGGTTCAGTATGAAATCGATTAATTGGAAGATCACTAGCGCACACACAACGCTATTAAAAAGTCATCAAATGTAAACATGTATGTTTGGGATTAACTTCCTCAGTAAAGTACAGGGTCAGTAGGGTAGGCTAGTGGCTAAAGCGTTCGCTCGTCATGCCAAAGACCCTGGTTCAATATCCCACATGGGTACAATGTATGAATCTGTTCCTGGTGACCCCAAACCATGATTTTGCTGGATTATTACTAAACTACTAAACACACTCACTCACTCACCAAACTAACAGGAAGACTCAGGTCATAACACACCTTTGTCACCTACAAAATCTATGATTAGCCTCCAACGTTAAGAAGCAATGCGTTTATCTGGCCACAGGTGACAGAAATCCTGACTGTAACAACTCGTTATCTAACCTGATCTACAATCAGAAGACAATCAACAGGTAGTTGAGGAAAGACTATGTCTATTAATAGAACGCAGGTAATGAGGGTCAACCACCGTATTTGACATTTCTGTGTCAGACAATCTGACTAGGACAAGTAGCATGTTAGAATTAGGTATGTAGCTGATAAATCAATTGTCCTGTATTGAATATAATTATATGAGTGGCCATACTGATTCAATAATAACCATCTTCATTTTCATTACACTACAAGTAGGTACATATCACACAAAACAATCTTAGAATTTTTTAGAGGGAGTGAGTGAGTATGGTTTTATGCCCCGGTGTCCCTAGCAAAAATATTGCAGGAGAATTGCTAAAATTAACATAAACACTTATTCACTCACTCCATCTTTTTCTTGTTTTGCTTTAAATGATTTGTCATCAGATGAGCGCTATGTAAATGCATATTTTACACTGATAATGTGGCAGATGACACAGGTTAAAAATAAAATGCTAATTTCACGAACCTTGCCACAAGAGCATTTACTATACATTCGTAAACTGAAGGTAATAATTATGTAAATTAAGCACTCTCATTCGCTCAGTTCCTGTATGAAAAGCAGTCAAGTAGCCATTAAGTTTCACATAATTTTTAAATCTTTACATTTTGCCACACACATAGGATCGGTAGACTGACATTTAGTCCCAGAAATATAGTTATCATATTATGAAATATAAAAAAATATATATTAATCTACAAGACATAAGCATTTGGAGCCCTGAATCGTAACTTATGGCATAGAGGTGCAATAATCTAGACTTGCTAAATCATTCTATTGAGTGAGTGAGTGACTTTAGTTAAATGACACTTTAAGCAATATTCAGTGAATGCCAGAAATGGGCTTCAAACAATGTACCCAAGTGAGAAATTAACCTAGGTCTTCAGCATGACAAGCCAACACTATAACCACTAGGCTACCCACTGCCCGTCTAAATAATTCTAGACTTGAAAAGGATTCCTATTCAACTGACTCTAACAGACATACCGACTAATAAGACTAGCTACATAACACTAAAATATATAACCTGTTGAAATTACTCACTCCAGAAAAGCATCTGGAGAGCCATATGCTTCATACAATTATCGATTCAACAATCCGTATGAATACCGAATTCAGCCATGTAGAGCATACATGACCTGAGTTTTTATTAAGTATGACATAAGTTGCAACTAAAGTTGGAACGTCCAGTCAAAGTTTATGGACCAATAATATCCAAGTGCTTATGGCACCTTGCAGGACGAGCTTATCATGCTACCTAAAAAGGACACAAACAGCAAGAACATGTTCTTATTTTTTGTTTTCAATATTTTTAAAAAGATGTAACACTGGGCATATTCTAGACAGTGGTACAGACCCTGAAGTATATATATCCAAGAAAGCCCACGCAAGTCTAGAAAATGTGGTAAGTCTAGATTTCCATAGCTTCAGTGAAGAAAGTCTCAGGGCTCCATTTCATCATATTATTTTTTTTTATTATGAACGTTTTTTCAGTAAAATATGTTCATTTCAGGGACTAGCTGTTAGTCTAAGCATAATCAAGAGACGAAGTAGAAGTCTGTACACTCATGATAATAAGGGTGTCTTTTTAACTTTGGCATTGAGACTGCAGGACTTTGTTACAGTGAGATTTGTTGAGAAAGAGTGAAGCTACAGTGAATTGAGTTTAGTATTTTTGTGATGGCATAGCATGTTAGCTGGATGTTGAAAAAACAAGACTCGAATGGAAGGTTTTAGACATCTTATCCACAGTGAATTCTCTGAGTATACGTAAGATGCTGACCAATAAAAACAAGAGTCCTCAGAAGATGACATATCCTGGTCCCCAAATATTTGAAAGTACAAGCTATTTAAAGTCAAGCTTTATGTATTTGAGACTTACTCCAAATTGTTATCAAAAATCTGTAAATAGCAAAAGGCACCACATAAAGATCTGTGCCATAAGTTCTGTGGAAAGATACTTTACTCTTTTCAAGTTGTGCTTTGGAACCATAGTCCATACCTCCCTTCTAAGACTAAGTCTGAATCATTTCCATGGAAACCGAGAAAAACAAAAATGATGAAAATATGTAAATAACAAAAGGCATTACTTTAAGTTCTGTTTGAAATATTTAACAATTTTTGTTGAAAAAAATATTAAGCGGTTTTTGAGTTACGCTCCAGAAACAAAATGATTACGGACATACAGATGAGCAAATGAGGCGTTGACTCTATCTCCTCGCATAACATGTCGGAGGGAATAAAGACATAATTCAGTCAAATCTTCCAAGCCATGAATCCTGCCATGCCTATGGGAGGTAACTCTGCACGTTGCTGCCTTCAGACAACTGGGTGACCAATGCCCCTTTGTGGGTAAGATGAGTGGGTATAGTTTTACATGTCTTTAGCAATATTCATAGAATATCACTGCAGAGGATTAAAGAAATGGATTTCTTATATAGTACCAATGTGGTCAATCAAACCTAGGTCTTTGATATGACAAGCAAACACTTTGACCACTCAGCTACCCAAGGTATGGATGAATATAAAAGTGAAAATGGATAAACATTTGGGGAAGTGGGGAGTTCATTGTCAATATGGATGAAGATGGACAACAGAGAGACCCATTGTGAGGTTTTGCTCATGATTCTTTACATTGTTTCCAGACTTCTTGGCCATAGCTTCATAACAGAATCAACCACTGACTGATAACAGAAAGATTCAAGACATTAGTCATAAGCAGTGCAGGTTGATGGTCTGAACCACACAAGCAAACTTAAACAATTCATATTGGAAAGGAGTGAGTGAGTGATCTTAGTTCTATTCCGCATTCAGCAATATTCCAGATATATGGCAGCAGTCTCAAAACAACCAAGTCTGGTCCAGACAATCAAGTGATTAATGGCATGAGCATCAATCTATGCAACTGGGATACAATGATGTGTCAATCCAGTCAGCATGCCTGACCACCCAATCCCGTTAGCCTCTTATGACAAGCAATGGGGTAACTGAAGATCAATTCTAACCCTGATCTTCACAGGTCATATAGGAAAGGAACAATTAACGTAAGGAGTATGGTTTACGTCAGTTTCAAATATTGATGCTCATGACATTAAACTGTGGATTGGTACAGATTTGATTATTGACAGACCGCTGTCATATAGCTGGTATAGTACAGTGTTGTACCTTATTACCTATTCGTGTACATTCATCACCTCATGAAACAGCTGCTTTAAAGAATGTGATTACCATTATTATCTAAACATTGTATGTAACAAAGAAATTTCAACACTCATCCGTAACAATGACACAACACATTCTGTGTCCCATGAAAGTGTCTCAAACACTTTATGTGCTAGTCCACAACTGACATCATGTCTGAGATAATGGCAGGTTCTGCATTTGGCAGGTAGGTCCGGAGGTGACTAAACACGCTGATGATGTAATAAAACCCGACAGGCTGAGACATAATTAACTCCCACTGCTGCAGTGGGTGGTCGACATCAGTAACACTGTCATCTTTATTCTCATCTGCTTCATGATCTCCCTACCAGCATTAACACTGTATACATCATATAAACATCGCAGTAACTCTCATCAATAGGATTACTGACTATAGCCAAATGGCAGTTATAATTTGAATATTAAAAGATACTAATTTTTGCTGAATTAACATAAATCATTAGCTACTTAAGAAAACCGGGTACATCTTCTATGCATAAACTCGAAGCCTTCTTTCTCATTCTGTATTTCAATGGGATTCAATCTCTGGATAAACATCCATAAACATTATATGTAGGTACACACATTACTCAACATCTGTGAATAAAGCATGAAAGATCCCCTTCATCAAAAAGGACAGGTAGTTTAAAGGTAGACTGAAGCGAACAAAGACTCCTTGTTAGTACCTATGAATGACAAACTCAGTAAAAAACATTCACTACAAAGCCTTGAGCAGTAAGTTAAAAAGATCACTGAATAAACAATCTAATATTACAAAGTTATCAACTTACTCTATGAAGAGCCTATCAAGTGAACTAAACTGAACTAATTCAAAGTGACGGAAACATGGTGTTTTACAATGACAGACAGACAACAATGCGATACACACAAGATGGGATATGGTTGGGGAGAAGTAGGTAGTCTAGAGGAGAGGGTGATACACACTAGTGTGGGATATGGCAGGGAGAGGGTGATACACACTAGTGTGGGATATGGCAGGGAGAGGGTGATACACACTAGTGTGGGATATGGCAGGGAGAGGGTGATACGCACTAGTGTGGGATATGGCAGGGAGAGGGTGATACACACTAGTGTGGGATATGGTGGGGAGAGGGTGATACACACTAGTGTGGGATATGGCAGGGAGAGGATGATACACACTAGTGTGGGATATGGCAGGGAGAGGGTGATACACACTAGTGTGGGATATGGTGGGGAGAAGATGATACACACATGTGTGGGATACGGTAGGAGAGAAAGTGATACATGCTAGTGTGGGATATTATGGAGGTTGAGGGCAGTGATGGGATATGATAGAACACCATGACCAGACAGGTAGACAGACAAAAAAGACAAGACAGGAAACTGACTCACAAAGACAGATTGTGTGTCATGTGATTGACAATGTAGGAGTCAGTATCAGGCACATATCATTCTGCCTTCCTTTTATGCTACTCAACACAATCATGAAAGAGAAGCTTCATCTTATCAGGTTTTTTTCCTCTTCTCGTCTCCATTGGGATACAATATATGAACAATTACACAGAGATATTCATGACATTAAGGCATAAAGCTATGTCAAGCAAGTGAAAAAATATCAATGAACAGTTTTCAATGATCCATCATAAAATATTACCAGATGTTTCAGGTGTAATAAATCAGGGTGTTTTTAAGAACCAGTGACCTTCCAACATTGAATGCAATTAGCTTTGACGTCCAGTAAGTGAATGGCTTAATGTTCATAATTCAGATGAATTAGAGACAGAACAGACGATAAACTTAAACTTTTCATGCTTTAGTTCACCATAATATATGACAGCTTTCTGCTTAGACACTGGTCCAAAACCTGAGTCTAGTAAACTTCTGTTCAGTCTAGTAAGCTGACCTAATCTAACTACTGAAACAGTCTATATATATAATAACACTGAAACCTGGAAAGATGACCTAAGCCACAATCAGATCAGAAGGCTCAAAAGTGTTTTAGTACAGATTAAACCACATTGTTTAAACTTTACACTAAACTTTAACTTTGCATTTACATTGTATGACGTCAGCCTCATCTAGCAGGGAATATGATCTTGACAAAAGCAAAATAATTTCCATGGAAACCAATAATGATGGATTATATATCATGTACATTTTATCTTTTTTATGTCATTTTACAGTCTGTTTGACCCAAAAGGAACTGATAAATCTATCAATCGAGCTCGAAAACTAACAAACACAAAAACTTCATTGAAAAGCTAATCATAACCAAAACATCGTACCAAATCTGTGAGGTTTTTGCACAATTTTATCCAAAAACAGTTGTTTAACAAAATGTCATTAAAACATTGACACAGTTCAGTGTTTGCTATGAGGAAGGACACAGCCAGGAGCTTGAGATGCACAAGCAGAAGTGCAGATAAATTTATTTATCCATTAACTTGTGCTGTGCCATTTCCGTCCTTTCTCATGAGTTTTGAAAACCTACAGTGTCTTGACAGGTAGTAAGTTATAATACCCGTCCTTGTCTCACTGCCATAATTTCTTCAGTTAAAAGTGTGGGAGTTTTGACTGATACATTAATCCATATACACTTAAATAAGTGACGACAAGTGAACAGTTTGAGATTTTTATCCCTCATAAGGGCACAACCATTACCAAATACTGCCCCTTATTTGCCTATAAAAAATATTCTCCTAAACCAACAACTGCAACACAAATAGCACGTTCTGGACTGAAATGGTGGGAATGTGTGGGTGTCCATTTTAATTTCACTTAGATATGCTCAACCAAAGGAGGGGTATGTGTTAGCTGTACACTACTTCCCTGGTGCATATGTCAATGTGCCTACAAAAGTGTATTAGCACTGCCAGTTTCTGGAGCAAAAATGTAGGAGTTTGACACCACTTTTAGCAACACTTTGTCAATATCATGGCAGGAGAAACCAGAAGTGGGCTTCACTAGGGCTGAAACAGGTGCCCTGGTACTCAAGGACTGGTCCAAGGAGAGTTATCTCCCCTCTCACTCCATATATAGTTGTCAGCCCCAACATGTTAGAGCAATCATTCTCCAACATTTCGTTCTTATTTCATGCTAACTGAAGACATAAAAACTGTCATTCAAGGGTGGCACGACCTAAACTCTGAGGAACCATCTCAAGATGAAGGATAAATTTACATTTGATACGCCTGACCCGACATCCACTCAAAGGTAGACTGCCCCTTAATTCACTAAAAAGGTACCATACAATATTTCTGAATTTCAGATACATTCATATCAACAACATAAAGCCTAAGAATTAGCAAACAGCATAAATTAACTGAAGGTCGAAAATTTATATGTACTTGTAATCACTTGCCTTTCTTCCCGTCTTGACTTGAATTCCAGGTTACTGTAGAACGGAACGTAAATATTCAAAGTAGACAGTTCTGGCAGCATGATCTATGCTATATTTATTCACTGATTTTCTTATAAGTAGTGTATGTTAAAGACTTCACTGCAAATGCACAACAAAAATATCATAGAATTCATGGGCAACATTGTAGAAAGTGCTACAAACTACTGCGGACAATCGTTCATTTTAACTTATTATTTTAGGTCAAACCTCTAGCAAAGGCTACTTATCAAGGAAAGCAGTCCCTCCTGACCCACAATGCAGATCTTGGCTCACCTGCTTCTCAGTTTCGAAGAAGTACTCAAGTACTCTCAATTATTACCCGTTCCAACCCTAGGCTTCACACATCATACCCATATGGGGAAATGAACCTGAGCCTTTGGCATGATGAGCTATTGCTTTAACTACTGGGCTACAACACAGTCCCAGGAATATAAAGAAATTCACTTTCAAAAGTGTGAGGACAACTGTTGATACACAAGTTCGCAACAATCTTGTAGACAGTGAGTGGATTAGGTTCAGCACAATGCTAATGATTCAGACAGCATATCTGAGTGAGTGAGTGAGTGAGTGAGTGAGTGAGTGAGTGAGTGAGTGAGTGAGTGAGTGAGTGAGTGAGTGAGTGAGTGAGTGAGTGAGTGTGGTGTAATGCTGCTCTTAACAAAATTCCAGCAATATCATGGCAAGGGAATCCACAAATCAAACCTGGATCTTTGGCATGGCGGGTTAAAACTGTACCCACTTTGCTACTCCACCAGTTACCCTGGGCTACCCCAGCAGTAGTTTTGAATATCACAACATGTCAACAGAGGGAAGATATCCCACAACAAAATCTCTTTGTCATCATTCAGCTAATATAATCCTGAACAGTTACCACAAGGCATTAAACTGAAAAATACTGAAACAGATTCTTCTTTCCTGACATAAAGGGTTAACATGCACTTAGTCTGCACCAACTGAGGGTGAGATTACTAAATCAACACACAGTCAATGTGGTGCACTATATGCACATCATAATACACACAATGCACAATGCATAAGGTCTGTCATCTGCTGCCACAAAGAGACCCTGTATAGAGATCTTGGCTTGGTATTTTTATAATGAAATATAATGGCTTAAGCAAGCCAAGTAAGTTGGCTGCTTGACACAGTGTCAGCCAGTGAAGGGTTAAGTTATGAATGAAGACACCTCTCATTCAGAGTGTTGGCCTGGGAAAAGAATAGACACACTATCTGTGACAAATCAATGCAGCACCTTGTCCCCAGTCTTTATCGTTTTGGGACTACGTAACTTCCTCTCACATTCTGTCTGATGGGGCACATTAATATGGCCTGGATATCATGCTGTGTCCTGATATCACAATCTTTCCCACAACAGCCACTACCTCATCGCCAACAATCCTGCATGCAAAATCTTTCAAAGCATAAAACACTGCAAATATATGAAACAAACTGGAAAAGAATCACTGCATTGCAAGACGTGCATTTGGACTTCAAAATATATGTGACAATGTTTGTTTAGTCTACTTTTACAGACAGTTACACGCTAATGCAGATGCCACAGCAATGGCTGACATCCGTTTTTACTCAGTGATTTCTTTTCCATGCAGCATCAGCAGTAAAATCAAAATTATTAGGCCACACAAAAAATATATATAATTTTAATATATAATTTATTATCACTTGTTTGAAAAAAACATATGGGTTGGACAAGCAGATTTTAATTTTATATATCATTACATTTTATGTCCAAAACCCCTTGACTTCAATGAAAAGTTACACTTCTTCTCTGATAGAAAATCAAAACTTAGTAGTATGCAAAATTCATGCACATTTTGAGAATCAAATCTGTATTTTGTCTAGTGTCATAAAAATCAATAAAATCTTTGGGTTGAATAAAATTTTTGAACCTGGTTGGTAATGAGAAACAAGAATATTGTTATATATAACCTTACGTAAAACACTGTGTTACTGAGGATAAAACACGTTAGTTATCATAGCCTCAACATTATTTAAATTTTTTTTTTAATTAAATTGTGAAGACAAGAGGAAGCAGATATTTTTAGTACAAAAAGTTGCTCGCCTTCCAGAATGTTTGAAAAGTCATTTCCTGAGAAGCAGTGGTTCAGCTATATAGCCATGTATGACGTTAACATCCTCCAGTTATGTGTGATAACAACCTTGTAATCATGACAAAATGATTCATTACTCACAGAGAAGTGCTTGTGGCATAGGCTGGTCATGTCAAGTGAGACCTCATTGAGTCATAGATCTTTGCAATTGAAACATTAATCATTTTCACCTAAAAACTTATCAGGAGATATTGCTGTCTTATTGACAGTACCGTCACTACAAACAAACTCTTATATGATTCATAGACAATATGTCCATTTATACATAACGCTTAGGACATTAATGATGATGGTTTTATTGGTATAAACTGTTAGCATTGTCTTCTATGCTTAACTGTTTACACTTAGGTAGCAAAAAAATGTTTTTGATCAAGTACAAACTGTACTTGGCAAAACTGTGCTGGTTAATTATAAACCATTGTTTGAGGAAAATGTTTCCCTTTATGAATATGCAGCCGTGAAGATGCAGGTTAGAATTGGTCTTCAGCAACCCATACTTGTCGTAAGAGGCAACTAACCAGATTGGGTGGGTCAGGCCAGCTGACTTGGTTGACACTTATCGTATCCCAAACATGGAGATTGATGCTCATGTTGTTGATCACTTGACTATCTGGTTCAAATTCAACTATTTACAGATGCCATTATATTAAACAAATAAACAAACACATAGGCATATACTGTGCTCACAGGCTTACAAAAACAGTTTGATCTGATCTGTCAGCATATGATGACTAGTTAACAAGCGAATTGTTTGATGCTGTGCTCAGCAATATTCTAGCTATATAGCAGAGGTCTATAAATATTTAAGTCTGGTTCAGACAATCTAAGGATCAACAGCATGAGCATCATATACACATTTGGAATACAACGACACATGTCAATCCACTCATGCCTGACCTCCCAATACCGTTAGTCACCTCTTAAGAGAAGTACGGGTTACTGAATATAGTCACCTCTTCAGAGAAGTACGGGTTACTGAATATAGTCACCTCTTAAGACAAGTACGGGTTACTGAATATAGTCACCTCTTAATAGAAGTATGGGTTACTGAATATAGTCACCTCTTAAGACAAGTACGGGTTACTGAATATAGTCACCTCTTAAGAGAAGTACGAGTTACTGAATATAGTCACCTCTTAAGACAAGTACGGGTTACTGAATATAGTCACCTCTTAAGACAAGTACAGGTTACTGAATATAGTCACCTCTTAAGAGAAGTACGGGTTACTGAATATAGTCACCTCTTAAGACAAGTACGGGTTACTGAATAT
Source organism: Haliotis asinina (assembly GCF_037392515.1). NCBI lineage: Eukaryota > Metazoa > Mollusca > Gastropoda > Lepetellida > Haliotidae > Haliotis > Haliotis asinina. Next base: position 16,989,792 of record NC_090291.1, read on the forward strand.
AGTCACCTCTTAAGACAAGTACGGGTTACTGAATATAGTCACCTCTTAAGAGAAGTACGGGTTGCTGAATATAGTCACCTCTTTAGACAAGTACGGGTTACTGAATATAGTCACCTCTTAAAAGAAGTACGGGTTACTGAATATAGTCACCTCTTAAGAGAAGTACAGGTTACTGAATACCAATTCTGACCAGGATATCCACTTGTAGACTTCAATAAATGTAGTTTACCATCACAGTTTTCACAATATTTGCCCATCAGTAATCAAGCCTGACTGGACCAACTACTCATCACAGTGTGAATTTGTAGTAGTTAGCAATCCCCGCGCCATATCATACTGCCTCATTATACTTGTGAAAGTATAGCATAGAACGAAACAGAATTTGTCCTGCAACATTTCACTAATTGAAAACATGTAGCAAGTCTGGAAACAGAAAACTTCTGGACTTTCCATAGAGTATGAATACTTTCCTTCAACAGATTCCCAATGTTCAAAAGTTATTTTATGTGCTCGACAAATGGAAACAACATCAGTTATATGTTCAGACTGATCAGGACACCTATGAATATGCATGTTCCTCATTCTCCACATTCTTTCCACAAAACAGGTCCACCTGTTCCAGGTCCAGCCTCACAACAACAAAGTCTAGAATTACAAGAGACACCAATTAAACTTTCACAAACTGCTAAATCTGACTGCAAAACATTCATAGAACAAGCTATTATTAACTAGTGACGAGCAGTAAACACAAGCTGGTTGAAAGCAACACACCCTTGTGTGCTTAAAGCATGAAGCATGTATAATCCCTCACAGAATGGTACAAAGTAAGAACCAGAATACTGCTGCACACTGCAACAGGAGACATCTACTCAAGAAGGAGACATAAAGTGACCTCCCTAATTCAGACATCTGTTCACTCTGTTGGACCAAGTCTGTTTCATAGGTCTGGGCCCTGTTTCACTAAACTCTCTCAAGCCTAAGATTTCGTAACTTTTCTGGTAGCATTTGCACCTCCTATGTTGCAGTATACCAGATACAAATGCTCCAAGAAAAGTTACGAGATCTTAGACTTGCGAGAGTTTTGTGAAATGGGCCCCTGAACCACATTATTTCCCTTTACCTAGCCCTTTATGCAATGCTAAATCCCTAAGTGAATCAAGTCTACATTTGCTCCGCTTCTACGTCTCCTAGACTAAGATCTAGTCTATGAAATGAACATATTTTACAGAAAAAAAAATGTACCTAAAAATAATCGTAAAATATGATGAAAAGGAACCCAGAGACTTCTTTTATTTCCTGAACCCTGTGAGATCTAGACTTGCCACATGCATGTCCTAGACTTGCATGGGCTTTCTTGGCAATATTTATTTCAGGGTCTGCATAACAGACTATGAATCTCCATTCTCTCTGGGGAATCTTCTCAGTATAAAAGGAAGTGTCTGTTTCTAACAAAATAATGTACATTCAGAAACTGAGTATTAGTCTATGCTGGAAGCACCAATTCTGCTTCTGAACCCAAAGGAACTTGAGAATGAAAGATGTGCAGAGACTAGCCTACAAAGTGGTGAAGTGAAATTTGCTTCTCGCCCCTGTTCATGCAAGTGCCTCTCACAGAACCCCCTTGGGATGAAGACTAAACAAGGGGCTGTGATACACACCACCCAACAAGTGACTGTAGCCCTCTGAAGTGACAATATGTGAATACACTTGACATTTTGGAAATGAAAAGGAAAATATCAGCAGAGCATTAGCAGTGCTGTAACAGCTCTGCACAAAGTTTATGTCAACTTCCATACATCACTTTATACACCATAAGGAACACACCACAGCACTTCCAGGAAGCCATTTGAGTATTTCAAGGAGACTGGGCCTTTTACTTAGAAACATATTGCTTGTATAAGTCCCCATGTCATAGATATGGAGAGCCCACTGTCTTCTCCAAAGACGCAGTGATCTGTATCTCTCCACATGAAAACATATTCCTCGTTTCAAGCTAACACAGCCTCCTGGGTAGTTTTGTCTCACGGTTCCTGAACCTTATTATTTTCCCTACTTCATTATGAGTTCTCTCTGCAATGCTAAAACCTTAAATGAAGTCTATATTTCCCAAGGTTCTGAATTTCTGGTCACCATTAAACATATTTATTCATTACTATCAAATACTATATATATTCTGAGACTAAACATTAGTCTACTTCCTAGGCAGTCCTCAGTGCCATCCACACAAAACAGCATTAAGGGTCATGGAAAACACTCCAGATGAATCCACTTTTGCTTGAATAATAAGACTGATGAAAAAGAGTAATTAAGAGTTTGCTGTTACATTCATAATTTTCACACCGACCTGTAAATATTCAACCCTTGACCAAACGAACATGTGACTGATCTACATCATCATCAAATTACCATCATGCAAACAATTTGTTACTCGTAAGACAACACTGCACAAATCTATCTCAAATGATTGCAAAAACACATTTTGCTTAGTTTGGGGAAATAGAAGAAAAACTACTTCCAACATAAATGAAGAAAACACAAAAATCAACATGGCAGTTAGTCTTCCCTCCCCAATAACAGCTACCTATGCTACTATTTCTCTGTTACACCAAAAATATCCTTTCTCATTACCTACGTGATACTTCATAAAGGGGTTTCATAACATATGTGCCATAACACCTTTGAGGGATTTGATTGGCTATTAGATGAACTTTGACATTATCAGTACTACTTTAATTTCATTCACGATTTTCATTCAGAAGTTTTCACACTTTCTGAGAGCACGTAAAACGAGAACACTTCCATGGAATTAAATAAAATTTATTTTTAGTGTGGATACAAGCATTATTGTCAATCCTATTATAACTCCTGTTTCTGTAATAGAAACAAAAATAAATCTAAATAAGTAAACATATGTCTAGTAGGTATATCATGAGTGTAAACAAACATGGCGTCGCCCGTAAAAGTTATTGATTTGGTCAAATTGATGGACAGTTGGTTGGAAGTGTTGTGAATGTAATCAGGCAATCGAATACACATAACATCAAAAGATGAGCGGCACTCTTGTATCTCAAACACTACCGCTGTCAGCCGCATCCTCTTGTGTCATCCCGCACATATGTGTGTTGTATTGCCACTACCATGCCTCCCGTGGTTTCTCATGTAGGGGTCACAAGCACTTCCCAGAATCTGAACACAATAGGCTTAAAATCATCTTCATTCGAGGTTTTAGGCTGTGTTTTCACGCCCAATTTTCAATGGAGTTTTCATCGAATCTTGACAAGTGGGAATTCCTAGCCAAAATAAGCAGGCGTCACTGGCATCCTGCGCAAAGTGTCCCATGTTATTTACAGTAACTCGTCCTCTGATGAAGAACATCAAGCTCAACTATTTGAGCCATACAGATCACAGTTATTCAAATTCATCTTTGCTGTTGTGTGTGCTTTTCCTAATTAAAAGCTCCCTATTATTTTCTTTTTTTGTGAACACTTCTTAACATGACGACTAGCCTGACAGTGATGCATGATGGCTGACTGACGTTCAGGCAACATTTAGGTCACATAGTTAAGTTCAAAATATTTACACTTCACAAGTGAATTAATGAATTACATTCATGAATTTGAATCCAAATCCTCAATTGAAAAGAATTATATTTTGATTTATATTTCTATTTTCTTGATTAGTCATAAGAAATACATTGCCTCTACGCAGCATACATTTTCCTGGAGTGAAGTGGTTGACATTCCAGTCACCAATATGATGTATTAATCTGCGTTGTGTGGTTCTATATAGGAAAACAAAATATTGTTTTATTTCAATTTTATTTTCATTTATTTGAATGTGGGTTATAAATAGAATAATAATATCAGTTTGTCACTCGCTAAAGCTTGTAACAAACCAAACCACTTGTGACATAAACTTGACATGAAAGGGGAAGCTCGTTTCATATCCTACAAATATCATTCCAAGAATAGATTTCCAAAAAAACATTTTTTTCCAATTTTTATCATTCATAATTACAGTTCTTAATTATAAGGTACTCGGAGATCCATACACACGAGCACCTTTCACCGCTGGTGGCCAGACAAGTTGGTCCTCTCTTATCCAATTGATTCCACAGGTAGATTATGCAGCAGTCGACTGATAATACCCTCGTTCATGTATCACCTTACCAACTAAACAGATAATTAACTCCACAGAATTCCACCCAAAATATTCAAACTTGTATGTAAATAGCTTAGAGGTAAAATAAACATTTGGATTCAGTTGGAAGCAATGAACTTGTAACGTGAGCACCAAGTGCGAGTATGCATAGGACAACCCTTAAGTATAAAGTTTCTCCTCAAATATGGACAACAGATAAAGATCTGTTAACAATTCATGCGACTTTCCTTCAAAGGGACATCATCCTGTTAGTTCTGCCTAGACTCTTTCGAGTCCTCATGGTTAAAAGAACACAAATTTTGTCCAAATAGTTTGCCCCTTGACTGTTGATGCTTGGTGAGATCAAGCACGGAAAAAATACGTCTTAAGCAGAATTTGTGGATAGTGATAACTCATTGATAAGTGCAGAAAACAAACTGCTTCTTTTGTCTTTCACATTGGTTTTGATGATAAATATAGCAGGCAACTTTCTGTTAGTGTGTAATAGGTGTTTTGGCAACCTTGGTGCCACTAATCTCTGCTCCTGCAGCACAAGATGCAGTGATAGCATACTAATAATTTTAGAGCAATACAGACCGTTTTTACAAATTTTCTGTCCTGCTTGAGAGTGATGAATTTGTAAGTATGTTATTCTAGTGATTGTACAGCAGGTAGGCACGTTGTAGTGTGCAGAGGTAAGTGTGATGGCAGCATGCGTAAACATGACAGAGTGGTTGTACGCAGATAGCAGTTTTTGGAATATGGACATGCAAAGTAGCATGCCAGTCTGTCAGGAAGCTTGATAACAAGGATGATATAGGAATCTAAGTAAACTCCCACTCATGTCTTCAAAACACTGGCAAGTCTAACTTCAGAGTCAGACAAATTCTCTGGCACCAATACACCTCAAAAGAAGTTAAGGAGCACCTAATTTGTTCAACAGCTAGTATAGATAATTTGTCATTTTAGATATCTGATATAATTCTTTGTCAGAAAAACCAAGTGGTATGAATGACATTTGTAGAAATGCGAAAGTGATAAGAGGCCCTTAAATCGAATCAAATGGTTATTTGGTCAAAAATATTTTCTAACAATATATTAGAGACTTAATGCTAATCTATGATAGATATTAAAGACTTTTTATTTACTTGGTTTTGACTAGTACAAATTACTAAATGAAACCAAAGTAAAAGATACTGCACTGAGGAATGTTACAGTTATATGGTGTCAGTCTGTAAATAATCAAATCTGGACTCAACAACCCAGTGATCAGCATTATGAGCTATGATCATGATCATTGCAATACAATGACATATGTCAACCAAGTTAGGGAGCCCTACTCGATCCCTTAAGCAGCCTCTTACAATAAGCACATATAAGCACTCTTACAATAAGCACTCTTACAATAAGCACAATAAGCACTCTTACAATACGCACTCTTACATAAGACCAATTCTTACCAAGGACCTAGGTTTTCACAGCTATCTTAGTGCAAAATAGTCTTAACATAAACTTAACATTAACATAAACTTATGACTATCTTAGCACTAAGAGAGCTTTGAAAATCTAGGCCCAGATCGTCACCGGTCTAAACATATTTCAGTTATGAGTGTTCCATCACCACTAAGATGACTGGACCATCAGTGAAGGATAGAGCATACCATAAACAGATCCTAATGGTTAGCCTGCTCATGTCTTGTAAAGAACAGTGTATGCATGACCACCAAAAATACTGAAATCTGAGCACTTAAACTGCTCAGGGCAAGTCATGGATACTGTGTGCAGTAGCACCAAGAGTACTATAAGAAGAACTATTGCTCTGTTCAGAGAGTGCCAAGGATGGCATATCCATGACCACAAACAGAGACCCAGCATGAGTGGTTGGTCTGCCCAGGGCAAGAACTGTTGACCTCAGTCCATCATGCTACCTCCCACATAAAGGTCACACTTCCAATCAAGCACTTGTCAAAACATTGAGGTATTTTATCATCAGCTCGTCAAATACAGCTAGACTAGCCAAGACTAGCAAAATGGCTGTGTCATTCTCCTCTTTTAATCAAGTGTGTGAGATGTGTTGTGGTAATTATTGTTGATCCGCTTTCACCAAGCAATCCTAAATTTATAATTTATGGTTCCACTTTTTGAAAATACTTGTAACCATCGTATCATGGTGAGCAAAGTCGTGGCAACCAAATATTGTCCTTCAAAAATCATGTAAAAGGTATTCCACACATAACAGTCATTAACATTGACATAGTCCAGTGTATATAACAATTAATTTACTAGCAAATGCACTGCAACCACAGTACACTGACTGAAGGAATTTTCACCTTGCAACACATATGATAAACTTTCAGAATGAAATAATTATGACTGTATCCTGAGTGACATGTCATTAACTAAATCATCTTTTTGAGAGAAAAAAGAATCAGAACACCCTGATTCTGACAAATAAAAAACTTTATCATTCCTTTTTCGAAAAATAAGCAATTATTCACTGTAAAGGAAAAAAATAATCTGAAACATTTCAACAATGCCACGCTGTTTAGGCCACAGAGTTGTTTCTAGACAGCATTTGCTGATAATTCCTCCATATTATGATGCTAAGTTAACATTGTAAACTTATGTCAGGTAAACAAACCTAATCTTCTGTATGGTTGAAACATGAGTGATGTGTCATTTCAGGAATATACTTTTTGAGCAATAAATTCAAAATACCACACGCCCTGATTTTGACAAATGATAAAATATTATCATACCTTTTTGAAAAACACAGTGATTATTCGATGTGAAGGGAAAATGTTGTTCACATTATTTAAACATGGGTGTTTACACAATATTCAGCCATGCTCATGTCCGCTGCCTTGATAATGCCAGAATATTGCTAAAAGCAGAGTAAACCTAAAAACTCACAGCATTAAGCAATATTTCAGCCAGGAAACAAACTTAAGCCCATAGTATGATGAGACAACACCTTAACCATTGGGCTTCTCATGGTTCCCCTAGTACACAAACATTACCACTACACATCTAGACCCCCTTAAAGCAATAACCTCAAATACCCAAGGACAGTTTCTTCAAACAAACATTCTTCTCTCAAGATGAAAGACCATGTCTTATCTCGCCAACAAAAGCCATATCAAACACAAGCATTAGCGAACAAAAAAAAATCACTTTATGCAATGAATCCTACTTACGACCATGTTTTTTTCCGCGTTTTTACTTTGTTGGAAAATAGAAAGAGATATTACCCAGGTTTACAAGAGTCAAGGTCGATCCCTACCCTGACCTTTCCTCCATGGCAACTACTTGCAGTGCATTACTCCCATCAAGAAAAACAATTATTGGTGGTTCGGCTGTTTCCAATTCTGAGTGAAGGGTTTTAGCTTACTGGTGTTAGGAAAAAACATTAGAAAGAGTGGTATTATGTACAAGTGTTCACCTCCCTTGGTGTTACTTCCGCCATGGAGGAAGCCAGCAGGAGAGATGAGGTAGACCGTCCCATTCATGATTACATCAACCCACTATTTGTACAGGGAAACTCATGGAAAACATATATAATGTATTGTTGTAGCTGCTTTTTCCGAGGAATGTAAATACATGCAGATCATCTGATTTCAATCATGAGCTTGAGAACTTCCCTTGTTGAGTGGATATGTTATTTTTTAAATTCTGAATTTAGCTGGACCAATATTTATCAAATAAAATCAGCTTTGAAAACATATTACATATCCAGAGATGATCCATTTGAAATAAGCATGTTTGTTTTGTAATACTTTGCTATGTTTTATTCTAAATAACAGTTTGTAAATAAATCAAGTCTGGAGCAGACAAGTCTGGGTAGAACAGACCTTCAGCAACCCATGCTTGCCATAAAAGGCGACTATTTTTGTCGTAAGAGGCGAGTAACGGGATCAGGTGGTCAGGCTTGCTGACTTGGTTGACAAATGGTTCCTGAAAGCGTGTCAATGCTCATGCTGTTGATCACTGGATTGTCTGGTCCAGGCTCGATCATTTACAGGTCTATGCTGGGATATTCTTGATTGTTCAAGTGCTACTTGTTCTCTCGTGGTTTAATGAGCAGTGGAGTAGCTTAGTGGTTAAAGCATTCAGTTGTCATGTGGAAGACCAAGGTTCATTTCCCCCATGATACAATGTGCCAAGCTCATTTCTTGTTGCCCCCCACCCCCAACCCATGATACTGCAAAAATACTGTAAAACTCCATTTAAGACTAAAACTCACTCACTCAACCCATAAGAAATAGAATCTATATAAGTACAGAATAAAACCCTCAAAATGGAATGCTTTGATTCATACATATTGCTGTGCTTTTGATGAGCACAGTGAATGTACTTACTGATATTATCAAAAGCTTGTTATGTACAGCATGCCTTGGATTTCCTTATCCTATGTAGAGAATAAGGCATTTTGATCTTATGCATCCAGTCTGAGAATTTAAACACAGAGTAAGAATGTGATATCAGTGTGTTGCAGCGTGAGTGAGTCAGTTGATTTTTCATTTTACATCAATTTTAGCAAAATTCTAGCAGTATGATGGAGGGGTACACAAGCAGTGGGCTTCACACAATGCACCCATGGTGGGAAATCAACCAAGGTCTTCTGTATGAGAGGTGAATGCTAAGCTACTCCACTGCCTATTACAGCATGCGAGAACAAGTAGCACTTGAACAATGTTACACACTTATTGGTCAGAATACAGCATATAGTATACTACTGTGTCACAGAGTGAGACTTCGATATCAGTGTGATACAGCATGAGAGAACACGTAGCACTTGAACAATGTTCCACACTTACTGGTTAGAATACACCATATAGTAAACTACCGTGTCACAGAGTGAGACTTCGATATCAGTGTGATACAGCATGAGAGAACACGTAGCACTTGAACAATGTTACACACTTACTGGTTAGAATACACCATATAGTAAACTACCGTGTCACAGAGTGAGACTTCGATATCAGTGTGATACAGCATGAGAGAACACGTAGCACTTGAACAATGTTACACACTTACTGGTTAGAATACACCATATAGTAAACTACCGTGTCACAGAGTGAGACTTCGATATCAGTGTGATACAGCATGAGAGAACACGTAGCACTTGAACAATGTTACACACTTACTGGTTAGAATACAGCATATAGTAAACTACCGTGTCACAGAGTGAGACTTCGATATCAGTGTGATACAGCATGAGAGAACACGTAGCACTTGAACAATGTTACACACTTACTGGTTAGAATACAGCATATAGTAAACTACCGTGTCACAGAGTGAGACTTCGATATCAGTGTGATACAGCATGAGAGAACAAGTAGCACTTGAACAATATATTAATGTTACTCACTATAGACCATAATATACGTGTTACAAGATACATTTGTACAATGTTCCTATAAGCCATGATATCCGTGTTACGAGATAAAGGTACAATATACATTTGTACAATGTTACTCACTACAGACCATGATATACATGTTACAAGATACATTTGTACAATGTTACTCACTACAGACCATGATATACATGTTACAAGACACATTTGTACAATGTTCCTATAAGCCATGATATCCGTGTGTTACGAGATGAAGGTACAATATACATTCGTACAATGTTACTCACTACAGACCATGATATACATGTTACAAGATACATTTGTACAATGTTCCTATAAGCCATGATATCCGTGTGTTACAACATGAAGGTACAATATACATTTGTACCATGTTACACTTTGCCTTAAGTATGTGTGTTATGAGAGCTACAGAACACAGCAGTACAAGGATAGCTGTATTCTCTACATCTGTCACGATGGAGTAGGATGTCAATAGGAAACCCACTGATGACTCTAGACAAGCATGAAGTGCTCTCATTATGTACAGGAGGAGGTGGGACGGTGCCACATTTCCTCCAATCATCAATTCCACATGAACAGCAAGGGAGGAGAATCGTTCATTATACCTTGTATCCCAATATTGAATATAATGTCTCACTGTTGTGAACGGCAGAAACAACACTCATTTGTTAAGCTCATGTCAGCACACATAGAACAACGTCAGTATGACACTGCATTGGGCAGGGACCAAGATGTGGTGGCTGATTCTCAGTGCTGCTGACAATGAATGACTTTGATACTGACTTGTGAACCCCACCTTGTTTTGATATCTTTATGTCGCAACACGAAGCCTTTGAAACTGTTAACAGGGACCCTCACAAAGGTGAAGTTAAGATCAATTTAAGCTAGAGAATGGTTGGTTAGCTTAGTGCTTAAAGCATTTGCTCATCATTTGAGTGAGTTTAGTTTTATGTCACACTTGACAATATCACAGCTATATGGAGATGGTCTGTAAATAGTCAAATCTGGACCAGATAATCCAGTGATCAATTCTTACCCAGATGTTCATGTGTTGGGTGGGGATAATTCATGAGTTGTGTGGGGATAACACCAGAATTTGTACCCATATGGGGAATTGAACCCTGCTCTTTGGCATAAGTGAACACTATAACTGCTAGGCTAAAGTCCCTGCATAATCAGAACTTGATGATACAGACCACTGATCATAATATCAACAAATCATTCAACAGGTCTTAATGCGAGACACCTGAGGGAGGAATGCCCATAGTGATCCATGTGTTTCACACCTCGTGCTTTGGTGAACTAACAAATAAAGGTGTGGTGCTGCCAAAAGAAATATATAATCAGGAGGGATCTGGAGCACAAATTCACTTTCATAATAATCTTGCAGACTTTAATGATGAAATTCTACAGTGCTAAAAGCCACACCTTAGGTAGACTTGCACAAGTCTTTAAGATAATACTTAATAGTTTAGGGGCGATGGGGTAGCCCAGTGGTTAAAGTGTTCTCTTGTCAGGCCAAAGACCTGGGTTCGATTCCCCACATGGGCAAAATGTGTGAAGCCCATTTCTAGTGTCCTCTGCTGTACTATAGCTGCTGTTGCTATAAGCTGTGTAAAACTAAATTCTCACACCCGCTGATTAGAAAACAAAAAATAAAATAGCAGATTGGCAACCTTAGAGGTCTATTTGTCTCTTTAAAGGAGAGAATTACTACCCATCCATTAGGATTTAGTACAGCCATGGAGCAAGGCTATACCTTAGGTTTCTGGAAGTTTGTCTCTGTCCCAAAACCATGAGAATGAATTAAACAAAAGTCTGACTCAAGTCTAGACTGATTTGGCAAGTCTTGATGGCCTCAGTGCCGAGACCGATATTAAAGACTGTTCTGATTTTTCATTTTTTTTAAAAATAAGTTTTCTTCTGAGAATAAATGTCAGCGTACTGAGCCACACAGGGTCTTGGTATAAACAGTAAAGACAAGTGACGTATCATGGCTGTTCATTCATATAAAGAGAAAAAAGGCCTGCCGCTTGCCAAATCATTCATGATAATGTTCCATGTGATAACTAACATCATTACAAAACGGAACTCATTTTCAAGATAGTTTCTACCAGTGTGGCTTACAGTCACCTTTAGACATAATAATGGCAGGTGTTGCAAATAATTAGCTGTGAATAATCATTTCTTTTTCCCCAATCAGACATGTGAGATAAAATTCATGCTATTATGACTGCAGATTCAGTTAGAGTGACAGAACATGGCTGGGATGTACAGATACTAGCTTGAAAATATGAGCCACAGGTATATATTTCAGTAATACGCAGTCACACATTCTCTTTCTTTATGATGTTCATAAGTCTCTACTTGTGTACTTATCACATAGATTTAATAATCTAGATGTTAAAAATATGTTGAAAAACTTTCCAGGTTAAGAAGGATACGGAATTTTGCTGATGCAGGTATATGAATTTAGTTCAATGCCAAACTCAGCAATGTTCCGGCCATATTTTGGTGGTCTGTAAATAATCAAGTCAGTGACGTGTCAACCAAGTCAGCAAACCTGACCACACAATCCTCTTAGTTGCCTTTTACGACAAGCATGGATTAGAGAAGACCAATTCTAACTTAGAACTTCACGGGTCTGCTTATTCCATACTACTAGGCACAGTAAGGAACAAAAAGGGTAAATTCCCACTTGAGTTTTGAGAGACAGACAGAACACCTTACCTTCATAAGGTTGTGGATAAAGTAAAGTCAGCTTTGAAATAGCAACATTTAACACTGAATGGATAAATATTCATTAATAAGATATCAATTTATCTATGTTTGCTAATTCGAAAACAAATGGATAACAATACACAAAATGTGTATCAGCGGTAAGCCGCTTTTAGCAATATTCCAGCAATATCATGGTTCACATTGTGCCCTTGTGGGTCTTCGGGATGACGAGCAAATGCTTTAACTACTAGGCTACCCCACCACCTTTCCACATCTGTTGTAGGCAGTAATACTTCGCTATGATGTAAATGGAAGCAGTGATGATATAGTTAATGAGTGATTGAGTTTTATGCCACTTTTAGCAATATTCCAGCAATATCATGGTAGGGGGGTTGGGGGTTGAAAGTAGCCATTATCAATAACCAGACTGTTTTAACATTGGCCTTATTCCATTTTCGATTCAGACATGATGTTCCATTATCAATTCAATTTACTGATGACCCATGTAGGTTCAGGGTAGAATAGGCCTTCAGCAAAATGCATGCTTGCCATAAAAGTTGACTCTGCTTGTCGTCGTAAGGATTCAGTTATTTACAGACTGCTGCCATATAGCTGGAATATTGCTGAGTGCAGCATTAAACTAAACTCACTCTCTCACTCAGTTTACTGATAGGGTGAATTCACTTGGTTGTCTTTCAACTGAGTTACAGCCTGATCCGTTTGCAGTGTCACAAGATCAACCACTACCAAGTATCACATTTTGCATGGTGCCATATAACAATACACAAAAATGCAAAACACAAGAAATGCAACTATATAAAGATATGAATCTTCATAAAGTAAGCATTCATGTTAGTTTAAACATATTTTATTCACAATGTGAAAAGGATTTGGGACAAGTTCTTTCAACTCATAAAACCCTTCTCAAAAGATATGTACAATCACTAATTACATCACAAGAAGTTATTAGAAATAGAGAAAGACTGAAGGATAACAGATGGAAATGTTATGATACAAAAGGTATATAGAGAGAAGACTACTCTCTATTCATTCTGCGTTCATGTTTATGTCTTCTATCTAAGAACATGACAAGCCAGAGTTGCTTTTCTTTTGCTTATCATTATACATGTGAATCAATGTCTTGTGTCGTTCACTGTTCACATGATGAGACTGCCATCAATATTTCATCAACGACCTTTGCATCAAATCCCTAAAATATCGATTTTTGTCCGATTATGAACCCAACCAACAACAAAGCTATACCAATCTGTTCACTCATACCCAGAATGTCTAATTAAGAATGGGAAATTGATAACTAGGATAACAATATATCATATGATTGCAAAAGACTTTTTCCTGCCAACAACGGGCAGTCAATATTGACTACAGCGTGTTGAGGAGAGAGGAAGCTGTAGAATTTCTCCTGCAAATACAAGCGTGTTAGCTAAACCGCCAAGTTCAAACATCAGGACCAGCTCGGTTCCTGCACAGGGCACATACACTAATAGTGACAAATATTATTACAGAAACAAGTGAAACACGTAGAACGTTTGATCACATCTCTAAACCAGGCTTATCCAGCCACCTAGAAATCATCACATTTTAACAAGAGAAACCACGACCAACACACATCATGGAGCGCTGGTGTGAAATTGCATTAAAGGTTTATTGCGCTTAAGTGAGCAATGTTCATTGTTAAGTCCAGTTTTTGCTATCAAATCATAAGGTTACCGGCCAGGACTCTAACATCCACTTGTGTTGTAGGCAGAGCTTTGTAGCAACTTTGCCAGAACCAGGACAGCCAACATGAGAGCTGCAGATTACAAACAAGTTCAAGACAAGTTCTCAAAGTAGTCATGGTTACCTATGGGCATATCAAGCAGGAATAGACTTCATATGCAAGATTGAAGCTATAGTGGTTGTTAATATAAATATACATTACAAAGGGAACAATAGTGATTATCATAACAATGGGTATATTGCATAAGGAAAATAATAGTGGTTGTAAAATGGGTATATTGTGAAGAATAGTGGTTGTAACGATGGATATATTGTATAAAGAGAAGAATAGAGATATTGTAACAATGGGTATATTGTACAAGGAGTATATTGTATGAAGAAAAGAACATTGTTGTAATAATGGGTATATTGTATCAGGAGAAGAATAGTGGTTGTAACAATGGGTATATTGTCTCTGGAGAAGAACAGTGGTTGTAACAATAGGTGTATTGTGTGAAGAAAGAATATTAGTTGTAACAATGGGTATATTGTACAAGGAAGAGAATAGTGGTTGCAACAATGGGTATTATTGTATGAAGAAAAGAATACTGGTTGTAACAAAATATATATTGTATGAAGAAAGAATACTGGCTGTAACAATGGGGATATTGTATGAAGAAAGAATACTGGCTGTAACAATGGGGATATTGTATGAAGAAAGAATACTGGCTGTAACAATGGGGATATTGTATGAAGAAAAGAATACTGGTTGTAACAAAGGGGATATTGTATGAAGAAAAGAATACTGGCTGTACCAATGGGGATATTGTATGAAGAAAGAATACTGGCTGTAACAATGGGGATATTGTATGAAGAAAGAATACTGGCTGTAACAATGGGGATATTGTATGAAGAAAGAATACTGGCTGTAACAATGGGGATATTGTATGAAGAAAGAATACTGGCTGTAACAATGGGGATATTGTATGAAGAAAGAATACTGGCTGTAACAATGGGGATATTGTATGAAGAAAAGAATACTGGTTGTAACAAAGGGGATATTGTATGAAGAAAAGAATACTGGCTGTAACAATGGGGATATTGTATGAAGAAAAGAATACTGGTTGTAACAAAGGGGATATTGTATGAAGAAAAGAATACTGGCTGTACCAATGGGGATATTGTATGAACAAAGAATACTGGCTGTAACAATGGGGATATTGTATGAAGAAAGAATACTGGCTGTAACAATGGGGATATTGTATGAAGAAAAGAATACTGGTTGTAACAAAGGGGATATTGTATGAAGAAAAAAATACTGGCTGTAACAATGGGGATATTGTATGAAGAAAAGAATACTGGCTGTAACAATGGGGATATTGTAGGAAGAAAAGAATACTGGTTGTAACAAAGGGTATATTGTAGGAAGAAAGAATACTGGCTGTAACAAAGGGGATATTGTATGAAGAAAGAATACTGGCTGTAACAATGGGGATATTGTATGAAGAAAGAATACTGGCTGTAACAATGGGGATATTGTATGAAGAAAGAATACTGGCTGTAACAATGGGGATATTGTATGAAGAAAGAATACTGGCTGTAACAAAGGGTATATTGTATGAAGAAAGAATACTGGCTGTAACAATGGGGATATTGTATGAAGAAAGAATACTGGCTGTAACAAAGGGTATATTGTATAAGAGAATACTGGTTGTAATGATGGATATATTGTAGGAAGAAAAGAATATTGGTTGCAACAAAGGGTATTTTGTATCAGGAAAAGAATAGTGGTTGCAACATTGGGTATACTGTATAAAGACACCAATAGTGGTTGCAACAATGGGTATATTGTATGAAGACACCAATAGTGGTTGCAACAATGGGTATATTGTATGAAGACACCAATAGTGGTTGCAACGATGGGTATATTGTATGAAAAAAACGTAACCATAGGACTTTGTATCAGAGGGTTGACAACGATTTAACAATTGCTACACTGTGTAAAATGACAGTAGTTGCTGTTGCAAGTGTGTTATATCCTCTCAGAGTTGTTCCATGCCATACGCAGCCGGAAAGAATCTACAGTAACTGCAAAATCAAAGTAATCAATATGTATGGCACCAACTTCAAGTCTTTAAAGATTAGTTCACAGTTTGTATCACAAATGACTTTTGATGTTGGGCAAAATCAGCAAGGTATCACATACTGCATGACTAATCAATCACTAATTCAGTGATGTGGGGTTAAGCAATAATCACTCATTCCCAATTCCGTGAATCATATATAAGGCCTGATCAATTTTATACCTTGTATTACAGATCCTGCTGGTTATGTTTTATCAAGAATAAGAAAAAAAAACCCTTCCCACTAAACACATAAAACACTAATGTCTTTATTGGCCAAAAATGTAAACTTACTACAAAAAAAATTTGTTCGCTCTTTTTTGGCTCATGTACACTTCATAAATTTCCTTTAGTAAATACTTTTAGTATTTAAAAGGAATATTACTTTGACTGGTGATTTTTTATAATTTCCCTTCTGTCTTTAGTTTTTTTGACAAATATCCATAAGACAAGAAATAAAACCAAATATCAGATAATGCAGATCCATGTTTATTCCTTGACTCCACTGTAACTGAGGATGTTACAAAACCAGAGTTGTTTATCAACGGGGAAAGGCCAATGCAAGTATAAAGACCTGCCATTGCTGCAGATGCCAAACTACAGGAGTAGTGTTTCACATCCATCAAAGCATAAACAATGATCCAAGCAATACAGTTTGATGCAGAAACAACCATCTGCATTCTGCCAACAGTGCACACACCAAGAATGAAGAGCAAGAAACAGCTACCTATGATGAACGCTGGATACACTGCCTACAACAATTGTATCAGTGACCAGGAAACAACATTCCACAGTGGGTGTTTGCATCACACAGAAAAGAAAATATTAAGTTTAGCCCAAAAAATGAGCACCACAATGAAAACAGCACCAGATGCATGTAGCATGCACTGCAGGAAATACAATATACATACCAACATGCGCGAGCCAAGGTTAGTTATATTAAGACAATCTGTCACCTTACACATGAAGCCCAGCTAATAACATTTCGCAACTCCAGGAAAGAAAACAAGGAACTGGTAGGTGTTCACAGGGGGGAGGACAAGGACAACAAGAATGGGGAGTTACAGAGTACAGCGGAACTAGAGCTGGACCATCATGGGAAGGAGGGTCAGCTAAGAAAGGTGTGCAGGTCACACTGGACAAACTCCAACATGTAGCTTCTGGCAACTCTCAGCAAGGAAAACAGGCAGCGTGTAAGAGGCAATGAATGAAAAAACTTGAGAAAGAAGTGGATCGAAACTGAAGTTCTGCATGAGGGTCATCCCTTGCTGTCTCACAAAGCTGTCACAGCACTACAAGTTGCAAGTCTGTCTTAGAGTACAGGAGTCATAGACTTATGATAGGTTTGAGTAATGGTGTCCTGGTGGACAGAGGGACTTGTGGAGAGATGAGGCAGGTGAACTACCTCCACGAAAACCAGTTGCAGCATGTCTTGGCAGTCACGTAGCTGTTTCTCTCACAGATGGAATTCCTTTTTATTGTTGGAAAGGTTAGCAGTCTTGTATCACCCAAAACATCAGTCTTCTTCCATTCAAGAATATCTGGTGCTACCAGAAACCTTACTGTGAGTTCTCAGATAAGCAAGTAGGGAGCAAATTATACCAGTTCTTGATAAATCCCCAAACCTGATACAGTTAGGGCTCAACATATGTTCTTCACTAATACACTGTTTGCTTTACATGTCAAACTTATAGAACAACCATATCTCTTCCAGTTTGCTTCTAGGACATCAACTCTACAAAAGAGAACCCATCTGAACTGAGGAAGCATCTGTATCTTTTCTGGACTTATCTCTAAATATCTCTGATATCTCTGGACTTAGGCTCTGCCACATCTTGCTACTGAAATATCAACACATTCCCATCTCAGAAACTGGCTGCCACATCTTGTTACTGAAACATCAACACATTCCCATCTCAGAAATCGGCTGCCACATCTTGCTGCTGAAACATCAATACATTCCCATCTCAGAAATCGGCTGCCACATCTTGCTACTGAAACATCAACACCTTCTTATCTCTGGAACCAGCTGCCACATCTTGCTACCCAAACATCAAAACATCCCCATCTCTGAAACCGGCTGCCACATCTACTGAAACATCAACACCTTCTGACTTCTGTCATTCAGCTATCCTATTTATTACTTCCAGGACCCTACATAGATTAATAGCCACCACAGTCTGTGCATTTTGACAAGCTTTCAAACTTTATATGTTTGAGTACAAATTTACAAATATAATCAAGCATACTGGTAGCATGGATCAGTTGTCTTGTTTTACACAACATCAGCTTCTCCACACAACACAGAACCACGACATTCAAAACACAATGTGCCAACGAAGGTTCAATATTCTAGCCTGCTCTTGTCAACTCTTGTAAACCCTAGCAAACTCCAGTCATCTAAGCAACATTTTCACACTGGATTTCTCTGTTCAAAAACATTGTTAAAAAGGACTATACTTGTCTCGGTTTCCAATCTTATATTTATTCAAACCAAAGAGACTGAATAACTTGCCTTGCATTTCCTGTTATCAACGATATTGAGTGGTCAAAGGATATCTTTAAAAGCTTTTAAAACAAATTCTCAAATGAATAAAAATCATGAGATATCCCACTAGAGAGATAAATTCTGTTTTCGTAAACCTCTTGCTTAAAAATTGATAGCTGTGATAATGTGTCTAAAGCACTTCTCAAATACTTTCAGCAATTCATGAAAATGTGATAGACATTTTCCCCGGGGATAGTTGTTACAGAAACGAAACCGATATTCATTATCAGAAACTGCTGAATTCTAATCTGTACATATGTACCACACCACACCGTACCACACCAACCTCCACACAAGGTATCTCCTTCCCAATAACATTCCATCGCGAACATCAATAAACACTTTTGGATAAAGATTCAAGTATTCCTGATGTATGAATGATCCTATCACATTTGCATATCTTGATTAAATCATAGCATAATACGAATTCCATGCCAGACTTAACAAATTTCTCAGAAGCGAACAAAGCATCAAGTTCATGCCAAAAAACTCTGCGACGTGTAACCATCCTTATGGCATCACATGAACTAAAGACAGACTCTCTGAACCAATATATATTTCACGGTTGGTGTTACAGCATTCGGTAACCACATAACTGGCTTTAGGTACAGGCAGTAGTTGATACAAAACCAACATGTCCGCAATGCAGATTAAGAAGTTGGGCAGCTTGGGTGACAATCTCTACGTTTGTTTTGACACGTTCTCTCACCATTGCCACTAGGAAAACAAACGGTGGGCGTAATCTTACAACAAGCAAAGATCATGTTATGCTATCAGGTAGAGAGGGCACAAAATAATCGCATCACAACTCTTAATATAGTGCCATTTATTTGGATGGTGGTGTCAAGGCTGGAGGAAGTGTACCTGCAGTGTGGTCCAGTGGTGACTACACTGGTGTTAGCTTCAGCAACACTGAATGTTCACAATATTGGGTGGTCTCAAGTCAATACCCAAACATCTTGTGAATAACATGTCAGTCTCAGAGCTCAGTAACATGAGTTTTTGAGAATGTATCTGCTCTCTATAAGCTGGGAGAGGGCAGTGGTTTTACATTGTGGTTTCCTATTTTGAAGCCCAATATGACTTTCTGAGCATGTATCTGTTCCTCATAAAGCTCTGTGCTTATGCTGGACAACATGTCCATGCTCCACTTAAGTGAGACAAGATAAAGCTCTGTTCTTACGTTGGACAACATGTCCATGCTGAATTTAAGTGAGACAAGATAAAGCTCTGTGCTTACATTGGACAACGTGGCCATGACGAACTTAAGCGAGACAAGATAAAGCTCTGTGCTTAAATTGGACAACATAGCACCTAAGTGCTTCGTGGACAGCATCCCATCGTATGCTCAAATTTAGACAATATGGCTAAACTTAAACAACATAGTCACTCTGAGCTCAAGTTGAACACAATGGCTGTTCTCAGCATGTATTTGACAACAGGCCAACTCTGTGGCTAAATCTGATGAGGCCCAAGCTGTATCAGGTTGTCAGCCATCTGGGCAATTTTAACACCTCAGTGTATGGTAACCAGCGTTTCTTGTTAATGGCAAGCCATAACTACATCAAACTGCCATGTGGTTGCCCTATGGTACATGTAAAACAGACATCCCAATCCCTGCTGAATGCAGTCCATGACAACTAAACAACATTCCCATCCTGGTTGAGCAGGAGAAGGAGCAGGAAGAGATTCAACATCAAAGTACCATGACAACATGGACCACGTCTGTCCTGGATTGCCACAGACAACTCTGTCACCAATCTCTGGTATTTACATCTGTTTTCGTTCATGTCGTCCAATACAACGTCATCTGTTAACCAAATATTTATTGTTTGGCATGCCTGGTCTAGCGGTCTTGTAGCAAGATATCTGAGGGCACTGACCTAGGGTGTGATGTTTGCATGAGATCAACAGCAGAGGAGCATCAGCAAAACATTGTTAAAATGCTATCTTTGATTTACACAAGCAACATGGTTAAAGGATACCCAGGGACTAATGTAGTAGGTGCATAAAACATGTCAAACTACCTCCATACAAAACAAAAGAATCATAAAGTGAAATATCAAGGAGACATGGCATAAAAATCACTTCTAATTACTGGTAACAAGACTGAAGTGCAGCTCTCACCAGAGAAGGAGCAAGAATTAGCTGTGAAATGGTGTATAAAGATAAGAAAGAACTTGTTATCCATAAAAAACATTTCATGAATTCATGGTATCATGCTGCTCAAACAAGTTCCAAACGAACATTTTGGAAGGTATGTCTTTATAAATTTGTGTACTATGTGTACTAAATATACAAGTGTTTCATCATCCTTAACATTTGTGTCCAGTATAAATATTAGCAAAAATCAAAAACACCCAACAACCTTTGTTAATCTCCCAAATGCTGCCACTGAAGCCATTCAACAGGAATGAGCATAATGGAATCCTAATGATATAATTTCCAGTAACTACTTACCAAGTAGAATTTATGTATCATATGAATTATAGATGGAATGCATAAATGTCCAGCTTTCTGAATCCATAAACTTTAATTAGTTTACATAAGTCACCAAGAAAATCCCACATATTGAAAAAGATCGTTAAAATATTAAACATTGCATAGCTATTAAACATGCATTCTTGTAACAAATGTTCTTACACAATATGAAATGAATTGTCTTTTTGAAGTGATAAAAATGAATTGCAAGAATTGCAGCTGAAAGTCACACATATAGTATAATGTCAGATCATCAAATACTGTTACATAGATCCCATGCTTGAAATTGGA
This sequence comes from Haliotis asinina, assembly GCF_037392515.1. Taxonomy (NCBI): domain Eukaryota; kingdom Metazoa; phylum Mollusca; class Gastropoda; order Lepetellida; family Haliotidae; genus Haliotis; species Haliotis asinina. The sequence continues at coordinate 17,011,195 of NC_090291.1, forward strand.
CTGTCATTAAGACGCTGTTAATTGAAAGGAAGTGCTAAAACACTGTTATGTACATCTGACACCATTACTAAAACAAACACGAGACATCATAACATGTAGAGCCACAGAAAGTGTTCTGCGAGCACAGCATGTCTAGGCTGCTTGTACTACAGGGAACATGCTCTACCACAGCCTTAATAAAATTCATTTTCTGATAACAATGACAAAAACAATGACAGCCTGGCCTATATACTATATATACCATCTTGCCTAGTCCACGATCAGAACTGCAATATTATCTCAGAACATTCAAACTTTAAAACCCTTGTATAATTACCAATATCATTCGATCTTTAAAACATAAAAAAGAAACACGAAATTTAAAAAATTACAACTTATTTCCTTTCCAAAAAGAGTGTAATTGCACTCCAGTGTTCAGCAAATACACATCACATATTAACCAAAATAAACAAGTCTAGCAGAATTAACAGGTGTCTCCTTACAAATCATGCAGCTATGCCTAAAGATGCCAACCATTTATTCAGTACTTTTTGCATGAAGAGCATCATACTAAGAGATTATCGGAGACCGTAACCTCATGGTATATTAGAAAGAACAACAAATACTTAGATCACAGACTGTAGACAAGCTGATTTCAGCTGGTATTTAGAAAACAGTTTTTCCACAAGTAAGAGACGAGCGCTAACCCTCACAGGTAAAGAAAGGTGAGGTGGGAGTTAACGAGGTGATGACCAGGTGAGACTAAGTGTAGCCAGGTGGACCCATCACCTTTGTGTCCAAACCAACAGCAGTTTCCTATGCATACATTATCCTCTTCCACACAACACGGAAGTCTGCCACAAGCTCAGGTCATTAGCACACCATCACTTATGAAAGCCAAACATACTGAGTGAACATTTTGCACAGACTTTTTTCTCCTTCAGAATGTGAACAAAATACATCAAAGAAGTGTAAGGCGACGTTGAATTAACACTCTTAAATTCCACATGATGTCAACAGTGACAGGTTTTGCACTAATAATTGCTTTCAGCAGTTTATGAAGTGACTCGCTAATTAACTTAATTACACTGATGACTTGTGCCATCAGGCCAGTGCTTCATGTAAACATGGGCAATGAGTTGCGTAAGTGAAAAGTAATACATTACCATCACTGTTAGGATGAGGAGGCTGCCCATGGGTTGTATCACGTCCAGGTAACTCATCGTTAAAGGTGAGATATCCAGTGCCAATATCAGGTAAAATCACAGGTAAAAATCAAGGAATGACAGTAGGTCCGTCATAGGCCACTGGGAGAGCATTAGGGGCTAAAATAGGGGCTAACTGCAATGATTGCCCACACAGGTATCTGGGGTAATATACAGATGTTAACAAGAAAACTCCTGCTACTAGTTTTGGTTTTGACAGTCTACACTCAACACTGTTTCCTAGTCACTAGTCTGCACTGGAGTCCAGAGAGATTACTGTGCACATTGTGGCTGGCTCATGAATGATTGCAGCTTCGGCCAATCACAGTCAATTTATAGTCGACATTTAAAGGGCCCCGTGGCTATTGAAGCGTTACACAAACTGTCTAGCTTACCCTCCGCTATCTTACATGGTGACCTGACACACTAAGCAGTTCTGCCCAGCCAGCACTAACACCACTGATTCACCACCCTCCACTCCAGGTCCCAGCAGGTCCCAAACAGATCCAACACAGGTCCCAAACAGGTCAGACAGTGGTCCTACTACACTGATAATCATGTCCCATCCTGGGTGAGAAGTGGGTAAAACACATGTACCATGCTGCGGCATGTAGAAGTTTATGGTCCATGTGTATCCGTCTGCTACTCCCTCCTTCCCTCTCTCTTCCAGTCTTGGTGTTCAGTCTGCCCTCACTTGAGGGCTGCTTATGCAGCTTATCAGAGTTGCATCACAGAACTAGTGCCAGAAGAAAGGCTGGTGCCACTCTGCATGTCTAGTGCATCTGCTCCAACTCTCCTCTACCAATATACACATCTTCCATATCAATGAACATTTTTATTTCCATGTGACCCAACTATCCGTTCACTTAAAACAAATGTGTTTGCAATAAATGAAATCTGGAACATCAGTTTTTAATTCAAAAGCATCAACAACTGCAAACTTGAGTATGATCCAGTGAGGGACTTGGTTAAAGCTGCTTTAGACAGAATTTCAGTTATGTCATAGCGGGCCAGCTTGTGGGAGGGATGCCCGAAGTGATGCATGTGCTTGATATTTACTTATTTGTGAGGCCTATGAGAACAGGTATGGTGCTGACAAACCCAGAGATTTAATCAAGGTTAACAGGGTACATGATTAACATGGCTAATGAGCAGGGTTAAGGGATGGAACTGAGCTCAGGAAACAGAACCACGTTTGAGGACCAAGTCATGTGACCATAATGGTTTCGCTGTTTCTTCAGTCACTGTAGGAACAGTCAGACGTGAATTGTGACTGAGCCATCCATGGATCAAATCAATGTTGTGCTGCTGCTACTGCATATCCTGTCATGTTTCACAGCTTTAAGTGATCTCTCAGAGGCAACACTCAGGGGCCATGTTTTTTATTACCTTTTATTACCACTTTTTGCAATATTCCAGCTATACGATGGCAGTTTGTAGATAATCAAGCCGGGACCTGACAATCCAGTGATTGACATCATGAGCATCATTTACATAAGAGGGAAATGCTGACATGCATCACCAAAGACAGCAATCTGACCACCCGATCCCATTAGACACCAGTCTGACAAGCATGGGTTGCTGAAAATTAATCTTAACCCGGATCTTCACGGATCAGACAGACCATCCTCACAGGGCAATCTAGGATCTTAACAATAAGACTTCTTTCTAAAAGGTTTTACATTGCACCCATCTAGCAATGAGTCATACACAAAAAATATGTATCTCAACCTTTGTGTTGTCACAAACACTAAAGCATTGTTTGTTAAAACTAACTTATATCCATCAGGAGCTACATGTCTATTAATTACTAAGGGAGATGAAATGATTGAGAGCAAGACAGGGTTTGCCTGAGGAGGAGCATAAACACAGGTGAGAGGGGAACGCAGAAACAATCAGGTGCTGAGTGAGTTGGTTCGTCAAGCAGAGAAAGAGTCTAGGTGAGAAAGAAGAACAGATGAGAGATACAAATAAGAAACTCCTGCCTCGCCAAAAAGCCAATTCTCACCAGGCTATTAAGACACTGTTAAATACAAAATGGATGTTGTACCATGAACTAGCTCATGTTGATTACTGGAGTTATTTTGATCTAATTTATATCTGAATTTATGTCTTGAGATGCCTTTGTCAGCCTTCTCATGATTTAGTGAAGAATGTGAGTGAATCTGAATGTGGCTGATCGAGTGTCTATGTCAGTGTTTATTGTAAATCTGAGTCCATAACATACCTTAATATGAACCTCAGTAACATACCTTAATATGAACCTCAGTAACATACCTTAATATGAACCTCAGTAACACACCTTAAGTATACAAAACAGCAAAAGAAATGCAAGTTAAAAAAATGAAATCTCGTGAAAGTAAATGTTTATGTTTATGTCCTCATTTAAAAGCTTGACCCCAAAACAGTTGCATTTCTTTTGCTGTTCAGTTCATATAACAACTGCCCTAACAACTCTGGTAACATCTTGCTTGTTTCTCTCAAAAATATCTGTCTTTTCTTCATGAGTCAGATAAAGCACTAACCCTTCGTGTCCGGTTCTGCATGTAACACGGACTCAGAAACTAAATATTAATTATTATTATTAATATTATTAATTACATTTATAAATCATCATTGGTTTCTCTAAACGTAGCATCATATTTTCTGCCTGTCAAACAGATCACCTTCATGAAAATATCTAGTTATTTCTGTGATGTAGGACATTTTAATTCATACGTATCAAAACCCTTAACCTGCACCATCTGTCCTTATTGAAAGCTTGTTCGTCACACTAATGACAATGATACTCTCCCATTCAACCTCAGCACTGACTAGAACACTTTGTTTAGGTATCTCCAAACAATTTAACACCGATCTTCACATGTCAAACAGATAGATTCCTGCCCGCTGGTCACTCAATTGTGCTCTGGCCATTTACCCCTACTGGTCATACGGCTCACTTCACATTATTCTCATTGGTATACAGCCAATTTTCTGCTCACTGACTTGACATCGCTGGCCTCTATGTGGTTTCTAGGGCTGGTCGATGGTCAGGAGAACAATGCCATTGTCACAGGTAAACTGCTTGGCAAGACCTTATTGATATAAGAATAATATATAAGTCTTGTCTTATACACCTCCTTTTCCTCTTATTCATTTGTGAAGAAGAATTTTCAGAAATTCAGTTTCAAATTCCTGACAAAAAATGTCCATGTACAAATGTAAAATATTTTTGATCAAATCAGCTATTCCCACTAGCAGGAACTACTGAATACAATATGCAGCATTATTAGATATTCATCCTCTTACAGTGGTTGGGCAGCCTTGTGGTTCAAGCGATCTTGTCATGCTCAAGATCCAGGTTTTCTTTTCCTTGTGGGTACAAAAGTGAAGCCTCTCCCTACTACAATGCATGAGTGAGTGAGTGCATGAGTGATTGAGTGAGCGAGCAAGCCAAATTCTGACAATTTTCCTTTCATCCCAAAAGAGACACCATAAATGTTTATTAGTCAATGCACATATGCGGAGAGTCAAACCTGACTACTTGTCAAAACAGGCAAGCACTTTAACCACAACTCTATGCTTTAGCCTCAAAGTAAAACTCTTTACAAAGTATCCCCTTTTATTTTTATCCCTCTTTATTTTGAAGCAAGAAGAAATAAACATAATTAAACTGTCCTAAAAGGACAGTATATCTTTAATATGTCAGGAACACATACAGACTTCCCAATGCCAGAATACTTTCACATACAAATGTGCCTCTCTTCCCCGATGATGAGATACAGCAATGTGTATGCATCTATACACATGCTAAATAACAAGTAAAACCCTTTGGAGAAATTGAGCCCACAATAATTTAACTGTACCAAATTTATCTGTAAAATAAGGCGAGGGACAGATATCTTGCCGATTAAGCATCTGCCTACAGATTTATTTTAGGAGAAATTTGAAAAGCATGAATATTTTTAGCCTGTGCCTGAACAGACAGTAGATTTATAACTTGACTTTGAAGGTGGTTTAATTATAAAAAAGCATTTAATAGCAGTTTAATCTTTACAGAATGTGAAGAGTTATCTAAGAGCGTGATGATATTCCTTTTTAAATGCAGCATCTCAAGTTCTCAAGAAAAACACGCATTGCTGGAGTTTCATTGCAATGATTCTGAAAAACATAAATTTGTCTAAACTTTAGAAAAAATAAAAAAATTAAAACCTACCATGTGCTGGAGAACATTTACAAGAACAAAAGAGACCTCTGGCTGAGTGAAATATTTCGACACTATTTTATTTTTTTTCCAGCAATACCTCAGCAGCAGGGAAGCTGATTGGATTTCATGCATTGTATCCTGGAGAAACAAACGTTGACCTCCTGCATAGGTGAGCCTTCAGGATTCCACTGGTCTCGATAAAGAGTATTTAAAGTTTTCTATGATAAATGTAGGAGAATTTACCTGTCCAGCATATGTAAACCTTTAACGAGTTCTCTAGTCTGAATAAGGATATTTAAATTTTTCTAAGACCAATGCGTAAATTTACCTGTCAAAATGAGTGGGTAAGTAGGTGCATGAATGAATGAGTGAGTGGGTGAGTGAGTGAATGAGTGAAAAACAAAATTCCAGCAATATTATGGGTACTGACTTTGACTTACACGATAATGTCTTGTGTATGATTCATAACAGGTCTACCATTTGAGAAACTATTCTTGGTGTTTAATTCAATCTGTAAGTACCATATGTGAAACCATTCTTGGTGTTTGATTCAAACTGTAAGTACCATTTGTGAAACCATTTTTGGTGTTTGATTCAAACTGTAAGTACCCTTTGTGAAACCATTCTTGGTGTTTGATTCAAACTGTAAGTACCATTTGTGACACCATTCTTGGTGTTTGATTGAAACTGTAAGTACCATTTGTGACACCATTCTTGGTGCTTGATTCGAAGTGTGTGTACCATTTGTGAAAACATTCTTGGTGTTTGATTCAAAGTGTAAGTACCATTTTGAGAAACCATTCTTGGTGATTGATTCCAAGCCTGTGTACCATTTGTGAAACAATTCTTGGGCTTCACACATTGTACACATCTTTGACATGACAAGCCAAGGCTTTACCACTAAGCCACCCCATCAGCCCTTTTTATCTATGATGTTTAGACCAAATAGTGTAGGGGTTATGGGCCCTGTCATAATATTATTGAAATACTGCCAAGAGTGGCATAAAAACCCACTTACTAACTTACTCCATCTAGTGAATGTGTCTTAGCTTCATAGCTTCATCATAGTGATACATTCACTTTCATTGGGTCAAGTAGCCCCCCTCCCGTTGATACAACCACTACCTAACCCACTGTCCTAGCATATTTTTCCCATATATTTTTTTCTATATTTTGATCCCATATAACACCCAGCAACACTAATAATGATCCACCCAAAAGTAATAACAGTCTTTTGCAACGATCACCTCACAGCTCGTATTAAAGGATTAAGGAGCTATACAAATTCATTCAACGAGTTCTCTACATCTATGATTTCTAGGTAAACACACTTCCTCTGTGAAACAATCACATTGCCTGTCTTTGTTTGTAAACAGACGGCCCTTGTTAGCAGTGCTTGACAAGAGATATGTATCTATCGTATGTAGATAGCACTGACACCTGGAATCACACTCAAATGTCAAGCTCCTTGTGGCTGAACTGCAGTGGTTCAATAGCGACACAGCTGTATGAGGTGGTCAATGTAACTGACAGTCCAGATACATCAACCTGTTGGGGAAACAAACACCCTCTGTTGTCTAGACCCACAGCTACGCAAATCGCCATGATTACAGGAAAACAATGAAAGAGGGTAACTGTTACATGTGAAATAGAGTCAAAACACATAATCTTTTGAGTCATATTTATAAAAGAATATGAGAAAGGTGTGAAAGGCAGACCTGAGCAGACAGGTGCATGAGATAATTACCTGAGTTTCAGACATGTACGAGACAGGTGTAAGTACATTCAGGTATAAAGCTGGAAATACACAGATATGTCACATACACTGACAGGGAAATGTGGGATTTATGGCATACATATATTCATGGACAATAAAACATGCGGATGTGTTGTGATTGACGCCAAGTTTTAATGCTGTTAGGAAATTGTTTTTCCAACATGTTTTTCAAAATATCTACACAGAACTGTTTTTTTGTACAGTTGACTACGCTTAGCTTTTGCACTGTACAATGTTGAGTGAGTGAGGGAGGGATAAAGAGAGTGAAATATTGTAGAAGGATTGATGGAAGAAGTGAATGAGTAAAGAAAGAAGTGAAAGACGGATGGAATCAACCACGGACAACAGACCATATGATATAATGATGTCTAACTCATAACTATAAACCTGTGAAGATCCGGGTTCGAACTGGCCTTCAGCAGCCCATCCTCGTTGAGAGAGGTGACTAACTCACTGACATGTCATGGTATCCAAATTCTATAGATTGATACTCATGAATTTGATCAGTGGATTGTCTGGACCAGACTTGATTATTATACAACAAACACAATAAGTGTACTTATCACCTTTCATAATATCAATGGTACTGCTAGAACACCATAAACTGTGGGATTGTCTCCCTTGAACTTGGATGTACCAGGTGTATCATCAACAGTGTTTGAAAAAAAAAGCCATTCGGGTCATCTGTGTAAAAAAACAACCCAAAACACTAATTTACACTGACCGATGTATCAATATGAGTAGAGGCACAAAGAGAATGAAAGAAAAAAAAAAGAAAAAGAAAAAAGAAGAAAAAGAAAAATGAATAACAATGTGCATGACAGCCTGATATGTCCCTTTAAGAGATCAAGTATTGGAGGTGGTAGTGGTTGGGCTTCATTACCAGTCACTACCAGTGGCCTGTTGAAGATATTAGCGCCCCCAAATGGGCACATCTAGTGTGATGCACCAACTCCAAATGGACATCACGCAAGTGATTATATTGTATGTGATCCTTCAAAATGAGTTGGAACTCAATAAGTGAAAATAAACCCAAAAAAAACAGAAAATACTGTATCATAATAATTTGATAATCTGTTTTCACCATCATTATCTTGTTGGGTTTGTTTTTGTTGTGATTTTGTTTGTTTGTTTGCTTGGTCTTGTTTATGATTACTGACACCTGCACTGAGCAATATTCCAGTTATATCATGTCAGCATAAAATTGTGGTGTCTGGACCATAAAATCCAGTGATTGATATCATGAGTATCTGTTCACAAATGGTACATGTTTACAAACATCAAAAATGACTTCACTAATGGCACACACACTTGGAATCAAACACCAAGAATGGCTTCACAAATTGTACATCTCAGCAATCAAGCACCAAGAATGGTTTCATAATTGTACATCTTTGGAACTATAACTGTAAACATTACCAATCTCTTAAAAGCAGATTCCTCACTGTGATCTCAAATGAGTACAACAATGAACAAAAAATGAAATACCTGTTAAACTCAAGAAATATGAATACAAATATTATCTGTTTCATTATTCCTGAAAAGATTTTTGAAATTAGAAGATAACATATGCTTGTGCATTTATACTTCCATGTGACTGTGCAATGTAAAAAATGTAACAACACAACTGTACTATGGATCACATGGCTGGAAATCTTGAAAAAAACTTGTCTGTTTGTCTGTCTGTCATCTTAGGAATAAAACAACAAAAATGATTTTCACATTCACTGTACAAAAGATGCTCAACTTATTTGCCATATGTTAGCTACAAAATGGCTTCCACAAAGGCCATGGGTAAAGTCAGAGCCCAGGTTCTATAAGCTTATCTGGAGCTGTGTTGTATTAGTATGCCTGACCTATTATCTTGTAGAGTGAGTGAGTGCGTTGTTCCCATGTGTGGTATCGAACCCAGGTCTTCATTGTGAAGAGCAAGCACTTGTATCACTAGGCCACCGCTATCTTGTGCAGAGTACCTGAGTTTGGTGAAGAAAGTCCAAAGTGGTATAGATCCAACATTTTCTGACAAATACAGGATCATAATGAGGTTAATCTGTGTTGAACTAATTGCAACTCCTTACAAAATATCCAGCCAATTGTTCACTCACTAAAGCTCAAAAAAAAGAAAAATTGATTTGTTGTAGATGAGTACCTTACACAGTGTGGGACAGTGACAGGTTGCCTGTGATCTAGTCCCACAGTAGACCCAGATAACATTCCTGCTTCATGAGTAACAACCAGCCAGTAACACAGTTACTCATCAGGTACACATGCTAATGACACGATGGCAACATGTAAGGCCTCTTACAAATATTTGTTTCACATATTTTTTACCCAGTCTTGGTGGATGAAAGGTCATATCATCAAAATTCAAGTTTTCAGGTCATTGACTTTAGTGTTGGTGAGCAAGTTTGGTTTAAACTGCACTCAGCAATATTCCAGCTATATGGAGGCAGCCTGTAAATAAAAAAGTCAAGACCAGGCAATTCAGTGATCAACAGCATGAGCACTTATCTACACAAATGGAAACTGATGAAAAGTGTCAATCACGTCAGCGAGTCTTACCACTCTATCCCATAAATTGCCTCTTACGACAAGCATGGGTTACTGAAAACCAGTTCTGACCCTGAAGTTCACAGGTCTTGGTGTTGTAGTCAATGGCTTGATACTATTTTCTGAAGATTCTGATATGTTTTCATCTTTTGTTATTTGTGCAGACATTGTCTTGGAGAACATTGGATTTTGATCTTGTAAATGAGTGAGTGAGTTTGGTTTTATTCAAGCAATATTCCTGCTATACTGGACAAAATAAGTTTGGGATAATAGTATTTTCATGACTGACATTTTATCAGAATGTCAATGAAAAAACACATCATTATTCAAAATTTCAAAACTCAAAATATCCCAATCATTTTTGTCCAGTATATATGGTCTGGAAATAGTTCAGTCTGGACCAGACAATCCTGTGATCAACAGCATGAGCATCAATCTGGACAACTGGGTACCCATGACATGTGTCAACCAAGTCAGCGAGCCTGACCACCCGATCCTGTTAGTTGTCTGATTTAGTAACACTCAGTATAAAAATACTGGTTTATTGTCCAAACAACTCTGAATCATCCCTCAAGTTGAGTGGTATGTGCTTGGATGACATATTATCATTAAAATATCAATCCTCAAAAGATTTCATTCTGTACTGTATACTATCCCAGGAAAAGGTAGCATTGTACAGCAGGAGTTGGCTGTGGGTATGGGTGTAAATAAGGGTGTGGGTAAAGATTTAGGTGTGGGTATGGATTCACAAGTGGGTGTGGATGTGAGTGTGTTTGTTGTTGCACTCTGCAATATTACAGCTATACGGCGGTGGTCTGAAAATAATCATGTCTGGACCAGACAATCCAGTGATCAACAGCATGAGCGTCAATCTATTCTTGTTGCCTTTTACAACACGCAATAATTGCTGAAGTCCAACTCCAACCTGGGTCTTCAGGGGTTGGAGGTGGGTGTGATTATGGCTCTTGGTGTGGTTGCAGTTTCAGGTGTATGCATGAGGGTGCTTGCTGTGAACACTGATACATATTCATCTTTGACGATGATGCTTAACCCAAAATATACAACTTTTGCTTTTGTGTTGATTCTGCTCAGTCACACATATTCACATGCATTACATGACAACATTGCTTTGATAAATGCCAGGTACGTGAAAATACCTCTGAAACCTTTGAAATGTATAAACCGATGCTCATGACATCCCTCACCAGGCCAACTGGTTCAGACTCAGTAAATAATGTAATATAGTTAAGTGTGACAAAATATATAAGGGGTGGTAGGGTAGCCTAGTGCTCAACATGCCAAGGACCCGGGTTTGATACAACACATGGGTACAAACAGTGAACCCAGTTCTGGTGTTCCCGGAGACATTATTGCTGGAATATTGCTAAAAGCAGCACAAAAACTGCAAACACTCAAACTCTATCAAAATATACCCTGTGTACTAAATGACAGTAACCAATTGGGACATTGTCACTTAATAAATATCACACTTAACCGATAAACGTCATTTGTGGCTTTCCAATCATGGGCAAGTCTTTGTTATCTCGAACAGATGATCCCCAATATATATCCAGATGTTATAATATCCCCAGCTTAACACTAATAGCATACTGAGGCTAAATAGGCTAGGAGTCCGTCCACTTGACAGCAAATAGGACTCATTATTTTCACATGGGTGGGTACAGCATGAATTAGTCTTTGAACAGAAAAGTGGGTTAAATTCACTTTTTATGAATCAATTATCATCACATAGATGAGTCACACACTAAATCTGTTTCACACAATAGGAGTATGAGAAGAAGTGAATCTCACTGTCCGTACAACAATCTGTAGTCGGGCATGAAGTAAGTTAGCAAAGGTGTGTCAGTGTATTACCAGTGGGACAGTTTGCTGAGAAAGTCCTAGTCACAAGGCCTGGCTAGTGAATATTGTTTTATGTCACTATATGTCTCTGCTACCAGTGTCACACTGGTGACTATTGATGGAAATCCATTACTGCATGCCAATGCCGCTTTGCTTGGCAGTGTAATGAGGCAAGAGAGTTATTCCCCTTGGATAACTTTCGGGTGGGAGAGGCCTGGTGGCACAGACTAGAGCGTGTCCTGCTTGAGTTGGAGTTAAATCATAACTAAGAGTCCTTATGTGTTCTGTTGATTCACAAGTGGTGCAGTATCCCTTTACCTAAACTGGCAGCAATAGCAACAGTCTACTGAAACATGCTACTGGGAAAGCAATACCTTCTTTGAGAGGCATGTTGAGAAGTTGGTGGTGGCGATAGCAATAGTGATAGTGATAGTCTCCTGCAAACAACTATTGCAATAGTTTTGTTCTCCTTAAATTCTCTCATTTGAATTCATTTCCCAAATTAATGCATGGTTAATATGAAATAAAAACAAGTTAAGTAGTTTAAATATCTTAATAACTGCCAAGAAACCAAGTAAACAGTTAAAACATAACAGGGGCATATAACTCTAAATCAAAACATACAGATCTGGTACTTTCTGTATTTGGGCTGCACATTTATCAACGGAAGTCAATTTCTAGCAACAGTCAAATATACTATCAATTCATCAATAGTATTTTTTTTCTGCCATCAAATAATTGTGTTCAGCGACAATTGCAGTTCATCGATAGCTGGATGAATCATTACAGTCCTAGAGACTACTGACTTCTGGACTAAATAGTTCGATGGCTGCACTGATAAATCTTGTAACCTCCTGATCTCCATATCATTCAATTCTTTGGTTATTAATGTTCTATTACATGTGTAGGGTGGTGAGGTATCCTAAAGCATTCTCTCATCAAGCTGGAGACAAAGGTTCGATTTCCCACATAGGTACAATGTGTGAATCGAATTCTTGTTGTGATATTACTTGAATATTGCTAAAAAAAGAATAAAACTTAACTCAGTCACGCACTCACTCACACTGTTATAACATGGCAGACAGCAATATTTCAGCTACATTAAGGGCCAGATAAACCAGTGAATGAGATGGGACAACACCCAGAAGACTTTGGGGTATGATGACCAACCAGGTCACAGTGTTGACCTTCCAATCCAGTCTTGTCTCACCTAAAATGAATAGCAGTAGTGACCTCTTCAATCAGAGTGTCATGAGGCAAGCTAATGTCCATGTCCACTTTCCTGTATCAGGTTTTCAACGTACACGTCTCTTTCAGTTTCTGTGTGGGAACTTTCACGTTTATTGATGGTCCAGTCCGAGACTGTTTTACAAATGAACATATGGGTTTAGAAAATATGGTCGCTGACAGTTCATAAAATCCTTTTATTTTTGTGTTTAATTGAGTATGGTTTGATGTCAATATTTGACATATTCCAGCTATATGATATCACAGAAACAGGATTCACACACATTGTACCCATGTGGGGAATTGAAACCGGGTTTTCAGTGTAATCAGTGAACAATTTAACCAATAGGCTACCTCCACCACACCCGACAACCACCCTTGTGTTAAATAATGTCAAGCCATTTCAATTGTTTCATAACAATTTAACCACTAGACTACATCATAACCCTTGTTTTAAATAAAGTCAACCATACCAGCTACCTTTCTCTATGCCTACATGACTCTATGGCAAAGAAGATAACCCCTCTATGCATACTGATACAAGGGACTGTAAAGGGGAATAACTCCCGCTGCCTCGTTTCAAATTTTTCACTATGTGGAGGTACGGAGGGTTTGGGATTGTTCCCACTGTTTTTTAAAACCTCCAATCCCAGCATGAACGGCGATTCCACCATTTTATTAAGACCTGACCTTTACCCCTACAACACAAGCTTTGTGTCATTTTTTAAAGTAGGATAATTGCATTTATTACTGTCACTTCACAAGAAAGCATCAGCCCTCATGGCACTATCCCAGCCACAGCAGAGTTACAACTGAGACGAGATGAAACAATGTGCAAAATAGCTCCATTTTCATGGGGGCATTTTGTAAATCACTCTCTCCAACTTGTTAAATTAATATACTTTTAAATCATGCAACATGATAAAAACATTCATCATGTTCATCAGCAGCTTCATGATGAAATGTGTGTCTTCATTCAAATTTCGGGATACTGAATTATTTTGTGGGCTAGTAACTTTCAAGCCTAGCTAGCCCACCTAGCTAACAGAACCTGTTTTGCACTGAGGTAAAATGGGGGTAACATTGCTTAAAATATTTTTTTTCATTTCTATATGTGTGTGGCTGCTTGAACAAGCATTATTTTTCTGCCAGTTTAATTGAGTCAGCCCAATGAGATACTATGTCATTGTTTTACACATTATATTGAATCTAAGCCACAGAGCTAATTTTATTCCTTAATATCAAATGTTGGCTAACAGCAAACTCCATTTCTCAACGTCCTTTGGTAAATCTTGAACTGAAAAATGGAGCAATTTTTGAGATTGCTGTTCTTTTGATGCTGTTGTTGTGTATTCATGTTGTTTATGTTCATTTTAACGTGACCAAGACATGGAACTGTGCAATGAAAATTTCCACAATATGGACAATAAAGTATTATCTCATCTTATGTATCTTATCTTATCTTATCTTATCTTAACCATTCCTGTGTTGTCAGATTTGATGATCTTCCCACTACATCACATTTTATGATGCTTGTTCTTCAACTATTTGGATCCAGTGAATGAGACTGACACCAATGATTGTGTGTCAATCAGCGCATGATCATATCCACACAGTTGAGTACCTTGCTCATTTCTTCAATCACTAAATTGTCTGGTTTAGACTTGATAAACAGTGGTGTACCTTGCTCATTATATCAATCACCAGTTTGTCTGGTATAGACTTGATAAACAGTAGAGTACCTTGTTCATTACATCAATCACTAGTTTGTCTGGTTTGGACTTGATAAACAGTGGAGTACCTTGTTCATTACATCACTCACTAGTTTGTCTGGTTTAGACTTGATAAACAGTGGAGTACCTTGCTCATTACATTAATCACCGGTTTGTCCGGTATAGACTTGATAAACAGTGGAGTACCTTGCTCATTACATCAATCACTAGTTTGTCTGGTTTGGCAGGCATCATGCAGCTGGATATAGTGAAGGGTTGAGCTAGTTTAGCTTAGTTTTATGCTGCTTTTAGCAAAATTCCAGCAATATCACGACAGGGGACACCAAAAATGAGCTTCAGACACTGCGCCCATGTGGGGAATCCAATCCCATGTTTAAACCACTAGGCTACCCCACTGCCCCATTCAGGTTTGGAAGTAAGCTATCTGGACAAGTATGATAAAAATACCCACATTTTCCTGATATTTTATGAAATATCATAAAGGAGGATCGATTAATGTGTTCTTATTTACTACTCAATGTCAATTATTTCAAGTCTTGTTTGAGATAATCTGTTATCTAAAGAGAATGTTACATAAACATCAAAGAAAACATCCTCTGAAACAATTTCTCTGGAGATTCATAAAAGACCACTAGGCCAAAGGCTTTGCTTGTACTGGAGCCATCTGACTAATTCCTACATAACTGTACAGCGTGTATGTTTGGCAATGAAAGTAACAATTATCAATTAGACTGATATATAGCTCTGTTTGATGCTCAGCACACAAAGGTCACAGAGAGCTAATGACTGAGCATGTACTAACGGCTGCCACCATTTACACAAGCCACATTTTTGATCTCGGCAGAAACATAGGTTAACTTTGGCTTCCATTGTTGGTGGTCACGGGCATAAACCGGTTGTCTACTTTAACAAATTGCCACACTTGATGCTCAAAAGGAAGGCAAAAGAAAAATAGGCCGTTAATATGATAATAGGCTGTAAAAAACATTCCCTTTTAACCATACACCTAATAAGCTGTATTTCTGGTTTTGCATTTCAGTGACACTATCAATTATAACATTAGTCTGTAACCTTAACTGACATGCGATGAGATAACGAGTATTTCAGAAAGACAGCATATGCCAGACAACTACACATAATCTAAGACCTAAAACCTGCAATACATTCAGTGTTAATGACTTTGGAATTTGAGATACTAGTATATCATATCTGGATAAAAAATCTTTGATGTTGTTAGTTTTGTTGAAACTTCTCAAAATACCCAACAGAGAATTATCACCTGAATGTTAAAAATTATCATCCCAAACTGTGTTTTACAGGAGATATTGTTTGTGTGAGATCACACGATATCTCCTAGGAGATACTGTTTTGACGTTAGCTTTTGTACAATGCCCAGATGTCATCATGATACACAATGGTGTGATGTCATACACTTGATGATGTCACAGTGGTATGACATCACTGCACTGCAAGTCACAGTACCATGTTCAAAGATAAAACATATTTCATTGAATACTAAAGAGGAGTGTGTTTTTTTTCAAGACAAACAGAACCTCACAGTCATGTCTTTGATACAAAATATATGAACACTCATTGACTAAAGTTAAAAATAAGCAAAAAAACAAGCTTCAGATATTTCAACTTATCAACTTGTGCTGACATATACATATGCATATGAGAAAAAGTAACACATAACTTCTTCCCTCAATTTCTCTTCATCATCTGTTTCCTCCTTGGCTTCATCATTTGGATTTCATCAATCTTGTAAATCCTATGTCCCCTACATGTTTAAAGGTATATTAGATATCAAAGACATAGGGTGAGATTGTCTGCTTCACATTTAATGTTACATCATAGTATTGTCATGTGTGGTAGTATTTCTGCTGCAAAATGTTATTTGTGAAACTACATTTAATGTGGTTGGTTTCCAAATCTAACAGTCTATATTTCTACTGTTTATTCAGTGCCTGGATACAAGTTTAATGTTACATATGTTGTCATAGTTAACTACATAGCTGTTGCAGTGATTTGGCCTAAGCTATTATCAATACACATGGGCCTGGCCTTTGAGTCCCATGGGATCTGACATCTATGCTGGTCTCTACACAGACCCAAGTCTAAAACCAACATGGCTAGTGTTATTCATTTATGTTCACATTTCATGTATTTGTTTTACCTTTTGGCGTTTATTGAATCTGGCATTTAAACATGTCAGAAATGAACTTTTTCAAAATAACAATCAAACAAACATTGTAAACAATACACTTCTTTAAATGTTTTCCTTGAATTCAGATCAGCACCTTAAAGAAAACAAATGTCAGACCAAAAATGTTGTAAATTTGGTTGAAAGTCTGTTGAAGCACATCCCAAACACGAACATGTCTTGAAATAAGGAAAATGTAGACACTTTTTATTCAAGCCATTTTTTAAACTAATGATCCCATTAAAAATTATCTGAAGTAAAAATTGGTTATAAAAGGTTAAAACAATTGTTGAGAGAGTGGTATTTGCTGGCGTCTCCACACTAGACAAGATTGAAGCGATATCTCTTGATCCTACAATTAACTTCATCTTTTCCATACCACAGAGGGCAACTTCACTCCAGGAAATGAAAAACACCATAAATCTAAATTTCATTTTGCAAAAAGCAATGAGCTGAGACAAAGGTAAGACAGAAATAACATGAATGCAACTTTTCTCCTCTCATCAGCTCAAGGCTGTCAGTCAACCCCAGGTTTGCTAAATATGCCAGACATGGGTGTCAGAAATGGTGGAGATAGCTTCATGAATTTAACATTTAAATAGACACAGTCAAATTTTCAAAGATTAGATCAGGAATTTTTTCACATGTGTGCCCCATTCTATGCATACCAAGGGCCTCAATCCCTGTGAGGAGCCTGTGTGGGCGTACATCCACGCTTCAGTGAATTCCTCCTTGGCCTTGACTGTATGCTTTGGAAATATTTCACTTAATTCACTGATAAATATTCTATCTCTGCTAAAAAAGTGAATATCCAAGATCTACCTTTTTGCGTGAGACTTCCTGAAATGTGGAAGTTTTTTAGCCATCTGAATTTTGGAGTGTTTCCTTCCTGTAATTTGTATTTGTGACGTCTGTCTTAGGCCAGTCAATTTAACTTCCTGTTTTATGTTAAAAAAATCAAAAAGGTGTTTCAGTTGACTTAATTTTTTTTTAATAATCTTCTTGGAAGAAGATCTGAGCCAAAAATATTTGAAAAGACATTCAGTTCAACTTTTTCATAATTTTCCATCAAATAGAGCAGTTTTAATTTTGATATATTTTTATAAATTAATCTTGTTTCAACATACGTTTGTAAGAAATCATGTTCTATTTTGTGAAGTTCTGACACAGCACCTTCCAGACAATCACTGCTGGGATATAAAAACACAGAACCTTCCAATAACTGGGTAGCCTAGTGGTTTAAGTGTTCACTCGTCACGCCTAAGACCAATATTAGATTCCCTACGAGGGTACAGTGTGAAGCCCTTTTCTGGTGTTCCCTGTTGGGATATCACTTAAATATTGCCAAAAGCAGTGTAAAACTAAACTCACTCACTCGTGACAATTACCAGTGGCACATAATGGCATGACATAGCATCCAGATAATTCACAATTTTTATGAAAATGCTGTATCCTGATTTGCAGCAATTCACTAAAATACTGATTAGACTGATTAGAAGTAATGAAAGTCCAACTTCCTGATAAAATTAATCTTGAAAGTAAGACAGTTTATATTCCTTGCCAAACCTACATCAAACTATCCTCCATGCCAAACTATCCTCTATCAGCGCTATTGATACCTTAGCACATCTATTGAGTCCATAAAATGATGAATGATAATGCTGATATGAGGATAGGCCTGGGTTGTCCTGGCACAACCAACAACTATCGCTAAGATAAGGCAATATATCTTACTTTCCAACAAAAGCAGTAAATACAGGCATGAACCTGACAAAAATCCTCACGTTTAGGGTGTACATTATTTCCCTTTGAAAGATGCAATCTCTGTTTGGCTGCACCCACTTCCCATGAGGCACATGTGATCTATGCAGATCGTAGCAGATCATAGACGCTACTTTGGGACTGAGTCAGAATGTACACAAGGAACACAGGCTAACAGGGAAAACTTGAATAAATTAAGTTCAGAATGGCACGTTCGTGTATATTTGCTGTGGAAAACCTTTCCACGCTGTGGAAACAATAGTCCAATATACATGCCTTGAAGCAAACATATTCTAGAAAGCCTACACATGTCAAGAAAATATGGCAAGTCTAGATTTTCACAGCATCAGAAAAATGAAGAAAGTCTCAGGGCTCCTGTTCATTACATTTTATTTTTTTTAAATACAAACACTTTTTTCTATAAAATATGTTCATTTCAGAGACCAGCTGTTATTCTAGTGAAAAAAAAAGAAATAGGCTACAGAATTGTAATTGTCAATGACTAAACCATTTTTTAATGACTTTTCCTAGCTTGGGAGGGCACCGACTCTTTTCAAAAGAGCAGGGTTTTACATAACATGTAAATGTGCACCCAGTACACACAAATCTATAGGATGGAAGCAGAACAACAATTCACATCATTGAGAGGGACCCAGTTATTATTTAATGTACCCACAACACATCTATCACTTTGCTGAGAAGTGTTTGGTTGTTTCTTTCAGAGCAGTTACATGTATCATTTCACCAATCAGTCCACATGATCGATAATCCACCCCAGGTTCTACAGAAATTATAAAAAACACTTCTCTACACTGTTATTTCACAAGACCATAATATTTTTTTTCTTACAAGAACCATTCAAACTAATAACTGGGAGTTGAGTAAAACCCTGAAAAGGATCCTCTCTTGCAGCCATATTGATGCACACTAAACACACATCTTCCAAAAAGCAATAATCGTTTGTGTCCGGAGTGTCTCTCAGTACTGGTTCTTTTTTTTGTGAATAAAATGCAAAGGATGCATTAAAACAGACTTGAAACCATTCCAAATACAACTTGGACTTAGTCAGGGGCACCCATACACATCAACATCTCCATTCAAGCTGGATCCTAAACGGACTTGAACATAAAATTTAAAGAGGTAGCTGCTTTAGATAAGGGGTGCAGTGAGTGACCGAGTTCACTATTATGCTACTTTTAGCAAAATGTAAGCAATATCACAGTGGCAGCACCAGAAATGGGTTTCAGACATTGTTCCCATGTAAAGAATTGAACCCAGGTTTTCGGCATGACGAGTAAATGTATTAACCAATCAGCTACCCCCTTGTGATAGTCATATTCTTAAATACAAGAGTTCGTGTCTTTAAGAGATTCTAGCATTTCAGAACATGATTCAAAGACTTGGTACATTGGTATAATTTCCAGTGTGCCCCCCTGTGATATTGCTAAAATATTTCTAAAAGCAATACAGTTACCAAATATAATTATAATGTTCAATGTGTGAAGGAACAAATATATAACATGTATTACACAGCTGGTAAAATCTTATTCAGCTCTTTATTTCTTCACAACAAAATGCAGATACTATAACACTATGATGAGTCATAGACAAACAACAAAATATTCAATTTCTTATCTTAAAAAAATTGCGTATGAGATTAACTGTAACTGGAGTACAATTGATATTAATCTGTCATACTTTTGGAGCCAACATACGGCCGTGCACCTCGCCACACGATCTTTTCTGTGACAATATCCCCTATTGTTCTTTAGGAAAACTTAACCTGCTTGATTTAATCCCTGGTTATCAGAAACAACAATAATGTTCTTAAAAAGCCATTAATCCTGTCATGTTTGGATCTCGGTCATTTTTTCTCTAAGATACATATTTGATTTTCAAACAACCACAGGGTGTCAATGTGTGAATGAATGAGCTCAGATAATCGGCGAGGGCAGGAGGGTTATAGAGGGCCCTTGGTTTGGTTGTTGTTTAGCACTGTTCTCAGCAATATTCCAACTATAGGTGGCAGTCTGTAAATAGTCCAGTCAGACTAGACAATCCAGTGATCAACATCATGAGCATTGATCTACACAACTGGGATACGATGACACATGTCAACCAAGTCAGTGAACCTGAACACGCAATCCTGTTAGTTGCCTCTCACAAGCATGGGTTGCTGAAGGCCAGTTCCAACCTGGATCTTCATGGAGAGACAGCCATAGGTTGATGAAGACCAATTCTAACCTGGATCTTCATGGAGAGACAGCCATGGGTTGATGAAGACCAATTCTAACCTGGATCTTCATGGGGAGACAGCCATGGGTTGATGAAGACCAATTCTAACCTGGATCTTCATGGGGAGACCACCATGGGATCCTGAAGACCAGTTCCAACCTGAATCTTCAAGGTGAGGCAAGCATTGGTTTCTGAAGACCAGTTCCAATCAGATCTTCATGGTGAGGCAAGCATTGGTTTCTGAAGACCAGTTCCAACCGGATCTTCATGGTGAGGCAAGCATTGGTTTCTGAAGACCAATTCCAAATGGATCTTCATGGGTGGACTACCTCGAAATCATGCTAAGTGTGACTCACAGTCCCTAAATGCATTAGTTTCATTACTGCCTAGCCCTCCCTGCCATGAAAGCAAGTCTACATTTCTAAAGGTTCAGGGTTTCTTCTTGGTTGTTCAATGCTGTAGTCAGCATTATTGAAGTTTCATAACATATGTCTCTAGATGATCTAGCCTGGATTAGGTGATCCAGTGACTGACATTAGTTTCACTGGTCTGTGCAGTTGGAACCAGTGATATAGAAACAAGCAAGTTATAGAACACTTGCATTGGTTGCTGTAGACCTATATCTTTATCCAGAATCAATGTCAACGCGACATTCAATTTCAACAGTGAATGAATATGTAGTGCTTTATATCACAGGTTGAAATGTTGTTGACCTATATTCTTATCCAGAATTTTTGAAGGCATTGTGAATGAAAAGCTTTCATTGTTGTATGCTACAGGTAGAAATGATACAAATGTGCTGGCATGGGATGTCATGTCCGCCTGGCCAGTCCAGAAATTCTAGTTGCCCAGAACCAATCAACACTCACACCTGATGCAACAGAAAATTTGTTTTGTCTTTTTTTTTAGTGGCCATCAGCAACTTTTTTCTGTGCTTATCTCCCTTACATCAGTGCCAGTCTGTGTATTTTGTGACGACATATGAGTGAGAAAGATAATATGTGAATTGTGCTGTATAACAATACTGCTGGATGAAAACATCGTTTTTACATATCAAAAACAAAATAACTACTGAATAACATTCAGAAATCAACTTGCTCTGTCTCAGTACCTGATAAAAGAATGTCACATGTCATGCCTGAGCACACTGGCATGGTCAGCTAGATATAGAATCAGAATAACACAAAAGACTCTGTAGCTCACCTAATATGTTGTGATAGTTGAATGTTATATAACAAGTACCTAGTGTGATAGTTTTGTTGTCCCTAAAGAGACAGATTATTGCCTGCATCCATTGTGGCAGTTATTTACGATGATTGTTCTCAGTATCTCCTGGGACAGATTGTTGTCTGTTTCTACATTGACAAATTGTTGACTATATCCATGTTAATTGCTACCTGTATAAATAGTCAGTTTATTCTTCTTTTTGTACATTGTGAGATGCAGGTGCACGTAGATACAGGTTCTGTAATGGTCGTTTTGGTTTGTTTTGTTTCGTATCTACAAACAAATGTGAAATTCCTTCTGTCCATAACTGAATGATACCGTCTTTATGTCCAACCGAATGAGATGTTTCTTTAGCGCTAATCAAATAAGACAGTATCTTAATCTCTAACGCAATGAGACACACTCTCGATCTATAGCTGAAAGAAACACCTCTAAATAAATGAACAACTCAGTTATCTCTGATTGAGATATTCTCTTTCTTTACAACTGAATGAGACACCCTCTTTATGTCTTAGCTGAATCACATTTTCTCCTTATCTCCAACTAATTAAGACTCTCTACATTTCTAACAGAATGAATTATTGTCTATATTTCTAACAGACTGAGACACTTTCTATCTCTATATAAATATGACCCTGTGTATCATTGTAATAGCCATTATCGCATATTAAATTTGACTCTCTTTACCTGTAATAAAATGTGACTGTCTTTATAACCAACATGATTGTATTTTTCTTCAACACTACCTGGCTGACACAGACTGTGTGGCCTGAACAGTCAGACACTAAAGATGACACCTTTCCCTACCGAGGTCATATAAAACGACATCTGATCCTGTCTGCTTCATCTCCACAGACAAGCAGTCCCAGCCCCACACATTACACCTATACTGTTTGTTTATGACTGTCTTGAGACGGTGCATCACAATACACTACTGTCATATGGGGTGTTAAATACTTACGCACGATTAAGTCCAAAACACAATAAACTGCTCTATGATGGACTAACGGCTGAACTTTGTGCGTCATTTGACAAATAACTCCACACTACCTGGCGACGCTTGGCCTGTCAATATATGCCATGAAAAAGGAAACTGCGACCTCCCAGACAAATTCGTGTTGTAGCAATTGTCTCATTATCTCATTGACAAATTCAACTGTCAAGAATTAGTCTTTGATATGCTCCACACCTACTTAGTCCGAGAACAGATCATGAATATTCACTGCGACAATCAGTGTAAGCTTATCTTCCCAAATTCAGACACTATTTCACTTTGTTTGATATCAACTTGATGACTACTTAAGATTAGCACATAAAAACAGACCTCCTATAGTTAAGCAGGATATATGTCTTGGTTCTTTTTTCATTCTCCAAAGCGACACAATATCAGCATTCATGTAAGTAATATATGCAATATAATGTGTTGACCCTCTCCTGAAACCAACAGGTAACCCTTGTAGACAATGCGTCGTTTGTTATAAAGCTGGTGATGCATTCAGCACAACTGAAAGAAATGAATATTTTAAGTGGTGTAGATAATTTAACTGAAGATTCACCACTTGATTAATTGACTGACCTCCACAAGTTTTTCCTTTACTTTTTATGCTTAGTTTTAACGATATTCTCAACAGTCAAAAATACAGGATTTCAGGCTGTTTTTCAGAAATACAACCATTTTGATACACATTTCCTTAATCTTTTGTTTCATACCTTCACAAACTCTCAATCCTAGTTAACAGAACAGGTCAATCAATATGAAACAGGTATATATCCCAAAGGTGTCCAATGTCATCCATCCAAGGACTCTCCATGATCAACATTGCTCGACTCCAACCGATTTGTTACCTGGGCTCTATGCACAAGACCACACACCACCATCCAATGTCTAGATCTCTTGTTTTCCTGGAGGCCAAAGGATCAACCATGACAGGTGCCAAGAGATGTTCTTACTTGAAGTTTTTTGGTTTTTAACTTTACACAAATTTTAATACTTTCAAAGACAGGCAAAATAAATGATGAGAAATGTCTTAATTTATGTCAAACACTCTCGACATAACTGTGAACTGAACTGTGAACACTTAATAATCCACCTTAAGTGTTGTCAGAATCATTTATTTAGCATTGTAACATTAGAAATTTGTTATACATCTGTATCCAAGCACAGGTATGCACAATACCAACACAGGAATCAGAGAGGCCAAGGGGTAGCCTAGTGGTTAAAGCATTTGCTTGTCACAGTGAAGACACGGGTTCAATTCCCCACATGGGTACAATGAGTGAAGCCCATTTCTGGTTTCCAGTTTTGGCTGGAATATTGCTAAAAGCAGCGTAAATATAAACTTACTTACACCTACTTCTCGGCAACACAGTACCCATGTGGAGATTCAAACCTTGGTCTTCAGAATGATGAGGGGATGCTTTACCACTCGACCACCCAACTGCCCCTGAGATGTAAGACATTTTAATTAATGCACCAAACATATATCTGAAATTTCTTGTGGTCAGCATATACATATTTCAAAGAGAACAATATCTGAGATAAGAAAGTTCAATTTTGTCCAAAACGTTTTCATCACAAACGTCCTCTTGTAGTACTACATAATCTCTACAAGTGTCAGCTCTGTGCCCTTTCGTCCCTTGGGTGATGTTGTATTTATATGTTTAACAAATCAAAAACAGACAAAAAAGGAAAATACACTGTGTGATATTTTCTTCCTGACCCTGTAGAGTTTACTGGAGTCCTATCTGAAGAATGTAATCTTTGAAATAGAGGTCTCAGCAAATCAATATTGAAGCCGAGTTTTCAGTTATTAATCATATCTTTTAAGAGACAGACTTCAGTTGTGTTGAGAAACATCATAATGAACTTTCAACGCTTTGGTTAAAGTGATGATTCTCCAACAGTCTGATTTATTTAAGTCTTTGAATGCAGTAATACACAAGTGGGCAAGACTGATGTACTGATATGGATCCATGTACAGATCTTAATGTAAAAATATTGAGCAATATTTTTTATCAATTTTCAGGCATTGGACAAAATACCATTGCAAAAGCTCTGCTACTTAAGTCTCACTGTCCAGGTGAGATGAATGATGAAAACAACAGCCTTTCCCATAAATCAGACCATTACAATTAAAAAATACATGATATAAACTAAAATTTATTGCTTCATTGCAAAATGTAGTTATTATAACTTTAAATATTCAAAGACTATCTTAAGCTACTGTAAGAAATAGTCCAAGAATATGGTGGTTTGTAACATACTTCAAACACTCAATGAATACTGGGAATTGAAACCCATTCCTTCTTGTGACTAGAGAACACCTACCTATAAATCTGTTGAGGAATCTACCAATCTTCATTCATCCTTTTTGTCAACATTTTTAAACTTTAGACACTGTTACCTTGTTTGTAAACTAATGATACAAACAAGATTCTCATGTGGAGCCACTGGAATATAACGGGTCAAGTTTAGAGAATGATTCGTCACAATTTCCTGCCAGAAGTGCTTTCATTGATCATAACATCAAGCAAATATTTGAGGCCCCAAACAGTTCTGAAAGACTTTTATAGTGCAACATTCAATTAGATTCAATGGAACATATTTTGTCCCACCCAGTGTTCAAAACAACCACCGACCTGAAGGCCAGGTTGCTGTTGTATCTGTCCAGTAGTTTCAAATATTAGCAGGCCCTTGTGGCCTTCAGTAAATAATCTTTTTTCTAAATGAAATCTTTTCCTTTTCATTGTTTTTTTTCTTATTAACGTTCGGGAATCATCCATGATCCTTCATGAACTACAATAAGTTTCTGTTTCACTACCTAGTATTTCACAAATTCTTAACATGTGGTGGTTGGGAAAAATAAGAGAAAAAACAAACAAAAAACAAACAGAATAAAAATATAATAAAAATGATATTATCTGAATAATGTTCTTGATTCTCACTTCTTGTAATTCTTAATACAATTTATCATGTTTACATGGCTTGTGACTGTGTCTGATTAAAAGATACACATTTTATATGAAGAGGCAGTACATTTTAGAGTCAGTGGTGCTGTATTAAAAAAAAAGTGGGGGGAGGGAGGTTGTTGTCAAAAAAGTTAGATGGGTAAGTTGGGTGATGAGATACCCAAAAAATATAAATCCCACCCTTACTGTACTGATTTAAAGGAGACTGAAAAGATGTGCTAATTTTCAATTACATCTGCACCTTACACCTTACATGAATCTGATGCTTACAAGTAGAGGGGAACACTTGAGAATCATGTAAAATGAGGCCTCGTCAGTTTGTTTTGGACATTTGCAATTGAAATGATTCACAAAGCATGCTTGTCAACAGATAGTACCAGGTAGATCCATCCCGATCCTCATGCTGACCCACCTGTAACATGACACAAGTAATTAGCAAAGGTTTTAAAAATCATGAGTAGGAACTTGAAAAGTATATGATAACTACAAGAGAACAAACATATTTGCAAAACTATTCAACAAAATCATAACCTATCACAAACCCAAACATTTCAGTCACACTGAATGAATGAAAACTGTCTCACGCACACGCCATTGAGGACTTAAAGGTGAAGGGTCACGGCATGGAACTTACGTTGACTTGACGTCTTACCTAGTCTGGGGGAACCTCCTTTGAAACAGAGGCCGGCCATTGTGTACTCAGAGATCAGTTAAGAAAATCAGCAAAATGGTGGCAGTGTGGTCGTAATTGAGAGGAAATATTTGATCATTAGTTTCATTTCTATGGCAGGAGCATGCCACAGCCATTCAGTGTTTATTTCCAGTTATATTTTGTTTAGCACATGGTCTGTCGCCTTATTACAAGGGCATCTGAAAAAGTACTTGTATTATTCATCGGTAGGCAGTTGACACCAGTGTCACTTTACACACTCACGTGTTGCCACTTTGTGTAAAACATATGAGCAGACTTGAAAGTCACAGATCAAATACCAAGAAAAATGTACTTCCTCTGATAAAAGCCCAAACCCTGGGATAAAACTGAAGACTTGCACTTCTGATTTTTTCCTTAAATGGGTAATACACAAGATTGAAAAAAAAATTTTTAATTTTCTTGAAGATTTATAGCAATGAAAATTTCTTCCTCATGTTGATATTTATGAAGTGATAGAATACTGCTTAAAATAAGTTCCCGATTTTTCAGAGCAGCTTACATGCTTCGTTATATGGCCTAGACTGTGTCACTGTCCCTGAACTGCATTATTTACCCTTCCGCCTTGCCCACTGTACAATGCTGAAGTCATAAATGAGGCAAGCCTACACTTTCTCAGGTTCTCAATCTCCCATCTCTCTCCTTTACAACTAGAAATTAATTACATGGAATTGTTTCTGTCAAACCATGGTTGTCTATCCATGAGTTACCAAGACCATTACAAACGTTCTGTAAGTAACCAATATCTACAACAAAGAAATATCAACACTCCTTTGAATTTATTATAGCCATGTTTAATTGGCCATTTGGAAGGGAATAACCTCTAATGAAGCAAGAGCTGCGTTTAAAATGTCCTGAGAATAAAATCAATGGGGTTCAATGTGTTCTTAATATGTTCTTGATAAATATCATCAATGTTTTACCTGCTTCTCGATAAATACCATGTCCCGTGAAGGAAATCAATAGGTTTATTACTAGATGCAAAATAATGTGTCCTAAGCTGACACTATTTGTGAATGGAAGGAACCTATGAATAAAGTACTACAGCATCTCACCCATGTGCCTACCGATATCAGTTATATCAACATGAGTTGATGAAATTACAATTACGCAGGACTTGCATAGGATATTTTCAGTTTTATCAACGAGTATTAATGTATTTTATGTAAGACACAAGGGTGACATTCTATTTATCATCAAAAATCATTCCTCATTAGTTTTCAATAAAAATTTACATTTCTGAACATGGTACTGCCTTAAGACTTGCAGTGCAGGAGTGTCATAGCATTGTGACATCATCAAGTGTATGATGTCATAGCAATAAGTGTCGTAATTGGTGATACCAGGGCATTGTACAAAATCTATTATCAAAACATTATATTCTAGGTTTTGATTTCAAACAAGCAATATCTCCAGTAGAACACTATATGGATGATACATTAGAAGTTGACACATTAAAACTAGAACTAGTTTGTATTTTAGTAAGAAATTCTTTCTGAAATAGATACACCTCGGTAGATCCCAGGAAACAGTTAATTCTACTGCCCAAAGTCTACATGTATCTCATTACAGTCATGCTTTGTGCTTTATTAGGGGTATTACGATTCTCCATGAAAAGTGCCCTCAGGGCTTTGAGCCTCCGTGATTGTCCTTGTACACAGAGATGACATCACAAATTTCATATAAACAGCATCTGACTTCACTAAATTTTAAAAAATGTAAATCACCATTATTTCAGAAATTTCTTCAAGTGTCTCCCAAATATTTACAATGTTCCAACCGCTCACATTTACACAGTAGAAATCTAAGACACCAGTTAAAAATGTTTCCTTTCTCTCAATGCACTACAGTTTTCTGCGTAACAGTTCGTAAAAATCCCCTCAACATAAAAAATACAGAAACTTTCTTAAAGATAAAGATATTCTAAAAAGCTTATCATCAGGATGATGCAACTTTGGTCGACTGAAATCAAAATTATGCATTTAATTAAGCCAATTTGGTAAAACATTAATTTAAAATCTGCTTCAAAAGTTTACAAAATGGCATAGCTGAGATGGATATAACTCACATCCTGTCTTGACTCTAACAAGCCTGTCTGCAGAATGCCCCCTACAGTTCAACTATGAAGAACAGCTGAACCAGTATAATATAGTAAAACTGTGCAACTGATGCTGATCAAGAAGAATTCCACACCCCACACCAGATCTAGCATATCACACATTAATCTAATTTTTCTTCAACAAAGTGACATTTCACCAGTTCCAACTGCAGCCATACTCAATGCAGACTACAATCCTTTAAAGCATTTTAATTCATTTGAAATTTTAAAGTAAACAGCTGAGAATTCTCCCAAATTTCCCAGCGTATCAAATTCAATAGGCAAGTGTTCCATGGCATCTACATGGCTCTGGATGAAAACATGCCAGGATCATTGTTTACAGTGTGAGATCGAAAACTGCGTCACCAATATACAGAATATGAACAGCGCAAGGAACCCATTCACAAAGAGCCTTATGATTTATAACAGAGGACATTCTCATTAGCCAGAAAACTACATGTAGTAAACAAGCAAAAAGCATGCATTTTTTTTGGTGAACATTGTTTAAAACAAGTTAATGCACATGTGGTTTACATGTATTCATACATTTCCATTTATTTTAAATAGAGTGTTCCGAAAACCATTACATTCCAGTACTTAAGCATGCAACAACTTACTGTAACGATAAACAGACACAGAAGTGTTTCAATTGTACATGGTTTAAAAATTATACACAATTTTTTGTTGAAATGAATGCCATGATCAATAAATTGTACACACTTAGAAAGTGCAACAGAAAACATTTAAATGGCGCCATATTGTAAAAAAACTAAAGATTATTTCAAGACAATCCCATTGGCAGTATGAAGGCCTTCAAGACAGACTTAAATGTTTCCACTCTACACATTATTCAGGGATGGTAATGTCTTTGTTTGAAGTGTGCCACAGGGCACACACAAAGATGTTTAGGTGCGTCTTGAGAACAAAATACTTTTTACCACTCCAGAACCACAGCCAGACCAGTTTTATTCCTTGCTTTACAAGTTTTGTTACGAATCTAAATATTCTTTTCAGATACTAAGAGTATTTTACTTTTGGTGATTTAAAAAGAGTTTATGAGATTAAAAAATAAAAACTCCCTTTTTTGTAACTTTACATTTTTTGACAATAAAAATGATGATTTTATTGTTTGAGCCGTGAAAATTCATTTCTACTTTCTTTCATTTTTCTTGAAAAAATACGACTGACAAATTCATATAACAAGAAACAAAACTGGTCTGGCCTCAGGTAAAACTTTCCTACCTTCCTTTTCAGTGACACAGAAACCCTTGGATCTATTTTGTAAATATTATCAACATGTTCAATAAGAATATCAGGTGAGGAGTAAGCATGAACTCCGAAACGTTGTGTTCTCTCATAAAGAAGTTGATATCCATAAATCTTCATTCTTATGTATTTTCACTTCTAAATGACATTCAAAGACTTAACATGTTCAATTTTCCGTTGTTTCTCTGGAATACATGCACATGTAGCATATTTGCATACATATGCATTTTGACCTCTTACAAATAATGACAAACAACTGGGGCTTGTATCCAAATTAGTTGTGAGAGACTGAGCAGTTGCAAACAAACTTTCTTTAAACATAGATGAACTGGAAATATTTTTACAAGTTAGTTACTTGGCTGTTATATAAATCCAACATTAATGACATTTCAATATACACAAGAACTGTCATGTCAGTGTTTAAGTGGGCCAATAAAGTCTCACATCACTTTTAGCAACATTTATCACTGCTGGGGTCACAAGACATGGGACTTTCAGATTCCTGTAGACAATGTCCAAGCAGCACTGAAAGGAGTGACCAGTGAAGAACTGCTTCAGAATTGCCCTTCAGCAACCCATCCTTGTTTAAGAGGTGATTAACAGGACCAGATCATCAGGCACAGTGACTTGGTTGACGCATGTCATCGTATCCCATATATAACTGCATTGTTATATATTCATGATGTTTATCACTGTTGTCGAGATGAGGCTCTATTACTTACAGACCACCAGCATATAGCTGGAATTTGGGAGGGTAGTGTTTAATAAGAACCAAAAACTGACACCAGGCATTGTACCTTATTTTTATCCATCACAGCAACCGTGTATCCAAGAGGTTATAGTTTGTCACCAGTTCTTCAAGAATTTTGTCGATGTTAGTAAGCGAGAGCCAAAGGTTTGGACTGTTCTGAAGTGATGTAGATAAGGGCATTCAATATTGTCAACACTGAAACTGACCTCTTGAGAAGGAATCTGAGGACATGTGACCTAAATCACTACACTCCAAGAATGAAGGACTTAAGGCTGCCTTGAACAGCACTTCAGTCACATGACAGTGAGTGAGTGAGTGAAACATACTCTGACAATCTTAAAACAGCAACAAAAAAATGGTTAATCATGATCAAGGTGAGTGTGCAAATGATTGTGCAAACCTTATCTTCAAGGTTACCCCTATTCTTTGACCACTCTTCAAACTCTTGTTAACGCAATATCTCAGGAACTTTTGCACCCAATGTCTTCAACTTTTGTGACAGCCTACACAGAGGGATTACGCAGACCCCAGGTGACCTTGATCTTATTTTCAGTGTGACCAAGACACTATGTTCACTTCTCAATCTTATGTTAATGCGATATCTCATGAAACATTGCAACCAATGTCTTCAATGATGTCAACAGCCACTACTGGGTGATTATGCAGATACCAGTCATTTCACGCATTGTGTGTGTGACCAAAGTGAAAAATAGTGAATATGTTATAAACATTACAGTCTTCTTTAGTGGTGGGGAACATTGCCACATTTGTGGCAAACACTTGTTTCAACATCTTTTTATTTGATTTTTTCAGACCATGGGATGGAAGCACCCACATTCTGCTCTCTGGGCTCATCTGGTGTCCACTGGACCATGAAAGTGGTCTTCTTTTCCTTTAATATGTACATATGATTTTTATGCATCACCCAAAATGCACTAGATAAAATTTCATCATAATTTATAGCAAGATTTTCAACAATTCTAAAGAAGAAAAGTTTCATAATACAAAGTTTTTTCTCTACCCTTTTTTTTTCAGTTTAGAAAATGTTGAAAATCTTAATATGTCAACTGAGGTGGGGCTACAAAAATGCCATAAACATATATTTTTGAACTGTGCATAAACATTAAGGGTATAAGTTACATATTTGTTATTTTGAGAGTGCTGTGGGTAGGATTATTCCCAGAGTGGTGCCTAGGTGGGGGTGCTACGGTGCCACGATGATGAACGAACACTACTTGCATATATACCATGAAACTGAAGGTCACAATATTAATGTCAATGAATACAAAAAATCCAGTATTTTTATTTCTTTAAAGGAATATTTTGTTAACATATTTCTCTTAAAGTGAATTTAAAAATAACCCAATACTGACAGTACCGCAATGCTGTGTATGATGATTAAACAGAAACACGTTCATGTTACAGGGGAGTGTCCCAGTGCACTGGGCAGTGGTGTAAACAAGGCTCAGTTTCTGTGTGGAAATAGCCCGAGGGACTGGGTAATACATGGAACATTTGTTCCATGATGTAGTCCTTTTATTAACAGGATTTCAAATTTTTAAAATGTATTGCCATGGTTCCATTCATTCTTGAGTAAGAGTGAGTGAGTATTGTTCTATGCCACCCTTAGCAATATTCCAGCAATATCAGGGCAGGGGATGGCAAAAAAAGGGTTTCACACATTATACCCATGTTGGGAATCAAACCCAGGTCTTCAATGCGATGAGCGAATGCTTTAACCACTAGGCTACCCTTGCCACTGCCTCTCTCTCTTACTTGATGAGATTTGACATGATAATAATAAATGCATGACAATAAATACATTGCATACTTGTGAAGAATCGAACCCATGCAGGTCAACAGGCAAATGCTTTAACCACTAGACTACCCCACTGACCTTTAAGGATAAGATGCAAGAATTGTTCTGTAAAGTGATTAGGATGTCATGTGTTTGTTTGTCTTAGTTCAACATTCAGCAATATTCCAGCAATTGGATGATAATACATAAATACTGTAGACCAGATTCACTAGTGACTGCTGTTTGGAGAAACATCCCATTACCTTAAAGCTACACTCACTCACTCACTCCATTAGTACAAGTTGCCTCAGTAACATTTAATAACAATGAAAGACATCTTCTAAGCAAGAATACCTATTCAATTATCGGGTTTAATTAGAAAAAAGTTCTTTCAGCTTCAGTAATATTGGAATCATATCACTGCAGAGACCCAATCCTTGACCAGACAAACCATTTGCAAAATTGTTCCCAAGAATTTGTGCTTTACACCATCCATGCCTCCAGAATTCCTAGAGTGAGTGAGTGAGTTGATTGTGCCACTTTTAGCACTATTCCAGCAATATCATGGGAGGGAGTGCTAGAAATAGGCTCACACAGTACCCATCTTTGGAATCTAACCTGGGTCTTCGGCAACCCCACTACCCCTGATACTAAAGAGCACAATATCTAATAAACAGTTGTTTCATTCCCTTCACCGTCTATGAGCATGCACTTTGTGCTTCATCGGCTCAAGTCGGGAAATTCATACTTTACATTTGAAAGGGACACATCAATATAGTTTTTACAACATTTCCCTATTAAGACAATGTGTAGTATGCCTGGCATAATTTTAGATAAAAAAATCCCAAAAATCTTTAATCTTATACATCATTAAAACACCTAGGACTGTATATGAAGCACCTTTACCTCTTTCTGAGGTAGAGTGTTTCTCTGACTGCTGGACCCAATCTTTGGAGGGGTGATTGAATCATTGACTATAATAGTTTCTGAAATGAACATATTTTACACCAAAAGGACTCATAAAAAAATGAAACATAATGAAAAGGAGGAATGAGACATTCCTTATTTCCTGAACCAGCGGAAATCTGGGCTTGCTTCATTTTCTAGACTTGCGTGGGAAAGCGTGGGCTTTCTTGGATATATTGCTTCAGGGTCTCTATGACAGACTATTTGAACCATTGCTAGACACACTTCATGTCAGGGACTTGTGTAATGTAAACTGTTTAGCTTAGTCAGCAAGCCTGTATCCTACCATGTATGTAATCTCACAATTACATGCCAGTGCAACAGTCAAGAGGAAAATGTCAGTCCAAAGCCTAAATGTTAGATGTATTTTAAAAGCACGCTACATCCATCATGCAAACACAAACACTGAACCTGTGACTGCCTGCCAGTTGTATAGATGGAAATTACCAGTTTAGAAACCTCCTGGTTATAATGCCATGTTTTTGTCAGAATGTGAGTGAGTGAGATTAGTTTTACGCTGCACTCAGCAATGTTCCAGCTATATAGGGATGGTTTGTAATTAATCAAGTCTGGACTAAACAATCCAGTGATCAACATCATGAGCGTCAATCTACGCAAATGGGAATGGATGACTTGTGTCAACCAAGTCAGTGAGCCTGACCACCTGATTCCATCAGTTGCCTCTCACAGCAAGCATGGGTTACTGAAGATCAGTTCTATCCCAGATCTTCACGGGTCCATATAATGTTTTTGTTAAATGGACCTAATCACACTGGAAACCATCTTAATGTGGATCTGATTACTTTAGAAGAACCTTGTTAATGTATATGTCACTCATCAAATCTTGTTGATGTTCATTAAATGAACATCCTTCGTTTTAAAAGCATGCTGAAATGTGTCTTGTTACTCTTAGGATGAATTTGGATGAAGATTTCTATGTACACTTACCTTCGTGCTGTAATAGCAGTGGGGAGACCCACCTGTCAGATTGTTTCCACCTTTGACAGTGATCCATACTGTTGTTTTTGACCCACTATGTACTACTGGCAATAAAATGCAAAGTACTGTTGGTAAATATGTGCACTGTAGTACTGGCAATATCACACACTGTAGCAATGACACATACTTTAGTATTGTTGGTGAGATATACCTGTAGAATAACAAATAGTTATAGTAATGTCAATGTTACAGACCTGTAGCTTTGTCAATGAGATATACCTGTAGTCTTGTATATGATATATATCAGTAGCATTGTCAATGAGATGTACCTGTAGTCTTGTCAGTGAGATATATCAGTAGGAACTGTCAGTGAGATGTACCTGTAGCAATATCAATGAGATGTGCCTGTAGCATTGTCAGTTAGATGTACCTGTAGCATTGTCAGTGAGATCTCTGGTGAGATGTACCTGTAGCATTGTCAGTGAGATGCAACTTTATTGTCAATGAGATATACCTGTATACTGTACAGTCAGTGAGATATACCTGTATCAATGTCAGTGAGATGTGCCTGTACCATTGTCAGTGAGATGTGCCTGTACCATTGTCAGTGAGAGGTACCTGCAGCATTGTCAGTGAGATGTACCTGTAGCACTATCGAAGACATGTGTCTGTAGCATTGTCAGTGAGAGGGACCTGTAGCATTATCAATGAGATGTGCCTGTAGCATTATCAATGAGATGTGCCTGTAGCATTGTCAGTGAGATGTGCCTGTAGCATTGTCAGTGAGATGTGCCTGTAGCATTGTCAGTGAGAGGTACCTGTAGCATTGTCAGTGAGATGTGCCTGTAGCATTATCAATGAGATGTGCCTGTAGCATTGTCAGTGAGGTGTACCTGTAGCATTGTCATTGAGACATACCTGTATTATTGTCTCATACTATTGTCAGTGAGACATACCTGTAGCGTTGTCAGAGAAATGTACCTGTAGCATTGTCAGTGAGACATACCTGTAGTACTGTTGTGAGATCTACCTGTAGTACCTGCAGAGATGTAGCTGTAGCATTCTCAGTGATACTGTAGTATTGTGAGTATGACATACCTGTATGATGGCCATCAGCTGCAGGAGTACCATCCCTGGAGACGAGTAAGCAGCTCACAGAGGCACACCATCAATGTTGTCTTTTCACAATTTACCTGGAAAACACAACAACATGAGAACAGACATGACATCATCAGTACAGTACAGTATCTAAACCGTCTCCAAGGGAACAGTCAGCTGACTGTTGCTTCAGCTGCCCTTACTGTATCTCAGATAGACAGTTCCATCAGTAGCCTATCATGGTGAAAATGGATAACTGGTCTACTTAGTATGTCAACTAATATGCTTCATTTAGTTTCACTGTACTTGAATATACCAGAACTGATTCAA
Source organism: Haliotis asinina (assembly GCF_037392515.1). Taxonomy (NCBI): domain Eukaryota; kingdom Metazoa; phylum Mollusca; class Gastropoda; order Lepetellida; family Haliotidae; genus Haliotis; species Haliotis asinina. The sequence continues at coordinate 17,047,068 of NC_090291.1, forward strand.
TAAATATCTTAGCCTTGAACAATTTAGTCATCAATTTTGTATGAGTAGAAAAATACAGCCACAACAGAGGCACTGTGGCTCACCTCGTTCTCAGCTTCATCTTCAAGCATTCATATAAACTGAAAACCTTTGGCTGCAGACCATTTTACTTAGGAGCAGCACATCTTTGGAACTTTCTCCCCACAGAACTCAGAACCACTCATGTGAACTTTTCAAATGCAAACTCATAACTCTACTTTTCCCTGATACCTGTTGGTCATCTGTTAAGTGTGCAATGCATACAGTTCAAGCACAATATTATTTTCATTATTACATCATCATAAGTAAATCTATTTCTGACTTTATCAAGGTAGCAGAGTAGTCTAAAATCAATACATTATAAAACATATGTAGTGTGCAAACTATACTGTGCATCTTTTCACATTTACTTGTGGATACAGTCACTGGGAACAATGTTAAGACACAAGATTTTATCAGTCTACGTAAACGTAGTCTCAGTGTATTTCGTTACACTCCACCACTGAGTCTAACAAAACCTAGTAGAAGGTCGCGTCAGGTAAACTTTGAGTTACTTATAAGTTAAATAGATTTAACCCATCAAACAACGGCTACTATTTAGGGATCGGAGGGACTTCTAAAATATTCAGGTTATCGACACAGATCTCTCCACAAACAAAAATCTGTATATAACACAATTATTTGACCAGCTGTATATATGATTTGGGGTTCTGTTGACATGGTTAGCATTAGCCAATATTTCCGCAAGGTGACATCCTTGAATATTGCCAAAAACACTATTTTCAGGGACTGTTTACTCACCGTTGTTATGATTGTAATGTGCACCGTGTCTGTCACCCGTGAGGGATCGTACACTAAATATCATTCGGGTACAAACCTTTTCGAGATAAAAAGTTCAAAAGGTATGTGTGAATGTCCACTTTCGTGATTTGGTAAGCTGTGTTCTGATTGGTCAATCTCAAAGGTTACCTGACGCAACCTCTCGTAAGGTTTCGTTAGACTCGGTGGTGGAGTGTAATGAAAAGCACTGAGGGTAAGTTTACTTAGACTGAAGATTTTACCAACCTGACATTTTCAACGATGCTATCATAGTTGTAACCATCATGTTACAGAGAGAATCTAAGAAGAATAGGTCTAAGCAATCTTGTGCCAATGACACTCATTCAGTCAGGTCATCTCTGTCAGTTACCAATAATGGTCATGTCTGATGACCTCTGATGGTCATGTAGCATCTCTGCTCACCGTAAGAAAGACTCAGTGTCTGGCTTCATGCATCGATGATCATGATAACAATCACTTGATTGTCTCTTTAAGACTCAGATACATACAAACCACCATCAGTTAGCTGAAATGCAGCTTAGGACAGAACAACAAAAGTACAAAACAATTCTTGTTTATGATGGCCAACTCTTGTGGTGACCTTTGCAAGTGACCTCTGGATGTGGCCCCTGGTGCCATCTATAGCTGCCTCCTACTTTCAAGGCATTTTCACTCAAGTGAGCATCCCTGCAGTGGTTGATAGTATGATAAAAAATCCGAGGCATCAAGGCAGAAGTACACACCTGGAGAAAGACACCACCAGATTTCATTGTTGCCCTCTTCTTGACTAGCATGGAGAGTCCTGGCTCCAATGCTTTCTTGGCTTCTCCAACTGAAAGCAGAGAGTTTTATAAAAATTAATGACAAGATCGAGCTGGTACTTCATAAGCAATAACCATGATCAAAACCATCAACAGCATCGATCTGTATCTGCATCCGTCACATCGCCTTGCTGGCTGAAGGTATTGAGAACAAGGTCTGTAGTTCCATGTTAAAACAACACCGTCTACCTGAACAGGTCTGCCTTGTCTAACAGCGCTACAATCACCCAGTATAATTCAATCAAGATGTCTGACAGAGACAATATCTTCCTCCAACACTGACCTTCACAAGTACAGACTAACATCAAATGTTCACATCTTACAGACAAGACTGCCAACATTCTGACAAAATTATACATACACCTACAATAAACAGTACAGGAATGAGCCTGCTGGTTTATTCAGGGGAGGCAATCTGCCCGCATGTGAGTTACTTGTGTGTCCCATTCCAGAGGAAACGTTATTATGAAAGAAAATACTAACATTTGAGGGGAGATAACTCTAAGCCATCATCGTCAGTATGTTGCAGCTGTGTAAATAAACAGAGTTACTTTAGCTACAAAAGTCTACAGCCAAGCCTCATTTCAAAGTCAATAGGGGATTCCACGCCTCAACACTAACACCAGTGGGCTTCAACAATGGTGCTTATCATTGAGCAACGATGGCCACATCACCAACTTCCACCCAATTAACCTGTCCAACAAAAATAACGAGCTCATCCAATACATGAGTGGGTTCAAAGTGTGCTCAGTATATTGAAAGAGTTGTTTTGTTTAATTTGTTTGTTGTTTACTCATGGAAACAGAAATATTCCAGTTATATGAAGGTTGTTAAGAAAAAGGGTTGAGGCCAGCTAGGCAATCTAGTTACATGTAATGAATACCAATAGGGGTACGATGACGTGCAATTAACTGAGTCCTTGGATAACTGAACCATCTGGTTGCCTACAACATCCAGCATAGGCTGGGGCTTGAATATTAACCTGGAATCCCTATTGATCTGCTCTTGTGTTACTAATGGTTATTTCTGGTCCTTCAATAACTAGTCAGACAAACAAATAACACCTACTGGCAAATAAGGATAAGTTCAGCACTGACCTGACGAGTGACCCATATTGGCATGTATGAGTGCCAACCACTGGCACTTGCCATTGTGAGCAAAGGGCCCCCAGGTTGTCTGCGATCAAGTGTAGAGTATTGCAAACTTGCTGCACCAACCATGTGAGTCTTATGAACAAGGCATATACAGCTGTGAGCAGAATCAATTTCATCATCATGCACTGTATGCAGTAGTCTACATCTGCTCTACCTTTCGCCAAATGGGTTTGTTCATTGCAGTGCACAGCCAACTTCCCATAAACACGTTTTCTGCGCTTGTTCAACTTATTCTTCTTTGCCAGTAATATGTATTAAATAAGAAAGGGAGAAAAAAATATCATCCATTTCTGTAAATGTTACCAAGGAACCATGTTCTTCTGTCTTAAGAATTCCTGATTATGACTCAGACAACAATGGGTAAGAAACTGACAGCTGTGTCAACAACACATGACATATTTCATGACAGGTACCACAGGTAATTCAGGTGTTATATTCCATTCTTACATATAAACGCCACATGTACAACTCTCAGCAAACATCAAATTCCTCCATCAAGCCTAAATCCATGACAGGAATTTTTCAGGAACCATAAATGCTTTCCTTTTCAGGTTTTGATCTGCCCCCTGACAACAATAAGATCATCCTAAGTGAGATGGAATACCCTCCTCAAACTGACACGAATCCCTCTTCTGCCACCAGTCTCAACCTCCAGTCCAGAGGGGCGATAAATGCTCTTATCACCTCTCTCCTTGGGGCATATCAAACTCATGTTCACCTTCTGCAGGCCCATGTGGTATACAGACTATCTGTAGCATGTGGACATTGTGTGCCTCATAAACACTCTCATGGCAATGAGGCAGTCTATCACCACCACCATGGTCAATAAACATGCCCTTGTGGGTGAAACATGTACCATCCCTCTACAAGTTCGGACACACCATAGGAATCTGCCTCCCAGTCTGACTGTAATATCGTTTGCATTTCACCACAACAAACTTGCTGTTCTCTTCATTTTTCACAAAACAGGACAAAATCTGATACTGTTTTTAATTACAATTGTTTATTTAGAACATAAAACAAATAACATAATGATGACTCAGCACACCTTTGGAACTACATGTGGTACTTTCTTATTTCATACTGTGATGAAATATGGACAAGGATATGAAAATGAATTGAAATTTATTTCAGATGCCATGAAGGCATTTGTGCACCTGGAAAGTACAGGTTTCACTTCAATCCAACAGTTCTTAAACAAATCTGAAACGGTTTGTACCTGGAAGTTACTTAAGATTCGGTCCAAGAACTCCCAAGAAGATCCACGAGAACAGGTGAATTGAGATGAAGTGAAAACTAGGGTGAAACATCATGTTCAAGACAATTTCAGTTAAATAATGACGTTCTGATGCTTGTGTTTGTGTGGCGGCTTGTTGACTAACAGACAGATTAGGCAAAAGCAGGTGGCAAGCTAACAGACAACTCTAACAGACCCCATGAGCATGTGGTCCAGGGATTATAAAGCATGTGCATCGTCTACCCAAGAAACAAAGATGAGTAGGCCCTAGCTCCAGTCTCAAGATAGCCATTGTTTTTCTAACAAGATTATTTCATCCAATTGGCCCACTCCTTTGTGGTCTTGGGTAAACAGCATGGAACAAGAGGAAGAAAGATTACCCTTTGCCATGAAAGAGACCAAAAATGTAACTTAAATGTTCTGGAATGATCTGGGTGCATATTCTTGAAACATTCATAGCACTGAGAATTCTTAACTTTAATCCAATGTGTTACAGAACTTTATTAAGTTTGTAGGGCTCTGATGTTTCGAATAGCTGGCCAGGATTTACTATCAGTTGATTATTCCCAAAGCACACAGGAGCTGTGTTACATATATTTGCATGTATGAATGCATGTGTGCCACAAGAAACACTGTCAAACAGTATAGCCCTGTTTAATAAGGGTTGTTTTCTCCCTTTCCAGATTGTCGCCCTTCGTTTTTCCCATTTCTGGAGAGCAAAGTATTTGTGTCAAAACTCACAGATTTGTTGTTTCCTGTTCAATCAATCTGATTAATTTACTAAGTTTAGCTAAAACCATGTAACAAGAGATTATCTTGTTATCTTAAACGTTTCAGCAGAATAATTTAAGTGTTTGCCATCTACATTCTCAGGCCTACATTACACAAGAAAATTGCATTGTCAAGTTATCAGTCTCAGAAAAAAACCCAAAAAAAACCCAGTAAAACGGAACATTTGGGGCAAGAGACTTGAACCATAAATAGTGGTAAACAACCATGGCCCTGTAGATCAATGTAAGTCATGAATAACATCTTTTATTTCAATGATCAATGACCATACTTGCCTCAAACAGAAATTTAGATATATTCTATTGAGCACAGGCTGAAAATGAAGAATGAGTGAGTGAGTGAGATTAGTTTTACGCCACACTCAGCAATATTCCAGCTGTATGGTAGCCGTTGAGTCTGGACCAGACAATCCAGTGATCAACAGCATGAGCATTGATCTGCGCAACTGGGAACCAATGACGTGTCAGCCAAGTGAGTGGGGCTGATCACCCGATCCTGTTAGTCGCCTCTTACGACAAGCCTAGTCGCCTTTTATGGCAAGCATAGGTTGCTGAAGGATTTACAAAAAGTAGCTTGTCATAGAGATCTTAGAGTGGAAATACACAAATAAGTCAATGCAAATATGCCTATATTGTTTCAGCTTTTGGACAGTGAAGAGAGTATCTGAGCTTCATTTCATCATCTAATATGTTTAAAGCACTTTTGATTGCTAAATGTAGATGTTGGGGTAAAATTTTTGTTGAAAAATGGCATTAGAAAACACACTTTTACCAGCCATGCATTTGCCCTTCCTGAAATGCAAGGAACAAAATCTGCCATTCATTTTGCTGACCTGAAAATGTTAACTGACAATTCGTTCGTAAGTTCTTGTTTGCTGGACTGAGCGGTGAAGAGTGACACTTTTTCCATTCATGATTTTCACATCTTTGCTCTCCAGAAGCCTACCTTTTACTGTTTCCAAGAACAAATTGAACTGGGCTATTGTTTTGTACTGAAATGGGTTTGCTATTTTTATCCAGCCAAAACATAACTGATCATTCCAGCTTAGTTTTATAACGTAGAACTGCACCCTACTACTCCTGCCATGGGAAGAAATTGAAGAAATTGAGTCTGTGCCAGAAAATCCAGTGACTGACATGAGCTTTAATCGACACAGTCAGTAAAAGATGACATTCATAAACCAAGTCTCACAAGCCTGTCCACCCATTCATGTTAGTTGAACCCAGCAGTCCTAACGCAGAATGGCATTTACGTATGTAAGATCTGATCTGTCTGATTCAGATGTCATTGGGCAGTTAAATAATGTACTCTGTGATCTGAAATTGTCATCAAAATGATTTTTTTTTTCAATTTGGGAAAAGAATATGTTGCTTTTGATGAACAAACAAAGTGTATCATCCTAAAAAATACAAAAAACTACTAAATGATATCATCAGTATCAAGAAGCCTACTTCGGTTTTATCATTAACCATAACTTTTTCATCAAGGCTAGAACAGAAACAGGTTGAAAATATGAATGAGGTTGAAAATGATGTTGTATCTGTCAGTCAATAGTCACAACACGATCTCTGATCAGCGTATATTTACCTCAGTCAAGGCAGCTGTGACATTCTTGACATACAAGCCAACTTTCTGGACATTTTCTCCATGTAAAATATGACTTCTTAAGATTATGAGACTTTCCCTACATTCCAAAGCTGATAACCATACATATGAATTTGGTTTCTGGAAATACTATATTCCTAACACAACATGACATCTCCTTGGGGCACTTTTGATACTACTTCCCTAACAACACACAGCATGCAGGCTGAAAAAGCATGGTGCTGGCAAACATCAAACCAAATAACCCTGTTTCAAATTAACTCTCTAACTGGAATATTTACACAGATATGTTTGTTTGAGACAGGTTATTAGGAAAAAATAAAAAATTCAGAGTACCATTCCTGTCAAGGACATTTTGATAAGAGAGCATTTGGTCAAGCTGACTTGATCCAAAACATGATTCTAAGATGGTAAACAGAGATGTCTCATACAAACCAGAGTTGCAGGGACCAAATATAAACCTGATCTTCCAAACACTGGAACACAGACACTTTGCAAATTTAATTTAATTTACAGGGGTGAGTGAGCGAGGCTATGGTTGCTGTTGAGCATGTATGTTATTCAAAGAGCGAGTGAGTATTACTATGTAATATTAAGACAAATTAGAAATGGCCCCATTAAACCAATGATCACAAAAGGAAATAACCTTAGACTCTATAAGCTACAACAAGTTAATGCTCATGGCTTGGCACAAACACTTCACATACCCCAATAGTTATAGCATCCACCGGTCAAACTGGAGGCTCATTTCCCCACATTGGTACATTGCAGGAAGCCCCTTTCTGGTGTCCTCTGTCATGCTATTTCTGAAATTTTCCTAAAAGTGGTAAAATACCATACTCACAAATAAATATTCTTCTCATATCAAGTCTAGAGAGAACCCAGCAAGATCATGACCTAATCCCAGGTATGGTTGGCTCATGCAAGAGATTTGCAGCATACACCTGATGCAAATGCAGAGACTGTCACCATTTATAAATTTATAAATTAACAGATTCAGGACCAGCAACCATTGCTACTAGTGGAGGACACACAACAGGCCAAAGCCTGACCATCGAGTCATCTTTATTCTTACTGCAATCATGGTATGCAGGGAATCTACTTTTCCCTGAGATGCCTATGAAGCAATAGCAGTATGCTTGTTCTTAAACATCTTGATTCAATAAACATCAAGTTTCATGCTCATGTTTAACTGATGTCCACTAATTTGGTATACACATATACACACGTCATACCTACATAGCTATCTTTCATCAAGCATATCTCCTAAATTTGAACATGTCTCTAAGGTAAAATTAATACCTTAAATGATAATTTAACATAATAAGCAACAGACTGGGGTCCTTGAACAAGGGACCTTTTCACTAATCTAGACTTGCCTTCTGGAGGGACAGAATTACTTTACATCCATGGGCTCAGCATTTGGTACAGCCTTCGAGTTGTTTTCTACGAACCATACATCCCATCAAATCTGTCACGTGACACACTAGATGGCTTGTACAAATGATGTTGACCTTATATTGAACGTGGCTGCCAAACGTCTGATTGCTTCAAAATTTTAGAGTTATACAGTTATAAGTATGAACATAGTAGTAAATTTGTTGCCATTATTTATTTGTTTGTGTCAAAAAATATGTTCAAAATATAAAATGATTCTGTATTTCACTTGTCATTTAACAAAACCTCAAATTCGATAATTTTTATCATAAACCAAGTAACCCCAAGTTATCTCCCTTTATGACCATTAAGGAAATATCATGGCGAAATGCTTTGCGTCTCATTCTGCCAAAGGTTGAATGTTGTTTAAAGACAGGCTTATGTAAGAGGGTAATAAATTCGTCACACAGTGTTTTGAAAGGGTGTACAGGACTGTAAGACCCTTGTAAATTCCATATTTTCTGAGGCGCAGCAGAATTTACAAGGGTCTTATGGTCCCGTACACACTTAGAAAACATCTTACAGGATGAGTGATATTTTCATGAAATCATTGTCATTTACATTTACACTGGTTTTGAATAGGTATGACATAAGGCAGTACATATACTACTCAAACAAGAGTCATCAGAAGATGATATATCCCCCCCGCCCCCATATATTTGAAAGGCCAAATCATCTGACATTTACTTGATGTTTTCTTAGATTAAGTTTGAATCGTTTCCATGGAAGTCATGAAAAATATAAATGCCATATATCTGTAAACAGCAAAAGGCACCACTTCAAGATCTGTCTCATATATCTGCCAAGATCTGTTAAAAGATATGAAATGGTTTTTGAATTGTGCTCTGGAAACGAAGCCCATCCCTCCATCTTGAGACTAAGTGACAAGTATTTCAATGGAAATCAGGAAAAATAAAAATGCCAAAACATTATAAATAGAAAGAGGCACCACTTTGTGGTCTGCCTCAAATATCTGCCAAGTCTTGCTGTAAGATATTAAACAGTTTTCTTGTTGTGCTCCAGAAACAAAGCCCATCCTTCCATTTTGAGACTAAGTCAAAATCGTTTCAATGGAATCTGGAAAAATGATAAATCACAAAAATCTGTAAATAGCAAAAGGCATCACTTTCGGGTCTCCCCTACATATCTGCCAAGTTTTGCAGAAAGATATTTAGAAGTTTTTGAGTTGCACTCCGGAAACGAAGCCCATCCCTGCATTTTGAGACCAAGTCTGAAATGTTTCCATGGAAACCCAGAAAATTATAAATCACAAAAACCTGTAAATAGCAAAAGGCACCACATTGGGGTCTGCCACTTATATCTACCAACTTTTGCAGACAGATATTAGGAACTTTTTGAGATGTGCTCGGGAAATGAAACACACCTCTCACTTTTGAGACAAAGTCTGAATCATTTCCATGGAAACCGAGAAACTAAGAAATCATAAAAACCTGTAACTAGCAAAAGGCACCATTTTAGGTTCTGATTGGTATATCTACCAAGTTTTGCAGAAAAATAAAGAACAGATTTTGAGTTCTGCTCCGGAAACGAAGCCCATCCCTCCATTTTGAGAGTAAGTCCAAAATATTTCCATGGAAACTGAGAAAATAAGAAATCACAAAAATCTGTAAATAGCAAAAGGCACCACTTTGGTGTCTGCAATACATATCTTCCAAGTTTTGCATAAAATATTGAACGGTTTTTGAGTTCTGCTCCGGAAACGAAGCCCACCCCACCATTAGACTAACACAAAAATGTTCCATGGGAAAACAACAACACAAAAAAATAAAAATGCCCAAACTCTGTAAATAGCAAAAGGCACAACTATAGGTTGAGATTATTACATTTGTCAAGTTTGGTCTAAAAATATTGAACAGTTTCTGAGTTATGCACCGGAAACAAAATGATGACGGACAGACGGACAGACAGATGAGGCGTCCACTATATCCCACTACATCACATGCCGGGGGGATAAAAAAGAAACACACAGACATGTATTACTTGTCCATAAATAGACTTTAGTACATGGAATTTAACACAAGTTTAGAAGAAGGTAATGTCTATACAACCAAGTGGGTGCTTTTAGATAACGGAGACGCTGAGAGCCTTGTGACGATGTAGCATGACCCCCGACATCAGATTTCCTGACTCTCAGACCAATCTCTTACAACCTGTTCTGTACAGTGTTCGATCCTTGCTGCTGTGCTCTCATGCAACTGTAGTACCCAGATGTTCCAATCTTGGCTGTCGTGGTAACTGAGGTCTGCCTATATGAGGACGGTCATTTGTTACACTTATTTGGTTATAACAAGCTGCAAGCCATGATACCTTGCTCAGACTAAAATTCAGAAGACTGGCAAACAGAAGACTGGTAATCTCCAGCATGCAATCTTTCAATGGCAATGTTCTCTGTGTCGCAGAGTCAAGACGTGACATAGTGATCTGACCTTGAAACTACTTAAAAACAAATGCAGATTTCTGAAAGTAATCCGGATATTTATTGACAGACGGTGAATGCTCTTCGCTGCACAATTTCAACTGGAAGGTGATTTCTGTTGCATTGTGGTGCCTTTGTCTTTCAAATCCTTGCAAGAAGCTCATCAAAATCAACATTTTCAGGTAAAAATAATTTTTTCACTTGTGCAGTTGTGTATAATCATGTTATGAACACTGTTTTCAAATATTTTGATGCTTTTTTTATAACTATAGGTAATTAATAGATTTTTTAAAGCACAAATCACATATGCATCTCTTTTGGGGGATAGTATATATGTTTAGTAAACGTAGTCACTGACATATACTTAGGTGAGTAATATCACTGAAATACCTACATATTTGAAAGCAGTGGGTCATGGAATATGAAATACCCACTCAACATTCATAATACCCAGTCCCAAAAATACAGTGGGTGCAGTACCCATAAGAGCTAAATCTTATCTGGTGTCCTGGCAATAACCATAGAAAGATCCATACCTCAACATCAAAGACAACACGGTTCGGGTTAGAACTGATCTTCAGTAAGCTCTCACAGTCTTAGTTGACATGTCATCGGTTCACAATTGTGCAGATCGATGCTCATGATGTCAATCACTGAATTGTCTGATCCAGACTTGATTATTTGCAGACCACCACCACATAGCTGTAATATTATATTGTTCAGTGTGATGGAAAAGAAAACTCACTCACTCAAAAACAAAGAGAGATACAATAAACAAAACATATCTACAAAACATATCAAGAATACCACAACTTTATCCAAATGCACAACTGGACCTTTAAACTGGGTTCACAGAAAATATGTCCTATTTTGATATCATGTAAAACTTTCACATCCCTCTCAACACCTTGGCTGTCTTCAGGTGCCTGGCTGGATAAGTCAGCAAGTGCCGATAGTTTTATCAAGCTTATAAAGATATTGCAACTGGCAGACCCAGAACTGTTAGGACCTTAATTTTCGAGAAGCCAACAGGTGTCTCCCTAACATACACACTGAAACACCTCTGTAAACAGGAAAAATGGCTGCACTAGACTGCCCATGAGACAAACTGTCATGCTGGCATAGCCAATAATAAATTAAACAGGGAAAACATAAACAATCATGTATTTCATGTACTTAAAAAAAAACCAAATATATTGTTCATTAATGTAGGAATCAGTGATGTGATTGTGATGTAAAAAACTGGCTTCCAAAAACTAACTGGTCTTGCTGATAAAGCAAGACTTGTTTAAACATGGAGTATTGTTTATATTCTTATGAACAAACATCTGATTTAGTTTGGATTGGCTACTTGATAAACCCTGTAATAGGATATCAACAAATGTCATAATGACAGAATCATCACAGGAATTAATATTTGGTTCAAAAGAGATAGACTAACTTGGGGATTTCTTCTAGCCACAGCCAATCGAAATTGACATTCAGTTACAAAATACTTCTGTCATGGAAAAAAACCAACAAATCTATTTTTTTTCTCATTCTGTTTGGCAGATGTTTTAAATCTTCTAACATAATCAAATGTCTGTGAGTGTGTGTGTGGTTGGGGTAGAGGTTAGTAGGTTTCATAGGTTACTGTGGTTGGGGGTTACTGGCAGAGGTTTGGGTGCAAGAGCAATGGGATATTTGGATTTGGAAGCAGACTGTTTCTGACAAATAAGAGGGAAATTTATTTTATTTACATATATATTTATATAGCACCAATATCCAGATCACTCCACAAAGACACTTTTCTTTCCCCTCAATCATTGGATGTCAGTCTCAAACGGAACAATTATCAATCTCAACTCCCTGGGGCTCATACAACTTTTGCAGCCACTAGGTGCGCTGAGTGAATCTGGCTTTCCCACTCTTACATTTACCATGTTCACAGCTGGGTGGGATGGGACACATAGTCACAGCACTTTGTCCATGTTTACTGCACATTGCGGTACCAGCAACTAGGTGTCTGCATGAATTCATGTGACCACCATCTGGTCTTATACCAACAGATTTGTGGGTTCTTGTAAGTGCACTGGGTTGTGTACTGCACACTAGGGTTTGTGACAGCACTGAACCTGGTGCTTTACTAGCCAGCTCACCCACCATGCCACATGAAATGCACATGCAGCAAGTGTTATCAGGATTACAGGTTAAGGAAAGTAGGGGTGTAAGGAGGGGTTTGTGAGTGCAAGCAGAGCGTGTTTCATTATGGAAATAGCCCAAAGGATCGATGTGCTCCATGATGCTTGTCCATGACAACTGTTCCATGATGTGGTCCTTCTTTGGTTATGGGATTTCAAGTGTGTTCACATGTATTGTAATGTTTCCATTCATTCCCGGGTAAGAGTGAGTGAGGTTAGTTTTACACCACTTTAGGCAATGTTCCAGCAAATATCATGACTGAGGATACCAGAAAGGGGCTTCATACATGGTTCCCCTGGAGGTAATTCTAACCCTGTTCCCTCACAAAAAGAGCAATTGACTGGTGTCTGTGTCATCCCCCACTATCACAAAATTTGAAAAATTGGGTACAACAGTGCATGACGTATCTCGTTAAAAAGAATCAGGTTGTTCCTATGGATGGACACTGCTGAATGCATAGTCCCCCTGCGAAGGATGACAACTTGAGACTTAATTTAGTAATTCTTGTGGACTTTCAAACTTGTTTTAGCATTCACGCCTCACTGAAAGTTTCACGATCTCTATATATTTCCTCAGAAAAAATAAAATGATACGATTGATGGTAATTTCTTACTCTGCCATTGATGATTGTGTACACAATGCCAACACCTCTAGTCTGTGCACATCCATCTCTTGCAAGAAATATGTAAAGAACACAAGTATATTACTAATTCAGCAAGGTTTCTGATGTTACTCTCTATAAAAAGTAGTCTGTGATGGCGCCTTGGATGGTTCCACAGACGGTCATGGGGAGCAGGAAACAGATGGCCATGTTTGTGACATGGAGCAAAGGCAGACAGATAGGAAGAGCTGGTGTACATGTAACACGTTAAAAGTTGGATAAACAGGGGCTGCAATCTCAGCTTAGATCTTTAATTAACACTGCTACTTCACTGTAGCTAACCTACATAAGTTAGTTAGTTCACTTTGAACTGTTAAAAACAGTGACTGGAGGGAAATTATCATACAGAGAATTCTGAGTGAGTGAATGGGTGGGTGAGTGAGTGACTTTTAGCTTTTCACTTTCAGCAATATTCCAGCTATATCACAGTAGCAGACACCAGTCCACTTTACACATTGTACCAATGTGGGGAATCCAACCCCGACCTTCGGCATTGCGAGAAAACACTTTAACCATTAGGCTACCACACCTCCTCTTCTGAAGAGAAGTCAACACAACTAATATGCTTTTACAGACAATCTCAGAAACAAGATCAAAATTTTGCACACATGCTCTGAATCTCACAACAAACTAAACTAATACCATATTTCATACTAGTGAGTGAGTGAGTGAGTGAGTGAGTGAATGAGTGAGAGTTGTTTTGCACCACATTTACAATATTCAAGCAGCATCAGTGAACAAATGTTGTGATCTATTCCAGTTGCAGTCAGTGAACAGTTTGGTTTTAAATATTTTGACTTTTAAGACAGGAACACTGATCACCCTCTAAATATCAATCAAGATGAGAGGGAGGTAGGTGAGTGGGTAGGTGAGTGAGTGAGTGAGTGCATGAGTGAGTGAGTGAGTCAGCAAGTCTCATGGAGGTTTGCTGAACAGTTCTGAGCCTAACACTTTGATAGACTGCATTGATAGAGTTGGCTGCTAATTATTTTCAATATAAACACCTTCCAAGTAAAACACATGTCTGTCAATGATGCTGGGTGCTTGCTTCCTACAGCTGTAGGTTTCCTGGCCTTACACAAAAAGTCCTCCACAGGAGACAGACATTGTCAGCCACAGTCAGAAGATGCAGCCATCATGACAACAGATTTGAGCACAGGTGCATTTTCCAGGTGGAACAGCACACCTCCCACAAAAAAACCTACACCAATGCTTAGACCCTGAATATATATCATGTTAGACTAACAACTAGTCTTTCAAAATGAACATATTTTAAAGAAAGAAAAGTTCCTTGTGAAAAACATAGAAAGTAATGAAAAGGAACACTCTAGACTTGCGTAGACTTTCCTGTTCTTGGATATCTTTACATATAATGTTGATAGGAACAAATAAACCAATTTAAATTGAAAAGGAGCAGAAAGTGGCATTCAGAACCTAGAGAAATCTGAACTTGCTTCATATAGGGTCTCAGCATTGCTGAGAGGGCTAGGCAGTAAGGAAAATAATGTGGTTCAGGGACTGTGAGACACACTACAGTGCAGGGTGGGCTAGGCAGTAGGGAAAATATTGTGGTTCAGCGACTGAGACACACAGCAGGCCTACCATACAAACAGTGAACAAATCATCAAAACTGAACTCATACACACCGAAACTGAACTCATATCCACCAAAACAGAACAAAAATCACCAGAAACTGTGACAACATCCTCTAGAACTGAAACAAAACACCTGTAATGGAAAACTAATCATTTGAAATGGAAACAAAACTTGTGTATCAGCTACAACAGCGCCCGAGAACGGTCGCTGGGCACACAAAACGGCAGTCACAGCATCCAAAAACAGCAACCATAGCATCCTGAAACGGCATAAATATCATCAAAGATGGTGGCGAAGGGAGAGGAACAGGTGGTAGTCAATAATGTTTTTCGTCGTCATGAGTCTAATCTTGAAATTTGATATCGGGATGTATTGCATCAGCCCCCTATTGTATGAAGCTTAAAATCTGTATATACTTCCCAGTGTCAGACTTGCTATTCTGCATAATTTGGTGCCCCATTCAGCTGAAACGGTTTTGTACTGTTGTCGACAATGTGTTGTGCTATTGTTTTTCTTCTTGTTTTTCTTATAAAGTATTCACATTCAACGTTATAATATATTTTGGTGATTTAAGAAGTTGCTCACTATCTGTGAATTGTATATCTAAGTGTCATTTTGACTTTCACAATAAAGTGAACGAGTGCAAATTCAATTCACTGATTAGGACAGGGACTTCTGTGTCAAATCCACATAAAGAGCAACATAAAGAGACCTACAAGAACTAAGATGTACGAATGTTTGTACCACAATTTAAGTCTTATTTTATTGTATTTTTTGTTAAATGATGTGAAAACATTTGGATATATGGATAATTTTTTAAGAACATGGAGATGATAAAATTACAAAATGAAAAACCATCCTGATACACACTTCACAATTGAAATTATTAGCAAGTTTATGTTTCCTTCTCTGATGACAACGCAACGTTGTCTGAGTTTTAACTTCTTTTTACACTGTATACACTCAAGATGTTGACATTTTTCAGAACAAACCCTATTCGGTCGAACAGGGGACCAAATTGTGCACAATCGCACGCCTGACCCTGAGAAGTCTCAACATAGGTTTGAAGCTTAATACAATAGGGGGTTGATGCGATACATCCCAAAGTCAAATTTTCAAGATTAGACTCACGGTGATGAAAAACATTATTGACTACCACCTGTTCCTCTTCCCTCGCCACCATCTTTGATGATATTTATGCCGTTTCAGGATGCTATGGTTGCCATTTTTGGATGCTGTGACTGCCGTTTTGTGTGCCCAGCGACCGTTCTTGGGCGCTGTTGTAGCTGATTTTGTTTCCATTTTAAACAATTAGTTTTCTGTTACAGGGGGCTTGTTTCAGTTCTAGAGGATATTGTGGCAGTTTCTGGTGATTTTTGTTCTGTTTTAGTGGACATGAGTTCAGTTTCGGTGTGTATGAGTTCAGTTTTGATGATTTATTCACCATTTGTATGGTAGGCCTGCACAACAATTGCAGGGAAGGCTAGGCAGTAGGGAAAATGATGTGGTTCAGGGACTGTTAAATAGACTACATTGCATGGGGGAATAGGCAGCAGGCAAAATGATGCGGTTCAGCAACTTTGAGACACACTACATTTCAAGGAGGTCTTGGCTGTGGTGAAAATAATGTGGTTTATGTACTGTGAGACACACTACATTGCCGGGAGGGCTAGGCAGTAGGCAAAATGATGTGGTTCAGGAACTGTGAAACACAATACATAGAAGGGAGGTTTAGGCTGTGGTGAAAATAATGTGGTTCAGGAAATGTGACACACTCTACATTGCAGGGAGGTCTTGGCTGTGGTGAAAATAATGTGGTTCAGGAACTGTGAGACACACTTCATTACTCGGAGGGCTAGGCAGTAGGCAAAATGATGTGGTTCAGGAACTATGAAACACAATACATAGAAGGGAGGTCTTGGCTGTGGTGAAAATAATGTGGTTCAGGAACTGTGAGACACACTTCATTACTCGGAGGGCTAGGCAGTAGGCAAAATGATGTGGTTCAGGAACTATGAAACACACTACATTTCAGGGAGGTCTTGGCTGTGGTGAAAATAATGTGGTTCAGGAACTGTGAGACACACTTCATTACTCGGAGGGCTAGGCAGTAGGCAAAATGATGTGGTTCAGGAACTATGAAACACACTACATTTCAGGGAGGTCTTGGCTGTGGTGAAAATAATGTGGTTCAGGGACTGTGAGACACACTACACTGCAGGGAGGGCTATGCAGTAGGGAAAACAATGTGGTTCATGGACTGTGAGACAAACTACATTGCAGGGGGGGCTAGACAGTAGGCAAAAGGATGTGGTTCAGGGTAGACACACTACACTGCAGGTGGGCTAGGCAGAAGGGAAAATAATGTGGTTCAGGGACTGTAAGACACACTACAACCAGCCATGGATGGCAGGGCAGACTGTAACAGGGCGTGGAACCTTAATTCTAATGATGACATCCTCACACCCAGAATCAGCTGAAAAAGTTAACCTCTTTATGGACCTGGATAAGATAAGACCTAGACTGGGATCACATCCCATCACAAAACTCTAAAATTTTCTGTCTGCTACACAGAGTGTGCTTAATCCAAGACATGGATGTCAAAAGGTTGCCCATCATTCTACATTATCTCCCCTACATGCTACACACTGGCTGTTATCACAGCAGTCCACATCATCCAGTTCATATTTTCACAGAGTTTACAATATGAGGTCTAAGGTTTATCATTTTAAAAACAAAACAGACCAATGATTCCTATTTGATGACATGAAAGGTTAATAATGACGTTATTTGACAATTTACTGCATCAACTCAACTGCTGTAAAGATCAATTTCAGAATTACATTGTTGCATTATCAGCATAATCATCTGTTAAACCATAATTTATCCCCACAGTAATAATTCCACGCAAAGTGCAAATGTGCACCGAGTAATATACAGCTCCAGATTTAAAGAGCAACTTTGTGACCCAATGATAGAAATGTGTTTTTGAGCTTGAGCATATACTGCACCCATGATGCACTATGGGCTGTTTGACAGCTCGCTTGATGAGCAAGCACTTGTAATGGTTTGTTTTGTCTGGCGCCCTCAGGAACAGGAACCACGATGTGATGATACATGAATATAATGTGATGTCTTGGGAAAAAATATATATTTTAAAGGTACACTTCACAGCATCAACATTACGCTTCCAGTATTGAACAAATGCTCGGAGGAATATCATTGGATTTGGTTGAGTGGTTGTTTAATGAAACACTCAGAAATATGCCAGCTATATGTCATCTGCCTGTAAACAGAGACTGGACCAGACAATCAGAGATTAGCATCATCAGCATATATCTATTCATGCTGTTGATCACTGGATTCTCAGACTTGATTATTTACAGACTGATGAATATATTTGGAACTAATACCGTTTTTCTTTGGAATATCTTTCAAATGTCCCATCAGCAGTTATATACTGAAATGTTCTTTTAGCTAGCGAAAGTAACATTTGATAGATGGAGTTCATAACTTATCAAAATGAGTGAGTGAGTGAGTGAGTTCACTTTAGTTTTATGCTGCTTTTAGCAATATACCAACAATATACCAATGGGACCCCAGAGTGGGATTAACAATGCCGCTTTCACACCCAAACCAAAGAAGTATGTACACTGATACAAAATGTGTAGCCATGAGCATATCCTCCAAGACAATCTGGGAATCAAATCTGAATTTCCATGATGGTCTGTGATTCCTGACACAGTGAAGGGAGATCACCCATAAAACATTTGACAAGGTTCTTTAGTTCAAATTTTCATCAACATAACACTAAATCTGCTCTTACATGAGAAGCAAATTTTACAAAAACTTATCGAATTTGAATAGAGATGTTTTCATTTGTCAGGAATGAAGAACAGTGATTCTTTTGGAATGTCATGTGTCATGTGCTTAAATGAGATGACAACTCATTACCCCAGTCACAAGTGATGTAGTAGTGACTGAGTGCAGTTTTACACCAGTTTTAGCAATATAACAGCAATATCATGACTGGAGACACCAGGGTTCACATACTGGACTCATGTGGAGAATCGAACCCAGATCTTCAGCATGAGGAGTTAATGCTTTAACCGCTAGGCTACCACAACGACCCTAATAGTGTAAGGGTGTACACATACACTGCCAGCTGTTATCAATATTATTATCACTTATGTAAATATCCACAATATTCAACCACTAAACAGTTTACCATGGCTTTCACTTTCGAAGATTTCCTGATAAAAAAGATGCTGAATAGATCCATGATTTTTACAAACTTATTTCACAGTATTTAGTACAGGCTGCTGGTCAAACAAGATTATCAAGATTAAGGTCATCAGAGGACACAAAGCGTATGTAGTTTTCTGTGGAGAAGTCAACTACATGGGGTATTACCCTATATCGTACCATACAAGAACAGCCGCGACATTAAGATGACTCAGTGTCAGCAGATGCTACTGGTCAGACAACACTCCATCATCTTGGTTCGTGAAGAAGACACCTCCTTTCCTGTTTTGTATTTTCAAGAAAGGTCACGTTTACATCATGCACAAGAAGATGTTTGTTCCAGTCAAGTGACTCACAGGCTAAATCCAGAGCTGATATCATCACTGGCTACCACTGACAAATTAGAGAGGATGTTCATCACCCACCGAACATTAAACCTCCTTTGCCTTGGAACCATGAACCAATCCCTTAAGACCCAACAATGATGGGTGTGTGTGTCTGCAATAGCATCAAAACAAAAAGGCCACGCATAACTGTTACAGAAACAAACAAAATACATTTGTATTTTATGATTCATACAATGAAGTATATGAAGAATAATTTCAAATTATGCAAATGTCAACAAGAAGAGTCCTATAGCAGCATTTAGAAGTTGTTATAGATGACCAAGATATTTTATGCATTATTAGTCTTTTAATAACCATTTAATTACAGATCTGTAATGATTCCCAAACATGGTGTGGAAAGATTAACGAAGATTAATCCATAAAATATCTTGATCAAAAAGTTTTTCATTATGTATATTATTTATGATAGCTTCTTAAAGAACTAATTCTAGGGATAGGTAGAAAATTAACAAATAGCAAATATTGTTGGGTAACAGGGTATTACTTGCCTAGTAACTGTATTTACATTTACCGAATTATTCCTGACTTTGAGGTATTTTGCAATTCATTGTTCTCATTTCGAGAAGTACCAACATTCTTTTACCTTGTGAAGCAAAACCAGCCAGGTACCACCTGGGAATATTTGTGTGCCAAGAAAGAAGTTCTTTGTACAATTAGAGCAAAAGTAAATTAACAAGGTGCTGAAGCATATTTGAAACTGCAACAGCAGTAACAACAAATCATTCTGCAGCATACATGTATTTGGTTATATAGGTGCTGTAGCATTGCAACTTTGGTCATGCCTACTAACAGAAAATGCTCGTTCATTTGCAGTATCATCTGGGCAGCAGCAGAATAACACTTTATATATGGTGGTCCAGTGATCAACATCATGAGCATCAATCTATGCAATTGGGATACAATGACAAGTCAACCAAATCAGTTGGTCTGCTCATCCGATCCCATTAACTTTTACGAAAAGATTCTGAAGACCAATGCTAACCTGGATCTAAGAAGAAAGAATCAAGATTCATTTTCATACAAAAAATTCACCTCCTGCTGGTGAAATATGACCACAGAAGAAAATGTGTCCACTATACACAAGAAAACACAATGATCAATAAGGCTGAGTGAGTGAGTGAGTGAGTGAGTGAGTGAGAGAGAGAGAGTGAGTGAGTGAGAGTGAGTGAGAGTGAGTGAGTGAGTTTAGTTTTACACCTGACTCAGCAATATAATAGCTATATGGCAGTGGTCTGTAAAAAATCAAGTCTGGACCAGACAATCCAGGGAGCAACAACATTAACATCGACCAACTTAACTGGGATACGATGATATGAGTCAACCCAGTCAGTGAGCCTGACCACCTGATCCTGTTAGTCGCCTCTTATGACAAACAAGGGTTACGGAAGACCAATTCTAGCCCTGATTTTCACAGGTCTCTATTGTGTCGAAAAGCATTATCAGACAGATTAAAATCACATTACAGTACACATTCTATACCAACGTGAAGGCCATTTCTGTTCTATACCAACAGAGTACAAACTGTTAGTAGTTTAAATCACAGGACATACAATAACAGGCATGAAAGCAAAACAGGCCAAAGCAGGTTAATTCAATTCATATGACAAAGGGTTGTTATGTACTTGAAGTTATGGGAAATAGTAACCATTCCATTCACAGGATGAAATACAGGATAAACAGGAAGAAAAGACATCTGTAATCTGGACATCCATAAAGGAGTGCCAGATCCAAGACAAAACTTCCTTCAAAGTGACCTTATCCAGCCCACAACATCACACATCCTTTCCAAGTACTCATTTCCTTAAAAGTAGCCTCATGCATCTGTCCGTGATGCTTTCCACATAACAAACTACCTTACAGCTGCTACAAAATGTTTTCCTTAAAACTAATTCACGAACATCTGCCATCTCATACTGCTCTCCTTACAATTATCTAACACAACTAAACAGAAGCATGTGGCATATTACGATCATATTGCATGCTCACTGGAACAGGTATGCCCAATTGTATGTATGCACTGTTGCCATAGCTGTTATCAGCAGAATAAATCATTTGATATCTGAATCATGAATCACCTCTGAGATATGCATGCCTCTACGTCAACATTCATCACAGACCTGATGTTGTTGCAGGCTTGTTCTCAATGCTACACAATTATATGTTTTCAAGCAGTTTTAGTTGAACAAGCAGGCTGATGATAAATAGCAACTAAACATAAAATGTCAACACCTGAGAAGATCAATTGTTTGCCGAAACAGATTCTATATTCAATAACAGGCAAAATTGTGGCAAAACTCATATAAATGGACCAATGGAAATGAGTGATGACACCTGGTGTCAACCAATAACCAAGGAAATATTAACCTTTACTTTAAGTACTGAGTATGGCAATAACCCATCAATATCATGGAAGGATACAGCAGTGTGAAAGAGTGAGTTAACTTTTTATGCTGCTTTTAGCAACATTCCAGCAATATCATGGCAGGGGACACCAGAAATGGGCTCTGCACATAGCACCTATGTGGGGGTACATCAGAAATGAGCCTGACACATTCTTCCCATCTCGGAAATGGAACCTGTTTTTTATGCATGACAGGCAAACACTTTCACCACTAGACTACCCCTCCACTCCTTGTAATCTTCATATTTTATGTGCATGTACATAATGCAGAAAAAAATATTCAGAAGGCATTCTGGAAAGTAAAAATGTCTTGTTCACACAAATATTTTCAGGTTAAGCACTTTCTGCTTTAGTTACCATGAAAATCACAGAAGTTTGAGTACTAGTACATACCATTATGTTATTAAGTTAAATGAAGTAAAGTAGAGTTCTGCTCTACTACATCATGTCATCGTAATCAGGAATGCACTTTGACATGTGGCACATCACATGAACATAATGATGCATGCACCCAGTGGTGTGGGACATTGACATTTACCTATTTGTTGAGCATGTAAATGGTGTTAACGAACCAAGAAACTTCATGAGGCAAATCTGGGATTTGAACTCATGCTCATAGGTTTCTCATATACTTTCAGTCACTTGGCCACCTGTGTTTTTGAAAGTGAGTACAGATCTTCGACTCCTCACCTGAGAACAAACTTGAAAACACCTGCTAGGTGTTGACAAACCGAGAAATGTAATCTTGGCTAATGTGTGATTCCATTCCATGATCAGAGATATCAAGATTAATGGACTTTTCTCTCCACTGTGGTTCCACTACCTGGGACCAACATGCTATCTCCCCCATTACACGAACAGATACATGTTGCTCATGTTTATTCATGAAATGTCAGTTACAAAACAAAATCCACAGGTCCCAGAAAACTTTCATCACAATTGAAAATTGTACGTCAATTTCAGAGGCCTTCATAAAATGTCAACATACATTTGTCAGTATAAACACAAAGAAAGTGTCTGATTTAATTAATCACTAGACGTATCACGGACCTTGTACAGTGACAAGGAGGAAGTCAGGATTAACATATTTTCAAGAATGCTTCCATGTTGTGACAGATGTAAACCTTTTTAAGAAAACAAAAATCTATTGTTGAAGAATGGCAGAAAATTTAACTATCAGGATGTATACACAAAACAATCTGGACATACTGATGTTACATGGGTTAAAGATCTTTGTCTCCACTCGCACGTTAAAAGAACAGCGTGACTTGATTCAGCGAAACACAAATTCTAACCCCCTAGCACAATTACAGGATAGACCCTCATCAAGTCCTTAAGTAACATAGACTTTAGATGTAAACTACTTCTGTGAACTCAGAATGGTGCTCAGACCAATCTAGACCTCGAGTTCTTGACCAGTAGAGTCTGGTATTGTGCATTGTATGGAAGTAAACCCATCTATAGTGCTGCCACGTGGAGAGTTAAACCACCAGACTTGAAGGGTGGGCATGTTTGGAAGGAAGTCTATCATTCATACCTGTATTCCAAGGTGCTACACCTGTTCCACTGTTTGTTTTCAATCATCTTTGGAAGTTGATGTTTGAGTTTCATAACTTCCATACATTTATTTAGTATCATCTTATGAAAACCAAAGCAGAGAGGCACAACAAAACACACAGTGTTTCCCCATAATACAGGATGCTCTTAAGTTCCCATCCGATTATCATCTGTTTAGTCTGGGAAACTGAACCAAGCACCTGCACTGTGCCAATTGAAAATGACATTTCAACAAATGCCTGAAAGCAGTGCAGGTGCTTTCCAATAATACTGTTGAAGACGTGTATACAAATCGCATCTGAAAGATTGCAGCTAAGAACATAATCGCAATTCGGGTGATCTACTTTCAGTTTTGTCATTTTCCAACTTCTTAAGATTCTGAAATTTACCTGTTTTTGCAGACATAACATATTTCTTTCCATTGACATTTCGGTCTCGATTCTGCAATAAAATAGGCTCTCAATTTATTCTTTGTTCGACTCATGTTCCCCCTTTTCATAACAAAAAATGAAACTCTTTCATTCATCAACCTTATATGTCAGATTTAAGCACTTCATAGACTTTTAGAAACTTCTATATGCTTTGCATGTTGACAATAATCACTCACAGCCTAAAGCTGAACACCCTGATCATGCCAACAAAAAACATGCATCACATACAGAATATAACAATAAGTAAAAATTCTTGTAAATACCACTTATAGAGAGATCCTCCCTCAATCAACATTTGAAACAGACAAAATCAGAGAGCATATTCCTAGAGCTGTTGATTAGGTTAAATTCTGTAATGAAGGAAGTAGATTTGTGACTTTCTGTGTGTTTGCGCTGCTCTTAAAATATGTAATTCCTACTGATTCGTTTGGGTACTGCGTCAATACATGTGTAAATGACCCTGAAAATAGATTTCCTTCAGGATTACACCTTCATTAACACTGACCTTCTCGCTCATTGCACCAGAGAGGCAGGACAGCTGTATAGTAAGCCTGGAGACAAATATGTATCCTACTAGATAGTGTATGTAACCTGCTCTGTTTAGTCTCTCAATATATAATTATGATTGTAACAAACAAATCTATTTAAATTGAAAAGGAGCCAAAGGCAACCACTGCTTTTGATCCTGAAGCTGGGGATATCTAGTCTTGCCTTATTTAGAGCCTTAGCACTGCAGGAAGAGGTACGCTGTAGGGGAAATAAAGCAGTTCTGGGACTGTGAGACAGACTTCACAGCAAGATGAATCAGCTTGTAGCTATTTAAGTTGAGAAATACAAGATCACTGACTGCAGGAAAAAGAGTGTGTAACTGTTTATCACATCTTTTGACAGTGTTCCTTTCACACTTTCAAATGGTTATCGAATCCCAATTGCTTAGATTGATGCTCTTGCATTTGATTACTGGGTTTTCTGGTCAGACTTGATTATTTACAGATTGCCACCATATAGCTGGAATATTGCTGAGAGTGGTGAAAAACTGAACTTTCTCACTCACTTAAAGCTATCATTCACCTCATAAAGGTTCAATATGTACTCTGAAACAATGTGTTCCCCTTATTAAAGAAGTTGACACCCATAAAATTCTTTTGCTTATGTCAGAATTTTATTCATTACATATGAAGTATCTGAAGGTCTGTTTCTTTCCCGATCCCTTCCTCCTGCAGTTTCCCTATCTAATAAAGGCTCATGCTCATGCTGTTATTGCAACCCGATTGCAGACCTAGTTTGACATTAAATTTACAGCATATGCATAAAAACCAGGAGTCTGCACATTATAAACAAATGCCAAAAACAACACTGATAACTTTATATATCATCGCCTGACAATCCTATCTTGAATTTGTTCTCCTTATGAACTCAAACAGCCTCTCTTTGAACTCCCATAGCCTCGTTCTGACCCAAGAATTCCATGTTAGACATTTTATAAGATATCTGCTCAAGTAACTGTGTACAGATGAAATAATGACAGATGTTTTAACTATTCGACTTGCTGCTGAAATAAAAGCAGACATGTGAAAGATTGTTCAAACTTTATGCTACATTTCTCTTTAACATTAAACATAAACTTTAAGGCTGGAATTAATCTAAACACACCTGTAAAAATACACCAGTTCATTTCATATCAAACTGTCAACCACAACAGGCAGTAAATCTCTCTATTTGTTGATCAGTATCAGGTAACAGCATGTCACTCTTGCATTTTCAGATCAACAGTGTTTATTTGTTATTTTAGGCACATGTTTAAAATTCTGTGACATTTACCAACTGCAAATATCTTAACTGCATAACAATTCATAACAAATTTATAATCAACAAAAAAGTATATTCATAGGAATGAAGAAAATCTGGATGCATTTTGGGCTAGTCTGTCCCACAAACCCTGAGCCAAACATACCCAAGAAAGCCCATGCAAGTCTAGAAAATGTGGACACAGATTCTGAAAATGAAGAAAGTCTCAGGGCTCCTTTTCATTATAGTTTATATTATAGCTTATAAAAATTCCATAAAATAGTTGTTGGCATAATTTTGGGCATGAATGCCGCTTTGCTTGTAAATTGGTAAACAAAAACATTAATTTTAAAAGATCTGGTGCCTTCAGTTTGTCGCAATGCAGTTTTGTGATCTGTAAAAACATCAACGCAAAAATAGTTTTCCAAAAATGAGTAATTTTCTCTGTGGATTCTTTTCTGTTGTATATCACAAGACAACAAGTTTAAATGTAAGTCTGGTGTGATATCAACATCTAGTCAAACACTAGAACTTAGACAAAGGACTTTTATTGACAATTTTTTTATAGATACATATTGAGGGAAAAAAATAAGAGAACACATGAAAGCACAAGTGTTCTCTTATTTTCTTTCCAGGTTTCTTCACAAGCTATGCGATACAAGACTTGCACAAAGATTACACAACCCCACACTATCATAAATGCATGTAATTCTAAAACAATTCACAAGTAAATGAGTTGGGTTTTATATATTGCATTTTGGAGTACTCCAGCAATATCACAGAAGGGGATGCCAAAAATGGTCTTCTCACATTGTACCTATGAAGGCCAATGGTCATTGCTGTAATGAACAATTGCCTTAACCACTAGGATGCCCACAACCCCAAATTCACAACAAACATTTTTCTACTAGACAAACATTCCATCACAAATCAAAATGGATACAGATTTTACCATTCATCAAATTTCTTCAGATACTGTATTCCTACTGTATTGCTTTAGGCAATATTCCAGTAATTACAGGCAGGGAACACCATGAATATTCCTAATACCCTCAATATACCAAACTGAACACATCTTCAGCATGATGCAAAAACATGTTAAATCACTTGGCATACCCAACCCAACACCCCACATGAACTGGTACATCCTGCACTGCACAGAAGACTGCACTGCATGCAAGCTCTGTAATGCACAACACCTGTCTGCAGCAGTGATTCACATCCATCACGTGCAACAGTTTGACTGCTGTTGGGTTCAACTTGTAAACCCATGACCCATGTGCACCACGACTTGAATAACTCAGGATCTATATATCCTACTGTGGGTTCTAATCCTTTATGTGCCGGGGCCCCATTTCACAAAATTGTCATAGTGCCTTGACTGTCATAAGTCTATGCTTTAGTGCAGCTGGTGTGATTGCTATGAGAAAATTTACGAGATCTTAGGCTAATGAGAGCTCTGTGAAACAGGTCCCTGTTCATAATAGCATATGTTCAGTCCCTCTTCAAGATTGTGTAGGTTTTATGGATATATTCTGATGCCTGGGCCCTGTTTCACAAACCTGTCATAGTGCTATGACTGTCATGAGTCTATGCTACAGTGAAGCAAGTGTGATTGCTATAAGTCTATGTGCTAACAGTTTTCTTCATGGTTAGGTAAGAGGAACTTATTTCCCCACACAAGCAGAATAATTTATATCTTACCAAGATCACATGAACTATCTTATCTTCATATGAAGATGAGATAATGAACGATAAATACTATGTCTACTCAGAAACTAAGACTACAAATCCTTAATGCATGATGACTCCAAGGCTCTAACCAAAGGCTTGTATCTCTCAAGGTCAAGGGCATCACAGTTACAAGCACCACAGGCATGCAAAGGATATTTTCACTTTTAATAAAGAGTGCTGAGATACTTGGCCTTGAAAGACATCAGGATGAAGCTGTAGTAATCATCTGAAAACATTTTCAAATTATTCCACTTTAAAATGGAACAAGTGCCCTGAGTGTACAAAATACAACCAGTTTCAGTACCAGAGTTTAAAAACATCATTTGATTGTGATGTCACAATGGTCAGTAACCAATATCGCCTATGGAAGTTAAAATCCAGACTTTTACACAGCTCTTTACTTTTTAATTAATCCAACATGATCTCCTACTGAGAACAATCGATATCTCTATCACATAACTGATAGTGTTATAAATGAGATAACATGTGTGAATGGTCTCGGACCAATGTCCACCTGGTGCAAACTTTTTCAGAGCAAGTTCGTTGGGCTTACTGCCAATTTTATGGAATTCAGTAACATCCCAGTGAGTTATTTCTTTGCGTGAGGAAATAAAAAATTCAAACATCTTCATCTACAAATCCTATATGGCTAAAGTGCAGGAGCTATGAAACATAATGAAATCCTAAAACACAGTTTTTGTTCTCACAAGCCAATGATCACCATCAGTCAAAAATTGAGATTCAAACCCTTTACCACTTGGCACCTTATACTGATGGACCAACTATGACACCTGATACCATTATGAATCATTAAGCTCAGGGACAAAAGATCTGTTCATCATGCATATGTATATTATTAGAGCAGTATGTAGATTTTCATGGTATGATATGGCAGTCTGTAAATAATCAAGTCTTAAACAGACAATCCAATGACATATATCAAGACTAAATGTCAACCAAATCACCAAGCCTGACCACCATGTTCACTGGGCCACAACTATGTTAATGCGTGCCTCCAAAAATATATTCACTTAGATTTAGAGGAGAATCTAGACCAACTTCATTTTGAAATTTTGCAATACAGCATTGGTTGAGTGGAGGGTGAAATAATTCTGTCCAATATACTGTTTGACAAGCTATCTTACAAGTTGCATGGGTTCCTAATAGGGGTGCTGCATGGACCTTATGCATCCATTAACAAAGTCCCTTGCATCAACACATATATTGCCCAGCGCAAAGGTCAAGGTCATGGATATGTTTCATCATCACAGGGTGTGAAATTACATCTTAACATAACAACTTACTGGTTACCAGGGATGCCAACACGCAAGGAACACAGTAAGTGCATGATCTCCAAAGAAGCACTACCTCAACACAGTAGCTCGACCCTGGGTTGAAGACAATCACTTAATTAGTGCTCACAAACATTGCCCTCACCATCTTGCTGTTGGGAGTTTGAAGTACATTTGTCTTTATTAGATTCTGTGTGCCCGTCTTTCATGTTCCAGATCTTGAAACACTGGTCTGTTGAAGAAATACAGGCACCATGCTGGTTGGGTAACTTCTCTGAGATTATCCAAACATCACCTTGATAACATGCCCTAGCTGGGTTTTTTAACTCATTTTTGTGGGAAAAAAATTAGTTTCACAGAGACTTGTCTCAAAGTTTTTGAGTGAGTCTAGTTTTACACCGCATTCAGCAATATTCCAGCTATTGGGTCCGTAAATAATTAAGTCTTAACCAGACATTCCTGTGATCGAGAGCAGTTGAGATACAATGACATCAGTTAACCAAGTCTCGAGCCTCAACCACCTGGTCCTGTTATCAATCAATCAATCGATCTTTTTATTCAGTAGAATAGTCACATGGCATAGAACACAGTTGTTTGAAGTATAGATATATGCACTATGCTGAATATCAAACCCGAAATCCACTTCCATTCATCACCTTTATCAGTGGTACAAGTTACATTGCTCACATACATATATGGTCGTTAAATTATGGACTTTGGTAATGACAGCATGGAGTAAGGTGAAAAGGCGTAACAAATAAGGTGACCATAAGTCCATATAAACAACGAGGTCCATACATTAACAACTGTATTTTGAACACTCATATTATAGCAACATACCACTAAATTATACAAGCCGGTGTTCCTTTAAACCTACTTTCATGAATATGTTAATGTGAAAGCACATGAAGAGTTTCAAGTAAATACCACCAAAATTCCCATACATATCGCTCAAATTATTATGCTGAACAAAACTTTCAGGAAAGAAATATCAAGATAATTTCCATAAATGTTATGAAATTCAGAAAGAAGCGGTTTGATTTGCATGAAGTGGGAAACACACCTGGTAATAACATTACAATGCTTAGAATATTTCTGTAGCATGGAATGTGCCAAAAATACAAGAAATAAAGCATACATACACTTTGGTGATGTACTGGGGTCCTATATGAGTAGAGCAACATATTGTTGAATTCAGCTTGATGCTGTCTGGCCATACAGCTATCCTTCTTCAAAGCGACTGACAGAAACTGTCGCTTATAATGAACTTCCATGTGCAGATCATGCGCAAACCGAAACTAGGTATTGCCAATGGTATGACAAACCGATTACGGTCTTCAGAGAAAAACATATACAGATTTTACTGTCACTTGTGACAACCCATGCACTATCCCCGAAAAGAAACGCTTAGGCAATTTGTATTTATAATTGTCTATTAATTCCCTAAAGGATCCAGGGTAGAATAGGCTTACAGCAACTCATTCTTACCAGAAAAGGCAACTGTGCTTGTCATAAGAGGTGGTTAACGGGATTGGGTGGTCAGGCTAACTGACTTGGTTAACACATGTCATCAGTTCCCAAATGCGCAGATCGATGATCATGTTGCTGATCACTGGAGTGTCTGGTCCAAACTCGATTATTTACAGACCGCCGCCATATAGCTGGACTATTGCCGAGTGCGGCGTAAAACTAAACTCACTCACTACTCACTAATTCCCTAATAACAATCGTCAAAATATGTAACAAAAATGTTGATAACATGATTTTATACTACTGCACAAGTAAAAAATTGATTTTACCTGATCCCTGGTTATGATTAGTCGCCTGTTATGACAAGCATGGGATACTGAAGATCAGTTCTGACCCAGATCGTCATGGGGCCTTAGAGTTTGTGCTAAGTTCTTTAAGAAATTATACACAAAAACACTTGCAATAATGTGAAAGCCAAATATTGAAGCCATCTTTCCCATAATGACACCTTATCCTATTTGTTTGAAAACTACTCCAAGGAAAGCATTTCTTCAGTGAAATATTCATCTCAAGAGGAGGTGAAATCATGCTCCAGTAGAGTTGAATGTTGATATTTGTCAGGTTACATGTTTCCAAATTACAACCACTCAACTAGACAAGCTGCAGCTATCGCTCCATAGTTAAAACTTGAGACTGGAACTTCACAACTACTGACAAATTTCAGTGCAGACATTCTTGAACATCTTCATGGCACCAGGCCACAACCAAAGTTCAACACAAACATGTTCTTCTACACGCATGCACTGTCAAGAAAGAATTTTGCCACATACCAGAAAATATCTGAGGCTCTTGTGCAATAATTAACTCCTCATAAAATTACATTCTCTGAATGGGAAACAGGTTGCCTGTGGCAAATATAGATATGGGTGTACACCTTGCACAAATAAGCACATCAACTGCAGCATGCAAAGTGCATCTGCCTGCTGTTATCTCCAGTGACCTCTACACAGGGTCTTGCTGCACACTTAGTGTCAGGTCCTGACTAGACAGCTCTCGGACACAGAATCACCTGAATGTCACTGTGTTTAAAGAAATAAATTATAGAAAATATACAAAGTGTTTGTTGGCAATAAACAATGAGAAATAAGGTCAAATGTGGAAACCATGAAGTGAGAGTATGGGGTTTTTGTTTATATTTCCTGGAGGGAAGTCTCCTTCCATTAGGCCCTCTCTATGCTGGAACTAGACAAAAAATAACTTAGATCTCACAATACTTTAGAGTTTCAACAGCCTATACCTTGACAAAGATGCAAGCTACTGCAATACATAAATTACAGGATTTTCATCCAAATCTGATACTTATTGAATGACATCGATTAATTTATGGGCGATGACATGAACTTTATCCAAATCTGATTTAGCAGCACATAAACAAAAATGAAAATACTGCTGTCACAAGTGTTAAGAGGGGAAAAAGGTGTTAGAAGCATTTTAAAAAAATCATAATTATATCAGCCTGATGAGGGTGAATGCCCAAGTGATGGCAGCTTAAGAGTCAGAGTGAGTGAGTGGAAAACTGTTTGGAACAACAATTCAGGTGAACAGCAGGGAGAGTACTAGGGATACACAACTTCTCTACTATTAAGTTGCAGTGATCACATTAAGGCAGAAAGCAGCATTTTTCACACACACACACACACACACACACACACACACACACACACACACACACACACACACACACACACACACACACACACACACACACACACACACACACACACACACACACACACACACACACACACACACACACACACACACACACACACACACACACACACACACACACACAAAAAAAATACTTTGCGTATATGTTTTTGACACACAGATTCTGATCTAAATTTACAGCAACATCTAGAAAAACAATAAATTTTGAAATGATGCAGGATTGTAATGAAAATTTTGTGCGTAAAAGATTTGGACTTGGTTGACTCATGTCATCGGTTCCAAATTGTGCAGATTGATGCTCATGCTGTTGATCACTAGATTGTCTGGTCTTGACTCAATTATTTACAGACCACCACCATACAGCTGGAATATTGCTGAGGGCAGCATAAAACTAAACTCACTCACTCTCTCACTGAAGCTGTTTTCAAAAGCATTTCACTTATATCACAGCATCATGCAATTTTGGGAATAAGTCTGAAGCTACGCAAATCTAAGAAGAGTCAGTAAGTAGGTCATGTTTCATGTCCATACTAGACAAATCTAGTGGATAACAACTCCTTTGTTTTGTGAGTGCAATGTTTCCATTTAGGTCTGTATTGGAATGTCACAAAATGAATAACCTTGTCCATATTGTACTTCCCAACTTCTAAAATGCCACTGAAAGAAGATTCGATCCTGTTTTCAGTATTACAGTTATTCATGGCAAATCAGCTTAATGTAAGACCAGAATGCTAAGTAAAGCATGGCAGAGATGTCAGAATTCTGACATAAAAATTTGCATCAGAAGGCGAGCAAGTGTGAGTATTGCACTCGGCAATATTCCAGCTATGTGGTGTCAGTCTGTAAGTAACAATCCAGTGCTCAGCAGCATGAGCATCGATCTGCATAATTGGGAACCAGTGACATGTGGCAACCTTGTCTGACCACCTGATCCCATTAGTTGCCTCTTACGACAAGCATAGTTACCTTTTGTGGTAAGCATGGGTTGCTGAAGGCCTATTGTACCCCAGATCTTCATGGGTCTGCATCTGAAGGTCTATGGTTCGAATCCTAACACAGGGCTTAGAACTTTTACGGCCACTACAATGCCAGGTCATATAATTTTGAAAAACAATAAATGGCATAGTCATACAAATCATTCAGTCCCTCACAAACCTACATACACACTTGCATATACAGGGCTACATATTAACATTATTAATATTAATTTACATCTTTATAAACAAGAGACCAGCAGCTGCTGTTTGCATTCAATCTACAAAAAAGTTTTAAGCTGCCATCAACTTCCTTGATGATTAAAAGAGTCAAGTTTCAAGCATCCATCATCAAAACAATAGTTACCATTGTTAATAAATTCTAAGAAAACTACCTCTAATGAATCATAGCCACAGTAATCTGTCTGTGTTTCCCATGAAAGCAATCTTCAAAACTTCCGACTGAAGTCCTCTTAACTGTCAATTACACATAGCCAGTTATCAAGATAACATACCATCAATCAGCATCTAGGTCGTGGGCTTGCAAAGACAGGAAAACATCTTTTTCAACAAACAGCCATTTCCAGAGACAAAAAAAATGTGTGTACAACTACTGTTGAAAACTTCTGGTGAAAATCTGGCGATTGTGTGATTATAGCCGCAACACAGGATTAGGGCAATGAAGTAATAGAGATATATTAATTCAAGAAGTCAATACCATCTAAATAGTGAGTTTCATTTTATTTCCTATCCATTCAAGTCACCAACTACTCAACGTATGTTGATCTTGTTAATTGATGACATTCAAAAAAATCTTCTAACGAGCAGTGATAAGACACTCTCAATATCAATATCATGACATCACAGGCACGATGTGTTGAGGTGTTTAGACACCTGTGTTTGGATTATCCTGAAATAATCATAGTCCATTTGGCATCATGTTGTTTCAAGAATTAAGCAGATGCTTCAAACTTGTCAACATTCCACCCAGCAAATGTCTCGTGTCAACTAAGTGTGATCAGAAGCGCATGAAAAGGACATGTTACATTTGGTCCAGTCGGTGGCAGACAACATGCCACACGTTACAGGAAGACAGGGGCGGAAGACAGGTGTCTACTGACGGCAGGAATACAGGTGCCTACTGACTGCAGGAAGACAGATGTCTCCTGGCTGCAAGAGGAATGGAGCCTACTGACTACAGGAAGACAGGTGCCTACTGACTGCAGGAATACAGGTGTTTCCTAACTGCAGGAAGAATGGAGCCTACAGACTGCAGAAAGGTATCTCCTGACTGCAGGAACACAGATGACTACTGACTGCAGGAAGACAGATGTCTCCTGGCTGCTAGAAGATAGGAATCTCCTGAGTGCAGGAAAACAGGAGATAGGTGCCTACTGATTGCAAGAAGACAGATGCCTACTGACTGCACGAAGACAGGTATCTCCTTGCTGCTGGAAGACAGGTGCCTACTGACTGCAGGAAGACAGGTGTCTCCTGGCTGCTAGAAGACAGGAATCTCCTGACTGCAGGAAGATAGATGTCTCCTGGCTGCTAGAAGACAGGTATCTCCTGACTGCAGGAAGAGAAATGTCTCCTGGCTGCTAGAAGACAGGTATCTCCTGACTGCAGGAAGACAGGGGTCTACAATGATTGGTAAAATGCAACTCATTTTATATGTTCTACTCAGAGTATCATTGTCTCCGGAATATATTATTATGGAAGGCATGCACTCACTGACCCACATCATTGGCACACGTCTGGTGAATGAGTGAGTGAGTATGTGGTTGGGTTGGTATTCGACTGAGTTGATTCGTATGTGGATGGGTGGGTGGGTTGGTATGTGTAGGGATGGGTTGGTATGTGGAAGGATGGGTTGGTAGGTGGATAAGTGGGTGGTCTGCATGTGGGTGGGTGGGCATGTTTAGTTTCACACCACAGGAATCGAACCTGGGTTTTTCAGCATGATAAGCTAATGCTTTAAGCTCTTGGCTAACATATCGCCTTAGCCTAGATGTGATTGCATCATCAGCTGTGTACAAGAGACTCACTACTTACAGCTGGTTTGGGGGAACAAGAATTTGCTTTTATAATCATTGATGTTTCAGATTTGGTCTGATATTGTCTTACTGACAGGTGATGTGCCTGATTACAGGTAACGTGTTGTCGACTGGTCTGGTGTGGCACGACATTGGACACTAAACATCATTTCATGCAGTGCTGTCTTGTCACGCATAAAGATGTACACAAACTGACATAATATCTCTTTCAGTAGTGATCCTTACCTTTGAGTAGCACTGAGCTCCAGATAAGATTTAGCTCATGTGGGTTTAGTACCTACTGGGTTTTTGCTTTTTTGTTTGGTGTGGGTATTATGAATGTTGAGTTGGCATTTCATTTTATGTTACCCACTGCTTTCAAATGTGTGGGCATTTCAGCGATTTAATTCAGCTAAGTATATATCAAAGAGTATGTGTACTAAGTGTGTATGTACAGCCTTATGTCAACTTAAACTTAAAACCAACTTAAATATTATAGAAATGGTTATATTGACAGTGCAACACTAGTCTTATACAACTTGACAGCAATCAATGTTTTTTTCCATTATGCAAGCAATCTTTATAAATATATTAAATGATTTGAAATTTTTGACTATCTAACATTTTAAATGTTTAATTGGTATGCAACAATTATTTTTTAGCGCATAACTGGAAATTTTCTATGACACTACACAGTTTATCTGAACCTCTGGTATGATATATTGCTTCAGGTAAATGCTATCCATCACGATACTGCAGCCAATAGTTAATCAAACCGGTTCAGACAAAACAGAGTTGAGTGCTAGACAGCTAGATTTTCAGTTGCTTTATTTATTGGTTTTTACTTAACAAGATTCAGCTGTATGTATCCACCAAACTGCCAGCTCACATACGTAGAGTAAATAGAAAAGAGCTAAGCAGTATGGCTTTCTGCTGCTTGTAGCAATTTCCCAGTAATATCACTGCGAGGAAAACGAGAAATTGGATTCACACATTATACCTTGGCAGGGATTCAAACCCTATCCCTTATCATCATGACAAGCAAATGGGACACCTGCAGTTTACGGGTCCCTGTCTTTGGTAGGCACCCGGAAATAGAAATGTATTCTATAGTAACGTGCGCATTGGGTAATTGTATATCGTTATGTTAAAAAATGAATAAACACTGCAACTGACAATACCATAACATAATACTGACCCTAAAATAATGTTGAGGAATGAAGGTCTTGAGTTGATTCTCAAACAAGCGGCCATAAAATAGCGGTAGTTATTCGCTGGAGTAAACAAAAAATGGCGTCAGCGTTAGTGCTCGTTTCGATGTAAATATGGCTTCTGCACATGCCTGTCACATACATTTCCTGGGACCCGTAAAGTGCAGTTTACCTCAAGCAAACTTTACTTTAACCCCAGGTTACATAACTGACAGAGCAATGGGGTTGCCTAGTGGTTAAGGCATTAGCTCATCATGCTGAAGACCCAGGTTCGATTCTCCATAATGCGGGAAGCCTATTTTTGGGGTTCCCCGCCATGATACTGCTGAAAAAGTTCCATAAAGGTGGCGTAAAACTACAGTCAAACCCCGTTGTGTCGAACTCGTCGGGTCCAAGGGGAAAGTTCGACTTATCCGAGTGTTCTACACATCCGTCAGCACTGAAAAGACCAAGAACCAACACGACCCTGGTGCTTAACACATCGTTATTTTGCAGTAGGATACACATACGAAAAATATATCTTTGCAATAAACGTTTACGGCAGTATTGATCTTTAAATTACAACATATACAAATGTAAATCAATTCAATCACTTTATTCGTCATGGCAAATAAATATGCATACAAAAAGATAAGAACAAGAATAATTTAACAAACTCACAAGTGATCCCATTTAGTTGACTGCACTAATTCATTTTCAGTCGGTATAAAAGTTGTATAGTTCATACAAACGAAATAATAATGTACATACGTGTACATGTGGGGAATTTATCTCTTAAAAAATCCGAAATTACAGTCTCTTTGGCGTTCGGGCATGGCATCACATCCCCCCCGTGTCCTTCGCTGAATTGCTCTGCCATGTTACTAACCGTACTGGTTAAAAAAAATGATCCTACACCTTAAATACTAAACCAAAAACAAAACATCAATTTAGATAATCCAACTTCGTTTTCCTCACTTCTCATTTTGTATTTTCAAGGAAATCACATGACCGCTAACATAGACTGTCACATGACAACAACATGTGCCATTGTTTGTTTAGAGATATCCTGTCGGTCCGTGATCAACGTGTCACTGATAACAACTTAATTATGGTTAATTGTTTGAGTAAAGTTCAGTTGGTAAGTGTACTGACAATGTGTGTATAGATGCGTAGTTAAACATGTCACTTGATTGTTGAGTCCGTTAATCATTACTTTTGATCTGTAGGTAGCACGTTTATGAGGATGACTTCCGATTGCGCGACTGAAGTTTTCAGTTGCAACAAGCAGCTTTGACAGTTCGAGACAAAAGGGTAAATTTGTACTTGTTAGAGCCTTTGGGGACCCTACAATGAGTTCGACACAACCGGGAATTCGACACATCTAGTTCGACACATCAGGGTAAAAATAATGATAAATATAAGGAAATCGGCAGGGACCAAGATGTCAGTTCGACACATCTGAGAATTCGTCTCAACCGAGTTCGAGACAATGGGGTTCGACTGTACACTCATTCACTATGACATAACTGACACACCGGTATATGTGACCAAAAGCTCCACATGAACACACGCTCGGTGATCTTTCTTACCTACAACAGCCTACACCTTGACACAGCACCTCACATACATACCACCACACATTTCTCATTTCCTCATGCACTCTGGAAACAGGCTTCCAAAATGAAGTTCACCTCTACATGAAGTAATCAGACCTGCAGTTGAGTCTGACATGTCTTTTTCTCAGCAAGAAAGCAGACACAAGTTTAATTTCTTGAAAATCTATCAAAAGTTTAAGTTGTCTGTAAAAAATCATTTCCACTGGGGTGTTAGAGTATTTATCACTCACCCTATGGTGGTAGCAGCATAACTGATGTTATACAAGCCAGAATCGCACAATTGTCTTGGAATGGCTGTGCTGGTAGAATTAGACACCTGCACAGGATCATTGTTTT
This sequence comes from Haliotis asinina, assembly GCF_037392515.1. NCBI lineage: Eukaryota > Metazoa > Mollusca > Gastropoda > Lepetellida > Haliotidae > Haliotis > Haliotis asinina. Next base: position 17,085,034 of record NC_090291.1, read on the forward strand.
TATCAATGCCACTATCAACACTCTAAATGTATGGTTCAAGTTTGATTCCTGCTTTATGTTTGTGTGAAAGAATCAGCATCACTTTGACAAGCATTTCAGTTACATCAACATGTGTCACATTGAAGGTGAGTCTGAAGAGTTGCAGATATTTACTACTTGGTGATGACAAGCCAAGTGACAAATTCAGGATGACAGAAATCATAGGCGGACCCAGGAATTTTCATCACACTCCATTTTTCATGCTGTTCCTTTAATTGCCATTCTGCCCTTGCAACAAACTTGGAAAACAAATGAATGATGACAGTTTCTCAAACAACTTTATTATTTGGTCTGTTGTTTTTATTGCACTCCGTGTTGCAGGGCACCAGATAATTTTTCAACATGAGGAGTACATACACCTTATTTTTTCAATATAAGAGTACTGGGAAAGGTTAAGAGCACATTTAGAGCATTGAATGGAATTTAATAGTGTGTAAGTAATCTTGTGTTTCATTTCATATATGCACCACAACATTGCTACTTTCATGTAAACAGGTCAATAAACAAAAAAGCACTACTTTCTCAGATAAATATGTCCGTAAATGATTCTAAGACCGTCCATCATTGCTGTGGTGCATATCTGCTACTTTTTCTAATTTTTTCCTACCATATTGTGCATATGTTTTATCCGTACATACGCCTATACTGCCCTTATCTGGAGCCCTAGTGTTGGTTTGATACTTCTGTTCTCTATTAGTTTTTGTGTTCGACTGTGATTCATCAGTATAATTTTGTCTCAAACGGAGTGTAGATCAATCAAGTTCCAAAACAAACTTCACAGCAAACAATCTGGTCTAAGCCCATCAAAGAAGTAAAAAGAATCAGTGAGCAGGGTCACACCTTTGGCTTTCTGGGACAGTAGGAGACAGCCATAATTTACCGGTATTACCTATAACAACATCAGACTATCAACAGGATGTAGAACTGCATCACCTGAACAAAGTTCTCCAGGACAAACATCCAGGAAAGTTCCATTCAAGAGTGCTTCTACTTCAGGACAAAATGAGCGAGTGAGCTTTATTTTTCAGTTTTTACAATAATGCAGGAATAGCACAGCAATATCATGCCAGGCCTTTGTAAGATGACCAAACCACTAGGCTACCCCCACCCCTCCTTCAAGACAAAATGCCTTTGCATATTTCAGAAGTGCTAGTGACTAGCACTGCAATGCACTCCATCGTTTTTCACTTGCTCTCACTCAAAACCAATCTGTATTCTTACCACTCAGGTGACTGTTACCATGGAGGCTGTTGGGAGAAAACCCAAAGAAGACTCTACTAAATTCACAGATAACACATCTCAAACACATCACATTTATGAAGTCACACAAATAATAAAACATAATGTGCAAAAACTTCTGATTCTTAAGTGATTTCATATGAAAAGAAAACTTCCAATTACGATGTCCTTTATCTCATACAGACAGTATCTATTTTGTAGAATGTGTGCAATGTCAAATGGGGTGAGGACAGTGCCTCTCTGAAGAATGTGACCATAACTCTCGCACTTCTGAAAGACACTTTTCTTCCATCAAAAATTCCTTTCCCTGATCATGACAGTAAAGTGATCACAATCACAGATACTTGCAGTTAGATCAACACTATTTATTAAGAATATTACTTCGGCAATATTACAGCCACACAAGACGACACACATAACACTAACATCAAGTTATCACTCTTCTGCAGCATGAAAAGACTGATTTGTTTGAGAGCCATTTTAGAAGTTAATGAATAAAAAGAAAGGTAAGACATTTCATGGGTGACAAATTATTTATCATTTTATGATGAATAACCTATCAAAGAAGTTGTCAGTCATAAAGTATACCTTTCTTTTTATGAAAAGACTGATTGGTGAATCATTACATAAAACATTCATAGCTGATAAGACTGATTTACTTTCTATTTCCTAATGGAGAGTTCACCCGCACTACTATCTTCTCTTTGGGATGCATGCTCTACTGGTCTATCAGTTTTTCTCTTCCTCTGAAGGTGCCAGATTGTATTGTCTGTTTGAAGAGAAAACATCCCGATGAATTTCACTTTGAACAAAAAGGTAAATCAAATCAAGTAAAAGTGAAATTGCAAATCCTCACAAATTTTGCCTTGCCACCCGAACATTACTTGAAACTCTTAGAACAAGTTGGTTTGGTCTAAGATAGCACTCATCACGTACCACACGTGCATTTGTTTCCCTGTTTCAACTACTGCACTTACCCCCTTGTAATACTAACCAATAATAGCAATTTGAAACTATGATCTTTTGTTAAACAACTTTTATCATAATTTGAAAAAAATTATGAGAATTATTTGTTCACTTGGAAGTGTGAAATTATGAGGATTTGCAATCTTAATTTCGCTATATTTGATTAACTTTTTTATTTCAAGTGAAATTCATCGGTACCTTTTCTCTGTAAACGGAATATAGTTGAGTAACTATTAATGTTTAATCTGACTGGCTTTCAATGTGATACCTCACATCGGTAGTAACTGTTCAGACTAACTCACACCCTTGCTCCAAAGCTGTACTGAAGACTTACACCCATGGATGTTCAGTAATTCTATCTTTCAAAGAGGCAAGTCTAGATAAACAGACAGTACATCTAAGGATCGATGCCAGTCTGTTAGAGGGATATTTAAATCATTCTTAGAAAATATTTTTTGAACTATTAACAATTACCTTAGAGACTTGTGCAAGTTTAACCAATGCTTAGTCTCTTTATTTAAATCATTTTCATAGAAATTAATAATTCTTGTTAAACTGAAAAGGAGAGCCAGTGAGTTTGGAGATTCAGTACCTCAGTGAAATCTCCTGAAATCTAGATTTGTTTTACTTAGGGTTTAATCATTGCAGAAATGGATGCAGGGAAGGGAAAATAATGTGGCTCAGGGACTGTGAGACAGACTTGGAAGTGCTTAGCTTTGCTCCAAGGCTCTACCCAATTTTAGTCAAAACTGTTAGAGGAATACTTACATTTTTTTAAATAAATTATCATTTTAACTATTGATTATTGCCTTAGAGACTTGTGCAAGAAACTGACAGAAATTGTAATCCTGCCTGGCTGGCACTACAGTCTGTCACTGCAAAGCCCAAAATACATGTGGACGTGGTTCCAATTATCAGACCCTACCCAGTTCATATTTGCAAATATTCAGTAAACACCTAACTTTACATTTAGTCCTCCAACACAGTTTTCAGTAGACTGTCTCAAAGTCCCTGGACCACATTATTTTCCCTTCCAGCAAGCCCTCCCTGCAACGCCAAAGCTTTATTCTATGCAAGTTTAGAATTTACCAGACTCTCAGGTATTTCTTGTTTTACAGATCCGCCAGTCATATCTTTTTCATCAAGAATAAGAAAAATAAAATTTTACCCTTCCCCACTAAGAAATCATATTAACCCCCCCCCCCACTTTTGCCTTCATGTTTTCCGGAGAGGAAAAATATTTCCTTAAAACAAGAAATAGAAATCGGTCTGGTCTTATTATACAAATTCAGGGACTAAGAGCTAGTCTAGGATTTCAGTTCGAGCCTACTCATCTAGCTACCAATTCAGTATGGTGATTAGATGTTATCAAACCCATATCATTACAGAAGTACATGCCGATATAAATTAGGTATTAGCGTGCATGCCCTAAAGGCAGCTCTTTACGATACATTACTTTATTATTGAAACATGATTCATGCCTGATTGAAAAGCTCATCTGAACATCTAAATGTCTTAATTAGATTCACAGCCATTTGATAGGACTGGTTATAGTTTATTGAAGCTATTACGTGATGTGGTATTTTATTATGTTCAAATTTGTTTTGCTGACTGTATACACATGCTGAAATGTGGATGTGTGTGTACCATCGATATATGTGAGAGTGTCTGTGGATTATATACTCATGGAAAAATTTAAGGGAACGCATGAAATAGCTGTGACTTTTAATCTTTGAATCAGTAAGAGAAAAGTTCATGCAGATGTAAAGGCTTATGTCAAGTGATGAAAATCAATATCAGGTGTGTCCCCCATGTCTCTGGAGAACTGCTTGGCATCGCCGTGGCATGCTGCGAATGAGTGTACGGATGGTACCAATCGGAATTCTAAGCCATTCTTCCCGGAGAGCCACGAAAAGTTCATCCAAATTGTTGGGTTGAACAGGTCTGTCCCAAACATTGCAGCCAAGAACATCCCAAAGGTGTTCGATGGGGTTAAGGTCAGGACTTTTAGCTGGCCATTGCAACAACCAGACACCTGCAGCCCTCAGTCTGTCCCGACAAACATGAGCGATGTGAGGGCGGGCATTGTCATGCTGGAACTCAAACATTCGACCTGCTGTACGCGCAAAGTGGATCACAATCGGGTTCAAGATCTCATCACGATATCGTACACCTTTTATCCTGCCATCAACACGCACAAGATCTGTTTTGTGGTTAAAGGTAAACCTGCCCCACACCATAACAGAGCCCCCTCCATAACGATCATGCTGTTTGATGGTGCAGGCACTGTGGCGCTCCCCAACGCGACGACGGCTTTTTAGACCAGCTGATTTAAGACGATTACACACTGTACCTGAAGAAATTCTGATGTATGTTCTTCGCCTGAATTCCGTATTGATTTTGGAGGAGGATTTGAACCTGTCTCTCAGAGCAATAAGGCGTAGGGTCCAGTCATCTTGTGGGGTGGTTTTCTTTTTCTGCCCCCGACCACGCCTCAGTTTAACGTCACCAGTCGCTCTATAGAGATTCCAAAGTCTGGATATCACACTAACGGACATGTGAAAAGTTGTTGCAACCTGTCATAATGAGCTTCCACCATTAACCATGCCAACTGCCTCCCATTTCTGTGCCAAAGTTATGTACTGTCTCGCCATGTTAACAATGTTTTTAAACGTAGTGTTTGACAGTGCACATACATGTAACGTGTAAATCTATGTGCACTTTACTTCAGAAGCATGTAGTGCACGTACATGGAAAGCATTATGGTGAGTTTGAGTGAACTGCTCTTCACGAAAACGATAATATACGGCGCTGAAGTTAGTAAACAGAAATTTTGAATTGCCCTAAGAAACGTGTTCCCTTAAATTTTTCCATGAGTATATATTTGTCAAAATTTATGCTGCTTTCACAGTGCTAGAGATACTATGCTGCAGGCAGGAACAAACTCGACAAAAGCTTACATTCTGAATATATAATTTTGATAGTAAGAAACATGCCCATCGTTCTTGAAAAGGAACCCCAGGGAGACAAGACATAAAGAACCTGGTGAAATCGAGACATACTTTATTTACGGCTTTGGCATTGCAGGGAGGACTAGCCTAGGCAGAAGGGAAAATAATGTGCTTCAGGGACTGTGACACAGACTACACTGCAGGGAGGGCTAGCCTAGGCAGTAGGGAAAATAATCTGCTTCAGGGGCTGTGAGACAGACTACACTGCAGGGAGGACTAGCTTAGGCAGGAGGGAAAATAATGTGCTTCAGGGACTGTGAGACTACACTGCAGGGAGGGCTAGCCTAGGCAGTAGGGAAAATAATGTGCTTCAGGGGCTGTGAGACAGACTACACTGCAGGGAGGACTAGTCTAGGCAGTAGGGAAAATAATGTGCTTCAGGGACTGTGAGACTACACTGCAAGGAGGACTAGTCTAGGCAGTAGGGAAAATAATGTGGTTCAGGGACTGTGAGACTACACTGCAGGGAGGACTAGCCTAGGCAGAAGGGAAAATAATGTGGTTCAGGGGCTGTGAGACAGACTACACTGCAGGGAGGGCTAGCCTAGGCAGTAGGGAAAATAATGTGCTTCAGGGACTGTGAGACTACACTGCAGGGAGGGCTAGCCTAGGCAGTAGGGAAAATAATGTGGTTCAGGGGCTGTGAGACAGACTACACTGCAGGGAGGACTAGCCTAGGCAGAAGGGAAAATAATGTGCTTCAGGGACTGTGAGACTACACTGCAGGGAGGGCTAGCCTAGGCAGTAGGGAAAATAATGTGCTTCAGGGACTGTGAGACAGACTACACTGCAGGGAGGACTAGCCTAGGCAGAAGGGAAAATAATGTGCTTCAGGGACTGTGAGACTACACTGCAGGGAGGGCTAGCCTAGGCAGTAGGGAAAATAATGTGGTTCAGGGACTGTGAGACAGACTACACTGCAGGGAGGGCCAGCCTAGGCAGTAGGGAAAAAAATAAATACTAAGGAATAAACATACAGACTACCAGTCAGCAGCCTTTGTCAGAGAATGCAAGTCACGGAAACAACACACCCATAATCTTATGTCATTGGTATTACACTGTGAGGAGTTATCCAGTCGAATGCTCTGTTCACTTCATCTACAGAGTGCTCTACAGCTAGCAATAAGATGAATAATGATGGATCATCAGTTTACACTATAACACAACACACCAGGTTTTTGTTATTTGTTGTTGTTTTTTGTGCCATGCTCAGCAATATTCCATATGGCAGCTGCCTGTAATATAACCAAGTCCGGACCAGGCAATCCAGAGATCAACAGAATGAACATTGATCTTTGCAACTGTGACCCAATGACATGTATGAAGCAAGTCAGTGACCCTGACCATGCGATCCCATTAGTTGCCTCTTATCACTAGCATGGGTTACTGAAGATCAATTCTAATCTGGATCTTCATGGATAGGTGACCAAATGGACCAAGCACCTTAACTACTCCTTGAATCCATGACCACCCATGAAGACTCAGTTCTTACATCAATAAATAAATGTCTCCATTTCCTATTCAAATAAATTCCATATTTGTAGACACCCATGTATTCCAACACTTTGTCAAACCCATGTTAGTTTGAGATACACAACATTCTGGAAGTGACACCTTGCCCATTTAGCACAGGCAAGCATAAGGCTATTACTTGCACAATTGGATGCGGGTGTGCGCGCAATCAGACAGCATCAGATCTTGTCCATCATTGTCTGCAGCAATGGCCACTCCCTGTTCTACCCCACCTACCATCTGTGCATCAGTAACATCACACCCACTCGTAATCTACTCACACCAAGCTGCAAAAATACACAAACAAAATGTGCAGCGAATCTGCAGCAGAATTCAGGAAGTGCAACCTTGGCAATATATTCGTGTTTTGGCACAACCAACTGTTTGGGAATGCTCTCGGCATGATCACAATCTAACACCATCACAAGAACAGCTGATCGTTACTCAGAGCTTACGCATCTTCTCCCAGTTGAAAACACCCTGTAAATGTTAATAAATTTGTAAATAATGAAAGCAAATAGCTCCGATGTTGATTTCAGTGGCGCATCACGAATGTCTTTTTCCTGAACTATTTTCATCAATGTGGTCTTCCAATGTCAGAAAATATCCAATTCACTAGTGATATCTACCAAACCTGGTTTTACAAAACATTGATGCTGTGCACTATGATAACAAGCAGTTAAGATCAAAGCCAACACCTGTGATTTTGTTTAATCCTTCCGAGAAGCATGAAAGGTTATTGCCATCATCATTTCTCATTAACTCCCTTTGGTGACCTTGGAGACGAGAGAGGGAGCTAGGTTTAACGCCAAATTGAACAGTATTTCTTCATGTCATGCTGTATAAGTTTCTTGTGGAAGAAAGCCCAAGGTAGTGCAGGTCACTGATGTATGCCATTTTGGTGTAAACCTACAGCATTGACACTGGTGTCGACAAAACAAGTACTGTACTCAAGGTAGATCTGAAACAAGAGCCCATCATTACTGGATATTTCAAGCACAAATTTGAGTGAGTGATGTTATATGTCATATTAAGCAATATTCCAGCAACAGTACAAGACATATGCTGAACAAATTCTACCAATGTGGGAATAAAACCCAGGTCTTTGATGAGATGAGCGAAGACTGCAAACCCAAGGCCACTACACTGCCCTTGCATAAGTATCCACCTGTGCACAGTGATCAGGGAGTGAGTTTATTTCTCTACAGCTTTAACAACAGACCCATGAAGATTGCGGGTAGAACAGATCTTCAACAATCCATGCTTGCCACAAAAGGCGACTATGCTTGTCGAAAGAGGCAAGTAACTGAATCAGGTGGTCAGGCTCGCTGACTTAGTTGACACATCATCAGTTCCCAACTGATGCTCAGGCTGTTGATCACTGGACTGTCTGGTCCAGACTTGATTATTTACAGTCCGCTGCCATATAGCTGGAATATTGATGAATGTGGAGTAAAACTAAATTATACTCACTTACTCACTTTCAGCAATATTCTAGCAATCTCACAGTAGGGAATGCCATAATTGTGCTTCACGTACATAGTACAAAAGTGGGGAATCAAACCTGGGTCTTCACTGTTATGAAGCAATAGGGAAAAATCAAACTAAGACTCCATGACATTTAGTATGCACTTTCAGCACTACAACATCCAATATATCAGTAAATGGGTCTTCAGTGTTTCAATGTTGTAACCACAAGGCTGCCACAATGCCATTGGCCACAGTGAATTTTCATGCAAACAACTTGCACATTAACTGACTTTGTGCTACGGCTGTTTTGTACATAGCTCCCAGGCTGAGAGTGCCAATCATCTGGGTTCTATTGTACAAAACAACCCTAGCACTACGGTTGTCCAAGACCATGAGAGTTACAGCCACCTAAGCGTTAAATTCACTTTCTGCAATGGCACCATGTCTGCTGGTGCTAAGCAATCACCAGTGGTCACTCTTAAGTTATCAAACTATATTTCAACTCTAATGATTTCACCTCCCTATTTCTGTAGACATTTTATAGGTCTTTTCAAATAGTTAGACACTAAATGGCACTGCATGATATACATGTCTGCACAGCTTGATTTTAAACAAAAACCTAAGACTTGCTTAGCAAGTTAGGTTTTCAAGTACAGAAGGTAAACAAACCAATCCCAATTTGGCACCAGTCATCACATCCTGAAAATACTGTGGTCACATTCTGCAGAAGTTTTCAAGTTTTAGAAACCCATTAAATGTGGAAAAAAATTGTCAATTCTAACTACTGGATGGTTAAACTTTTAAAAACATGAACTTTATAAGTATCATCCAGTTACAGCTGGCAGGTTTTTCACTGCATGTTTTATCTTCTCTACAAATACTAATGGCTGAACAACTTATTCTTATTTGGTTTAGTAATACTTCAACACTTAACATTAATACTGAACCGCAGATCTTCTTCATATACTAATGAAACTATGTAACTGGACCTACTTGATGTAAATATATCAGTACATATAACGACATAACATATTATCATTCATACATTCATTCAGTGTTTCATCAAAGCAAATTCTTTGTTAAATTAAATATTAGGTAACAAGTAAGTTAGTGCAACCATTTCAATATCTGGTGTAACAATGTCAATATCTGGTGTAACTGTGTCAATATCTGATTTAACAATGTGATTATCTAGTGTAACAATGTCAATATCTGGTGTAACTGTGTCAATATCTGATTTAACAATGTGATTATCTGGTGTAACAATGTCAATATCTGGTGTAACTGTGTCAATATCTGATTTAACAATGTGATTATCTAGTGTAACAATGTCAATATCAGATATGACAATGTCAATATCTGTTCCCATGTCAGGCTCACTGACTTGGCCAACATGCCCAAATTGATTGATGCTAAAGATATTGTTCACTGGATTGTCTGGTCCAGACTCGATTATTTACAGACTGCCAAACCATAGCTGGAACACTGAAACTGAATGTGGCATTAAACAACAAACAAAACAAAACATAAATCATGCAAACATCACTAAAATGTTCTCTTGAACACTTCTAACCCAAGAGTGAGTGAGTGAGTGAGTGAGCGAGCAAGTGAGATGCAATAACAAGCCAAAAAATCACGTAAAAAAAAGACTTGTAAATACAGGAAAAACATTTAGATTCAGGTTTTACAACCAAAATAATTGTTTAACATTTGTCCTTAATTGTGTATCAAACTGTGTATGCCATGAACCAGTGTTATAAACAAATTCTCTCTCATATAACATTTCCCAGCTTTTAACAGTATCTATGAGTAAGACTCAGGTCAATGGCTGCAGCTACAGGCTGATGAAGCCAACATAAACTCATAGGGACAGCTACTTGCCTCTGTAGCACAGGCCATGCTGGAACAAGCAGTGTGGGTGGATGGTTAGCATTCACGTAATGTCAGCAGTTGCTGCATCTGTTGATGGCATAACCAGCCCGTCTATGCTCAACTCAGTGTTAAGTGTGTAATGCGTTTTTCCTGTGTCTCCCTCTGTTGCCAAATGCCACACCCTCACTTGTTTTCCTACACATACCTAGCCTGAATATTCAGGTCCCCTGTCTATCAGCTGCATATTGTATATCATATTTACATCCTGGCTATTTCCCTTGCATGATGCATCAATGTTTTCCATGCATTACGTGTTTCATAATAATCATCTGAAATATTTCTTTCGACTTTATCGGACTCATTGCAATGTAAGAACTCAACAAAGAAAATTAATATATAGAATATACGTGTTTTTTTTTCTTTTCAAATGTTTATTGAAATTGGCACCAGATGTAAATAAGAGGGGTTAGTGAAAAGACACTCATTCTCTCAATAGTCCTCTGTTTGAAGTAAGAGCATCGCTGTCTGGTTAGTAAGAGCCAAGAGTCATCTCAGTAGTGCAAAGCATTCTGGGAATGATTCCTAGTGACACACAAGTCCATATTGCTATCAAAGCTAATGCTCCCAAACCTGTCAAAGAACCTAAATAAAGAACATCATGCAATGAGCAGTATCACACTGCCAACAAGAGGGCTTCCTCAGTCACTAGGCATATAGCGCAGTATTGGTAGACCCACTGTTTATACCACGGCATTGGTAGACCCACTGGATATACCACGGCATTTGGTAGACCCACTGTATTTTGCCTTTGGTTTGGTATACCATAAAGCAATAAAATGATTTGTTGCTTTCGGTTTTCGTACCATCATTCCAATCTAGTCATAAAATAACAGTTTTGTGCATTCAAAATAACAAGGATAATGGGGTTTTTTTCTGTTATGAAAGACTGTAAAGCTTGGTTCTTGTTATGAATTTTCAGCTTCACGATCAGATCAAATACACCGAACCAAAACGGAACGAAAGGAAGGCCTTAATGTACTGCAATAAGTACCAAACTGTGGTAAGAGTGTACCATTTCAACCCAATCAGTCATACATTATCACATTGCCACTAAGAAAACTTAAATCACAGTGCAAGGACACCTGAACAATAGTACTGACTTCTTATGAACTTGGGTAACACTTACAGTGTCAGGACACCTGAACAATAGTACTGACTTCTTATGAACTTGGGTAACACCTGCAGTGCCAGGACACCTGAACAGTGCTGACTTCTTATGAACTTGGGTAACACTTGCAGTGCCAGGACACCTGAACAGTGCTGACTTCTTATGAACTTGGGTAACACTTGCAGTGTCAGGACACCTGAACAGTACTGACTTCTTATGAACTTGGGTAACACTTACAGTGTCAGGACACCTGAACAGTATTGACTTCTTATGAACTTGGGTAACACTTGCAGTGCCAGGACACCTGAACAACAGCCTCACATTTGCAAACATATATGCCACTGAGGTATGGATGTTTGGGCTAGTACATACCTGAAGGCAAACAATGTAATATTCCACATACTCTGTCTTCTTATCTTAGAAATGACAGACCTATCTTCTCCTCTTAGAATAAGAGCTCACAATAACTTTTGACATTTCTGCCATTCCAAAGAGAGCTTTGTGGTTTTATATTCTCACAAAGTACAGACTACAATAATATCCACGTTCCACAGGGTGATGAGCGACTTGGTGATAAAGCCAGTTCATCAACAGCAACTCGACCATCCTAGTCAGGAACTAAACCTTGCTTCTCCCCTACGCACAACACCACATTTAACAGGAATCTAGAACATTATATTACACTGGAATCCAGACCATCATATACCACATGGTTCCAGACCATCTCATGACACAGGAATACAGAACATCATGTGACTCATGAACATAACATTAGACAGGAATCCAGAACATAACATTACACAGGAATCCAGAACATCATATTAAACAGGAATCCTGAACATCACCATTACACAGAAATCAAGAACATCATGTGACTCAGGAACATAGAACATCACATTACACAGGAATCCAGAACATCACATCAGACAGGAATCCAGAACATCACTTGACTCTGGAATCTGCAACATCACATGGCACACAGTAATCCAGAACATCACATGACATGGGAGTCCTGAACATCTAACACAATTAACTCCAAAGTATACATTTTTGACGAGTTATATCAGTAAGTACAGATCCTACAAGAAACATCCACAGGACTCTAACAGAATATGTATTTTATTCTCTTCAGTTTGTTTCAATCATCACAACCTACATAGTGTTAACTTAATCACTTTCATTTACAAATTCACCATGGCCAAAATTGTTCCAAAACGGCCAAGATAGTTTGAAGATAAATCTCAATTGACATCCTACATTGTTCTAATTACTCAAAAATAAATGTGTTAAGTCGTGGTATTTTTCTGTTTCATATGCTGGGTTAAATCATGCTTTAGAAGAATGTTATGCAACCTCTATGTTCATCTTGTTTGAAAACTTCTTGAACAATTATGTATCAGACAGGTATAACATGGATAGTCTAAAATTCTAAAATTGGAATTTAAACATCGAGTTGTCTGCCACCACATATTCACTCAGGTTCCCAACTGGGAGTTAATGAACACTTTAGCTTATTACAGGCATCAAGGTAAAGATTACACCACAGCACAGCTTCATATTTCTCCATGATCAGAAGGCATGTCCATTGCTGCAGAGCATAATATGAATTAGGGGATTTATTTCACTCACACTCGACATGAACATTCTCAACCTTGTATTGGGCAGCAGTGAAACAGCCACAAGAAATCTGATACCTGTGATGCGATCTGAACAACGGACCATCTGATCTGAGATCTGAATCTTGGTTCATGTGACCCAGTATGTCATTCCCATGAACAAGATGACATCTGTGGAATTACCTCACATCCTGCTACATGCCATGTTGAGAAGGTGCATCTATCAAACCTGTATATATTCTAATTTTTATCAAGACAATAAGAAACCTCTCCTAGACACTATTTATTGTCATCTATGGGTTTCCTAATGAAAAACACTCAAAATAGTAATCTTACTTGACAGACAAGTCTGTCCTCATTTAACAAACACCATATAATATGAACAGCTTGTGTTTCATGAAAATACATATTTCAGAAAAAATGTTAATTTGTTTACATGATTTTTTCTACAGTTTATAAAGCTACACCTGTTATAAGTCAATGTAAATGCATAGGAGTTATTATCATTCTACTGATAATGTTGATTTGTGGAATGGTCTTAATTATCATATATCTGACAGGAATCACAGCTACAATTTTTATATATTTCAACAACTAAGATCCAAACCTGTTCGTCCTAACTCAGTCCATGAGTGCAACATTACTTCAAAGCTGTTCACAGCAGGCCTTAAGGCTGCCACTGGAGGAATCAATAACAAACGGTTTAAGATATTATTGGCAGCTCATGAGTGGATTGTGAAGAAAGAAAAGGATCAATTCTTTACTTAGTCTATACATTTGTCATTATTATTTACATACTATTAACAAGAAACAACTGAACAAAAAACCAGGATGTAAAAAGTATGAGCACATATATCCAGGTGAGTGTCAGTAATGTTCAAACTTAGATAAACACTTAAATACAACTCAACACTTTTTCTCCTTGAAATTATGGCACTGACGAAAAATTAAACAATGTGCTAGTGAATGAAAATTTCATATATATATACTTGGCAAACAAAAACTATTTCCAGACTAAATGTCTATCAAATATCTAAGGACACAGTGAATATATATGGATTAATTGACAATAACTATGTCAGGATTAATCATGTCATCATACTTTTTTATTACACAATGCGATTTAGAAAGTGGCCAAATGTAACACATGCAATATTTGGGATTATACGTTCATAGTTAAGTACAAATTCAGGTGCCTGACTGAAGGTATGGGTTCAAATCTCAGATGAGAGTCAACAAAAAAATGTATTAGAATTTGTATGTTAATCAGAATGTATAATCCAAAATATGACATATGTTATGCCAAACTCTCTTGCGATACGATCCATAAAGATCTGGGTTACTATTATTAATCATAATAGGCGACTAACGAGGTCAGGTGGTCAGGCTCGCTGATCGGGTTGTCACATGTCATTCCATCACAGCTGCATAGATCGTGCACATCTGTTCATCACTGGATTGTCTGGTCCTGACCCGTTACAGACTGCAGTGAAGCATAAAACTCACTCACTCTTGTGATGCAGATAGTTACAACCAAGAATAATACTCAGGATGAATCTGCCATGTAAACCTAAAACAGCATATCGTGGCATGACCAAGGGAGAAAACTCCATAGGCCACTGCATTCTACATACGTAAGTAGATAAGACTTGGAAATAAAAACAGAATGGATAGCCAGCAGGCACAAAAGATTCAAACTAAATATTACAATGATTTGTCAAACTGTTAAAGCAACAAAGTTAGTTGGTTGTTGAATGTCACAGTGATTAGCCCAGTCAGGACCAAACCATCCTGTGACGCAAGCAACAAAGACTTAAACTGGTATTGGCATCAAGGAAATACCTCTTGACATTCACTGTACCAGTGGAGGGTTAGTACCCTCATACCACATGACATACTGGCTACCAAACACGTAAAGCCATTTTTCAGCATTTTTTTAACGATTTGCTTCATTGTTTCTTAACCTAATGAAACAAAATTTATCTAGATGACAACAGGAAGCACCGTAATGTATGTTGTGCTTTGGCAACTGTTAACAAGTCCAGTTATTGTCATCTCTTTTATGTTATTCACCAAATGTTACATAAATCTGGTAATATAACATTTGTCTCACACCTTGACATACTGAAGAAATTTCATAATTGGATTTTGTTTTAAAAAATGGAGTTTTAACAGAACAAAACTCACATTGTGAATGTTGAGGGAAGCTGGCGAGAATATGGCGATGTCGCGGCGTGGTTGAGACGACTCGTTGCAACTTTGGTAATTTTTGTTTTCTCAGGGAAAAGGTAAAAACAAAGGTGAAAACTGACATGTTGCCTGCTAGTGTAATAATAAAGTGAGCATACGGCATTACAGATGATATGTACATTTTCAAGTTTTTGAAGACTACACATTGTTGTTTTGAGCAGAGACCATATAATAGATTATATTGTCTATTATATGGTCTCTGTTTTGAGTGACTCGTGACAAATGATGGTTACCAAGGTTTGGCAAAGAGACTGTCTAGCTTATTGACCGGCGAAGGGATTGGTCCCCTCCTGTACATATCAACTTAGAAAATAGTAGTGATATTTACCTTAAATATACTTCCTTCTTTTGTTACCATTTTTTTCGCTGCCAAGATATAACTCCACTGCGCATGTCCACTGTGAGCGGCACCTGCAGGAGCCAGTTCAAAAGTTTAACATTAGATTAAAACCGAATTCAAGTTTTTGGAGTGGTGTATCCAAATGAAGTTTCCACCCGACGAAATGTTTTTAAGGTTTTATCAAATACTCAGTCAGGAGGAAAAGCTTATCAAACTGGTCTTATTTTTTCCTCCAGATCGTTATCCAAACTTGAACTATGTTTGCCGTTCTTCATATTAATGAATTTTGGATCATTTTCTTTAGCACTTCGAAGAAGTCATCATTTCCAGTATTGCTTTTTACGAGGATGGCGGCAGGGAGTGAGTGAGTCTTCATCTTATATTAGACTTTTTCAAACTGGTCCCTAAGTACTATTGATCTGACATATTTAACTGCATTATCTGTCTTTGATTTCCTTGTCAAACTGTTTTAGCCGGTTTGTGTTTTGTTGTAATCAATTATGCCACCTCTTTAACATTCGATTTGGTAGGGACACGTGTTTTGTTTGCTTTGATTCTTAACGCTGAAATCAGCAATATATATATGTCTGTAAATAATCTGATCTGGCCCAGACAAACCAGTGATCAACATCATGAGCATCGATCTATGCAATTGGAATACGATGCAATGGATCGAGCCAATCAGCGAGTCTGAATTACCACTCGATCCCATCACTCGCATCTTACGACAAACATGGGTTGCTAAAGACCAGGTTTCACCCAGATCGTCATGGGAAAAAATACATGGACCAGTTGTAATCCGGATCTTCACGGGTGGTAGGGACACAGAAAAGTGAAAACGTGATCCAAGAAACACGCAGTCTGAGGCACAATAAATTGGTTTCAAAACTGTTAGACGTTGAGGTGGCGACTCAGTGCCGTAAAAAGTATAGCCCACTTGACATAAATGATCAGAAGCCTATACAGTGTGCGTCTTGCCGATTATACTGGTCTGACTAATGACACCTTAAGTATGTCTAACGGACCTTGAAGCAAATACATCTATACGTCGCATGCATGTCTATACAAGTTTGGAAAGTCAGCATTTCCTGAAAATCAAACAAATCTCATATCCCTTTTGGATGATCTACTGAGATAACAGCATGTCCCCAAAGACACTCATTAAGACACCATGCTCGCTATGTCCACAAAGACACCATGCTTGCATGTCCATTAAGACACCCATTAAGACACCATTTCGATGGGGACACCCATTTAGACACCATGCTCATCATGTCCACTAAGACACCCATTAAGAAAGAACAGCCCATTGTTGTTGTAGTTGCCGCGGTTGCTGCATGCACGGACCACACGCCAAGCCATACATGTTCTTTACTTCTTAAACTATCTGTGCACAGAGGGGCCTACCACACCGCCAATGAATACTCCTGGTTGTGACAACACAGACATGTTTAACCCCACAATAACTGTTTAACTGTTAACAGATAGATCCATTCAGGTTTCGTAATCTGTATACAAAACATTAGGCTTCCTGTCTTCCTATCCACGAGAGTTATGCTGGCTGATCGTTTTTGTTCTTAACAAGTCTGAAAGTTATTTTCATTTTTGTGTTCACAAAGTGTTCAGGCAGGACGCAAGTGAGAAGCTGGGCTATGTCAAGATGCCTTAGTTGTGTCCTAGTTGTGTCTGTATCCTCAGTCTATACTGAAACAAGTAAAGGAACAAAGGATAGTAAAGGTGGTTCTTTATCCTTGTACAGGTTTCCTTGCAAGCTTTGTATTGATCTGTGGGTGAAAATCTCGGATTAAATACAAAAACACTGCAATCAGTGTGTGTTCCCTTATCTGTATACTTCAGTTTATATCACACATATGATCTTAACTCGATGTAGAAACAGCAACTGGCTCGCTAGCCAGTGCTAGTAAAATTCCAATCGGACCAATAAATCTACATAGTCACTGGCCCGACTGACTAGCGAATTTTCATTGGGTCATTTGGAAATATTTCGCTCTTTCCGACTTGTTAAGTTGGAATACACTTTTAAACTGTCCAATTACGACCTGATAAATATAGGATGTCAGGCCCGTGTGTTTAGAGATGGTTAATATCCTGCATCAGGAATAAACATTTTATTTAGCGAGCCCTGGCGAGCCTGGGTCTCACCTATCTCTGCTGTCATTTCGTTTGAGCATGCAGATCTTACTGGCGGTGCATAATTCTTCAGACAGGGCAATGTTTTCCCATCCTGTACTACACGTGATGGTTCAGGTTAGAATATTGACCTTCAGTAACCTATGCTTGTCGTAAGAGGCGACTAACAGGACCGGGTGGTCAGACTCGTTGACTTGGCTGACACAGGTCATCGGTTCTCAGTTGCGCAGATCGATGATCCTGCTGTTGATCACTGGATTTTCTTTTCCATGGTTTCTGTTCATCAGTTGTGAACAGGTGTCACGACGAGGCTGAGATTATTGGAGCTACTCGGACTCTCTGGACCTGGGGATGTGGTAATGGATGCCTGTCAGTTCCACCGTATAATCACGTGGACTGACAGTAGGTTGCCTGCTCTTCCCTGGAAATCAGGTGGCTGAACCTGTGTTACTATCAGCCCAATCAGCCAGGACACAAATAAAATCATCCAACCCTTTAGTGAGTAACTTTGTTTTACGCCGCAAATCCAGTCCGAACCAGACAATCCAGTGATCATAAGCATGAGCATCGATCTGCACAACTGGCATACGATGAATGTGCCTACCAAGTCAAAGAACCTGACTACCCGATCGTGTTCGGCGCCTCTTTGGATAAGCGTGGGTTAGTCTAGATCAATTCTAACCTGGATCTTCACGGGTTTTTTTCTTTTTTTCTTCTTCGTTTTTTTAAAATTTTAGTGCCAAGCAATGGATTCCGGGATCTAATCAAGCTAGAAACGATGCATGACTGAGCGAATGGGCTTCATCGCCGCTTGTAACAGATTGGGTGTTCTCGTTATATCACGGCGGGTCAGCTTAGATGGGGAAGGAACAATGATTGTCAATGTGTAAATGAGTGGGTTAGGGTTCAAATGCTGCAGTGACGGAAACCTTAGGCGTTATCAACCTTTGTGAAGACCACGAGAGCGGATACATGGGGCTGATAAACATAAGAATGTCATTGGACCAGACAGGGATTCGAACCAGATCATAGAGGACAGCAAGGAAAGCGTTCCGAAAAATGTGCTATTGTGTCATGCCTCACTGTCATACGTAGCAGTAGATTTGGAAACGTGGATTCATACCAGCACATGTCAAATTATCAAATTAATATTGCATCATGTACATTTACCGGTTCACGCACATGTCTTCCGAACGGCGTCAAGGGGATATATGTGAAACAGTCTTTCAGGCGTCGCAATTCGCCGCGAGCGAGAAGATGGGTCCTTCTAGTCTGTTATACTGACCCGAAAGCAAATACTGTATATCCAGGAAACCCCAAGTACAGATATATAGAAAGTATATAGGCAAGTATAGATATGTGAAAATGAAGAAAGTCTCATTGTATTTTATTTGTTTTACTGTGAGTGAGTATAGTTGTACGCCGCACTCGGCATTATTCCAGCTGGTTGCGGTCAGTAAATAATAGACGATCCAGTGATCGTTGATCTACGCATTTATGAACCGATGGCATGTGTCTACCAAGTCAGACTCGAGTGGCAACCCGATTCCATCAGTCGCCTCTAACAAGCGTGGGTTACTGAAGATCAGTTCTAACCCCGGTCTGCACGTTTTTATGTTGTTTTTTTTTGTTTGTTTTTTGGTTTTTTTACTGTGAATTTATTTTCTGTAAAATGTGGTCATTTCAGAGACTAGTTGATAGTCTCGGGTCC
The DNA here is from genome assembly GCF_037392515.1 of Haliotis asinina. NCBI lineage: Eukaryota > Metazoa > Mollusca > Gastropoda > Lepetellida > Haliotidae > Haliotis > Haliotis asinina. The sequence goes on from NC_090291.1 coordinate 17,104,379, forward strand.
CTCAGGTCTTCTCCAGAACTACGATCGAGTGTTCGACAGGTTGTGTGCTGTACATTTCGTAGGTGTCAGAGGGTGGTGGGGTAGCCTTGTGTTTAAAGCCTTCGCTAATCAAGCCTATACCCGGGTTCGAATACCCAATGTATGAAACCCATTTCTGATGTCCCCTGTTGTGATATTACTGGAATATTGCTAAAAGCGGTTTAATAATAAACTCACTCACTCAGAGGTTTCAGCAAAACACACAAAAAAACACCAAAGATATGCATTGCTTCACCGCTTTATGGCTGCATTCTTTAGAATCGAGTTTGGACCAAACAATCCAGTGATCAAAGTCATTAGCATAGATCTACTCGGTTGGGATGCGATGACATGTATCAACAAAGTCAGTGAGCCCGACCACTCGATCCTGTTACTCGCCTCTTACGACAAGCATGAGCTGCTGAAGATCAGTTCTAACCCGGATCTTACGAGTCTCGTCCTTTCCTCCCACTTGAAGCAGACACGTCGTGATGTTATTTTAAAATTGCCTTCACTTTCTTACAGTCACAATTAAACAGTCCAAACACCTAACGGTACTGGGATAGCACTTACTGCAGCCTTTAGAGTATAATCAACCACTTTCGTGCAACACATTGCCCACTCAATCATAAGTTCATAGGTAACGCTGACAATGCTATAACGTGTATATTTTCTACATATGAAAAATATCTAAGTCGTCACCTTTAACATTGTTCGGATAATATTCAACGGAGCTTCAAGACATCGGAGATTCATGTGATGATACTGAAAACTGATCTAAAAGAAAGGTTCAAAGCACTTGCGAGAGATTTGTAGATGTGCTTCACAAACGGCCTTCCTGAAACGTAAACCCGAAAGAGTTACGTCCCTTGAAATGATTTCGTCAAACTGCCAAAATGACTATTCTGTTAATGGAGAGAGAGAGAAGAGAGTGAGTGAGTGTGCGTGCGTGTGTATGTGTACGCTCCCTAATTTATTTCCAATCTATAGCTACCTCGACAATTAGTCAGAGGCAATTTTCTCATTTTCTCTGCTGGGTAAACAAAAGAAGCACTGCCAGCTAGTTATATGCAGTTTTCAAGTAACTGAAAATATTAATTTTATTTTATCTGTCTTTACTTGTAGAATTTTCCGCATTTTATTTATAGCTATTGTAGGCGTGAGCGGATTTGCTTTATGGTCAACGGGAGGTAATCCTGTACGAAAAATGACAATAGTTAACTGCCTTGCCCTGACTCCACACAGTGTTGGATGTTAAACTTCACACACTGCATACCACGAATCAAAGGGAACTAAGCGCGTGCGACAAATCAAGAGTTATGGCCTTACTTCTCAAAAGGTAGGTAATCATGTTACAATGGTAAACATGAGTTACAGTTACTTCCCTTTGACCGTCAATGCCGCCCGATGCCATGTAAAATGAAATGGAGCAAAGCTACAATATAATGTGGGAGCCAAGCTATAAATTAGGGCGATAGCCGCGCACACTCCGGTGCAGTGATGACATACCCTAACATGCCATGAAACCGTATTCTGTCATCATATATTCCGTAAAAGTAAAGTAAAATACGAAACGTAAAGATGAAAACATGAAAGCAGATTGAGTTGCCTCCCTTTGACCTCAAAATCACACGTTCCTCCAGTTAAGTCTCCACCTTCGGGTTTACAATCTTCAAGCAGGCTGGCACGGCTGCAGGTGCTTGGGAAGCTCATTGTAGCTTTTACGAATATTTTACATTCTAAAACATTCAAGAATATCTGAACGTGTGTTACGTTTGCTTGTTGTGTAACACTACAATAAAGGATAAGCCATCTATCTCTAAGCGGCCTTGTAAAACAAATCTGGTAACAATATAACTAGCATCATTGCTCACTATCGCGGTACGAAAAATCAGAAACCAGCTAATCAGATACGGGACCTTCCGTGAAAGCTGAGTTTGGAAATCGATTTCCACCATGGTCATACCTTGGTTGATATACTGCAAATTTATGCTGAGACAAAGTATTGATTATTAACGTGACATATCTGAGATACCCTCATCCAGTAAGCCTCAAGATCGATTCATCACACAAGTACATGGGTGCTCGTAGCATCCAAAGGTAACTATGATCTTCGTAACTCTCTGATGATGTTTCATTCCCTTTCTCACGATTAAAATGTTCGCTTGATTCGTATGTTCCATCCACAATTAGAATGTGCCATGAACTTCCAGTTGAAGTGAGAAAAGGTGTGTCACTGAATTCTTTTAAATCTGATATTGTTAGAAAGCATATAACCACTCCTCAATACTTTGATTTTGGACCGAGAAACGCTAATATTACGTACACTTACAAAACTACGTGATACGTGCAGCCAACTGAATCATAATCTATTCCCTGTTGGTATAAAAGATAACCAAAGCTGTTCTTGTGGAAATGTATGCGAATATTTTTATGACTACATGTGCATATTTAAGTGTCCATTATATTCTGTACACAGACCTGCCATGATGACTATTTTACGCAGTGTTACCAAAGTGAAAAATTATAAAGTATACGTTACTATTACATGGCACTTCAGATCTAAGTTATTTTAACATATTTTAAATTTTTCAAACATATGTTTGTCAATCAAAAAGATTTTCTTCACTATTGCAATTGTTGCCCTGATTCCAATCTTTCTGTTCTTGACTGTCCATCATGCATAATGAATGCAAAATAATATCATGTAAATACTACGGAGAGGGTGTCAAAGTTGTATATCTCGTAACCAATCCTTTTTTCATGAATACAATATGTTTAAATCAAGAAGATACAGTCATCAATATCCCCCGCATTACCTCCAATTTCAGTCTAAGTCACACTTGTTGCGATGGAAACGCCAAAAATATTTTATTCAGAATTCTAAAACTACCATAAGGCACCGGTATACCACTAGACCAATCTATGTGTCACGGTTTTAGAGTTCTGCTCCGGAAACGACAAATGTGCACGGACGGACGAAAGGACGGGGTGCATTTTAATACCTCCCGCAAAACGCGTTGCAGGGGATAAAAATATGGAGGGGTTCAACAATCTACAATCAACTGCTGGGCGCCGATTTCCATCCAAGGTTAAAATACTGTTACCTCCTACAAGTGCAAAATTGACACATTCTCATTATGTAAATAGGGTAATCTTTAATTGCTCGTAAAATATTCCTCTGTTTCACTGCGATAAACTGGGAACAAATTAACATTATTTTGCAAAATAATATTGTTTACATATTCTTTAAAAAATATGAGATTAACATTTTTCAGCCAACTTGTTAAATGCATGTACACCCAGTTAATTATTGCAACCAACCGATATGTATTACCATTTTGTTTATCATGCAAGTATTAACATAAATAACAGAATAATAACTTTAGATAATAACGCTGTAAGCCAACACAGTGGCGTTCAACGACCTCAGTGAAGCAGACCAGGGGCCCCTTTCACAAAACTCTCGTAAGCCTAAGGTCTCGTCTCGTAGCATTCCTACTTCCTATGTTATGGTACAGGAGGTACGAATGCTACGGGAAAAGTTACGAGATCTTAGGCTTACGAGAGCTTTGTGAAAGGGGCCCCAGGATCATGACCTCCAGCCCTATTAAAAGTGCAATGTGTAAGTGTTTATTATGTAGATAAAATAAAGAGAAACAGAATATGTTGATGGGCTTTAAACTTGTGAGAGTCCATCCTTTCGTTTGAAAATTCCGCAGGTACTGTCTTGTAATGACTTAAAATAATCAACATACACACATATTTCTCTCACATTGAATGTTTTCACAAGGCCACAACATGCTATAATTAATTGATTTTGCTTTTGTCTGAAAAAATAACTCAGGTGAAATTCTGGCCTTGGCTTGTGTATAGACTAACAGTTAGCGACGCCAACACTAAACTATGGAGGCCCGTAAAAGGCCATGCAATGTACAAGGTGTGAAACGCTTGACGATTTTCAACGCAGCTATTCAACAAAACGGATCAGTATTCTAACAAAGCTGATCAATCTTATCTCTCAATCTCCACTGCTAGTCACTATAGCGATAGTTTCAACTGACCGAGCAGGCCGCAAAAGTGCGTGTATTGTTCGTTTGTACCTACTCGTCTCTGTCCGCAATGTGTAGACATGTATTGTGTCACCGCCATGACAACTGCAGGGAATAGCCCGGTTCTATAAATAGTAACGTCATTCACAGCCACGTGAGTGTGGATTGCTTACGTATCCACCCCTTGTGGTCTATGTTGATGAAAGAAGGTTCATATAAGCATTTTGCCAAAGTGGACTTACTGTAGATCTGTATGTTTATAATGAACCGTCAGTGTTGACGTATCGCTCAGATTCAGTGTATGTTTCTCACAAGCAAGGTAAGCAGACGTCGCACTCACTGTTTGTATATACGTATATAGTGTTTCAATATCAGTTATCGACCTGATTGTAAATGCTAATGAATGCAAGATGGAGACTCGTCCTCTGATTAAGGAATGGCCTGATTAACGTGTGAGTTTGGTTTTACGACGCTTTTAGCAATATTCGGCAGTGTCATGGTCGGGGACACCGGAAATTGGCTTCACATATTGCATCGAACCCGTGTTTCCGGCGTGACATGGGAACGCTTGAACCTGTAGGTTACTCCATGGTCCCTACTTGAAATGGAAACACAACACATGACATAACACATAATTAACGAATTAAGATAGCTGAACACTTAAGTTGTGAAAATGGTGTTTAGTAAAATAACCGTTTTGTAAACGATAAACATCGTCATTGTTTTTTAGTTACGGAGTTCCATAACGATCGACAGTCAGGTGACCTCGAACGGTTTTCAGTAGTTTGTCCAAGTCGAAATACGTCAACATAATTCTACACTTGCACGGGTGATTTTCCTATCAGGTTGAGCTGGTTGTGAGGTACAGCCCGTTGTCACAGTGTAGGGGAGACCGGAGTCAGTTGTAACACTTTTTACTGAAACAAGGGGCACTGATCAGAGCAATTTCCCTGGACTGGTTGTTGCTTATGTTTTTGTTTTTCTCTCGCGAGTACCCGCATGATATTCCTCCCAATGACTGCAAGTGTTATAAGTGACCCCTAGCACCGGTCCGTTGTAACAGGTGGATGTGGCAATTGTAACGAAGAAGGTACAAATGTAGCAATATGTTTATTTTCGAAATAAACATAAAAATGAAATGTGGAAAGATGTTATCTTGATCATTTGATGTGGAAATGGATACAATCATTGTAACACAGTGCTACAATAGTCCCCGATGGTAGTATCCGCGTTTCATGCCATAGCACATATTAACAACTCGGGGCTTCTCAAATATTTCTGCTTCAAAATATGTCATACTACCTCAGTTTTACACATGAAACGTTCATTTCATACCAAGTATCATTTACTCCATGAAGAACGTTTCATTACGTTTTGTGAAAAAATTACTTACCTATGTGTAAAACGATTTTAGCCATCTATATCTCAACATGAGAGAGCAGCTGAAAAAGGCCTGTACGTATACCACTGGAATTAAAGGGGAATAATTCTGTTCACCTACATCTTGCTTGAGCGAAAACTTTGAGAGTAATCCCCCTTGTTGACCCCTTGTTGACTGACCCCGCTCTCCCCTATTGTGCACTTTACATTTTAATGTTCGCACCTTCGTATATTGTCTGTTTGCTTTCTTTTGTACTTTTTCACTGCTCACCTTTGAGGCTTGAGACTGGTGTGCACCAAACCCAAATTGCCACCCCTTCCCCTTCCCCTTCCCCTCCCCCTCCCAAGTTTTGTTCAACATCGATGCATGATCCTGACGAGGGGGGAAAGCAAATCCCAGAAGCGTTGTGTACAAAAAGTCAATTTTTGACAATCAACTCTCTGTCGCTGAAGACGATATCCAATCCGGATCTATACGGGTCTATATGTTTGTTTCTTTTCCAAAAGAAGTTCTTTAAGAGATTCTTTCCTAGCTACAAATCCTTCGCGGCTATGTTTTATTCCTGACATAGCACGCTTGAACGCACGCACATTTTTTATCATGTTCAGGCATACGGCACATCACTCGGGTAAGATGGCACAGAGACTGATGTTTTGGAATCACAAGGACGAGATTTCCACCGAGGAGGCGATAGAGCGCCTTCGAGATCTGCAAGAACTTCTGTCTAACAAAACTAGTAACATTGAAAAGAAATTTGATGTTGAAACGAAAACTGCATTGGAAAAAAGAGCGACGGATAAGAAAGGTAAGTGGAAAATGAATCAAATTTCGGTTTTGACATGCAATATTTTGTCAGTTACACGAAATGAAGGGTATGTAGCATGCCGCACCTATGAAGTTCAGGATGGTGTTACAGCTGTCACACAGATGGTGTTACACGTGTCGCACAGATGAATTTACATGTGTCACAGACGGTGTTGCAGGTGACATACGGACAGTGTTGCAGGTGTCACACAGATGATGTTACAGGTGTCACACATGTTCTGTTACAGGCGACTCTCAGAGGATTTTACATATGCCACACCGATGATGTTACAGATGACCCACAGCTGGTGTTACGTATGTCATACCGATGATGTTACAGGTGTCACACAGATGATGTTACAGGTGCCATACACATGGTGTAACATGTGTCAAACATATGGTGTTACAGATAGTGTTAATAGTGTTGCAGGTGTAACACAGATGGTGTTACAGATGTCACACCGATGTGGTTACATGTGCGACACAGACGGTGTTACATGTGCGATACAGATAGTGATACAGGCAACACACAAATGGTGTTACAGGTGTCACACAGATGGTGTTACAGATATCACGACGATGTGGTTACATGTGCGACACAGGTGGTGATGCAGATGTCACGCCGATGTGGTTACATGTGCGACACAGATGGTGTTACATGTGTCAAACGGATGGTGTTACATGTGCGACACAGATGTGAAGGTAGTTACAATTGTCACGTGAATGATGTCACAGATCTAGAAAGTGTCACGCGGGTGTTGTTACCGGTCTATTTTAAATGTTGCATACTGAGACAGATCGAGTGAAAGTGATACAGGTGTCACGTGTACGATGTTAAGATCTAGTAGGTGTAACGATGCTAAGATCTAGTAGATGTAACATGAATGGTGTTATATGTGTCAAGTCGAAGGTGTAACGTATCTATTAGAAATGGGTCATGTTCTTACACACCTAGTAAAGGTGGCGTTACAGGTGTCACGCGGATGGTGTTACAGATCTAGTAAAAGTGGTGTTACAGGTCTCACATGGATGTGTCGTTACAGCCGCATTGCAGGCCCTGCGACGTCGTAAGCGATATGAGAAGCTGCTGACTGAAGTGGACGGAATGACGGCGTTACTGGAGATGCAGTTGGAGACGTTAACATCATCTTCCATGAATGCCGAAGCCGTGAAGTGCCTGACGGTAGCTTCAGAAGCTATACAACGTACCTTCGGTTACATGTGCGTGAAACATTGGATTAGTTTTATAAATTGGAGAGAGACAACCGTATTTTTCAGATCTGGAAACGAAACAAACACAAAAATAGATCAGGGAAGTCAAAAGCAAGCGATACCCTGAACAGCAAAAGAAATCAACTGTACATTTACTTCCACAATGCAGCGCAATGGCCGTTTCATAGCCTTGATCCCTTAAAGAAACGGGTGCTGGAAAGGGAAGAGTGAGTGAGTGAGTTGATATTTAACGTCACATCGACAATATTGCAGCAATATCGTGATGGAAACATTCTTGACATAAAAAAAGAAATATATGTACATTATGAAATGCCAGTCGATGAAGGACAGTAAAAGCGCTAGAATATTACCATTGGAATTAAAACTAGCGTGGAAAGTTATAACTTATAGCATGGATTGAAAGTGTAGAGGTACAGGTTGGTGCTGGAAGGATTTGTACGAGTATCATATAAGGTTTCAGCTGTTAAGGTTAATGTATCTGTTTGCTTACAGTCATAATATGTCCGAACATAATGTTCGGTACAATGCGAGAAACTAATTTCTGGTATTCCACATGTTGCTGGAATATTGCAAAACAGGCGTTAAGCCAAATTCACTAACTCATTGATCTCTTACCCGTGAAAGTCCGGGGTAGAATAGGCCTCCAGCAACCCATGCTTGCAATAAAAGTCGTAAGAGGCTTGTCGTAAGAGGCGACTAACGGGATCGAGTGGTCATCGGTTGCCAGTTGCGCAGATCGATGCTCATACTGTTGATCTCTGGATTGTCCAGAATCGATTATTTACAGACCGCCGCCACATAGCTGGAATATTGCTGAGTGCGACGCAAAACTAAACTCACTCACTCACTGATCTCTGATTAGTACAAATACCTGATTAATATCATTCATAAAGGACAGGCGACAGGGTGGCGGGCCTGAGAGACGAGGTGTCAGACAGGATGGAGGATGAAGAAGAGACTTGCATCACCCTGGAACAGCCTCTTGGAGCCGAGGAATTCGATGACGTATGTATAGCTGTGTTTAATGCAGTGGTCATCAGGTTTCCAGCTTGCCGGTTCGAATGAGGAGCAAACAGTCCTGCTCACTCTTCTATCACGATACAGCTCCCCACATGGGTACAATGTATGAAGCCCATTTCTGGTGTCCCCCCTCCGTGATATTGCTGGAATATTGCTAAAAGGGGCGTAAACCTAAGCTCACTCATTCACAATCAGAGCGTCTCTGTTTTTGTTTTTTTATTTTCAGGATGATCTCCTGGCTGAGCTTGAGGAGATGGACCATGATGATCTCATACACAAACTGACCGACATCCAGTTGCCCTCTGTTCCCACCGAGGAGGTCAAGACAAAAGGTGAGATCTTCACTTTTTTGTTCTCTTTGCCAGGAAGTCGGATTGGATTCCGGTTTGAACAATAGTGTTTGCTTGATTTGGAAGCAAAGCCAGAAATGATGACTACAAAAGTGGTTAAAGCCATGAGCACATGTCGCGCTGACAAACGAAGCCACATATTCCTGAACCCGTAAATAGTGAATGAATGAATCTGACGTCACATCGGCAATATCGAGGCCTGAAAAAATAACGTTAATAAAGAATATGTGTATACATGTATTATAGAATCTGTCGCCAAGGGGCTTTTGACAATGTTAGGACAATACGTAATAAAGAAGGTCTTTACATGTGTATGGATATTGTGGCAGTGCACAATTTATCTTTGTATTCTTCATATTTGTATATTTATTTGTATGTATGTATTTTGTATATGTTTGCCACTTATATCTTTCTGTGAGTTCACATTCATTTTGAAGAGTTGCAATTTTGAAATGTCACATTAATAAGCCTTCATGTCATGGTTCAAACTGATGTAACGCACCTGGCAAGAATAATTAACACAGGCCATATACCATTGAACATGTCACTCTTAAAACTCAAGCTATTGTTTATTGCACTAGTAAATGTCTTAATGACACGTGGTATAGACATCCAGACCACAACTGCAATAAATCCAGTCTAATTAACCCCAAGCTAATTAGCCCCAACTACTGTTGTCACGGCCAGGTGACATCAGCTGTAGGAAGTTGTAAAACAAACCGTAATTAAGTCGGTGTAATAATCCTGTCACGGTCACGTGACTACCCTTCCAAAAATTCATTTCGGCTTGTTCAATCAGTGACCAATAGTAAAAATATCTGATCTTGGTCAACCAATCAAAATGGTAATTAAAACACCGATTGCACCTTTTAGGCCAATCACAAAATTCCAACATTGATCAGTAGTGTTTCGGCTATAAAAAGAGGTCAGTGATTTCTTGTCTACACACTTGACCTCACAATAAATGTTGAAACACCTCCCTGACTGATCATTGACTTACGGAATTCTACATTCTATTTAAGGTAAGCTTTCTTGTACAACTCTGATATTATATTATTTAATGCCATGACTAAAATGTCTTATTTATGAATAGAAAGTGGCAATATCATGTATATAGTGTCTTTGCATGAACATCGTCATGCATAATGTCAAAGTCTTTACTGACTGTGTAATAGTGTCTTTGTATGAACATCGTCATGCATAATGTCAAAGTCGTTACTGACTGTGTAATAGTGTCTTTGCATGAACATCGTCATGCATAATGTCGAAGTCGTTACTGACTATGTAATATTGTATTTGCATGAACATCGTCATGCATAATATCTCAGTCGTTATTTGAACATGTTAGTGAAGTAGATGTGCTGTCATGGATTAGTTGTGCCTGTGTTGCACTCATGTATGGACACATTAGATGTACTTTGCATCATCATTATGCTAATAGTGAACGAAAGTGAATATTTGGTTCAATAGCAAATATCATTTATATATGTTTTACATAACGACAGCTGAGGCACAATTGAGATATGTGTTAAAAGGATTTGTATGAATATGCTTTCCCATTATGATTAGTATTTGATGTTATGTTGAAAAAGGAAATGTTATAACTGTTACAGATTTAAGCTCGACCATTTGAGACGCTAATTCCCCCTCAAAATGTGTATATTCGATTATCTACTTCACTAACATGTTCAAATAACGACTGAGATATTATGCATGACGATGTTCATGCAAATACAATATTACATAGTCAGTAACGACTTTGACATTATGCATGATGATATTCATGCAAAGACACTATTACACAGTCAGTAACGACTTTGACATTATGCATGACGATGTTCATGCAAAGACACTATATACATGATATTGCCACTTTCTATTCATAAATAAGACATTTTAGTCATGGCATTAAATAATATAATATCAGAGTTGTACAAGAAAGCTTACCTTAAATAGAATGTAGAATTCCGTAAGTCAATGATCAGTCAGGGAGGTGTTTCAACATTTATTGTGAGGTCAAGTGTGTAGACAAGAAATCACTGACCTCTTTTTATAGCCGAAACACTACTGATCAATGTTGGAATTCTTTTGTGATTGGCCTAAAAGGTGCAATCGGTGTTTTAATTACCATTTTGATTGGTTGACCAAGATCAGATATTTTTACTATTGGTCACTGATTGAACAAGCCGAAATGAATTTTTGGAAGGGTAGTCACGTGACCGTGACAGGATTATTACACCGACTTAATTACGGTTTGTTTTACAACTTCCTACAGCTGATGTCACCTGGCCGTGACAACAGTAGTTGGGGCTAATTAGCTTGGGGTTAATTAGACTGGATTTATTGCAGTTGTGGTCTGGATGTCTATACCACGTGTCATTAAGACATTTACTAGTGCAATAAACAATAGTTTGAGTTTTAAGAGTGACATGTTCAATGGTATATGGCCTGTGTTAATTATTCTTGCCAGGTGCGTTACATCAGTTTGAACCATGACATGAAGGCTTATTAATGTGACATTTCAAAATTGCAACTCTTCAAAATGAATGTGAACTCACAGAAAGATATAAGTGGCAAACATATACAAAATACATACATACAAATAAATATACAAATATGAAGAATACAAAGATAAATTGTGCACTGCCACAATATCAGTGTACGCTTGTTGGACCCAGGACGTATTAGTTTCAGCAATACAAGCCCCTGCGAGAAGACTGAGCCTTGTTCCTGCTCATAGCCACACAGGCACCAGCACACACAGTGTTAATACCAGTCAGTAGGATAGCCTAATATTTAAAATACTCGCTACTGACGGTGTCCTTGCATGTCCACCCTTATTTCTTCCAGACGACAAGAAGTCCGCCACAGCGAATGAAGAAGTGGAGGAAGGAAAAGAAATGAGGAAGCTGGCGGAATGGATGTGACGTGGCAAAACAATGAGTGACGTCACACCATCACAGTTACAGATAGTAACGGTTTACTATAGCGCTGCACTCTCAACTCACAACACATTTATTTTTTTTAAATTATGCTTTAAAAATATGGAAAGGGGGAGGAGGTTTCATTGATTTTGTACATGATGTGCGGGTTTGGCAGTGAGGGGTGTCGCTTACTTTGTACATAAACTTAAGGGAAGTTGAGGGGATTGTTTCTCAAATTGTACATGCTTCTCCAAAAAAATCATCACCCACCACCTTCTCCATAACCATACCTTATGAACGGTCCCTTACCACGTGCTGTAAGCCTGTGCGAAAACAACGTAAGCACGAACTCGGAGCTGATAATCCGATATTAACTGTATATGACAGCTGCAGGGGTACATCTCCCACTGACATATGTCAACTATGGAGTGGATACACTAAAAAGAGTCCGCGATGTGATGGGGCTTGTTTTATTGATAGCCATTGAGCTGTCTGGCTCTTTTGAGTGCGGAGCAGATTGAGGCCGAGGTGTGTATACTGTGAAATAAACAAGAAGACGGGTGAGTTACCGCTACAAACAGGGACGAACAGGGATTTTGCCTCGGAATCGAGAAATCACAATTTTTCAAGCTTCCGAAGACCCTAGCTCCCAAAGTACTGCTTCGATTTTTGTGCTGTATGTCCCATATTTTTAAAGTAAATCTATTGGCTTGAAATATATGCGTACTTTTAATGGGATAAGTACAATGATCATTGCTGAATTCGCACTGAAACGAACTTGGTGTGTTGATCTTGTTACATCCCGGTCTTGTCATATAGTGCTAAGACCCCGTTAGTGACAGTACAGACCTTGATGGCATTGTCATATCCAAGACTGAGAGAAGAATTGCAGTGGGGCTGTAACTGTGCGTCGAACTACAGACGCATTGCAGATTATTGTTGAGTCTCCAACAGCAGTTAATCGATGGTAGAAACGAAAACTACCAGTACATCGATGGCATGTTTGACTATCGACAATTTAGCAATTGACTTTCATTGATAAATACGTAACGTAAAATGCAGGATGGTCCCTTTGATTTACTGCTAGCCGCCATTGTTAACTCTTAAACAAACATGACTATATACTTGATTTTGACTTCAAGTTTCTTGTCAGTTATCAAAAGAGAATGAAGCTGCTTCAGCTTGTTTTCCTTTCATATAAACTATACATTCATTAGGAAAATAACTGAAATGTGACATTTCTAGGAGAAAAACACTATTGCAATAGTGTTTCAGAGAGAGAGAGAGAGAGAGATTCTTGTCAACTCTAATGGATGAATTTGAACTTGAAGTGTATTTCATATTTAATCGAAGTGATGAAAGAGTATGACATGCTAGCATGCTTTGTAGATAGGTAAGTAGGTACTTACGTACTTACGCACGTGTGTACATATATGTGTGTATATATCTGCTAAGTAATCTTTTACTTAATTATGTGATTACATAACCATGTTTTGAGGCTCTTCACAACGATCTCGAGGAAATAAAGACATTCATCGTCGTTGTCAAGATGTTATTTTTCACCCGTTTTCACGGGAGTTTCAAAGGTCATTTAATAAACTTTCAGGACAAAAGGGGGAGATACACAACTGTATTATGAACACTTGTGGTGTTCAACGACTTCACATGAACTTGCCAAGCCGTCCAAGCCTTAGACCCTCCATCCCTGGATCTGTGAACTGGTTTTCAGTGACTCATGCATGTCGTAAGAGGCGACCAACGGGATCTGGTGGTCACATTTCACAATAAAGTAAATCAAGGCGCGTGTTGTTCATCGCTGAGTTTTCTGGTCCAGACTCGATCATTTACAGACCGTCGCCATATATAAAGAATATATGCGGCGTTAACCATAACCTCATAAACAATCAATCCACACTAACCCTGTTGTTCTGGCTAAACCGCTTAACTGAACAAACATTAGAGTGAATATTAGAGTTAATGACACGGAGATAATATTTTATCTAATATTTTGTTTTAATATAATATGTTGCTGTGCTTTGAAATAGTGAAGAAATTTAGTGCAAAGACGGTCATTCTTTCGTTTGACCACCTCCACAGGTATTGCATAACAATGATAATATGGTACAACTCTCACCAAAAATGACTCAGCAAAGTCACAATACTATTGATTTTTGTTTCTGAAATGTCGGTAAATTTGTTGCCTAGTGTTGCCTACTGACTCATTACTTAATCGTGGAGACCCAAAATATGCCCTACATACTGAGAAACATACGCCGTAAAATATAGCCATTTTCAACGCAGCGGTTTATTAAAGTCAAGTTTTAAATCTGATTAAACATTGAGCCATGGTATTTTTCACTATCGATCTGATAGTTATCGTTACAATACCTACTGACCGAGCAAGTCTCAAAAGCGCGTGACTTGTTACGTCACCGCCACAAGTCACAGGCCTGCTCCCAGTGTGTATACCTGAACAGGAAGACTCTAACAGGTATCCCAGCTCCAAGCGCGCGACGCACTGAATATGTAAACAAACTGGGGATATCCCAGTTTTATAAATAGTAATGTCATTCACTACCGCGTGACTGTGAATCTTTGTGCGTTTATACGTTCACTCGCTATGGTTTATGGTGATGAACGAAAGTTTACAAATGCATTTTGACTCACTAGATGTTTCTAAATTATCGTCGGTGTTGAGGTACTGTTCAGATTCAGTACAGGTTTCTCACAAGTAAGGTAAGGTGAACTCATCATTTTATAGATGTAGTGAATCAGTGTATTTCATGACCTTATTCAAATGTCTATGAATAGAAGAGGAAGGCTTAGAGTGAGTTAACGAGTGTGTGAGTTTGGTTTTACTCCACCTTTAGCAGTATTTCTGCAATTTAGTGGCGGGGGACACCATACAAGGGTTTAACGCATTGAGCCCATGTGCATGGGGAACTGAACCGGTTCTTCGGCGTGAAGAGCCAACGCTTTAACCACAAGGCCACCCCACTGTCCCCGGAAGGCTTATTAAATAATGTTGTGGGTATTCAGAAAATCACTGTAGGAATATAGATGCATACTCGGTGAAAACTCATTCCTTCCCCCGATTAGGGAACCAAGAATTTTCGATGTATGTTAGCAAATAATGATGTTTGATTTACATATGATCCTGAAAAACATTTTCAACCTACTATGATCATGGAAAGTGAGGTTTAACGTAGTTCATGAAAAAACATGTTCAACTAGCTATGATCATAAATAATGATGTTTATCTTTCACATGATTTTGAAAGACTAAGGTCAACCTGCTATGATCGTGAAAAAGTGTTATTTACAGCAGTGTGTGCACGTCAAGGTTCGTCAATATGCATTCTACATCAGCACCGGTGATTTTCTGTCAATTGTGGCTGGAAGTGAGGGAACAACCCTGTCACAGTGGGCATACTGGGCACATTGTATTCTGATATTCGCCCCTCCATTTCAGACACCCTATTTTGTTTGGTTGGTTGGTTTGGTTTGTTCTTACTTTGAGGATAGTGTGCACCAAAGCAAAATTGCCCCCTGCTCACCCACAGTTTTGTTCAATAATTATCGAACCTCCCGTGTCCCAGGCGAGCCGATGGTTACAGTGTCACATTGTTTTTATCACTAAATCACACTCTCTGTGATGACATGGGTGAGTGAGTTGAAGTTTAAACTGATTTGAACAGTATTTCAGGTATATCGCGACTCACTCGGCATTATTAAGTGTGAGATGATATTAATATTAATGTTAGCTTTTTACTATCTTTGTGAAATCATCGAGCAAGGGAGTGGTGATAATCATGGAAAGAGAATAAGGGTGAATCTGGGATTCGAACCCGCGATTCGCGGTTTCGGGCACGCCAAATGGACGCAACTCTGTACAGCGAAAGATGACTAGGTCATTTGAGTTACTTAACACTAGAACCTCTAACTGCAGGCGAAGTGTAGCGCAAAAGGGGTTGCGCAACGTAGAGAATATGACCAGTCCTCTTCTATGCGAGCGAAACGAGTAAAGGTTGGCAAAGCACTTCCCTTGCTTCGGTTCAACAATATTTTTCATGTCAAAACAATATCGCTACCATCAAAGGTACACTCCCATTTCCTCACTAGGTTGTGCTCTCAGATTTCAAACCCCATATTTAATAATCACTCAGTTGAAATATGTTTTATTCAACATTTTTAGCGCAACATTACACAAACAAACATTACACAATCTTAATAAAATATTTGAAGTGATGTAATTCAAACTATAAGGGCGATCGAACTTGCAGCCCTCGTGTTTTCAGCATGTAGAGTTAGCTACCAGTGAACAGGGGCAATATATCTTCGCAGTTGGGTTACGATGACATGTGTCAGCCAAGTCAGCGAAACCGATCACTCGACCCCGTTAGTCGCCTCTTAATACGAAAAACATCAGTCGCTGAAGACCAAATCCAACACGGATATTTACGGATCTGTATGTTCCTGCAAAAGAAGTCTTTCAGAGATCCTATTCTTGCTACAAATCTTTCGGGGCTATATTTTATTCCTGACGCACGCAAACAGTAGTAAATGTTTTTGTTTCATCATGTTCAGGCACGCGGCACTCGGATAAGATGGCACAGAGGCTGATGTTAAGGAATCAAAAGGACGAGATTTCCACCAAGGGGGCGTTAGAGCGCCTTCGAAATCTGCAAGAATTTCTGGCTAAGAAAACCGATTACCTTGAAAAGAAAATTGATGCTGAAACGAAAACTGCATTAGAAAACAGAGGAAAGAACAAGGGAGGTAAGTAGAAAATGGCAAATGACAAGGAAATTGTCAGTTGTATAGTAGTAGTAGTGGTGGTGGTAGTAGTAGTAGTAGCAGCAGCAGCAGTAGTAGTAGTAGTAGTTACCTAAGAAACATCATGTGAACCAATTTACGGATCGCTCGCAGACGGTGTCAAATTAATTATTGTCAGAACTCATATTCTCATCTCAATTAGATGACGTTATAGATGTCACACACACGATATTACAGATTACTTAAAGGTGTCACGTGCAAAAGTGTTACAGGTGTCGTGTGAATGATGTTACAGGTGTCTCGTAAATGGTGTTACAGATCTATTAGATGTTGCGTGGTTGATGTTACATATCCAGTTACAGGTTACAAGTGTCACGTATATGATGTTAAGATCTAGTTGGTGTAACGTGAATGGTGTTATATGTGTCAAGTGGAAAGTGTTCACACATTGTACCCATGTGGGGAATAGCAGTGGTAGGTGAAGGTGAGGATGGTGAAAGTCTTGCACATAATGGTATATATAGTAATTAGTGCAATAGTGTAATAATAAAGCATAGAAATAGAGACAGACTATTTCTATGGGGTAAGTACTGTATCGAATTAATGATTTGTTTTAGCTATGCACAAGACAACATCTGAAATAGATCTACTACAGTTTACACCAAATTTCAACAATAAATACCACGTGTCTGATTTAAGGGCACAGTGGTGAGACGAATCATATTGCATACGGTGCATACGAATCTGTTACATATCCCATAAACGCATCGTCATGTTACATGTCTAAGAAAAGTGGTGTTACAGGTGTCACGTGGATGATGTTATAGATCTAGTATAAATAGTGCATGTTCTACAGATCGAATAACTAGCAATACAGGTGTCATGATCACGTGGATGGTCTTACAGATCTAGTAAAGGTGGTGTTACAGGTCTGGTAAATATGGTGTTACAGGTGTGTGAGTTGGATGGTGTTACAGATCTAGTACAAATGGTGTTACAGGCGCCACGTGGATGGTGTTACAGGTCTAGTAAAGGTGGTGTTACAGATCTAGTAAAGGTGGTCTTACAGGTGTCACGTGGATGGTGTTACAGACCTAGTAAAAGTGGTCTTACAGATTTAGTAAAAGTGTTGTTACAGGTGTCACGTTGATGTGTCGTTACAGCCGCACTCCAGGCTATGCGACGTCTTAGGCGATATGAGAAGCAGCTGACACAAGTGGACGGAACGACGGCGTCACTGGAGGTGCAGTTGGAGGCGTTAACATCGGCCTCAGTGAATGTCGAGGTCTCCAATTGCCTGAGGTTGACGTCAGAAGCACTACAACGTACTTTCGGTGACATGTGCGTGAAACAATGGATTAGTTGTATCCGCTGGATTTGGGTATCTTTTCTGTTTTGGAAAGAAACAAACACGAAAAAGGCCAGGGACGTCAAATGCAGATATTTACTGCCACCAGTCAGTTTATCAACTTATGCTAATAAACACGTCCAAGAAGAATGGACATAACTTTCCCAAGTGGTTCAGCATAGATTAACGACAGTCGAAATCACTTTATGTAAGGGGTCCTGGAAAGGAAATATGGTGTAGGCTAGTGGTGATATGATTTGTAAGGAGACCAAATAAGGTTTCAGTTGTACCTGAAGACCAGTTAATGTACCTATTTCCTGAGGGTCACACTATTTTAAGCTCTGTCGGAATATATTGTTCGGTAAAATGTTTGGAACCTATTTCTGGTATCCCACGCCAATATTTTGTAAAAACAGGCGTAATCCAAACTTACTCACTCATGACCTGATTATCATTCATATAGAACAGCGGACAAGGTGGTGGACCTGAGAGACGACGCCCCTGACAGGATGGAGGATACAGAAGAGACCGGGGACAACCTTGCAAAGGCTCTTGGAGGCGAGGAATTCGATGACGTATGTATAGCTGCGTATGACAGGTGTTGCCCAACAACATGCTTGTAGCAGTGGGTTGTCTGATTAGAAATATTTTTGGCAAAATTTGAATATTGTTTCATGCGTTACTTTTTTCATATTTGTTACGACGGATCGAATTTTGACTAGGCAATCCTGCTTACTCGTCTATCACGTTGCGCACTCACACACACACGCACGCACACACACACACACACACACACACACACACACACACACACACACACACACACATACACACTCGCACCAGCTTCAACCTGCACTATCCACGCTACAGTCCGTTTGATCCCATTTGAGACCCATGAATTGCTCACTAACACAAACTCGAATAATTGCAACAAAACCAGATTTTGCACAGCCACATGAAATCGACAGACCAACTCTGATGATGTGTCTCATAATTTGGGACACCCGAATAAAAAGTTTTTTAACAAACGATCATCACTTTCTTGTCACCTTTCGCTATTTTGTACGGGGGTGGGGGTGGGGGTGGGCGGTCATCTCAAAAGCCGTTATCTGGTTACCACTTGGGTTGCTCAATGGGAGTCAGTGTTGCCTATTCACAATCAGAGCTTCTCTTGGTATTTTGTGTTCAGGATGAGCTTCTGGCGGAGCTTGAGGAGATGAGCCCTGATGATCTCATACATAAACTGACAGACATCCAATTGCCCTCTGATCCCACCGAGGAGCTCAAGGCAAAAGGTGAGATCTCCTTATACAGAGGCCTCGGGTCGGACTGACATTCTATTCAAAAGCGTCAAGGCCTTTACTCGGTAATTGAAAATTAATTGTTCTCTTTGCCTGGGACGCGGATTTAATTCCGGTTTGAACAGTAGTGTGTGCTTGATTTGGATGCAAAGCCAAAAGTGATGACCAGGAAAGTGGTTAACCCCATAAGCACGTGTCGCGCTGACAAACCAAGCCAGATTATCTGGAACCCGCGGAGCGTGAATGAATGAGTTGATATCTGACGTCACATAGGCAATGTTTCAGAGATATCGAGGCCAGAAAAAAATAACGTTAAGAAAGAAAATGAGATTATTTGAAACCTGTCGTCAAGGGGCATTTGACAATGTTAGGACAATATATAATATACTGAAAGTCATTAAAAAGCAATTTGACATTCATACAACGACATCAAACAAAGGAGGGGTCACTTCAATATCGCAAGGCAGTCTCCGGAGGCACTCTAAGACACAGATTTCTCAGAAACAGCAGTGGGGTTGTCTGCCAGTGATGTTGAAGGGTCGGTGTCAATTCAGCACTTGTCCATGGTCATGTCGCCATCCCTTCCAAAACGACCGTGTTCAAAAACCCTTTTCCTCATCTCCGGTGCTGTCGAGCTGTCGTCAAACGTGGTGCGCCAGGTTGCAGACAAATGCATCACTTCCGGTGACCCGAAAACGTTGTCTGAGTTGACCAACGGTGAATGGATGCACGTTAGAGTGCCTGACAAAGATCACATCTGAACTAACCATAGCGAGAACCGTTTTGTGTCAAGCGTGGCATTTTCTCAACGTGATTCAGTTTCACAATTCCTTGTGCGTGTATAGGGCCTGGGTGCAGGTAGTGCGTGTGCACAACGTTTTTCATGAATGTGATTGTGTTTACGAGAAATGTCAAAGGTTCAGTTTTAAGCATCGAAGTTCATAAAAGAGGAAGTCTCTGACACTCAATATCTTGAAATGGGTAAGAATATCAGCCTTTTATCCCTACATCCTCTGTAACTAAGGTAAAACATTCAATAGAAGTTTTGTAAGTTTCAGGACAACAAATAGCAATTGCGTTTTTAATGGCTCTGAGTATATAAAAACTCTATAGATCACCAACAACTGAAGGTAGATCACCATACTAGGCCCATCGGGACGTACAGTACTTTATCTATCTGCATGGACCCCAGTTGAATTTACACCATCCCTTCAGGCATTGGCGATTGTGCTTAGATATAGGCACTAAAACTTTGGTAGATCAAAATTGTCTTCGAATGTTTTGGGACTTACGCAACATACGGGCGTGGGCTATGAATGGCAGGTCAGGCTCGCTGACTTGCCTGACACATGTTCTCTGCTGTTTACCACAATCAAACAAGACATAATCCAATCGAATCAGGATTCGAACTCGTCATGCCAGGTCTCTGGAGTCTCAAAGGGGAGCAATGCTGCACAACTTGCAGGGCCTGAGAAGACTGAACCTCTGTGAACGGAAAACGAGGTATCTACAGCTCATAGCGACACACGCACCAGCACACACACACCAGTCAGTGGGGTAGCCTACTGTTTAAAACCCTCGCTGTTGACAGTGCCCTTGCATGTCCACCCTTATTTCCTCCAGGTGACAAGAAGTCCGCCACAGCGAAAGAAGAAGAGGAGGAAGGAAAAGAAATGAGGAAGCTGGCGGAATGGATGTGACGTGGTAAAACAAGGACTGACGTCACACCATCACAGTTACGGATAGTAACTGTTAAACGTTTTAGGTAAAGCGCTGCACTCTCGGATCACAACACATTTATTTAAAACAAAAACTTGCTTAAAAATGGAAAGGGGACGAGGGGTTACTGATTTTGTACATGACACGCCGGCTTGGGTTGGTGGGGGTATCACTTCCTTTGTACATAAACTTTATTGGGGGAGAGAGTTGTAATTCATATTGTACATGTATCTCCATAAAAATCACCACCACCATCACCCAAGAAAAATATCAAATGAAAGCACAAAATGAGAGAGAGAGAGAGAGAGAGAGAGAGAGAGAGAGAGAGAGAGAGAGAGAGAGAGAGAGAGAGAGAGAGAGAGAGAGAGAGAGAGAGAGAGAGAGATGGATGTATTCTTTTCAACTCTAATCTATGAACTTGGTGTTGGTAAGTATTTAAAAATAGAGATGATATGGGAGCACGGCCTGCTGGTATTCTATGTTGGAGAAAGCAACAATGGTATTGATTTGCTGGTATAGATTTCTCACGGCATAAACCTTATTATATGTAGCTGAATGATACCCGTGGTGATAATCTTCAAAAACAGTACATATTGGGGAAAATGTTCCCATATTCTATATATGTATGTATATTTGTGTGCTAATTAATCTTTTACTTAATTATATAATTATTACATATTGAGCATAATGTTTTGAGGATCTTCGGAACTATCTGGAGGAAATAAAGACATTCATCATCGTTATCAAGATGTTATTTTTCACCCGTTTTCACGGGAGTTTCAAAGGACATTTAATAAACTTTCAGGACAAAAGGGGGAGATACGCCACTGTATTATGAACACTTGTGGTGTTCAGCGACTTCACATGAACTTGCTAAGCATTTGACCCCCAACCCTATATTTATACCTCTACACAACTGCATGTATGTACGATTGTACGTGTGCGTGTGTTTGTGTGTGTGTGTGTATGTATGTATGCTATACAGGTATGGTATGTAATGTATGCAATGTATGTGTGATCCAGTGTCTCATAGGCCAACTGGCCGGGTGCTGCTTTAAATAAATTATATATGAACGTGTGCGTGTGTTTGCGTGTGTGTGTATGTGTGTATGGTATACAGGTATGGTGTGTGTGTGTGTGTGTGTGTGTGTGTGTGTGTGTGTGTGTGTGTGTGTGTGTGTGTGTGTGTGTGTGTGTGTGTGTGTATTGTACCACAGCACGTGACACTTAAATAAAATAATTTTTTTCTTTTACTTCTTCCTATCAGACCCGTGAATTGGTCTTCAGTGGCCCATGCTTGTCGTAAGAGGCGACTAATGGGATCAGGTGTTCAGGCTCGCTGACTTGGTTATCACATTTTATCGTATCCAATATAGTAGATCGAGGCGTGAATTGTTGATCATTGGCTTGTCTGGTCAAGATTCGATCATTTACAAACTGTCGCCATTTACTGATATAGCCAGAATATTGCTGAGTGCGGCGTTCAAAAACTCAAACATCAAACCAAACTAACTCTTTGTACCGGTTAACCGCTTCACTGAACAAACAAACAGAGTGAATATGAAGCGTTTATGACTCAGAGATAATATTTAGACAAATAAAATATGTTGCTATGCTTTAAAATGGCGAATAATTTAGTGTAAAGGCGTCCTTTCTTTGGATCACCTCCACAGGTATTGCGTTTGCAATGAAAATACATGTATAGTCTAGAATACAATAACGATCACCATTGGTGTCTCTGCAAATTGTTAATTTTGTTAAATCTGAAAAGTCAATGACTTTGTTGTCTAAAGTACTGTCGGGTTTTAGGCTGTTACTCACTAACCCTCAAATTTACGCAACTGTAAATGGGATATGTCAAAATATCTCACTTCGGCCTAACTGGACATTCAGTGGAATGTGTAACAGGATCTACAGAAGAGCATGTTTATCTTAGCTGATATATCTGTCCCCCAGCTCCACCCTAATCATCGTCTCCTTCACCCGTTCTGGTTTTGCTTTTGAGACGACCCCTCCTACCTGTTTCTCCTTTTGGTAATAGTGATACCTCATGTTAGCTACATTCTCAATAGTGTCAGCATGAAAATTATTATTTTTCAGCCATTGTGTATAATGAAGCTAGGTCTAACTGCAAAATGGTCATTTAAAAAGTACCCATTGCAACACAATATCATCGCACACTAATTTGCATAAAGTCATGGTCTGTTCCAAACAACTCGCTGTAGACCTACTTTGAAAAAAAATCCGAATTGCTTATTTCTGTCACTAATCTCTCCCCAGAGACAAACGTGAAAAACAGTTTTTTTTACTATTTCCTGCAGTACTATAGTGTCTAGACTGATAATGACGCCAAAACATAAATTGCGAAGACTCTAAATAGACCATACAAAATGTGAAACATACGACGCAAAATATAGCCATTTACAACTCATCTGTATCTACAAGTTTTTAAGTGATTAAACATTGAGCAGTCGTATCTTTTACTATCGACCTAATAGTTATCATTATCATTATATCATTGCTGACCGAGCAAGTCTCAAAAGCGCGTGACTTGTTACGTCACAGCCACAATTAATAGGCCTTGGTCCAGATTTTCGAAGCTCTCTTAGCACTGGGATAGTCATAAGTGCCATATGTTAACATTAACTTACGACTATCTTACCACTAAGAGAGCTTCGAAAATCTAGACCCTGCTCCCGATGCGTCACTGCGCTCGACGCAGTGAAAATGTAAACAAAATGGGGAATATCCCAGCTCTATAAATAGTAACGTCATTCACTACCGCGTGAGTCTGAATCTTGGTGCTCATTCGCTATTGTCTATGGTGATGAACGAAGGTTTATAAATGTATTTTGACTCAGTGGATGTTTATATATAGTCGTCGGAGTGGAGGTGCTGGTCAGATTCAGTACAGGTTTCTCACAAGCAAGGTAAGGTGAACTCATTATTTTAAACATGTAGTGAATCAAAGTATTTTGTCGACCTTATTCAAATGTCTATGAATAGAAGGGGAAGGCTTAGAGTGAGTGAGTGAGTGAGTGAGTGAGTGAGCGAGTGAGTTTGGTTTTACTCCACCTTTAGCAGTATTTCTGCAATTTAGCTGCGGAGGACGTCATACATGGGCTTCACGCATTGTCGCCATGTGCATGGGGAATCGAACCGGTGCTTCGGCGTGAAAAGTCAACGCTTTAACCACAAGGCCACGTGCACCCCACTACCCCCGGAAGGCTTATTAAACTGTGTGGTGGATATTCGGAAAATTAATGTAGAAATATAGATGCATACTCACTGAAAACTCATTCGTTCCCCCGATTTGGGAATGACCTGATCAGCGAATCAATGATTTGCTTTGTATATTTGCTGTTAGAAGTGCGCCGGATGACGAGGTTTAACTGTAATATGATAGCGAATAATTATAGGATATTAAACGAGCTTCCCCTTTCATATCAAGTTTATGTCCCGAGTGAAAAAATTTTGGTTTGTCACGAGCTTTTGTCACTTGATATGAATGGGGAACGAGTTTTGTATCCTATTTATTACCCACGTTCTAAAAAGTGAAAATATCGTTAAAACAAACGCGGATTAATACATCATATTGGTGATTGGAATGTCAACCGCTTCACTCCAGGAAAACGTACGCTGCGTACCAGGTGGGTAATGCTGATGTTTAACTTTCAGATGATCTTAAAACCATGTTTAACCTGTACGATCGTGGAAATTGAGGTTTTACTGCAGTTAAATCATGAAAAACCATGTTCAACTAGCTATGATTATAAATAATGGTGGATATCTTGGGCTGGGGCGAATTCAGATTTTCTTCACGGTTAGCCTATTACCCTACCCCACCCGGATACCCATTATGCTAATTCCTGACATCAAGTTTGCAAGAAATAGCAATACATTCTTTAGCTCGGAGGCTAAAATGTTCATTTTCAACATCTAAAGTATGTGTTATATTCAAATGAAGTGACTGTAGATTGTCTACATCTTCAAAGACAATTTTAATCATGGAAGAAAAACATATGCCATTGTTTAATCTATTTGTCAAATGATAATAACGGGTCCGGATACAGAGGCGGGTACCCGGGTCTAGCTCATTCACTACCCACCCCTAGTTACCAATCCCAGCCCCAGGATATCCATGTTCAACCAGCCATGATCATGAAAAATGAATTTTAGCTGTGGTATGAGCTTGAGTCAGTATTGTTTTTTACGCAGGCGTTAACAATATTCCAAACGACAAATTAACATTTATTTCGAAAGATTTTCAGCCTGTTCAGTTCAACACCAATCAACAGGCGCCGAAAAATCACGTTAAACCTTCAGAAACGGACGTAAAAGGTCTGGTGCTGGTGGTTTGTCACCCTCAGCAATATTCCAACTATATGGCGGCGTTCTGTAAAGAACCGAGTCAGGACCAGATAATTCAGTGATCAACAGCATGAGCATCGATCTGCACAACTGTGATACGATGACATGTGTCATCCATGTCAGCGAACCTGACCACCTGATCTCGTTAGTCGCCTCTAATGACATAGATTCCTGAGCCTAATTCTAACAAGGCTCTTCACAGGCCTCAGATGCAAAAAAGAAGCTTTAAATGATCATGTTATTGCTAACGCGCACGCAAGCAGTAATTTGTCTGTTCACATATACAGGCACACGGCAAGGCACTCGGGCAAGATGACAACCAGGGGTAGGACGGGTGTCGCACAGAGGCTGATGTTTTGGAAACGACAGGACGAGATTTCCACTGAGGAAGCGATAGAGCGCCTTCGCAATCTGCAAGAACTTCTGTCTAAAAAAACTTATTACCTTGAAAACAAAATTGATGCTGAAACGAAGATTGCATTGGAAAACAGAGTTAAGAACAAGAGAGGTACGTGGGAGGGAAAAGAATAAAACTTCGGTACTGACAGGGAGAATGTTGTCAAATTTAAGTATTGAAGGGAAGCATGTCGTACTTATAGTAGTAGTAGTAGTAGTAGTAGCAGCAGCAGTGGTAGTACTGTCAGTAGTAGTAGTAGCAGCAGCAGTGGTAGCACTGTCAGTAGTAGTAGTAGCAGCAGCAGTGGTAGCACTGTCAGTAGTAGTAGTAGCAGCAGCAGCAGTAGTAGTAGTAGTAGTAGCAGTAGTAGTAGTAGTAGCAGCAGCAGTAGTAGTAGTAGCACTGTCAGTAGTAGTAGTAGCAGCAGCAGTAGTCGTAGTAGTAGTAGCAACAGCAGCAGTAGTAGCAGCAGCAGCGGCAGTAGTAGTAGTAGTAGTAGTAGTAGTAGTAGTAGTAGTAGTAGTAGTAGTAGTAGTAGTAGTAGTAGTAGTAGTAGTAGTAGTAGTAGTAGTAGTAGTAGTAGTAGTAGTAGTAGTAGTAGTAGCTGCTATCTAAGAAATATCATGTGAACCAATTTACGGATCGCTCGCAGACGGTGTCAAATTAATTATTTTCAGAACTCATATTCTCATCTCAATTAGATGACGTTATAGATGTCACACACACGATATTACAGATTACTGAAAGGTGTCACGTGCATAGTGTTACTGGTGTCGTGTGAATGATGTTACAGGTGTCACGTAAATGGTGTTACATATCTGTTAGATGTTGCTTGGTTGATGTTACATATCCACTTACAGGTTACAAGTGTCACGTGTACGATGCTAAGATCTAGTAGGTGTAACGATGCTAAGATCTAGTAGGTGTAACGATGCTAAGATCTAGTAGGTGTAACGATGCTAAGATCTAGTAGGTGTAACGATGCTAAGATCTAGTAGGTGTAACGATGCTAAGATCTAGTAGGTGTAACGTGAATGGCGTTATATGTGTCAAGTCGAAAGTGAAACGTATCTATTAGAAATGGGTCATATTCTTACACACCTAGTAAATGTGGCGTTACAGGTGTCACGTGGATGGTATTACAGATCTAGTAAAAGTGGTGTTACAGGTGTCACGTGGATGGTATTACAGATCTAGTAAATGTGGCGTTACAGGTGTCACGTGGATGGTATTACAGATCTAGTAAATGTGGCGTTACAGGTGTCACGTGGATGGTATTACAGATCTAGTAAAAGTGGTGTTACAGGTGTCACGTGGATGTGTCGTTACAGCTGCACTCCAGGCCTTGCGACGTCGAAAGCGATATGAGAAGCAGCTTACACAAGTGGACGGAACGACGGCGTCACTGGAGATGCAGTTGGAGGCGTTAACATCGGCCTCGATGAATGTCGAAGTAGCAAAGTGCCTGAAGTTAACATCTGAGGCGATGCAACGTGCCTTCGGTGACATGTGCGTGAAACACTGGATTAGTCGTATCAACTGAAACATAATAGGACTATTCAACATTTTTGTCAGTTTTAGAAAGAAACGTAGTATAGGCCAGAGAAATAAAATGCAAAAGATATTTTCTTTCTCAATACCACTTGATATTCTTTGTCCCGGTCAACAAAGCGAACGTGCTGTTTACGTGAACGTAACTAAAGCATAGACTTAAAACACTCGTAGCTCTCCGATCGCTTGATATAAGGGGCCCTGGAAAGGGAAGGCGATGCAAGCTGGTGGTATTAGGATTTCTAAGGAGACCAAGCAGAGTTTCAGTTTCACATGAAGACCAGATCCATCTATTACTCTTTTTTAATATTTTAAAGGTCCTGTCATTTGAATATATTGTTCGGTAAAATGTGTGGAACCTACCCCACACCGTTTGCTGGAGTATTGCCAAAACAGGCGTTAAAGCCACTGATCTCTGATTATCATTCATTTAGGACAGCGGACAAGGTGGCAGACCTGAGAGATGAGGTGTCTGACATGATGGAGGATGCAGAAGAGATCGGGGGTATCCTGGCACAGCCTCTTGGAGGCGAGGAATTCGATGACGTATGTATAGCCGTGTATGACTGGGTATTCCGTCAACATGTTTGTGCGGTTCTCGTCAGTTTCATAGTTAGTTGACAAGGCAGACCTGCTCACTCACTCACTCACTCACACACATACACACACACACACACGCACGCACACACGTACGCACACGCCGGGTCTGAACCGCACTTATACATCTATCGTCAACATTTCTCACTTACTCCACACCCATACACTGTTAGGGGCGGTAGGGGCATAGTGGGTAAAGCGTTCGCTCGTCATGCTTTTCCAGGATGATCTTCTAGCAGAACTTGAGGAGATGGACCAGAACGAGCTCACAGACAAGCTGTGCGGTATCCAGTTCCCATCTGTGCCCACCGAGAAGGTCATGGTAAAAGGTGAGATCTCTTCATACGGAACAGTCAGGTTAAAACGACATCATTAGAATAGGGGCAACCTCGTCAAAGACGACTTCTCGAGAATTTGAAATGCATTGTTCACTTTATATAAGGGGAAGTAAACTAGCCAGTGAGTAGCATTTAAATCCGATTTGTACTGAGATACATGAACAATATTTACATATTCCACATATCCACAACCTACAACATAAAGGTTATACAAACTGTATGAAAGAAGCAATTTACATCGGTCCAGCTACATATTCAGATATCGAAGTGAAAATATAAACCGTAACTGTTTTACAAAAATGTTCATAAAGTATTCGTAAAGTTCCAAGCTTACTGGAATTAAATAGGATATTCATTTTATACCATTTAACCTAATTTAATGATACTTGTGAATATGTTTTTCTTTTTCTACTTCTAATTTGAGACAGACAAATAAATAATGAAGTTCGTCACCAATATTATTCACGTTACAGGTGTACACTTTCTATCATTTACTGACCCGTGAAGGTCCCGGGGTAGAATAGGCCTTCAGCAACCCATGCTTGCCATAAAAGGCGACTCAGCCTGTCGTAAGAGGCGACTAACGGGATCGGGTGGTCAGGCTCGCTGACTTGGTTGACACATGTCATCGGTTCCCAATTGCGCAGATCGATGCTCATGTTGTTGATCACTGGATTGTCTGGTCCAGACTCGATTAGTTACAGACCGCCGCCATATAGCTGTAATATTGCTGAGTGCGGCGTAAAACTAAACTCACTCACTCACTCACTCTATCATTTACTCGCATTCGTCGCCATCTACCTGTCTCAACTGGCAAAATGATGGGATGTTCCAACTTTTGGCAAGTTATTGTTATGCAGATAATGTAGGTTTTGATAAAAACTGAGAAACGGATTTAGGTTTTCATTGTTAACATCCAGTTTGCTGATGAATGATTTTGAACTTTTTACTTTCTATAACAGTTTTAAGTCAAAATATACTTGTAAAAGTTTGGGATTTCCAGATGAAACTCAGCCCAAGATCGTCAAATTCTCTCAAGGCAGATTATCCATTTATGTTCACAACCGTCAAATATATAATCGTTGAATATCAATTAAAATATTAAGAGACCTAATTTTTGACGATTTCCCGGTTAAAGTTACCCCAAAAGATGCCAGTCTGCTCTTAATAAAATATACAAGTGAGAAGTCTCGCCATACACCATGAAGATGTACTTTTCCTGAGTGTTTGGAAAAGTGTAGATGCATTTTCAAAACAGGACGTATTTTCAAAACCCAAAACTTCACATCCGTATAAAAGAACAGGGGTGACCATACAATCAAACAATTTCAAATGACAACCTAATTGATTCTCAGCTGATGCTCAACTGGGTCCACGTGGAGTGGTTATATTAAGAAACATGATATCGTACAGACAGATACAAAGAAACATTATCAGGAACCCTTGGAGATCTGGCTTACAATTATCATTCGCAAACTTGTCATAATGGACTATAAACGGGATTGAGTACAAGACTCGCTGACTTGTTTAACACATTCTATCATATGTCAATTGCTTAGCTCGAAGCTTTCTGGGTTTTCTATCACCCTTCTATAGTCTCACCATCTCATAATTCGAAACAACACCATATCCACTCCAACGTCACCCACCCCTACCTACCCACGCCCATCACCCCAAACCAAGGCTTAATCCATTTGGACAGAGATTCATAGGTTTCAAGGTAATCTACTGACTCAGTTCTTCCCAACTTATTGCGGGGCCTGAGAAGATTCAACCTGTGTCCTTGGGCCTAGATTTTCGAAGCTCTCTTAACGCTAAGACAGCCGTAAGTGGCAAACATTAACATTAACCTAGATTATCTTAGCGCTAAGGGAGCTTTGAAAATCTAGGCCCAGGTCAGTGAGAAAGACAATATATTTGAGTAGATGAAAAAAGGGATGTACCTTGCGCTCGCCCACGCACACACACTAGGACACACACAGAACGTGTTATTAACAGAAGTTGGGGAAACCCAATGATTAAAGCTTTCGCGAAAACCTGGGTTCGATTCCGCTCAGACAGGGGTGCGCTGAGTGAAACTAATTTCTGGTGTCACTGTGGTGTTATTTTTGTGGAACATTGCTAAATGCGGCGTAAAACCATACTCACACGCTCACTGTTAACATGTCCACCCTCGTTTATTCTAGACGATAAGAATTCCGCTAAAGCGAAAGATGAAGAAGAGGAAGAAAAAGAAGAACTGAGGAAGTTGGCTGAATGGGTGTGACGTGGCAAAACAAGGCGTGACGTCACACCACCCTCTACGATCCAGCGGATGTTATACCCTTGGTACTTAATGCTAATATTTCCCAGTGTAGACCCTGGTACAGTAGAGAGAGTAACAGTTACATACAGAAGTGTGTGGTGCATTGATATACATATTTTAGATTGCTTTGGTAATATCGCATGAATCACGATTTATTACTAAAGTTAGAGATGTAGTGTGTTCAAGTACCATTATGTGTATGTGGTAAGTTTCAACAGATGCTTTAAGTGTCAGTGTTGCCTAACTATGTGACATATGACAGATGATACCTGGGTATTCAACACATTGAGACATGATGCATAGAAACATTACACAGACAGATATGTCTCTTTGCAGAAAAAAAGTATCTGGCCTAACATATTGATGACTTGTAAAGTGACCAATATTTTTCACAAACAAGTCAACAGTATACTAGACCAGATTTTTTTCTGCAAAGAGACATACCTGAATTCATCTATTTAATATTTAGCAAAGCCAATGGCACAAAGTACTACTCTGTGTTAGGCAAAAAATTAACATTGTATTGCTTTCTGGCGAAGTATGACTCAGATGAAAAGACAAGGTTCTGCATGAGCCAAAGGATAATCAAAGAGGGTAAACAATATGTTAATTTTTCCTAAAGGATTACTCAGGCATTATGTTAATATACTGTTTGGATACCAATTTTGAGGTTAAACAATGTGACTTTTTGTCCAAGTCTGACTCAGAGATTTGGACAATTTAGGCCCAAATAAATTTCGGGGAGGCTAGATAATGTCTTACTTTTAGCATATGTACCACCAAATCCCTGTTTCAAAGATTAACCATAATCCTGGATACTGTCATGGATGGACTTCCACAAAATTATTTGAGAAAAAGCGGAATTACTACATACAGATTCTCAAAATGTCAAAGACTTTGCTTATATTTTCACAATCTCACAAATGATGTTTCCTTCCACAATACTTCATGACAAACTTAAGGATAAACTTCATCCCTTGATCCGTGTGTTGAACACAGATATACCTACATATACCAACACTGTTGTGATTAAGCTGACTGGGTTAAAAGTGCAGGCACACTTTAGTTTTCTAGGGAAGGGTCGTTAATAAAGCGTGCTCGGGAGCCACCAAGGGAAGGGCCTCTCCGGGCATAAATGCAGAAATAATACAGCTAGTATGCATGCACCCTCGCTAAGTCAGACGTATATAGATGAAAGCTAGAGCATGTTAACTATATCCTGTCTGCATGAATTGTACAACCGTTAAACCACTAGGTGCGCGCCCACATATAACACCCACTTATAAATAGTGGAGGCCTTTGGAGGTTATAAAAGTCTTCAGCTTTGCGGGTAACTGAATATCCTCAAGGACATCGTTGTTCTGGATGCAACCATTCACTTCTCAAACACGAACATCCCAGGGGCAGAAATCAACACAACAAACACACGCACAATTAGCTAATCAGTGGTATACATGCGCCAAAGTATCATCAAAACAGGTAATCTATAGGCTGTGCGGATGAACTAAACCATACGACAACATGTCTTTACACGTGGATGTCTTCGAGTTAAAATCTGTATGTATTTCCATCACTGAAGAGAGCTATAGGAAGAATGAATCTTTTCACATTGATCAGCAGGAACCGTACCAGCTGTAAGGTGGAAACGAAACCACTAAATGAGAATGTAATTTTTATTTTAATTTACCTTTAATTACATTTACAATATCTTACCTTCCTAACTTCCTATTACACTAAACCTCTTTGAAACAATCTGACATCAAAGTGACACTATCACTAACTGACTATCACTCAAGACATACTGCCTAATCCCTATCGAAACGAACAAACTACAGTTCCACTTCGATCCCCTTGGTGAAAACGCATGTTTTTTCATGCTCGAGCGTTCCGCGAAGTAAGATTTTATCAGGTGAAACATGACAGCCCGTGTGGTTAAACGTACAGTCAGTACAATGAATCCACAAAGATGAATACATGTGCGTGGAACAGAACAGAACAGAACAGACATTTTATTCTCAAAAATCACATATCGTGACACAGAGAACACACGGTAATTTGATATATTAAAACATTGGGCAAAGTCCACACATTACTGAGAGCAGATTTTTTAATGCAAAGTTATGCTCCTTTGAAGTCTGAAAGCAGATTAATTTAACTGTAAAATGTCAAGTGTCCGCTTTAGAAAAACGAATAAGAAATTGCTTGGATAGTAGTAATTTGATCTCGGGGTCTCGAGCAGGTATTCGCCCGGATTATTCATGGTAGAAAATATTGTTATCCTACAATCATTGTGTAGGGATAGATTTGAAGTGGTACTCATCGATTTTAGAAAACGCTTTGATTACATTAATAGTAAAATGCTATATCTGTTATAAATGTCGTTATGGCAAAATGTTTAACATATTGATGTATTCATCAGTTACGCTAGTATAAAATCTGAAGATGGCATCACACATCATCGTGTGGTGTTTCCCAAGGTTGTGTTTTACGCCCTGTGCTCTATTTATTTCTTTTTAATAAATGAACCTGTGACTGATGTGTATAATAAATATGATCGTGGAATATTTATAAGCCAAGCTGTTGAAGACAAAATAATGCTATTGTTCGCTCATGAGGGTTATTTATTTAGTAAGAATAGGTTTATCTCATTTACTACAGCCGGTGAAATATTTGATAAGAAAAATTGTTTCTGTTTTATTACAATTGAGCAAGTGCAAACTACATGTTTTAAACGATATTGAAGGGTGGAAACGGTTGCATCCAACTCACCTTGGTGAGACTAATAGGTGTGATGTGTTTATATTAACTGTATACGATGCATAAAGTATTGGATTAAGTTGTTGCAAATGAATATAAACCGTTTTCCATATCTGTGTTATGTATACCTTAAAACTTTAGATGAAAATACAAAATGTAATTGGGTGTTCAAGCTCAAGTGAAAAGCCCTTTGCTGCATTCATAACACTTTAACAGTTAGTCCATAAACAGAACCGAGTAAAACAACAGCGAAAAATAAGTATGTGTATAATGCAGGCTGACAGACAGACATACAGGCAGACAATTGTATTCATGTATTCAGTCCAAGGCTCGTATTACTTTATTGTGACAAATGTGTTTATGTTGGTGGTACATTGACTCTCGCTGATTTACAGTAGAGATTTTATTCATACAATATTTCAGCTCATATGCTGAAAACCTAGTCATTGACCCCTGTATGTCATATCTTCAGAATGCTGTATAAGAATTTTGCTCAACATAACAATACAGTTTTGTTACTACTCAACATGATTCTAACAAAAATGCCCACAGAAGGGGTATTTCTTCAGCTAGGATGAAAATATTCTATTCCCACAGCTTCATAGCGTTGACAAATCATTAAGACATGAAATTCATCTTCTACAAGGGACACAATTTTGCTCTGACAACAGGAACAAAACCCCTCACTAGCATAAACATTACAATAACTTCCTTTCGATTGCTAATCTGAAATTGCTGCACCTGAATTTACAAATAACCGTTCTTAGGTGTTCTGGAACGCCTACTGTATCATTGTTTTAAATTGACAGTACGTTTTCTGCTATGACGTAATACAATCCCATTCTTGTCTCAAGGAATCAAATAATCTTTGCAAGAGCAGTAAACATCGTAACATGGGTTATCCACAGTACTCCAAAGTCAAATTGAAGCAAACTATTTCTCAGATTAGAGGCACGGGTCTTTCTACGCACGTCATCTAGATTCTTGAGCATTAAATAAGATTGATAAAGTAGTCTGTTGTAATCTATTTGGATTATTGTACACCAATACTTTACTCTACCACACTGCAAGTGCCATTACATCGCATGTATTCTCATGTAGCTTTAATATTCTCTTACAAAAATATGTTGAGTACTCTTTTGAAGGTTTTGCAATAGTGTGTACTTCAAACATCAGCTCCATAACAAACCATTGGGACAATCATTGTATCGCATATCTTGAAGGCACCAATACAAAAAACAAAAAAATATTTTCTTTGATATCTATATAAGGCCATCAGAGTCTTGTGTACGCATGGCTAAGTTGGTGTAAAAAGTACCCAAAGGTATCTATCATTGTTAACAGCATCAATGTTTTGGACTTTAAAGTACCAATTCTCATAACTTCTCAAAGGGCCGCCTCAACGAAACACCATAATTTTCGTTGCGTGTACATATGCTCCTTTATCCTAGAGCATTGTACAAAGTTGATTATGAGAATGAAAAATATAAGAGGACTCATGATACATGACAGATGGGTTCCAATAATACATTTAAAATAACCTTTCTGCTGTTCTTGTACACAAAATGATAATGATGAATACATAGAGACAATGAAGTTAAGAAATATGTCACGCACACCTATACTGTATAAACTTTAAACAAAACTTGATGACAAACACAATATTGAAATCGGGGTGCACGTGCATCATGCGTGCATTTAGGCATAAATTCCCGTCTTCAATAGCAATCGTTTACTTGTTTTCTGAGCACAGAAGCTGTGGCTGTGTTAACGAGAGATCAACGACAACAAGTCAATGGACGTCTATACCCTTGTCAACGTGCTCGAGTCACTGCTAACGACTTCACGTGCGGCGTTTCCATGGACATCAACTCAATGGTTGTTGATTTCCAATGATATCAACTCAATGGTTGTTGATTTCCAATGATATCAACTCAATGGTTGTTGATTTCCAATGATATCAACTCAATGGTTGTTGATTTCCAATGATATCAACTCAATGGTTGTTGATTTCCAATGAGATTGTCGAAGAAGAAAAAAAGATGTACGTGGCTTCCATTGATTTTTAAAAAGCTTTTGATTTTGTAAATAGAGATAAAATATGGAAATTACTCATACGGTGTAAACGGTAGAGCGTTAAAGTTTCTTAGGAGCATATATAAAACAGTAAATTCGTGTGTCAGGGTACAATCTGAGCTAACGGAACACTTTCAACTATCCATTTGGATTACATCAGGGTTGTAAGCTGAGTCCAATGTTATTCTCATTATTTATAAACGAACTTTCCGTAGAATTCACAAAATACGGTAAGCATGTTTCCAAATGTACTAGAAATTCTAATGTTGTTGTTTGCAGAGTATGTAATTCTTGTGATAGATGACATTGGTGGTCTTCAGTGTCAGCTAGACATTTGAATTTTGCATGCAGATAACTGTAAATTTGGATAAATCTAAAGTCCTTGTTTTTAGGAGAGGTGGGAAATTAGCGGTTAAGGAAAATTGGATTTATGATGAAAGAAAGATCGAAACGGTAACCAGCTACAAATATCTAGGTTTTGTGTTCACATGTAATTGTAGTCTCGGACAATCGGTCTCAGAACTTACTTCCCGTAGTAAAAGGCTTTAATGCAATTAACTATAAACTTAAAGAAACTAGGAACAATACCTTTGGAAGCATTTTTTAAATATCTGACAGCCAAATTCAACCAATGTACTTGCATGGATCAGAGGTATGGGGATTTACAAGATACGGCAGCATTTAAAAAGTTCACTTACAAGCATGTAAAATATTGTTAAATATCGGTCCACAGACACCAAGTATAATATTATGTGGAGAATGTGGGCGTTTTCCAGTTTAAGTTAATGCAAAGCATGATGGACGCACCCCGAAAAAGGCATATAGGATGTTATATTACCTAGACAAGGCTGGGTACCTCACGTGGGCGTCTGGGATCCGCCATGTACTTTGCTCGCACGACTTTGCATTTGTCTGGTATTCACAAACAGTCGGCGATGAGTGTGCTTTTGTTCACATTTTGGACATCTTGAAAAAAGCTACAGGTTATATGCGTAATGTAAGAGTCTTCTTGAGCCTGGGGGATATCTGTCATTAAATTTGGAATATAAATTCCGCAAGGCGTGGGTCAAATTCAGAGTTGGTCTATTACGTTTAAAGAATTAGTTGGTAGGTGACAAAATATTGATGTATCTCAAAGAAATTTTCCCGCGTGTAAAGTAGACTTACAAGATGAATATCACTTTTTGTTGATATGTCCAGCTTATAAAGATCTTCGCGAAAGATTTTTGACTAACAACTTGCAAGTAAATGGTTTAAACATATTTATTCGTGAAAAACGAGTGGATTGGCAAACAAACTAGAAGCTTATGTTAATGCCTCTCCAATGCAATTTACAAAAGTATATAAACCAAAGTTCTAATACAGGATAGTCACATGACAAACCACAAGGTAAATGCACATGAAACTAGTTAATGGTCAAAGTTTAAAAAAACAACCAATATATTTCTTAGAGCTAGTAATTCCCAACCATATTTAGAATCAAATCTACAAGAATCAGTGACGAAGAGGTACACAGATTTTAAGATGACTAGATTATCAAGATCAGATAATTCACTATTTCAATATAAGATTGTCTTTAAGCTGTATCCATGTTTGTAATATTCTGCATCATTTCTTAGTACAGTGTAATTTGGACAGACAAGAAGATAGTGTTGGGTATCTTCACGATGAGCGCCACAAAAACAGGAAGTATCGTTTGAAAGATGTCGTTCAAATTTATGATAGTCTAGACTAAGTCTGCAGTGAATAATTTGACAAAATCGACTTCACATCAATTCCAAATGTATGTCCAGGTTGTGGGGTTATTTTTTCAATAAATGATTTTTGGGATTGTATCATTTTAACGTCATTTGGTAAAGCATTCCAAAGATCTACTGTACTTTGTGAAAAGGATCTTGAAAAAAGAATTATTTTACGCGAATGTTTGGTGAATCTCTTTAAGTTGTATGAATTACTGGCCGAAACGCTGTCTAGGACAAGAGTACATAAGTAGTCCCGTGCTTTGGCGTTTATCATTTTATGGAAGAGGGTTAATTTTTGTATACGTCTTCTTTCAATAAGAGGAATGAACTTAGTTTCTGCATATAGTTTGTTATGGCTTGTTCCTCTTGCTGCCCCGCAAATTGTCCTTAATGCATCTAACTGTAATTTTTCTAAAGCGGTATTCTGAGCAGAGGTGCAGTTGTCCCAAACGTGACTGCAATAATCAAATAATGGCGGAATGAGAGACTGGAACATAATCTGAAGTGACCTACGTAATAAACGATATTTCAAACTTCTCAAGCAGTTTATCATAGGAGTAACTCTATCTACAGTATTATTAATTTGAGCAGTCCAATTAGCATCCTTTGAAATATAAGATAAGTGTTTATGTTCATCAACTTCATTTATAGGAATCCCGTGCATAAATAATGGGGGCCTGTGGCTGGCACTCCGTTTTCTGCTCAGTTGAATTGTTTCCGTTTTTCGGGGTTGAATTTCACTTGCCATTTATTCGGCCAAGTTGATATTTTTGTAAATCGTTATTAAGACTGTTTGCGTTTAAAACAGGATCTTCTGTTATTACGTACAAAGACGTACCACCAGCAAAAAGACGCATGTTACAATCAATATTATCCACAAGGTTATTAATATATGTTAAGAATAATACAGGCCCTAAAACTGAACCCTGAGGAACTCCTGCCAACACAGGAATATATTTAGAGTTATGTCCCTTTATAAGTACCTTCTGGGCCTACTTAGATAACTACTTAGCCATTCTATCACTTTACCACTAATTCCAAATGTCTTTAATTTATTTAAAAGTCCCATATGCCATACTTTGTCAAATGTTTTACTTATACCACAGAACACTGCTCTTACTTCTTTACCTTTATCCAAAGCACTTGCAATAAAATTGTACAAATCCATTAACTGGTAAGCTGTAGAATCACCATGAATAAATCCAGATTGCATTGTACTAATGATATTATTATCTCTAAAATAATGAAAGAAGTATTTATGAACACACTTTTCGAAAGCTTTAGATACGCAACTGGAAAGGGCGACAGGTCTGTAGTTGCCACGTTCATTTACTGAACCCTTCTTGTGGAGAGGAATTACTGGTACCTTTTCATATCTTAGGAAAAACCACTGCGTGAAGCGATTTGTTAAAAATATCACACAGGGGACATGATAATTAATAGCACTGAGCGTAAGAAAGGCATTTCCAATTCCGTCTGGGCCACTAGCATTTCTAGAGTTATGAGAAAGTAATATGTCTTGCACATCGTGCTGTGATAAGGGGGCGATCCGGATCTGGGACAATAGACTGACTCACAAAAAAAAATATTTAAGATGTTTGCTATTGATTCTGGATCCTCGTATATTACATGTTTCTTTTCTTCTAAGATAAGATTTTATCAG
Organism: Haliotis asinina; assembly: GCF_037392515.1. NCBI lineage: Eukaryota > Metazoa > Mollusca > Gastropoda > Lepetellida > Haliotidae > Haliotis > Haliotis asinina. The sequence continues at coordinate 17,143,101 of NC_090291.1, forward strand.
ACGCCACCATGACTTACTATCACAATTATCATTGATAATATTGTCTAATTTCTGAAAATATATGTCTTTTGACTTCTTCTGATACCACTTTATTTCATAAATTCCTGTCAGTGGAAGTATTTCTTCGTTTGGCAATCTAATGTTTGCGAATGCGTTTACGAATTAGTTTTCTTATTCCAGCTGTCATCCATGGTTTATCTCTGTTTCTAACTGTTACAGTTTTATTTGGAATAAATCTATCGCAAGTATGTAACAAAAAAAATATGTAAGCCTTTTCACTAAAGAATAGATATCCTTCATTTCTTGCCAATTAATCTGATCGAAATAAGAGAATAATCCATCTAAGTCAAATAGTGAATAATTGTATATCTTTCTCTTGAAACATGTGGTTTGCAGCTTTTCAGACTAACGAAGACTGGACAGTGGTCACTACATATAGGGTCAGTCACACCAGAAGAACATACATCATTATAGTTTGAGACAATTAGATCAATCAATGTTCTAGAGTGTTCCATGATCCTAGCAGGTTCAGATAAAATTTGTCTAAGGCCGTAAGTTGCTTGCAATTACTCTATACGTTGTTTATGTGATAGTGACTATTAAAATCTCCTACAACAATCATGTCTAAGTGCAAGTCTGCTGCATTACCTATCGACATGCCAATTAAATCCAAAAATGCATTGCTCTTATCAGCACGACAGAAAGTGCCAACTTGACGGTGCTTATTTTTACTTGAAATTTTCACCCAGAGTGCCTCTAGACCCACTACCGATAGAGTGATCATATGTTTACAAAGAAGGTGTTTACTGACGTAAATAGCAACCCCATCTCCCCTTGTGGATCTATCCTCTCTAAGTGGTTTGTGAAAACCTGGTATTAAGATATCATCATCTGAAATACCAGAATGTAACCAGGTTTCTGTAATACAAATAACATCACAGTCTCTGAATTCTATTCCTATAATATTAACTTTTTCTCTTAGACAGCGTGTATTTAAATGTACTACGTTCGAGTTTGATTGATTGAATAGAGAAGGTCCCGCATCCCCACAACAAATCAAAAGCATGATGGAAAGCTTCCAAGTAAATACGATATCATTTACAAATATCCTTAAACAAAACAAAACTGAAGACATAATTAATCTAGCTCGTTTTATCTATTATGCATACAAAATAAGAGAAAAGTTAGAATAATAGAAATCAGTATTAGAATTATATTTATAAAAATTTATATTTATTTGTAACAAAAAGAAAAAATAACTCAGGCGGACAGGTAAATGCATAATCCTTTAGGAACTGTTTTATGTTTTTATGCCTGTTTCGAAGATGTATCTTACTATGTATATGGGCCTGTGGCCTTCATACATAATAAAGACTTTGATGATGATGAACTCACTGTTTATTTATTGGCATTGATTGTTTTAAAATCATAACTAAATTTTTGCCTTTGACACTGATTTTAATTCACTAATTATTTGTTGATATTTACTCACTAATTATTATGGGTATACATCCTGCTTATCCGCAATCCAAAGCATCATTTTCGAAATGGCAACTCAGCAGTTTCAGTACAAGTTCATTCCAACTTCATGTCACAACTTGGAAGCTGGAACCATGAATGTCATGGGACATGCTGATGCAGTATCGTACCAAATAAAGCTCCAGTAGAATGTGTCGTGTTTACAGTAATAAATGCTTCTTGACTATGGACAGTGTATCAATAATTGTGATGTTACTGTTTATGATTTACATCTATGTAGTTAATTAATTCATATTATGAAAGATGTATATCTACGTATTTTGATGCATTTAATACTGTGGACATCATTCAGTGCCATCTTATAAACATATACTTTCTATGGGAATAATGGCATTCAATGTATATGTATATAAATTACATATCACCGATAAAATGGTCACGGATAAAAATGTGATATGTATTTTAAGGGGTGTAAATAATGGTTCGTGGGAGTATTTCATTTATTCATCGGTTAACAATATAGTATCATCTGTGTGTTTAAAACCACACACAACCTCTATTGTTGTCCAGAGGCATGTCGACTTGAAAACCCCTGCATGCTGCACAGATTTGTTGATACACTTGTCGTCTTACTGGGAATGAACCATCAAGGACAATGGAGATGACACATCTTTATGGATGACAAACTTTATGTTAACAATTGTGACGTTCCGGTGTAAGATCTTAGATCGTTTTCAAGCATATGAACATATACCCGAAACGTCGCAATTGTAAACATAAAGTTGGCCATCCATAATAATGTGTTATCTCTACATCAGCAACCTCTAGAATGCCACGCAAACAAACTTCAAGGACAATGTTTTTCAAAGAGTTGCAGGGTGCAGCCGCCTAGTTCACACATCCCACTGTCAGAAATATAGCCACCTACACATGCACCCTCGCCCACTCAAATATATATATGCACAAAGAAATGTCATAAGCAAATTAGCTATATCCTGTCTGTAAAAAGAGAGCAGTGAATAGCGTGACTCAACCGGCAACTAGATGACTGTATGAAAGTTGCTCTCCTGTCAATAGACGTTACCGTAAATTTCATTATGTAAAATCAAGAACTCCCGCTTAATTTCTTGGAGAAAAGACACCAACATTATGGTCATTCCGGATGAAAACTAACAGCACAAACTGATAGCTTATGACTTGCATGTTGGGTTGTCAGATAAAAATCTATTTTTATGGGCATTTAAATCGCTGCATTCCAGTCGGTGTCTACAGTGAATTATTTGACAGAACCTGTTTCCAGTATTGATATCAAAACCGAATGTAGTATTACAATATGGTGTAATTTTGTTTTTGAATTCGCTTGATGATTGTGTCAGTCTGAGTTCTTCGGGTAAGGAATTCCAAAGCTCAATGGTACTGGGTAAAAATGATATGGCATATGAAATCGGTCTTATTGGGATTTTTTGTTTTTTATTGCTTTTTTATTGGGATTGTTTGAGTTTCTTAAGTTATATGGATTTGTAGCAGAGACAGATTCTGGCACGAGATTGTTTAATTAGCCTGGGGTTATGTTATGCATCATTTTATGGAAAACTGTCCATTTCTGGATGTGCCTGCTTTCTACTAGAGGCTAAAGATTAGTTTCTGAATATCATTTATTATGACCTGTTCCCCTTACTGACCCACTTGTTCTCAGTGCATCCAGCTGCAGTGTTTCAAGTATTGATGCCTGGTTAACTGTACAATTATCCCATATACAAGTACAATAACCAAATAATGGCAGGATAAAGGATTTATGCATAATAAATAATGTTTTTCTTGATAATCGACATATGTAACTCCTTAAACAATTTATCATTGGTGAAATTTTATCAAATAGAGAGTTTATCTGTACGGTCCAGTTTGCATCTTTTTAAAACCAGTTGTCTAGATGTTTGTGCTCGGAAACTTCATTTATTGGGATATTTTGCATAAATAATTCGGACTAGTCTCTGTGGAACGTCTTTTACTAAACAGTATAGTTTCTGTTTTGGATGGATTGAATTTGACTTGCCACCGTACTGCCCATTGATAAATCCTTTCTAAATCTTTATTGAGGCGCTTAGCATCTTCAGTAGGATCTTCTATTATGACATAAAGTGAAGTGTCATCAGCAAAGAGTCTTATATGGCAATCTATATTTTCAACAAGGTCATTTATATAGACAAGAAATAATAATGGCCCAAGCACAGATCCTTGGGGGACACCAGCTAGTACAGATCTATGCGCGGAATTGTAACCATTTATTACAACTTTCTGGACTCTTTAATGGAGATAACTAAGGAACCAATCAAGTAATTTACCACATATTCCATACGACTGTAATTTATGTAGAAGTCCCTTATGCCACACTTATTCAAAGGCCTTGCTTATATGGCAAAAGACTGCTCTTACTTCTTTACCTTTATCCACGGCACTTGAAATGAAATTATACAAATCTAATAGTTGATAAGTTGTTGAATCATGAGGAATAAAACATGATTGTAATTTATTTATGATACCATTGTCTTTAAAAAAAAAAAAAACATATTTGTGAACACATTTCTCAAACACTTTAGATAAACAGCACGTGAGAGACATTGGTCTGTAGTTGCTACATTCACTGACGCATTCTTTCTTATGAATAGGTATCACAGAAGCACGTTTCCATGATCTGGGAAAAATTGATGAATCTAGAGACTTATTTAGTATTAAGGTTAGGGGATAAGACATCGCTATGGCAGTAATCCTTGGGAATCTGTTGCCAATGCCGCCATGGCCCGTTGCTTTGCGAGTATCTAAAGAAAGAAGTATATCTTCTACACCTCTGTGGTTTAATGTAATGTTTACTTAACAGTTAGACGATTTATTACATAGGGGTGGGAGGGAACCGTCTGGGTCTTCAACCGTGGACTGAGCAACGAAACAATCATTTAAAATATTTGCTATGGACGTAGGATCATCATAAGTTATATTATCATGTGAGATAGAAGGAAATGATGTTGATTTCTCTTTTTTCTTTAGATAGTGTTTAATTAACTGCCACCATTTCTTATTGTGACATTGTTCATTTATCATACTATCTATTTTTGAGAAATACACTTCTTTCACTTTTCTGATTTTTGACACGACCTTATTCCTTGTGGTTCTGAAAACTTCCCAGTCAGAGGCTAAATTACGTCTTTTCGCAAGTCTGTGTTTACGGATGCGTTTTCTGATGAGTCTGCATATTTCGGAATTCATCCACGGCTTGTCTTCATTTCTAACCTTAATGATCTTGTTTGGAATAGACTTATCACATACACTTACAAGGATATCCGTAAAATTATCAACGAGCGAATCCAATTCATCAATGTCTAAAAGTCCCAGTTAAAGTCGCGAAGATATGAAATTAGTCTTTCAATGTCTAACTGGGAATAATTATATATCTTCCTTTTACAGGTAAGATTTCCAGGTTTTGGATGTTGATGCTTAGACAGACTGGACAGTGGTCAAGGATTCCTGATGAAGTTACACTTACAAAATATAAGATATAAAATACAAAGATAAGATAAATCAGTGTCCGAGAATATTCGGTAATTCTTGTAGGCTTACTTAAAATCTGTCAACCATCATATGGAATGGAGGTGCCTTGTACAATAAACCTCTTTGCGTTAGCAAATAGTCGAATGTTTTAAATTTTCAAGCACAGCTTTGTCCACAAAATACACAAGAGCCGTGTAGGCACAAAAACACACACACAAACACACATCCCACAGGCAGAAATAAACATAACGACTACAAAATTTAATGAACATTCACCCAATAAAATGTACATGTGCACCTAAGTAACAAAATAAGGTACAGCATCTCCTGAATGCAACATCTCCAGCATGTGTGTGCTGAATCGTCTGATTTCACAAAGAACGTAGGTGGCCATACATTACTGAGGTAACATTAGTGCAATGTTAAGGAATGGGAGGAATGCTTGCAATACTTTCATTTACCACCAGGGTTTGCGGCTATCTGCAGGCTTTAAAATCTACAGGCCCTGAATGGAATCTGCAGGCTAACAAGTCAAACCAAAAAAGCAAACCAGACTATACTACTGACAAAACGGGAACTGATGACATTATAGTGAATGTGAACTTGCTCTGAATGTCCAATAATTCAAATTTGGGTCTGAAGTTTAACATCTGATGTGTTCACCATATTGTTCAAAACATTCACGACATGGCATACTGTTGATTAATTTCCTGATGGCTGCCCGTGGTATTGCCCGTCATCCCTCCTGAAGAGGGATCAAGCTGAGCCAGGTAGACGGGCGCGGGGTCCGTTTCGGTACACCCTTCGACCGAGAATATTCAACTTGGCACAGGTCTGGGGACTTAGAGGGCCAGTCCAATGTCTGCATGCCCTCTTGTCGGAGATAACCTGGGTCAGTTTGCGCACGATGTGATCTTGCATTATCAATTGCCATTATCGATTCTAGCCAGTGGAGCCACGAATGGAAGCAAAATGTCGTCAACGTATCACTGACCGGTCAAGGGTACATTAACGATGACCAGATCTGATCGCCTGTCGTTACCACCCCATGGTCAATAATTGCAGATCTGACATACTGCTCACAGCTACGGCGCCAACAACGTTTTCTCCCATCTGTGAATCTGAGGCAAAGCCTTGCCTTGCCTTGCATTCAGACGGGCTTCATAGAGCCAGGTTTTAACGGTTGAGTGTGAACTTCATAACTCAGTGAGTGCATGGAATTCCCTATTGATGGCAGGTGCTGATCTGAGCCTATTGCGTAGGGCCATTAACGTAATGAGACGACCCTGTCGTGGTGTCGTTGATTCTGGTCTACCACGCCAAGGTGTCATTGCAACCCAACCTGTTTGACGGTACTTGTCCCACATGATTGAAGTTACATTTTTCGATTTACCCAACAATCGGGCAACTTGACACAACAATGTAACCCCCCCCCTCCCCCACTCCTACTGCCTCTATCATCCCCACAATTCTCCATTTTGTTTATTCATTGAGATTCTGGCACTTTTCGGCATGTGGTCAGCTCTACTGCATACTTGATTTTGAGTTCTCCAATACGTTTACAGAGGTTATCTTCTGTGTGCACGTGCATCACGTGTTGGTAATGTATCATGTGGAATTTCATTGTCATTGGATATTGCGTTTGGGTGCACCGCGACGGTAACGAACCCTTTCACCTCAATGTTTGCAGCATTCAATTTATTAGTTCCCTTATGTTTTGTCGATAGTGTACGTTGTACAAAGTTTCACACAGTTTCTACAAAATCAAGCGAAGGCTATGGCACACAGAGGAGTTCAAATTTGTTAGACTGGTGATAACATTCCCACGCCAAAGTGTAAGTTATCGTAACATGATGAATGGTGGATGATTCCCGAACGTTAAAATAAAACGAGGGGAAACATTCCATATGAAAAATAATTGAGATAATTTACTGACGGTCATAGGGACCTGCACATTTTTTAAACTGCACAATAACAACCAGCGCCTACGGTTAACCTTAGTAAAGGATGCATCACAAACGGAGTCGAAGGGTCTCCTTTCACAAAGCACGTAAGTGATCGTAAGTAACTATGGTAATCTTTATGCAATGTTAAAGAATGGGGGTTGCGGTTAACCTTAGTAAAGCATGTTTCGTGAAAGGAACCCGCTTACTTAATGTTTTATGGGACCACAATTGTGGATGAAAGAAACATGAAATACACGATGTCCCGCACACATCCATGTGTGATTAGGACTTTTCGACAGTTTACAACATTATGCTTAAGTACACCTGAAAGACATAAGTATGATAAATATGTAATGGCGAAGTAACATTATGATCAGCTTCCATGTTTACGTAGTCTTCTAGTTCTAGTAAGACAAACTGCTACTCTGTATTCGGCAAGCACTGGACAAAGTGAATTTGCCCAATGATGACTTAGACATTAAGTGAATATACTGTTTGAATCCTAATCTTAAGGCTAGACAATGTCTTACTTTTTGCTAAAATATATCCTATTTGTAAGAAGTCGACAAGAAGGTGGCTGACTCCAAATGGACTAAACGACATAATATGACTTGCAGGACACGAGAGCAATTCGTAATGTGGTGATGTCGCGAGATATTTGACGCTTTATCAGCATTAGGACACAGGGCAGAGGGTCCGTCTGGCGTTTAAAGCATTCGCTGGTCATACTGAGACAGTCGGGTTCGTTTCCCCACATGGGTACAATGTGTGAAGCCCAAGTCTGCTGTCCCCTGCCGTGATATTGAAGTAAAGCTCAGCTCACAGATGTTTCATGAATTGGTATCAGACAGTTTGCAAGAGCTCTCTTTTCAGAAAACTGTAAAACGTGAGTCATTTTATGTTGCTCAAAGCGGCATAACTCTATACTCACTTATTCCCTAATTTTCAGGAAGCTTTTCCATGATTAATTAAAATTACACACATAACTATTTTCCATATATATTTACTACCTAAGAAAATGACCTGTGCATGCTCATAATGAATTTGCTTTGCAGGTAAGAAATGTGCAGAGATGCATAAAACCAAGTGCAATCGCTTACATGCGCAAGTACCTTCGTTTACAGCTGAAAAAATATAATTGCAATACAACCCAATGTTTATTGTGTTGACGTCGTTAAATGATTTGGCAAAGTTTTAAAACTAGTGGTTTTGACTGGACAACTGGAACCTTCTAAAGTACAAGGGTGCGTGGGTTGACGCGTCTAGCCAACTATAAATTGCTGCAATCACACAGGCTTTTCATCCCAGCCCTGGACCCGACGAAGAAGACACCACAGTCATCTACAATTCTAGGTAATATCAAACTTTTCATTTGCCTGGCTAAGATATTTGTGAATTTTGTCTGTGATTTGAGCTTATTAATATACTGGATGACAAGATATGATGGGGTTTTTTTTCGATCACCTTTGCTTGTTATTACAAATTACAAAGTGAGTAACGATAATTTTGCTACATGCTGACATTGTTGGATGCTTCAGAGGTCCTCTCTCCTTGGTCTAATACGAGATTGGATAGGCAAGACAAATACACCCAAAACATCATGAGAGTACTCTGTGATGTACTGCAAAAATCCCGAAACTTACTACCATAGCGTGTTTATGAGTAAATACCTCATGATTTGCGAAACGATTTTCAAATACCTGATCTTCATTATCGCGAGTTCATTATTCTGTTTAATTTATGCATATCCTTTCAGGTTTGGAACCCGAACTACCTGCAGGAACAATGGTATGTTAATAAATGTGTTCTTCGTTTAGTTTACGAGCAGTTATAGACAGGCTGACCCGCTATTACAATAATGCCATGGTACCATTTAATGGTAACCGTTATTCTAGAAAACACTGCAACAAAGTTGCAAAGTAACAAAGTTGCACATCTTGTATATCCTGAAAAATATTTTGTTGTGAAAAGACATCGTTTGCTTCCTTTTTCTGGGAAAATAATGTTTTAAAGTAGACGGTGAAACCCGTCCACTGATCACAGTTACATGAAGTGTTGTCACGTTCTGTGTATCATCATATTCAATAGCATTTTTTTAACGTCACAAACAAACGCGTAACTATATCATCTACCATAAATAAGGACAACCCTGTATTTTTCCCAATTAATTTTTTGTGAAATGAAATGATTTTGGTATAAATCTTTTATCATTTTGATTTTATTATATTGGAAAAAAAACATTTCTCCTTGTCGTATATTAATAATTACAGCTAAAATCTTAAAAGCAACTTTTACTGCATGTCTGTATTTATGACGATCTTGCGGGCTTGTTTTGGACATTGTACGTGCGCTTCCCAACATTATTAGGAAATACCGTTATAAATCGCAGTGAGTTTCAATACAATAACATGTATTATATCTACATGTAACTTTTCAATTTTAAACTTTAACATTGAGATTATATTTCACATCCGTGGGGATATTATATTTTGACTTTTAGGGGTCATTCATATATTTTTGAGTGTATTAATTTTATAATTCCACCAGGGGTTTTCAGTGCCTGTTTAGTTGGAGAATGATTCTAGGGTTATGTTATAGCATCTGCTCTGATATTATTCTCCTGTACCTTGCAGTATATATGTTGAAACGTCACACTGAGTGCATATCCAACATACTTTTTCAGGCAAGCTGGTCCGTCTCTCCCAAAGTGACCCTGTTCGAGAAACCCAATTTTAGCGGTCGTCTTCTTCATGTCCACATGGATATGCCAGATCTGAAATCGTTTGACAATTCGGTTTCATCGGCCATTGTACACGAGGGAGAGTGAGTACAGGTTTATTCATCGCGAAATGAATTGTCATCCTTTACTTCCGAAGGAGTTTATATTTTGTTCAAAAGAATGTCATCCGTCCTTTACCCTAAATTACAAGTGTTTGTAAAGTTTTATAACATGTTTGAATTGAATTGAACAATTTTAATTTTTGCATGGACATTATCCTCAGGAGTTATTGAGCTGGCGAGCGACAAAGTGGCCTTTGAACAAGAAAACTGTCACTTCATTAAACATTCCATCGCAAACATGTCGCAATACTTTCATTCTAAAAAGCGATGAAACCAGTTTCAAAGCCCTAGGAATGATAGTAAAGACCTAGCCAGGTCTGTCTGAGAGTACTTTTGTTGCTGTGTTCTCGGTTGATCAAACTCTGGTGTGTCGAATACCTTATTTTCTCGAAGTGGGCTATAGTTTCCTGGCTTAGTCCTTTGTGACCAGATGTTTTCGGTTTCTTCTTACAATTTACGTCTGTAACCAAATGGTCAAACTTAATTAGAACGTGTAGATCATCGAGAATACTACGCAAGTGTCAGTCAGAGAACAACTTATCTTTCGCCGAGTGTCTTCAAAATATAGATCTCACACGTATGTTTGTAACAGTTTTCTCTAGTCGAACATTTTGTTGAGAGTTGAAAGTGTGTTTACATGTTTTAATGTTCTCGCTTATAGTTGGGCCCTTTACAGCGAGATCAAATACTCTGGAAAGCGGATGATCATAGTTGAAGGACATTCTTACAGCACACTTGATGGCGTGGATAACCAAACATCCTCCATCTGCAGAGTGTGAGGTAGAATCTTTGTATCTTTTTTATGACATTCCCGCTACATTCAATGGCTACCAGATGGCCTTGTGAGATGATTGATGGGTTGACCATCTGACATGACGTGTGAGTTCGGAAGAATCTGGCTTTGGACAATGATAATGCGCTCCCCAAATCAATGTGAAACCATAATTTGTTCTGGACTAATCAAGGAATCAAATTGTTCCAAAATGGACATATCCCGTGAAATGTAACATGCAATGGCATTTGGGTCTGAAAAATGTTCTAAGGGAGGTGGGAGTAGCCAAATGGTTAACTCTTTGCTTCGTCACGCTGAAGACCCGGGTTCGAATCCACACATGGTTACTATGTGTGAAGGCCATTTCTGGTGTCCCCCGTCCTAATATTGCTGGAATGTTGCTATTAAAGGCGGCGTAAAACTATACTCAGTCAATCAGTCCAGTGCTGATGGTAGGAGTACACCAGTGACTTACAACGTTTGGGATGAAAAGGCATCCCCTACACCCTCTTCACAAATGTTTCCTCATGTGTTTAATTCTCTGTAATATCTCTCCACAGACGGAGATAACACGGAGACACAGCTCTTTCACCGATGCAAGACTCGTGGATACGACAACACCTTATTTACTGTCCTCTTAAGCACGTGCACTTAAACTTGACGATACTTACCTTCTCTGCATATTAGTCGACAAAGGCAGCGTTATAACCTCCTTGTATCTGTATAACCTTGTAGAATGTTCTCTTGAAGCAATGGTTAGAAAATAATGTTAAAAGGGGAAAACTTTACAGATTTGCCGGAAAATGGTCTCTATATACCGGATTTTGATTTCCCGCCTGTCCGGCCGTCCGGAACGTTCAATTTTCATCTCGGACGGTGAAATTCCAAGAGTAGCCTGTCCAGTGGTATGGTAGAAATTCTTACCCCTAACACCTCTGAAAGATGTTATTGTGTTTAAGCAGTATCTATCTGCAGAGGATGATGTCCGGGTTCCTACCGTTGAAAAAAAATGACAATGACCATACTGACTATGATTTAGACCTTTCTGATCGTGATTATGAGGAAGTGCTGACAGGCAAGTTTGTATCCGGACTGGTAATTACTGTCTGACTTGGAATTTTGGGAGTTTTAAACTGCTATATAGCTCATGTTACAAACGTGTACTCACACCCTGTAGAAGAGTTTTAATAAGAGCGGCTTTGTAGATGTCCATCTTAAAAGTAAGGATTTTAAAAGGAACGCTGTTAGACCTTTCACTACTAACTGCACAGTCAAATGAATAAATGTGTTAACGCTTGGATGTCAAGTATCGAGATATTGCTTTTAATAAAGGATTAGAACCCAGTCATGCTGTTTTCTTTAATTTCTTAACCCATTGTATCATAAAACTTGTGTAGACAAACTGGTTGCAAATGAGTTCCGGTCATTCGTTCACTCACTCACTCATTCATTCATTCATTCATTCATTCATGTCCGCGTGAGTTGGATTTCGGGACACACTGAATGGCAAGAGTATCGCAACCAACACTTTCTTTTGCAAAACATTGCTTCATGTGATCGGTTACCTCACATTTCCACTGCGAAAATATAATGAATTTATGAGAATCATTTCTTCTTGACGTCATGTACCCATGAAGGGCCGGGTTAGAATTGGTCTTCAGTAACCTATGCTTGTCTTAAGAGACGACTAACTGGGTCGGGTAGTCAGGCAAGTTGACTTGGATGACACATGTCATTGGTTCCAAATTGCTCAGGTCGATGCTGATGCTGCTGATCACTGGATTGTCTGGTCCAGACTCCATTATTTACAGACCGCCACCATACAGCTGGAGTATTGCTAAGTGCGGCGTAAAACTAACCTCACTCACTTAACGCCGTGTTTATGCTTGGCGAAATGCATATGACAGTGATAACATGATGTTATCAGGTTTTATTACTCACCCGTTGAAGATATCGCTGTTTGATCATTTTACAAAGTTATTACAAATTGTGTAATAACACCGCACGGCGCCGTACGTATGACGTCAAAGTGTTTTAATACCTCTGTCATAATAGTATTAGACTTTGTTTGACTCGCGGAAAGCTGAGTGTCACCACACTCGTTGAATTCTTGGGAAAGAAGTACTGTGCTCGATATTAGTTTGTGATGCTGGGTGAGTAATAAACAAAATACTAAACCATGTCCCGTGTAACACCATATTTATGAAACTCGTGAATGGTATGTAACTCGCATTCGCTCGTTAGATACCAAACCATTTACTCGTTTCAAAATATAGTATATATAATAGTTTCTCTATCATATCACTGTAGATTATATTATTTGATATGAGACAAGCTCCAGAATGCCCAGATTCAAGATAAACTTTGGGCCGAGTATAAATCTCGTTTAAAGGAAATCTGGAGCTCAGAGCTAAATGCTCGAAACAAGGTCAAAGCCACCAATACTTTTGTTGTGCCAGTCCTCTCCTATTCCTTTGGGGTAGTTGATTCACAAAGAAATCCAGGGTCTTGACCGCTTGACCAGAAGGATCATGTCTGATAACAGAGCACACAACCCATGACAGACTTTTATTGTGTACTTTTGCACATATTTATTTGTCGGATGATCCTCTGGTGATGCATGTGAAGACTCACAATGAAAGCAAGGAATTCCACAGCTATTTTAAGCGTGCCAAGGTTGTTGGACACAATCTGACATTTGAAGTTGTTTGTTGATGGCGATGTACTGCTGGTCGGTACAGTGGTAGGAGTAAACCAGGTGAAGTCCTTCACCAAGGCTGCCCAGAGTCGATCCTTTGTGGAGAAGCTGTCTGAGAAGCCATTGTATCGTGTGTACATGCAGTGTGTGGAACAGAACAGCAATCCAAACGACTCCTTCGCCTGGATGAAGTCAGATGGTCTCAAATGTGAAACTGATGGCTTCCTTTTTGCTGCTCAGGACCAGTCAATACCCACTCGTAATCGCTAGAATGTTATTCTTAAAGAAAATCTCAATATGAAATTTCGTCTTTGCACTGAATTTACAGAGACTGTCCAACACCTTGTCAGTGGATGTCCTTCCTTGGCACAAACAGCATATCTTAAAACACATGATGACATGGCTCGCTGCTTTTAGTATCGTCTCCGCCATGCCTGTGGCTTTGACTCCGAGGTCCATCCATGGTACGACCCTGAAGATGTCCAGGGCGTCCTGGAAAATGATGATTTTAATCTTCTCTGGAATAGGCCAATATACATCCTGAGACGAATTCCACTCAACAAACCTGATCTTGTTCTTTTTGATAAAGCCAATAAAATTATTTATATCATTGAATTTGTTTCCCTTTTGACAGCAATGTGATTGGCAAGATTCAGGAAAAGCATGATAAATATGCAGAGCTCGCCTTTGAAATGTCTCCCTTGCATCCCAAGTACACTGTCGTCAGGCCCCCCATTGTTCTCGGTGCCCACGGTTTGCTACCTCCTGATCTCTTGGTGCAGATCAGGAGAGTGCCCGGGTTCTCGACCGGGGACACAGCCCCTCTGACAATCTGGGTAATGCAGAAGGCTGCAGTGTTGGGGAGCCTCCATAGTCTCCGGAAGGTTCTCGGTGGGTTCAACTAGGCAGTGTTTCCTGGGAGAAGTCCCATTCGCTGTCTGGGCTGCGTGTAGAGGGGGCGAGGGCCCTGAGCTGATGATGAGTTTTACCGGCCTGACTGTGCCAGGATCACCCAAACCCTCTCTGCTGCATATCAATCTTAATCTGTAAAAAATAATAATAATGAAAATAAAACAAAATGAAATTCAAAAATGATACTTACAGTTTTGTACACATATGTAAACCCAAATATTTTTTAGGATTGCACATTGTTTCTAGAATGTATAGACGATCATGCTTGACCAAACGCAACAAAAATGATTTTGAACGGATTGTCATGATGTGCGCGAATGCCATGCAGTACGAATATCAGGCACAATGATTGTTTTTCACGTGCAAAGCCTGAGTACAGCATGTGACTATAAAATACCCCAAATGAATCTCACAATTTCATCCACGATCTTTGCAAGTACTGTACACGAAACTGGGACGTCTCAACGCTGCCGATCGAAATCAGGAAATTGGACGATTGCAAGTTGGCGAATCAAAGAGTGAGGTGGCTGGGGTATTCAACGTTTATCCCAGCACAATAACTCGATTGTGGCATCGATTTCGTCAAACATATCCCACAAATGACCGCCCATGATCAGGAAGACCTAGAGTCACCACACCTACCCAAGATCGGTACATGCAGGTATCCCACCTACGTGACCGCCATCGTACCGTCCGGGACACAGCACAAGACCAGTGTTGGAGCCCGAAGAGCATCCGATCAGACAATCAGGAACCGTCTTCGAGAAGTAGGAATACGTACCAAACGTCCAAAAGTTGTCTCCTCCTTGAAACGACTACATCGGCGTCGACGACTAGGATGGTATAACCCGGTGCTGGCATGGAACGTGGCAAACTGGATGCACATATGGTTTAGCGATGAATCACCTTGGGCGACATGATGGTAGAGAAAGTGTCTACAGACGACGTCACGAACGTTTTGCTTCTAACTGCATCTGACAGGTGGACAGATTCGGTGGGTAGGGGTGTTATGCGTGGGGAACGATCTCATACACCAGTAGATCGGAACTTGTGCTTGTCCAAGGCAGTCTGACTGCCAATCGATACAACGACCAGATTCTCCGTCCGCACGTCCTTCACTTTGTTTACCGTCAACGGCAGCTCTTCCAACAGGACAACACCAGTCCCCACACAGCACGTGCCATCGTGGAATACCTGGCCAATAACAACATCAGTGCCCTCCCCTGGCCCTCTAGATCCCGGAATCTAAACCCAATCGAACACCCTTGGGATCCGATCGATTGACGGGTACGTTGACGTCATAATCCACCACAGTATCTTCAACAGCTGTTCCACATGCTGCAGGAGGAATGGAGAAGGATTCCACAACAAAACATCCAACAACTGATTCGATCTGTACCCAGGAGGTGTCGGGCAGTGGTAGCAGCTGGAGCTGGTCATACGAGGTACTGACTTCAACAACACCAGTCCTAGTGGACATCAGTAACGACTGTTATTCTCATGAAATATGGACACTAAACTCCGGGGTTGTTATACGGCTCCGTGTTGTGGGGCTTTTAGCGTCTTGTGTTTAGAGAGAATACAGCATTTAGCGATCAAAAGGTTTCGTAACATTTCTGCAAGGGCTCCATATGTTCTGTATAGGTATAGGCGAATGTTGCAGTTTATTTGTCTTCTCTGTTAGGATGTTTCAAATTTGGCTGAGAGTTACCCGTATGCCTAGTCATAGGTATCCACGTACAGCATATGAAATGCTGTATTCATTGGATGATGTCGATCGCCATACATGGGCTTCGTCGGTTAGACAAGTTTTAATTAGTTACGGTTACGTTGGGTGTTTCTGGGTGTTGGCAGTTTCTGGGTGTTGGCAGTGTTGAAGTATTTTTGTCAGAATTTAAGCAACGTGTTACTGATATTTTAACTCAGGAATGGAAATCTAGTTTGCAGTGTAGTAGCAGATATGATATGCTTCTTTCAAACTGAACTTTCAACTGGATTGTGTTTAACACATGGTGACTGTTCCTCGGTTGTATCGAAGTGACTCGACGAAAGTGCGTATTGGCGTGGTTAGATTGCAAGTTGAACTTTGGCCATATCATAACGTAATGAGAGCTGCGACTATGTAAGATGTGTAACTTAGCCAGGATTGGAGATGAATTTCAATTTGTTATGACATGTCCAGTTTATGAAAGCTTGAGATCTAAATACCTACCGTTTGTCTGTACATCCTATATTATAAAATCTAGTTTTATTAACTTAATGGCATCTAGTAAACGTTGTTAAAAAGCTGCAACTCTATGTTCACTGTGTACTACGTCTGAGATGTCAAATGTTGTAACATGCAAATCTCAACCTGCTGGTTGTTTCATCTGTATATGGGTAATATTATAATGTAATAAGAGCACTACAACTGTGGAAAGTGTGTAAGTAAGCCATTATTGAAGTTGAACTTCATGTTATGATGTCCAGTGTATGATCTTAGATGTAAACACAAACGTTATTATTAACGTACATCATGCTTACTACGCGCTATGTTTGAGACATCCACGTTTATAACATACAAAGCCCAATGTCCCGCTGTATCATCTGTATATGGGCAGAAGACCACACATGTTGAATAAACAATTGAATTGAATATAGATCTAAATGAGCTCGCTGCTGGAATAGTTTGAAATTAGACAAATTTAATCCTCTCATATCAGTTGACTCAATACAGCAAATATGTCAGAGTACCGGTAACAGATACTCAGTCAAGCTCCTCGTCCTCCACCATTAATCAGGGCGTAACCTAACGGTTAAAGCGTCCGTTCGTCACGCCGAAGACCAGGTTCGATTCCCCACATGGTTACGATGAGTGAAACCCATTTATGGTGTCCCCTGTCCTGTAAGGGAACAGGTC
This sequence comes from Haliotis asinina, assembly GCF_037392515.1. Classification (NCBI taxonomy): domain Eukaryota; kingdom Metazoa; phylum Mollusca; class Gastropoda; order Lepetellida; family Haliotidae; genus Haliotis; species Haliotis asinina. The sequence goes on from NC_090291.1 coordinate 17,160,191, forward strand.
AAAATGGCCACACTGACCCTGGTCAAAATGGCCACACAAAAAAGTCAAAATGGCCACAACCCCTAGTCAAAATAGCCATAGAATAAGGTCAAAATGGCCATACATTATTTTCTTATTTTTCAATACTCATGTCATTTGTATTATTTGATATCAAAGTGTAAAAATGACAAAAGAAGTTATGTCACACAAAACTATGTGTTTATTATTGAGGTACTTCCTAATTAATACTTTGAGACTAAAGTGGAAGAAACGTTCACCCTTCTCGAGACCGGCTTACAGACGGGAAACCTCTACACTATTATTGAGGTACTTTCCTAAATGATGCTTAGAGACTAAAGTGGAAGAAAAGTTTCCCCTTCTCGAGACCGACTGACAGAAGGGAAACCTCTACCGATGGAGTCTAGTGGATAAACCTACGTCCAAAAGGTATTTCCCCTGCTCTCAAATACATGAAATAATATATTTCATGTAGTAAATAATGGTACTTTATTGTAGTTCTTTATTACTGTATATATACTTTGCAATGTAATGTTGTAAATATAATGCAAACATTGTATGTATGATGTCATATTTAAATTTATTTTCATTTTAGTCTTCAAGAGGTCAAAAGGTGTAATGTCCACTTATCTTCTAATTGGTTTGTTAAATACTTATAAACACATGATTTCATACATTGTGTAACCTTAATTTATATGTGAATCTAGAAAAGCCTCGTTAACTAGCCGCCATTGATCAATTAATTGCTAATCCTTGTGTCTATTGTTAGTGTTCTTTGACTAGACGTGACAGCTGACTGGACCATTAGAAGATCAAGATTTTGACTAGAAGTAACTGATAACAGTAAAAATATACAGTAAATAGGTGCTTATACACGAATAAAGAACACACATATATATTTGTTATTTGTTTAAAATGATCTGTGTATGTGTAATGAACATCAAGCTTTGTCTGATATAACTTTCCTCATTTTTACACTCTGACATCAACTAATACAAATGTCATGAGTAATGGAAAATGATAAAATAATGTATGGCCATTTTGACTTTTCTGTGGCCATTTTGTCGTGTGGCCATTTTGACAAGGACCCTCCTGTAATACGTATAACAACGATAAGACATTTGCTAGTGGGCGTTACGTTGCTATGTACAGAGTAACTGTAACTACTGTGCAGCACGACTGAAACTACTTTGTATATATTGTCATTTAGGGCCGAGTACAAATACTTTTATTAACGGTCCTCAATGCTCGATATAAGTCTGAATTATTTCCCTTGATACAATTTTTAACCAATGAGAACAAGCTTTACAATACCGTGCGCAATCAATATTTAGAGTTAAGAAATATCCTCTGTGACTCAGAGACGTGTTGTATGTGTGTTTATTCGGTTATATTTTCAAGTAAAGATGTCTCTTTTTGGGATTAAGTTGTTCGGCTCAAAGAAAACACCTCCTACCCCAGCCGAGGCAATCCAAAGGCTGAGAGATGTAGAAGAAATGTTGATGAAAAAGTCCGATTTTCTGGAAAAGAAGGTTGAGGCAGAACTTCAAACAGCCAAGAAAAATGGAACCAAAAACAAAAGGGGTGGGTACGATAAGTTACAGAACCATTTTCGAATATTTACAATGATGACCCGAGATAAATGTGCTTAAAGTCGTATGTTTGGTTCAATATGTTCCTCTAAATTATAACTGAGGATCTTGTCACGCTGAATCAGGAAGTGAGCCCTGGGCAGTGCAAAAGTCATCTGATTTGTTGTATTTATCAGTTGGAGATACTTGATACATGTTAACCAGGAATTGAGTATACAGCGTAACAAAAGTTTCTGTTTAGTGTCAAGGATGATATGTAGACAACAAATACAGTTAGGTATATGTTTTTATCAACAGAAGAAAACAACTCCTTTTTGAAATTGTTGACAGTTTCTGTACCAAAGTTGGGCATAACACACAATGAACCAGCAATTGTATAATTTAGACCTTTCAAAAGCAGCGTTTTCTTCATCACATACAAAATTATATATATTTTCAGGTGAATATTCTGTATTGTGCTTATTATATTATTGAAGATTAAATTCATGTCAGCAAGGTCACTGGTGGCATGGAATGTTGTTTTAACTTGAGCAGTGTCTTATCTCATGAAGATGAATATTTGATCATGCATCAGTCTGGTACTTGGGTGCTGCCCACATAATGTTGAGAACATAATGTCTACAAGGAGATTGGATTTTCTACCAAAAGATATTAAAGTAATTGTTTATACTAATATATCTGTTGTTTGGCATAAAGGGGTTAAATGTACTGGGTATTGATGTACAGATCACACTCTAATGGAACTAATATAGAAACTCATTTTGGTCCTTTATCTCAAATGAAACCATTATCTAACTGTCATGTCTAATGTCTAAAGCTAGGTTTCCATGTATGGGTATTGTCACATAATTGTGTGATGCGTATTACGTGTGCATATGTGTACGTGTCTTCTGGCTATGTGATGTGTTAAGTCTTTCTTTCTTGTGTGTGCGCAATGAAAACCACTTGACGTTTGGGAAAACCCCTTAGGAATCCCTACTTCCAGCCTCTGTATGGCTGTTTGATGTGTATTTGGACACTTTAACTGTCGGCATATTCACGCTCTATGTTTCATGCTTTTCACATGCATGGAAACTGCTATTTTTTTTATTATTTGCAATTATTTTACTCATTTACAGGTACAGTACATACAGTCAATGTGTGACATTGTATGGAAACGGCTATTACTATTTTAGTATAAAGTGATGTATATGCACTACAACATATATGCACTATACACATTACAAATCACACACTGCATGCAAATGGAAACCTGGCATAAAAAAACATGATCACCAGTGATCTCTGTGGCCAGAAATTATCTGGAATGCAGATAGTAGCTTGCCCACTGATACAGTTCACATGTGTATTAAAGCATGTCAGCTTGTCATACTTGCCATAAATTACTTTAGTCACTTTAGCTTTGTTGTTTTAATGTTAAGCTCATTTTCTTCAATGTATGATTGGGTGCTCACCAGAATGGATGCTTATTACATTGTATTCATTTTTAGTTGCCTTGATGGCTTTGAAGAGGAAGAAGAGATACGAGAAGCAACTAACCCAGATTGATGGTACCTTGTCAACAATAGAGTTCCAGAGAGAAGCATTAGAAAATGCAAGCACAAACAGTGAGGTTCTTAAAGTGATGGGCACTGCTGCCAAAGCCCTGAAAGGTGCACACGACAACATGTAAGTTTGGGTTGATAAGTTGTGATGATTATTTTGCTTATTGTTCCATTTTTATAGCATAACTGTAATGAACCATTTCTGGTTGTCTGAACCAGACACAATTATTTTGATGCTATTGTCATGTGTTTTTAATTTTGCAGAGTCCAGTGCTAAATGTGTTACCTATGAACAAGTAACAGCAAACGGTTTCATGTTTTCTTGTTATCATGTTTGTGTAGACAGAAAAAAACTGAACTAATTGGGAGCCGATATATATCCAGATACCAGAACCCATTGTGAAGTATGACAGTAGATGTTATGACTCCCAGTGATCTTGACAGACAACAGGGGTAAAATTAGAACCTTCAGAGTTCATGTGTTTGGATCAGTAGTGCTTATACTGCCATCATTTGTCAAACAGTTATGGTCAAGCTTAGTGCTTACCATGGCGGTTTGCTTTCTATCATTGTTACTGCTAAGTGTACTGAGAAATGAACAAATAAGAACTTGTATGGGATTCTTAGAAAAAATATAAATTTATTGACAAAGAGTGTATGGTGAACACTGGCATTGTTACCTTGAAAGATAAAACATTGACACACATACCATACAAGTGGGACATGAACGGATGTTACAACTAGTTCTCTTCAGTCGCCCTTTCTTGCACAGCAGGATCAATAAAACTGTCAGAAATAATGGTCAACAGAGATTAGTCAGTCTTCCTTAAGTCATAAATGTGTCAAAATCAGAAATGATCCTAACATGTGGGGTTGTGACTGTGCTGTAATGCATACTAAAGGATTGATTAGTGTTCAGTTTTTCAAACGTAAGTCATTAAATGTTGTTGTATGGTAAGTTTGTCGATGGCACTTATGTTTTCTTTTAAGCTTGGTATTGAAATTTGTATGTCATAATGCCTTCTTTTTTTAAGAGTACACATAAACTTACTTATAACTTATAAGTTGTTAAATGTGGCCTGTCTTATTGTTTCATTATGCACAATAAAACTTGGTCTTAGGTCATGGCACAGATAATGGAATATCTAAAAAGGAAGCAACATTTTTAACTAACGCTGTCAAAGTTGACCAAAAGTTTTTCACATTGGCTTCCAGGGATATTGATCAAGTACACAACCTGATGGATGATGTGGCTGAACAACAAGAAATTGCTAATGAAATATCAGAAGCAATTTCAAACCCAGCTGGATTGGGTGAAGATTTTGATGAGGTAAAACTTTTTGTACCTTTATGCTTTGTGTTTAGCAGGAAAATAAGTAAGTAGAAAATTGTGAATATGGCGAGAAAAGTTAGTCTGTCCACTGAGGCTGTAGTATGTCTTGCAGCTGTTCACTGTTCACATGTTCATACTAGACCAACTCCATGGTTATTGACTGCATGGTCTAATGGGGACAGTGACAAGCACTGGTGTTCAACGTGGTTAGGATACACACATGATGCAGTGTGGGGATAAGTATGGGTGTATCATATTACCTGGTTTTGATGCTATTTCTACATTTGGCCAGGGAATATTTTTAAAGAGTATACACTCCTGTGTTCTTGAGTAGTCAGATATGGGTTGTTTCATGTGTAGGATAGTTTTATGAATTTAATGGCTTGTGGGAGTTATTGCCCTCTGTGACCTCATAAATTTTCAGTAAGTTGTTTTGAAAGACTGCCAGATTTGTAGTGATTTCTACTTATGTTTGACTTGGGCAACCTGTGATTGTTAGCGGAATGGACAAGGTGGCCAAACACACAGGGTTAGTTAGACGTGCATCACTGTTCTGAACACAGTGGCATGTAGCTTGTAATAGGAATCACTGGTATTTCAGATCATACTCAGTTATACAGAGTGGCAGGATTGTGGCCATTGATGCATTAGAGAACATGTAATATTAATAGAGGTTTGGAGATTACAGAATGTATAGGTTCAGCTGTATTATTGTAATTCTACCCTAGTGTGTGTCATTTGTTATGTTACTGTGTAATGGTTTAAGGAGACTGTAAGGATGTATTCAGCCTGATGTAGCTGGAATACTGCTGACTTTGTAGTAAGGCATCATTATTAAGACTTTTCAAGGTAAATGTTTCAGAACCTCTTAAGTTAAAGTTCTGGTCATTATTTTCAAGAACTTTCACAAAGGTTCCCCTGGCTACCATGGTTATCGATCCCTTCCATGCTAAAGATGCCATGGCTTGTGTTGATGATCTCCAAAATGCATGGAGATAACTGTAAAGGGCTCGGAAAGTGATTTAGAATTTGTTAGCATCATATTTTGTTCCAGGATGACCTTTTGTCTGAACTGAATGAGCTTGAGGAAGAAGAGTTGAACAGACAACTGCTCGATGTCAATGCTGATGTTCCTCAAGACCTGCCTTCCGTCCCCACGTCAGAACCTGAGGCTGGAGCTGCATCTTCACGTATGTTGACATACAGTCTGGTCTTTGATATTATATGTGATTGATATTGGACAATGACCTGTGAAGGTCTTGGTTAGAATATTGATCTTCAGTAACCCATGCTTGTCGTAAGAGGTGATTAATGGGATCTGGTGGTCAGGGTCGCTGACTTGGTTGACACGTGTCATCAGTTCCCACTTGTGCAGATCAATGCTCATCCTCTTGATCACTGGATTTACAGACCACTACAATGTAGCTGGAATATTGGTGATTGCGGCATAAAACTAAACTCACTCACTATTAGAGGCAATTGGTAACTCCGAAGACCTGGGTCCGATTCCCCAGATGGGTATAATGTGTGAAGCCCATTTCTGGTGTGCCCTGCTGTGATATTGTTTGTATATTGCGAAAAGTCTCGTAAACTCACACCTTTGTTATTATAGCAAACATAGCAGTAAATATCAGAGGTTTGATTTGTTTACAATGAGGCTGGTTTGCACTATGTAAATATATTTATATACTTATAAGAGGACATATAATATGAAAACATTAACCACCAATTTTGTTTATCTATGATTTTTGATTATTCTGAACAGACTTAAGGTATATCTAATTCAACATGTCTCAGTCTTAGCATACAGTAACCATGTGACTCATTGGATTACATCACAGCAGTGTATGTCTGGAATAATTTTTGCATCCTTGTTCTGTTTTAGGGGGTAGACCTGTTGCTGCCAGGGCTGATGATGACGATGATATGAAAGAGCTTGAGATGTGGGCTTCCTAAACTATCACCATAGAATTAGCGTGCAGCGACATTGCCCTTTTATCTCCAGAACTGTAACAAAACCACACTATCACTGATGTCCTCTCTCTACAAATGCTTCAGAGAACTCTCATCCATTGAAGGTGTACTTTGCTTCACAGTCTGTGCTGATTTTACTCTGGTATAGTTAATTTTTTCTGTGAAATTGAACTAGTTGCGGTCTAAGGTCAGTATCATTGTTAACTGCAGCATTTGTAGACATAGGAAAATTTGAGAAAGAGTCAGGAAAGACATGATTCAACTTGCTCGAATTGCCTGTCGATCCAATCATAGTTTTGCATTAATTTTATCATTTCTCAGAATTTGAAAAGGGGAAATATATTGATCCTGTGTTTTTCTGGTCCTGGCAGATACAACTTTAGCAAATCAAAATGGCTGAAAACATCATAGCGTAACAAGATTTCAGATTCAGTTGTAAGACATCTAAAATCATCGTGGCTTTGGGAAAAAAAACAACAGGTGACTTGAGCAACACTTCTAAATTAAAGTATAATCAGTGAAGGACTTAATTGAGACATTTGAGATCAGTGATAATGTGTATTTGAGTGGCGTTTGACATGACGACTAGGTGATCTATACCGTATTGTCTGTTTGGTTACCAATGAAGTTTTATCGTTGTAATCATTCTATCTTCTAATATAAAGTAAACTTCTTTTCATCAACAAATTCTTTTAGGCATTTTTATTTTTATGGTTTCTCCTTGAACGTTTAATGTGGAAAAAAAAAGCAGTCGTCTTCTGTATATTAAGTCAAAATAATGTCTTCTCACATGATAATATGTATCTGTTACTAAATGATTTTAGTAGTCATGTCATATTTATGTTATCATATGATGCATGATACTATATGATGAAAAGTGAAGATTATTGGACCCTAATATACATGAAAATAAAGACGGTCCGATGAATGCTGCTTTCATGGCTGCTTTCCGAAGTGTCCCTGGTATGTGCATGCTCTGACATCTTGATATTTGTGTCAAATGCCTTCATGTGTGTCTTTGGTTTCCTTCAACCAACAAGAACAGTTTCACGTGATACTTTGATACCTGACTATCCTGATCAGAGTCAGCCATTACACGCCATTCCAGTAATATGGCAAATAGACGGTACAAAGAAACTTTAGAAGTCATGGTTATTTAGCCAGTGAAGTTGTATTTGACAATGCTACTTCTAGGCTCTTGACCATAATTTATAATGATAGCTGTCCAAGAAGTATTTGTATAATATATTTGAAAGGCTGTATGTTTACAGAAAAAAATATGGAGGCAGGTGTATCATTTGTGTTAATACTGAAGGGGACTTCACGTGGTGTTTTGTTTTGCAAATCTTGATTAAGGACATGAGAGTCTTATCACTTGATATTGCAGTTGCTATGCATACTTTATGGTTATTGTTACATTTGTGAAATTTAGCCATTTCCCACACTGTTTTGAACTGTTTAAGAGTGATCATTTAAGTTTCACACACTATCCTCCCAGGCACACTTAAGGGTATTGTTTTTGTCCATATAGCACAAGAAACAAACAGCTACCTTATCTGTTATAATCCTGATATTAGCTGGCAGCGATTCATTTGTATAAATTTTTCAAAACCCAAATATATATACCATGGGTTTCTCTGATTCGAGACTAATGTGTCACACTCCATGTTAGAACATTTATGTCAGAATTGTGCTGTTGAACGTATTAGTGTAAATCAATGTGCAAATGTGTAGATGACATGTTGCTAAGTGTCACGTGATCTGCTTGTGGTGCAGTAACACTTGCATGCTGCTATGCTGTCTAAACTGATCTGTAAATAATGTACTACAGTGGTAAGCTGGATGCTACGTCTGGAGAGGCATTGTGCCTGTAGAAGTATGTACAAATATGTGTAAAATTTGTGTACAGGATCACTGTTTTAATTTTGTCGTATATACCATATCCATATCGTTGTTAGAACTCAGCTCTGTGAACACTTATCATATTTTGATAAATAATTATTAAATAAAACTGTTATCACCAAACATGTTTTTGTATGTGGATTTTGTCCATATTGGATGCATAAGAGTGCCCTGTTGATTCCACAGTTGGATATTTCTATCTTACAGGGTAACGGGAGGTTCAGTCAATGTGTACTGTAGCCAGACTACAAGTGCGTGATGGGAAGTTGTTTTGAAGGAAATAGTGATGGTGTCAGTTCAGGAGATTGCTAAACTGAAAAATCAAAAAAGATAACTTTTTAAACTGTGAAAAGCTAATTTGAGACAATTTTCAAATATTGGAACCTCTGAATTTCTTTGTGAAGATTGTTATGGAATGCAAATGTAATAAATGTCTGTTTGCAGTGTAAATATTTGGCATTTTGCTGTTTGTTGGTGAAATTAGTTGCATGACTGATGCAAGAAAAGAACTGTTGATGAGGTGTTCAATCTTGGGTACCTCACACTTTAGGCTTAAGTTTCTGCATAATTTTGTGTATATGTTGACATTAACCATACTAATTCTGTTGGAAGTGAAACAGTATTGAAACTGTCATATTTCTGATGAAAGTATTTCTAAAGTTGTTTGTTTTCAGCTAATATTGATATCACATTTGGGCAGTACTTATAGAAAAGCTACAACTGTGTACCTGGACCTTATGTATTATGTACCATATTATATTGTTTGATATACAAAATTTTGATTTTGAAATTTCATTTCCAGTGTCATCTTTATTTGTCAGCTTGAAATCCCTATTTGTTAGAGGAATAATGGCTTCATGTCAGCCTGTGCCCAATAATTGCACAGAGGCAATCCACAGGGAAGGATGAACATGAACCTATAAAGCTGCATAAAAAAATTAAATGTTTCTCGGGCACATTTTTTTCAAAAGTGACGAGGGTGGTAGGGTGGTAATTTTAATTTTCGACGAAAAAAAGCGAGGAACACATTTTTTTTAGCTCATGTTAATGAGTTGTAGATTCAGTCACACTCGTTACAGACACTCATTCTAACAGTGGACAAATGGATGATTGGGACATGGTAAATGAAACTTATTTTCTTAAATGGCAAATTGTTACATAGAGAAATAAGAGTGATGTGCTGATGCCCGAGAAACATTTCCCCTTTTTTCATTTAGCCTAACATGAACCAGGTTCTCAGTTTTAGACCCAGCCATTATTGGATCCATTGATTCATTTCTTTCCTTAGTTTTAGACCCAGCCATTATTAGATCCATTGATTCGTTTCTTTCCTTAGCTGGATCATTCATAAGTTGTTTCTGCTTTTGACTTCACATTGTACCTTACCTTAATCTTTTTGATTTTTTTTAGTTGGAACCGTTCAAACATTGTTTGTAAATTTGAAACCTGAGTCAATAAATTATTGAAATACTGCATTTGTTTTTTTGACATATATTGGATATTATATTAGTGCCCCTGTCTGATATGTTCTCACGATATGGCTGCATATTACTGATGTGATGTTAAATATTAACTTAACTCATACTATGTTCATGACACGAGTGCTTCCATGTTGGTACGTTATGAGTGAGGGATATATTGATATGTAGGCATGAATGTGATAAATATAGTATGATATGGGCACAAAACCAGCATCTGTCCTATCTTGCAAGTTGTCAACACCAGCATTAAATCTCAGTCCAGTCACTGACTTGTACATGCATCATCAACTCTACAATCCAGCACATTGTCTTAACTGAATTACTTCTTCTGTCCCCATGAGTGCTGGTATAGACAGCTTCCACTGTATTCTATTTATTACCAAATTGAGGAAAATAACCCAAAATTTATTTTCAAACATAGGCTGGCCATTCACAGGAATTATTCTGGGTTCCACCATTAGGGTCCATATTATCTTCACCACAAAGGACTGAACTCTTCTGCTTACGGTGCAGAACAATGGAACAGAAGACAAAGTTTATTACAATGTCTTTATTACTTTCATTATTTCAGTGGAATGCCAACATACATGACTAAACTGAGGGAAATAACTATGTATATTTATGTTTGCTTCAAGTTCTATATCATTGACACCCATGCACATCTCACAAAGCAGGGTTTTGTCTAAGAGAGCATACAAACTTGGTGTTCTCTAAATCCTCACACATTGCTGCAAGAATGTTCTGAAGCACTATCAGATTTTCTTAATCAAAACATCACTTCTGACACATTCAAAACCCTTCTTATTTGCTCTACAGTCTTTCAGATTCTTGTCAGTTCTTCCTTTTGCATTACACTGAAAGGGTGATTTCAGTGATTATCAAAAGATATTTAAATGCCCTTCCCTTGAGTCTTCACCCTTTTTTTATACAAATCTCTTCAGTGGGTAATAAATAAGGTTGATCAAACTGGACAATAACATGAATTACTGAATCTCTGTAAAATTAAAAAAACCCCACACCTTCTTGTTCACAAAGTCTCTAAATAAACTACTCAAAAGGGAAGACAACATGATGCATAAAGAGTCTCCCATAATGAATTCTTTGAAACATTAGTTGCTAAAATGGACATGGTTTTGTGTCAAATATTCTGGTTTGTTCTTTCAAGATCGAATCATCGTCCTTGATTGATGACGTCCCTCTGTGATGTTACACTCAGGTCAGAGTAACCTCAATACAGAAGTTTCAATAATGAAGTTAAAAGTTACTAGAACTCTAGTAAGCTTAAAACAACATTTCTTCCAAACCAGTGCTTGACTGCATGATCAACAATCAACATGTCAAACAGTAACAAGATTTAATCCTCAGTACTCAGTTTGTAACTGAGAAGTCTATGTGAAAATCCTTTACAATTCCTGTTTACATACAATGTTGGTACATTTAACATATTACCATAATCCGTGAAACTAAAAATATATCATTGACATTGATACAGTGTTAGTGTTCCCCCCAGGCACATTTAGGAGGGCGCAGCGCCCTGCCCTCTTTATTTTGCGCCCTGCCCTTACTTGCCTCAATCGCAGTCGTTTACTAAGACGAGTGTGTATTTTCCAGATTAGAAATGCTTTTTTCAAATTCTAACCTTAAAATAAAAACCGAGAAGAGTAAAAAGCGAACTTTAGAATTGAAATTATAAGACAATTTGGCTTTTTATACATTTTGGTGTTTTTTAAATAATCCTCACCAGCATGCCCTTTGAGGTTATGAAGTACCCTTTTCCATGAATTTACCCTGCCATTTCTGAACCCTAGGGGGAACACTAAGTGTCATATTTGGATACAGTATTTGGCATGTGATGGGTTGGCAATAAAAATAATCTTGAAAGCCAGATCCAAATGCTTGTGATAGCAAAAAAGGTCAACCTTTCTAAATTCTTAAGAAATTATCAACTTTTACACCACTGATGCTGAATCTTATAGTACACAAATATCTATAATGCACATTTTGGTCTCTAGGACACCAGCACACTCTTCAGTACAAAATGATTTAAACTCCCTTTTTCAACACAAAGGTAGAAAGGATATCCACTACCCCACATGACTGTAAAAGTAATGTATTTACATCCATTGCATTCTATTTTTCATCTTATTCCCAATATGACTCATTTGTCACATATGCTTTTTGACAAGCTGCCTCAAAATTTACTCTTTCCTCACTAAAAAGATGAGCTGACATTTCAAATTTTTTTCAACAACCTTTTTACAGGACATGCAGCAGAGTCAGCAAATACAATGTTAGTTTTTACAGCTGCGGCAAAAAGATAAATAACGTTTGTATGAAACACAAAAACAAAAACATTGTACAATCTAAAACAGCCTCTTTTAAATTGTCCAAAACAGAACATGGATCTGGCTTCAGTTCAGGACTATGCTTATTCTATCTTGTGGACTTGGCAGTGTTCAGCCTTCTCACGTGACAATCACACCACACTTACCCATTACATGTACAGCCATACAAGCAGGTTTACAAAGTCACACCAAATACACAACATGCAAGGTATACATAAAAACATTAAACCATGAATCAGGCCGTATTAACTGATTGTGAAACAAACATAATATTAATAGATCTTATTACTCGCCCGTTGAAGATACTGCAGTGTAATATTTTCACTTCAATATTACACTAGTGTAATACCGCTTGACATATGACGTCAAAATGGTTCAAAGTTGTGACGTCACAATGCTAATGTTGCTGTCGCAATTTTACTAGACCTTGCTCGACTTGAAAGCTGAGTGTCCTCACACTATAGGCGATTTCGCTGCAGTTTCTGTCACTTTATGTTGGCGAGTAATAAACAGAATACTAAACTCGCTTCCGTGAAATACCATTTTCATTAAACTCGTTAAAGATTTAGTATCAAAGTCGCTTTCGCTCGTTTCATACCAAATCATTAACTCGTTTAATAAAAATGGTACTACACAGAAGTTCGTTTAGTATCCTCTATATATCATACAAACAATATTAATGCTATACATAACATACATCTACCATCCAAAACTGGCTTCCATACAGTAAGTAGGAGACAGTAATGAAATTGTATCACAATCCTTGCCAACAACCGTCACATCTGCTACCATGATGTTGTAACTAAATTTCTGTAATTCTCAGTCACTGAAGCGGATTACACACTAGACTTGGGGAGAAACAGTGTGCCACAGCATTAAAACAATTGCATTATCTAGCTGTCAGTTCAGTACACCAAAAATAAAAAAATCTCTCAGAATTTTCAGTTTTTATTATCCTTTTAAACACTATTCTAAAATGTCTACAAATCAATTGATTTTTGTCAAAATCTACGCATTTCTTTGCTACATGGCTGCTCAACTTCCCTGGAAGTATGCTCTTGTATATCGAACCTACACAGACCAAACCGAAAACCTTGTACTGTTATATTTACTGTTATACTAGTTCACTATAAGTCACTAGTTATTTACAGTCTACAGACTCAGAAGGTTGCATGAATGATTTAGAGTAAAAAACATTCAATATACTTAACATAGAATCTCCCCTTGTGTCTCTTTATATCAAAAGTAACCTCTCAGAGAAAAATCTTACTAAATAGTAATAAATACTATAAACAGAAAGCTCAGGTACAAGAAGTTGTGTATTCCTTTTCCAAACTCTTAAAATATTTAGGATCCATAGATCAAAATAGAGTAACAAACTCTCAAAGACTCCCTAACATTCTAACCCTCAAGATGTAACTGTAAGTCCGTTGCAATACTTGAATCACAATGCTGTACTTCTGAGTAACAGAAGAGAATAACTTACTGGTGTGGATAACGGGAGAGTATAACAAACAACTAGTTTCTTTTAACTAGCAATAAGACTTGCATTTATATTGTTATTGGTGATATGGTTATTCTTGCAGGAGAAGATATCAAAAGACGCTTTTGCACACATTACTGTTGAAGATCCATGTCCAGCATCAGATCCAGATATTTGAGGTTTGTCTCAATAAACAACTGTATGGGAGCTAGACACTAATTCTTAAAGATTACTTTCAGCCAGAGGTATAATATATACAATAGCATCCCCTTTCAAATATACCCAATTAGATGAGTCATGTCCAAGGTATCCTTAGTTATTTTTTCTTCTTTCAATCTGGAATGGGATGATTTACCTAAGGACATGCAAGAACAAAATTATTCAAACCATGCTATTTATTTCCCCTATACATGTTATTAGATTTATACATTTATACTGAGGACTCATACCATAACTGATATTGATACTTAAACTACAGTTAAGTATATACAATACTACTTAATGCAACAATGTCACACAGCCTTGAGTCAATACAGTATCACTGTATTAACTGATCATCATATTATAAGGAATAACAACCTAATATCTCTAACTATATCATGGGATTTGACATTTCAGGGCATCAGTAGAAGCAGCAACACCCTTTCCACATCCATTAATAATTCTAAGAGGATTTTCTGAAAGAATTGTTAATCTGAAGCTCTACACATCATGACTGCAATTTGAGAGAAAAAGAAACCATCTCTGAAACAGCTGCATCTGTTTGATAAAGACAATGAAACTAAGTAATTCCCCAGCTACACATTCCTTGTCATGTTGATATGCAGCACTCTCATCATATATCATATATACATATTTACATGTTTCACAGCCAAACTGAGGCAGATCCTCATGAGTTCTATACAGGTGTACTGCTATAATCCTCAATACACATAGATTTATATTAAGTACGAAGACACAACATACACAGGCATTGAAACAGGTGAAGCTGTCTGGCTAAGCTACACATTAATCAATGAACAGAACAGAATACAACACAACAAAACAAAACAATGATGAACAAAGCTTAAATTGATAAGAAGACAACTTTTATGTTACACATTTTTACCTCAACTGATAAGAGTCAACGTAAGAAATCACTGTGTACACTTTGTTTTGAAGGGCTGTTTAATATCATAGTGTGACTAGGTTTGAACAAATTGCCAGTCCTTGACAGTTGTTGTATGGTCACTGATTCAATGGTCTGCTCCCCAGTGCGTTGTGATTGAAAATATGATGTGCCGTTGCCATGGACATCCAATGACTCCCTTGAGCAGTTGAATTGGCAAAACTGGATATCGGCAAAATACAAATGTCTTGTATAATAATAATAATTAAAATTCATTTCGAAGCTGTCAAACCGGTGGCTGTCCAATCTGGCAAGTTGTCAACATCAGTATAAAATCTCAGTCCCATCAATGACCAGTGCATTTATTTATCATCATGAAAATAGGCTGATGCATCCAAGAAAGCTATGCACATATTTTAGAGCAAAATTACTAAATTATTTTGTTAATTTCCTGAATTCACTAAGAAAGAATCATATACGAAAGTGTTTCATGGTGGTCCGTAAAGATGGACAGAAGGAATATGTAAAGACAACACACAAGACAACGTATAGACACACACAAAATACCTGATAATTAAAAAGATTTATAATACAAGCAATACCAGTAATGCGAGAACTTGTGGCTTCACCATAAGCATGTTGTATCAGTAATAAGTAGTTGCTCCCAAACATCATCACATGAGTAGTCTCCCCTGCCTCAAACTTGCACCCCAAGCTTCTCAAAATATGTAACATGTCTGGTGGTATGATGGAGAGTATTTACCTATCTGTGAGATATTTCTAAACAAAAGCACTTTGTCATTTAATCTATCTCATGAAATAAAGAATGATTAGTGTGCATTTTAATGCAGACTGTTAATTATTACTATAACTTACTGTGCCAAATTACCACTTGTGAGAGAGGTATATTGAGCACAATTTCAAGTGTTAGTAAATTTTGGATGACACTGTCATCTAAATTGTTTAACAATATAAGCAGAAAATGTTCACCTATAGAGTAGGAAGCATTTCAGGAAAAAAAAAATTGCAGCATGGTTGCATCAAACAGTGCCATGACATCACACAAGATGACAATTCATAGAAGTTGTGTGGTTTAAGGAAGATGCAGGGGTTTAAGAAAGATAAGGTGCCACTCAGATTCACCTCTGGATAGTTCGACTTTAATTCTGTAACTCTTGGCTTCATATACTGCCCTAAATCATGTCTAATTGTCTAATAAAACACTGTTTGGGTTCCACTGTAAACACCACTCCAGCAGACGTCCTCAATTCTTCAATACTTTGCAGAATGGACACCAAACGAACCGTTTCCTTGATAAGCTAGTAGAATCATATATACATTTGAACAAAATAGGAACTTTTCACAACAGGTCAGTTTGAGGCAGAAAAGCATCCACCCACATGATGATGGTATATACAGTTAGCTTGATGTTATACCCATCTCACACAATACACTACACTCACACTGTATATCATGGATGTCTTGTCCCAACATTACTGCACATATTTGAAGGGACATGTCTTTCAGAGTTCTCATCATATCTGTTCCCAAAAGTGTGGAGTGTAATTCTAGATAACTTTGAATATTTCTCCAAATGCATCATGATTTTTATGAACAAGAATGTATTGGGATAATCAATCTGGCAGAAGTATTTGATAGCATGAGCTATTAATCATATTGCAATATACATTTAGTAGAGGAAGATTATATCCTATGATGAGATTTGTACAAGTTTCATAGGATGCAAAGACATCAAGTCAATTCAATCATAACCATGGTAGTATACACATCAGCTTAAACTGTTCATGTAGGATTTTCTTTACTCAAGATTATGTTCAAACCAACAAAGTTCCACTTATGACAGTGTATGAAGTAAGCCAAAACCCAAGCCAGTCATCAGGGCTGGTAACTTCAAAATGTTACCCACCCAAAATGGATTTAACCAGACCAGACACCAAGATATGGTGAATTTACTAAGATTTGTGAACATCCAAAATATTTTTACCAGACCACTGAGCTGGCTTGCTGCAAACGTACGCAGCATGTCAGAAATCAAGCCCGTCTCTGGTGGTCAGACGGGCCTTATTTCATACATTGCCTATGAATACATTATTGCTTCTCAAATACTTCAAATTCAAATTCACATGAACAGTAAAATTGGGAGTCCCTTTAAATACCTGGTCCCCTAACCCTCACCTACTTAAAATCACAGGGGTTCGGATGAATCACAAAAAGCATTACTCAGATTGTCCAAGCACCTCCTGTTCACCCATGATGTACAGTGCCAGTGCAGCTGGTGTCTTCCTCTCTCCAAGTCTCCTGGTTTGTGTAGTGCTATTTACATGACTAGATACCTCCTATGTACACTACTAATGACTCAAACATGAATGGAATTTTTCCATTTATAATCACCTGTTGTAACAAAAACTGTTTCTAACAATCAACTGTTACTAATATGCTGTATTACTGGCAAACAAACTTACAGAAGCCTAGGCTAACTTTCCTGTTGAGATTTGCATCCATTAATTTAATCTGGATGGAAAGCACATACAGTATTTCCATGAGTACATTTACCAGTGATACTGATGTGTTTTGTGATGATGTATTTTGACTTGCTATGAATTCTGAGGAATGGAAAATGACTGGAAAATTATCATTATATTCTTTGCAACTCTGACATTTAATAAATCTTATACCATGGTTATTAAACACACTGGACCAAAAAAGTTAGGGATATTGGTACTTTTATGATTGATATTTTATCAGTGTGTCAGTGAGTAAATACATCATTATTAAAAACTTCAAAATTTTCATATATCCTTTAACTATTTTTGTCTGGTATATCTCAGTGAAGAACCAACCAACCATTTTATTTTTCAGGGCAATGGGAGCATCCTGAAATTTGGTCACATTTTTTTCAGTCAATGTTTCAAAGTGATTAAGTCAAACAGTTTTGCATGAACCAATAAGTTTAGAATAACATCCAGGAGAACAATTATTTTTGTGTGCAATACCTGACACAAAACAAGTAAGTGGTTGGTCATCAACTCTACTCTATTGTGTAGGTTATACTCCATGTTCTATATACAATGGTCCCAAGGTGTTACCTATGTTTCATGTTGTACAACCAAAAATGGAGTAACCCAATGCTAAGTGCTGTAATGATAAAATTGATATAATTGCTTCACATTATGAGTTTGATGTTGCTGTGAACAGCAATCAGGTCAGATCTTGAAATGGTTTCTAAATAAGGGTAGAAAGCAAAAGTGATGCAGGTCACAGACCACATTGGAGAACCCCACTTGTGGGGTATGCTGTTGACAGAATTATGTTGAATCTTGGAATCAAATCCACTGATATAGGACCTGTAAATAGGTCAAGATCTTGGTACTTCCAGTGATAAGCAAAGCTTTATGGCAATGGTGATAGCACTGTTACAAGGGAACTACATACTCGACACATGCTGTCTGACTCAGAATACTATGACATGCAACAGGCTACAAAACCACATGGACAATGTTGCTGTGCAGCCAATGACATATAACTCTTGGGTTGAACACTTGCTCCAGTTTGGTGAAGTTATATTTTTGGAACTGGTTCTTAAATACATGCACATCACCGGAAATCTATTACTGAAAGTAGTGCGTCACAAGGAATACCCTACTGATATCTGGGTTCCCCAAGGGACACAACTCTGCATAGCAAACTATGTCTCATCAGAGCATATCATATCTGACTGATGTGTATGATTACAGCATCCTAACTTGTCTAACTGAGGAACTGTACAGCATTGACTCGGGACCCTCCTCTTCTCGTTTTGTAGACCTTTCATCAGTGCTAAATCCACTCTCCTACCCAGAGTTCCATCAGAGACCATATAATAGATTATAATCTATTATATGGTCTCTGGTTTCATGCAGGCGGCCAGCCAGCATGGTACCTCTGTCACAGGCCCGAAAGACATGATAATTTATCACATCTTGCACAGTTCATTTAACATAATGTACACCTATCTAACTTTTACATTTTTTATGAGTCTACACATCTAATTAAACATAATTGTTAGAATGGGTTAGTTTCATTCAGCAAACATCCTAAAATGAGTAGCACTATTTCCATTTGTTTACATAGGTTGTATGGCTCCATGTCTTGTCATGGAAGCATAATGGAAAGCAAATGACCCAGCCCATTTCATATATAGATATGGATTGTCATAAACCTTACTGTCACAGCTGTAGAAGATTATTCATGTAACAATGTAAAAACTTATGATGAAGACCATGTCTAATCGCTTGTACTTGGCCAGTACCTTCATGCGCGTTTGTTTACAAACAACAGAAAAGATTATGCAAATTAGCCCATGGCAGTGATGTTATGCCAAGTCATCACTGTTCTGGAGTGTTCTGCTTAATCAAGAAGCAGGCTACAATATCTTGATCACAGCTAAACCAAGTCTGAGGCAGAATACCTGTGTGCCACCCAGGACAGCACTACAGGCTTCACTTCATTGACTCAAGCAAAGGACAATACATAGGAGTCTCTAGGGGTGATCACTGCATACATCTCATCTACTCCAATGCTAGTGATGAAATAGAACAAATGGGTTTGATACTGTCAGGTTGTATAAAACAACCAATCAGTTACATAGTTGCTGCCCAACTAAAAGTTCAAATGGCATAAATACCGATGTCACCAGTCATTCACTAATTTTACCGATATTGGACTAGCAGCTTTGAACTTTGAGTCATGAGACTGCAATATAGGTACACGTTAAATCCATAAAGTAGAAATCCTTGAATTATCTGACAAGATGACTAAGTCTCACATACGCCCAACATCCTACATTCACGAAATCACAAGGGGAAATGCAGGAAGTACATCTCATTATTTTCAGACGATTAGCTTATGTTTGCTTTCGGAATGGATATCCATGTTTCTTGTGCAAAGAAACTGTGGATTAAAGAAAATGGCAAAAGGACTGTAACACGTCATTAGTTCTAGTGACAATGCAGGACAGTTCCTGAGAACTGATGCCATCTAAGTTTGTTATCTATGAACTGCCACAATTATGCTGTTAACTGATGATCAATTGTTTCACCACTAAAAGGTTCAGCTACACTAGGATATGCTGTACTACACTGAGTCAAGGACACTATGAAAGATTGCTTCAATTCATTCACTCATTTTTCAATCATTTTGATTCATTTCACAGCATATCATTCTTCAATCATGCAATGCCCACGTGTGTCATCACAAATTCACCATTCTATACAGAATACTTTGTCTCAGTTCCATCAACCGTGAGCAAGACAACGGTTCTGTTGTCGATCCATACAAGTCTGACCAGTTTGAGGATGTTGGTGACAGGGGTGACTTGGCAAGGTGCGGTGGTGAACTGCCGAATACACTTGGTCTGTTGAGATCCAATACCGAACAGAGAGGACGAAGCCGTCTGAAACACAGCAGCTTAGACTAGAGGAAAGACTCAAATTATGCACATTGGTGATGCTAACCAGCCACAGGTAATCTGTTAACAATAGATCCCAAATAATCAGCTGTTAAAATATCCTTCAGCTGCCTTTGTTTCCATTCTATCCTCCAAAAAAATATAGCTCTTCATGTAAAACGTATCTTGTCTGAACTGAAATTTCTTTTGCAAAATGTCTGTAACGTATGCTGTATATTTGTATTACTTGTATATGGGTGAGAGGCTTTACATACAATAAATAGCTTTGACAAAACAACAATAATTATGAAGGCAAACTGGGAATCAGACATGTAGCAAGAGTGGTTTTTTTTTTAGCAATTTTACAAATTGTTCCTTCAAATCAACATAGTTCTTTGTTGAGAATACTAAAGTTTTGGTAAGGCAGATGTTTCCTACCTGCCAGAACTTGAGTTTACTGTCAACATGGGAGAATGTAGCCAGAAACTTGCCATCGGGGTTGACAGAGACGGCAATGATAGGACCGTGGTGGCCTGGGATGAGCTGGAAATAGTAGCACAAAATAATACAGTTTATCACATACACTCAAAAACATGGTATCAGTACCATATACACCAGACAGTGTAAATTAGATTAAGTCACCAAATAAAACTAGAACTGAATACAAAGACTGAATTTATTGTTATTATGCTAATACTTGTACAGCACGAATATCCTGTTCAGCTGCTCAAAGGTGATTTGCTTTTTCTTTCATCATTGGATTTCCATTTCAATGGCGCATCATATTTTCAATTTCAACTCCCTGGGGACCATACAACCCTACAACAAGCATGAATTATGTATTTCACAGCATACGATTCATCCTTTTGCACTGCAATATCTGGGACATTTGGTTGCCCTAACAACTTTCATAATAGTCTTCAAAGCCATCTTGTATAAAATAAGTATACCTATCAATTAATGAGTCTCAGTTTTAATATGGTACTAGGGCAAGGCACTGAAAAATATTGAGAATATAGGCAATATATAGGCAATATTGTCGCTCATAAAGCATCATATCCTACGGATGTATCAATCAATAACATCAAGATTTGTACATGGAAATTATAGACAGACAGACAGACAGACAGACAGACAGAAGACAGACAGACAGACAGACAGACAGACAGACAGACAGACAGACAGACAGTTTATTCAGTAAGGAGGCCACTGGTCCATAATACATGCAGATAATAGTTTACACCTTTCACGTGCGCATGTTTTAGGATGTATATATAGCGCTCATTTGTTCCTACATTTTATAATATTGTTAACGTGGTACAAAAACAAACCGATGCTATACATAACATCATAATGTTTGTTTTGGAGCAGATTTATCATAGTGTGTACAGTATAGGGTTCTTGTATATATTTAGCAATGTATTTAGCTCTTAAACCTTTATAACAACTACACATAAATATGACATACCATTCGTTTTCAACATAGTCCAACCCTTTTGATATACAGTACATACAGAGTCTGTCTCTGGGTTCAATATTTCCATATCTACCAGTTTCTATTGCTATCTTAAAGTTGCTACGTCTAAATCTTGATAAGGTCACCCTTAGATACATTGGAATGTCAGAACACAAATATTTTTCAACATTCAACAAAGACTTATAGTGCTTATAATAAAAGCATTTCGGAGAATCCTGTATTGATGAGTACCATGACTGTTTTAGGTTATCCTTTAATCTTTGTTTAAATTATGCAAATTATGTTCATTTGCATCCTTTTCTCGCCTACCTGACACTTGGCATGTTGCTTCATCTCGTACAAAGCCAGGCCTCCGTTCTTGGCCCCCACCCAGATCCTCTTGGTTTGTCCACAGTAGGATACCATACTGAACCTATAATATCAAGATATTACTTGAATAAAAATGTTGTTGAACCCAGCAGTATTTGCTATATAACTATTGCCTGTAAATGACAGGATAATGGCCTAGCAATTGATGGATAGTATTAACAATGTCACAGACAATCCACCAAGTCACCCAATACAGTCAAGTCAATGCTCAACTTCACTGTCGACATTGTTTTAAGTCTTTTAGTTCATTAGGGTTATTTTTGACAATGCAAATCAATGGTAGAAACAAACCATGAAAGTCAGAGGGCCAGTATTGATGAACATATTTTCATGTATCTGGGGTCACTGAATTCAAATATTATAGCAGAGTATTTAAGGACCCCCACCTGTCCCTCCCTGCATGCCCATCCTACCTGACCCTCCCTACATGCTCCGTTGTTCCATAAGCTCGACATGAGAATTACTGGGGTGTCTGAGGGTGGTGATTGGGAGGACTTGACATTATGAGCCAGGATAAGCATAAAATATCAATTTTTATTTAAAAAATTACATATTTTTCCTTATCATGACTCATGCTTATATTGCTTACAAAATCCAACAGAAACGGTGATGAGCCAGGCCACGCTGGATTCTGCTGGTGCCTACTGCTGGTGCCTAATGCAACTGCATGTCAAGATTTCCAATCAAGACCAGTTGCGACTCTTTTTCATGTACAAGTATCTCCATTATGAGTACAGGGTCATAATCATTTATGCTAGTCTGTTCGAGATGTGCGCATGGATTTTCAACCATTATACCCCACAGAGTGTCTTGGTCTCAACAAGTCACTTGATAAAGAGTGAGATTACTAGCTAACTATGGCAACTCATGATGTCCTCATCATGGAGTTGTGACCCTTCGTCATGTACAAGTAACTCTTTTACAAGCACAGGGTCAACAGCAATCATGACAAAAATGGGGTGAGTGAAACTCAGTGCCTTTGTGGAGGCATTAGTTGTTGTGGTACAAGTGGCCCATACTTGTAAGTGAGTTATTTCCATGTAGAGTGGGTGCCAATGCCAAGGCTCTTACTTCATGTGGATTGGAGGCTCGTGCAGGTTCAAATCCTGCCGCTTTGTAGGCATTCAGTATAACGGTTCTCATCCATACTGAGATAGTGTTGCAGGAATTTTACATAGGTGTCTCAGTAGATAGTGTGGTGAACAGGCGCTAGAACTTTGTCTCCTTGGCTTAGTTCGCTGTCAATGTTCTGACAGGGCATTAATGATAAATCCTTATGTGGCCTCAGGACTGTAGATAATGTAGCGGTGCAGAATTGTTGTGGTTGTTGGTTTTTGGTGATAAATCCCATCACAGTCCTTGGTGTGCACTCCCATGATGATTCTTGTCAAATCGTGTAAAATTGAAGTCCAGAGCATGTATTTCTGAAATCCCTGCTGCCATTGTTGGGGCAAGTAGAAATGGCATTTTCTGTGTCAACGGTTTGAAGGATGTCCGATCTAGAGGCTTGTAAATATCAGTGGTGAGATGTTGGAGTAGAACATTCATGTCCCAAACTGGTGCCTTAAATCTGCTTTGTTGGTCTTCTAGCTTGAACGAGTGTTATAGGGCAAGTAATTCTGGCATGCTGGTCAGCTAGATCCCAAATCTCATAGTTACGATGAAGCTGAGTGCCGCTAAGAAGGTCGATAGTGTAGAACCTTTCTGTCCTCTAGTATGCTGTAGGTGGTATAAATAGTCCACTACTTGAGGATGTGTGGTTTCCGATGCAATGAAGCCTTTCCACTTGGTATATGATTCAAATCGCATCCATTTATCATTGCATAAGGTGTCAGTAGATCTACGTAGCGCCTAGGTGATCGCCTTCACGGCTCTAGCAGAATGCCCTTGATGTTTCAAGTATTTCAAGTTTCATGTATGGATTAGATACAATCCATACATGAAGTCGGAATGATGTCTGATTGCTGTGTGAACAGATGAGCAGGTACTTCCACTAAGGCAGACTCAATGATAGTTGTCCTAGTTCTTAGATGAGTACTGGGAATAATTCTCTCACTGGCCAGAAGGCGCGACCAAAGTCAGTTGCAGCATCGTTGTCTATTCTATCTTTCCAGTGACTTTCGGTAGTAAGACTGTAGGCGGGAACGTGTAAGCATTCCTTCCTTCCCATGAGATGCTGAAAGCGACTGTTGTCCATGCAAAAGGATCCGGTATTGAAGATACAAATGTTGGTATCTGTTAAACCTGGTGCAGTGATCCGAATGTATGACTGATGAGTCAAAATGACTCCTGATGTATCCACTCTGTTGAGAGGACATGATACAACATCTGCCATGATGATCCATGCACCTGGGATGTGGCATGCCTTTATGTAGAGATTCTAGTCATCCACGATGTCGAAGAGTTGAAAGTTAGCTGTATCAGCATGCGAGATCATGCTGAACCTTGTTTATGTGGAACACTACTTTGGAGTTGTCAGTGTAGACCATCATTAGTTTGTTCCTTACTGCTGTTGACCAGTGTCGTACTACGTGGATTACAATTTTCATCTTCAGATGGTTGTTATGCAGAGTGCTGTTTGTTGCTCACCCAAATTCCTGCAGCGACCTTGTTGTCCTGGTGGGCATCCCAATCTGGTAATGACGCATCTACGTAGAGATGACTTTTGTATTTCAGCTCTGTAAAGTAAGTCTTTGTGCAATGATGTAATGGGCGTAGTTGTAGTCTTCCCCTTCAGGCCAAATGCTGTGCTGATGTGACTTCATCAACAATCTTCTGGTAATGCAGTACTCTCCTGTGAACGCCATACACGTTGCTGCAGGAATGTTTCAATCAGCTGAATATACATGGTGACAGTCGCTGAGGTAGTACGAACAGGTACATGCTTCATCTGTAATGAAGATGTTGGTACCGGAATCCATTCATCTTCAGATCGTCAACACTGTAAATTGTGAGCGAGCTGTCCTGCATGTGAAGTCTATTTATAGTTATGGCAAGAAAAGGCCATCTGTTGCTGCAATTCTCCAGCTAAACAACGTCCAATCTGCTGTAAGAAGACCTCTTGCCTCGAGAAAACATTCAAATGCTGCTGTAGACTGCTATCTGGGTTGTAAATAACGTCTTTCCAACGATGGAAGGGTTGTTTACATCTGTAGATGATTTCCTGACACAAGAACACTAGCATTCTGCGCAGGGCATTGTTCTGACCAATCAGATTCCAGATGTGACGTCAACAGTGTTGCATCCAAATGATTATTGTGAAATCTTGTGCAGTCAGTGATTCTCTCACTAGCATTCACGCTTGTCTCAGATACACGAGTGAGCATATGTATAAATGACTGATAGGAGACTGTGAAACCTTCCGCTGCTTAATTACTGACAAAAGTAAACTGTTCTCAAGGTCATTGTGTCAGTGTTCTTCAAATGAAGATAATACTGTCTTACACAGATGTTGTGAAGCAAGTTCCACACTTCCCCAGGTTGGTACAGGTTGACCGTAGTAATGGAGTTCTATGAAGTGTCGAATTAATCTTGCTGAATTCCTCACTGCTGGTGCATGATGACCTGATGTTAGTGCCAGATGCTTGGAGATCAATTGTTGATCCTTCTTCGAATGAAGTAGAGTAGATATGATCACCTGGTCTTCTTCAAAGTTAGAAACTTCTGGCGTTAAACGGCGAATGTTAGGATGCTAATTCTGCATGCGTTGGTCTAGTAGAATAGCTCGCATTCCCAAAATGCGATCGCACATTCAAGTGTGTATGCTCCTGTGAAGAATGAAGATCAGTGATTATGGTGATGACGACCCTGTATCTCAAGCCATAGTGTTCAGATGAAGCATTCTGGGGAACCCTTCCTCCAACCATCTCGCCAGGCGATGGAGGAGAGAGTAAAACAGGGCTGGTCATATGACCGATGTGGCGGGAAATGGGGAGGCTTCCTCTGTATGAGTGTATTATGCACCAGCTTTAAAAGAAAGAGAACTTCCAGAGACTTCAAGTGTTCATCTATCTTTGCATAAAGGGAGGATATAAGCATAATAAGCATGAGTCAGGAGAGGGGAAAATTTATACAAACCTGTAGAGGTTATGAATTCTTTGAAGAATGTCCTCCTTGGGGTACATATAAGCATTTTTATGTCCATTAAAAATCCCTACGACAGTTGTAACTATTTTGATAATAAAATATTTACAAAACAAAAAACTCGTTTTTGTCTTGTGGGACCACCTTTACAGGGCCCCCCAGGCCCCCTACAGCCAAGAGCAGGTAACTCTGGCCGTCTACCTCGCACCTCACTTTTCATGCTGAACGTATCAGACAGAATGAGGGGAGGCGGGTGGCCGTACCCCAAGGAGGACATTCTTCAAAGAATTCATAACCTCTACAGGTTTGTATAATTCTTTTTCAGAAGAAGTCCTCCTTGGGGTACATATAAGCATTAAACAGACTCCCGAAGAGAAGCAATTGGGAGTGGTATTCTGTCTGACAGCAACAGTCCATTCGATCGAAGTGCAAATCTACAATCACACGGAAATAGAAAAGGCACCGACCTGGTCACCTGACCGCTGATGTCAATCAAGGCGGGGGCGTGACAAAGCTGAGGACCCGCTTGTCAAAGCTTACATGCCCATTGGCTAGAATTTGGGAAATCCCAAATGAGAAACCCCGCCCACCCAAATCAAAGTTTGGAGACCTGGACGTACGGGACACTCGCCAAACTGAACCTTGTCCATACCGCACTAGCAAGCTAAGCAGGGAAATGGAAAGGAAAGTAAGGCACCCAGCCAAAGAGGGCGGGACTAAGAAACCATCACCAAATATCACCGCCGATAAAATGGGAATGGATAGTTACCCAACACCGAGTGCAAACAGATATAGTTATCAAACAAAGCTTAATCAGCTTGAGCAGAACTATTCTGTCTGACTGACCGAACCGAGCACACTCTCGTGAGTGTCTGTTCAGTTGGTAATGACGGTTCTGACGTGGCCACTGCTCTCACTGAGTGAGCTGACAACCCCTTTTTGGGGAGATAAGCCTTTAGGTATATAGACCTTGCAGCCTGCGTATCAGTCGGATAGCCAGCCATTCCGCCACCACAACAGCAAAATAGCTGTTTCTCCGTACGGAGCAAGGCTATTCTCTTAAAATAACTTTAAGAGGTTTCATAACGTCTAATACACGAACCTTACGGTATGTATTATCAGACGACGCAGGCAGCATGCACCCAGTTAGATCGATAGGCGCGGTCATTCGAAGCGAATGATCGAATTTTTTTGGGCGGTATGAATCCGGTAAGCGAATGCTAACCCGATCCTTATGGAACATAGTAAGATCCGGGTCTGAAAACATGAC
Source organism: Haliotis asinina (assembly GCF_037392515.1). Classification (NCBI taxonomy): domain Eukaryota; kingdom Metazoa; phylum Mollusca; class Gastropoda; order Lepetellida; family Haliotidae; genus Haliotis; species Haliotis asinina. Next base: position 17,187,595 of record NC_090291.1, read on the forward strand.
GTGTAAGTCGCTTACACGTCTACCAGACGTAACCGCCACTAAAAAGTCGTTTTCCAACTTAACAGTTGTAACGACGGGTTGGCCAAGTCATAAACGAGAGGAGTGGGTAACCATTCCAATACTCGAGACAAATTTCACGACCGGACGCAGTCTGTCCACGCCTGCAAGAAAACGCTGTACCCGGGGGTATTGTCCCAACAAGGCACCCTCAACGGGTATGTGGAAGGCTGAAATAGCCAGGGAGTAGCCTCGAATCGTAGAAGCGGCTAAGCCAGATTCTAAACGAGACGGTAAGAACTCCAATACTTCAACTACAGTCGAAGAAAAGGGATCGAGAATCCCTCTATTTCCACACCAGCGCGCATAACAGGCTCACCTATCCTCACACTGTACATTTGTGGAATCCGTCCACGAAGCCAGAATTGTGTCTGCAACTGATGCAGGAATTCCGCTCTTTTGGAGACGATTCCGGACAGTGGCCAGACCACCCACTGAATCCTGGGGATTGGGGTGAGGCTGGCCGTCCTGGGATAGTAGGTTCGGTCGCCGCGGTAATAGTACCGGCGGCTACACTAGCGACCTGAGTATTACCGGAAACCAGCGTTGAGACGGCCACAGAGGTGCGAGAAGCACTAGTAGCCGCGCTGGTTGGGTGGCAAGCTGAGACAGAACTTTGGAAATCAGGGGAATTGGCGTAAACGCCGACACCACCCTGTCCGTCCAGTCCCGCTGGAAGGCGTCGGCGGCAATCGCTCTCGGATCAGGAATCCGCGAACAAAAACCCCGGAATCTAGTTCGTCACTCCAGAGGCAAACAGATCCACCTAGAACGACCCCGACAACTGGGAGATAATCCCGAATATCTCCCGATCGAGCAACCACTCGTGGGGAGCCAGAACACGTCGTGAGAGCGCATCTGCACGCACGTTGTCGACCCCTGGGAGATACACAGGCATAACCCGTATGCTGAACTGATCGCACCATAGTAGAAAACTGCCACGCCTCCTGAAGGAGCGACGGAGACACAGTGCCGCCCTGCTTCAGAATGTAGGACATCGCCGTCTGGTTGTCCATCTCTAGACAAACCACTCGGCTTCGAACCTGATCCACGAAGCGTTCGAACACCAACGTCACAGCTCTCAACTCTAACACATTGATGTGCAAGGTCGCCTCTTGGTCGGACAATAGTCCCGACATCGCGAGGTCGCCCAGGACGCATCCCCCCCAACCCTGTGAGGGAGGCATCCGTCTGAACTGTGAGCGACGGTACCGGGGTCATCAGAGGTAAACCTTTGAATAGATTCCCGGTATCTGTCCACCACCGCAAGTGACGTATCAACCACTGGGGAATAGCCAGATTCTTCTCGTAGCTCTCCGAGTGGGACCACTGTTGTGCTAACGCCTGCTGAATGGAACGCATTCTCCGACGTGCACGCCAGACTATGTCCACCGTCGCCGCCATGTTGCCTAGCAACTGAAGCCACGTCCGTGCTGAGGCAATATGGGACTGAAGGAACCTTAACACTATGCCCTGTACCTTAAAAATGCGCTCTTGGGACAGAGAAACCACCCCTCGGGTTGTCTCGAACCTCGCCCCTAAGAAAACCAGATCCTGCCTCGGCACCAATTGATTTTTAAGATAGATAACCCAACCTAGTCTGGTGAGAATATCCATCACCTGCTGTGTGGATTCTCGACTTAGGTGTTGGGAGAGCGCTCTGAGGATCCAGTCGTCCAGGTACGGGAAACAAAAGTTGCCCTGCGCCCTGGCGACCTGAACTGGTACTAGCATGAGTTTGGTGAACACCCTTGGCGCCGTGGAGATGCCGAAGGGGAGCACGCGAAACTGATAACAAACCCCGTCGAAGGAAAACCGAAGGTATTTCCTGAACTCGGGATGCATCGGTACATGGAGGTATGCGTCTTTGAGGTCGATTGACGTAAGTCAATCCCCTGCCTCTACAGACGAGATCACTAACCTCAGTGTCTCCATCTTGAAAGACGGCACCTCTATCAAGTTGTTCAAACCCTTGAGATTTAGAATGGGTCTGAACCCTCCGTTCTTTTCGGTTACCAGGAAATAAGTGGAGTAAAACCCCATAGTCTCCTGTCCTGATGGAACCATCTCTATAGTTGCCTTGTCCAGTAAAGACTGAATTTCGGCACGGAGGATTGCCACCTTTTCCGGCGACTTCGGCACCGGAGTGCAGCGAATCCCGGCAAAAGGAGTAAGCTCTCGCTTCCACTGTGGCGTGTGGCCATCCCTGAGTAATAACGGGAGGCGACCACCCACAGGAATTTCGGGTAGAAGGCAAAGTGTCCCGGCCGACGGCAGAGATTGCCGCTTGCAACGGGACAACTGAGGGCTCCGGAGGTACTCCCTTTACCCCTGCCCTTGCTCTTTCGTGCCTGTAGTGGAGCAGTCCACTTCGGCGCATCCTTAGACTGAGTCGCAGGATAGCTTGAGCTGAGGACCGAAGGCCGCGAGCGAGAGGTGGAGGGTTGTTCAAGAAAAGACTTAAGAGTCCTTGAATTGACTAACGGCCTCCGCAGCCTCACTAACACCCGTCAAAGCCCCCGGGAACAGGGTCAAGCCCAGTCGGAAAGGCAGAGACAGCAGTGCCTGCTGTGTAGCCGGTGAATACCTGGCGACAGCCATAACCTACGAAGGCCAATCACAGCATACATCATCTGACTCGTGAACGCATTGAGTCGCGCGTCAAATGTGAATGCACCTCCGTAAGTTGCCGCTCTAACGTGGACGAGGAAAAATCCTCGTCCCCGTCCTCCTGCGACACCACCTGCCTCTGCAAGACAGAGGTAGGCTGAGTGCACCGCAACCTTAAGTTGCTGCACGGCGTTCCGATATTGCTCCTCAAAGGAGCGGAAACCGAGCGCAACACCTGGTTCGATGAGGTACAAAGCGGCAAGCGGCGACCCTGACAAGCCGACGCCTGGCAGTGGCCAGACGACCCCCCAAGCGCGATCGAGGCGTACACGCACTCGTCGACAACGGGAGGGTCAAATAGCGCATCGTCCCCCATCAAGTAGCCGGTCAAGCTCTGGGAGATCGAACCGCGAACGGCTACCCTACAGGAGCGGATTAATTACCTCACTGGGGAGTGAAGGTAAAATAGGCAATTGAGCCTCAGCCACCCTACACGGAGCAAACGCTTCCCCAAGAAGACGAAACTCCGCGGGATCGGGGGTGTCCGCAGGGACGACCACCTGCGGCACAGCCCCTTGATCTCGGCTACCCTGCACGGAGTAAACACTTCCCAGGAAGACGAAACTCCGTGGAATCGGGTCAGTGCTACCGCGATCCATTCGCGTACCTGCCCCGGGGACGAACGGAGCGAAAAGCTCCGAATCGGCCTCCGTCGGTTCGCCGAAAAAGGAAGGCGTCGAGACCTCGTGAGATCGACCGCCGAAGTAGGGACCCCGATGCACTGAGCGGAACCGATGCAGGCGGCAAAGCCGGTGCTCGAACCGCCAGTTTGGTTGCCGGTAACCCCGACGCACAAGGGACCCGTCAACAAGGACAACAGACCCAGCTGAGCCGAGATGTCCGAGTCGGCCTACCCCTGGCTCATTGAAGAACCAGGGTGTCGAGACCCTGTGGGGTCGGCTGCCGAAGCAGGGACACCCGATGCACTGAGCGGAACCGAGGCAGGCGGCAAAGCCGGTGCTCGAGAACCACCAGTTAGGTTGCCGGTAACCCCGACGCACAAGGGACCCGTCAACAAGGACAACAGACCCAAAAGAGCCGAGATGTCCGAGTCGGCCTACCCCTGGCTCATTGAAGAACCAGGGTGTCGAGACCCTGTGGGGTCGGCTGCCGAAGCAGGGACACCCGATGCACTGAGCGGAACCGAGGCAGGCGGCAAAGCCGGTGCTCGAGAACCACCAGTTAGGTTGCCGGTGACCAACGGTACGAGACCCGATGGACCGGCGCCGGCAAGCGGAATTGCACCCGAGCCGGTGCTCGGTGCAAAACCCCTAGAGCCAGCTGGGAAAACGACACCAGAGCCGTAGCTTGGATCTGAGATTCCCACAGGGACAGCACCCGTGCCTGAGCCTAGACCCAAGACTTGGGTGCACCCCGAAACTGTAACAATCAGAACCAACTAATGGTAACTGATGTACAGAAAACATACGCAATTGAACACACAATATGCAAAATATAAACGCACGGGCGATAATAAATTGCCAAAATACATTAACCCAGCTAAACAAGAAAGTATAAGCGGATAAATGCAATAACAAGTGTGCACACACAAGTGCGTAATGCAATGAAAAAGACGAAAAGTCTTAAAAACCAACATCCCCATTTTGACTGAAACAAGAACAAATGGGTTAAGACATCTTAGCATGTAAAACATACTAATAAGAAACACGTAGGAATAAGTGAGACGCAAGCGAAACACTTCCCGCACTATAAAGACCGCCATCTTGCCTGCCAAATGACAGGAAGATAGGACCCGACCGGCAAAGTTACAACAATATATGAATGAAAATTTCAGCCAAGAAATTCCAACTAACGCCCGTGCGAAAGAAAAGGAACCATACATACAGTAGCTGACTCTTTCTCACTCATAATTCCGTAGGCAGATAGCACAAAAACTATCTAAATGGACCACACACGTCTTTCTAGTCGAACGACAGCATGAAAAGTGAGGTGCGAGGTAGACGGCCAGAGTTACCTGCTCTTGGCTGTAGGGGGCCTGGGGGGCCCTGTAAAGGTGGTCCCACAAGACAAAAACGAGTTTTTTGTTTTGTAAATATTTTATTATCAAAATAGTTACAACTGTCGTAGGGATTTTTAATGGACATAAAAATGCTTATATGTACCCCAAGGAGGACTTCTTCTGAAAAAGAATATAAATGTTGATTGTAACAAATAAACCCATGTAAATTGAAAAGGAGCCCCTAGAAGCCCAGAGATTCCAATTCCTGAACATAAGAAAATCTACACTTGCTTTTTTTAGGGCTTTAGAACTGCAGGGAGGGCTCAGAAGTAGGGGAAATAATGTGGTTCACAGACTGTGAGAGAGACTAATAAAATTGTACTTCCTTATTTCCTTGCCCCACCTACCTGCATATTGCCGGGAAGAGTTCTTGCAAGCCCTTGGCCTTCAGCTGGCTTATTTCCAGACAATGCATTGTCACATCCATCACCTGGAAAACACAGCATTGTACAGGACCTCAGACAAGATATCTCCACTTTCATCATCCTAAACAATCTACTGATCCTTCACAAAAGTCTAGGGCCCAGAGTTGTGAAGCTTTTTCAGCGCTAGGACAGTCATAAGTGCCATACATTAACAGTAACTTACGACTATCACAGTGCTAAGAGGGCCTACAAAATCTAGGCGGAGGACTTGATAGCAAAACACTGATAACAAATAAAAAGATTAATAATACCAAAAGTGTGTCAATTATAATCTTATAATGTCACTTTTTCAACAAACGTGAACTTCCAATATCCAATCAGGATATCAATACCATTGAGACTGATTATATTATATTTAGAGGAAGGGAGAGGAAAAGCATCTGAAAAGTCTATGTGTCTTTTAAATGGTAGCCCTATACTTACTTCACAAATGAGATCAGCTACATCATTAGGCATTTTTTCGACCAGCAGCTCAATAACATGAAGGATCTCTTGCTTAGCTCGGACTAGCACTGAGTTGAGGATCTGTGCATGTTGAGACTGGGTGTTCTGTGCCAGAGCATTATATCGCGCTACCTCTTTGGCCATGGTGATTATAAGCGCTGGGGGTCGGGCCGTTGCTATCAGCGACAAAGCATGACGGGCAGATCTGCAAGCATCTGCTGCCGGGGTTAGAGGGAGCCCATAGGTCATGCTGCAAACAGAGGCAGCAGAACTCATATCATATCTTGAACAATAAAGTCAGTGTGTTAGATGGCTCACGTTGGGTGATTAGGTGCCTGACTCAAGGGTGCAGGTTTGAGTCCTGCATGAGTACTAAAATCTCCACTAAGAAAGTGTAATCTCAGCCATAACATACATTACAGCTTACTTTCTAAATTTTTCATCGTGGATTCATACTTTACTTTACGCCATAGTATATGATAGTGTGTCTTAAAATTCAGCACATAAATCATTAAGAAAACAGCGTAAACAATTCTTCTTAATTTCCTCTTGTTCTTGTGCTGCCAACAGTGTTTCAGAGGTAAGCTCCCAATAGCGATACATTGGTGAGTAGCAATAAGGAGGATACATCAATTTGCAAAGATGTGCATTGTTCATTGCTTGAAAGTTAAAGTCTACCTGTTGCCAGCATTTGTTCAGTAAGTGAGAGAGTATGGGTTATGCTGTTTTTGGCATGACAGGGCAGAACAGAAATGAATGGGCTTCATATTTTGTGCCCATAAGGGGACCTGAATCTGGGTCTTCTGCGTTGCAAGCCAATGCTTTCATTGCTAGGCCACCCCAAGGCTTGCATTTGTTCAGTAAATAAATACAAGCAAATTTATTTGGATACACTGAATGAAGAGACTACATTGATTGTTTAAACTTCACAAGCATCCTATTACTTCAATACCACTATACCCCAGAATTGATGTGTTATTTGCAACAAAAAAACTTGTAGACAGTAGCTGGATACAGTAAAGTTTCAGATTACTAATACTAATAAACTGTAAAATATAGCAGTACTTGAAATGGAACTTCAGATGCCATCATTAATGGTGCCGAACATATCCAACACTTATACATGCTGCACAGAATTAACGCTTCTTGTAACCAACTAGTATCTATCTGGTCAATGGACAAACTGGTTTGAGAGAATTTTTCATATGTTTGTTTTCTAACATTGTACTCAGCAGTTTTCACTGCTATATGATGGTGGTCTGAAAATAATCAAGTCTGGACCAGACAATCTAGTGACTGACATCATGAGCATTGATTTACATAACTGGGACAAATTGACGCGTCAACCAAGTTGGCAAGTCAGACCACCGGATCCCACTGTCACCTTTTACTACAAGAATGGGTTGAGGAAGACCAATTCCAAACCAGGTCTTAACAGGTAATGTCACATCCAAGTATACACTGATCTCAAAAGTATGAAGTATAAAGTGTTAAGAAGGATGACAGTCTGAGATACAAGACACTCATCTGTAGTTCCAGTTTGGTATAACGTTCGATAATAATCACTGTAACTGATCACAAAATACTACAAAATTGTTAACAAATGTACTGTTTTGGGCAGCTCCTAATACATGTTTAATGAGATTCAGGCTGTAAACAGCAAAAGGTGTTCATACGAGTGAATGCAGGTGATGATGTGAGACTCACCTGGGCAGAAGCCTGTCTGCATCCACACACAGCTCAAGCAGCCCCAGCAGCACAGAGGACACATCCAGGTATGGTTCCCATACAGTGAAGCCCCTACCCAACAGGTCAATAGCTGCACGGCGGATAGGGGTGTTGGCAGGTAGGCGGGGACTGGGAGGCGTCAGTAGCAGGAATGTTAGAGCCTTGCCTGCAAGGTGAACATAGACATAAGGGTAAGAAAGTCTTCTTTTCAACAGTAACAATCTGGTGAAGAACTCCTATGACAGGGATAAAATATTCAGAGACGTCTATTCTCTAATGGTGGATGGATGAATGAACACTATTATCTGATCACTTAGCTTGACAGAATTCACCAACACAAATTATTTTGAAGCAAGAAAATTCTGAGCAAGACTCCTAACCTGACACTTTTATGATGCCATACTCACTAGTGTGTCTGGAGAGGTTGTAGTTCGTGAGACTGAATCCTTCTTGGACATTCCTTTTGCCCTTTTTGATCTCCTCCACCTTCCTCCGATTGGGTTCTATCTCATGCCCAAACTCTGCTCCAATCACACCTAACATGACAATAGCAGTTGCCTGCTTTCGCCGACTTTCAAATGACACTGATACTTTGTGGGCAGGAGAATCACCTGTAAGAAATGTGTATTCATATATTTATACTTACATTTTTCTAACTTATCGTAATTTCAACTGATAGAGATTTAAAAGTAGTTTCCTGTTCCATAAAAATAAATCATGGATTAATGAACAGTGGGGCAAATATACTTGCTACTCAATACTACCTTTTTGAATGATTATTAACCTGTAGGCCAGGCAAGTACATTATGTCTAGAATAGAAGATATCATCTTGACTAAAGATTGCTGATGCAACCACTTCTGGGACTATAGTATGACCAATTTATTTTGTTGTAGTAGGAGTAAGTGAGATAAAACGTACATAACATCAGCAATATCAAACCCACACAGCAATAGAGGGAGTGAGTTTTATGCTGCTTTTAGCAGTATGCCAGCAATATCACGTCAGGGGACACCAGAAATGGGCTTCGCAAAGTGTACCCATTTGGGGAATTGACCTCAGATCTTCAGCATGATGTGCAGAAAGTTTAACCATTAGGTTACCCCACTGCTCCATATAGCAGCTGAACCACGGTTGAAAATTAATGAAGGCACACATTTCCCGTTGGAAATTTCCTTATGGATCATTTTGCTGGACCTGAAGAAAACAACAATGAATTCCTAATCTTTATTCACTGTCCTATATTTGATTAGTCTTAGAGAATAAGAATTCAGGGACAGATGGGGAAACCCCAGCATGTTGATTACTTCCTCTTTGCTGATGACTATTCAGGTACAGAAAGTTCTCGCTCACCTGCCAGCATCTGTTCATCATCCTCATCTTCCTCGTCGTCCTCCCCACGTTGGGGGTCACTCAGCAGGCTGTGCTGGGGGTCCACATAAGTGGGCAGGTATGGAGACCATTCATCTATAATTGCTTTCCTCCCTTCGGGACCAATCCGACGCAACTCTGCCAACAGGAGAGCCTGGGCTGCCTCTCTTATCTGTCACAGATAACATCAACACAGTCACAAAGACAGCACATATAGTGCTGCCACACATTTATGCTTCCTTTGTATCCATCCCTTACGTTATGTCTACTGCTGCTTTCAACAGCTTGAATATTCTCGTTTCCTGACTGAAAAATGCATTTTGATGTGTATTTAATGATTTCAATTCATCATGGTTTTAGCACCACTGACATCAGCCAGATATCTGGAAAATTTAATTAAGCTGAAATTCTGTTCAGCTTGATGCATACACTGTGTAATTAATCATGTAGATTGAATCTTTAGCTGACAATTTCTATACACATTGGAAAGACACTTTAACATAAAAAAAAAACGGTGTTCAGTTATTGAAATGTATTTCTTTGAAACAGAAAATACATTATGAACAAAAAAAAAATATAAATAATAGGAACATAAATTATCTTTCTTTTCATAAAGACTACTGTTTGGAAACACAATATACAACTAAAGTATTGAGCTAAGGAATATGCTGAGGTTCAACAAAGCAGGACCAGCTTGGTACCCGAGAGTAAAGTGTTCACCTCTAGACAGCGATCCTGCCATCTGCGAGCCAGCATCTCCAGCTGTGGAGACTGATAGTGAGCTGGACCGACCAGCTCAGGCAGCAGCACACAGTGCAGAGCTGCTAGCAGACTCCAACCCTGCTTTATCTGGGCCTGCAGGATGCCGACACTGTCCTCATCCTCACTACCTGCATCACTGTCGGTCTCATTCATGATGATGCCATGGTGACTGGTGAAGGAACCAGTGCCTTTCCTGCTACATCAAAAAATATCATTTGGTTGCATAAATAAAGAGATAGTCTAAGTTAAAGGTGTAGCCATGGAAATTTTCATAACATCAGGTTGTCACATAGAACATGAACACAGGGCCTACATATGAACAAAATTTGGAGAAGAAATATTATCTGCTTTCAAACATTTTGCTCCAGCAATGAAATCTTGTATGTCTGATAGAGATGAATGGTATCCATTGCAATACCCATACAAAACATAAATGAATAAACTGCTAAAGAACTGCAGCTTGGTGGCTATAAAATCACAGGACAACAGAGCAAAAGAAACTTCAATCTAACCATTCTTGTATGATTACACACAAAAACAAGACAACTGGTTAACTTCCATTTTTGAAGTTTTTAAGACAAAGGGCTAACGTGCAGCCTTAATGCTTGGCACTAACCTTCTTGATCTGCTTTGTTTGCCAAAGATAAAGCTGGCATGACTCATCCCCATCAGTGTGTTGGCAACTGAGATTACACTGAGAAGGTGCTGAGTGGTCACACCACTGGAGATCTTCCATCTAGCCTTGGCAGAGAAGATCCTGGTCTCTTCCTTTAGGGCTGACACAGGTGGCCTGCTCTCCACCTTCGGCTCTTCACAAGCTGAGCCTTGTCGAGGATCACTTTCCATATCCCCATCACTGAACAGTAGGTGTTCCACATCAAATGGGACACTGCCAGATCTCTGTGCAAGCAGTGTCTTTTTACTGGAATCATCAGCAGTACCTTTATCCATCCCCTTCATAGCTGCAGTCCGAGCCTGATCAGCAAGAGTTGCCTTTCCAATGTCGCCGCTGATGCCTACTAACTCCTCCTGGCAGACCCGCTTGTGCCATCCAGGCAGCATCAGGGACATGTGACCCTGGCGAGACAGCAGGCCAAATGATATAGGGCACTGAGGTTTCAGCAGGCCCAGTTTGTTAACACACAGTCTGTCAAGATCTGGATCCAGGCCCCATGCATGAAGACATGACATGAAGAACTGAGCGATCTCCAGGGTGAGGTTGTCATTAACAATAAGGCCATCAGGCTTGGTGTTACTTCGCCTTGACGGAGTTGAACTCAGTCTTGTGGGAGTTAAACGGCCACCTGTTGGTGTAGGAACTAATCCAGCTGTCTCAGCCTTAGCTTGTATCTTCTGACCAACATTTTCTGCCTTTTCTTTAGCCTTGGCTATGAAACCTGTGGACATTGATTACAACTGTTGGTGTGGAATTCAACCAAGGACAATTCCTTCAAACATGAAATAACTTTTTGCCTCTTTACTTAGACCTCACAAGAAAATAAGTACATTAACTTTTCAATAACACTGAAATTTAACGCACATGAAGGAGGTAGTCAGAGAATAAACTAAAAACTTAAATAAACTAAAGGTCTTAATTATTTCATATTGAGTTTCTATAAAATCACATTACTGCTAATGTAAGAGAGTGTTAGTGATAATCTGACAAAGCATCACAGATGTTGCAGGTTTCAATCGTACTTTGGTGTACATACTAGCACAGTATCATCCTGAAAAACTTATTATAATCTGGTGAATCTGAGACATGAACACACAATCTTTGACACCTGTCACATGTAAGAGACAGAGCCAAGCACAGCAAATTGCAGCAGTTCAGATGACTGGGTCTCACCTGCCCCATCCTGTGAAGCTAGGTGAGATGCATGCATTCCAATACAAGCATTCCCATCAGGTGAATCTGCGATACAAAGCCACAATCACAGATTACTGGCACAGGTAACTACACTGATTAACATGACATGGTCTCACGTGCCTGCTACCATTAATGTTGAGGACCATGAAGAGACACAGCTAGGTATAGTGATGACAGTATTTACCCATGAGTTTCTGCTGTGTGTCTGACAGCTCCATGCCACCGGATGACTTGATGAGCTGGTCCTCTGTCATCCCAATGAGTCCTCTTGCCTCCAGCTCCCCAGGGGACATGGTGGCATACTCCTCCGTCAAGAGTTGCACTGCACACACAACGACAGTCTCATTTGATCTCCTGAGTCACTATAATAATACACTACTGAAGATTTTTATGACTGAAGATTTTTAATCTCCATGTCAGCAATATTTTCTGTCATCTTTCATGACACCTTTGACATTTTGGTACAAAAGAGTGATGTCCTCAGCAAAACATATCAGATTTCAGTATTACAAAACCAAATGTAAAGGGGCAGTGTTAAATGGAGAAAATATTTGTCAAATTATGAGTGCTGATGGCCTAATACTATCTCCTGTAAAACTGGCTTTACACATTGTAACCCAAAAAAGTCTTCATAATGAAAGATACACATCTCAACCACAAGGTTATCCTACCATCTTAACAAAATACTCAACAGGTCAAATCATTCATGTCCATATACTTAGATTATGAAACTGCAATGGATATATCCTGTAACACTTCCTGGTACTTACCAATTAAGGCCTCTGTGTCAAAGAAAAGTACATGAGAGTCAGGATCCCTCGTGTTGGTCCTCACTCCTTGTATAAGCAGGGGGTACCCGGTAGGTTTGAGCATCTCTGGTGGTGGCCTCTGTGTTAGCTGCTGATGATGTTGGGCAGCTGCTTGTTGCTGCTGTAGTTTTTGCTGAGCCAGATTCTTGAACGTTGCCAGATTCCGTCTCTTCAGTGCCTGGGCCAGCGTTAGACTAGGATTGGTCAGACTCTCCATCGGTGTGGCATTTTCATCACAGTTGTTGAGTATCTCCTCTGCAGTAATGCCATGGACAACTCGATCGAGATGGCCTGCAAACAAAATGAAATAGAGAGACAGTGAGTACTAAAAGTTTATGCTGTGTCAGCAATGTCCTGTGCAGTGAGCATATGTGACAATATCAATGCAATGTCACAAAGGAGAACAGCTATAGCCTGAAACAAATGTTCACTTGTCTTCTGTTCAATTAGCAAACACATTGTCAGGTCTCTAAGCATCTCATCCTTTGAATACAATTTGTTTCACGCAAGTCCACACTCAGGCGGATACAGAGGGGAAATGATCATTGAAACTCTCATGAAAATGAAGTGTGCATCAGCTCCTTTCTCAAAAAGCTGTATCCGCCCCTGCCACATGCATATAATTACAGGCTTATTCAGAACCCATCAGTGAGACAAAATTGTCCCTTTTCACTATGCTTCATTTAACATATTTAAGTACAGTCGAACCCCATTTATTCGGACATTTTGGTTTCACTCGAAAATCATCAGGATAGCGAGACGTCCAGTCAACTGGATCAAACAAGCAACACGCGGAAATTAAGTGAAAACACAAAAAAATTTTATGTACGTATATCAATAAATCAACAGTCAATAGTAATAACAGTAATAGTACAGTAATAATAACAGTAATAATACATGGAAGGCGGTACACAGGTTACCATTTGTCAGGTTGTCTCGGACGTAATCATGTAGCGTGTGAAGCTACAGATGGTAAGTTACATGAAAAACGTAAATCGAAACAAAAAGTTTCTATTTTGGAAATTGCATATTGTTTTTTTAATTTCAAAAGCACTAAAAACTTATGACATCGCGTCGAACATATGCTGTCTGCAGAAAGTAAACTTCCGGACGGGATCACATGACTTGGATCATGTGGGAGGCTATTTTTAACTTGCATCGCGACAGATAGCAGGGGTCAATTTATAAGTGTTATATACAGTACAATTAGTGTAGTTTACCTTAATCCTACTTAACATGTGTTTTCGTTACTGATGAGATGTTCTCACACGCGCCAAATCCTAATGAACAACCCGAGTGACATGCGAACCTAGTGTTTTGATGGCTAATTAGTCAATTCACATCAAATGCCTTCCAATAGATTAAGAAAGAAATCACATAGCTATGCAGTAAATGGTATTGACGTGACACATACACATGAACATTGCACAGATTTCTCCATCCGGATAACTGGAAAATTTTTCCATGGGAAAGGTATGAAAATTCGCCGTCCAGTTAAGAGTGTACAATTAATTCGCATTTCATTTCACATAAAAATCGTCCGGAAGGCGGGGTTTCCGGATATGTGGGGTCTGAGTAAACGGGGTTCGACTGTAGTTCTATCCATTCATGTCATGTCAGCACAACATGGGCAAAAAGGCAAAGGATCATATCCACATATCTTCATGAAAATCTGACACAAAAATCATCTATAGCTACATCATATAAATCCTGTACTGTCTTGTGTAGACATTCTTTCTAACATACAACTCACCAGACCCCATGATGGTCAAATGGACTAACTGAACAGGGCTACTTCATACTTTGTGAAAGATCATTCAGTACTTCATACGTACACAATTCATTTCTTGACATGCGTCATACAAATTGATAAGCACCAAGATAAATTCATGAAACACATTATTGTCAACAATTATCATCCAGCTTCAATGTAACTACATCAGACTAACCTGTCTCCATCTGCCATACATAGACTGTGCCATCAGAGCAGCTGACAACCATGAAGTCATCCAGGGGGCGCCATCTGATTGTCTGAACAGGAAACAAGTGGCGCCCTGCCAACATGATACACTTCCTCTCCTTCAGGCTAAGGAGGGCTACAGAGTGATCACTTGCAACCGAACAAACAGCAGACAGGATCCGAGTCTGAAAATGTTTAATATGTTCTATGGTAATATCAGCAGAAAGCAAGGTCAGTGGTATTCTATATGCCCCTTTTGGCAATATCACAATAAGGAACACCAAAATGAGCCACTCATACCGTACCCAAAGAGAACCAAATCTGTCTTCCATATGACACTCGATAGGGCTAATCCACTGATATTGTGAAGAACCATTACATTGATCATACCTAGGTAAGCCAGTCTAAACATCCAAGTAAATTGTGCCTTTGGTACAATGATGAAAACTTGTGAGGACCAGGGTGTAAGACTCTCTTCTTATAACAAACATGTTTCATTGGTACATCAAAAAAGCTGCTAGAAGAAAAGTCCATACTAACAAAATGACTTAAGTAAAATTAAGAATAATATATACAATCATACTTGATTACAAACGCACATGCAAAGAACACATTTCATTACAAGATTGCAACAGAAATAACAATACAGATTTGTTGACATCAAACTTCTGATCACTGCTCATGATGAGAAGATGTACACAGGCTGGTGATCTGGCTTATGTACCAGATATACAGTTTGTCCAGTGATGTAAAGTGTCATGTTAGAGACTTGGCTTAAATATGACATCACCTTATCTTCAGTCATATATGGCGGTAAAATTGAAAATTACAACAAATGACAACTAAAAATAGGAAGATCAAGAGGCCTTTGGTAAGTGCTTACATTGCAGTTCCCTGGAGGCACCAACATCTGTGTGAGCTCTCCGCCATGTACAGTGAAGGTGTGGATCTTGTAGCCAGAGTTCATGTCCCACAGGATGACGGAGAAGTCAGCTCCTCCAGACAGCAGATGTTGCGGTTCATAGCGTGTACTCTCGTTGAAGGGGTACAGTAGACATGTCACTCTGCCATCATGTCCTTGCAAGATCTTGGTGGGAATATCTGATAGGGAGGACATAGCTATCATAACAACCATTACGTTTTACTTTGCAGCAACTTTACTGGGATGGCAGATAACACTTCAGTGTCCTTTTGTATGTTGCTTAATGCTGCACTCAGCAATATTACAGCTATCTGGAGGCGGTCTCCAAAATATCGAACATCTTCAGTATGAGGACATGTGACAACCAAGTCAGCAGCCTAACCACCCATCTCGTCTTTCTTTATTCACTTCTCGTTATCATTATGTTGGTAAATCACAATCACTTGTTTCTAAAATAGAGATATGAGAGATGGGACATTGTAAGGAAGAAACATTTGTCCTATAAGGAACTGTGAATGCAATGCTTTTTATTGCCAACCAGATAAAGGAATAAACTGGTTGTCAACAGTTTTGTTTGACATTTTCAATTTGTTTCATTCACATCTCCAGCATTCTAATGAATTATAGGTATCATGGTAATGAAGTTGTAGATATGTGTTGTATTATGTCGAGGCTGGGGTTAAAGCCTAACTGAAAGGACTTACTGTCTGCTTTGAGTGTCTTCGTGGTGAGAAGTTGGAGCATGACACTCTGTGTTGCTGGGACAATGACAATGGTACCATTTATGCGGCCACAAACCAGCTTTCCTTGTGATGGGATGTAAATTGTGGACGAGATGTGGAGGGACTGACTGTTCTCATCACACTGATAGCACAACATAAACACGATAATCACAATAAAGTACTGAACTTTTGGGTCTATTATTCTTTCACATTTTCACAAAAAGTCTCACCCTGACAGTATAAAGTTAAAAAAGCGCCAACACTCAATAGAGTAAACATATACATGTTTTCAGTTGGTATTCTGAACTAAAGGGTCATCATTCTAACTGATGGCAAAAATTGTATGGACTTCCACTTTGCATTCTAAATTTTATATATTCTCGAGGTAGCTGAGAATGGAAAGTGCAAAAGATAATAATAAAATAGCGCCATGAACATTCACTTCAGTGGGATGGCAAGATATAAATGCATCATTTATCAATGTTGGTTTAACAACAATGCAAGGACACATCTTTCAGTTCATTCTTGACCTGAATGAAACAACTCAAGCTATGTTCTCTAGATTTATACAAGTAGGTAAGGCAGGGCCTAGGTTTATTCGAAGTCTGAAATTAAAGTTCAGAAAGGAGCAGAAACATTGATGGCCTCTCTGAGAAAATCCCAAGTGATCATAAAATTACAAGGAATATCTAAACTAGGTGGAGAACCATAAAGCAACCATCATTAATATGTAGTTGGGCAATTCCTGTCACCATTAAATTATTGAAGAATAAATGTCACTTTACCTGAAATAAACCTTGTAACAATGCCATGCCTTATCACTTAAACAAAACGTGATGTAAACATGCACATGAAGCCTTCTAGTTAGACAGTGCCTGTCTGGACATTATGTACCTACCAGACCATCAAGAACTCCAGCTGGGGGCCTATACAGACTGTCCCAGACCTCTTGCAATGTGGTCTTACAGCGGGGAGGGAGGGCTGCAAGGTTAGAAGTAGACTAATGATTAGTCTATGATAATAATTCCTTTCAAATTCACCAGAAACAAAGTAAGATTAGTGATTCTGAGGAAATCTAGTCATGCTAGGGCTTTGCATTGCAGAAAGGGCTAGGAAAGTAATGCACTTAAGGGACTGTGATGTTGGAACACACATGGAACAATCTATCATCCTTGGTCACTAGGCCGAAACTTTATTCTTGTCCAGTAATATGTGGTCTAGTAAACTATGATCAATCATGATTCCATACAACTATACTGTCACTGAGCCTTCCATCAAGCCACTGCTGCATCATATGATTTTTAGCAGTGTATGAAACGAGCCAAAACCCAGCAAACATCAGCGCTGGTAACTTTAAAATGGTACCAGACGATACCCCAAGATATGCCAAGGATTTACTCAGATGTATGGAACATCTCAAGTTCTACCACACTACCGGGCTGGCTAGGTGCACATTTAGACCGTCTGTCAGAAATCCATCCCATTTTTAGTTCTACAACAGATCAAATGATTTCTTTCCTAATAAAACACTTGATTTGAGTTGTCTCCATGCAGAACAGAAGTTGTTGTTAACATACTATAGCTGCTAAGGGGCATCTTACATGTTCCTGGATCATGTTACAGTTGTTCACTTGTCATGAGGGTGGAAAGGCAAGGGTTGATGTACCCTCGATGTTTGTTTATGTTCCCTGAGCCCGAACAAATATCAAGGGTACATCAACCCATGGGCACCGAAGGGACCAGTGAACAATGTATTTATCTTGCCAAACACCTCAATGTTAATTTCGAACTGTTTCAAGCATGGGAATCAGACTGTACCAACCTGTGTGAATCAAACAATTCAAATCTTGCATCTTGCTGTTTTTCCTGCAGGTATTGTCTAAGTAAAATCATAGAAGTGTAATTCCACTGCTCAATATTCACAGGGACTACATTTGAGCATTTTGTGAATAGGTATTTACTGCAATGCAAGGCAAATCTTTTTGGTAGCCATCGCTAGATTTTGGAGACTAAACAACAAAAACAAATTTAGAGTTATCGCCCTTCCATCCATTTGCATTTGCAAAACATCGGTAATTTGCCTCGCATCATGCATGATTCAATACTATTAGAGATGAAGTACTACCATAAAGTACTGAACGAGTTGCCATTGGCAGCAGGGTGCATTGCAGTATACCTCACTTGTACGTGAGATACTTGAAAATAATAGAAGACCGCTTAGCCAATCAGAAAATAGCATTTACGTGTGAGGTAAGATAATTGTATATATCCACCAGGAAACATTCCAAATGGATAATGATCTGGAATATGAAGCGTTCCTAATCAATGTCTTGTGATCCCCTTATATGGTTTCAAGCATACATCTAGGAAGTATCCAGTTGCTAAATACATTACATGTACCTGGCAGTCTGTCGAAGCTCTCTTGTCGCACAAGGGTCATCTGTCTCTCTGACACCTCAGGCAGCTTCCAGATGACAACACGTCCTTCTGAATCTCCTCGCAGTAAAAGCCTCCTTGGGGCAGTCTCACCATTGCTCCGGAAAAACATCATGGCTGGTGAACACACCAAGGACTGAGGGGCAAAATAAGAAGAGATTTATGCAACAATGTCGTATAGACTTATCAGTATCAAACTTATATCATTACAAAGACATTAACAATAAGATGTACTTATACTTTCCAATAAGTCAGGCAAACAAAGCCTTCTAAGATAATGAAGTTAGAGAAAAATGGTTTTGTGCTTAATTAAAGCAAACTTCATTGAAGAAATTCTGACTTTTGATTTCAAAACTGGTCTGGACCTGTTGTCGCGCTGGATTTCAAGACAGACGGCAAGAGTGGTGCTGGGGGTTGTTTGTGGACAGGGATTGTTATAATGATGCTGAATGTTGCTCGCCTTGAAGACGAGGTAAGGCGCTGTTTGGGGACAAGGATCTCTAGGGTATGGTCATAGTCTGACTTAAAGATTGGGGCCACAATTCAAGTGTCGGTAAGATGAGGTTTGCGTTGAGGAAAGGAAATACAATGGTAATGCAGGTGTGACGACTGGATGCTCAAGGATAACACAGGACATAGCCTGTTTTGAACACTGGGACCACAATGTTAATATCTGCAGTGTTTCATTATCACTGCTTGCACCTCAGTCTGTGTACCAGTTTGGCTGTGTAATCATATAATACAATTTTGAATACTTGAAGAATTTTAGCAAAACCAAAACATGGCCTACAAAGACTTCATACCTGATCTGCATACAGATCGAGTATATAGTAAGCATGTGGAGATGTTGGTTGGTGCTGTCGATGGTAGTCGGGGCTGTCAGGACTTGCACTGAAATGAGACAAACAAAAACTCAATACATACAACGACAGTTCTGTTGGCCAGACCTCACAGTATTGCACTGTAAGGACAATTTCTGGGATCGTTTACAGTTTTAAGAATTATACATCAATAACATGCAAGATGATGTAGTATATATATGATACTTACAAGATGAACAAAAACATTTTCCATATTTATATTTAGTGACACTTAACATATACAATGGTAGCATTTCAACAGCCCAAAAAGCTAAGAAACTATTGATACATATAACAGCCTTACTGCCTATATGCAGGTAAGCAGAAAGATCAAGCAGGAAATACTAGCAACCATTTAAGCAGCATGTCATACCCTCCCTGGTACTGCTCCAAGCATAGTCTCAAACGTTGTACCCTCAGGCTCCAAATGAAGCTTAATATAGTTGTAGTGCTAAGATTGCTTTGCGCAAGTGGGGCCAGAACTTTGATGAGTTTAGCCCCATAACATTAAGAAAGTGTAAATGTTCTACCAGTATATGGTGCATATGAACGTACCAATTAAAGACTCCAGATTTACAGTGATTAACACTGACCCGAATTAGACATAAAGTTTTATGTTAACAGTCTGGAATTTATTTCCAGATAGAATGAGCCAGAAACTGTGTTCCTAATCAAAATACTGAAGTTGTTTGACTGGTTGCATAGCACTGCTGCCAGTATCATTCTAGCTATAGGGAAGCAGTCTGTAAACGATTCAGTCTGGACTAGACAGTAATCTAGACCAGCAATCAGTACTATGAGTATCAATATACGGAATTGGGATACTATGACATGTAAGGAATACATTGAAAACCAAATGAAAAATCCTTTTAAACATACATCTGATATGATACTGTTTTCAAGCAAATCACTACAGGCATATGAATACACAACTGTTTAAGTATGCAAACAACTTGGAGGGGAAAAATCTCAACTCAGACTGGAAGGGATGGCCCTGTCATGCATTAACATTCAACATACCATGATTTTCTCAATAACTAAATGGTAGGATGTGAATTAGCTGGGGGTGCAGGGTTTGTGGATGGGGCAGCAGTATAGTGATTGGGGTGATGGTGCAGGCAACAGCCCCAGGAAAGAATATAGGGTGTATCTTATTCCTATTTTCCCCCTGACTCATCTCATTTTCAATTCTAATGTTAATTGCAGACTTTTAGGACATACTGCCTTACAAAAGCATTTGAAATGAGACATTTACATGGCTTGAATCAGGTCATTGTTTAATGTCGCACTCAGCAATATTTAAGCAATATGACAGCAGTCGGTAGAGAATCAAGTCTGGGCCACAAAACTTAAATGATTAATATATGAGAACCTATACTAAAGGAAACAAATAAGGGAACATGTGAAAGCACAAGTGTTCCTTTGTTCTTTTCCGGGTTTCTTCACAAGCATGTATTGCATGGAGGGAGAAAATCTGAGAATAAAGGGACAGTGTGATGAAGTGGTGTTCCCTTATTTGTTTCCCTCAGTATACATGCCTTAAGGATAAGATGACACACAACCAACCTGGGACTCATTTCACAAAGCTCTCGGAAGCCTAAGGTATCGTAACTTTTCTCGTAGCATTCTCACTTCCTATGTTACAGTATAGGGGGTATGATTGCTACGAAAGAAGTTACGAGATCTTAGGCTTACGAGAGCTCCGTGAAACGGGGCCCAGGTAACTGACCACCTGATTCAATAAGTCACCTCTTGCAACTCTCAACCTGGACTTTCCCAGGGTTAAATGGTCAGAAAGAACAAGTAAAGTTATTTTCGCCCTATTTTTAAAAGCATGTTGAGGATGAAAGCAGTGCTTTGGGAATGATGAGTGAGAACAGATGGACATAATATGGGATGATGCCAGGACAGATCAATTGAGCTAACTGAAGCTTCTTCAAAAGACCACTACCACAATAATTCAGCATGAATTTAGAGTTACATATAGATACCATATCTTGATGTTTCTATCATTAAATGTGGGGGCAGAGTCTATTTACAAAACTTCAGTTGGCTCATAACTGAAAGAAAGAACGGGTAGCTCAGTTCCAGTAGCTCAGTTCTATCCAGCTAGCGATAATTAATTCCTCTGGACTTTCTCAGGACTCACGTACTTACTCAGAACTTACAGACTGTGGCCTTGACCTTGAGTTGCAAGAAAGTCACAGTTAGTAACGTATAACCCTACCCAAATCTTGTTTGTGCGAATGATGACATGCAACAATGGCCATGGTGGCTGGGAAGATTCTACAGACGAGTTTCACAAACTTTTATGCAGATGGTTTCAAACAAATGGACATGATTATCTGAATTCTAAATATTCAAATCAATCAGTTTGACAAAGACCCAATATTTCCCATTATCAATAAAAGGACACAAATATTTGCAATATAAATATTCGTATCAAACAGTTTGACTTATGATGACTAATATCTTCCCATTATCAATAAATTCACATGATAGTCTGAATTCTAAATACTCAAACCAATCAGTTTGACATAATGACCAATTATTTCCCATTAGCAATACTAAGGACACTTCACAAACCATACTGATTGAAAATAATGACAGCACTGCAGCTGCATACAAGGAAGAAAGGTAAAGCATTTCCTGGACAAACGGTTAGTCCCTGAATAATATATAAGTGTGTGTGTGTATGTGTGTGCGTGCGTGCGTGCGCGCGCGAGAAAGTGAGTGAAAGAGTGTGTGTGTGAGAGAGAGAGAGAGAGAGAGAGAGAGTGTGTGTGTTACACTGTGTATACATAAATACTGATGTTAACAAACTTAAATTGAAAAGGAGGCCCAGTGAGCTGGGTGAGACAGACTAGACATTACGCACTAACAACTGTGATTGTTTTCATAGTAAGGCTGCTGATGATTAGAAGCAGACAGATTCATTATGGCAAGCAAATGTTTGATAACAACTTTCTGAAATAAAATCTGGGTACAAAGGCTAGATCATAACATATGAATCATTTGTCTGAAAATTTAGTTCACATGCATTGATTTGAACACATAGGCATAAGCAGCAATAAAACTTGTAACACAAATATAATTAACCTAAAAGAACATTAAACGTAGACCTTGTCACTAACTTTATCATTAACAGCGAGTATTTTTTATGTTGTTTTTTCAAACATGCTTCAACAACTAAAGTGACTGTTAAAGGGATTTTTACTGTAGATAACAACAAAAACAGGTTTTTAGACACATAAGAGAGTTGTTTGGGCACTCAAAAGAACACATGACAAGAAAGTCTGAAAAAATAAATTAAAAAAACTGAACTTCAGCATACACAATACAGCTTACACATACAAAAGAGAATGTCTGTCTTCAAAAAATGTATGACAACACAGTTGTAGAAATATAAAGTCCAAAGACAGTTTACATTCCTTACCTTGTGACTGCCTTTCCTTTCAGGAGACTAGTGTTCACAAAGAAAATTAGTGGGATTTAGTATCTATCACGTGGAGAGCTAGAAAACCATTCCTTTCACACTTTCTCCAAGGATGAGAATGACCTGCTGTGGCATTTTACAAATGAAATGTTCTCACATGAGCCAACTTGCACAAAGCAACTGTAGAGCTATGACCATGGTATGTTTGAGTTAGAAGATAAACATCATGTGCTGACCAATTTCCGGGTGTTATTGAGTATTTGAAGCCCGTGAATACATTTGGAACCGACGGTATGTTTGAGTTCCCCTTGAATAGCTGGAAGTTCTAAATATTCTCTTCAGCAACTGCCACACTGCAGCTCAATCCAGTCAACATTAGATCTTTCACTTCAATACAATGCCCTTCCGCATGAAGATCTGAAGACTACTTTTCAGAAGATGTAAACAAACTTCAACCAGCAAATCAAAATTGAAGATATTTGAGTTCTTGAGCAGTCTTTACTGTAAGGCAACTTTCTAAAACAAATTGACTGCATTTCTCAACCTCAATTAGAATATTGTAATTGTGTCAAAGGATACTGCCAAAGATATAGTGCATCCTCAATAGTTAATCCTCCAAGAACATGTATATCCACAATAATAAAATCATGGCTCTGTGGTTTTGCATTCAGGCTTTTTCAGCTTTAGAGAAAACACTTTTTTCACCTCAATTCTTTGCTCATTTGTATTGAGGATTTAGATGTCTCACATTCATTGACTGAAATGCAAGTTCACCTGATGAAAGTGAGTATTTTACACTGCTTTTAGCAATATGCCACCAATATCATGGCGAGCGAGACCAGAAATAGGCTTCCCACACTGCACTTTTGAATGTAATCAAACCTCTCTTTGGGCATGATGGGTAAATGATTTAACCACTAGGATACCCCAATCTAATGAAAAGCGTCCTCAGATCTTAACACAAAGGGGATCATATCAAAGTAAAATATCCTATTTAATGACCTGTCAGCAGGCAGTAAGTGTAGAATTACATTAAGTAACTTACAAGTTGATACCATGACAGACGATCTGTGGAATTGCACTACTACAACACACAAACAGAGCGTCACACGGTGTAATGACCTGGTCATCATTTCTTGTTTCAAACAATAAGACAGGTATACTGGGAGGTTTTGACAGTCATAGCACTACAACTGCTGCATGCAAGCCTGCTTCAGAGTCAGAATATGAAGTGCTACGATGTAATTTGGTGATGTATTGCTACCAGTGCAACAGGGACTGTGAGAGTGTGCTGTGATTCAGTGGGGTTGACCTTGTTAGTATTTTTTCCATTCATACCAAGACTACATTACACTGGAAATATCAGTGAATAATACTTTCAATGAACTGACAGACAATTTTCTTATGTAAGATTCAGTAGAACAAGGTTATAATAACACTAACTTACAAACATTTCTAAAGAACATTAAGAAAGACTGTCTTTAATATGCGTTCAATACTAAATACATGCAAAGTTGGCATTTGCAAGTGGATTGGAAAAATGTAAAAAGATCATAAAAACAAATGTTCCTTACAAGAGTGACCAACTCTTTACACCTTTCCACTAAATTCTTTTTTTTTCAAACACACCTTTCTTAAAAGCAAAAGTTCTTCAGTGACTATTTCAATTTATGCCAAAAACTTTGAAATACAACTGTAACCATGGCTGATAGCATCATTTCAAGTAGCTATGTACAGACTTTTACTTGATTTAGGCTAGGGACAGGCAGCAAAAGCCACAGGGTGGTGCTTCATAAAACTACCAATAATATATTGTGTAAATCTGAGTACCAAATATGTCCACCATCTCCAGCAGAAGCTGGATAAGACTGCTCATAAAGATTTCATTAAAAAATACATGGTAAGCCATACCAATCTCTTGCATACCAACAGCAAATGATATCTATAGTGAAGAATCCCATAAGGCAGACAAGGTTTCGGATTTACCAACTACAGGCAAAATGGATGTAACAAACTCATGTCAACTGCTCTAAGATGATTGCTATAACCAATTTCTACTGTCACTGTTTGTCACCATGAAGAAGTTATGTGTTACAAATCTTAAATCTTCTTTATCCAGACTCACAGCATATAATGACCATAAACAATTCATCCAAAAACTTACACATAAGAATTTAAGCATGAGATAAATTATCAGCATGCACTTTTTAAAACAAACCAAACTAAACAAATTGCAAAGCGACACAAAAACATTCTACACCAAAACAGGCCACAGAAGGGAATGGCAGCTACATGCTTTCATTTCTTCTTCACATTGTTTTTAGAAAATCCCACTTCTTAGACTTATGAGATTTTCAACAATCTTAACCTA
The DNA here is from genome assembly GCF_037392515.1 of Haliotis asinina. Lineage (NCBI taxonomy): Eukaryota > Metazoa > Mollusca > Gastropoda > Lepetellida > Haliotidae > Haliotis > Haliotis asinina. The sequence goes on from NC_090291.1 coordinate 17,212,457, forward strand.
ATTGAGCACAAATGCAGCTTGTATTTTGGTATATTAATAATTATCTTTTTTTAAACTAAACTACAGTCTATAACAAATGTACAAAAGTTCACACTAAATTGTTGGTTTTTATTCAGAAATTTAACATCAATCCATCACTACCATATATCCCCAGGTGTTTGTAAAACTGACAAAAAAGATCCTTCTTAAACTACACTGAGCCAGACAAACTGGTTTTCACAAAAAAAATTAATGTGATAAAACCAAATTCAAATGTCACTGAAACTGAAGACAATTTTAAAAATATCTCTGGTCTGTTGCATAAACTTCCAGCTTTTACAGCAAATGACCACATACTACCTGATAATTAACCCAACAATGTAGCATCTTACACAATGACCTCATTTTTAACCGTCATCAAAACAAAAGCCCTTATTCTCCTTATCCCCCTCCATCTGATAAAAGACCAAAGATGCAACACGGATGAAACAGATATATAACACACAATACATCACACAACTGACTCCTGAAATAAAATGCCTATCCACCATCTTGAGAAATACAAATATGGGAAATATCATTTTTATTCCATACTCACTTGGTAGGTAGCTTGTAGAGATACCCCTTGCCATCATTGCTCCATACAATGACACGATCCACACTGATGAAGTCGCCTCCTGCCCATCGTTCACCAACTCGGTTTGACTCGGAACACAACAAGGTGAAATCCCCTGCATCGTATATCTACAATGGATGACAGGTTTGCAACTACAGTCATAGGATATAAGTATTCGTCAGTTGGCAAAATTCTCATAGACTTGCATGTTACTTTAGTGTAGCTGTAATAATTTTCATCAATTCAGTTTTTGTGATTAAGCTGTCAAATTTTGATGGTTGTTACGAAATTGTCTTGGTCACAGATACATAATTTACATGTAATGTTTCTTCAAGTATTTTCTGCACTACAGTTACATGGGCAACATGTATACAACCATGTGTATTCTTTCCCCACAGAATGTCATGTTAAGAATTGTCATCACTATGAGATGCATCAATCAAAATGTCATTCTTGAAATACTGAATGGAAAATAAAACATAAATGACGTCTTTGCAGCTGAGCTGATTCATGACAATTGTGCAAAATATGAACATGATGACGTGAAAAATAAATTCAAGACAATTTTTACTAGCTGCAAGAAATTAACATGTAAGTATATGGAAATTATGCAAAGCGATGAATACAGCTGGAGTGGGCATCCTGCTGTATCACAATAAACCGTTACCAACACCAACATGACACATTATGCAGAATTTCATCAGGTTTACAACCCAAATATTGGTTAATGTTAATGAATGGCTCTTACAACTAGCTTAGTGCTAAGAGAGCTTCAAAAAGCTAGGCCCAGGCTAATATATGTAAAGTGCCAACGAAACTTTTTCTTAATTTTGTATAATGGTAGAAAAAAATATAGTTTCATGATCTTGTACACATAGCAGAAAATCTTCAAGCTTGAAAATGTAAGACTTGCTACATACAATTTTGACATTTAAATAATTTCAAGCTTTTTTCACTTGTACCAAAAATATGTTGTGTGAAGTGGCCCCATGTGTCATTGGAAACTGTACGAGTGGTATCAGCATCCATGTCCCAAAGTCACCTCAACACAGTCAACTCTGTTGACCCACACAGCTGAATTACAAACCCCATACAAAATGTGCAGAGGCTGCAATACTGACCAATATACATGAAAAAAATACTTGTCACATTAACCTTTGAGACACAAATACATAATAGCATAGCATTTATGAACACAAAGAAATACATTCACATACAATGAATCTGGTTAATTTGTTACAATATGATTAGACAAATTCATTTTTAAAACAAATATATCAAAAAGAAAACAGCTGGCGTATGATGAGACACTGTCCAAAATACAAAATTTGTAACTATGGTTTCACAAGCCTGCAAATCACTGTAGTCATCCTACTCAACTACCATGCACATGCATGAGTTAAATCATCAGTTATTCAATTATTAATCAATAAATATTGATGTGGGATATGTTTTTACAATTTCTTGCATCATTAAATAGCATTAAAACAGAAAAGCATGAGCTATAGCGGTTGATCTGTTGTGAACAATTCTACAGTAAAACAAAAAGTTGTGAGACACAGGAATTGTGTCTTGGTTATTGCCAAGGTAATAAACACTCAAATATTGGTTTGGTAGAAATTGTGTAATTGAAACAAAATCAAAAGAAGGAAGCAGTTTGAGGCAAGACTATCCAAGCTGTTTTTCATGTGTACAGCGATTTCTGAACCACTTCTTTCATACTTTTCATACAATTCTTATTCCAAAAATTACACCTTTCTGCATCCAAATATGACACACTTTCTTTTGATCATGTCAGGTCAATATTTTAGTAAGCCAGTCAGTATCAATGTGTGTTAATATCATATAAAAAAATATAGCATACAGAATATTACATCGGACCTTAGCAAAGATTTTAGTTTCATGCCACTTTAAGCAATATTCCAGCAATATTACAGTGGCGGACACCAGAAATGGGCTTCACACATTGTACCCATGTGGGGAATAGAACCCAGGTATTTGGAGTGACGAGAAAACGTTTTAACCACGAGGCTACCCCTCAAATGCTAATAGGCTATACACAAATATACATAGTGTCAAATGGAAACAAAAGACTTTGTATATAAGACAGGTTTATCAATTTGTTAACAAATATATTTTAATCAGAAAATCTAAACAGGAGATAATTTTAAGAGAGAGGCTATATTATCAGCTGGTTATGTGAAAATTAACTTCAGACAGATGGGATTTACAGGATTTTAAAGAAAACACACATTACTTCATATTATTACCAAACTATTTGCATATACTAAGTCTTTCATGCATGTTCAAAAATGCTTATATACAAAATATCAGCAAGTGAGCATGTTAGAAAATGTCAGTGCCACACTGAGCTGGTTGTTCCATAAATGTCAGAACCACATAGATCTGGGTCTTTTATTGATCGGCTATCGTTTATGTAACGGTATAAACATGATAATGAGGTCCATTCCAGAGTAGGCAGCGGCCATACAAGTGTATACAGAATATCACTTAACAATAGCTCAGTTCTTAAACTACAGTGATTCAGAACTGTCATATGTAAGTAATCTCTCTGTGATCAAATCTATTTTTACTATTGAATAGAAATGTACCTTGGCTTATTTTCACACATCCATCAGCTTAGGTGACAAAGTGAGTTGAAGAAGTAACGACTTGTAGAAATATTCCATGCGATAGTGGAATACCAGAAATGGAATGTGAGATATGTACTCCATGAACTCCATGACTGGTGACTCCAATACAACCCCACCACCACCTCCTACTTGATGATAGTAATCTCTACGGAAATCCCAATTCACTCAATATCCAGTTTAACAACATGGAATTGACTTTTGGTTTCCAATGTCTATTAAATTGATGCAAAATACTTAAAATACTTTTGTAAAGGAAATCAGGTATACTAGCTACTGAGTGTGCTTTCCTTCATAGAATTCAGTTCACTTAAGTGAATGTGAATTATGTTAAATAGACACAAAATCTGGTTCAGTGCAAAAAGTGGTAAAGAAGGAAAATCCCCCATAGCTCTTTCGAAAACTTTACTGGATTTACCGACTTGTGCCAATAATCTCAACACAACCTGCAAGAAAATCGCATGAACATGCTCCTATATAAAACTGAAATGCCCACAGAATGGTGATCAAAAGAAATATGCCCTGACAATATGCTCAAGTGATTCTCATACAGAAAGTGATTACCTGCATCAGTACAGTTTCAACAAGACATCTTGAGTACCTGTAAAATGCCTGTTGATCTGCTTTTACTACTCATTTAAGCTTTCGAACAAATTGTGATAAAAAGCAACAAAACCTTTAAAGGGATAAATAGAATATCCCGAGGGGCACAGAACCAAATCTACACATACAATGTACAGCACTTGGATGCAACATAATCATCTATCTAAAAAAGATACTCAGTACAAAATGCTAACTCCAAATTAGTGTTACCAAAATTCTGACACTAGTGGTCCTGATGCAGCAAAACTGATTTGAATCCTATCCTTGTCATGTCAAACACTGTTTTGGAGAGGGTGAACAGTTAATCAAAATGGTTTACTCAAGCATCTCTTTTCAACCTGAAAGTTCCTTTCTAAATATCAGAATCAAATGTGTGGTGTGCATGGTTGAGAGTTATAGAATTTATTATTCCCACTCACTATTCAGCAAACCTCATGACTTATAGAGCATAATATGAAAAGTACCCGCAGAAATCAAGAAAGCAAATCTCCAATCTCACAAAATAGAATGACATGGCAGTAGTCATAGTAACACTCCAAGCAAATAACTCCCTTTTGCTTTTTTTTAAATAATGTAAACATTTAGTTTTCAATGGGATATAAATTCAATAGTTCTATGGTCATCTGATAGGCTTGATCAAAACAGATTATTAATGGTAGAGATTGGAGGTCCAGAGTTTCTTGTAAATATGCAAAATTGTGACAGCTTTGGAAAACACCCTGAGATTGTTTGGTCTGTATTATCGTGAATGTTTTTGCCAACCAAACACAGTTTTTGGATGAGTGAAGCAAAAGTAAACCATGCAGGAGAAGCATATGGTATTATTCCTTTTGAAGTTACCATGGTTACACAGTACTTCTATCTGTGCCTGCCGGATCAATGCCTAGCTGCTGCTGTTGCATTACAGATATTCACAAATACTAGAATTCTTCCCTCACATACTCAGTTGATATGATTCCTTATTTCCACACAATCAAAGTTACATATTTTTACAGAAAAAAAATTTTTTTCATAAAATATTTTCATCATCAAGCAATGAAAACTGAAAACTTCCAAATTCATTTCAATGGTATTCTTATTCTAAATCCAATTTCTCATTTACTAAGCATCATTCCCATAAAGCATTTAAATATGCAAAGTATCCTAGGATGTATTTGTGAACATTTGTAATAGGAGGTGTACATAAAGAATTAGACATAGAAACTAGGAAATACTAAGCAACTGAAACCAAACATTATGTTAGGTGAAATGTACACTACTGATGGTACTAGATCTAGGCTGCAAACGATCTTACCCGATTTCCATGGTGACGAGGACTCTCAGATTGGGGGTTATAATTATACACCTTGAAAAGTGATATAGAAGCGATCAAGTCAGGCATGATGTTACCATTTGCTTCAAGATTGGACAAGTAGTACTCGAAGTGACAATTACATACCGATCATGAAGATACATCTGTAGTTACTCCTTGAGATACCTGGGTTAGGAAAGGTCTGTTGCTTGTAATAAAAGACGACTAAACTGGGCAGGGATTTGAGGACTTGTGATCTATGATGTGATTCCATGTCATCGTGCCTGACAGTCTGGGTACTGTCAGAGCTCAATTTCAGAAACGTTAACCTACTTGCACCAGGTGCAACCTAAGATGAAAACCTAGCTGCACCAGTCAAATTCCATTTGCACCGCTTTTATTACAATTTGTAGATGCAATCATTTAGATGTTTTATTCAGAAGTTTTCCCATTCTTAAACTGGTGCAAGTTATACTAATACCTAGGTTGCACACTGTAATATTGGATTGCACCATTGCAAGTAACAAAGCACTAAATGGAACTGCTCATGACATCAATCAATGGATTATCGGCCAAGACTGGGTCACTAACTAACTGATGTGACAAGGCAAGAACTTTGCTGTCAGATACACATAAATAGGTAGATATTTTATTCAACAGACCCCCAATTTTAACAAAATATTTTCATCATCAAGCAATGGACACTGAAAACTTACAACAAAGGTCATAAAGGCCACAAACACTTTTTTCACTGGTACATGTTGATGGTACGAGTTAGTGAATGAGGTGTTATGCTACTCCATAATCGAGCTATGTCATGGGGGAGGGGGACACCAAGCAAGGGCTTCACACAGTTTACCCACATGGGAACCTTCACGTCAGTACATAGTTTGTAAGTTAAAGGTGAATTACAGTAAGCCAAACATGTAACGATCATACTGGACTAAGTATATGTGTTTTTCACTAACAAGGTTGCTGGGTACAATTACCATGAATTTGAAACAGAAAACACTTCATCAGATTTAGTGATCTCTTAAAAGTCAAAGGTCTTTGTGTGGATAGTAGATAGATGGGAGTTTTAACACCATACAATAAAAAAAATATGTAAACTAATACCCAACTTCTGCAAATATTTAATCAACTTTTATGATACATTTTTCTACCTTGAAGTCACTCAGAACTGTTTTTGTTTACAGTACCCTGAATCTTGGTATTGAAATTAACTTGGCAAATTAACCGGACATGGAATCTCAAATGTCATTAATCATGCTAGCTACTACGCTGGAAGTGCATCACCTGACTTAAAGTGAATTCATCAGTAGCAACAGTTACATCTGAACATTGTACAGGGAAAATAGTCTTGTCTTTCTGTGAAGTACAAGTACAACATGACACAAATGGTAACACCCTTCCTCCTAATGAGTAGAGAACTGAATAACATCTACAATGAGACATGACACGGGGTATTACAGTGAACAATGTGGGTGAAGTAAGTACAAAGTCCACTAGGGATTCAATATACTGACAGAAACAAATAAAGGAACACACTCAAATTTAGGTGTTCCTATAATATTTTCCAATTTTCATCGCCACCTTTGAACAGAGCTGTGGGAGAAAATCTGAGAATAGATAAAGCAACACTGCCATGAACTGATGTTCCCTTATCTGTTTCCTTCAGTATAGTTGGGATGGAGAAGGATGAACTACACATAATAAACAAACAGATGACCACCTATAAATACAAACATATTAGCATGATAAAAAAATGTATCTAAAATGTATGCTCTATATATCTATATTATGGATATTATCAAGACAGAACAAAATATCCAAAATAATCATACATTTTCATCAGTTAATAATCATGACAATGTCACTGGCATGTTTCAGCACAAAAACTGACATGGACTGATATCTAGGAACATTGTCAAATGATATAGTCAAGTTTCGAGCTGTCTTTGAACATAATTTGATAAAAAGATTAAACACTGTTATATCTGGCCGAGTCTCTGAAGCTTCATTTAGTTTCTAAAGACTCTTGATAAAAGTCAAATTCTGTGTTAATATCTGTAAAAATTGAAAATTGTATGAACTTAAGTGGATAACAAACAGCTTAACACTTTTTAATAAAAAAACCCTAATTATTCTCCGAAAAAATCCATTCTGTAAGTTCTATTTTGAACATTATGATGACACACCTACTGGTATACATGTGTATCACATCAAACAAAACAACAAACTTAGATGTTGTATCACAATTAGAAACGTCAATGATCAGATTTCATTGACAAGAAAGTTCTTCACTTTATGCTGTTACTGACGAATGTCAAACATTACTTGACCACAGTGAAAAACTGCTGACATCCTGTGATCACAATCAGTTTATAACATGTTTAAGAAACCTTAGATCTAGATACTACTGAGGAAGACTAAAAAGGCATTCTCAAGCATGATCTTTATCATCTTTATGCAGACAAATGCACTTTAAGGAAAAAGAAAAATAATTTAGAAAGAATGAAAGTGAACTATCTATTATTTTCCTTTTGGAAAAAGGCATGCTTGACCAATAACAACAAGACAGGGAAACATTCACAAAACAGTTACCATGGCTACATACACAAATAGTCACATAACATCTGAATAAATTGTCACATTGGACTTCAATAACCAATCCACTGGGAAAGACCTCTTATGAAAGATACAGGTCAGATCCGTGTTTCCTAAAGACATTATAAAAATACTTATTCAGGTAGGTAGTATTTTGAAATAGTGACTGTTTTGTTTAAACCTGAGGATGATATGACTGGAAAGATGTTAATAAAATGATTAAACATCTTCTGTTAGTATAGAGGAAATGCCAAGTTTACTGAGTGTAAAATCTATAATGAACAGAAGAAAAATTGTGAACATCATTAATAAGCTTTCTATGGACATTGAGGGATGGGACGTTGGGAACAATGAATTGCGAGAAAGTAATATAACTGCCATGGCAACAGAATGTGATTTACCTGCCAGTACTTGGAACAGACGATGAGGACAGTTCGCTGGTTGTATGGGCAACATGTTAAAGTTTGAGCATTCAGACAGCGTATCTGCTTTGATTCATCCTCATAGACGGACTTTGTCTGTAATTAAAGTTGAAGGATGATATTAAAACAGCAAGTGTAATTCATGCCATTAACACAACATACTCTGTGAATATACTAAAGGGAGAATCAACTGCTCTCCAGCTCAACTGAGTGTCCTTAAAATATTTTCAACTGAAACATGACTGGACTGAACAGGCTGAACAGGACTCACTTGCACAAAGTGATCTTAGCACTACAATGATTATAACATCCATTCTCCTAGTAGTCCTACACAGACTAGGATAGTTGTAGCGCTAAGGTCAGTTTTGGTCTGGGACTACTTTTTTTTTTTTTTAAAAAAAGATTATTATTGAGACAACTCCATGTGAGCACTTTAAGGGGTAGCAACTATGCTTGTCGTAAGAAGTGACTAATGGGATCTGGTGGTCAGCCTCGCTGGCTTGGTTGACACATGTCATCAGTTGCCATTTGTGCAGATTGATGCTCATGTTGTTGATCACTGGATTCTCTCTTGTCCAGACATGATAAATTACTGACCACTGCCATATAGCTGGAATATTGCTGAGTGTGGGGTAAAACTAAACTCACTCACACATTCACTTTAAGTGGAAATGGCAAAAAAAACAAAAACACTAAGAATGACGCTTTACACCAAGTTAAAATGGATGTCAAATTCTATACTGATGTCTGTCTTCTTAATGGCTCAGAAACAGCAACATATCTCATGTAGTGTGATTCACAATTTTTAAGTAAGTATACAGGACTGTGATATGTCATATACAACATGGCAACCAACTGTAATTACATCACATCACATAGAAAATCAAAGTTAAGAAACAACATAAAAAGAACAGTATCAATTAACACACTTAACTTACGATAAGCTAATTCTTGATGAGAAACAATTCTCTTACCTTTGGTTCAGATGTCAGTGTCCATACTTTGACAGTTCCAGAGTTAGATACAGCAAGCACAACATCATCTGGAAATATCGTAAATGTCATTGTCATATCCAGGCTATGCAATTGTAATTCGAGTAAGCACAATGTGGTGCTGTGATTGACATATACATGTGGTCACTAACTTAAAAAAATGTGATATTAACCATACTAAACCATACTGTTACTAACATCAGGTGAAAACATGAAAGAGTCAATATAAATATTTATATAAAAAAGTACCCAAAATTAAATACTAGTTTGGGATGGCAGACTGTAATTAACATCTTTCTTTGTTCCAGATTCATAAATATAAGAAAAAAGGGTTATCGATCTCTTGTCAGGGTTTTAGAAAAAGGTGTCCTTTATGAAGAGACGTAGTAAAGGAAATAACTGATGTGAAAGGAAAATTTATGGTACAATTTTGAAATCATGTCTCTAAGATAGGTGTATCTCTTGTGAGGTTTTATTCCATTAACCTGTTCACTTTAGTATGGCTAAACTAAGAGCCAAAACTCTGCACTCTTGTCCAGTGAAAAAGCCATGCCTTGGTTTTGTTTCTTTGTTGTTTGACACATTCAGCAATATTCCAGTGAGTGAGTGAGTTTAGTTTTATGCCACGCTCAGCAGTATTCCAGCTATATGGCGGCTGTCAATAAATAATGGAGTGTAGGCCAGACAATCTAGTAATCAACAGCATGACCATCAGTTATTTCAGCGATATCAATACGACATGGATGCATTGCTGAAAACCAATTCTAACTGGGATCTTGATGGGTCAACATAATAACATAATGTTGATTAAGCATATGTACGTAACCGAACCCTAACCCTGACAGCTAGTACAGTGCTATTACTTGTTTTGTGCTTCTAGATCCATTTTTGTTACTATATATCCCGAAACACTTCATCACAAAACAAATTATTGACTTGCTCCAGTGTGTCATATTACTGCTTGACACGTATTAGATGAGTCTACACAGTAAATGCGTTTGTGACATGTAGGCGGGGCATGGAATGTAGACGAATACACTTGGTTGCTACAGGTACATGGGGTAGATTGGGGATTAAGTACGTGCAATACATGCTGACCTTGGCATGAACTCAATGCCGCTTCTGTTTAACATGTGTCCAGTAGTGTGACATAACAATCAAACACTACTCGCACAAGGAAATTGAACTTTTCAATATTGAGACAACAACCCGTTTCCCTCGTTTCAAATGGAATGTTCTGGAGGGCGTTCCCATATATGCAATTAGGATCATTTGTCAAGTCATGGCTCTTCTAATACTTGTCAAGCAGTATAATGATATTTCATTTTTACCTTCTCTTTTTACTGGTCGAAGAACACAGCAAGCACTGATCCAGTCTGGGGCTAGTTTGGAGCACAGCGACCACAACAACTCAAAACTGAGGGGGTCGATGACATGGATTTCTGGGTAGTAGCCATTACACACTAACCGAAGTTCTTTCGAAGAGCGGAATCTGTACGCCTGGGTGTAGAAGAAATATCAAATGTACACCATGTAAGATATTTACTCCACATCATACAGAAAAGTCCCAATTGAAACACTGAAGTCCATAGCAAGTTTTGATAATGGTGGCTGTCTGTCATGAAGTGGACCACCTAATCAACAAAAACAGGGAAGGAGAATCAACTGAGTAATCATTTGTAAACTATGTAAACTATACTAAAGTTTGGGGTAGTTTTCTTTGAGTACAATTTACATAAATGTTTTATTTGTTGTTTATTGTTATCTGTCTGACAGCCTGTAAACATGGTAAATAAATAGTCTTGACCAGACAATCCAGTGTTGATGTTTCGAGGAGCAAATCACATTCAGGGAACAATGACAACAAACTTAGTTCTGGCAGACAACAATAGCAAACCTAAAGAATACAATACAACGAAAATAAAATTTATAACCTTACTATATAATTCTTTTAACGATTACATTGGTCAGTTGTTCTTTCACAGAGTAAAATGCTGTTAGTAAATTGTAAATCATGCTTTTACAGTATCATGGATCATGCTTTCATTTTAAAAATTCAATGTTGCTCATTTGATTTAGGAGGTCAGACATAGCATTTCTGTCAATACACAGACAATACTCACATTGATATCAGTGTGAACTATAGACATCTTTGTGTGTTCAATGCATCGACCATCAGTGATATCCCATAAACACATCTCTCTGAAAAACAGTTTTTGTCTATTACACAATTCCTGTATCATGTGTATATAATCCATAAACAATTGACATTCATCACTTATATTTGCTGAAGATGACAGACATACTTTATTCAACACACTAACAAAGAGATGGGCAATGTGTTTTAGAAATAAGGTATTTCATGTTTCAGACAACATGGTGAAAATATCACCCTACCCATTTTCTGAGGCGCTGACAACATAAGATGTCTGTGGATTGTCTGAGCCGAGGGCCAGGCAGCTAATAGCTGTTGTATGTCCAAACAACATACTCCTTGGATACAGCTGCAAGGATGAATATTAGACCAATAACTGATGTTAGCAAACATTCACATATAGAACATACATATTCAAAATGAGACACTGAATCAGGAAGTTGTAATATCTAATCATAATGATGAGTTTTTTAACAACTTGACAAATTAACATTAGAAATAACTCACGTTTTACAGTTTCTGAAAAGAGGGCTCTTTGCAAACTGTCTGATAGCAAGTCATAAAAAATCTGTGAGTTAAGCTTCACGTTGCTTAGGGGACTCCAGAAATGGGCTTTATACATTGTATCCTATGTGGGGAATAGAACCCAGGTCTTCAGTGATACGAGCACACTATAACCACTGGGCTACCCCATCACCCCTGTAAATTCTGTGCAAATTTGGCATTCTGATATGCATTAACAAGTCAAAACCATAAGAACAAAAGGGAAATTTACATGCTGAATCATTCTGTCAGGTGACACTTCATCTCACATGTCTATGCTTCACTAACCAAGTTTGCCATATCACTCATTAACAGGTCCACACTAGCCTAAAGGTCACATGCAATGTAAAACACAACTTTGCAGATTCTGGTACCTTTCGGTATGCCCAAACAAATCATTAAAAATGCCAATTCAACCTATAAAGTTGAAAAATAAATGCGATGTAAAAAAAAAGCCCGTGAAATCGTAGTTCAAACGTTTCACTAAATTCCACCCAGTGCTGGGGGGAAAACTGGTTTCAACAGCTGTGATGCGCTGCGTCCAAAACGCATGCACAGTGAATAGGTTCGCAGAGCTTGAAACATTATGCATGCCCAGCATCTGAGGTCGTGAGCAGTAGTCTAATCTTGGTTGTGTACACAAACAAGTAAATAATCTACTCGTTACATAAAAAAAACTTGTTGATTGTGGTAAGCAGTCTCTGTCACAGAGAAAGCTCAGTGCCTGGTTTATTCACACCTATACGTCTGTCTGCCTGTCTGCTAAAGACAACATGCAATACACAGCTTCAATCATTGACCACGTGCAATTTGAACTTAACGCCTATCAGACTATACCACATAAAGCAAATAAGTTGATTTATGACTTGTGCACCCGAGTCCCGTGTCTGCCACATTATGTAATTAGGCACGTGTGATACACATGACATGTTTTTATGTCTGTGGGTTGCAAACAAACTGCATTCATTTTTTTTCAGATGACTGGATCTGACAGAAACTGGTGCAAACTCAAGTTTCAAGTCCTGCTTTGTACTTGGACGAATGACAGTTTCCAGACACGCAGTAGTTCACCATCTCTACTGACATGATTTTTGATCAGATTGAGCGCAAATTCAGAGAACAGGTATTTTCCAAACCCAACATCTCTATAAACATTCTTCATGGATAACGACTTGTTTTAGTGTATATGATTTTGTTTGACAACAGTATATGAATCCATACTGAAACGACGCATCAAGTACACAAAAAGAAGTTGTTATCCATAAAGAATCTTACTCTCTTGTGACTGGCTATACTTCTTAAATGCCCATCAAACAGATCATCTTTCTGTACACACAATGAACCCTCAGCATATCAGCAAATGAAACAGTCAATCGGAAGCCGTCGTTACACTTGAGAGCATATGCACCTGCTATGACTGGGTTCGGTCTCCCGAGGGCTTCGTTTCGGGGGAAGTAAGCCCAAGTCCAAAATACTGCACTTTTGAATCGCGATTGTACGCTTATAATTTTGTTTATTTGCTTTTTCAAATGCAATGTATATTATATGTCATGAATAAGTGATAAATGTGTTTTAATTATGTTGGTTGCATGGTTGCATTTTTTGGTTGCATGTGACCTTTAACACAGAAGAAAAGAAATGGTCAGTGATGTAAGCATGTAACATGTGTCAGTGAACACACCTGCCAATTCTCATTGAGGTCCCATATACATATCTGGCCATCATTGCATCCAGTTACAATATTCTTCATATCTGCTGTCATAAGGATGGCAGATATGCAGTGTGTAGGAGCATGCCTGCCCCACAGCACCATGGGCACTGCCAAGTTGCTTGCTGATGACATTATTATCTGCTATGGTATTTTCTGTAAAAGAAGAAAGTTGACAAATAACATATGTCATGATACATCAAAACCAATGTAAATAACTCACAAGAGTTATAAATCATAACCCTACAAAGTTGATGCTGCCATGTCTGCACTAACCTTTGTACGCAGACAAATATAATAAACCTAGGTACGATTAATGCTGAGATAATAAACATGTTTCATGCTGCAAGCAGCAATATTTCATCAACATAACAAATAACATAGCAGGTCATACATAAATAACTGAGGCTTGACTAGAACAAATAAATCAGTTAAAGACTTCAAGTGCAATGTCAAACACTTGCAGGGATACAATGAGGTGAAATCAGTCTTGCCTATGATTCCCATTGGTAAGTAAAATGACAACGATCACGACAATTAACTAAATGGAAAAAACTGGTACGTTTGTTATATTGATAAATGATAAGGGCATCACTATTTTTCTAGATGCTATCATTTCAGCTAGATTTCATGATCTGTGGTGGAAGCAGATTATTGCTGACAGCTACTCAAAACAAAATCTAATCGCTCACAATATGATTTTATCTTCAACAGTCTGAGATCAAACTAGACAAGCTTGCGCTGAGAAGCATTCTGTGTCATTACACAGGACAATGAACCCTGATTCTTGTCTTTCTGTCATGACAATCTAGCATTATTTCTTGTGACATTCACTCTCTGGTGAAACTCAACTAAAAATGTCAAAAAGGTTGACTGGACTGACGCTTTCTAGATATTTTTATAATTCTGTGCCAAACCACAACAACAATAATGAAGACAAGTTCACACAAAGCCCTCTATAAATACATGTGGGTCATTTTCTACCCAAGGACTACTCCGTGGTCTTTTTATCAGGTACATATCAAGATTCCAGATGTGCATGGTTACTATTTGCTCGTGTTGCGTGCGTAAATAAATGCCCAAAACAAGCCTAAGAACCGCAAACGCCCAATCATTCACTATTACAATAAGGAATAGAAAGTCACCGTGACCGGTTGTCTCAATGACACACCAGCGTTAAGTGATTAATTACTACACAGATGTGATCAAGATTAGTGATTCAGTTGAAGATTTGACAACACTGTATAACCTGGTCGTTCAATTCTGATTCCGATAACCATAAACGACAATAAAATGATAAAGATACAAAATTATACGAATTTCAACCTCTATGTCTAATCAACAGAATTCAATTGTCACGTAACCTTACCATACGCCCGCATTCAGCGTCCAAACGAAAGCTCAAGACATTATGAATTCTAATCAGCAGACATCATTTTCAAGCCGAATTACAACCCGGAAGTGCTTGTAGTAAAAGCATACAAAATAGTTCGCTGTAATATATATTCCTTTACTTTTGTGCGTCCATTAAATTGGTCCTAATTTACCAGACATGCAGGTGCATTTCTAGGATTCTCAATGAGATGACATAAATTGTATCTTTAATATCTAATGTAATACGAGCGGAGTAAAATATTGATCTCGAAAGTAGACCACTACATGCATACCGCTAACAAATATATGTCGGGGTACTTGCAGGGGAGATTGCGATTGAATCTGAAACAGCAGAGATTGCCATCAATGTCTTTAAAGTAATAGGTAGAATCGCCAATCCTACTATTAGAGATTGCAGTCAGAGTCTCTATTGGTACAGAGTAACCAATACCACCGTAATCTCTACTAGTAGAAGCCCAAATCCTACTAGTACAGATTGCAAATATACACTACCTATACGCAAGCAATTAATTGTTGAGAAAAAACATGGTACTGTGGTGTACATTGTACATTGTACATTGGTGTAGCATTTTTTGCACATGTACCCATCATGACAGTTCCAAATACCACAGTTCTTGGTAGTCTCCATCTTTATTTGACAGCGGGAATTGACCATCTTAGTATGGTTTATACAGTACACGTGTAATGAACACGTCTCCTTGATGTAAACGCAATGTTGCAACACATTTGTATTTTAATTCCAAATACCACAGTTCTTGGTAGTCTCCATCTTTGTTTGACAGCGGGAATTAACCATCTTAGTATGGTTTATACAGTGCACGTGTAATGAACACGTCTCCTTGATGTAAACGCAATGTTGCAACACATTTGTATTTTAATTTGATATTTTTACAGCGATATGTTAAATGCCTGTTATCTTTAATCCCCTCACTCCTCGCGTCAATTTTGGGAGGTGTATTTCTGAGAGAGAACAAAATAAAAATGTGTTCCTCCCTCATTCAGACAGTCATTGTGTTTTGTTCTTTCGTATGTTTATGAAGGAAACTGTTGAAGGAACCAATCATATAACATAAAACAAAACGCCATCTCCGCACCGCATAACTCTTATGTAGATTCTCTTTTAATGCTTCAGTTTCAGGTTAGAAATATAACTTACACGGGCATTAATAACAAAGGAATTCTTGGAATTATGATAGTTCACGTAATGTTTGTTTTCACCTTGATGTGCTGATGTTTTCACATCCTGGAACAATACAATATTGTGGGAATAATACGTTTGCCAGCTTTCTTTGCTTCAACTGCAAGTGCAAATATTTCTAATAAATAAATAAATAAATAAATAAATAAATAAATAAATAAATAAATAAATAAATAAATAAATAAATAAATAAATAAATAAATAAATAAATAAATAAATAAATAAATAAATAAATAAATAAATAAAACCAAAAAAAACCTCGCAGTTAATATGTTCATTTATACGCACTGTGATAGTGTCTATTTCAGGACAGGCATCATCCAAATATTTCTAAAATGCCCAAACTATGTAACCAAGCCACATGAGACTTATTGTTATTATTTAATCTGCATTCTTAATTTTTATCACTACCACAGCGTACAGTATCTTGTCAGCTACCTTGTTCCTCTTTGTCACTTCCATTAATTACTGTATACATTTATGGCCTTTATTGATCACCCCCCTTGGCTGTGTCTATCATAATATCAACTATAGAAAGAAGAGTTATTGTTTTTCTATCTGTCGACTGTCCAAAAATTAAGAATTCAGATTAAATAATAACAAATAAGTCGCATGTGACTGGGTTACATAGTTTGGGGATTTTAGAAATATTTGGATGGTGGCTGTCCTGAAATAGACACTATAACAGCAATATATAACATATGTTTCATCTAGGGTTACTCTTTCTGAGTAAAGTACACCTGGAGACCTCGGTGGAAAAATGGGTGGGGTGGCTGATTAGGTGCCCGAATATGAGCACGTGGGTTCGAATCTTCTTGGATCCCATCCTTACAAAAGTACAAAATCGGTACTTTTCTGAAAAAGTGTAATCCCAAATATAAAATACACTCCCCAAAAAGAAACGAAACGCACAAGCCATTGTAGAAAGTTTTAATGTGTTAGTTTGAGCGATTATTTCATGTAATTTCCACGGTGTAAGGTGAATATTCACACGAAAGAGTTCAACAATACAACAGCGGCTTTTCTGTTCACTTGAGTACACAAGATGGCGTCAAAGTCAGTACTTTTTATGGCCACCATTGGCAGCAATTACATGTCTGCACCGTCTCTGATAAGTCGACGACTACTTCTAGAACTTGCGCAATTCTTCACAGACCCCCCTGTCTTTGTGAAGATCAAAGCTTAAACAAAAGTATGAAAAATGAGAGAGCCCCGACTTCGCAGTGCAATACATCAATATGTAATCGCACTGTGAAGCATTTTTGGTCGAGGGTCATCTAAACAAATAAACATTTTCAAATATTTAATCCTTGCAAAGGCACGAGGGCCTGTGGAAATATTCCCCACTCCTTTTGCAATGCGATGGGTAGTTGTTGTGTCCAAGGCATGTTTTGACGTTGATGAAAACGTCGATCGAGTTCATCCAATAGGTGTTCTACTGGGCTTAGATCTGATGATCGGGGATGACATGGCAAACATTGACATTAGTGCCATTAGAAGTGCTCTGTGTGGAGTAACGTTGTCACTCTGGAACAACTCCCTCTGCCGGTCCCTAACTGGAAGCACGTGAAGTGCAAGGACTTCGTTGATTTACCAATTTCCTGACAAATCCCCCTGAACCACCACTAAATCAAAACCCTGTGTGCTGGATATCGTAACTCACACAGCGACACCGATTCAGTCGACCTGTCGAATGCAGTTTGGGGCAAGACATTCATTTCTCCGACAGGAAACACACTGTCTTCCATCTCGCCGATGAAGAAGATACCGTGATTCATCTATGAACCAGACTCACGTCTAGTTTCTAAGGTTCCAGTTCCGTACTCTAAGACACCACGATAACCAATTGCGCCGAAAGAGGTTTCTCAAAACAGGAATGACAACCAGCCTTCTTGGTCGAATACCCATTCACGGAATCGATTCCTGGTAGTTTGGACGGAAATGTTTCTCAAACCAGGGATGCGTTGTGCAGTCTCCACGCCTGTGGCAAGACGACGACACAGTTGAACTGCAGCGGTTCTAGGCTTAGATGGTTCCTCTTCGACGGCTTCTTGGGAAATCTTTGGCGAAAACCACATAAAATGGCCTAAAAACCTGTTTACCACAATGTTTCCACCTATGTTTTCTACGTACTCATACCACCACGCCATCCAGTGGGAAGACTCTGAGAACTGGATTTAGGATAGGACTGTACTTTACTGAGACAGCTTATTCCAAAATGTAACCCGTGTTACACTTCGCCTCCACTTGCATCGTTATGTACGCGAAAGTCCTGTCCAACAACAACTGGTGTCAAAGCAGCCACAGACATCAACAAAGTGCACCCAACAATCAACCGTGACGCGGGTATAGGGCCACAGAATGTAAATTTTGCTCCATTCAGTCAACTTACACACACGCATGTGAACATGAATGCTATATACCCCCGTCTGTTCATTACCTTGTTCAGGGATACTCTACATATAGGCTCCCTGCCTTGTTTGAAACTTTGAAACTTTCGCACAATTTGAGCAAGTTTGTTTACTATAAATAAATACAAAGGAAGGTGTATGTAAAAATGGACAACTGTTAGAAATATTTAATGATAAAGTATTTTCAGGAACGCACATACAATCAGGGAGCCTATATAGAGGGGAAGATGAAACTCCTCGAAAAGCCCCTGAACGTATGTCTCGGGTCGTTACGTAACCAGTTTAGCCAATATGGTGACAGCGTAGTATTTAAGATTCAACCTGGTGTATTTTCAACAGCTGATTAAGTTCACCGAGTGTTGTAACAACTGAAATCCTACATGTAGGAGATAGGTTAACTATCTCGTAACTTCAGTTTAAGTCAAATAATTAGTATTAGTGTCCGTATTAGGACCGTAGATTTGTAATAAAGTTTCAAGTCGGTATGCTATAGATCACTGGTTCCTATTCTCGATTCACCGCGAAGATTGACTAATTGTGTCGATAAAAACTTCTTCTACACATTCGTTTAATTATTAGAAGGAAAACATACCTTTAGTTGAAAGGTATTTGCAAGTAAAAGTGACAGTTTTATGACTTGAAATATTGCTAAGGTGTAATTGAGGTGTGTGAAAAAAATGACATATCGCTGATCTGTTCTGATCCGCCATTAAAATGCGATACGCAGTTGTTTGAGTATTCCTAGCTACTTCCTCAAAAAAATCTTTCACATAAACCTTTAATTCTGACGAGGGGAATATACTATCAGGTGAAATGTGTTTGCAAGTAATAGTGATAGTTTCATAATCTAAAGAAAGATATTAGGGTGTATTTGAGGTGTGTAAAAAATGTGACATATCGCCGATCTGCTCTGATCCGCTGTTGAAATACTACACGCCGTTGTTTGAGTGTTTCTAGTTATTGCTACAAAAAACATCTTTCACATACACCTTTAATTCTGACGAGGGGAATATACTATCAGGTGAAATGTGTTTGCAAGTAATAGTGATAGTTTCATAATCTAAAGAAAGATATTAGGGTGTATTTGAGGTGTGTAAAAAATGTGACATATCGCCGATCTGCTCTGATCCGCTGTTGAAATACTACACGCCGTTGTTTGAGTGTTTCTAGTTATTGCTACAAAAAACATCTTTCACATACACCTTTAATTCTGACGAGGGGAATATACTATCAGGTGAAATGTGTTTGCAAGTAATAGTGATAGTTTCATAATCCAAAACAAAATGTTCGGGTGTATTTGAGGTGTGTGAAAACTATGGCATATCGCCGATCTGATCTGATTCGTCATTGATGCTTGAGGGTTATAGTTCCCTAACTTCTTTCTTTCTTGTTGATCTTATCATTTGACAAAACTGGAAAGGTGTTTTAGAACGCTTTGTGACAGTTTTACACCTTATTTTTGAGGGCAATGTTACAGTGTCAGTTAACATTTTGTTAATGCCCATTCCATTCCCCACATGCGATAAGTTATCTAAATTAATTATTAATGTAAACAAAAATGTCTCAAAGTAGATTTTTCAATAGGACAGCTGATGTTGACGTTAATGTTTTGGGAGGGAAGGCCGCGGTGTAACATGCTTCATATCCGCAGGCAGAGGAGTTAGTGTTCCTCCATAGCATTTGCTCATTCGTCTTGGTAATACGACACACTTTTGTGTTATCATAACTAACTGTAACACGGGGTTAGTTGGGTGTTAATTGTGTTGTAAGGTCTAATTCTGTCTATCACTACCGCATTGCACATTGCCTTGTTGCCACCCTGTACAATCATGCACCATCATGTCACTCTCGATCATTAATAACCATATGTGGCATTTATATGGCCTTTATTGGTCACCCCCTTGGTTGTGTCAGTCATCACATCAACGGTACAAGGAAGTGCTATTCTTTCTCTATCTATACATTGTTGAGTCTTTGCCTCTCAACTGTTGTAAGAAAACTGCTCACATCTATGGTGAAAAAGTGGAGTCCGGTATGCTGACAGTCTGTATATATGCCGCTCGTAGTAAACGCCCTGGGGTTGAGCTGGAACTCTGCTCACCTCTTTCATGTATTCTAAGTCTTTATATATCAGAAATTTACTACAGAAATTTGAACTGAACGATGCCTTCGTCAACATACACTTCAACTGACTTGGGGGGAGGGGATGGGGGTACATGCTTCCACAGAGGCTTGTAATGCTAAAAACTGTCATCAAGGTATATATTGTCCCTAATGGGGTATTGCTTTTATATAGTACTAATACCCCATTAGGGACAATATATACCTTGATGGCAGTTTTTAGCGTTACAAGCCCCTGTGCATGCCTTTTCATAAAAATAATTATCATCCCCGTAGCCATAATTTATGATGGGTACATTACTAACACTTATTACTCGCCCGTTGAAGATACTGCAGTGTAATATTTTAATGGCAATATTGCACTAGTGTAATACCGCTTGACTTAAGACGTCAAAATGGTTCAAAGTTGCGACGTCACAATGCTAATGCCTATGTTGCAATTTTACTAGCCCTTGTTTGACACGGAAAGCTGAGAGTGGTCACACTGTATGGAATTTGGCGGTAGTTTCTGTCAATTTATGTTGACGAGTAATAAACAGAATTCTAAACTCGCTTCCGTGAAATGTCATTTTTATTAATCCCGTTAAAGATGTAGTATCTTTATACCAAATCATTAACTCGTTTAATAAAAATGATATTACACGGAAGGTCGTTTAGTATCCTCTATCTATAGGATAGGGGTCTCCATTCACAAAGCGATCGTAGCGCCAAGACACTCGTGAGTCTATGATATAGTAGGGGTATTA
Organism: Haliotis asinina; assembly: GCF_037392515.1. Taxonomy (NCBI): domain Eukaryota; kingdom Metazoa; phylum Mollusca; class Gastropoda; order Lepetellida; family Haliotidae; genus Haliotis; species Haliotis asinina. The sequence goes on from NC_090291.1 coordinate 17,233,895, forward strand.
AGGGGCCCTGCAACTCAGTTGCTCACACCACTGACCATGCACATTTTGCAGCACGTCCACAACATTGATCTGTATTTATCTCCCTTTGATTATTACCCCTTACAACAAAGTTGTTGGGCTCATTTAGTCAGCCTGATATTACTGTATGCCTATCGTATTGGCGTACAACTTCAGTATGCTTTGACATACATGAAAACGTAGATTATGAAACATCGTATATGTATAGATGTATTTTGAATTTCACAAGGGAAATATATATACACAACATGGATGCCTCCCTCGGTACGAAGGTAGCAGCCGCCTTGGCGGTTCTGGTTGCCGTCATTCTGGGCGAGCTGTATGTCTTGTCTCTTCATTGGGAAAGAAAGGCTAGACTGTTGAGATTGCAGTTCGTCATTTTAATACAAGCATTCCTGACTCTTCTCTCCAGATTTGTGTGGAACAACTTCTCGACTGTGTTAGATAAGGCACCACAAAAGGAAGGGCTAAGATATGACAAATGTTCGGATAAAGATAATTATCAGAAGGACGTGATTCAACCAAATCTCAAGAAGTGGACAATATGGAGGATTTTTCTTATAACCTACTTAGGATCATGCCACATCAGTTACTTGATGAACTTTTATTTCATAGGTCGAGAACCGTATCTTATAGCATACAGTTGTTACGCGGCACTTGGGCTGTTGTTTCAGATAGTGACAGGTTTAGTGTTTGTGAAGGTTGTTACGTTTTGTTTAAGAAACATATTTAAAAGTAAAGCCGTCTTTTCAAAGCAGCGAAAATTACAGCTTGTACTTATTTATGCTATTCTTTTTTGGACATATGGTCTCTATAATGCTGCTAGTGCTCCTGTTGTGAAAGAAGTCCCCATTCCAGTCAAAGGATTGCCTGCATCTCTTGATGGATTCAGAATTGTACAAATATCTGACATTCATCTTGGACCAACTGTTGGAAGATGGAGACTTACTCGCATAGTAAATATCATTAATGAGCTGGATGCAGGTAAATCTGAAATTAAAACAATGACGATAAGACAATAAATCAGTGTAGCTTAAAAGTGAGTGAGTGAGTGAGGTTTTATGTCACTTTTAGCAATATTCCAGCAATATCATGGCAGGGGACGTTAGAAAAGCACTCTTAAAACACAGCACCCTATGACAACAACATGTGGAGAGGACCTTCTGCCAAAGGTCCTATGTTCCATGTTTTGCCTAAAGAATTTTATAAATGCGATTGAAAGTGTATAGATATAAGTAATATCTCTAATTGGTCAGTTAAATACTTGTGTAAGGGGTACAACACTGTAGGACCGAAGGATCAACTCTTCACCGTCATTTTCATTACAAACTGCAGCCAATAAACCAAACTCATTTATTGCAAAAGATGTCCCATGATAGATAGTGTTTCGAGTCTATATCATTTTCCATGATATTCATGAGCCTTCTAATGCCGGAGATGTTTATCCAGTTTATGTAGAGAGAAAAAGGACATATGGTGTTTCTATCCTCCAGACATGTATCATGAAAATACTGCTTTGAATCAAACAACTCTGTCCCATATAATGTTGGGATATCAAATGATATCATGTTGAAAGGTTTTTGTATTTTTCCAAAATGTTTTCATCCAGTCTTCAGCATGTTGATGGCAATTTGATTATTTATTGGCATGATTTCATCTCCTTTCAGATGTTGTTGTGATGACTGGAGATCTTGTTGATGGAAGTGTTGCAAGCCTCAAGGAAGCAGTGGAACCTGTTAAGGAAATTCAGTCCACGTTTGGGAAATATTTTATTACAGGTACAGTCTGTATGTTTGTGACAGTAATTACAATGTACTTTGTCTATATCAGTTGATGTTTTTCTTGAAGCTCTCATGCCAACATATTTTGGAGAGTTTATCAGAAGGGTTGTATGATGTTCTTCATCAACCATGCTCATCATGAGAGACAACTAATGACACTGGGTGGACAGGCTTGTTGACCTGGTAGGTGCATTTCAACCTATCCCATGTGTACCTTGATGCCCAAATTATCCTTTTAACAGACCACTGTCACAAAGTTGGAATATGGCTGAGTGTAGCTTCATGTGACCCCTCTTTGCATGCCTAATGTTCCTCTGATGCTGACATTGCCTGTGCCAATTACTTGGGAGTCCTTACAGTCCCAGTGTATTTTAGGCTGGTACACAGGCTTGTTGTATGAACTAAAGTAAGCCAGTCTTATAAGACCACAAATATGTGCATGTGACTCTGGGTTTGGACTAGTGATTGAGAGTCAGTGAATGCTACTGAAACACACCTGTGGTCAAAAATAATTAAATTATAATTTGGATAATCATGCATTAAAATTACCAATTTTGTCATGTTGTCTGAAAATATTTGTTTGACAATTTATACAGCTTCAGACCCTAGTCTGACAGCGCAAAGCAAATGAAGTGTTATGTCTTTTCTTAACTGTTAGTAATAGCAAGTAAGAGTCCTAAAAACCTAAAAATCTACAGAAAATGATGCCCATGGCCAACGTTAACCAGTCAATTCAAGAGCAGTGGGCACTAACTGTAGAGGGTTTGTTTGTTTTGCTTGTATGTTTGTTTTCCAATCTGTTATCTTTTTCTCTTTCAGGCAATCATGAGTACTATACAGGCGATGTAGACAATTGGTTCTCTCACCTCCATGGTCTCGGCTTTATTGTACTACACAACAGTAATGTCAGACTTCCCAGTGAGAAACTACCCACCAACCAACAAATATGTCTTGCTGGGACAGACGATATTGATGCTTTAAGGATAGGGTAAGGGACAAAGGATAAAGTCCTAAATTCATGCCTTACCTTGTAAAATACATTCCTGGTTACCATGGTTATCCATGCTAATCAAAACACATGGAAAAAGTGGAGACCTGCTCAAAAACCTGATAATCTAACACTAAGACATGAGAATGGTATTTCACAGGGGAATAGAAAGCTAGAGGCTGTAATGCTCAGTTGTACATTTTTGAATGCATTGTTAATGTACCTTTAAATTTTATGCATTAATGGTGACAGTAGGTGAAGATGACATGCAGGTAAAATTCATAATCTTTGGTTGAAGTATTCAAGTATGATGATATGAGGTTGCTAACTAATAAATACACCGCAGGATCTTCCTGAAATGATGTGTAAAATCTACCATAAATGGTAAAAGAAATTCATATATAATATGCAGGTGATTTGACATCTTTGGTTTAAACATTCAGGTATGGTGATCACGGGATGAAACTAGATGATGCTCTGGGGTCATGTGATCCAAGTCAGCCAGTAATTCTGCTTGCCCATCAACCGAAGGCAGCCAAGACTGCTTTGGACTCCAAATACAGAGTTGATGTTGTCCTGTCAGGTAGCCATTTTTTCAGAGTGCTTTCTCACAAGCATCTAGGATGCTTAGGATACTATTATACTGTAAATCATTAAATTTTGCGAGCATGATATTTTTGTGAAAATTGCGAATGACTTGAGCTTGCAAAAATATCATGACGCAATTTGCTGGTAGAATGCAATGAATAATCAGCAAACAACCTGTCCTATATTCGCTTAAATCTAGACAATACATATATTAAGCAACATGTCACTTGTCAAACAATGGATACCTGAACAAATGTCACTCAATCAGTACATCCGATAGTCCAGACAGGCGCCAACACACATTTCTTAGAGACTGTTTGAAAGGCCGAGACCATCCAGCAGGCGTGGATAGGTTTCATGACACTTATCTGGAGATCAACAGCTTCGCCGACACTGACTAAACTGGTCCTTCATCAGTGCCAATTTATTAGAGTCATTCCATTTAATTTAATCCCTTTGAACTGTTTTAAGCTTATCTGGCCTATGCAGCAAATGTTGCTTTTAGGAAAACATCATGGATTGCATACATGCGGAAGTACTCGACTGAATGGTGTTCAAGATTAGCGGCAAACTTTAATATGTGATTGGATTTACTTCAGATAAACCTTTCAGATGCAAGTAAGCTTTGAAACTGTCAAACTAAACTATGTTTTGAGAATTTGCCAAGTCACAAAAATGTTGTGACGCAAAAATGTCTTGATTTACAGTAATTATTCATTGGACATGCTGGATGGTATGACCAAAAATGTACTTGACTCCTGAGATTCTTGAGGGGCATATAGAGTTCGGTGAATATACAAAACAAGTATATGGATGGGAACGTCTTATTTATTGTAGAACACAACATTTCTGGGCGACTTCCTGCCCCTACTTCAAGTGAAGGAAAGCCCTCATATTAGTGGTGGTGGGGTGTCCTAGTGGTCAATATGTTCGCTGGTCACACTGAAGACCTGGGTTTGATTTCCCACCCCACATGGGTTCATTGTGTGAAGCCCATTTCTTGTGTCACCTTCTGTGATATTTCTGGAATTTTGATAAGCTGGTCAGCTGCCATAATCTGAAGGGCTCAAATTCATGAAACTAACTAATTCCGGAGTATGCCATGTTTGGGAACTAAGGAGAACTTCTGCTTATGCAATTTATTTTTCATAAATTCCTGTCATAGACCATAAATAAAGGACACAGTAAGACTTGAGCTCACCGTTTACTCCAGCCATTCTTTCTAGTTACCTTCTGTCTACTTGATGAGAATTGACTCTATGCAGTCAGTAACAGTAGAATGTGATGTTGTCAAACATGCTTGTCTGAAGTAAAAGTGTGGTTTTCATTTTGCATTTGTGGAGAACCTTGGATAACTCAAATTTTTAGACGAGTCTCTTCAATTTTGACACAACAAGACCTATGGTATATTACCATAGATTTTTAGGACAAGAACAAGCAGTCTGGAGAAGGGGCTTGCCTTAGGCCTAACACAAATATGATGTGGTTCCGATTAGTCGACTGATCATTGAATTCTGGTACCGACCCTATATTTTTTCAAGTGGTATGACTAAATTAAGCTTTCAAATACCTCTGATTTTTCCTTTCACCAACAGACATTGGTCATTCTGATAGTGAAAGTCGATATGATAGCTTCAAGCTTGAATGAATAATGAATTTACTCCTCTAAAAAATGTAAAAAGTACAATGAAAATCCTACCTACCCATCCTAAGTTTTAACATGTTTAAAGATGTGTAATCAGAATCACAACAATTTCTTTTTTGATTTGGCCTTACCTACGCTAATATATTGTAGGTCTCCTCAACTGGACAATGTTTGACTGCACATGTATTGTCAGTGAGTGCACAGTAACTGTCACCATAATCCTGCTATGGAGACAAGAATACCTCATGTGCTGACACCAATGACTCATGTCTCAAGTGTTTCACTATCACTCTTTACAGGTCACACTCATGGAGGACAGTTCTTCCCAGTGATCATTGGAGCTTATTTCTTAAATCCCTTCTTTTACGGACTGTATCGTTATGGTGAATCCAGTCATGTGTACGTGTCGATGGGTACACAGTATTGGGGCATCCCTGTCAGGATCGGAACAACAATGGAAGTCACAAAGATAATACTCACTGAAGCTCAGTGATATTATGCATGTACGGGTAGATGTTTGCATTTAATATAACATAAGTAAAATAATGAGAGTGTGTTTGAGTGAGCATCTGGGATCACAAATGAAGGTGTAGATGTTTAAACATGGTTTAAGAATGTCTTGTTCGAAGTTTTTGTCACTGAGTCATATTGTTCCATGGTAGTAAGTACATTTTACAACCAGTAAAGGTTTGACATGTCACTTTAACAGTTATGTGACAAATGTCATTACTCAGCATAATGGATGACATGTATTTCATATGACATATATTCCACTTCTGTTTACACATTTATAATGCCATGACAATAGATTCTTACAATAATTAACTAAACTTTACATTTTATTGCATTTTGTGATTTTCACATTGAATTATACATTCCATTACACTACAAACTATGTCACTGTGAGCATATCTTGTTCTTGATAATTGATATGAAATTGATTACATTACCAGATTGGTCCAGTCTCATTAGAGTTTGATCTGTACATCAGCATGAAGATTGATGCCACACATTAGAAGATCACATTAGGTAAACGTCAGTGGTGGTGGGGTAGCCTACTGGTCAGTATGTTCACTTGTCACACTGAAGACCTGGGTTTGTTTTCCCACCCCACATGGGTACATTGTGTGAAGCCCATTTCTTGTGTCACCTACTGTGATATTGCTGGACTTTTGCTAAAAGTTGCATAAACCCAACTTACTTGGCTAACATTAAGTAGAGCTTAACCAGACAGTGTGATGTGCAAGTTCTTTAGCCAGTTTTGTAAGTTGCATTTTGCAAATGATCTTCACTGCTGATGTCTGCTGATTAAGATTTCTTCAGTCACTACATATGCGCCAAGAAAAAAAAAATCATGCAAACGAGTACATTGTATTGGTCTGCTTGGATTCTATGTTGAACAAGGCCCAGGATATCATGGCAGATCACCACATGTCAACCCGTCTATTGTTTTGTTTCTGATATTTCAGTTACCGCACGGAGACATTTGATTTTTAGTCAGCAATTGAAAATTTTAAGAATTTTCTTTGAAATGTGGAGAGTACGTTTTAGGACTATCTAAAGCTGCACAGTTCTGTTCAGAGAATCCAACATGCTTGTTGGACAGTTGTTTTGTGTGTGTGGAACATTTTATGAACATATTGTCTACAAGTGGGATCAAACCAAACTACAGTTAGCATGATCCAGTACATGTGCCTTTCAGGATAAACAATGTTCCTGTACCAAATGTGTATCAGGTACTTTTGTAATCTTGGATCTTTATCAAAGGAGGTAATTTCAAATGAAGGTACTTTAATTCCCAATTAATTAAATGTAGGTGCAAGCATTATATATTTTTCAAGTATGTAATGTTACTATATTTTGTTTGTGGACTCTAACTTGAAGAATGCAGGTGAGCTACAGTGCTTTGTGATTATGATACTTCTGCATATTCACCTTACACAGTGATCCTGTTGACACAGAATATATTTTAAAATATCATGTATCCATGTGAATGGTTTGTTGATCCTTATGTAATTTTCTTTTGTTCATTGTTGCAGAATTATTTTTCCATGTATTTTATGTTTGATTTCAATGAAGTTTTACACCACCTCAGATGAATTGTGATTTCTTCTGGTTGACATATATGAGATGACATCCCAAATCACCATCAGGCATGAAGAGTTGAGTGCTGTTTTCTTCTGTAACATCAGCTGTTGTCCAGATACATGATGGCAGTGTACAGTGCACACTGTTGAATTCGGAATGGCTTCGGACCGACTAAAAAGTCCGAATTAGACTGCAGTCTGAGTTACACAGACATTTCCCATAAAGAAGGATTACATTGTGACTGTAGGTTCAGTTTGGTATATACAGCAATCCAAGAATGATAGAGTCCTGAGTTGGACAGAGTATGTAGCCACTGAGTATGTGGACAGAGTATGTAGTCAATATTTTCTGCAGTTATGGAAGTATATATGTAAAATCTATTGTGTAGAGTCTCGAAATCTGCATAAAATGCTAAGACATATATTCATAAAATACACAGGTCAACAATGACTACCTCACTTGCCTGTTTTAACGATTAACACACAAGATAAGTGGAAGTGTTTTGAAATCACTGCCACTTTCAAGCACAACAGCAATGGTACATATGAAGTAGAAACGGGTGGTGTGGTGACAGAATTCACTCCTCTCGACTGAAAGGTTAAATTCCCCATATGGGTACACATTGTGTTCCCGGCTGTGATATTGTTGGATTATTGATAAAACAGATCTTATCCATTCTGAAATAGAAACCTGTGCAGGGTTTAACAAAACACATAAATGTGAGTCCAGAGGGATGCGAAATATTATAAGTTGAACGTACAGAGCAGTTACATGTATCATTTTATCCATCAGTCCACGTTGTCAATAATACATTCCATGCTCTAAATAAAAGATAAAAACCTACAGTTCTCTAGAATTTTACTTCACAGGAGAGCCGTAATGGCAGCAAGGACCCTTATAATTAATAATTGTGAAGTAAAACCCTGCCTGTGAATTCAAGTTAGAAACGTTCCCAGCAACCCTTGCGTGTTATGAGGTGACTCAGTAGATCAGGTCTAGATTTTCAAAGCTCTCTTAGCACTAAGATAGCCGTTAGTGGCATACATTAAGTTAATGTTAATAACATGACTAAGTAAGCGCTAAGAGAGCTAAAAATAAATCTGGTTCCAGGTGGATAGACATGCCACTTGGTTGATTAAAATTCGTCACTTAGCACAGTGTTGCACTTGGTATCCGTCACTGTATGGCCTGGTCCAGTCTTGACTTTTGTGTACATGTCGTTGTCATAGGCAGTGCACCCTGGTTACAATGCCCTCCTGGATATAATGCCATATTTCTGCCACGGCTTTTGGAACAAAAGTCTTTCTTGAAGTCATATTTATACATTACCCTGGTTACAATGCCCTCCTGGTTATAATGCCATATTTCTGCCACGGTTTTTGGAACAAAAGTCTTTCTTGAAGTCATATTTATACATTACCCTGGTTACAATGCCCTCCTGGTTATAATGCCATATTTCTGCCACGGTTTTTGGAACAAAAGTCTTTCTTGAAGTCATATTTATACATAACCCTGGTTACAATGCCCTCCTGGATATAATGCCATATTTCTGCCACGGTTTTTGGAACAAAAGTCTTTCTTGAAGTCATATTTATACATTACCCTGGTTACAATGCCCTCCTGGTTATAATGCCATATTTCTGCCACGGTTTTTGGAACAAAAGTCTTTCTTGAAGTCATATTTATACATAACCCTGGTTACAATGCCCTCCTGGATATAATGCCATATTTCTGCCACGGTTTTTGGAACAAAAGTCTTTCTTGAAGTCATATTTATACATTACCCTGGTTACAATGCCCTCCTGGTTATAATGCCATATTTCTGCCACGGTTTTTGGAACAAAAGTCTTTCTTGAAGTCATATTTATACATTACCCTGGTTACAATGCCCTCCTGGTTATAATGCCATATTTCTGCCACGGTTTTTGGAACAAAAGTCTTTCTTGAAGTCATATTTATACATTACCCTGGTTACAATGCCAGTTACTGTCTGCATGTAGTACACAGACCGTAATTGGTTAACTGACCAAATTCATTATTGCTTTCAGCCCTCTGTAATCCCTGATGGGATAACACATGTGACAGTACACTTCCTTCCACCTACAAAAAGTCACCCACAGCCCCTAGATGCTCAAATTATTCAGTCATTCAAGGTTCATTATAGGTGACATAAGCTAAATCACCTTGTTGATTGTATAGAGCCTCTAACTGTCTTACCTGATTATGTTACCCTGGATATATGCCACATTTCATCCTGGACAAATGGTAGCATTATAACCAGGGTTTGGTGTATCTGGAATACTGCTGAGTGCTATGTTTAAAGAAAACAAAACAAAAAGATAAAAGAAAAAAATACATGAAAAGATGATTCCACAAGGAAAGGTATCACTATGGCCATCGTAATCATATGTTAAGTGTTATCTTAACTGGGAAAATTGAAAGTGAATGGACACAGAAAGTTACAGGAATTAACGGACAAATTTCTCAAATTATACAGACATTAGTGTATAACGTATATGTGAAGCATGGTGGATGGTATTCATTGTGTCCTTACTAGAGCCACCACACAAATAGCCCCACATGAGAACACCACGATGATGAATATCTCTGTATGAAACTGGGTTAGTCTTCATTGTCAAGACTGGGCCCCAATGTTCTCTTTGCCACAATTAACTAAAGACAGCGCAATCTGGCAGCATTGGGATCACAACAGGATATAACCAGGATATGCTGTTTCGCATGTGCCACAGAGCAGCAGGAAGTTGTCACAGAGAACCAGAAAATATCAGTATGAATAAGGTGAACAAAACTGCCTCCAGTTTGAAAACATACTGAGCAAAGTTCGATAATTAAGTTTTGATGAAAATAACAATTAATTGAAATACGCAATAGCATCTTCAGCCTGAGACATGCACTTGTTGGGAAAATACACACAAGGTATTGGACCATGTGTATCATTACAGTATTCTTGCACATTATTATTATGGGATAAGTTTTGATGAAAATATATATCACTACAAATATCATATGGGACCACTATGTAGTTGTAGGCAAAATGTACTCGACTTACTGGGCCACCTGTGTATCGTGACAGTTTTCTTGCATATCAGTATATGATTATATTAGATTCCATCAGTGTCCAGTGTGCCATAGAATTTGGCAGAGTAACTCAATGAACAAAATGTCACCTTGCAAACATCTCTGGCACCATCAGGGTGTGGAAATAACACGAAACAAAAGCAACATGCATGTGGTCACCAGCTTTTCACCACACAATGGTCGGATAGGTTCTTCCTGCTTGAGGAGGACCAAAGACAATCAGTAGGAAGCAAAATCTCTGTCCTGTGACAGGTAATGATAGGTGTGTACGACAGGGTTGACAATCTGCACTTGTTTGCTGTACTGACAGCTTCGAACTCAAGGACCCCGAGACCATTGTAGAGTTTGAAGCATGGTTACCAGCCCTGAATTCTATCACATGTGCAAAACTTTCGAAAACAATGTTTCTATGACAACCATTAAGACATACTTGGAGCATCAGAAGTGGCTAGATCAGTTACCTCATTAGCCGTCCCATAAAGAAAACCACCATCGACGTAACATTCCACTCTGATAAGACCCTGAAAATCATCCTGAGAAGAAATGGACAAGTTTCCTCTACTAAGATACCAAGCAGACCCAGGGGGGTGCATATATAAACCTCAATTTGATTGTGGCTCCACATACATAGGTGAAAAATCACATCCATCTGACATACGACTGAAAGAGCACAAAACATTTGTACAAATAATGGATCCAAAATCAACTCTCTAACAGCATATCTTCAAAAACCCTTCTCACTCCATTAACTAGCAATGATGAACCATATTAACCACTCACTAATGTCCATGGCTGGCACAAATGCAAACTATTAAAGCCTTTAACGATAAGATAATTACAACCGCAGCTGAACAGGACCAAGGCGTGTACCTACCCAGTGCCTGGGAAGTCAGTTAGATGATAGTGGCTTCTCCCCACATCTGCTAATCACTAGTATAAACTTTCCCTTGTCTGTACATTTGCCCTTTCATCACATCCTTCATATTCAATTTATTGTATATACATGCAACACTGGCTTCTTGTACAATTTAGTATATATACTCACTGATGTATTTAGCATCAATTCAGCTGATGAAGGTTCAAGGAATAGCCCAAAAATGTTGCAACATTCAATAAACAAGAAGTTGTCCTCTATATTATTTGCCTTTCACTAAAGTATTATCCTTCGTAAACTAGAGGAGAGTATCAAAATGCACACCACATAAACAACTTGCTTAGCAATACCTTTTCAAAACCAATCTATGGGATACAAGTTCACGTCCAGTCTTCAATTACAGTCATTTCTCATTGAACAAATGATTATAAACCGGGGACAGGTTCTGTCAACATGTTGCACATTATGTTTGTTTTTGCTGCATGTCTCTCTTCTTCTATGTACATATCCTATGGCATCACACTTTCATGTACAAAGAGGAACCATCAAATGATCCTCTCATCAGTCAGTGACGCCATAAACGTGATGAACATGACATAATAATTTAGTGACAGAGAATTAATCCAAAAACTGTGAACTGAACATCCTTCATCACTACCTTACATTTCAATACTGATGAGTTCAGAGACTGAACCACAGAAGACAGTGAATAGTTATACAATGATAAAAGAACCAGGGATTACCATTGTCATGTAGAATATTTTCTCACCATCCTTATACCCGCATAATAATGACGTATGTACACCTTGAAAAATGTTAAGCACCATGTTCACATTCAGCTTACGCATAATGATACGTATGACAATAATGTTCAGTGAAGAAAACACTGAATGTGGAAAGCATCTTACAAACACATCCTGTGGAGCATGTCAAGAAGCAACATCATAAACTTGCATTTTCCGCACATGCTACGTGTTGTTACCAATCTCCATGGGTTAAATGTTCACTCATATTCTGCATTTATGTTATGAAGCAGATTAGCAGACGGCAAATTACCGGTATGCGTAAATACAACTCATCGAGACAAGAATGTCCTCCAAAAAGTTGCAAATCGTTTGGTAAGAAAATGCATGTAGGAAGAGCAATAAGGTGAAGGATCATCCAGTGCCTGACACCAACTGGGATATGATAAGAAAACAAAAGATAAAATAATACTTTATTGTCACAAAATAAATGTCTTTCATCACAATGAGTTTCCAACATGTAAAAGGTAACATGGAATAAAATACATATATAAAGAGATAACAGAACAAATCACAGTTATGCATCGTCATAAATAAACATAGCAATCTACTCACAGAAGCTGGGTGAAAGAATGTATTGATTTCTACATAGTCAAGTCTCGTTAGTACGGCATTGTCCATAGCACAGCAAATTGTGAGATCAATGAGGACTACATAACTGAGACTAAATTACGTTTATTCAATTTGTTACCAACAAAAGCATTGGATAAAGCCGACAGTTGGGGATAAATGGAGTCATGATTGTATATAAACAACAAATTCACTTAGTGAACATTAAGAAATATAAAGTATACATTTAAGTACAACACTGATTAAGAGCACGAGCGCTGGCTGGTGTACATGGCTGGCTGTGTCTGTTTGTTCTCAATGTTGGCATTTGCAGGCCATGACCAGAAGGTAAAGACATTTTCAGAGGAAGGCCATGAGAGGTCTCTTATGTTACGAGCTTTAGAAGAATTGATGCCTGCATACTCGGTCAATACTTGTGATACAAATGATTTCACATGCTGTGTTTACATATAGTATTACTATGGCCCCAAAACCTGAGAGAATCATTTCATTCATAGTGTGCAATAACACAACCATTTTCACACATGTGACTTGAGTTGGGGAAAGGAATGAAAGATATTAACAGATATTCTCATAAAAGCAACAAAAATTCATGGTATGTAGTACATAATTATGTACAAAAACGGAATGCAAAATCAAAAGAAACAAATCACAAACATGCTATGTGTGATGTCAAACACAGGAACTTCTATAATAAAGCATGAAATTCTAACATTTCTGGAAATTGAAATGTGATTTCAATTAATGTTTACCTATTGTGATCTTCTAATGTAAGTCGTTGTCAAACTTCATGCTGAGGTGAAGATCAAATTCTATTGAGATTGGTCTGATCTTTTAATGAAAATGTTCTTATGTTCAGTTATCAAGTTTGTGTTGGTGATATATTTTGAAGTGTCATGCAAGGTATGAATTAATGTCAAATTCACAAAAAGCAACTTTGCAATGAAATGTTAGGAGTAGTGTCTCAAGTATTGTGACAAATTAATGTCGTGGTCATATGAACATGTAAACAACCGTGGCATATAATGGCATGTGAGATGTAATGTCAGCCACAATGTTGACTGATCACATTTGCAACATAATTGCATAAATGACATTATTTCAAATCTCTACTTCACCAGTCATCTCATCAATTGTATTCTCAACATTATCAATCAGAGGTTCTTTAATTAGAATGAGTGTTTTGTACTTTAATGTTCTTGCAACCACCCAGTATCTTTGAGGTTGGGCATTCACTGACAACATGTCCTGAAGACATCCCTACGTGTATGATATCATGGAGCTTGCGTGAGTATTATCCTTGTGACTTCCATAGTTGTTCCGATTCTCATGGGGATGCCAAAATACTGTGTACCCATCGACACGTACACATGACTGGTTTCACCATAGCGATACAGTCCGGAAAAGAATGGGTGAAGAAAGTAAGATCCAAACATCACTGGGAAAAACTGTCCTCCATGAGTGTGACCTGTAACAGACAAAAGTGTCAAAAACAGAGGCATGTCACAAGTGTCAATATGTCACATGTCGCTGTTGTGGTGAAGCTGACTCATTTATATACAGTCAGGCCGCGTTAATCCGAACACGTCCGTTTTTCATCAAAAACGTTCGGATAGTGAAACGTACGGACTACTGAAATGAACTTTTATGAACACAACTACAGTAGGGTTACTTCCCTTTGACATGGCAATACAAAAACATACGAACGTATACAAGTTGGCTGAATGTGCGATGTGGTGTTTGGGGGCAAGAAATCAACTTTCACGTTGGTCAGTTTGACATTGGCATACTTGTGACTAGCAGCATTGTTACGAAGTGAGATCACGTGTCAACCACGTGATTGCATCTGTCTGTCAAACGATCATACCAATCACAAAACATATCCGATGTCCGAAATTGTGCTCTTGCCGATAGACTGTCTGATTTCTTGACCAAAATGTTTACACATAAGATCAAAGTTGGCTTAAAAGGTTTTCTCTTTTTCTTTGTGCGGCAGTAATTTCACATCTTTTACGCCTAGGGGCGGGACTTTTCCATTATGACTGACAAGCGTCAGCTGATCTCATTTTGACACGATCAGTGTTTTATACAGGAAGTAACCATGACAGGTATTACTCCAACTAACCAAAAGTGAGACCAACTAATTGATCAAAATCACAAACTAACGACATCTTCAACTCGCAAGTGTCACTTAACAATTACCACTGAATGGGGCTCATGGTGTGAAGGGATTATCCCAACCTTTTTGATGCACCGCCGGATTAATGAAGCAAAACTATGTGTAATTAGCTAATCTGTTACCGCTGATTAACGTTCGGATACGGAGAGTGAAGCACCGGATTACTGAATCAACAGGTAATGAGTTTACATAGTAAACAAGATTGGTTACAGTTAGCTATCGTTCGGATATCGCAGGAATCGGATTGTCGGGGTCCGGACTAACGCGGCCTGACTGTAATTTGAGTTATCCAGGGCTTGACACAAACACTACATGATGACTGAAGAATCACTGAGCAGTGACTAAGCTATTACTTCAAGATAATATAAGTTTGTCACAACTGTGTTGGACTGTATAGAGTTGAATCTCATCAAATAAAAGCAGATAACTAGAAAGAAAGTGCAGAAGATAAAACATATTTCCTTGGTTCCCCAAATCACCATACACTAGAAACACTTTAAGTGGCATTTTCTTCAACCTCACTGGAAATTTAATTGTTAACTGCACTGGGTATCTTCATGCAAACACTGAACAGCAAAAGAAATGCAACTATCTTTTGGGGTCTACGCTTACTTTTATGACATTTCTTTTTTTCGAAACTTGCATCCCAACCTATCACGGACAATGAAATGCTTGTGAGAAAGAACTTCGAATAATGGCTACCTGACAGGACAACATCAACTCTGTATTTGGAGTCCAAAGCAGTCTTGGCTGCCTTCGGCTGATGGGCAAGCAGAATTACTGGCTGACTTGGATCACATGACCCCAGAGCATCATCCAGTTTCATCCCGTGATCACCATATCTGAATGTTAAAACCAAAGACTTCAAATTTTCTCCCCACAATATGATAATTTATTTCGCTTTCTTTAAGGACTTTCAGACCATATTTCAGCGAGGGTCATTCGTTCGTTTGTTCGTTCGTTCATTCATTCATTCATTCATTCATTCGAGAGAACACTATCATCAGTCCCTTACCCTATCTTTAAAGCATGGATATCGTCTGTCCCAGCAAGACATATTTGTTGGTTGGTTGGTAGTTTCTCACTGGGAAGTCTGACGTTACTGTTGTGTAGTACAATAAAGCCGAGACCACGGAGGTGAGAGAACCAATTGTCTACATCGCCTGTATAGTACTCATGATTGCCTGAAACAGACAAATAACCCAAATTGGAAAATAAACAAAGAGAAGTTCTTGTTCGGGGCTGAACACTTTTGCATTGATGAGTAAACCTTGGCCATGAGCATCATTTGCTGTAGATATTTATGTTACCATTGTTACAATTAGACTTGCCATCATGAAAAGACAAAACACGTCACTTCTTTCAGGCTCTCAGACTAGTGTCAAACTAATATTCTCGGATTATGACATGGTTGCTGGTGACCTCATTGTGACCAGGAAAAGTGGTAATTTCAATGCATGATAATCAAAATGATTTTAAAACAATTGTCAATGTCAGATGTGTTATGTGTAACAGTTAGTGACTTTAGCAACCAACCAAACCCAGAGTGAAGTACACATATTTCTGGCCTCATAAGATATGCTTATTTTAGTTTACAAGGCTAAAATATATTGGGAATGCAGACTCACAAGTAATTGACACAGACTGTGTTTCAGTCAGAAATTGAAACTAGGCAAGCGAAGAATGGTCCTTGAGATTTGCAGCTGTATTTTTTTTCACAAATAGAGCGACACTCAGCTTTATTCCAGCTATGTGACAGAGGTGTGTAAAGCGTAGATACTGGTCAATTTGGTGATTGACGTTATGAGCATTAAACATACACCATGGGATATGATGACATAGACCTAACAGGTCAGTGAGTCTGTCCACTTGATTCAATTAGTTGTTTCATGAGACAAGCGTGGGTTGCTGACTGACACCTGAACATGGTACCTATCATATACCCAGTGTCTAAACTGTCTAAAATGGGTTTGGAATGTCACTAACATAGAGACTGTACCTGTTATAAAATATTTCCCAAACTTGGACTGAATATGCTTAACAGGTTCCACTGCTTCCTCGAGGTTTGCAACACTTCCATCAACCAGATCTCCAGTCATCACAACAACATCTGAAAAGATATGAAATCATGCCAACATCCTGAACTCTAAGATTTCAATACAGAGTCAAACTGAATGCTGAATACAGAGTCAAACATTTCTCAAAAATACAAATAATTTTAATGAGATATAATTTGATATCCCAAGATTACACTCAGCTCTCATCTATTCAGTAGCAGCATTTGTGTGACATATGCTTGGAGGAGAAAAATGCTGAATGTCCTACTTCTCTCTACATAAACATAATGAACTTCTCTCATTCTCTGGCATTGGAAGGTTCACAAATGTGAAGCAAAATCCTGCATTTACACTTTTAAGACGCAGAGACTCCTGATAGACACTATCTATCATCTTTTGCAATAAATCAGTTAGAGCTGTGATTTAAGTCCAAGGGGCCTGCACCTGCACACCCTTCTCTTGCATTGTAAATAAAAGCTTTGTCAGATGCAACTAGATGAACTGTCACTTGGACATATCATTGCATATTTACTGACATTCTTCACACAAAACTTATGTCTTTCACAAGAAATAGTCTTTTCAAGAAGTTGTGGAGTTGCTGAATGTGCCACTACAAAGTTCCCAAACATGATATAGCTAGAATAAGCACAAAACCTTATTCACTCACTCCAACATACTCTGTCTTATTTCTGTAGATATACGTTCACTGTTGCAATTTCATATTTACCTGCATTTTGCTTGTTAATGATATTTACTATGCGAGTAAGTCTCCATCTTCCAACAGTTGGTCCAAGATGAATGTCTGATATTTGTACAATTTTCAAACCATCAAGAGATGCAGGCAATCCTTTGACTGGAATGGGGACTTCTTTTACAACAGGAGGAGTAGTAGCGTTGTAGAGACCATACGTCCATAAAAGAATAGCATAAATAAGTACTAACTGTGATTCCCGTTGTTTAGTAAAAACGAGATTGCTTTTAAAAATGAACCTGAAACCAAACATAATAACCTTCACAAACACTAAACCTGTCACTAACTGAAACAGCAGCCCAAGTGCGGCATTACAACTGTATGCTATGGCATACGGTTCTCGACCTATGAAATAAAAGTTCATAAAGTAACTGATGTGGCAAGATACTAAATAAGTTATAAGAAAAATCCTCCATATTGTCCAGTTTTTGCGATCAAGTTGAATCACGCCCTTCTGATGAAGATCTTTATCTGAGTATTTGACATGTCTCAGCCCTTCCTTTTGTGGTGCCTTATCGAACACTGTCGAAAAGTTATTCCACACAAATCTGGAGAGAAGAATCAAGACTGCTTGTACCAAAATGAGGAACTGCACGAACAACAGTCTTGCCTTTCTCTCCCAATGAAGAGACAAGACATACAGCTCGCCCAGAATGCCGGCGACCAGAACCGTCACAGCAGCGGCTAACTTCGCACCGAAAGAGATCGTCATGTTGTTGTGGGATCAGGAAATGCCAATCCGTCGAGTTAAGCTGGGCCCCGTCTAACATATCGCAAGCTAACGCACGCAAAGGGAGCCGGGAACCAGGTTAACCAATGTTGATACCCCTTGTGAAATACCAAATTCGATGTGATGTTTCTTTTGTAATATTTTCGTGTCTAACAATAGTAAAGTTAGAAAGGCAAAAGAAAATGATTAACCGCCATGCACAAGGCTTACATTAACGTCGGACTGACCAAATGTGTCAAACGTTGTTATAAGGTTGTATCAATTAAAGGGAGATAACACAGACCATGGTTCTGGCTAAGTGCTGAAAAATGTGCTGATGATTCTTCAATGAGAGTTCGAGCCAAATGTTTCACAAGACCTTATTTTTGCTGCTGCTGTTGTTGTTGTTGTAGATCTCAAACTGAGCAGAGGTATTTTTTGTGGCTAGTTTTGACATTACTGACAAACATTTGTTTGGGTGGTAGTGACATTTCCAAAATAATTCAAATCAGTTGCGATTATTCATGATCATGATGGTCATTTCAGTGAATTTTCTTCGTGGTTTATCATATAAGTCTTTAGTAAAAACCTACAAATGCAGAATATGATCCTTGGTATCCAGAGTATTATGTGCCTGGCATATCATGATAAGAGTAGACACACACCTTCTCTGTGCGAACAGAGTGCATGGCATGTTATGTAGTTTTCCGGAACTTTCATTAAACATCAGTTCTGTTGTACGTAAGTTTCGATGTGCATTTATGAAGTATGTATGGAATGGTTTGTAGAATTATTATTGCTTCAGTTGTAACAGCACCTCTGACATGTGTCTTGGTAATTTTGGCATTCTCTACTGTCTGGTCCATGAAATGTTGTCACTGTTGTTGAGGATATATTCTCCTGCTGTGACACAATGTTGGCTGGATGGACTATGCCAAGATGCTTGTAGAGATGGTATCTTACCTCAAGACATATTCAAGTCATATTAACTAAATAGTGAGCAGACTAAACAAGGTTTGAAAATGGTGAAAATTGGACGCAATTAATGACTGAACTTCATGTTGCCTGAGCACCAGATCGCATTAGTTGCCGCTTACAAGCATAGTCGTCTTTTATGGCAAGCATCTGTTGGTGATGGCCTTTTCTACCCTGGACCTTTATGGGTCCTGCTGCACTAAGGATGAATCTATGTGGTCATTGTGTAGTGGACTCTATTGGGTGAGTGATCAAAATGTTTGGTATTTATTCCATGCCCTGCCAAGGATATTTGCAAGGTGGCATTTTGTTCGTGAAGTTCATTTCAAGTATACCTATCCATCTGCCAAATTCTTTTGTCATCAAATATCACCTTGGACACAGATAGGGCTCAACAATAATGAAGTGCAAGACTACTGTAATGACACACAAGAATACTGTCATAATGTACACATGGTCCAATGGCTCATTTTCCACACAACTGCACGTCTGACTCTGTTCATCATAAAATGGATCCTATAGGGTACATGTATATTTCAATTCATTGTTATTTTCATCAAAACATAATTATCAAACTTTGTCCAGTATGTTTTGAACCTGGCGGCAGTTTTGTTCACCTTTTTTGCATAGATATTTTCTGGTTCTCAGTGACAACATTCTGATTGTCAGTGGTACATGTGAAACATGTACTTGTACCCTGGTCATATCCGACTGTGATCCCAAAGCTGCCAGATTGTGCTATTATTAGAAAGTTGTGGCATGGTGTTAAACTTGGTGCACAAAATTTTGGCAAACACAATGTCCCCAATTTCATATAGGGCTTTATTACCTACCCGTTGAGAACATCACTGTTTAATAATTTGTGTAAAACCATCATGTGATGCCATATGTATGACGTCAAAGTCATGATGTCACAATGCTTGTACCTCTATCACAGTGGTATTAGACCTTGATTGACTCGCGGACAGCAGAGGGTCATCACACTCGTTGAATTCTTAGGAAAGAAGTACTTTGCTCGATATTAATATGCTAATGTTGGGTGAGTAATAAATAAAATACTAAACTATGTCCCGTGTAACACCATATTTATGAAACGAGTGAATAGTATCGGTATCTAACTTGCTTTTGCTCTTTGGATACCAAATCATTCACTCATTTCATAAATATGTTATTACACAGGACATAGTTCAATATTCTCTGTATTCATGATCATGTTGTTCTTGTGTGGGTATATATGTGATGACTCCAGTGTGGATGCTGATCTGTGAAGAGTAATCCCATTAATGTGAACTATAGAAAGAATAAATACAACTTCATCATATGAGGTCATGTGAAACTTCATTGAAATCAAACGTAAGATACATGAAAAAATACTTCGGTAACAATGAAAACAATTTTTCTGAAAGGTTAACAAACCATTCATATGGATACATGATATACCAAAATATTCTCTGAGTCAACAGGATTATTGCATTTGGTGCTTATGCACCTGAAGCATGACAACAATAAAGCACAGTAGCTCACCTGTATTTCTGAAATCAAAGCCCACAAAACAAAATATAGCAACAACATATACTTGGAAAATTGATTAGTCTTCCACCAACATTTATATTAACTGGAAATTTCAGTCCCTACATCTAAAACTACCTCATTTAATAAAGACTAAAAATTACACAAGTAATCTTGCATATTTGGTACAAGAACATTGTCTGTTTATCCTGGAAGTCACATACCTGATTCTGCAAAGTACAAGTCACTGATAGAAATTAATGTCAGCCCTAAGTTGAGTAGAATTTTTTTCTCAGGGAATTAAAACCATGCTACAAGTCAATATGACAATATGGCCTGCCACACATGCATTCATACCAACTTTTGTATCATTTGTAAACACAGTAAACTGGATGTTCCTACTTTTGGAAGTAAATGACTGCCAACAACAGGTAACAGTGGATAAATGGTGGTTTATTGAAGAGTTACAGCCACCTGCCAAAAAGTTGACGTCACTGGATGATCTTTAGACCAAGCGGAATGCTTATGAAAAAAAATAAGTGACATAGATTATTTCAGGCATCTTGGCTGTCTCATTTTTGTGTGGCTTGGTTCCAATAACAGAAAATTCAGGATTGATGATAGCGTCAGTGATGCAGTTGGTTAGTACTGTATATAACCGTGTATAAGCCGAAAATTTTGAGGACCACAAAAAAGCTTTCTGTATATATGAAGTTGAGTTTTTCACTGCATTGATATGGTGTTTCTACTGGGCCAGTAGAAGTCAGCTTTGGTCAGCAGGATTTTATGCTTACTCACCTAAAGGGCCTTTCTGTAAAAAAGGTTAATTTCTATCACTAGTAAGTGTGTGTGGTTTGATTAAAAAATGTTCCACGCACAAAAAACTATAGTCCAACAAGCATGCTGAAGTCTGTGAACGCTAGTCTGCTGCTTTGATGGTCCTAAATTATTTAATTCCAGAGCAATGTATATTTTTTCAAGTGCTGACTGACAATTAAATGCCTTTGTGCTGCTTTTGAAGCAATAAAATAACAATTGTTTCTATGAATATTCATGATATACAACAGGTAACTTATTCACTGTAGAATCCAAGTATACCAATAATAGTGTGCATAATTTTTCCTGACACTTAGTGACTGAACAAATCTTGATCAACAAACATTGGCAGGGAAGATCATCTTGATAATAAATAACAAAATGCAAAGTCAAAGAAATATACACAAAGACCAATAATTGCCAGGACAGGAAACAATCCCAGCAAGCTAAAATACTCTTGCAAAGTATCAAAGAGAAATACTTTTAAAAATGGCACATTGAAAGAAAATACAAACAAACAAACAAAAATAAATTTATAAAAATGCTGACATGTATAGGGAGATACATGACCTCAAAGAAACAAAGGCCATACCCCTGTCAAATATTCTTATCTTGGTGATAGTTTTCAAGCTTGATGGAATTGTCATCAGTTGATGATCTATCTTAATTGTCATCACGATTGGTGTTCAAGGGATTGTTTTTCAAGGTTTGGGTTTTGTCAGTAGTGCACCATGTGTCAAACATTTCACAACATAAATACTTAAAACTAAGAATAAAAATGGTCTGGCCTTATGATGCATGCAAATATTCAACCTTGTATCCGTGGCAATTTCACACAAAACTCAGGCATCTTTTATCACTCCAGTATTTTTTTATCAAGGTACACTCAAACTCATTCTCAGACCCTGATGATTACACAAACAAGACTTCCATTAAACAAAGGTTCAGATTTGCGTTAATGTTTTGTCCTACCAGGTACCCATCCACAGCTGGGTTTTATTGCATATGGCTGGACTAAAGCTGATGGGCATGGTCACAAGAAATAGATTTAGAGATATAAATGAAAAATATAAAACTTTTTCTCAAAACAGAGATATGTAAATATTACAAGAAAAATCACAGACAAAACCTGGCTTTCAAAATCAAGGCCAAAGAGCAGGTGCCTCATCCAGTATGTTTCTCAGTCAGGGCACATGTCATTTTAATACGGTTGATGAAACACCTGTGAGAGTCATTCCATTTTCTCCTGATATAAAGTATAAAAGTATTTAAAAAATGGAATGCTTTATTTAAATAAACCAATCACAGATATGACATGTATGACATCAAACATGGGAAATTCCATAATCAAACATGAAACTTCAAACATGAAATATTTATTTGGTCACATAAAAATTATAAAATATTTCATTAAGCATGCATGGTAAGGCATCTAATTTTAAGCAAATGGTTAAGTCTCCTCACCTGGTAACTGTGGTAACAAGGCCTCAGTACAGCATGCAAAATATTTTATGTTTGACATGTGGAGGACTTTTGCATACTTGATTTATTGTACCATATGACCCTGTGGGCAATTGACCTGCCTCTTCATGTACATGTATTTGCAATGTATGACAGAATGTGAGTGAGGATATGTTAACAACACATGTATTGTCACTCACTGATGTAAACAGAAACACACGACTCAGTTGAAATCATACAATAGACTATGTGGAGGGTTCCCTTATTTTTTTCAGGTTTCTTCAAATTCTGTGTGATACAATGCTTGTGAAGAAACCTGGAAAAAAAAAATAAAGGAAGACTTGTGCTTCCTTGTGATCCCTTATTTTTTCCCTCAGTATATAATGAACAAGTTAAATATTACTAACAATGATTAAAGAGAACAAATCTGTTTGTGCATATACAGAAAGCATTTCTAATGCTTATGGTAGTTTCCACAGCTGGACATGAAATGTAGTTGATTGTTGTATGATGTCATTTATGTCTGCTATGGCAGTTTCCCAACCTGTAAAATTCCACAAACAGACCTGATCAAAACTGTTCCGTAGGTTTTTCTTCTGTGGCTGATGACTGCCTATACATGCTCTGTATGTTTAACAAATGGAACAAGTTAAATATAAAACATAATTTCAACATGGATGGATGTACGGACTCACAATTCTTTAATATCTCAGCTCTAGTTGAATTGATTGGTTGCCCATTTTATTCATTCATTTCACACGAAAACCAGTAATTTGATTGCTTAGTAGACATGACAATTCCTCACCTCCATCAACTCACAAATAGTGGGATTTATTTGCATGCATCCCACATCAAACTGAATCATTTCATTATTATGCCATAAGAATAAAAATTTGTGAAACAACTCAGTTTCTTTGAAAATTCCTATAATTATAAAATGACTTATTCTATAATTATCCTGGAGTGAGTATTATCTATGTGACCCCAACCTGAGACTTGTTATTTATAATTAGTGTTTTGTCTGAGGTTGGGCGTGGACCGAGAAATATATTCCCTAGGAACTTCTACCCACACATGTAGAGTATCAGGGAGCTTGCTTGAGTATTATCCTTGTGACTTCCATAGTTGCTCCAATCCTCATAGGGATGCCCATATACTGTGTACCCACTGACACATACACATGACTGGATTCACCATAGCGATACAGTCCGGAAAAGAAGGGATGCAAAAAGTAAGATCCAAACATCATTGGGAAGAACTGTCCTCCATGAGTGTGACCTGTGACAGATAAAAGTGTCAATAACTGAGGCATGTCACAAGTGTCAGCACATGATGTATTTCTAACTAAGGTATGTCACTAGTGTCACCTGAGTCAGGGTACAGTTGGACAAAAGGAGCACATGAGGTATTCTTGGTCTGATATTGTCCATGGTAAAAATATGATGACAGTGCTGCTGTAAACAGGGATCCAAATCACCTTTTGTCCTGATAGTTTGTTAAATGACCAGTGAAACTCAAGCGAAAATGTAATGTGCACCCCCACACCCTTTTCTCAAAAGTGTGCACCCCCTTTCTCCAAAAGCTGTATCCACCCCTGATTGTTGTGTCAAAGTTGAAAAGACTTTCATAAACACTTTCAGTTATCTGAGATTTGACACAAACACAAAACAATGACTGGAGAATGAGCATGTAGGGGCTAAGCTTTTACTTCAAGACAACTGTAAGTTTGACATCAAAATTAACTGTGTTTGACTGTATAGAATCGATTGTCATCAAGTAGAAAGCAGATAACTAGAAATGAAGGGATGATTGTGTTCTCTATAATCTATGACTGGAACTTATGGATCTTGATAAATACATAAGCAGAACTTTTGCTTGGTTTTCAAATTTGCACAAGCAAGTTCATTAATTATTAACAAAGACTGGAAAATAGTTTTATGAAAACTTTTCAGATTATGGCAACTGACCTGTTTATTAAAACTTCCTGAGGGCAAAATGGTGCGTGCACCACACTGACGCTGTTTAGTATCTACTCACTCCATCATTTCAGACAACATATTCTTCAACAGTGCAAGAAACATAATGTTTTCCTTGACAGGAGGAATACTACCCAGCATGTCAGTAGAACAATCATAATAAAAACCTAAGCCATCCCAGGCAATCAAATGATTTGAACAAATTGCTTTGAATAATGGCTACCTGACAGGATGACATCAACTCTGTATTTGGAGTCCAAGGCAGTCTTGGCTGCCTTCGGTTGATGGGCAAGCAGAATTACTGGCTGACTTGGATCACATGACCCCAGAGCATCATCTAGTTTCATCCCGTGATCACCATATCTGAAAGTTTAAACAAAACATTTCAAATTTTACCTGCATATTACATTTCAATTACTGTTACCAATGGTGGTAGTTTTTACACATTGTTTGTACAAGACTGGGTCGTGTATTATTTTTTCACTTGATGTAACATCTTCAACACTAACTGATAACTGATCAATACTAGTTAGCATAGGTAACCATGGTAACTGGAATGAATTCTGCAAGGTAAAAAGGCATGGATTAAGGCCAATATCCTTTGTCCCTTACCCTATCTTTAAAGCATGGATATCATCTGTCCCAGCAAGACATATTTGTTGGTTGGTTGGTAGTTTCTCACTGGGAAGTCTGACGTTACTGTTGTGTAGTACAATAAAGCCGAGACCATGGAGGTGAGAGAACCAATTGTCTACATCGCCTGTATAGTACTCATGATTGCCTGAAAGAGAAAACACACAACTTACATTGGGAAAAAATCAGACAAAACAAACGTTCTACAATCAATGCCCACAACGTTTGAGTCAACTAGTTAAAATTGGCCAAAAGCATAACTTTCTGTTGATTCTTATATTATGATTGCTTACTATCAGTGAGAGTTACATACATGTATTGGCAGAGAGGACAACACAAAACAATTCACCTGCATCAGGCTTTCAGACAAGTGTCTGAAGCTGTAGACTGTCAAATAAATATTTTCAGATTGTGACATGGTTCCTGTTCGCAAAACAGCTAATTATTGAGCAATATAAATTAGTCAGTGTTTGCCCTGATGCAGAAAACCTGCATAGTGATGCACAAATCATCTCAAATACACAGATAATTTAGAAGCTTGCGTCATTGTTGACCCAATGCTGCCTGGCCCTTAGTTCATGTAATCTGAACTTGTAATTTGCTGTTGTTAAAATCAACTGAATGGAGTAGTTTAATGTTTGCCAATTAAATGCTCAGTGCTTATTAAATACCTGACCTGCCTTACCTTGGTGTTTTTCATTATTAAACAATCACAGTAGAGGTCTTGATAAAAGTTCCAAACTGAATTTGACTTCCCCCAAACTGACCATGACTCCCTCTCATGACACCACTGAGTCATGATGACTCATAGATTTTTATATTTTAAACACTGATTTTTATATTTTATTTTTCAGTGACAGATTTGTTAATGTAGCAGTCAGAGTCTTTTGTCACTAATTCAAACCCAGAGTCAAGTTCATGTTTCTGGTCTTGTAAGATCTGCTTATTTTCATTTATCTCCTGAGCCTATGAACTAAACTTAAATATACTGGAGCTGTAAACTCACAAATAATTGGCACATAGTGTGTAAGAGTCAGAAATTTAAACTAGGCATGTGAATAGGGATCCTTGAGATTTGCTGCTATAGCTTTTACAAATGCAGCCACTCACAGCTATATCTGAGCTATGTGACAGTGGTCTGTAGAAAGTAGAGTCTGTAAAAGTTTCTAATGGATATAATGAGCATCGTCTTGCACATTGGTAGGACAACATGGACCTTCCAAGTTAGTGAGTCTGTCAACCCGATGACATTAGTCGTCTCTTATGTCAAGCATGAAAAAAAAAACATCAACTGATACAGAAAAAACACATTGTCATTATGGAATGCTACAAACAAACATACAAAGTGCACCTGTTATAAAATATTTCCCAAACTTTGATTCAATATCCTTAAGAGGTTCCACTGCTTCCTTTAGACTTGCAACACTTCCATCGACAAGATCTCCAGTCATCACTACAACATCTGAAAGGAGATGAAATCAATATTAAAAACTTGAATGTTTCCATGAACATGCTGAACACATGGTCTTAGATACAAAATCATTCTTACATGATAGCATTTGATATCCCAGCATTGCAAAAGACAAAGTGCTAATCTGTCCAAAAGCAGAATTTGTGTGACGTATACTTGGAGGAGACCTGTTAAGATCTGGGTTAGAATAGGTCTTTAGTTAACCATGCTTGGTCTAGTTGTTGTAAGAGGAGACTGACATCGGTTGGTGAACCTCACTGACTTGGTTGACACATATAATCGTATCTCAGCTGACTTGTTTGCATCAGTGTTCATACTGTTGATCACTGGTCAAAGCTTCTTCATGCTGTTGATCATTGGATCACTAATCAAAGCTTGATTACTTACACTAATAAAGCTGAACTTTTGCTGAGTCAATTTGAAAACATCAATGTTCATGCTGTTGATCACTGGATCACTGGTCAAAGCTTGTTCATGCTGTTGATCACTGGATTACTTACACTCATAAAGTTGAACTTTTGCTGAATGCAACATTGAACAATGAACAAACAAAAGCAAACGCTTCGTGAAATACAGAATGGCCTATTTCTCCGCTGCATAAACATGTTTAAAATATTATCATTTTAGGAGTTAGAGGGTCGACATATATAAAGCAAAAACTTACTGTCTGTAGACTGTTGGTAACTGACCAACCAACATAACAAGTTTGCAGGAGTCAATGACAGTCCATAATTAGATATTTTCTAATGAAGTAAAGTTCATTATTATGCAAGGAATGCACTTTGTCAAGAATTTAAATACTGATGTTGCACATATGATATTACTGGTCTGAACCCTATCTACTGTGAGATATCTTTAGCAATACACATTGTTTGGTTTAGTTCATTTTGTTATGAAAATTACAGGTACCAACTGTGTTTTGGGTCCAAGTGGAGATTGTATCCTCTTCTCAGGCATTTCAATGATGAACTGAATCTTCAACCCATACGCACTCAAAAAATTTGTAACACGACACCTGTATTATGTTAAAGGTCACATGCAACGTAAAACACAACTTTGCAGATTCTGGTACCTATCGGTATGCACTTACCGAAACAAATCATAAAAAATGCCAATTCAACCTATAAAGTTGAAAAAAAAAACGTGATGAAAAAAAGTCCATAACGCATGCGCAGTGAATAAATTCACGGAGCTTGAAACAGTATTCATGCCCAGCGTCTGAGGTCGTGAGCAGTAGTCTAATCTTGGTTGTGTACACAAACAAGTAAATAATCTACTCGTTAAGTAAAACAACTTGTTGATTGTGGAAAGCAGTCTCTGTCACAGGAAAAGCACAGTGTCTGGTTTATTAACACCTATATGTCTGTCTGCCTGTCTGCTAAAGACAACATGCAATACAGAGCTTCAATCATTGACCACGTACAATTTGAACTTAACACCTATCAGACTATACGACATAAAGAAAATAAGTTGATTTGTGACTCGTGCACCCGAGTCCATGTGTAATTAGGCACGTGTGATACACATGACATGTTTTTATGTCTGTGGGTTGCAACCAAACTACATTCATTTTTTCGGATGACTGGATCTGACGGAAACTGGTGCAAACTCTTGTCAGTTTCAAGTCCTGCTTTGTACTTGGACGAATGACAGATTCCAGCCACGCAGTAGTTTACCATCTCTACTGACATGATTTTGGATTGGATCGAGCGCAAATTCAGAGAACAGGTATTTTCCAAACCCAACATCTCTATATACATTCTTCATGGATAACGACTTCTTTTAGTGTATATGATTTTGTTTGACAACAGTATATGAATCCATACTGAAACGATGCATCAAGTACACAAAAAGAAGTTGTTATCCATAAAGAATCTTACTTTCTTGTGACTGGCTATACTTCTAAAACGCCCATCAAACAGATCATCTTTCTGTACACACAATGAACCCTCAGCATATCAGCAAATGAAACAGCCATTCAGAAGCCGTCGTTACTTTTGAGTGCATATCCACCCGCTATGACTGGGTTTGGTCTCCCGAGGGCTTCGTTTCGGGGGAAGTAAGCCCAAGTCCAAAATACTGCACTTTTGAATCGCGATTGTACGCTTATAATTTTGTTTATTTGTTTTTTTAAAAGCAGCAATGTATATTATATGTCATGATAAATGTGTTTTAATTACGTTTGATTTTTTGGTTGCATGTGACCTTTAACAAGCCGTGGTCATGGTATTGCTAAGGTCAAAAGGTGCTTTTCTGGTTTTGGAAATGCCATGGCATTTTTTTTTGCTTGAATATTGCTTAACTCTGACTTATTTACTTAACATCACTGTTTCAATTTCATATTTACCTGCATCCAGCTCATTAATGATATTTACTATGCGAGTAAGTCTCCATCTTCCAACAGTTGGTCCAAGATGAATGTCTGATATTTGTACAATTTTCAACCCATCAAGAGATGCAGGCAATCCTTTGACTGGAATGGGGACTTCTTTTACAACAGGAGGAGTAGTAGCGTTGTAAAGACCATACGTCCATAAAAGAATAGCATAAATAAGTACTAACTGTAATTCCCGTTGTTTGGAAAAAAAGAGATTGCTTTTAAAAATGAACCTGAAACAAAACAGAACAACCTTCACAAACACTAAACCTGTCACTATCTGAAACAACAGCCCAAGCGCCGCATAAGAACTGTATGCTATAACATACGGTTCTCGGCCTATGAAGTAAAAGTTTGTAAAGTAACTGATATGGCATAGTACTAAGTAGGTTAGAAGAAAAATCCTCCATACTGTCCACTTCTTGAGATCACATTGGGCAACGTCCATCTGATGAAGATCTTTATCTGAATATTTGACATGTCTAAGTCCTTCCTTCCGTGGCGGTTTATCGAACATGATCGAGAAGTTATTCCAAGCAAACTTGGAGAGAAGAATCAAGAATACTTGTGCAAAAATGACAAACTGCAACCTTGACATTTTTGCCTGGAGAGACAAAACATACATCCCACCCAGAATGACGGCAAGCAGAACTGCAACCTTAATAACGAAAGCGACAGCCATGTTGTTTACATGATATCCCTTGTGAAATACCGAAATAAATATACTGGTTCTTGCATAATATTTTCACATGCACCAATTGGCAAATAAGCAAATCTACCTATTTTACGACATACATAAGGCATATAGTTATGTTATATTTACAAAATATATACCAGGTACAAAGACTTTGTTGTAAGGGGTAAAAATTAAAGGGAGATAACACAGATCAACGTTGTGGCTAATCACTGAGAAATATGTTAATAATCATACAAACTTCGTTCGAAACAGATGTTTTTTACATGGCCAAACAGTTTTTGTTATAGATCCAAAACGTGCATTACTTTTATTACTCTCAAAAGTATGCCTTGGTTTGTAATTACATGGATTCATGGCTGTTAGACTTAGCTAGGGAGTTTGAGATTATCTTAACATTAATGATGATCATTTCAGTGAGTGAATGTTCTTTTATGATTTATCATATTAATCTTCGTCCAGTATATAAAACAAAACAATTAAATTGATGCAATATATATCAAACTATGTGTCCAGAGAAATTTATCTCCGAGATAGCTTCAGTCTAAGTAAACTTAGTCTCAGTGTATTTTGTAACAATCTCAGTGGAGTGAAACGAAAAGTACTGAGGATAAGTTTAGAGTGAAGGTAGCTTCAACACAGTTTTCAAATTTCCAAGAAAACGTTTGTCCTCCTTCATGATAAAATTTTCATAATAATATATCAATCTAGTTGATTAATTCAAGTTAATCACTGAGTGTTATACAAACGTAACTGCAATGATGTTCAGGTCATTGAATAATTGTTCTTTTATACAAACTTCGTCCAGGAAAAACCTCTTCATTTGATACTGTATATATTCCTTGGTATCTAGAGTATTTTATCTCCAGTTCAGCAAGATAAGATACACAATCCATTCCAACAAATCCATTAAAAACATAAATAACATGCTGTTGTCCTCTGAGTTTCAGGTGAGAGTAAAGAGGAGCTGTGATCCCAAAGCAAGTAATTCTGAGTGAGCTTTTTATGCTTGTTCACTGCCATCATCAGCAGTACTACAACTATATGACAGTGATCTGTCTGTAGATAATGTGCAGACAATCAAGTGATTGGTATTTTCAGTACAACTGGGCTATGACAACACTTGATCAACCTAGTCACTGGGTCCCAGCAACTGATCAGCTTGTTTGCCCCAAGTTTGAGTAAGTATGGTTGTATTCCAGTTTTAGCAAAATTCCAGTAACATCATGGCAAGGGACACCAGAAATGGGCTTCACACATTGTACCCATTTGGGAAAACCCAGGTCTTCAGCATAATGAGCCAGCGCTTACACCACTAGGCTACTAATTTCCCTCTCAGGTCATGTAGTATTTCCAGTCTTATTTTGAAGTCAGACCAACAAAATGAATGTATGAGCAAATAGCTACCATTACTAACAGCAGTGACTGAGGTGTCATGACTCTTCAACATGTACAATCATCTTTGTGTGGCAATTTTTGTATGTACGTATGCACAGCTGGAAAAAGACATAAATGTGCAAATAAGTATGTGGATATGTATATACATGTGTGTGTAAGCTGTACAACAAATTTAATCTTTGTCTTCTAAATCCTCCATTGCAACCTTCAAGGATATGTTGCCAGCATAAAAAGCCAGCTAAACGAATCTGCAAAAATGGCTCCCATCACTTGCAGCATGGATTGATGAGTCTTGACATTTTAACATGTGAAACACTGTATCATCTCTGTATATAGTCTGGTTCATAATTATTGAGAATGTTTCTTCTTACTTTGAGCTATCCTAACACCTCAACTGATTCACTGATACTGAAAACTAAGTAATGGTATAAGGGAGGTAACTCATCTTGGCCTACTGAGTATAGTACAATTAGAGTTACCTCCCCTGAATTTGTAGCAGACGTCATTTTCCTCAGCACTGTCAACAATGTCTGCTGAAGATAAAAGAAGGTTGATTTTTGAGTTGTGTAATCAAGGAATTGATGATGTAAATACATTGGCAGAGAGAACAGGAACTCCTCTTTCTACTGTGTATAGGATTAGGAAGAATTTTAGAGAGGGAAAGGATTTGGGGCACCAGAAAGGAGCAGGGAGACCCAGAAAATTGGACTTCTCAGATCGCGTCCGGCTGGGAATTTTAGCGTCTAAAAAGCAAAGGGCAAGCATCTCCAACATCAGGTATGAAATAATAGAAAGGGGATCAACAGTGGTATCAAAATCTACAGTTAGAAGAAATTTGATTGATCTTGGATGGGAGAAAAAGACTGGAATTCCTTCTCCTCTCATGAAACAAGAACATAAAGACAGGCGTGTTGAGTGGTGTTTGGCACATGAAAACTTTGACTGGGAAAATGGGATTTTTACTGATGAAAGCTCAATATGGGTATATCCCAATAATGTGAAAATATGGACAAAGTCTGCGTCAGCACCGTTGAATCGACGACCTAAATACAGCCCAAAGTTTCATGTATGGGGAGGGATATCCTTATCAGGAACGACCCCGCTGTGTGTGTTTGAGGGAAATCTGACAAGTCAACGCTACACTAACATATTAGATAATTTTCTCCTTCCAAGTGCACATGTGTTTTATGGAAATGACTGAA
The DNA here is from genome assembly GCF_037392515.1 of Haliotis asinina. Classification (NCBI taxonomy): domain Eukaryota; kingdom Metazoa; phylum Mollusca; class Gastropoda; order Lepetellida; family Haliotidae; genus Haliotis; species Haliotis asinina. The sequence continues at coordinate 17,266,557 of NC_090291.1, forward strand.
TTTTGCAGCAAGATAATGATCCTAAACCCACCGCAAAATATGCCGAGCAGTGGTTTCAGGAGAAAAATGTGACTGCATTACCATTTCCTGCATATAGTCCTGACTTAAATCCCATTGAGAACATTTGGGGGATGATGAAGGAATGTGTGAATCAAAAGGGGTTGACAAAAATTGAAGACAAGAAGAGAGAAGTGGTCCGATACTGGGACAGCATAACTCACGAGACACTAACCTCTCTGATAGGAAGTATGCCTACCCGTCTTAGACTGTGCCGTGAAGCTCAAGGAGACTTGATAAAATATTAAATTGTTACCTACACAACATGAAAAGGTCAGTTCATTTTCACAATACATTCAATTTTATCTGATTTGTTCTCGTTTAATAATATGAAATGCTTTAGCTATTCTCAATAATTTTGAACCATACTGTAGTACTATATAAATGTACCTACTCATGTTAATGAACGGAAGGAAAAAAATTTCTTGAAGTCAGGATAATGGGTGCCTGCGTTTCCTTTCAAGCTGAATGAGATGGTTTGACTTATAGATACCAATCTTCAAGAGAAAGTCATTTTCACAATAACCTTCACAGTTCATGTTACTAGTATCCTCACAATTCACTTTTTGTGTTCAGTGAATGAAATGAAACCCCTTCCTTAATTCAATTAATTACTCATGGTCACTGGTATGGAATATTTACAAATGTATTTCAGAGTATTTTCACTCACTAGTTTTTACTGTTGTACCTAACAAACTAATTTGTTGTTAAAGTGAATGCAATGCAAATTGAAAATACCCAAGCCACAATAAAACATTTTAACTTGCAATTATTTCAAGAGGGTAGCTTGAGGCTATATATTCCGTTTTATATATACATGTTCAGGTTAAGTCACTGTATTAGCGCCACTGAGCACCTGAAAAGGTAAACAACAGATGCTTTTCAAATGTATTATTATTAAAAGTGTATTATAATTGTAAACATATCATACTTATCATAGTCTTTTGATGAGCCCTACATATTACCTTTGTGGTAGAATACGCTTGTCAATATCAGTGACAGCAACAAAAACAGACAATTTCAGTTAAAACACAGTTTATTTTTCATGAAGGTATTGATGTTTAAAGACATGTGACACATTAGAAAAACCAACACAGTAGTTATGAAAATGTTTGGGGAAAATGCCCAATGATGCAAGCTATACATTTAGCTGATAAGGCCACTCTCTGGTAGAACTGTGGAACAAATTCCTATTTTAGTTAACAAGATGTCCAGTGAAAGCTTCCACTTAAGCTGATCAACTTGCCTGCTTACCAGGACATGTCCTGGATCGTCCCACTCACACAAGCAAGGTGACGACATGAACACTTCTATGAAAGTGTTACACAATGAGACATGAACAAAAAGCTGCTGGCTATCAGTTTTCATGTATGAGCATAAGGGATAACACACAAGTAAACATTGTAGAAAGGAATAAAAAATATCTTTGGAAGGAGAAGAATCACAGGATAAATTTAAAATACACTTGGCTCTGTCATCTCTGGTCTCTGGGACACATGTCAGAACAGCTTGTTCCCTGTCCAATCTAAGTTGAAAATGTTTTTCTCTGATACGTAAATCTCTGGGGACATCTCTGTATCTCTTTTTTTCTCATCAGTGAACTAGCCCATCAGCATCAAAATCATGAATTCAAGTGAGAGAAGAATTTAGACCAGCAAATCTTATCAAACAAAAGTCAGGCAGTTTCAAATGCTGTAACAAAGTGTGGATATGTAATACATTCTGTCACTCAAAAATGCCACGTCATTTATAAAAATAGAGCTAACAAATAAATTTGTACGACAACAAAGAAAGGACATGTTTGACAGTACTTTTTCACACCATTTCCCAATGCGCTCTCTTTTTATGGAGTTATTTTTAATAGCAGTCATGATGAGTTAAGATGGTTAACACCAATCAGTGTCAGTGAAGTGATGGAATACCTAAAATGTTTCAGTAAATTTATCAGATATTTCATGTTTACACAAACCATCAATTTACCTACATTAAATGACCAAAGGAATTCAACTTCTTTTTCTTCTGCTAAATCAATTCTGTTATTTAAAGATAATAAATAAAAGATAAAGTCTATGAGCAAAAGCATCTATTTATCTGTTTTTGTTATCTGTTTTATTTAGGTGTTCTACCTTACAAGATTAAAATGTAGATGTAAAACATCTGATGCAGATGGGCTGTAAATATCAAATTTTCAAAGTGAGGACAATCATTTTCAAAGATTGAATAAATAAAATTTAGTAAACACATTTGGGCTGTTGCTAACTAATAACTAGTTGATGTCATTCTGTCACAGAACTTCAAGGCAGTTCTTGTGTTTCGGTGCATTATGTCTCATATTATCACCTTGATGTCTTTTTTTTTTTATTCACATTCACCAGCAATCTGAGGAGTCCTGGCCCCACTTGCACAAAGCAATCTTAGTGCTACAACTATCTTAAGCTGTTGGAGAATGGGAGTTTTAATCATCATTGTGGCGCTAAGATTGCTTTGTGGAAGTGAGCTCTGATCTTGACATGCACCAAATATGTGGAAAATGGAACAACACTTTCTTCATAAAATGAGACTCATGAGAGACTCAAGTTTGTATACAACTCTTATAGAAGATACTGAACAAGATATTCTGTAGATCTTGTGATGATAGACCTGTATTTTGCTATTCATTTAAGCACTATGCGAAGCCCCAAAGACATCTACAGAACACAATGCCTTGTAGTATGGAATGCCATCAGTTCACACAGACATAGAACTATATCCAACATCCAGTCATGCAGTATCTAATAGCATGACAGTCATGGCAAATCACACATACAATATCCATGGCAACAAATAAGTACCCAAGTACTCAATACATTGAAACATTGTTCCAAGTTCACACAATGACATTGTACATTTTGAACACAATGCGAAGCATTTAGGCATTTATCTCTTGCTTAAGTTGGGCAGTTATGGAAACAGATCTTTAATTAACTTACATCACTCATACTTAAATAACAATTTAATAATATTTTCAAAATAAAATATTGTGGGAAAGATGTCGGCGTAACACTGAGAAAACAGCCTTTCTTCTTCATTTCTTTCTTCTTTCATTTCAAATATAGGCAGATTGGTAATTTTCTGTGTGGCATAACCCTATTTGTGTTACAGTTTGCTGCAGCTCAATCTATATGAATACATAGGAATCTCCAGTTAGTATTTATCTCCTGAAAGTTTATTGTGATTCAGGTGAGACATAACAAAGTACACCTGTCTGAAATTTAATTCGCCCACCACTCAATATATGACAAGGAACAGTTGTCTTGATAAACCAATCACACACCTACAGAATTAGTTAACATTGGTTTCTATCCTAACCAATGTGGAAGATGGAGAGAATATATCACAGCTAATTGACAGAATGTAGTTAGTACATTGATGATAAAGATATATAAACACATGCTTGGTTAGAGTAGTGGTATGCATCAGTAAAGGATATTAAATGACTTAATAACACCACAATGGCTTTAAGTAGTAGATAACAATATAAATAACAACTATAATTTAGGCCTACAAGTATGTTAGAGTAAAAAATATCTTACTGGTAAATGTATCTTCAAAAGCTAACAAAAATAAAGCTTTTGCTTTATTTACGTTTTAAATAATAAAAACATGACACTAGATAAGACAAAAAAAAATAACCCAGTGAGATTCATGTCAAGGGAGGTATATTAGTTTAAAAGCTGTTGATGTCACAGACCATTTTTCGATACTTGGTTTACCAATCTGATGACCCAAAATGTAAAGAACGTGAAAAATAATAAAAGAATTGTTTATACAGATGATTAGTCTGACATATTCACTTTCACATGTGGTATGGAAAGAAAGGTAATGCCACAGGCTGCTCACCTGGCATTCTGCATCTGACGTATATTATGATATACCCATGTGTGCAACCATCCCCTACCTCCCACCCTACCCTCATCCGACATAGTATTTTCTTTAATAATCTGTAAACCGAGTAATTAAAAAAGAGAGGCCAATATTAATTACTTCATCATAAAGGCTGCTCCTTCCAGTTTCACGAGCACCAAACACATTATGTTAGTCTGGAAACACTGCCTTTAGGATGATGCCTGTCAAGAACCTTTATGAACAATTCAAGGGCCATTAGTTCACTGCAGTTTGCATATTTATCCTAAACTGGTAAACTGGGGGTATTTTGGTCACAATTCAGTGTAAAGGCAAAGGTTTAACTATTGAGTACAAGTGTGACAGAACCAGTTCGAGACTTCAACTAGCAGTCAGTTGACGGGTTCAGTTCAAATGTCATCATGTCTGACACACTAGTTAAATATAGTCCCCATTCCCTACATTTAAATCTGCTGAACCTAATGCTGAGACAAATTTTGGGTACTAAATACAGACATTTTGGAAAGAAACTGCAAAGATTGAGCTGATGTTTGAAGAATGGATAACCACTTCCAAAATGTGACCCCCACCAAAAGATACAATGAATTTACAGCATTTTACTCTACCAAGAATCTACCATATCACGTTCTACAAATGCAGACTGTTAGCTTGATTCTGACCTCAGGTTGTGTGTCACATTGCAAGACAAGCGGTTCCTATGGTTACCAAAATGAACTTTTGCTAAAGATCACAGTTAACTGCAAAAAATGATTTCTTTAATTTAGCGATGCGCCAAACATCTACAAATTTTCTTAACGTGTTAACACAAATTAAAGGGTTCACCTATTATGCATACATGTAAGTTGTTATTTGTTTTTTTAACCTTTTGTTGTTTTATCAATATCAGGGTGCCAGAACACTCATATAGCAGTATTCAGAATAGTTTGCATGTCTGCATTTCTTACAACTTGTCATGAAATTTTTATGCATCACTTTCAACCTAACACTAAGAGTACAAGATAGTAACTTTGTTGATATCTGCAATAAAACATCAAGTTCAAACTATTGGTATTTATGTATGACTCTCAAACAAAAACTGAGAGAACAAGACAGGGATTTTGTTGCTATTTTAAAATGAATCAGTTGATTGAGAATGTTTAAGACAATCCCTAAGACCTTTAATGAAGCCGTATCAGTGTATTAAATTGAAAGTTAATACTCTGAAATAGAAAAATAGTACTGACCTCTGCATCTCCATTGATAAGGGATGATAACATACAAATATAGAGAAAATTGTTAAAATATCTAAATAGTACTTTCTGTGACAGAAACTACAAAACAAGTATTAAAAGATAATTTGTCCTCTATCTTATTAAAAGTATTATTTTACACAAATACTTACAGAACAAACATAGAATGCTTTCAAGACCATGTGAATGGGTATTAAAAATTGTAATAAATATCAATGATTCAATCATTGGACTATTTTTATGCAAATATTTTTAAAGAACCTTTGGATATTTAAGAAGAAAAATACTGCACAAAATGTGTCCTGCAAAGACTGCAAAAACATATAGTAGTCTCCAAAATGAATTCCTGCATTTTGAAGCAAAATATTGATTGCTTAATGAACAACTTCCCAACCTAGTGCACTACTTATTAAATGCCTTGAATCACTTCCTTAGCATCACCTATTTGCAACAACTATTTGCCAATGTTACATTTGATATTATATGTTAACATTCATAGAACCTTTTTGAATCTCACAAGAAAATATATCATGGAAATAGGGATGTATCAACAATTATATATCACATCAAAAAAATAAATCTTAAAAAAATAGAGCCACAAGGCTCTGCAGCTCAACTGTAAATCTTAGGTAAACACAAAATATATCAACACAATTCAAGCAAAGGGTGAAAATAAGCCAAAACTCAAACTTAACATAAACCCTATCACAAATCAAAAGGGAATGGGGTGTGGGAGCACTTAGTTTCAAGGAATTAACCCTGGGGTATAGCCCCATAACTTTAAATTTATACTGTATATGTATGTCACCACAGTTCAACCATTTTGCAAAGAAGAAAAAATATGAAATTTTAAATTAAATAATGTAGATCAAAGAAGATGGGAGACTTTTAGATTTGTGTCTACATGCATCACACACCCAGTACAGACTCTAAATTGTAATCAAATTAACTATTTTGAGCACATCCTGGTGAAACCATTGGTGGTATTGAGCAGCTTAATACCAATGGTACAGAGGAATGTTGAAAGTGTAAACTTTAATGACGAACGATATTCCACAACAAGCACACTTGGACTTTGTACCAGGTGAGCAGATAATTCCATACACGTTTGGTAGGGCACTGAAGAAAAAAGAAGAAATTAACATAAATTTTATCAAACACTGCCTGCTGATACAATCAACAATTTTAGGACCAGCCACCTGTGCATTATAACCAGAGAAGCAGACCAGCTGTTAAGTGGGGCCATTACTAACTTGGTAGCATCGACCTCTGAAATTGATGTAGAACAAACTATATCTTAAAATAACAAATGGTGCACACATATTTGGAATAAAACCTCACCCAAATGAGAACATTTTGAAATCCGTTTTAAAATACTTGATCATGATGGTCCAAAACACTGAAGGTAATATCCTGATGAACTGTGAACTCTTCTGGCCACTAAGATAAAAGTATGGCAACTATAAATTATTAATGAGCACATATTATGCATACCACTAAGATTTTTAAGACATTTTTCTGTAGAAGGTATGGATAGAAACCTGGGCCGCATTTCATAAAGCAATCGTAGCACTAAGACGCTCCATCTCGTTTACCTTAACACAGAGTTACAACAATCATAGAGCTAAGATCGCTTCGTGAAACAGGTTCCCAGGCATATCTCTGTAAACTAACACCTACACAAACTAAACACAATAGAGGATCTTCCAGTATTTCTTTCTAATGCACATGTACTCAACATACAGTCTTTTCTGATTTTGTTGTGAGCTTACAGCCTTGTCTAAAAGAACTACGCACCACTTGATAAAATGTATCTGAGTTGAGGCTAACTGTCTTGTGTGGCATCCGATATTGTTGAATCAATAGCCTGAAATAAAGGGGAGAGAATTCCTGTTGTAGTTCTCAGTTCCAATCCACTATGAATGTCACATGTTTAGTATTCTGACTATCTTAAACCCCATTTTATTTCAGGGACTTTTCTATTATTGCATTAGTGAAAACATCAAAAAATTGAGCAAAAGAAAAAAAATACATGCAGAGTATTCAGCCACTGCAATGATGAAACAACCATGTAGCAACTCAACACAAGGGAGATTCAGAAATGACTGATAAAATTCAATCAACTGTTTTTCTTTTGGGTGCTACAGCAAAAGAGGGGGTACTTGTAATGGCAGGACAATGACTTTGTGCTGAGTTCCATCCCAAAGCAAACATCTGAGTAGTAGTAGTAGTAGTAGTAGTAGTAGTAGTAGTAGTAGTAGTAGTAGTAGTAGTAGTAGTAGTAGTAGTAGTAAACTAAGATACAATCATTAGTAATGTTGACTATGACCCTGTTCCACAAAGATATTTCATTGCTTCAAATGTCATAAGTCTTTGTTAAAGAATGGACCTTACAGTGAGTGACGGAGTGAGTATGGTTTTATGTTGCTCTTATCAATATTTCAGCAATATCATGGCAGGGACACCAGAAATGGGGTTCAAGCATTATATCCATGTGGGGAATTGAACACTGGTCTTCAGCATGACGAGCGGAAGCTTTAACCACTATGCTGTAAGTGTTGTAACTGTCTTAGTGCTGTGTTAGCTTTGTGGAACAGGACCTGGTACATGTCTTGAAACAAACATTAACCATTAATTCTTTAAAAGAAAAATAGCATGTGAAAATGTAATACACTTGTGCAGGGTGAGTGACTGGACCAGGGTAAGGTCTGACTAGAGTCTAAGTAATAAATACCAACTTCAATCTGTCCCATGCTAAACACAGCTTTCAGGCCAAAAATAACATAAAATACAAATGTAGAGTATTAATGTTCAGGTACAGAAAAAGCTGTATGTACATTTAACCCCAAAAGTTCAGCTGAAACAAAATATTTTTTGGGTTGATGGGCTACAGCAAGATTGAAAATGGTCTTTTTTCAAAATAACAAAAAAGTAAAATAGGAACAGTTTGATATATCAGTAGAGCAGAAATTATTGTCAAAAATAAACAAAGCAACACAGTTGAAGCTAATAAGCAAATGAATAAATGCAAGTGGACAAAAGATCACAAACTAGCTTGAAGTGGTTCAACATGTTCAGCTTGAACTGAAACATATGTTTCGTTCAACAGTTCAAATATCAAGGAGAAAACTACAAATCTTTCCTCAATCATAATAAGACTCTGAAACCTGTATTTATAACACTGTGAAAGGTTAGTTAGTACAATTCAAAATGCTTCCCTGAAGGACAGCCCACAAGAATATGTACAGGTTACAACTAATGTTTCAGATCATTATCAATGTTCAAAATAACCAGTCAAAGGATCCTTGCAATATCCTGAAAGTTCTCTGAGTGAGGGGTGCCTAGATTCTGATACTTTATAAGCAAGCCTAAAGGACCTCCATAATTCTGGACACTGACAATCGCTTGGTTAATCTCCTGGAAGAAATTTGCAGAAACTGTTTACTAGGCAAGCACTGGGTACATGAATATAAGGAAAAGGTGGGAGACTTGAGTCGTAGAGGTAGTTTTTTTGTGCTTGCAAAGCTCAGTTATGTTATATGGTATATCAATAATTTTCAAAATTACCCCAAACACTTATCTGTATATGCAGAATTCAAAATTTCTCGCATACATGATCATCAGATTATTGTGTTACAACTTAAGCTATAATATACACCCCTCTTAAATTTAATCCAAATTGATTTGATTTTAGTCATTTTAAATATTCAACCTTGTAAATGAAACATGTAAAAATGAAGAACACAAAGAATATTCAAACAAAAGTATAATATGGCACAAACATAACCAATTAACCAAATGTAAAGAAACCAAAACAAACAACTGTAGGGTATTTCAGAATTATTCTCCTTCAAAATCTTTGAAAAAATCCAGCACAGACTTGTAATTTAAGGTAGAAGAACTATTCAAAGCGATAATAATAATCAATTTACAAGAACAAAATCAATATGGAATACATTCAACAAACATTCAACACAAAAACCCTTTTAATCTGTGAGCAGTGACGTACAGTGTATCAAACCTCAATTTTAATATAATGCTGTTTATATATGTTCATAAATAGAATCATCTGATCTTCAGATCTCTATGCACCCATAACTACAAATATGAGTTGCCCATAAACCTGTTAATAAATCCTTGTGATACAAGTTCACTATTCCATTCATAATGTCCCTTACTAATTTCAAGTAGACCATTACCACTGACAAAATATTTTGCAGTCAAGGACAATTTTTGCCTTGACTACCGTTAGACCCCTGCTGGAGTTATCATGAGATATTGTGACACCATGGTTGTTGTGTATAAACAAAACGTTACAAAGAGACCACATCCATCTCTGCCCTTCTGCCTTCAGCCATTCCAGAGGTAGGAATGTTGTATCAGGTCTGGTGTAAGGCCAGACCGTCATATAGCCAGGACGGCCCCCATCAGGGTCACTCACTTTCCTCCGGAATAGGCCCACAGTTACTGACAATTGTGACCACAGCTAACGGTACAACCCTTCTCAGCTATCATGCTGTTCATATCTTTGCATTGGATCCAGATCTTACAGAAAGACTGGTAACTAACGATTTTCAACATTTCATCTCAACAAACATAGCCTCTTCCTGACAATGGCTGTAGTAATCATGAGTTCCAAATGGCTTTACAGTTCATGAAACAAACTCATTTCTATGATATAACATCTGTGATAAAACCATTTTGGTGCTCATGATTCCCATATTTGATCTGGTCCACAATGTTTGTTCTGTTCAAGGCATCAGGTGATAGGCAGAGAGAGGTGTGTGGACAAATTGCAAACAAAATATCATCAAGTGAAGCATGCAGATCTTGGGTCAAACTTAAAAAGGTGTATTGCTGATTAGATAAAAACACGCATAAGCAGATCTGTTGATCCCGCTGGAGTGTGGAGTTAGTAGAATCACTCCCACAGTCGACAGACTCACGAACACATGGAGGGGAGGTGTATACCCATCAATCAAACTTTGCCTTAAGTGGCGTTCCATTGTTCTCCACATGGCCGTTGCCTTGTACCAGCTCATGATATGTCTTGAACAACTTTGCATACTCAGGTTTTTCTTCTGCATAGGCTTTGAATTCATCTGCAAATAGTTTTACCAACATAAGAAATAAATATAAATATTCTTATTGATCTGAGCATTTATTTACTGATAGTCTAGACAAAACCTATAATGTACACGATGCACACATCAATATTTGGGCTGAGTTATGGTGGCCTGTTGAAAATCTTTCCAAACCATACAAGACAATGATTAATAATCATACTGTGTTATTATGGATTAGACATACAAACAAATCTTCTCATTCTGTATACATAAAACTAGTGAACAAACACAGATTTTAAAGCTGTTGTGACAACCAAATCATATGGAAATAATTCTTGCCAATCAACAAGTTTATTACTTCTCTGATAAAAAGTTCTTTCAGACATATCTGTAATAATTTTCAGTCCCCAATTCTCCCAAAGAATTTAATGTTATTATGCCTTCAACATTTGAGTAAAACCATAAACCAGATATTCATACAAAGTTTTCTGAAGTCTGGTGATTCCTAGCAAAAGATCTCTGAACAATCATTTTGTTTGATCATCCAGTATATGTCCTGAGCAAAGTCAATCCATGTTATCATCATAAAAGCAAATCATCTTAACATATTTTTTGTATGCACACTGTCCGCAAAATCCAACATGTGAAACAGGTCACAGCAAAAATAGATCACCAAAACCTTTCAAGAATATTGAGCTATATCTAGACATCTGAACATACTGTTACTTACCAAATGAAATCTTGTCATCTTTGTCACTGTCCACTTTGTCAAACAGCACCTGCACATCCTGTGTGTTCATCTTAAAGGCATTACACAGGATCTGCGTGAACCCCTCTTTGCTGATGTAACCCTGATTTTCTGTGTCAAATAACTGAAAGCACACAAGAATCTTTTCCCTATAATTCATCATTTCCATAGATGATTTAATAGAATAATTTAAATGAAAGACTAACAAACGAACAAAAGACAGGTATTTAGTTGAAAACAGTTGGAGCCATAGGTTTTCACCAGTTTTCACTTAAGTGAAAAAAAAACAACACCATTGCAAATACCAATCTGAGTCAAATAATTATGAGTGAGCTAGTCTGATCTTGTATTCTGGCCCTCTTTTCAGGTGGCTTTTAGACTTGGCACACAGACAGAATAAGCAGATCTTAATTGTCCAGAAGAAATTTTACATCAGTTAGGACTTTGGGTTAGTTAGCAGACTGAAATGAGTCAGTTCTTGGATTTATTCTCCCATGAACGACATGGACAACAACAAAAAAAAACCCAAACAAATTACCAATATTTACCTGGAATGCAAACTGTATTGTGTCATTTGAGTTTGCCGGTCCAGACACCAACGACAAACCTATCACATACTCCCTGAAATCTATTGTGCCAGAATTATCCTGAACAAAAAAAGAAAATACTTGGTTTCAGTACTAACCAAAGGCAAAATGTACATGTTGAACACAAATACAATGTTGAACTAACAATAAAATGACTTGAGTTGCCCCAGTACAGGCAACAGTTTGATGACAGGAATGCAATATCACTCACAAGCCTTTTTGTCTTGAACTCATATGAACTCGATTTAGTCAGTATAATGAGTGAGTGAGTGATTTTACTCAGCAATATCCTAGCTATTCTAGCAATCTCTAAATAGTTTAATCTGGACCAGACAATCCAGTGATCAACAGCAGTGGCATCAGTCTACGCAATGTGATAAAATGACGTCAACCAAGTAAGCGAGCCTGATCCTCCGATCTCATTAGTAGCCTCTTACGACAAAGATGAGTTACTGGAGATCCGTTCTAACCCGGATCTTCATGGTTCTTACCATTCAGTTTGGATTTACAGATCCATTTACATGTGCATTTTGTACTATTCACATATTTATCATCAGAAGCCATTTGTAATGATATTAACTATTCAAAACAGGAACAATACTAAAGTCCAATGCCATCATTTCCTGTTTCTTACAAACTGCATATACAATACCAATACACTTGACTCATTTAACTCAGGGTTATCCCCCAACTGACAGATACCCATTTGACAGACAGACGATTGACCGACACTGAACAGGAAGGTTAATTTTGAGTAACACCTCTGTCTAGCGAGTGGAGTAGGATGAACCTGATACGGGTTCGTTACTTAGTAGTAACTTCTTCTCTTCTCAAAATTGTTTTACTATCAAATACTATTGAATATAAAAACAGGTTTGCCACTCTGTGGTTTCATTGTCTTTTGACTAAAACATATTTTATTCATTCAAGAAAAGGGTTGGGCACTCTCCCGTTCATGGAAGTAATGAAAAACCTTCTCACATCCAGAGCTACACTGACATGATGCAGCATTTCTTTTCATATTTATTCAAAACAAATCACATTTAAGTGTGCTCATCATATATCTTATTCTTGAATGGAAAAAATTTAAATTCCTTGTTCCATATGAATAATTTTTAGTTTCAATATTTTCTTTCATGTAGATATAAGATTTAAGTAATGCAACAGCAATTTCTAACAACTTATGGAAAATTATTCCACACGTAAACTGTTGGTTGAATAAACCATGATGTTCAGTCTTCAACATGGCTGCCTAACTTTATTGGAGTTTCTAAACTCATAGCTTGTCTGGTTGCCTATTACAGGTGGGGGTAAATCCTGAAGAAAAACTGGTGTTGTTTGTTTAGTGCCCAATCAATTTAGATGTCTTTTTTACAAGAGGGATAAACCCAAACGCTTATGAAAATCAACTGTCTTAAAATTGCAGCAATATCTTTCAAAGTAAATAACATAGCTTCAGTTTCTTCCTTGTGTTATTATTTGGACTATGCCATTATAATGTGTAGGTAACAGGTAGCAGCTTATCATTTCATTGAACCGTAAATGTTTTTGTTCTAAGGCGTCAGCGAACTACCTGTCTGCACAATGGTAGGACATTTTATACAGTTCTTGCAACAACCATGGTGTACTGGATACCTATTCTGCCCCTAAATCCTTACGGTGTTCTTCCATAGCAGAATCCTTTTTGAAATACTAGGCACAAATAAAACCAACCCTTTGCATAATGTACTTTCACTTACCCTTCTTTTGTGGTTAAAAAAACACTAGTATAGAAAACAGTGAGAAACAGTATGCAGACTTACCCGATCATACAAAGCAAATACTTCCTCTAAAGCTTGGGACTTGGGCAGGTGTAAATAACTGGCAAACTCCTCCAAGTTTATCTGACCAGATTTTGCTATTTTGCAGAACTTGTCTAAATATACCTGCATCTGCTTAGAGCTAACTCTGCAAAAGATCCATTCATGAAATAACAAAGTATACCATAGCTGGTGCAGACTGACACCTCTATTTGGAAGAACAGAACTAAAATCAATTTAAGAAACAAATTTGACATCTTCAGTCTATTTAACAATGAACGACCTGCTTGAATAATGCTTTGACTCTATTAACTAAAATCAGTTTTCAAAAGAGAAATTTCATCTATCACTGCAATTGACATGCCCCACTATCAACACAATAAAAGACACTTGAAGGTCACATGCAAATAAAAAACATACATAATTAAAACACAATTATCTCTTATTCATGACATATAATATACATTGCTGATTATGAAAAAAAACCCAAATAAACAAAAGTATAAGCATACACTTGCCAATCAAAAGTGCAATATTTTGTACTTGGGTTTACTTCCCTTGAAATGAAGCACCCGGGAGACTAAACCCAGTCAGAGCAGTAGGTGTGCATTCAAGTGTAACAAAGAGTTTTCACTGGCTGGTTCATTTGCCGATATGCAGAGTGCTCATAGTGTGTATATAGAGATGATCTGTTTGACTGGTATTTTAGAAGTAGGGTGAGTAATAAGAAAGAAAGGTTTTTGATGGATAAAGATTTCTTTTCATATATATATGATGCAACATTTCGGTATGGATTTATGGTACCACTTTCATATACCGTTGTCAAGCAAGAGTGATAACAATGTAAGAATCCATACCAAAATGTCGCATCAAATACAATAGAAGACGTTATCCATAAATAGAGTATATAGAAATGTTTGGTTTTGTAAATACAAGGTCTCTGCATTTGCGTTTGATCCAATCAACAAATTTGCAAGTTCGCACCAGTTTCCATCCGATCAAGTCATCCAGGGAAAATGGATACATTTTTTTCGCAACCCACAGATACAGAACCCAGGTGCATGAGCCATAAATCAATGTATTCTATTCTTGGTGTATAGTCTGATAAGAGTTGAAAGTTAAAACTGCAAGAGGTCAATGATTGCATTATTATCATCAGCAGAGAGGCAGACACATAGGTGTCAATAAAACAAAAAAAGTATTGAGTTTTGTCTGTGACATATGCTACTAATTAACATCAATATGTTTTTCTTTGTTTCCATAAACATGAATTAAAACATTTCAGTTTTCAACCTGAGCAATTTTTAACGATGAAATTAATATTTCTCAAGCTACACTTTCTTGAAAACTTGGTTTGCACATCTGCAAGTATGGGACCAGTGTATTTTTATTATTACAGAACAAGATGCTTGTAATCACAAGAAACATCTTTTGTTTTCCAACTTCGACCACAGCGATAACACTTGCACCCATAACTTGCTGTTTTTTTCACGAGTTGCTTTCCCCAGTTCAAGCCGTGAGAACCTAATAACTGTGCATGTGCTGTGGGCACAATGCAGCACTGCTGTTGAAACCACTTTTTTTCGAGTGGAATCATTGGAACTCAGATTTTGCAGGCTTTTTTTCATCGTGTTATTTTTCACCTTTATATGTTGAATTTGCATTTCAGATAATTTCTTTCTGTAAGTCCACACCAAAGATATCAGAATCTGCGAAGTTATGTTTTGTGTTGCATGTGACCTTTAATCTAATAATCTCATTGCCCAAAGAGGAAACAAGCCAATGTAATATTAAATGAATATATTTAATTCATAGAAATTTCAAGGAAGGTACAAACCCTAGTTTCTGATGAAGTTTCTGAAATTCTACTAATCCAGCCTCCATGGGCAATTTCAGCCTTGCTGCCCGAACCATCAGACGACAATCATCATATGTGTGGTCTGTTACAGGACAATTGAGGTGTCTGAAAAATAAATATAACAAGATTACAAAACAAACATATGTGGAAGGACAAAAAAATTACCTTTCAGTATTCACTGTCAGACATAATAATTTATTGCATGCCTAATAAAAAAGAAATAAGAAAATATTCCATATCTCAAACTTCACCCATGCAACGATATTATGTTATGGAAAAATGTCAAGATCCATTATAGTATGTTGGTCACTTCTCTTTTCACACTGCAATGTGTATATGATGTTATGGTCATGAGAGTACAAATTGTTTGTTTACGTGTTTGCTTACATGTTTTCTTGCCAATTTGGTCATTTAATATGAGGAGTTTGAGACATAACATCACCAAAAACATTACGACTTACAAATTCAAAGGCATTTTGTATCCTTCAGGACATACAATGATGTCTGAGATTAAGGTGTTTATTGAATTTTTGTAATATGCTTGACATAGCATTAACGTGTTCATACAGTTCCTCCCCCTTAAGTAGGTGCTGTAGTTTCAAAAATACTTAATATCATGGCAAATATCATCAAATATTTTGAAAAAAAATATATACCAACATAGGAAACTGTGTATGTTCAATAAGAAAGCAATGTAATGAGAACTGAATATCAGAAATAAAATGAATTGTAAATATGAGTCTAAGATATATATTTTTACATCTAGACACAAGGCACGCCCACATATGCACACATGTACAGTCACAACACACCTTAGGATTTTACTGAACTTTACATTTCAAAAGCATTGAGATGTTAAGTTAATCAGGAATCATATAATGCAGTAATCATGTTATGTCGAGATAAAAATAAGATATGTCCAGTAACTTGTGTAACTGAATGTAATTGAGATTTATGAGTAAGACACTTACTTGGCCATGACTGCTCGAACATTGTTGGCAAAGAGTCGAGCATCATTCTTTTCCTCCTCACTAGGATTATATACAGGGAGGAACTGAAACAAAACCAGCAAATTTGGGTACATCTTCCATGAAGATGGCACTGTGTTGTGTATGATACATGTCTGTGGATAATAACAACTGATAGATAATTTGTTGTTAATTTGTTATAATAATGAAAGTCATTTGTACTTGATTATTATTGATAAAAGACTTGTGTCAATAATAACAATACAACACATTGAAGTGACAGAATCTGAAAAAGTAGTCAGGTGTTAAGCATGTTCTTCCTCTTTGTACACAGTTCACAGTAAGACCATACAAATTTGTACATGTTTTTAATCATTCTTAATGAATCAGCACATCTTTAATCTAAAATATGGATATGTGTGTTAGAGGATTGAATGTGATTCTTTAAAAGCTAAAGAAATAAATCACAACAATGAATAAGAAAATCAGATCAAAATATGATTAGAAAATTTGATAGATTTTCTATCTTGTATAGTTAAGCACAAACATATGTTGACAGAAGAATGGCTACTACAAATATCATGGTGCATCTTCAGTACTTACCTCTATTTCTATCTGGTTGTTAAACTGACAGAATGTGTACCATAGACAAGCAAACCTGAAACATTCAAGAACAACAGAACATAAGAATGACATCAAACATATTTAAGCTATATCTAAGCAACCAATTCTTTGTTGTCAATGAACAGTATTCAGTATCAGAGTGTGTCTAATTGATCTTCACTACAAATAGCTGCAAATTTGCTGATGCCGTATAAAGCAACTTAAACTCACTGACAATAGCAGGATAAAAGAGTTAAGTTAATTGATGAGTGAGTAAGTTTATTTTAATAACGCGTTAAGCAATATTCCAGCAGTAACAGGGCAGGGGACACAAGAAAAGGGCTAAACACATAGTACCCATGTGGAGAATCTAACGTAGGTCATTGGCGTGATAAGCAAACACTTGAACCACTAGGCTACCCTTGATACAACCCACAAGCACTGGTATAGTGCCGACAAACCTAACAACATATCATGGGATCTTAGGATTCTGGCACAGCAAAGGGAAGGAACTAAACTGTGACCTTGCCCCTCACATTTTCCTAGTGAAGGGTTGTTCAGTTTGGCATGCTTACAGATGGCTAGGTGAACGTGATAGAGTTGAGAAACACAAACTGATGTCAGGGTAAACCAAAAAATAGAAGAATAAGTTCTTCCTTTTTAAAACAAATATCCAGCAAACTCATGTACTCACGCTTTTGGACCATCCCATGTCCATGTAAATGTATCCTACAGAAAAAGAGAAACATTCTTAGAATAAGGTATGATAACAGCAGATGTTATTGAATTACGGAAAATACCAAACATTCAGCAATGGTGCACTAATCATTAATTTATTGGCAGACTAATTATTCACAGTTAAACTGAAAATATTATCCTGTACCATAGCAGGTGTAACTGAACAAATACAGTTGAGTTAGGTGCCTTACTATCTCAGGAGGTAGATCTGGTCACTAGCTGTGGAGAAGTTGGGCTCTGTCCCATCACCTAACACAAACAATCTGAACAAACAGCAGTGTTTGCTGAGAGGTTCATAAACCAACACACTTACCAGTTTGTTGAAGTAGCGTAAACATACAGGCTGAACTGGCACACCAGGGTAGAAAGCACCTAAAATATTAAAAAATACATGTTTAAAACAAAACAAAAGCTCAATTCATCTAGGAAGTTGGAAATATTTTGAGATTAAATCCTCTTACACCAGATGAGTGACAATGACTAGAAAAGGTAACAAATGTACAATAGCATTCTACAAGTTCAAGATTGTGCTTTAAGAAATGTCTTGGGGCTTAAAAATTATTGATTGATCTGGTAAAAGAATAAATTTGAAGGCTTAAATAAGATTTTAATTTTCCATTATTTCCATAAAAATATGCCCTGCCCATTGTGTAGTTGAAGACACATATTTTTCAACTTCCAAATTAATAATTGAAGCAAGTTCCAAATTAAGTTTTCAATAACAATTAACAAATTGTAAAAAATGTGTTTTGTTTTGACATTTTTAATATATTCTGTTATCTTTGTACCTTTACATCTAAACATATTTGTAGCAAAAGTAAGGAATAACTCTGGAGAGCAATAATTGTGAAAAGGGTTGTGATTTTATCAAATCCAAGTTGTGAAACAGGACTTATCTCAGCACTTACTATCTAATTTGAGTTTCACCCTTGCAGTCAGTTTTGTGCATCCAGGAATTGGTATGAAGACAAAAAAACTAATATATACTAGGTCTTTTTCTTTGAATTCAAGGAAACATAACTTAGCCATAATACTGAACAAGTGCAACTGATATTGCAAAATGCAACCTGATAGTATTTTTGCAATCACCTTTTCACAAATCTGTTAATGAGTTACATTACAAGGTTTTCTACATCATATTGACCTTTAAACTCAACACACACAACATTTACTGTGCCAGTCACTGTCAAAAGAGCTATATGGATTGTCTGGATTTTGTCAATGGGGTTGAGATCATTAAAGTGGGGATGCTTGATGATTATGTGTAGATAAACTTGTTTTATAGCAATATACCATTATGTCCCATGAAAAGAGACCAGCAGGCTAGGTACTGTAAAGGAGCGTTTTGGTTGAGAGCAGTTTAACACTGCAAGGTTTACCCATATGTACTTTTAATCAAGCCTATTTCAGTCAATGGATTTAAAGGAACTTTACTGCTCTTTACCCATGTTAGCTGCCAAATTGAAAAAAAAAGACCTATCTTAATAAACTCACTTTCAAATTTGAAAGACTTGACATAACATTGTGCATAAACCTCCACTTTTAATCACACTAAATGTACTGTTACAATCCTGCACTATTAATCATATTATGTGTCCTGTTGCAATCAACCAAATGAATTAGCCCTTCTCATAGTATGATGCTGATGACCTTTAACAGGCTCAAAATGTAACAATATTCACTTCGTCTAATACCCTCTGCCAACTGAAATTTATTACTACTTGGCCTTCAAAGTTGACAAACAACATCAGCATGTGTTCGTTTTGAATACAGGCATAAAATTCTTTGTGTTGGTTATATCAACCTTTGTCTAGATACCTCATGAAAACTGATGAGTTAGTCCTTTAAAAATTATTCAGTGGTATTCAACAACAGTTAGGAAATGTTTTGTGCATGTTGACACGTGTTACAAAAAAAATTATCACTTCAGTTTTACACGTTACAATGATATTTTCTCAGAGAAACATTTTAATTTGACTTCCTGAGTCTTCTGGTTGCCTACCATTAACTTTCAGCTAACATATGACCAGAGGAATTAGTAATGTTTGGTTTTGGTTTATACCTATGTTCAGCAACTTTAAAGTAACATAATCAAATCTGAATTAGACAAGCTTATGACTCACATAATGAATAACAGTTCCATCAGGGATTTATGGCAGGCTATCAACCAAGTCACTTGAAAATAGCACAGGTTGATAGGGACCAGTTCCGATCCAGATTCCCCGAGAACCACTTGAGATGTGACAAGTGGTGCCACATTAGATACTGAGGATATCTTTACAAGCCATCTGACTGACTCATACAAGGTTATGATAGGCACAGATTTTCTAAGAATAACCAACATCAGCCTTATGAATTTTCACAATCTTCATTAAACCAAGACACCACTGACACACTGACACTTACTTGGCTTTGGTGGACGTAGCATAAGATTCAGGTAAAACATACAAATTGTGACAATCATGCCCTGTTACTGTACATGTGAAATACTATGTGCAATCAAGTGTTTAAATATTATCTACTGACACAACAGCACTCAAGCTATTAATCTAGGCCAAGCCTATCATACGATACCCACCATCTACACAACTTAAGTATATGCATAATGCGATATAACATAGGCATAATTATATATAATGATGAAGAAGGCCAAAATTGATGTAACAGTCTGTTTCTCATTCAAATGTAAGAAGGGCCCCAAGGCATATAAACTGCTTTTTCTTCAAAACTGTCCACAAGAAAAAAGGAAAAAGCTTGCCAGTACAGGGACTGGGAAAGAGAACTTTGACAATGGTCCATTTTCAGGATTATTAGTAATTTTCTGAATTCAGAATGGGCCACTGTCCTTGAATCAATAGTTAACTTGAAATTTTTAATAGGCTATTTTTCATTCTAATGTGCAAAATGACCCATGACCCCTTCCTTTCCCAATCCTTCAATGTTGGTAATTGAATCCTGTTAAATGTGCATAGATGTATAATCTACAGAGTCTACAGTATTCTCACTGTATGAATACCCATCTGACCAATAGGTGGAATGATGTTTTATTATGCAGTCTTTGACATCAACCACTTGCCTGAAGGCCCAGTCTAGTAAACTTACCTAACAAAACAGACCATACAATAACAGTACAATGTAAAAACTGGGCGAACAGACTCACATCCAATCCTCACCACCTCATGTGTGGTGTTGTCCCTTAAATTCTAACATTCCAATGCATTTCAACAATCAGTTATGTTTAGGAAGACACTTGATGTTTGTTTAGTAAAGTATCAGTGAAAAAACAAAGAACAGTTCTAAAAGTAATAGGTAAGTACAAAGGAAGCTGTGTTCACAACTTGCCGAATTGGACAGATACTGGTTTTGACAGCTTCCACTATACAGTAAACTGTGAGGATATCAAACTCAAGTCCAATATCAAAGTAATAGTCCAATAAACAGATTTCAACTAAAATATACAACATGCATCAATTTCTTTTGACAATACCAGTTCATCATATCAGTTTGTTTAATCAGTCTGTTCTTACCTGGTTTAAATGTGATGAGACAAGACCTGTTAGTACAGGTGCCCTCTGGAAAGATAAGGACTTGAGGCCATGTTCCCCCGGACTGTCCCCTCTCCCGTATCTGCTGGATGGTAACAGCACGAGAGTTTGGATCCTCTCGTCTCACAAATACAGGCTGCGTGAACTGAATTAATGCTGACAAAAATAGCATAAAACAAGATTAATTCATGACGACGCACAAAATAAGCAGAATTGTTTCACAAATTATCGGCATTCAAATTTCATTTCTGGATAATAAACATGGTGATATATCTTGGTAATGAAAAATAAAAAAACAAAAACAAGAAAAGGTGAAAAAGATTCTAA
Organism: Haliotis asinina; assembly: GCF_037392515.1. Taxonomy (NCBI): domain Eukaryota; kingdom Metazoa; phylum Mollusca; class Gastropoda; order Lepetellida; family Haliotidae; genus Haliotis; species Haliotis asinina. The sequence continues at coordinate 17,287,985 of NC_090291.1, forward strand.
TGCTGCTAAGCATAATATACACCAGGATTTCTGTCTAGACCTTGATTGTTTGTGATAATATGACACTAACAACATCACTGGTAATCAGTTAATGCTGCAACATGAAAACTTATTCATTATCTTCGGACATATTGTTATGTGTAAATTGAACTGGAATGCAAACTGAGGAATACAACCACTCATCAACATTTCACACATTCATCAACTTCAACACAGGAAGCACTGCAGAAAGTTAATATGAGTCAGCAAGCCATGAGTCTCCCATGTATTAAAGTGTTTACCCTGATGCAGAAAACCTGTGTATTTGATGCACAAATTATCTCAAATATACAGTGAATTTAAAAGTTTGTGTCATTGTTGATGCAATGCTACTGAGCCCTAAGTTCAGATAATCTAAGGTTCAAATTTGCTGTTGTTTATATCTACTTAGTTTATTGTTACTAAGGTAACTGCTCTGTGCTTATTAAATACCTGACCTGCCTTACGTTTGTTTTTCATCAGTACTAAACAATCACAGTTAATGTCTTGATGAAAGTTCCATACAAGTAGATGACTCCAGAGAAGCATGACCATGACACCAGGGAGTCCTGACGACCCTAAATTTTCAAGTCTAGGGCAAACACTGGTAGTATGAAGTCTACTACATCTATCATATATTTCTCTTGACTCTTAAGGCCATGGGCTGAGTTTGTTAAAGAGATCTCTGCTTTACATTTAAATAAACAATGCGTTTCAGACACTACTAGCAGTCCTTACCATCACATTAATACCAAACTGAATTCTGACTAATATAATTGACATATGGATGCTTTTTGTCTCTATCACTTAAGTTGCCCATTTCTTCTTGTAAAGGGAACTATGTATGTACACACATTGAGTACACTACTGAAGCAGATTTTTATATTTATCTTCACAACATTTTTATGAAGTCAAATTCAACACTATTCTGTCATAAGGTTTGCAACTACAGTTAGCCTGCTCATCCAAGATACATAAAATTCAGTGAGTGCAGCTGATACATACTTAGACCATCACTTTCACTGGTGTAAGAGTTTTGTCACTAGATTTCCAGGGACACATCTGGGTGAGACTTGCAAGGTTTCATCACAGGTTGTTGAGTCTAGTTTGGTTGACCTCCATGGCCCTTCAGCAATGCCATTACAACTATTTAAGCATAACATTAAGGTCATATGTAATTGAACCCCATTGAACTATGATTCTTGTCAGTGAAGCTGACTGGTTAGTAGGAAGTAACATTCTTCAGTATTTAGCCTTATCTCCACTATCTTTCAGTGTTTATAATCAAACTTCATAACCAATAACAATGCAAGAGTCCTTATGCATGTTTAGATGTACAGACATGGATAATAACTTTGGCAATTACTAATTATTAATCACAAGTTGGAACATTACATAACACAATGGCAAGATAGTGAACAAGTAACATGAACACTGAAGAATGGTACAATCAAGAAAGTTGAGCAACAAGGCAACATGTAACACAACACCACAGCATGTAAATACTAACCTGATGGATTTATCACATTTTCTCACACACTTTGTCACTAATCTTTAGAGACCCGTAAAGGTCCCGGGGCCTTCAGCAACCCATGCTTGCCATAAAAGGCAACTATGCTTGTCGTAAGAGGCGACTAATGGGATTGGGTGGTCAGGCTCACTGACTTGGTTGATACATGTCATCAGTTCCCAATTGCGCAGATCGATGCTCATGTTGTTGATCGCTGGATTGTCTGGTACAGACTTGATTATTTACAGACCGCCGCCATATAGCTGGAATACTGCTGAGTGTGGCGTAAAACTGAAGTCATTCACTAATCTTTAGAAATAAATATCACTTGTGCGACCTGACAAAATTGATACTGGGTATTGAAAATGGACATTTTGTTTGAGTTCTATTTCTAGAAGAATTATCTGTTGGAGGGGACAACTGAAAAAGAAGATATTAAGGACTCAGAAGAATTTTCAGAATCCTTCTATCTTTTATTATGACTAAAATGTGTCAACAGAGACAGCAGGGCAAAAAAAAAAAAAGCCCAAATGTCGTGTAAAAAATAATAAAGCAATACCATGAATGACATCCCTGCTCAGGCCAACAAACTAAGACTGACATCATTGTTTACTTATCATCCATCGTCTCTGCTCTTAATACTGAAACCATTTCTTTCCCCATATGTTTGTTGGTACATGCCCACAGAATGTAGCTTGGGAATGGTAACAGATGTTCTTTAAGTGTGTTGTACTGAGAAACCATTGATTTCAGTCACCATACATCTTCTGACATAAATCAATGAGTCAAAGGTGAAAATATAAATCCATTCAAGCAGTTTCTACCAAAGATGTGGTGAAGCAAACACACTGTACACAGTGGCATACAAGCAACTACTGCAACATTCAAGCACATAAAAACAACAGTGGAAAGGCTACGGCATTTTCCCGATCAGGCTTCCCATTGGTTTAGCAAAATCATTGTTCGATCATTGTCTCCTACATGAAGCAAAGAAATTCCCCAAATCAGTACTGAAAATCAGAGAAATCACTTAGAATTTTGAGATAAAAATTGAGGGCCTTTCATTATTAATGGCTAAAATAATAGGAAAAATGATTTGGAAAATGCTGAGCCTGTTAATACCTACTTCCCAAAAAAGGTATTGAGCTGCTTTCTATCTTTGCGACTGGACTTTTTAGTTCTTGCCCCATAAAACATACAATGGTATCAAAAAATGTTGAATGGGGTGCAGCACAAAGGACAGGTGCGTCCTGGGCACAAGCAGGGTTCCCTCTGAGCTTGATTTTGTGAAATCCTGCTATAAAGATTACACACCTCCCAAGCCATAGGAGAAGTCCACTGAAAGCCCTATCAAAGGAATAAAACATGCAGTTAACAGCTGTAGCACAACTGGGCAGGGTTGCTGTTGCTCCATACATGCTATGAGGATTGGGAAGAAGAGAAGATGGATGATGGGAAATTGGGGAGGACGAAGCAGAGGAATGGTGGAGGAGCAAGGGAGGGGAAGAAGGGGTGGCACTGGAAGCAGTGTAAGTCAAAGAAGAGAATGTTGGGGATGGGGAAGAGGTTGAGGAGAAGTAGGGGTTGGCATTGGAGGAGATATATAAGCAGGGATTGGTGGGAAAGGGGAGTGGAAAGGGGAGTGGAAAGGGCAGGAGGAGGAGGCGGCGGTATAGGACACAGAAGGGATTGAGAGAAAGGGGTAGTAAAAAGGACAACAGGAGGAGGAGGCTTTGGAGACGTAGAACATGGAAGAGATTGAGGGAAGGGGTAGTGGGAATGGCAGGAGGAGGAGGATAATGGGGGAAATGGTTAAAGAGCAGGAAGAAAGGCAACTGAAATAAAGAGAAACCAGGGATAGATGCTTGTGCACAATTGTATCAGTAATCTTTGACAGTACGCATTGTCCACAGCAAAGGTGGCACATGAAAGTTTTTAGGAATGTGTGCTACCTGATGGCTTACACAAAGCATTTCATGCTGTAATGAAACAATGAGTGCCATGGCACTACACCGCATCTAGATATGTATCAAGTGTTCATTATGTCAACAAACAAAGCCACTTAAACAATGCTGATGTCTACACTGATATTCATATACTTTCGGCATAAACAGCTGGGGCCAAAATCAAAATTAAATCACGATGATAAATATATCTCACTGCCATGAGATCAAAGCAATATAAGATTAAGCTTCTGGCAAATTTCACAGTAAACAGTTAAAAAGGCCAATGTGCATTATAAGGGATTTAAGACTTGAATGCTAAAATGGGTAAAAAATTATAACATTTCTGCTAATAATAAACATTTGTTGAGTTAAAAAAATAATATAATTACATTTTCAACAGTAATGGCCATAATAGTTTTTTTCCACACAGGTTCAAAGAATGTGATAATGTCTGAATAGTAATAAATCACTATTCTAGCTTTGCTTGATAAGAAAATTTGCCACATATTTAACAGCCTAATGCAGGCTTGTTTGATTTACACTACAGACAAGGACAATGTCCAGGTAATGAGGCCTGACATTTTACAAATTAAAGTTCTGAAGAGCAATACAAAGGGCCACATATCACTCCATCTCTGAAATGATATATCTGACATTTTTATCATCTGGCAAAGACCAAAGTATCCACTGGATATGAGAGGTCATTCAATTTTTCTGATTTAACTGATAATGATCATAAACAACATGAAAACATATTCATGGATAGTGCCTACATCAAGCGCCATGAAATAGCAAAACGCCATGTGTTAAGAACATTAACTATGATGTGTAAAATCTACCCTTCCAAAACAATTCTTATTATTAATTTTATTCAAGCAATCGGAGTTTCCTGACTTATTCGACAAACACAAACATGATTAAAACTGCACTACTAACAGGGAACTTTATAGTCACTCGTACAAATAGCAGGCTTTTGCTTTTCAACAATAACTTCAGTGTGCTATACAAATGTCAGTATGTGTAGCTAGTTGTGGTGTACACAATGACATGTTGATATGATTGTATACGGATATGTTGCCACAACAGAAACAGCCTTTGTAATGTGCTTGGTTAGTACACAACACATTGTGTGTTTGTTCAAGTATAGTATAACAACTTCCTTGGCTGAACACAAAACAGTTGCTTAGACTGTTAAATAAACAGGTTCAGAACATATTCATGACTATGTAAAGTTGCTACTGGGAAGAAAGCATTTGAGAAGACAAAATACCACAACAATGGCTAATCATGTCATACTTGATCATTTCAGTAGACATGTTGTGACACTAGTAGTTTGATGACACTAAGATCACATCATAGATACAATGTGATACTTGGTGTGTCATGACGTAAAGATCACATCATAGATACAATCTGACACTTGGTGTGTGATGACACAAAGATCACATCAGAGATGCAATGTGACAGTAGGAATGTGATGACACGAAGATCACATCACAGATGCAATGTGATACTGGGAGCGTGATGACACAAAGGTCACATCATAGATACAGTGTGATACTGGCAGTGTAATCCCAAATATAACAATGTTAAAAACATACTTTGATACCAATTTCAATGCTAAAAGGAAGTCCTTTTCAACAATAAGACTAGGATGTATCTATAATGATGATAAAGAGAAATTACATGTGGATGATAAGGGAAGCAGATAATCCTATTAATAGGCCAGCCAGAAAATCAAACACGCTCCATAATTCTGGTCTCACCAGCTATTCTATATCCACAATCCCATGAGAAGATCAATTAACAAATTACACCAAGTGCCATTGGGGAGATGAAGAGATCTCCATCGATCTCATCACACGTGAAATGCTTGGGTTGAACACCAGTCACTGCAGTATTACTGGAAAGCAATCATCCAATGAACATCATTTCCTGTCATATTTAACTTGTATCTAACTGAATTCCACCAAATTACATGTTTATCTACTTACATTATTCTGTCAAATCTGTAAGGCAACATGATTTTGAAGTGAGTGAAGAAAAATATTTCCATTGCTATGTAGCCGCATTTAATCATCTTTGTGAAGCAAATAACAAGAGGCATCATTTCATTGTGAGTTTCCAAACCATTCAGCTGTGATGTGGGAGGGTATATAAATTCCACTGTGAATACAGGGAGGTTCATTGTTGACCCGTGTGTCTGTGCCACATTTTGATAGCTGTCCTTTGGAATCAGAGATACATCAAGTCACAAGTTGAGAGTCGTTTCCGATTCAGTTGATTTTGCTTCCTTGTGTCCTTTCCCATCAACATATGCAGGGGCGATTTCATGTCAAACCATTGCTAGGAACACTATCTTACTGTCCTTGGAACAGCCAATTTATTTCCATTTTGAATACTGGATAAAAACATTAAATATTTTTTTACACCTTATTGAAACCACACTTGCAATCTGATGTCTTCCTTATAGATAAAACAGACAGTCTCACACATCAAAATATTTTGAAAGTATCCATAGGTTCTTTTTGTAGTCAAGCTTCAAATGAACTGTCAGTAGGATTATTATTATTCTAATGGCTGAAATGTTTAAAGTTGAAATTAAAATTTATTGATCTACTAACATGGATGTAATTATGGATAGACGCCTTAAAGTTGATTCTAAATAACAATAGATAATACTTCTAAAATAAATCACATGGAAATATGAGTATTCACATTACTGGGGAAACATACACCAACATGATCAATGTACCTAAAACAAAGTCTGAACTAGTTTAATAATTAAAACATACAAACTTCCGTTTCAGATTTGTTCTCTTTCTAAACATATCATAGTCATTTACTGTATCTATATCCCATTGGTTCTAAATTTGGTGTCATAGAGGAAAACAAGAACTTACATAAAACAAGGGTAAGTGCTTATTATTTCGTCTCCAGCAAAACGACTGATGTGATTCATGCTGTAAGATCTCAGAAAAGTACATATGCCAAGTAGAGACAAGGAGGGCATGGTAGCAGGGAAAATGGGAAGGGGAAACAGTTCTGGGAGGTGGAATTGGATTCAGTAGAATGGAGGGGATGAGGCAGGTGTGAGGGACACTAGTACCCAGAGTGAGTAAGGGGTATTTGGGAAGCAACAACACACTAGCCCATACATCAATACATATAAACAATACATCACAATGTCTTCTTTAGACAAGTCACGTTAAAAATGTATAAATGTTTCTTTGAAACCTTGATTCTATGGCATAAAAAACACACATCGTCAAACATTTTGTAAATATATGTCTTTACTGCTAAATAGACAAGGTTATTCATGCATTAATATATACCTGAATTAAACCATTAAGTCATGACAATAAAGGCTACAAATACAAAAATAAGAGCTTAAGATAAGTTGTTAATCATCTGGGGCCTACCTTGAGGCAGGAAAAACATATTAAAAAAATCACGTAACTGATGAGAAATCATTTTGAACATGTTTAACCACGTCCAAAAATCCAGTACATGAAAATGTGTACATTCAAGGAAGTTGCCACCACCATCAGTGAATAGAACAGAAACTACAGTACAAACAAGACCATGCAAAGCTTGGAAGCTAAAAGTGATAAGGACATAATTATGATCATAGCGTCCACTATAACTGACCAGCTGTACCTTCAGTTGGTCAAGAGTTTCACAAGTAGAAGTGATCCAAATATAAATCATGTAGGGATAGAATTTAACCAAGGAAGCCTTCTTGCTTGAACAGAGATAACATGCAGAAATATCCAGAGAATGTTCAAAATTCAACCCACCCTTGGAATACATGATTACTGAAACTGAGTCTGGCATGTGGGCTGGAGCTAATTTCTATCCCTGGAAATTATCACAAGCCCTTGAACCATCCCTTTCAGATTATATGAATAGGACCTGTAGAAATAGATGAAAGTTTACTGAAGGTATTTCAAGGAAAAGGCTGTGAACTTATATAAATGCAGTCAAACTTGTATCAACAAGTATGAGTCATGTCTTGTGTACAACAGTGAATAAATGATCAAACAGGAGTCACAGCCCATGTTATAAAGGTGGATGACAATTTTGGGTTAAACATGGATCTTGATTTTCCTCTACGGTTAAAATAACACTACAAAATCAGTTTTTCCCATTCATGACTTCATACATGTGCAGTCCTGACTTATTTACCCCCACAAAGCACAATACTTAACTTGTGATGGAGAATCAGACACTGAAAACACTAAGATGACTATCACACAAATCACAGCAAGGGATAAAAATCTTCATGTGATGTGATGTGATGTGATGTGATGTGATGTGATGTGAGTTTACAATTATGTCTATCAGTACCATGCTAGGTCTGTCACAACATAAAATAAATTTCTTTACAGGATACACTATACTGAATGATATACATTCACTGTTCACCTTAAAAAACATTATCAGTTTGTTTTGCGTATTTTATTTTCTAACTATAAGAGAATCTGAATCAACATGTGTGGGGCCCAGTTGATTTCATAACGACATACTTGTATTGTCATTATCTTCATGTCTTCAGCTAGTCATCTTGAGTGAGAGACTTGCTCAGATATTTGTATTACAATTCAAGGTAACCTCCCAAACTCAATTCTTTAGCCATACCTTGACAGTAGGTGTTGCATAAGGACACAGTTGTTGCATTAGGTCTAAACATTGTTGCAATAACCAATTTATAAATCTTATTCAGTTGAACATGGCTGGTTACATATAACTATGAAAACATTTTTCTCATTACTTAAATTATGCACTGAACAATTTTTGTTTTTTGGCACACAATTTTTTTTCACATAAAAATTATTTTTTACAAAATGTTTACAAAAGCTACATGATTTGTAACAAGACGCTCTATGATATCATTTGATATACATGTTCTGGTATTAATAATGCACAAACGTAGTGGTCAACCTACTGCAGGCAACCTCTATCATGATTATATTATAATAATGACTGGTGATCAGTATCAGTTTGGAACAGTAGATTCCAACATTAAGCACAAGATCACTTTGCACCACATAACATATTAATACAATCATTATCTCCAAGACAATACCATTTGATTTAGTACAGAAGGTAAGTTCATAAAGTAACAGCTGTTGGTAAATGTAATCAAATCCTCTTAGATGAGAGGAAACAACTCTTAGAACTAGAGTAATGCCATCGACTGAATGTAGACTGAATGTAAAATATGTGAGAGTTTCTTTGATCCAAGTAACAGGGACTTATTGGGGTTTTTTTTTAAGTAATCGTAGTCATATTCTTCTGGGACCATGGAATCACCATGGGAGACAAGGTTAGCAGTATGCATGGGGCACACTTTTGTTGATTTGTAAGAACTGTACTGACATACCTTTAGGTAGGCTCATAAGACTTATCAAAAAGGGGATTTCCATAACAGACTCTGAAGAAACCCAACTAATACCACATAGGGTTCCTCAAAAGCTACAACAGTCGCAAGACTATGTTAAACGATGGAAGTTACAATCATCTTAATGCTACAACCCCTTTGAGGAACGGGACTCTTTTTGTATCTAGGAACATACAGTGTGGATTAGTGTTTGTGATTCAAACAAAAACAGAGGTCGACAGGCCTTACAAGGTATAGAAGCCGTTCAACTATGTCGTATTGGTAAAGATGAACTCTGTCATTCATTGTGGGGCGTCAAGTATTAATTCCGACATCAAGGTCAGAAATCATTCTTTTATGCCTGAAAACATCAGTTGCAGACTTTTTATTGGTATCAGGACAAACTGGCAAACGGTAAAGATGATGAATCTTTCATCTCCTGGTTTTGACCATGAAAGACATAGGTCAATAACAGACAAGAAATCCTGGTGTGTGTTCTTTAGGATGTCACGCTAAGAGTTCAATTCACAGATGTAATTCTAAGAGTAAAGAGTCAAAAGAATTAAATTGCAGACAAATGGAAAAACTATTCCGTTCGTCAAAGCTCATAACAGACCGAAAAGCATCAGTTTCTCAAAACATACACTTTCTGAAATTAAACACCAAATGAGTTATGGAACTTAACAGTGCTATTATGACACTGCTAATTGGATTATTTTACCACAATGGAATAGGAACATGACAAGGTGAAAATAATCACCTGTAATAAAATAATGGGTATCTTGACTTCACAACACGTTAAGGAGTTGATATTAAGGCTCACTGATCACAGCAAAATGTTATTAGATACAGGACATATTTTCTGGCGTAAATCAAGTTGAGCTCAAGGTTTCACTTGTTTCTTCCTAGAAAGTAGTTGTTTACATAAACTGCTAGCCCAGAATGAGCTATGGACAAGTAAGATATGACCAATGGTGTACACCCTCAAGTATCCACACATTTCAAGGAGTATTGTAATACAATTTTTTTCTTTTGCATTAAAAGAAAAATAGTGAGATGTTCCTGAAATTTTCCACCTGAACAATACTGGTATGTCTTAATTTAAATCCAAAAAGTATGTCCCCATTAAAGAAGTTAGGAAAGATTCGTACTTCCAAATATTGGAACTTTTTCTGATTCTGCTTTGGCAACAACAGTTGTGAGGTCGAGGAAAACGTCTGTTAATGCGTCGAAATAAGTGGAATGTGGTGCAAGGGCAATGATAGGGGCATCTTTGGCAGTGGCACGTTGCCCCCGCACACGGATCCAGTGGAACCCCCCCATGAAGAACACTCCTCGACACAGCACCACAATCAGGGGTCGCAGCACGCTACAGAGAAATAGCAGGAGATAGAACAGTGTATATTATATAGGCAGTACATCAGAAACAGACCTGTTTTCAGCTCAGTCAGAATGAATAACCATTCATGAATAATAATTTTGTGAACTTACTAGAAAGTAAAGAGGTCATTGTCACAGACCTAATGAGTACAGACTTAGATATCTCCGTGTTCAAAAACAATGTCAGCAACTCCCAAAATTTCCAGGGTCTCTTAGTTAGGATTCTTCGCAAAGTAATTATTACAATGACAGTTGTAGATTTCTGATGTCTGATGTGACCATATTCAGTGACTGACAGGCAAATTGTGAACAAAATCCAGTTTTCACAAGTTTCTACTTTCTCCAGTTTGAACCTAATTTTGAACGTAGCACATAGTGCAATAAACGCAAAAGAAAACATTTAAATTTCTTTAACTTTTTTGGATCTGCTGTCAATGATACACATGCAACCTCTACAAACCTGCCATCGTCTGCACCTATACTGCTACTATGTTATTAATTCCAGTTTAGGAAATTTTACTGACATATGCTGCAGATTTGAAAAAAAAGAAAGGATTTTAGCTGGTTCAAATAAATTGCTAATAATAAATCAGCCATTGCACCAAATTTCTCCGAAACAGCCCAGGAAAAAGTTGAACTCAAACGGTTTCTTAGCAGCAACATGGTAATTTCTTCTGGTCCACAACGTTATTAAAGACAAAACTCTGATTGTTTTGTTAACAATGTAAATCAGGTACAGGGAATGTCTACACTGCCTTGATCTAGTCCCTGATGAACCTCTTTAGATGGTCAACAGTTGTAAGGTCTGGCAATGACCTTCATGCATCTTGTCACAATTGGTCTGTAAGATTGGTTTATAAAAATCTTCTTATGAATGCGTATGATAACCATTTGGGTAGGACATCTTTTTTACTGATAGTTCATATTAACTGCATACAAATCCTTCAAACATTTCAACTTCTATCCTGACAACATCATAAACTCAGGTGTTCGCGTCAACGCAGAAACATGCATTTTTCATGCAAAAAAAATAAAACCATGCAAAAAATATTTTGTGCGCATATTTTTAACGCACAGATTCTTAACGACATAATCTTTTAAAAAAAGTACCTCAAAACCGCGACATACAGACAAACAATTTCACACGCAAAAGATTTGGACTGCATATTCCTAATTTTTTTCTGCATGCACTCGTACAAAACCTACCATGATCACTGAAACTGTGAAACAAACTCTATTCCACTATTCTCCACTAACTATTATCTCAAAAGAGACATTTCCTGAAAGGAACTCCTGGCAAACTCAGTTCCGTTGACTGACATCTAAGTAGTTACTTAAAGCATTGTGTATTAAGCCTCACATTGACCACTTATATACCTACACTCAAATATGGCCATAATGAATGGACATTCTGAACAACAGGTCTGTTTGCTGCATTCTCTCTGCTATTATTGTTAGAATATAAGGAATACTGAAATGTTAACAGCTTTAGGGTTAAACATGTGTCACATAAATAAGGTGCAAAATATACATCATGTCTTGACATCAGTAACTAAAGTAAAACATGTTATGCTCACTATATACAATACCATGAACAGTAAACATAATAAACAATTTAGTTTTCAAGTATGGTGAAAACTGAATGGAATCTGACAACCAATGTATCTGACACTATAATTCAAACCAAATTACATTTTTGGTGATGATATTCACACATTTGAAGCTATGTCTAGAGTTCATGGGCAGAGACTACTTTCAGATATACAGGACAGAACAAATTGTTAGCAATCACTTAACAACATTAATTATGCAAATTGTGTGTTGATGAATCATTATCCATTAATTTGGCACTGAAAGTTGATATGAAATGAAATATTCAGACTCATTTGGCCATTCATAATATTGTGTTTCTGATCTCCATTCTGAGACTCATGGGAGTATGTACAGGAAACATGAATAAATGAAAACGTTAGTCAGAATTGCTCGAAAATACAACTGCAAACTTGTCCATTTTAGTATTTTAGTTTGGCCAATATAAATTCAATTCTTTTTATACTTCAAAAAGTGCATGTTATGGGTAATGTTTGTGGTGCTGTAGTTTCGCCCCTGTATAAGGCAACAGTGTTTAGCTTGTGACCCCTGGAGTAGAGTTACCATTTCATTTTCTAACATACAGCACAGGGTTTAAGATGAGAAGGTAAATTCGTTTCTGTACTTTTCTCACATATTATCAATATTCATGTGGAAGAAATAGGCGGGATTTAATATTTTGGGATGGGCATTATTTAAGACTTGCAAGAGAAGCACAAAATACACAGAGGTGCAGACTCAAGTTTCAAGATTTTTTTTTTCATTTGACAATATAAATTTCCAAATCAATGGCTAGATAAAAACAGACAAACATCTTGATTTATATGTATGTTACATTAACTGTTACGATGTAAAGGTCTAGTTTCCCAACTGGTCTGTATTACACTGAACTCAGTTGCCATTTCACTGGAGCTCTTGCTATAATTACAACCATGTCCAACATGATTCAATGTAACATTTACTGCATATGGATTTTAGTGTTTGGAATCAGAAACCAAATCCACTATCAGTTGTCAGAAGATGTGTGTTGAACAATTATTGATCATATTCAAAATACATGTATATTGTGATCACCAACTTCAATGTTTTTTCCTCCAGGGCTTTATTAATTAATGTTGATGATTTTTTTTCTGTTTATTTATACAGCAACTATTCATCAGTGTATCTCATAACATTCACAATAGATGTAAACTTTATTCATACACAGGTTACAGTAAAATTTTGTATCTTTCATCCTTCTTTTGATCGATTTTCAATCACTATTGGATATCCACATTGCTTGCCTTAATTGCAATTGATAACAAACATCTGTTCCTCTTTTCGTTAGCTATTGATTTTCATCTCTTACCACTACATGGCTAACACAAGAATTGATCAGTTGTTAGTTCAAAGATATTACTGGACTCTAGATCGTGACAATGCTAGTAACATTCTTTGTAGTGGTCAGATTATCATTATATATTTATACTTACTTGATTATTCATTACTTTTGTGGTTTGTACATTCTCTTCCCACAGAGGTTACTTGTCATATTTTCCTACAAACCACTGTTGAAATATGGGCATATTTCCTGGCTTGCATGTAATCCCCCAGCGCCAAAAAATCGCAACACAAATTATCGGTCATGTTTTTATCCAATCAGAACATGTGTTACACTGACTTAAATCCAACTTACTGAGTTCTGCCTAGAGGAAACGTTTGCACATCCCAACCTAGAAGACATTCCAGTTTTCGTGAAGCATATGGAAATTACCAAGGCCATGCGAATGATCACTTTTGAGACAACATCAATGACTGCACAACTAAATATGACTGCAACCAATCATGAATCCTGAACACTCGCTCCATGAAAGAGTCATATTAGAACAGAGGTTTGTACTTGTAGGAAGATATGACAAGAAACCTCTGTGGAAGAGAATGTGGTCTGTGGAAAACATGGATAAACTCCTTGATAAAACTGGCATTTGTCAACATGCACAAACTTCTACCAAGTTTGAGTCAGTACAATATAGATTTCTCCCAAAATATCTGAACTATTCAAATGTATCCAACACAATTTGTTTACATGAAAACAAAATGCGAATATGAACAGAAGGGATTTTTGTTACAAAAAGTTCCATTTGACTTTCTATTTAAACTACCTCCGACTCAAAATGAAGCTACTTAAATATGAGTTAAGTTGGGTGGTTAATCTTTTCCAAATAAAAGCAGCTGTCCTGGCTAAGTAAAAGATCAGGATTACTAAAGTTTTTGCCATAGTTACGAAACAACAAGTAATAATAAAACCATTTTGCATTTAAGACTGTACATTAATACCAACATTTAGAAACATCAATAGAGCCAAATACAAAATCAATGTGAAAACTGTAATCAGCATATCAAAGCGCTGTGTACCATTTCTCAATGAGATCGTATCCCAAAGTTAAACTGTGGGAGTCAACACTTCAAGTACCTTGATTGTTTCATCAAAAGAGGTCCAGCTCAAGCAGTGACTTCAAGAAAGTAACTTGTCCTGACTAATTTTCCACTTGCCCTGATTTATGACACAATGTTTGATGTTAATGTTTATTGGATTATTTATCGAAGAGTGATAAATTTCAAAGAACAATAACTCTAAATTACTATCATTGCTAAATGTAATAGCTACAGATATGAAATGAAGTCCAAGTTTATTTGCAGTTTGAAACCATAAGTGGAAATTATCTAGAAGTCCATGGGCAAGAAAGATACCATTATTTGATTGCCCCGAAATGAAAAATGACTTGTCCCGGGTGTCGGGCGATGGGAATTTTGCCCCCTGTATAAGCAAACATTAATTTGACAGACCATATTTTCAGTGACTAGGTACAGCACAATTATAATTTTGTCAACACAGCAACTTTAACTTGCCTGATTTAAATAAACTTTGTAAATTCGCTTGGCTCTTACCACACTAACATAGTAACAATGGTTATTATGGTATACAGTGGAACCCTGTATGTCCAGACCCAGTCTCGCTATTCTCGAAACATTCGTAGCCTTACAAACTTCTTTAGCCCATTCTTAACACATTGGCTGAGATCAAAGTTACGAAATCTTAGGGCTACGAATGTTTCGAGAATAAGGGGCCTGGTGTCAGAACACCCAATATACCACATGATATTAATGTCAAACAAAATGTATACAAATTAAAATACTTAAATGCATGTAACTCCACATACTAGATATATAAGACATGATCATATAACTGGACTTCAGTTTGTAATCTCTGTTATTGATATTATTCCAAATTTCTTCAATATTGTTTTCCTGGGCCACTGTTATTTACAGAGACAAATAACATTTCACCTTCTTAAAGACTTGAAATGAATTTTACTTAATAATGACTAAGTTTACAATTAATTAATATCATATCTGTTGAAGTATGACAATTATATATGAAATTTCTTGAAACAAAATTTGAGGGATGTGATGAATTTGAGGGATTTCATTCAATTTAATACACATTACTGGAATACATTAATCCTGGTACACAATTAGTTGCACATACAGTTTATTATGGCGATTGTGTCAAATGCCTTATACTACATCATTTGGTATATAAAATTGAATCACCAGAAGACTGGGTGAAAATCAGTATCTAGCTGATTGCTTAGTTTTGTCTTAATTTCACAAGAGTTTGTTATGCCGGGAGGGAGGGAGCACTAATGGTAATTGGCAAGAGATCCAGATATCTGGAAATTCATATATCTGCAGGGGTCCACATAAATGAAGTTAACTGCATGCACATATTACGTTTATTAATATTGTGAACATTCTACCCATCCACAGATGTGTGTTCACAGAGCAAGCTGCCACTTAACAGGGTTTTGATATTCACAGGAACTAGCTGTGAGCCTTTTTGTTGAAGGATTAATAGTGTCCACTAATCTACTGTGCAAGCATTACCATTTGTTAGATATCGTGACACATTTCAGTATATGCTTATTGGCTATGTTGGAGGTGAATTTATCTAGCATACATATTATTTGACAGAACATATTTAAAAACACACAAGAACTAACTGAACAACACTATTTGTCTCTGTTGGTAATCTGGTTGTCTAGTTGTTTTTTGTTTCAGCACCAAATCAAACTAATAACTTGGTTCAGGCATTTATCAGTAATGTCTCTAGTCCCTATTTACTGCACTAGTTATCTGGGTCAGAAGAAATATAATGGCTATATTATGCTAAGCTATGGCTATCAGTTGTCTAGCTTGCCAGTATCTTTGCTGAAGCCTGTTATTATGGAAATCAGATATTACATGCAAAATCACATCAGCAGTGTATGAGCTCAAATGTACCAGATCACGCTGACATTAGGTCTATACTGTACTCACAACACTCCCGGGTCCCGTTCCTATAAACAAACGTAGCGCTACGATGGTCGTAAGTCTATGTTAGGAATGGGAGTTACAATCATTTTAGTGCTATGACCCTTTGAATGGGGGCCCTGTACTCACATTCTTGGGTGTAGTTAGCATTTATTAAAAAATTTGTTACCTGACTTGGGTAACACTGTTTTGTGAAAGACAAATTGTTACAGTATTTCGAAACACAATATTCCTTCACGTGATAGATGGATAAAACCGACAAAACCCATCTATATGTATATATACTATAATGCCCTGAGCACAGCAGTCTGTGACAACCTCTAGGTTTACTATCCTTAATTATTCACCATTATCACCATTTTTTATAGATTCTAAAACTGACATGTTGTAAGTTGAACATATCAGGTCAACACAAAATCCTTATGCTTCGAGTAGCAGCTGCACTGAGGCTGAAATCACGGATTGATCTTATAACATTCTGTTTAGTCAAGAAAATGCACAATACTAACTGTCCATACAATAACTAGAAAATCTTCTGAAACTAATGTTAAGAGCATAGATCAGTAACGCACTCAAACATTTTTGGCAAAACCTGAAAAAGTGTCCATAACTGGGACTCTTGGATAGAAGTGATCCAACATTTTGAATTTTGCAAGTGTGAAAGAACTAATTAATTACAGAAAAGTCTGCTGATCAAACCTCAAGCCAAAAAAGTCTATCAGTAACCCTGGCTCATTACTCCAATGTGGGTAATGCATTTGTTTCTGAAATCTAAGAAAATGTTGCCATCACAAATAAAAACATTCCTCGGTTGTTGCTGTCGCCCTTACATCAAATAAACTACTTAAATTTCTAAATACTGTTTCATCTTGCAGTTATGCCCTACAAGTAAATAAATCTTATGTTAAGACTTTAGTACTTTGTTGTGAAATAATAATAGAATAAGAAAAGACCATAATACAATTAAATAACACTTTAGAGTTCTACACTGACAAAGTAAATAAAACCGTAAAATATACTGAAATAACATGACACACAGTGTAAAGAAACTTAGTTTCAGTATTATACATTACACTCCTCTACAGAGTCTAATAACCCTAGTAGGATGTTGCGTCAGGTAACCTTTGAGCGATCTGTCACCGTCCAATCAAACATGAGATGACCAAATGGATTTGATCCATCAGACAACAGATACTGTTTATGGTTTGGCAGGACTTACAAAATTCCCAGAACAAACAAAAATCTGCATAAAAAACATATATATATGCTTGGGGCTTTCTGATGACCTAGATATCATAAGGTAATATTTCCACAAGCTGCCATCCTTGAATATTTACAAAAACAATATTTCCAGTGACAGTTTACTCACTACTGGCAGAGTTTTAGCATGCTCCATGAGCATCACCTGAAAGCAATCATATGGGAATAGCATTCGGATTAATTTGGGTACAAACCCATTCGACATAAAAGTTCAGAAGGTAAGCAGTGTTCTGATCAGTCAATCTCAAAGGTTACCTGACACAACCTCCTACTAGGGTTTGCTAGACTCAGCAGGGGAATATAACAAATAATACTGAGACTAAGTTTACTTAGACTGCATGACATAAATCAGATCATTCTGTGAAAACTGAAAGATTTCGACATATTTCACAATGTTTTAAAAACATCAACCTTGTAAATCAAATCCATATGACATACTTTCTAAAACAAAAAAACCTTCATCAGGTTCATGTAAATATTTTCGTAACATGTCGTAACATTTTGTCTGTACATCATGTTTTCCTGGAATTTAATCTTAAAATCACAAACATTAGCACAAATTTAAAATTGGGAAATGTGAAGACTCAAAACAAATTATACTCAAGAAGATCCTTCAGTCAAAGCAGAGTCCTAAGTTATTTAAAAACATATAATTTCTATAAAACAAAGAAGACCTATACTAGAAGAGGAAACCTTACACATTGCTAAAAATCAGTATATTGTTTGTGTTTTTGCATCACACTGCAATATTCCAGCTATAACATGGTAGCCTGTAAATGAAAAGGTCTGGACTAGGCTATTGTTTTTTATTAGATTTCACACAATACAAACTGCACATATTCTAATTAGGAATCCAAATGGGGTGAAATGATAGATGCGTGTTCTTTGTGACAGTGTGACTATGCTTTAATAACCCAAGATATGGCCAAACAGTAGAATTAGATTTCAAAAAAAAAGAAAGAAAAATCTCTGAAAAAAAAAAGGTACAGATGAAACTTTGAACTAACTGAATAAAACAAAAATGTATTCTCTATTTTCAAGATTCCAACTAAACACTATGCATATCATTTCAAGGACTGGACTGGCTATAGTTAATGCATTTGATTGTTCCATGTATTGCATCACCAATCTGCAATTCTACATTTCCTGGACCCTTTCACCATTAGTTTTGTCTTGGAAATGACATCACCATTTCCTAATGTTCTAATAGAAACCTAGATATAGATGATGAAATTTAGAAATCTACTACTGAAGTGTGACACAGATCTACATTTGAAGATGAAGCCTCTTGATACATTTTGTCAAACTGGAAGACTGGAATAATTAATGCTCAATTAATTGACAACATCAACATAGAGTGAACTCAAAACCAAACCTATAATAGCATTTGGGTTTAGAATATCAATTATAATGCAATGGAGATCAGATAGAACACCCTGTAATGATCTATGACGTTATTCTCGTGGTTCTGTTACACTCTACAGCATCTTACAGAATATATTTGCTGATGAATTGTGGTACAGAGCTCATGTGTTACACTTCATAGATAGGTTGCTAATCCCCTGAGCTTCTTTAACTTGTAACCACAAAATGTCAACAGATAAGCAGTATGCAATGTTATTCCCATATACATGGAGGAATGACGCTATTACTACAATTTGACTGCAGAATGCATAAATGCTTTGTCACAGATAAAGCTGTTAACAAATGATAGTCATGTTTTTTGTGAATCAGACTACTCAATAAAGCTCTAATCTGTCATCCTCGAGACGTTTTAGATCTATGCCATGATTTCAGTACTCTGCTTAAAAATACTTTAAGCTTTCAGTTGGACTGAGAAAGAATTTGGACACAAAATACCCTCAATGAGCAATACTCCACTACAAAAACAAAGAAGGGTAAATATTTTAAATAACATGAAGAATAAATGTTTCCCATCACGTTTAGAAGAGTACATACTTGCGCCATCCTGTTAGAGGTTTACGCTTCTCTTCTTCTGTACGAAATGCAAGTGACAGTGCTGCTAATGGCCATGCTAGAACCAAACACATTCCTGCCAGCAGAAGCCGGATAGGGGCAACTGTCACTGACATAATCACAATCTGAAACAAAATGAAAATAATTAATGTCATGGAACAGACAATCACGATATTTCAGATACCTGTGCAGTGTATCAACTAAGTCAGTAGTTTGGAGCTACTGTTTACAAAGTTTTCATAGCAATACATTTTTTGCTACTGTAAGCTTACGATAAAGTATAGGGTTAGGATGGGTTGTAATGCTATCAGTGCTCGGTGGATCTGGAAACAGATTTAAAAAATTACAATTTTGTTCAAAGTTCTGTAAGCTAGGCTCCTAATCCATAAAATTTAAAAGAAGAAAAGGACCCCCTAATTTCTCCATATCACTATAACAGTACCATAAGGGGTAACAGCAATATCACACAGAAGGCTACCAGGAATAGGCTTTACACATTGTATTTATATTTGGAACTGAATAACCGTCCTCAGCATTATGAGCCGGTGCTTTAACCACTAGGCTATCTCGCTGTCCCCAGACCTAAAGAAATTAGAGGTGGGTCTGGTCTTTGACTAGTGGCTTCACTTACAGCATGCTGTAACAAACATAATGTGTTCAAATGGTTGAAAAATGGGAAAAATGACAAGGTTATCACAGCCATGGCAATTGAGCTAAAAGGGTACATTACTCAATATACAATAACACAGCCTGCCAGCCATTATAGTTTTGAACACTGCGTTATCTGTGTTGCAGGTATTCAACTATGAAGATATGACAACAATGTAAAGTTGCATTAATGGGGTTTTTCCCCCATCTCATTAGAATCAGACTTTTCATGGTGATACCCGTGTGTCAGCCTCACTAAAGTCAGTCTTTTATGCTGATACGATACCTGTCTGAGAAAAAATCTGACGACAACTCAACGGGAGGTTGTGACATGTTTACTTTCTGGACACCTAATCAGAGTCAAGACTTTTAAATTCCTTGCATGAGTGACTGTGAGCCAAGCATTCACATGATTCAGACAAGCAACCCCCTTCTCTATTATGTCCACATACTGAAAATGAATATAATAGGCAGCTTCCAACTACCAAAGCAGTGAAGCAACAGCAAACAAGAACAGTTGATTTCATCGAGATTATAAGAAGATTTTCCTGATTTCCACTAGTTTGGGCACAAAAGGACTAGCTTTTGGCTTGTCTGTTGTATACACTGCATCCAGCTGTATTCTAGCAACATGGCAGCATTCATTAAACAGTCAGATTTGGACCTGACGATCAACTGATTAACATCATGAGCATGGTCACATTCCAAGAATAGGTTACAATAAAAAAACATGAACATTCTATTTTCCCTGTCTCTGAACACATTATCACTGACAGAATAAAGATACAGATCTTTAACTCCTCCCCCCCCAAAAAAAGACAAAAAAACCCCAAAACCTGAACTTTTCACATGGAAGTGTTCTGTCACTGGGCACTTTCAGCACAGCATATTCATAGACAAAAAATATTATCTTGTTAAACAAGTAAGTTTCAGTTACATACAAAATACATTCATTACTGGGGAAATGCTGCTGGTTGTATATTAATGAACGCCATTTTCTGCCATACTTGGAAAGCCAAGGACAACAGCATACAACTTAAGAGGATCAGTCAACAGAGACCTCTGTGACCTGGTGATAGCAAGGAATAATATGGTTAAACAGATAATTGTCATGCCACTATCAAGATGTCCTAAATATAACCATGTCTTTCAAATAAAACCTCACCTGACAGAGATAAGATGAGAAATAAAGAAAACTTAAAAGAATTATTGAAGGAAAACATTGCTAACAAATATTTCCTTCAATTTAAGTGCACTCACTAAACAAGTAATATAAAGTATGTTTTTCCAAACACTGTGGTTTGGATGTCTATACAAATTGTGCACTCTTAAACACAAATATTATAGCTTCAAATTTATTGCGTACGTTTGTATTTAACACTCAAAAGCTTGAAGATGGGCGGTCAATCAAAGTTATGACAACGCCTCTTCCGTAACTACTGTCACAACTGAAACGACAATGCATGCATATACAGGTACACGTATTCATTTATCACAATCAATACGTAATTAATCAATTACTGCATACATATATTTTCTAAAAACCCAGTGTTGATCGATCCTTAATGTTATGGTGGGAAGTAAATCAGACCTGAATTTTGTCCAAGATTCCGAAATGCAACCGGTGTACAAACGGGTTCTGAACGTCCGGTACAACAAGTGATTCTTGTCGCGTAACTGGCACGTTTCTCTTCATTTTCTCTAGTTTGGTTTATCAGCAGACACTTGTCACATCGGTATCACATAGGAATATACAAGTCGGACATAGCGTTATCTTTTGTGCCGTTTATCACGGCTTCGAGGTGTTGTACGAGTTTATTTTTAGCAGGTACGATTAACCATGCGACATATTACGCTTTCAAAATGACAGGAAAGTGCTTCTGTTGTAAGAAAAGCAATCTGATGGAAAATATCAAATCAGTTGTCACATCATATGTTTTAAATACCAATTAAACAAGCATTTGATTACTGTTTATCGTTAATAATACATATTCAACATAATTACTTCCTGTTGCAACATGACCAAGATTTGTTTTTGAATATGTTCTGGGAGGAATTTACCTGAAATTAATGCTACATATGTCATATTTGGGATTTCACTTTCTTAGTAAAGTACAAATTCTAGTACTTCTTTCGGTTGAGTCCCATCCGGGATTCGAACCCGCACCCTCAGAGTCAGGCACCTAATCGCCAGCACAAAAAAGTCAGCCGCCTAGCCCGCTCAGCCACAGCGACTGTGGACTCAAGACTGTGGAAGTCGCGGTGGCTGAGCGGGCTAGGTGGCTGACTTTGTGTGCTGGCGATTAGGTGCCTGACTCTGAGGGTGCGGGTTCGAATCCCGGATGGGACTCAACCGAAAAAAGTACTAGAATTTGTACTTTACTAAGAAAGTGAAATCCCAAATATGACACATGTTGCATTTGACCACTTTCTAAATGGCATCGTGTAATCATGAAATTAATGCTGTTAATGGAATGAATTAGTTTATTTTAATGAAAAGCAACAAAATACATTGATAGTTACATGATAAAACATCGTCCACAGAACACAAACTCAAGCTCTTTATGAACTAAATATATGTATGTACAAAATATTTTGACCCTCCAACTCCCCAATTATTGAAGTTATAACATGACTGATCTGTAAAAATTAATTCAGAATTAATATTTTTTAATAAAGAGGTAGAACATCATATTTTGATAATAAAATGAACTGGTTTATAGACAAACATAAAAAAAGAGAAGAGAATCACCAAGATTTCATGCTTACTTGTTAAATGATCCTGGAACTGATAATATTCAGCGAAATGCAAACCCACATAGGACACACATGTATAAAAGTTACTTTCCTTGCTGGAGAATTGGTGAAAACATGTTGTACATGTTTTTCACTGCACTGAAAACCTTAAAACACTTGTGCAGCAAATATATTAAAGCATATGGCCATCATGCAAACATTTAAACACAAAACATATTTCAAGGCAATCTTTATTTTAATACATGACAAATCTTATGGATAACAACTTCTTGAATTTATTTCTCACGACGTTTCAGGGCTTGTTTTGGGGGGTTGAACCTGATGATGGGGCTAGATCAAGCCCGTGAAATGTCGTGAGAAATATCCATAAGATTGTGCATAAGATTTGTCCTGTATTGCAACACCAACTTCTAATTGCCTTTGAAGAATCAAAACTTTACACTAGCCCACACAATAATGTAGCCAACATTTATGTCAATAATATATTTATGAAGGTGTAGCGGCCACAAAATTTCCGAGTCCCGTGCTGGGATTCGAACGACGGACCCTCCGATCCAAAGTCGCCTTGTCCACATGACCAAAGAGGTTAACCCCGTCAGCAAGCTGACAAGGTAAGGATGTCATCTGTGGGATGACTCCACGCCCTGCTACATAGGCATAGTGCCATTCAACTTATCCATAGTGCCTCAAGGAATCACTTGGCGTTTGGAGACTGAACTCAACAGAAGATTACTTATTATTATTATTTATTATAACGTGTACATAACAGTAAGGTATTAACGACATGTTCCAGTCATTTGTCTGTCATTGTTAGAAATTCAAGCAGACAAAAGTACACATAAAGGTGAATATATGTGGATATCAGAAGTTCACTTTACAAATGAACATATTCCAGGTGAGGAGCGGGGGTGTAGACTAAGGCTTAGTCTCTGAATATATATTATTTTGATAGTATAAACTGAAAAGGAGCCCCAGGGTGACTGGAGAATCAGAACATGACTTGCTTCATTTAAGGCTTTAAAATTGCAGAGTAGGCTTGGCAGTGGGGAAAATAACTTGGTTCGGGGATTGCGAGACAGACTAGTGGTACGGTAGCTAAATGGTTGAAACGTTAGCTGATCATTCTGAAGCCCAGGTTCGATTCCCCCACATATTACACGTTTATCAGAAATGACTCTGAAGGTGGTCTTTGACCAAATGTCTACAGTGAATGTATGTTAAAATTACAGATTTTGAATAACCACTTCATAATTTACGTCATGTCAGTTTAGTCAAGTGTGACATTAAGGCTAGAGAGAAGTGTCTTGTATTTCACTGATGGTATGATGAATGACAACATGAATGCTTTGTTTTGTTGGAAGCTGAATGTTACAATACCTCTTAGTTTATCCAAGAAGGCCCAAATCTTAGCAACTACATCCAGTTTTGAGTCAGTCATGTTTTGCCTAATTGTTGCATGAGCAATCAGATGAAAGGTGGCTAATGCTATCTCACTTCCCAAGCATGAATTTACAGTTAATAAGAAATTATTAAGTACATTTCACTTGTATTTCTTTATAATCTCTATTTTTAAAAGAAAATGACCCTAAGTCCCCTAAGGATATTTAGAGTTATTCATAATTTGCTTCTATCTATTTATTCATTTTATTTATTTTCCAAGATACTTTCTATCTTGAGATAGAAATTATGTCTTATGAGGCATTTTAGGAGTTGTAGGGATGAAGGAAAACCAAATTCTTTGGATAGTCAAATTCTAAAAATTATGTTTGAATAAGCTGTATCATCATTAGTAATGTTTACGTACATTTGTGATATGTTGGTAATTGGATGCAAAATGAGGCAGCTGTGAGAGATCATTATGAACAAAATTATATCGAAACATTAAGTGAATTTCAATAACTTGTTATTTTCCTTGGCAAGAGATATTTGAAATATGGTCCATTAACTTAAGACACTACTAAATTTGCCTGTGACAGTTTTAATAATTATGAATGTAACTGATTACTGAGAAAAGTGGATGTTGTCAGGACAAGTCAAATATGTGGCTGTTTAGAATATCAAACTGGGCTTGTGCGGTTGTTAGGTGTCTTTCGGATACACCGCTTGGGGACTGTTTTCACGTTAAAAATCTAAAATCTGTTGTTAGTCAAATACCATTAGCACCGTGTCGTATTTCCGGCACGCATGCGTACTTCCTGGTCGCGAAGGATTATGGGCTGGTGCAAAGATCCCTGGGAGCGCCAGGTTTATTACACTGAAACACCCAAGATGGCAACCATTCAGATAATCTGAAAGGTGAAAAATAAGCCTCTTTTCTCTGATTCTAAGGCATTTTTGAACACCTTACCAACATGTCTTGCGAAGCAGATACGTCTCGTGCTAAAAGTGAATTCATAGTAGGCCAGAAATACCGTCTTGTGAGGAAAATCGGTAGTGGAAGTTTTGGCGACATTTATTTGGCGATCAACATACACAGTGGAGAAGAGGTTGCTGTGAAGTTAGAATCGCTGAAGGCTCGCCACCCTCAACTACTGTATGAAAGTAAGCTTTACAAAATACTACAGGGAGGAGTTGGAATACCTCATATCCGATGGTTTGGTGATGAAAAGGATTACAATGTCCTGGTCATGGATCTCCTTGGGCCGAGTTTGGAAGATCTGTTCAACTTCTGCTCCAGGCGGTTCACCATGAAAACGGTTCTTATGCTTGCTGACCAAATGATCGGACGCATTGAATACACCCACAACAAAAATTTCATACACAGAGACATTAAACCAGATAACTTCCTGATGGGCATTGGTCGACATTGTAACAAAGTCTTTCTTATTGATTTTGGGTTAGCAAAGAAATTCCGAGACTCAAGAACCAAACAACACATACCATATAGAGAAGACAAAAATCTTACTGGCACAGCTCGATATGCCAGCATCAATGCTCATCTGGGTATTGAACAGAGCAGACGAGATGACATGGAGTCCCTTGGTTACGTGTTGATGTATTTCAATCGTGGATGCCTCCCTTGGCAAGGATTAAAGGCCAATACAAAGAAACAGAAATATGAGAAAATCAGCGAAAAGAAGATGTCAACTCCTGTTGAAGTGCTGTGTAAAGGCTTCCCCGCAGAGTTTGCAATGTATTTAAATTACTGCAGGGGTCTGAGATTTGAAGAAGCACCTGATTATATGTATCTGCGACAGCTTTTCCGCATCTTGTTCCGCACCCTCAACTATCAGTATGATTACACATTTGACTGGACAATGCTAAAGCAGAAAGCAGCTCAAGTTGCCCAGCATACCACTACAGCTGCTGGTCAACAAAGAGAACGTCCATAGATACATCCTCATTTGTGAGAACTCAGTACATGACCAAATGTACGACAAACAGATTTCGCTTCTTGTAAGCATTGTTTGGTTACAAGCTACCTTCTTCCCCAGAAATGCATGAGGGTCCCAACTCTATGAACATGTATGGTAAAGTGGAGTCCTTTATCGAAATGTGACCAGAATGCAAAGTGAAAGAAGATTCCTACAGTGTGTAGTGAAGTAGACTTTCTGTTTCTGTGGACTGACATTACAATCCAGCAATTTGAGACCAGAAGCTCTTGATAATTTAGTCATTCTGCTTCTGTACTGTTTTAAGTATATTTATTCTGGGAATTTATCATTTTATCAGGCCTCCTAAAGACACCTTCTGGATTTATGAATATGTAATTGATGAGAATAGTCAAAAGAAAATCAGAATTTTCATAGTGTAACAGCCCAGTTATAGTTGACAGACATAGATTTAATCTGTGGACTTGACAAGTGTCAAAAAGTTTTAAGCTGAGCCTTTCAGAACCTTCATGCAAAAAACGTGTCCATATGTTGTGAAGCAAAATAAACAAATCCCTATGTCATGATATGTAAACCCAAATCCTGAATTGTCACAACTAAGCTTGTGTAAATGAGTAAAAATTTCAAGTAACTCGTCTATCATCAATCCTGATTTGGGGAGAAAATTGCACATGATTATTCCTTGCAGCTCAAAGCATGATGAACAGTGCTAAGCTTATGATGTTTCCCAGTGAAACATTTAAATTTGAAGTCTGAAGGAGATGTTCAAATTGATGATCCATGCTAATTCAGCCATTATATTACTGCTTCATCTTCATTTTAATGTGAAGAATGACAAGCTTAGTATGTGCATGATATTAACATTATCCACTTCAAAAGATAACATTTTCTTTCCCACACCCAGTTAGTAGAAACTCATGTCTATTATCTTCTGAAATGGGAGGAATAAAAGAGCTCATGTAATGTTCATTTCGCATCAAGTTTGCTAGTATTGTAAACATAATCTTATATGTGATTACAAGTAAATGATAGACAGATATTCAGATTTATGGAACTCAGAAGCTGTGTTGCTTCTAAATCTTAGTGAAAGAGTACACAAGCAATAGTTTGTTGTGCTGATAAATATTGGTATTACCAGTTGTTAACAGACCAATGTTTTCAAACTTAAGATATGGGTGTCCTACATTGTACATGGCAGTTGCCTCCCTCCTAAATTGTGATGTAAATTGTATGGTCCCAGCTTGACGTGCTGGATTCTGATTGAGCCTTGAACATAGTTAACCCTTTGTATGTGCTGATGTATGAACTTGAATGACATCAGGTTCGTGTGAGATAAATCTTGCATGTTAAGGGTTAAACTGTGTGTGAGTTGAAGGCAGAGCAAATTGTGATCAATTGTTATCTTATTGTATGTCAGGGATTTCTTTGGTATTGTCAAAATCTTCTTAATTTAGTTTTTGAGTTTGGCTTAATATTTAGGTTTTAAAGTTTAAACTCATTTCGATTATACATACATTTTAAACATGTATTTACATGCCAAGTGATTGTAGATTTGATATTGATACTAGTGTGAAATACTTACATATTTACTCAAAGGTAATGTAGAATCTGTATACTTGTATATAAATATATATATAATGAAGGTAAATAGTTAACAGTATGTTAATGTGTAACTTGTTGGAGTCTAAAGAAAAAGACTAGAAATATTTATTGTGGTTCACTGTCTTGTAACTGTGGTCACTTAAGAAAGACCTGTCATTATGTTCTGTACTCTTTCTTCACTTTCATTTCGACAATTCCCGTTATGTTAACATCTTCTATGGGATGCCATTCATGGCTGATGCTCTTAAATGGCAGTAACATATAAGAGTGACATGCACTTGTGTGGATATTGGTCTTTGTCTCAGATGCCATTTATGCACATACTCTGTTTGAAATTAAAGTCAAGGAGTCCTTGTGATAACACTAAAGTTTGAAGGTAAAGTTTTGCAGTTGCCAATGATTCAAATACTATCCCAATGCCCACCCAAAGGACCCCAGTACATCCTGTGTACACATACACATAAGCTAAATGACTTTTCTGAAAATATCTCTGAAATATGTAGCCATGAAATACATACCATTTTTTTCTGTTGCTTTCTCGTTTCCATTGTGATAGATGGACTTCTTTTCTTTCTGCAGTTAATATTGTCTTCTATAGATACATACCGGTAACTTATACTGTAAATCACAGCGAAAGTGTCAACACTTGTCTGTCCAGATGAGAGGAATAATGTGTCTGACTTATTTTCCGTTAGCACTGCATTCAGTTGAAACGGTTACAAATATTGTGATTTGCTTGATGTTTGTTATACTAAATATTGTTTCCAGTTGTCATATACACATCGTTTCAGTTGAAGACTGTATGTATGAATTTTGATAGCGTCTGAAATTTCTTCATTCATACCTTGTGATGCTGTTACGACTTTGTGTAGTCGATACTGTTGCCATATGTCTGATTAATGTTGTAAGGCTCCGAGTTGATGCTATGTGCTGCCAGAATTACCTGTCTGCCTGCCTTCATGCCATTCATGCAAGCAGTAATACTATGGAAATCAAAATGCCTGAATTCAAGCATCCCCTGTTGAAGTTACACGAAGTGCTTATTGTACAAGGGGAATTATGTCAACACATGAAATATTTGCACTTGTATGAACTGTATGATACATTGACACATTTTGTGTACACTCTTGTCTAGTGGATCCTCAACATCTGTGCTAATTATATGCCAAATAAGTGTGCTGTTTTTTATCATGGCCAAACCATTAATTGTACTGTATGTGTAGTGTCCATATGTGTTGGTTTCCAGGTGAAAAGTGTTATGGCTCTACTGAATGAATGATGCCCCAACTATTACCTGGGGTAGTTATATTTTCATGATGTCCTGAGAGTTATGACTTTGTATGTGTACAAGATCCAATTTTAAATTATCTGCCTCTGTGAACTCTATCCCTTGCGTGGAGATACTGGCTTCCACACTGTCATGTGAGTAGTCTGTATATTAATGTCAGGTTTGTACATATGTTGTCCTGGGTACTGGCAGTGTAGACATGATTTTAGTTGTTTATTAAAAATCATACAACACTTGTCTCTCGTCTTTTATGCTCAGTCGCATCTGTGTATATGTTGATTGAACAGTTGAGGAAAGCTGCTGAACTCGGGCTTGTTCTTGCACAGTTTGTCACTCTCCACTTTTGCAAGTTCTGCAGATAATGTAAACATAGAGAGTTGGTTATTTACGAACCAACAGCGGTATTCTATGTCTTTAGCAACTAGTCCAAAGCCTGTGGCAAGGTTCCTTTGTCTGATAAGCTTTGAACATTATGCTCTGTATATTCACACTGAAAACTAAGTAAAGTGTTGCAGATAGATGGGATAGTACATATATATGTTCAAAGTGTTTGGAACAGACTGTCAGTGTGATCATTGAGTGAAATACTTACAAAAGAACATGTAGTGGGAACATTCTGTCATTTGTTTTCATGCTAGTTAATTAAAGAAGAAGAAAATAAATATCAGATCAGTTGTAATGAACAGTGTGCTGACTGATGCGTCACTCGCTGGAGCTAAATAGCTTTTTCATGTTTGATATTTGTATTATTTCTGTGGCGGTGACTGATGTCACAGCATGATGTTAGAGCAGATTTTTAAAGCTTTTGTTAAGTATTGGTTAGTTTCAAAAGTGACAGTCAATCCTCGATATCACCAGGGTATACGCTCTGATAAATGTCAACTCTACCCTAGATGTATCTGTGGCCTAGCCCAATAATTTATTACCTCCCTTTGTTGGCTCTGCATTCTCACAGTAGCCAATCAGCTAAGGTGCCAATCC
The DNA here is from genome assembly GCF_037392515.1 of Haliotis asinina. Taxonomy (NCBI): domain Eukaryota; kingdom Metazoa; phylum Mollusca; class Gastropoda; order Lepetellida; family Haliotidae; genus Haliotis; species Haliotis asinina. Next base: position 17,318,010 of record NC_090291.1, read on the forward strand.
AACCAAGCTTGTTGCTGTCAACAAAGACACTGCTGGCAGTTGTGAAGGTTTGTTCGAGTGTGACTCAGATTTGGGGGAAATCATACTGATAAGTCCGAAACTTTGAAAAAAATATATGCAAGAATTCTTCCGACCTCTTTCACAGTTCCTCTGCATGATTTGTGTTGACAAGTTTTATTGGTAAGAAAATTTAAAAAGTATAAGTGAGTTGTAAATTCCCACTGTAGATACCTGGTTGGATGAAAAGCCAGCCAAGGGAGGTAATACATTTATTGGGCACAGAAGCAGATGCATGGATACCCTGGAGATACCTTTGATGCGTACAGTCTTGAGAAAATCATACTGGTTCAGGATGCTGATAATTTTTGTCTTTTACATTTCGTCCATTCTTTAAGGTAGGTAGCATTACTCTTTGCCTTACTCTTGTCAAGGGTGGTCTGTACAGCATTATTTACAGTATGTCTTTGCTCAGGTGGTCAGGCTATGCATAAGTGTTAGCTTGACCATTTATTTATTGGTTGTCTTTGTTATGTTTGAGGAGCACAGCATGTTGGAGTTTGCGATTGCGAGTAATGGTGTATATAATTGTTAAACTATCTAACAGTGTTCTTTGATTTTTTCCTTCAACAGTCCTCATTAACATCTGGTAGTTGTCAAGGTGTCTGCTTCGATGTCATAATTTTTGCATCTTCCTGTGTTGACAGTGGTACCTTGTTAGTTCCTAGGTGTGAGATCAAATTTTTGTTTTGTTGGTTGGTCAACACTGCATTCAGCAGTGTTCCACTTATATGGAGACTGTCTCTAAATAATCAAGTCTAAACGATACAGTTCAGTGATCTGACATTGATTCTACATATTGGGAAACATGTTTCAACTGATTCAGTTGTCATCATAATTTTAGGCCTTGTATAAAGTACTTGGCCTAGATTTTTGAAGCTGAGTGCTAAGATAGTCGTAAGTGCCATGCAATAACATTAGCTTAAAACTATCTCAGCACTAACAGAACTTTGAAAATCTAGGCCCCTGTATGCAGGTTCATAGAAAATATTTATTATTTAAACTGCAGATGGTTTTGGTAACCACCAGTTAACCCACTTAATGGACTTGCCTTGATCTCTGAATAATACGATACCCTTACAGATGTATTCACAGAGGCAATTGGATTTTTACATTTGTTGGACATGTACCAGTTCCCAGTGCTTTCTGAATATGCATAGAGTGGTGAGACTCTCCAAACTGTTCCTTTGTCACTGCATGCAGATGTTATGAATGTTGCTCATCACACTGCTGTGCCAGACTCCATTTTAGATACAGTCATAAATAATAAATAATAATAATGGATAGCATTTATACAATGCTAATCTCCAAAAAGGACTGTCTGCGGTTTTGTCTCGCAAAAATTGGATGGAAAAGTACACATTAAGGGAAAGCTTGTTTTAAAAGTAATGTTTTTAAACCAGTCTTGAATGAACACTTTTGAAAGTGTTGGCTCATCATGTCAGAAACCCAGGTTCAATTTTGTACATGGGTACAATGTATGAAACCCATTTCTGATTTCGTCTGCCATGATATTGCTGTTATATTGCCAAAAGTGGCACATATAATACTCACTCTTCCAAATCATTCATTGGAATTTAAACTTTCTGGTGTTAGAGGTTAACAAGGTTTCACTGTTGTCTGCTTTGTTGTTGCTTTCTTTGTGAGAAGGGGGATGCAAGTTACATTGGTATATTTGATATTAGATTCAAGTTTAATCTGTTTTTGTTTCTTGTCAGATAGATGGTAGGTAGTTACATGGTTTAGTTATGATATCCTGAAAAATTTAAATGGGGAAAGTGGGAGATGAACTGTTGATGGTAGTGGAGATTTTAAAGTAAGAAAACTAATTTTTACCACCAATACTTCATGGGTTTGTTATTCACAAGTTCCTTTATCAGGTGTGTGTGTCATATGTGCTTTCACGTGCACATACGTTTTGTCAAGTCAAGTCATGGAATAGAGGATTGTAATTTAAGGGACTTAAGACCATGGCTTGATTTTTTCAGTTAAAAAATATTGATTTCAAAGGCAACGTTGTCACATCTGTTTGTGTAAGATGGAGGAACAGTGTGCCCAAGCATGAAATATTGGTGATGTTATGACACAGGAGGACTTTGAACAGACTGTGACAGTGGTATTCATAAATCATGGAAACGACTGGGAAGTTAGAATGAATGGATACAAAGATTGATGCAGTGATTATGAGGGTCACACATGCCAGATTATCAAACCTTTTACGTTATCTCCAGGATCTTGCCAAAGAGAACACTGTTAATACATTATGTATGTGTAGATACTTTGAACTTATTTTCCCGTTTGAACTCAGGACGCTGGATGAGAACTCTTCTATTGTGTTACCTCAGTGACAGACCAGTTTTATTTGTTTTTTTTATGACCGTAGCATGTGAAGGATCAAGGTACATGTGACAAAAATGGTCTACAACCAAAGTTGAATTTATGACCAAATGTAGATGTAATATTTCAGTATTTTATAATCTGTTCAGGAACGTGTCTTGAGAATGCTTTTGATTTTATTCTTGAAAATAACTTGATTTCACAGATAGCTTGAAATACAAGCTGAGGTTTGAAAATGTCTGTTTTTACTTATTTGTTCAGGATAAACATGTCTAGATGATGAGGAAGGAAGAAAGTAAAGTTCAGGAACACTGTAATTGTTTGTGACAAGATGTGATCAGCATGTGGAACTTGCATATCAATCCAACCAGAATTATAACTCTATAAAACTGTACGCATTTTGTTTTAGTGTGTAAGATGTGATATATATATATTTTTTTTGAGACTGCATGTACTGTATGTTTCTGTTCATAACCAGTTGCAGCTGGACTGGTCCGTTCTTGTTGTCCTTGACCTGTAGAATGCACGTCTCATGGCCAACTGTAGTCTGCTTGTTTGGAGGAGTCCAATTGTATGTACAGGAATTCTGTGTGCTTTTATGGTGGAATAAATTTGTAGATATTTCAAATGAAAGATTTTTGTCTATTAATTTATTTTTTTGTCTCTTATGTCTGCATGCAAACTTTTATAATCCCATTTTCCACTGTTGAGGACTGTAGTGTGTATTGCTATGGCTGTTACAATGATCCAGTTCAGAAAATATCTTGTGCTTGTCATTATGGTGATTTGTGACAGACTACAGAGACCAAGACTGAGGTCAAGTTGGAGTTCTTTGAATTAACGTGGATATTTTTTGTTTTTATTTGGAACTTTCAATAATGAAAGTAATGGACATAGAAGTCATTAGATTGCTATGACTTGTGTCATGAACCTAAAATCAAGCTAGATGTTGTGGCAAGCAAAAAGTGTTGAATGAACTGCCTTTGGTTTGGTGATTATATCCGTGAGTGGACCTAGTTTACAACAGGAGATGAAAGCACGAGAGATTATTTCACCCAGCAGATGTGAATACGAGAGTATTATATGAGGGAGTGTTTGCCCTTGGAACTAGAGCTAGAGTGTATTTGCGGCAGGTGATGAGGTTAAGAGTATATCTACCCTTGGGAGATGAGACATTCTGGTTTTAGCAATTTTCCTGCCATAACACAGAATGGGTGACTCCATAGTATTCATGTGTGCAGTCATACTTCGGTCAGTGGCTTCCTGGGGGATGAAACCTAAGGAATGTTTTAACCCTCTGAGGTGAGCGAGTTGAGTTTTTACAAGTCTGAACCAGACAATCCAGGGATTAACAGTATGAGCATCTCTGCGCAATTGGGAACCGATGACGTGTCAAGTCGGCGAGCCTGACCACCCGATCCCATTAGTTGCTTCTTACTACAAGCATTGTCGCCTTATATGGCAAGCATGGGTTACTGAAGGCCTATTCTACTCCAGACCTTCATGGGTCTCTGAGATAAAATTTAGGGAAAGTACTGACCCTGGAGAAAGTATTCACCCTGGTAGATGAGAATTGAGAAGGTATTCATCAAGGGAGATGAGACTTGAGAACGTATTCACCCTGGGAGATGAGACTTGGGTGGGTATTCACCTTTGGAGATGAGACTTAAGCAGGTATTCACCTGGGCGATGAGACTTGAGAAGATGTTCACCCTGGGAGATGAGACTTGAGCAGGTATTCACCTGGGAGATGAGACTTGAGAAGGTGTTCACCCTGGGAGATGAGACTTGAGCAGGTATTCACCTGGGAGATGAGACTTGAGAAGGTGTTCACCCTGGGAGATGAAACTTATGGAAAGTTAACAATAAAAGATGAGACTTGGACAGGATTAACTGTTAGATGTTTACCATATAGTTGGCTTGGTGAATACTGTTGTCTGATATTATATTTTCACTGTCCTGCCAAGTAGGTTACAAGTATCAGAAATGGGTTAGTAAATGCTCGTTGTAAGAGAAGACTAACAGGATAGGGGGTGTCAGGCTTGCTGACTTGGTTGACACGTCATCATCTCCCTGTTGTGTAGCTCAGTGTTTGTGATGTTGATCACTTGACTGTCTGGCCCAGACTCTGTTATTTAGAGACAGCTGCCATAAAGCTGCAATATTGCTGAGTGCGGCATAAAACTAAACTCACTACAAGGTATCTGAGTGTGGCAAAAAACTAAACTAACTCACTACAAGGTATCTGAGTGTGGCAAAAAACTAAACTAACTCATTACAAGGTATCTGAGTTTGGGGTAAAGCTGAACACACTCACTATAAGAGATGGCAAGAGGAAAATCTATTGTCAGATGTCACTGAATGAGTTCAGAATGATCAATTTGAAAAAAAATCTGTGGATCAGTGGAAAACTGCCATCCCTGAAAAAATATTCCAAAGCTTTGTTCTGTTAGCATGAAATTTTATTTGCCTTTGAAGAAGGATACTAAAATACATTTCCCATGATGATACACATTAAAAACCCATTACAGACATGAATAATAACCCTATGTACATATTCGGGAAAAACAAACATTGTTCCTGTACCTTGTCGTTTTCGTTTTGTGTCAGGGGCATCTTAGATTTTACAGATATTTCCCCATACATGGTTTCTATGTACATTATGGGGTAGCCAGGTGGTTTAAGTGTTCGCTCGTCTGGTCGAAGACTTGGGTTCAGTTCTCCACATGGGTACAATGTGTGAATCCCTGCTGTGATATAGCTGGAATAATATTCAAAGCTGTGTGAAACTCACTAACTCTTTCACTGTACATTTTGTTCCTTCTTGCCAGCACTTCACTAGTATCAGATCGAACCTTTGTACATGGTCATCAACTATGTCTGATTCGTTACATTCAGAATCCGTACATATGATGCTCATTCCCATCCGAGCAGATGCTAACACTGATAACAGAATATACACGAGTACGAAATACATAGAAAGACAACCTGGAAAAATAGGTCATTAATATCAGCAGTGTACCACATTAAATAGCATCTTGGTCCAGGTAGAGATCAATCCCCTTGAAAACAGATGTTACACTCTTCTTGGTATGAATATCTGAAAACAATCCACAGAAGGTCACATTGGGTGAAACCTGTGCAAAATTCAACTGACTAATCATAATATTGGGTGTTTGGATTCTTAAGCCAGTCACGTTTCTGCTTTCTGAAACAAGTAGGATTCATTTTTCTCCTTCCCAATTTAGGAAATTTTGTTCTTAGCAAATGAAGACCACCAAAGCACTAAATATTGGGGCTGTGCAATTTAACTGGAATTTACTGGTTCAGACATGAAAATGATAATATTGCATTATGCTGATTGAAAACTGGTATTTTTAAAACTCTCGGAAAATTTTAAATATTTTTTACACTGGACGTTATGTATTTGTTGTCAAATGGCAACCTCAACAACAACCAATTTAATGTGGTGTCCATCAATACTATCGCAAAGGCTTCAGAATGACAGAGTTGAAAAAGTCCATGTTTTTTTTTATCTTGTCATGATTAAAAGATTTTTAGATTAAAGTTTACTCAAGCATTATGATTTTGTTGAGATTTTTACTTTATTGATAAAGCATTAATTCGGTTTTGAGTATTTATTGTTTAAACAACACTTCTTGCAATTTTTGCAAGACATATTGCAATATATGCTTTCACATCACAATTTATTGCAATATGAAAACTCTCTGCAATACCCATCCCTACTAAATATACCTGCCATGGTACATGATTTTGGAGGAATTGAGTCTGGACCAGACAATCCCGTGAGCAACAGCATGAACATCGAACTGCGCAATTCAGAACTGATGCTGTGTGTCAACCAAGTCAGCAAATCTGACCACCGGATCCTGTTAATTGCCTCTTATGACAAGCATAGTCGCCTTTAATGGCAAGCAATAGTTGCTGAAGGCCTGGTCTACCCTAGACCTTCACAGGTCTGAATCATATGAAATCAGGATGAATAGTTGAGCTTTTCATACATAATTTTCTGACTGAACCCGGTTAGAAGTTTGTGGCTTATTGCATCATCACCTCTGACGATAATGAGTTGTGACCCTTTCATAACCGTAATATTAACAAATCAGATTCCAGAGGTGTGAACTTGACTTTCAAAGTCAGTTATCTCCCTTACCACAAGGCGCAACATATTGGTGTAAAAGATCTGGGTTCTGATTGCTCACATGAAAGATCCACATGTCCACTCAATGCATTCTCTCCCTGTTCACTAAGCAGTGTTTTGGAGAGAGAGAGAGAGAGAGAGAGAGAGAGAGACGCACGCACAACAGCACTCACACACTGCATTAAGGAAGATCATGAGATCATGAAAGAAACACATGCATTCGAATCACATACCATCATATCTTAGGGCAATGATCACTTGCACATTCATGGATTAAACATCTACCCTATAACACCTACAACAATGGACACATACATAAGACATGTTATAAAACACATATAAAAGTCCAAACCATACAGGGTTTGAGCATAAAACATAACTTCATATTTGTGAATAAAATATAATATACATGTAATGGATGGTGGTGCCCAGTGTATAAAATTGAAATGACTATAAACCCACAACTCAATTATCATGCTACAATTTGGTGTTTCAATAAATATACATGAGTTTATTTACATTATGCACAAACCTATCCTAATACAGCATGTTGCAATCCTCTCATCTGTGTCATTATACTAAACTTACAATGTGCCTCTCTGCCAGGGCCGGCTATGCAGAGAGATGAGAGTAACTTCCCCTTGAACAGTTCTCTGTTATCCTAAACTTCCACAAACAAGTGACTGAGCACATTAGCGGACAACACTATCAGTGAAAAGAGAAGGTAACTCATACTGAGATGTCAAATACTGGATGACAATATTCAATTTGTTGCTTTGACTGCTGAGAAGACCTCAAAGGCACTAAAACAGATGTTGAGGGTGTCCTATCTCTGAAGCAATAAGTTGTTTTCATGGCACGCACACAGTCCCACTTCAAGGAGAGTTAACTCTGATAGCTGATACGGGACTGAAAGGAGAGGGACTTTGCCACATGTTACATCTGGATACACATTCTGAAGGTTTGCCTTTCAGCTGACAGAATGACAAAAGAATACTATTACGTCTGAATGGCATGAATATGCAAAACAAAACACATGCTATCTCTCTTCTGGTGTCTTTGTTGAGTCTATTTCAGGTGAATCTGATTTCTCAAAGTCTCCCTGTCCAACTGTTCCTGAACCTGTTTCTTCAGAAGTATGATCAGTGTTGGCCTTTCTTTAAACAGAGTCGTCATTGTTAGTTTGACTGTTGAACTGTGCCCATTTCCTATGCATGGTCTCCTTTTCATGCTTCGCTTCCTCAAGGCGACCATCATCTTCACCCAAGGTTATCATGCATGCAATGGCAGCTCCTTGTTCAGCTAGTGGCTTGGACTTTTCCCTAGGAAAACATTTATCAGAGTAAATCATCCTTCCATTAGACGTTTCTTTGGCACAGCCATCCTTGAGCAGGAAGGAATGAGTAAGTAAGGTTATTTGTTTTAACCATTAGGAGATCAACATAATGTGTTGGCCAATTTCTGGGTGTTATTGAGTATTTGAAGCACAGGAACACATTTGGAACCGACGAAATATTCCTGTGCAAACAATTGTTTGCGATGTTTCAATGTGTCAATATGCAGAGCATAGTCTTGCAGTTTCCGGGAATCAAATACCATTTGATCATGTTTTCAACCAATCAGATTACAGAACACAGTGACTTTTGGTTCTTAACGCCACTGCAGTTCTTTCGGGGCATGTCAGCAATTTAATGTACACACATCCAGTAATTACTTGAATACATATGAGCGAGTCAGAGAAGGTTTTACTGCCAGTTTGCACAGTGCCCATAAAGTGCACTGTAGGATGTCAAAGTTATAGTATTGGGAATCTTAGCAGAGACTGGTCAGTGAAATAGGGCCCTAAACTACAACTTATAAATACACCACTCCTAAACTTGACATCATCTTCAGGATTACCAAAGGTCAAGGTCATAGTATAGTGTGTTCACTGAAACTGTGTTATGAGCATTGCAAAGAGTGCCAAACATAATAAAACCTGCAGGTATCATATGAAAGTGTGAGTCAACTTACCAGAAAGGCGTTGTGTACTTGACTCCCTGAACAGTCACGATACTGTTGAAACATCGGTCTTCCACTCGGTCCACCTGAACACGAAACATCTGGTCAAAATGACTTTCATGAAGGAGAGGGACAATGTCAGTTGGAAAAAGTGTCTGATACTCCCCCCACTGATCCAGGTCTCTACCATTTTTATAACAGGAAAAGTAAACAGTCACAGGACATCTAATCTGCATAACAACTTGCTGTGCCTTACATCACTGGGCTACCCCTGTCATCTAGTGTTGTAGTGATGTGATATTATAAGTTGTTCAGTGGTCACTGTGTTTGTTTATGTTCTCCTTTGGGCTCAACGAACACTGTACAGATGTAAAATTCACACTCACCCATGTATTACCTCCCTACCTCAACTGATTGGCAATGATACTCTCTGCTATAATCGCCTGACATGAGAATACGAGAATTCAGCGTGTCTTTGAGGGGTGGCTGGGAGGGTTTCCGTCATGAGTCAGGATAAGTATAAAATATCAGTTTTATTCAGAAAATTACATATTTTTCCTTATCCTGACTCATGCTTATTGCTTACAGAATGCAATGGAAATGGCGGTGTGTCAGACCATGATGCACTATTCCAAATTACATCCTATAATTACCGGGAACTTGTAACAGAGATAATTCAGTCCTAATCTTCTCATATTCATCGTAGATTTTGGAGGGAATCACATCCAGTCAAACTTGTTTTCATAGAAGACTTCGTTGACTCACAAGTGATGACATCAAAGGTAACTAGCTTCCTACTACTTTCTGATGCAACTAAATGTCAAGATATAACAATTGGACTAGTTGCATAGTTTCGTCATGTATAAATATCTTCATAATGAATACAAGGTCCTATTCACATATGCTAGTCTGTGCAAAACGTGCAAATGGACTTTCCACCAATATACTCCGCAGAGCGTCTGGCTTCCACATGTCATGTGATAGATCGGGTGAGTTAAATCAGCGCCTTCGGGGAACTGTTAGTTGCTGAGTAACGACAAGTGGCTCAAACTGGTAAATGCCAGTGACGTCCTCCATGGCTATGTCTCGCAGGTAAAGATTGGCAAACACTGTGTTTGACTTCCAAAAACAGCCTTCCATAATAGTAGATAGTGAGCAATTTCCATGTAATGCTAGTGTAGAAGCTAGGGCCCTGACTTCATGTGGGTTAGAGGCTCACGGAGGGTCAAATCCTGCTGCTTTATATGCTGTGAGGTTAACAGCTCTGATCCACACTGAGATAGTGTTGTGGGATACTTCCGTAGCTGTCTCAGTAGATATAGGGATAAATAGGCACTTGAACCATTGTCTTCTAGACTTGGTAGTTGCAATGTGTACCTTCAATGCTCTGACTGGACATAATGGTAAATCGTGTGTATCATGAGATCCCAAGATTGAAAACACAGCTGGTATACTGAACTGTCTATCCAGTTGACCTGGTAGTTGATTCTTTGCTATGAAATCCCATGTTAGACCCAAATGACCTGTTTCTTGGTGACTTTTATTAAACTTCGTTCGATTAAAGTCTAGAACATGAATATCTGACATTCTTGGAGCTGTAGCCAAGGTAAGTTATAAAAGCCTGATCAAGTGGTTCATACGCATCACTTGTAATGTGTTGGAGGACAACATTTAGGTCCCATGCTGGAGCGCATGTAGTGTGGCAAGAAGCTCTGGTACTTTAGTCAGCTAGGTCCTTGTTACCATGGTGATGACTGACCTGAGAGCTGCTGAGTATGTAGATAATGTAGACCCTTTCAGACCCTTGGAACGACGTAAATAGCATAAATAATCTGCTATTTGAGGATGAATCGCCTTATTTAAATAAAATCCCTTTTTCCTGGCGTATGCCTCAAAGCGTTTCCACTTGTCATAAAGTGTGCGCATAGATTTCTGTAAAGCTAAGGTGACTGCTTTTGCCGAATATCCTCTGTGTTTCAAACAAGTCTTAATACGGTCCATACGTAAAGACAAAATACCGATGGTTGGGCATGCATTTGCTTTGTGTGGGTATGGATGGGAAGATTCTTCCACTTTGGTAATTGTAGTGTTGGTTGTCCTAGCTCTTCTGTACGTGTTGGAAACCAATCTCTCGTTGGCCAGTTGTTATCTCTTCGTTTGTCTCATTTTCTTGATGACTTTCAGTAACAGTACTGGAGGGGGAAACGCATACGCGTTACAAGTTGCCCAGGCATCTGGTACTGGTGATACAAAAGTTGTTGTCTGTTTGTTGAACCCTGTAGCAAATCCAAAGGCTTGACTGATTAGTTGAAATTCTTCCCGATGCAGCATCCATTCTGTTGGAGATGGACGAAGAGGATGAGATAGGGCATCTGCCATGATGTTCCAGGCTCCTGGTATTTGACATGCTTTTACTTGAAGATTTAGACTATTGACTAATTTGAACAGTTGAAACGTCAGGTGTAGTAGTGATAGTGATCTAGTTGATTGTTGTTTGTTTATGGAAAACGCTACTGTTGAGTTGTCCGTGTGGATCATTAATAACTTGTCTCTCAATACTGTCGACCAGTGGTGGATGGCATGAATGACCACTTTCATTTCCGCCTTCTATGAAAAGGGGAGACTGAAGGAGACCTTCTCCGTTGACGAGTCAATCCATGAGTGCACTAACACGAGCGTGTGACGTTACATACCCGAGTATAATTACTCGTGCGAGTGCACTCACTCGGCATGGGTGTGTCCTTCTGTGTACTGCGACCGGATGACCAGGACCTGGATCTTCTGGAGTGCGTGCGTGCATGCACCTCTTCTTCATCTTCAGACATGAGTGCAGGTCTAGATGAATGCCCTCGCTGATTTGCAGTCGACCTCGTTGACGAGTGCAGTTGTCCTTCTTCTTCCAACCATTGCTCATCATTCATCTGCGCTGTGAATTGTTGCACATGCATGCAGTGACGATGCATGCAGTGACGACTGTGTCGAAGAGTTGTCTATTATACCCAAGGTTGCAGTTGACATCTGTGATGTCTGCTGTAGATGAAAAGGGTTCTGAGGCATTGAGTTGCCAACGTCCGTTGATTACGTTGATTGACATCTTCACTCTGTATCATAAAAGGAAGTTCGTTCTTCTAATGGGACGATCTCTTCGCCGAATGATTTTTCAATGACAAGGACTTCAACTTTGACGAGTTAGATTTCTTGGCCTGAGACGGTCCTGTCTCTACAGACGGTCTCTTCTGAGTCTTGGGAGGTGACTCGCCTGACCCTGGACACAACCTTGGAGATATGACTGGCAACTCACTGGAATGGTCAACCACTGACAGCCGTAATCTGCACTGCAAACATGATTTCATCGACTGAGACAAAGTCTCAGTTGATGAAATATATGTTAGAAAAAGACACAATGATCACAATTTCGTATACCAATAATATATATATACAAGCCAAATATCACATACAACACAAATCTAGTTTGAAAAACCAAAAGATTGAAAGACTTATTGCCATAAACAGGACCACGGGTGCCTCTAGCCGCCCTTGTCAGGCGATAGGGAGAGAGTGAAGTATCATGGCCGATCAGCTGACCATGTGCTGGGAAGGGAGGTAATACATGGGTGAGTCTGAATTTTACATCCGTTTCTTTTGGAAGGGAACTTCAAGGGATTTCAGGTGTTCCACTACCCTCGCCAGGAAGAGGAGATGAGCAATTAAGCATGAGTCAGGGTAAGGAAAAATCAACATTATACTTAAGCATCATACAGTGTTGTACAGGGGTGGCATACAGTGTTGCAATTGTCATACAGCATTGTGCCATGTTGTACAGGAGTGACATACAGTTTTGTACATGGGTGACTTACAGTATTGTACTTGGGTAGATCCACCTTATTCCTCTTACACCATTCATACAGGCGTTGTTTAGGGGTGACCGCAACTGGATAGTCCTTTCTGTGGCGGACATATCAATGGACAAATCAAGTTAGGATTAAAAGGGAGAAAACAAACAACGCACATATAGTAAGGACACTAAAATTGTTTACATAGCTTAGTGAGTTTGTGAGTTTGGTTTTATGCCACTTTTGGCAATATTCCAGCAATATCAGGATGGGGAACATCAGAAATGGCTTCACATGATGTACCCCTGTGGGTAATCAAAGTTGTGTTTTTGACGTGACGAGTGAATGCTTTAACCACTAGGCTACCAAACCACACCCTCTTAATGTTGTTTATTTCTGCAGTCAGCTATATTGCAGCTATATCACTGAATCCAGGTCAATCAAACCAATGGTCGATATAATGAACAACACCCCCCAAAGGACAGGTTATGTCGACACACTTTCACTGGTCACAGGGCTGGTCATCCACCAAAATTATTGAATCCAATGCCCCGTACTGTAATGAGAGACAGAATGTAGCTGGGTATTCATGTTTATTTCATACTTACTTAATAAATCGGACTGGGAATTCGTACAAAGCGCTGCCATCATCTGTCTTTCTGCGCTTTATACAATGGTCATTTTCTCCTCTATCTCTTTTTAGCTTTTCCTCTCGTGCTTTCCTCTCCTTCAGAACATCAGAATAAAACTCCTTCATGCCCCAGATGTCACTGAAATGATCAGTAAGATTCAATACAGGCTATGGCAGCATGCACAATAAAGTACAGATTAGATAAAGCTGTGAATGAAAGCATCAATGTCAATTCTTGGGATCTGATTGCACTCAAAATAGTCAGATCAACATTTCACTGGTTCCCCCTGCAGTACATCATTAAACATTGTCCCTTCAGTATCTTGCCATACAATAGTTCTATCTTCTCAGCAGTATCTCACTATGTTTTCCCCCCAGCAATATCCCAATATATCTCCCCTTACAGCATCTCACTATATGCAACAGCAGTATCTTACTATATCTCACCCTGTATTATCTCAACATATCTCCCCCAGCAGCATCTCACTATATCTCCCCTTGCAGCATCTCACTATATCTCCCTCTGAAGTATCTCACTGCATCCCCTATGCAGCATCTCACTATATCTCCTGTTGCAGCATCTCACTATATGCCCCAGCAGTATCTCACCATATCTCCCCCTGCAGCATCTCACTATATCTCCCTTTGAAGAGTCTCAATACATCCCCCTCTGCAGTATCTCAACATATCTCACTATGCAGTATCTCACTTTATCTCCGATGCAGTACCTCATTATATCTCCCCCTGCAGCATCTCACTATATCTCCCTCTAAAATATCTCAAGACAACCCCCTCTGCAGTATCTCACTACATCCCCCAGCATTATGGCATTATATCACACCCTGCAGCATCTTACTATATCTCCCTCTGAAGTATCTCAAGACATCCACCTCTGCAGTATCTCACTACAACCCCCAGCTTTATCGCATTATATCACACCCTGCAGCATCTCATTATATCTCCCTCTGAAGTATCTCAAGACATCCACCTCTGCAGTATCTCACTACAACCCCCAGCATTATCGCATTATATCACACCCTGCAGCATCTCCTTATATCTCCCTCTGAAATATCTCAAGACATCTCAGTATGCAGTATCTCACTACATCCCCCAGCATTATCGCAATATATCCTGCCCTGCAGCATCTCCTTATATTTCCCTCTGAAGTGTCTAAAGACATCTCACCATGCAGTATCCCACTACATCCCCTATGCAGTATCCCACTATATCCCCCAGCAGTATCTCAACACATCTCCCTCTGCAGTACCCTACTGTATCTCCCCCTGCAGTATCTCACTATATTTCCTCCATGGTGGTGATGCCCAGCATGGCCTGTCCCTCTGGCTCCTTCATTGTCTCATGCATCATCTGTAGAACACAGTACTTTGTGTTGATGACATTGTTGTCATACTCTGCAGCCTGGAGAGCAAATATATATCTATGCTGAACTGTGCCAGAACATAAAATAACAGCTTGATCTGAGGAAATCGGTATCAAAACATTGTAAGCAGGATGACTAACTTTACAAAAAATAACCAACAATCATGGGGGTGTAAAAAAAATATCAGTCCACATAAAATGTAAAACAGAGGCTACGACCCGGACACATCAACACCTGGTTTCATAGTTAAATCAAGAAATCATGCACAAGGAAGGCAATTTTCACTTTGGAGGAAATCAATGAGTAAAAGTGAGTGAGTTTTTTGCCACTTTAGCAACAGTCTAGCAATATCACAGAGGGGGACACCAGAAACAGGCTTCAAACATTGTACCCATGGGGAGAATCGAACCCAGGTCCTCAGCGTGATGAGTGAACACCTTTACCACTAGGCTACCCCCTTCATCGTCCACAAGTAAAAGCATGGAATGACAGTGAACAGGCTTTTGAACCACCACAAGCACATTTGGTTCCTGATACAGCATAAAACCACACTCACTCACTCACTCACTCACTAAATGAAATACTGAATTAAGAAAGCATTTCAAGAAAGTAAGAAATTGTATATATATTATCATCATTCATATGGTGTCTAAATATACTTACAAATCTGAGGTACTTCTTGATGACCTCATGCAGTGGGAGTGGGCCGTCTGGTCTAAACACAGACACGTTCCATTCAGCCGCTCGTGCTATCATCACAGAGGAGGTGCCAGCTTCTTTCCAGAATTCCTTGATTTCTTCAAGAGTCTTTATATCTCGAGAACCACCACTGTTTTCAAATAGGAACCAAAAGTAACTTAACTGTGTATTCTGCAAAGAGGCTGCAGCACATGTCAGTAAAAGTTATCAACTTTTGGATAAAAGTATTTTCGTAATTGTCATTTTGACATACTAATAAATGGTCTGTTGGCACTGCCACAACAGCACCAAGGTGAGTCATCAGAAGAAGACAGTTCCCCATGCCCCCAAATTCATGATAAAAAAATCTGACAGTACGGTCTTTGAGTGAATATGATTTTAAGTTGCTCTTAGCAATATTCTACCAATATCATGACAGAGACACCAGGAATGTGCGCTACATTGCACAGTTTCTACAAAATTACACAAAGTCTATAACTCACAGAGGAGTTTTTATTTTGTTAGACTAGTGTTGACATTTCTACGCCAAAGCACTGAAATACCAACAAGTGAAACTGTTTGTTATTGCAACATGATTTGGGAAGATTCCCGAACGTTGATAAAGAAAAAAGGGGGAATCATTCCAGATAATTTACTGAAGGCCATAAGGTCCTGCACATATTTGAAACTGCTGGCACATACAAAGCAATTGGCGCTGGGTCTCTGGGTTGGTGCTTATTTGAAACATTGTTCACATATCTTAAGTGTGACAAGTGAACACCTTAACCATTAGTGTGTGAGTTTAGTTTCAGCTATATGGTGGTGGTCTGTAAATAATCAAGTCTTCACCCAACAATTTAGTGATCAACAGCATGAACTGGGATACGATGACGTGTCAACCAAGATAGCGACTGACCACCTGATCCTTTAACCACTTACGACAAGCATGGGTTAATAAAGAGAAATTCTAACATGAAGCTTCATGGGACCTTAACCATTAGGTTACCCTACCCCCACCCCGCCCTCGAAATTTTACCACGGTAAAGTTAATGCTCTGCTACCACTTTTGAAAACTCCTGGATCTGCCTATGCCCATGTTTACTGGCAACTGCAAAACACTTTCTGCAACACCGTGATCTAGAACTGCCCAACATTCTGATTTGAGTAAGTTCACCAAAGAAATTCATACTATTTGCTCATCAGTCTGTAAATGGAACATAGATGAATATGGGGTGAATCTAAACTGGCAGACATGCTATCTCAAGTGACAAAACAAAATTGTCTTGTTGAATTTTCATATCAATCACTGGTGGATCCAAGTGTGTGAATGCGTGCGAGCGTGTGTGCATGAGTGTGTGCATGCATGCATGATTCTCCCCACCAAACCCTTGAAAAGACCACAGTAAAGTTAATGCTCTGCACCTCCTTTTGAAAATTCCTTGATCCACCTATGTCCATATTTACTGGCAACTGCAAATACTTTTTGTGTCACTGTGATCTAGAAGTGACCAACATTCTGAATTGAGACATACATTCTGTGATATGTTTCACTCACTTTGCAATTACAGGTATAGACACATGCCCTGCTATGGCTCTGATGACATCATTGCGGTTCTGGTGACGTGACCTCTCATATTTTGTGCGTCCATGGACAGCAATGGCTGCCACTCCTGTACTCTCAATGACCTTCACCAACTTCAGTGTGTCCTCTAGCTGCACAGAGATGATTGTTACACAGCAACATGGCGCTACACAGAATACTGAAGCGAATGCACAAACATGGACAGGGGTAGTACGAGAGTGACAAATGACTTTCACTGTAACGTTGCTTGTCAAGATCATTTGCCAAAAATGGGACCTAATTCATAGACTGCATAGATGCCCAATAAAAGCTTAAAAAGACTTAGCAGACAAAGACCAAAAATGCTACTTTATGTGTGTCCAGGAGGGAAGAGAACCAATTGTCAATTGTACGAACCTTGGGGAGAACTCTGATCTTGCAGGTGACAGGTATGGACAGGCCAGAGACAAGGGTGGTCAGTATCTGAAGTAAGTAGGAAAAGCAGGAAGACATTAGGGACATGGATGGAGGACACTCCCTCACATCTAAGTAAATGCAGACATTATCATACTCATATGTTGATGACCAAAGAACGTTTCTCCTGAAAACAATATTATAGGTAGAACAACACTATTGCTCATTTCAACATCTTTATTGGAACGTCCCAATAACATTAGAATTGGATGTCAGTTGTCAATACTGCTACATTAGCTAATCAGTGCTTTTTCTCAGGGTTTCACTATTTCAACTCTCACTTGCTGATATTTAAAGTACACCTAACATGACCTTTAGTTGGGATGTCCTCAGAGTTCTGTTCAGCAGTAGCAAGAATCGATCTACTTGTTGTTAGATAGTAGGACACCCCTTCCTCTCACACCATTGACAGAACAACCCACACCAGAACAAAGCAGTGGATGAAATACTGGTAAAATTTTACCTCTTTGATCTTCTCTGGATTTGACAGAAGTGCAGCCCCCATTCCTCCCTGCAACACAGAACCACACATCATACATGCCAGATATCACACATGCCAGATATCACACAATACATACATACTGACATCACACAATACATACATACCAGATATCACATACATACCAGATATCATACAACACACATTATCAGATATCACAACAAATACATACCAGATATCACACACAACACACATACCAGATATCACACACAACACACATACCAGATATCACACAGCTCACACATACTAGATATCACATACAACACACATACTAGATGTCACAAAAAACACACATACCAGATATCACACAGAACATACATTACCAGATATCACACAGAAGACACATAACAGATATCACACAGAACATACATTACCAGATATCACACAGAACATACATTACCAGATATCACACAGAAGACACATAACAGATATCACACAGAACATGCATTACCAGATATCACACAGAACACACATTAACAGATATCACACAGAACATATCCTCACAAAGACAAAATAGAAGGGCAACTGAAGTCATATTACTATAGAGTGCATCAGTGAGGAACAACACCCAAGGTTCATAATGCAGCCAAGTATTAATGAGTGAGAAAGTAAGTTTAGTTTTGTACCATTTTTAGCAATAATGCATCAATATGAAGGCAGGGTACGCAAGAAATAGGTTTCACACATTGTACCCATGTCAGAAATCAGACTCGGGTCTTTGGTGTGACAAGCGAACACTTTAACCACCAGGATACCCCACTGCCCCTGTCAAGTATTAAGTTCTGTCCAGACTGAGTGGAACTTGCTGACACATAAGCTGCGTACCTTGATAGAAAACTCCTTGGGGCAGCCCATGTTGATATCAAGAGCAGACACGTCATTCTCCCTGAAAACAACAGAATCTCTCAGTCTGCATGTTCTGTCGGTGGTAGTTTTCAGAGTTATGAATCTTCCCTGTATACTTTTGTGGACAGTTCATTGCTTTGGCTGCACATAATGGCCACAATCTGTAAATAACACAGTGTTGACCAGACAATCTAGTGATTGACATTATGGGCAATGATCTACACATATGGCACACAATGACAAGTCAAGCCACCTGATCCTGCTAATAGTCTCTTGGGTTGCAGATCTTAATTTCAACATAAATCATCATTCCACTTAGCATATTTAAGATGACAGAATAACCTGTCTAACATTGGTCTGGTCATAATGTGGCTTCTGGACCCAATTTCTCAAAACAAACTTCAGTCTGAGTTTCGACTTAAGTTTGAGTTTTTACTCAAATTTGAGAAAATACACTTCCCAGAATATACTGAAATTGATATTAAACTCAAAAATAGTAGACAGTTTGAGTTTTGTGAATATATTGCTTAAGGTGTTTGGGCATTGTCTATTTTAAAAAATGCATCTGAGCTAAAAATAAAGCAGTTTCAAACTGTCAAACTCAGTTTGAAATTTGAGTAAATACTTAAGTTTGTTTTGAGAAATCAGGGCCTGGTAGATGGTTGTGCCATATATATTTGTCCAGACTGTTGTGTGACAGATGCAGCTGATTGCTTCATGCAACAATGGTAACTCACACTTTCTTGGCTGCCATCAGGGCCCTCTTTGCATCAGATGTTCCCTGAATCAAAGGAAAATATATAAGTGATTTCTTTCCGGCTTAGTAGGGGTGATTATTGCGGAGAAACGACTATTGTGATAGCGGTAGTCTACTGAAACATGTTATTGTGACCAACTATTGCAATACCACTGAAATAGTATTTGTCTCTTCGAATGGTTCACTTCCTTTGTGAATGTATAGTTCATATGAAACAAAAACAACCTGATGTACATTCAATAACTACAGCTAAATAATCGACAAGAAACTTCAAACCAGGATCAAGTAGAGAGTTAAAACATGAAGCTGCAAGTCTGCATAGGCAGATAACTCTAAATCAAAATGAACGACCCTTGTACATCCTGTTTTCTTGTGCTCAGCATTTATCAACAGAAGTCAACTGCTTAATTATCAATAGTCACACATGGATATTTTTTGTTTCTACTGGGAGTACAGACTCCCTTGGCACAACTCTTCACTATGTACAATTTATTGACACAACGAAAAATATTCCATGAAACTTACCAACTGAAAAACGAGCTTCTGTTTCTCCTGGGGACATGTCCTGAACACAATAGTGCCATCATGCAGGACATAATCAACTGAAGCCAGAACATCTGTAACAGAAACAAATTTCTGCATCTTCGAACAAACTGTTTGTCTGTCAGCATAGCCTGAGTACTGTTTTTGCCATATTGAGGAGTCACTTACTTTCTACATAAAACAGGGGAAGTACTCACATTGTACATAATTCTCCATAAAAATTATCATCAACAAACACCATCTCCCCCATCATCCACCCACCAACAAATTATGAATAGTCCCTAATACGGAAGATCTGCCAGCTCCTTTGACAGGAAAAGATCAGATCACTACTGAGCAAAATATGACAACTTAATTAAAATGAAAAAGTGTAGCCATCGTGACTACTATGGTTTTACGTTGCTCTAAGCAATATTCCAGCTGTCATGGCGGGGAACACCAGAAGTGGGCTTCATAATTCCATACCTTGATTTAAACAAATTGGTGGGTTCATAGTGTCAATCACAGATTCTGACATGATTGACAGGCAAAATAGATGCTAAAATACAAATATACTGAACAGTAAAAGAAATGCCTGTTTTGAAAATGTAATTTTCTGAATAAAATTGATATTTTATACTTATCCTGGCTCATGACAAAAGCCCTCCGAGCCGCCCCACACAGGCATGCTGAATTCCAATATTCGCGTGTCGGGCGATATACAAGGACAGAGTAACAAGCATGGCCGGTCACGTGGCCGGGAGCACAGGAAAGGGGAGGCTACACATGGGAGAGTGTATTTTACATTCGCTTCTTTTAGAAGGGAACTTCAAGGGATTTTCAGGTGTTTCACTACCTTCGCCAGGGATGAAGAGATAAGCAATTAGCATGAGTCAGGACAAGGAAAAATAATTTAAATCTCATAAAAGTGTTCATGTTTATGTCTTCAATTCCAAAATTCAACAAAAAACCCCAAAACATAGCATTACTTTTGCTGTTAAGCATATCAGAATCTTGTCTCCCTGAAGTTCCTTTCAATACATTATTTCCAAGGGTAACAACAATAACAGTCTTTCTTTTAAAGTTGGGTAAGTGTGCTATATTTACCAGAAATCCATATTTGAATAAATATGAGTCAATGGGCTGCAGCTATTTATCAGCAGCTTCATTAAGATACAACAATCAGTTCTTTTAGATTTAATTTCTTATTAACTGTGGATGGTTAAATGGACCATTTAACACTGGCTGACTTTGGTTTATTCCAGCAATATCACATCAAGGGGAAACACAAAATGGGCTTCTCACGTTCAACTCATTAACATTTACCACAAATTGACAAACACATAACAGGATATCAATAAACAGGTTATAGGACGTCTCAAAATTTGAACAATAATTATTCATCTACACAGACAGAAAATCACAAATATTTGTCTAACTCTTAAACACATCTCTAGCAGTAGAGAGATAATGCACTCACCATTTACTTTCCGTTTGGCTGACAAAATCTTGAAGTCTATTATTTCCTGAAAGCAATAAAGAGTTGTCATATTATAACCATGTTCACATTATCAATGACAACCGAGGACAATTCAACCACACTCTTGCCTGACAACAATAAAAGAATCTGTATTGAAACATTGTTTCACCTGAATCAAGAAGTTGTTCATCCATAAAGCTTGTCCTTACCTGATTCACCTACTTCTAAACATGCCACCCAAAGAAGTTAACCACACTTGCTTACTTTATAATCATTGCTTTCATGTGGATATTCTCAGATTTTTCATGATTGTGAAAACAATTTTAGATCCTACCTTAATGAGACTGACAACAATGGAATAACATCCCTTGACAATTGTACAGAATCAGATCTGGGTCGGCATAGTCAGGCTGTCATTGATTGAAGTGGCAACTACATTTGCATATAATATATATTTGTGAAGTTCTGTGTTCCTTGACTTTTATATGATTTTTTTTCCATATTATGGATAACTGATAATAAACAACATTGTCTGATAGCTGGCATTCTACTGATTTCAGATCACTTTTCCATTTGAAAACAGGGCAAAACATAAATATTTTTGAGGCATATAAAGTGTCCAAATTCTGGATCCCAGTCTGGATTGATTTTGTACATGTAATACAGGAAACCTGCAGGCTGCCGTTCTTGCCGAAAATATCTTAATTTACCCACAACATTTTTGGTTTTTTTGGTGTATTTAAACAAAATTTGGGACATTGAGTAAATGGGTACCCTGAATCCATTCTTGACACATGAATTCACATTAATCAAATGGATTAAGATTTATTTCATATGTTTATGCCAAAAATTGAAAGAATAGTGAGTGCCCAAGTAATACGGACTAGATTTTCAAAGTTCTCTTAGCGTTAAGATAGTCGTAAGTATCATACATTATCATTAACTTACGACTTTCTTGGTACTAAGAGAGCTTCGAAAATCTATCCCCAGGAATTCATATATAGATGACTCCTACATATCACTAAATAAACAACAAACACACTCTTATTGTTCAAACATTTTTTCTTCTTGATGTGCTTCACAAAACTTAATGTACTCCATACATTTGACCCAGTTACATCACTCATTTTGCTCTTTTAAATGAGTTCTTAAAATACTGACAATTACAACTTTCAAACCTTGTAACCAAACAATCAACTCTTCAAAGTCAATAGACTCAGGTATGCCTCTTTTGGCATGGTATTTTTGTTAATATTCAGCAAATTAAATTTGTTCCTGTATACAGTAATCTAAAGATATTTTACGAATCATAGTCCAGTCAAAAGTGTCCTGTATACCTCACAGTATACAAGGTCGGCTCCATACTCCAGGGCAAGCAGTCTCATCGGGATGGTGCACACCCTCACCATAGGGGCCAGGATAACTTTCTGTCTGTAGTCTACAGGCATTGTTGATCGGATCAGGGCTAGACGTTGCCATACACAGACCTGGAAAAAGACATGAATAACTTTGAGAAAATTGCAATTCCAGTCAACTGGATATGACTTACGCTTGTGACGTACACCATTTTATGGTGCTAACAGACTTCAAATATCCATGAAAAACGGAAAAGCACACACACAAAAAAAACCATTATTTTTTTCAAATAATTATAATCAAACATATCACTGACATTTTCAGAAATGCTATTTTGAACTCTTTCTTTACATGGAATGGTGTTGGAACATCGTAATATCAATTTCAGTGAATTTCAATGGTTGTAGTCGAAGTTGTAGACCACACTGGTTTGTTGATGTGGAAATCCCATGGATTTATAGACGTTGGTAAAATGGGGAAACTTCAAAATCATTGATGATGAAAACTGATAAATGACATCAAAAATAAAGAGAGACCAAACATTGATTTCTTGTTTTGGACAGGTATGTGATAAATGTGTCATCAACAAGTGAGTGAGTATAGTTTTAAGCTGCACTCAGCAATATTCCCGCTAAATGGGGGCAGTCTGTAAATAATCGAGTCTGGACCAGACAATCCAGTGATCATCAGCATGAGCATCGATCTGCGCAACTGGGAACCAGTGATGTGTCAACCAAGTCAGCTAGTCTGACCACCCGATCCCATTAGTCTCTCTTATGACAAGCATGGGTTGCTGAAGACCTACCTTTTTCTACCCTGAATCTTCACGGGTAGGGCCCCGACAAAGCAATTAACAAAAAACTTTTTGAAAACAATTTTCAAACAGTACCTCACATTCGAAACAAATCACCCCATACTAAATAACATTCACAACAACTCAGTTCAACCTGTTTTTGTTGAACAGACTAGTTTTTACACGTCTACGAAACCACCGTAAAACAAACCAATCTTGTCTTGGCTGCGAATCCACTGAATCTACGAACTGGTTCAGACTATGAAAACACCATAGGTGCTCAACACTGGTACATATTTGGAAGCATGACTTAAATATACAAGATACAGAATGGTGTGACACTAACAATGGCGGCCCGGCTCACCTTGGCTCATGTTCGTTACTTCGTCCGAGAATGGACAGTAAAATTTTTGAAAGCTTTAAAGGGGCACTGATGCGGAGCGAATAATGTTTCTCGCCAACGGTCTAATTACGAAATCTAACCGCAAATTGGTCAGCGCCCGCTCCTTCGACCGTGACGGACAAAGGAACTGGGCTCCTGTCCATATTAGCAGAATTTCTTCACCTAAACAGTCGGGAGGCCGGATGCCCATCATATGCCATTTCTTTAAAAATATCCATGGTATTCCTTGTCTGATCGTAAACAAATATCCCAGCAGTGTAGTTCTTTTCGGATGCTTGGATGGTATAGTTACTGATCCAATTTGATCCTATTTCAGTGTTTTTAACCTGATATTTAATCATGTTACATGAAAATATGATGTCTACAGGCACGTAGCCATTTGTTTCAGTACGGAAGATTGCAAGGCTTTATATTTAGGTAATTCTGAGTGTTGGTTCAGCTGTGATAGCAAATATCTTACGAAAATTTTGGTAGCTATGGTAGCTACAATGGTTTATTATTTATGATAATAAAAACACACAGTTGATTTATTTGAATTCGTAAACAAAAAACAATGACTTTGCCTTTGGTAGAGAAATCTGAAAATTTTCTTACGTAAAAAACCCTTATTTCAACTATTTACCCAAGTACACAGCAAATGCCCGTGTGTATTCCTTATGTAACGAAATTCCGTTGGTATCCTCAAAACAGTTTCGGCCCATAAGTGTTTTCAGGCTGCATGCGACACAGAGATTACATCTTCCTTGCTGTAACTCGCGTTTGATGGTGTAAACCTACACGTGTTATTTGTCATCATTCTCTTGATGGTCAATTCATGAATTTATAACAGGTATAATTAGTAGTAACACCACTTCGGTTACTCAACAAAGGTTCCCATTTGGCATTTCTCCTGTCTGGAGTAAATACTCAACATTATAAATTAAGGTCTGTAATGGCAAATGTATTGTATGTTATGTAATATGTGCATGTAAGTGATGCAAGAGGGTTTATCAACTAAGTTACAAAAACAAACATCGATCAAAGGATTAACCGATAACTCACTGATTGATTAATTACTTTTATCTTCTAGCGGATTTGTCAAAAGGCAGTGTGTGTAAATGACTACACCCTGTCGTAAAGTGTAAGTGCAAAAACAACATCCTCCCTTCAAAGAATTAACCGCCCTTACGTTGATTGATTGACTGCTCATTATTGGTTAACTAAATTACTTAGAATAGTGGACATCATACCATTAGTTGCCAGGTGTGCTATCTTGGGAGACCAATCAGAGGTTTATCTGGTTTTCACCAACGAAAGACGTGAAACGATGTGTTACTTTTTCGCAAATGAGACAGTTGTAAGACACGCGACACAGAGCAGGATTACTTACCAGCTGCAGATGAATGGAATACGATTTCTTTTACGTGGATATTGATGGATACATTCCTGAACAAGGTAGTAGCCTGACATCGTTGCTATAAAATTAGTCTGTTTTACATTCAGTTTTTTGCATTTTGTTTTAATTTATTTGTTGTAGCATTCAGCAGAATCTGTATGACAGAAAAAACACACTAGATCGCGTATGTGTGTGAAATAGGATCCACATTGGCATTCTATACAATGTATAAATGTTGCTGTTATGTTAGAAATTTACTATGAGTATAGGCAGATCGTGTGTTCTTTTATTAATTTTCAGAATCATACTAGTATGACAATAAACTAGCTAGGGTTATGAGACAAAATATAGAGACGTTTTCCGTCCTAATAGTTTTTTACCATTTCTAGCACTGGCAGATGATTAACCTTCAAAGTGTTTCATTTGTTTTCATAATACATTTGGAATGAAGTAAAAATGACGTCACCTCAGTTGATCTGTCTATAATTAAACTATCAATTGTGCTTACGGACTGCGCAGCAGAGGTCACGAACCAGTCACGAATTCTGGGATATCATCCGGGTACTCACGGGAGAAAAACAATAACAAAAGTTTACACCAGTCCACGGAAATTGCTCCGCATCAGTGCCCCTTTAAATGGAAATAAAATCAGCAGGTAAGTGATATGCAAGGTACTTTACAGAGGTCAACGGAGTATAAATTGTGCAGTTTTTTCAACGATCAAAGCTACAGAAGCGTTTGACAGACCGAAAACGAGGCAAGCCGGGCCGCCATTGTTAGTGTCACACCTTTCTATATCTTGTATATTTAAATTTTAAGTCATGCTTCCAAATATGCACCAGTGTCGAGCGCCGATGGAAAACATCGTCTCCCATTTCAACTCGACAGGGATCACACAACTGAGTGAAGTGATAGAAGCCTCTAGCTGGAGCCAGTTAGCGCTAAATATCAAGTCACTTCACTTTAACTAGTATAACACCCGTTAAATAAACACGATAAAGCCACGTCATTTTCGCAATAACACCATTTCAAGTGAAAAGTCGCATGTTATGATCAGCGCAGCCCTATTCTTTTTATCATGGTCGTGTTCACATGTAATCATGTAAGCGTCAATCTGTATATTTAAAATATTTCAAAGTGTCAAATTATTTCATCAATCTATCACAAGTAGTCATAATGCAATCAAAACGTATCCTTACATTTCAGTAGGGCCATGTTTTCATCATGGGGGCGGCCATTTTGATTGACACGGCATTATGGGTAAAAGGCAGAATATTGCAAAACGCTACTTGGATTGATTAACGGAATGACCTCCAATTCTAAAGCCACATTTGTTTCCATTAAAAACGAGAAACAAATTATAAAATATAAGCTTTAATTGTTTATATTGTAAGATGAGTTTAAAATGTATATTGTGTTATCTGTTCCTATTTACCTCACTATTGAGATATTTAAATGTTTCGTTTCTTGACTTAACATTTGTATAAACCACAATTCAGGAAACGGAAGCCCCCTTCCCCGCGAAGCGCTTCAAACTTGCGTTTAGATTTCAACATCATCGTGTATCTGCATTTATCCAGGTTACTGACAAACATTCTATACTTAACTTGGCATCCATTTGATTATCCTATCTCAGTTTTGAAGAAATTAGTGAGAGATGTTTTGCTTTAGCTTTGATTGTCACAGGAAACTGTTTATCAACCACTTTCGTTTATCTGTTCAAAGGCAATACATTGCGTTTTCAGACTTTCCTATCTGTGATTGAGGTAAATGTGTCGTTTGTACTGTATATACAGATGAGGTTCAGTACACAGATAGGCGATGGAAGCAATACAGTCAGCGAAGTGGTGCTTACAACCGCACTGTTTCACTCTCAGCTTCAGCCGGCTCATCTGCATACTCTCCTACCTCCAATGAAAAAAACCCCAAATTACAAACTGTCATGCATACCTCACTCTATATGTACATTCAGTTAAGTAGAACAGTGTCCCAGAGTGAGCTGAATTTGATAATCTGGTGATTTCGATGATTGTTTTGCTAGCGCTATATTAGGGAAGTACATGCACAATCATTCACAAACAGTTTCATCGGTATGGTGGATGTCGAGTTCCTGTCATGAGATGTTTAATTGACAGTTGAAATCTGGAAGTTAAGTTGTGTAAAGAGCAAATAAACATCAATATTATTTACCCGAGATTGTTAAAACCATTTCAGATTCAAAGTCAACTGCCTGTATAAAAAAAACTAGTGAGTGAAATTCAGCAAGATCAGTCATCTGCTAGTGACAGGTTATGTATAAGACAGGAAGCCACATGATGTAAACACTCTCTCACAGTGAGGAGGGAAAAATATGGCTCATCGTCAAAAACACGCACGAAAGACCGGATGTGGCAAGTGGCTACAGTTCGCCTATACAATAACAATGTCATCAACGCTATTTTTATAGGAAACACATGATAAACCCCTAACACTGGGATATAAGAAACAATCAGTGAACTTAGTTCAGTGCTGGAATTTTACACCGACTGTGTGAAAAAAGGAGGATATGGGCTCTTCCGGTGTTTGTTTAATATTAGTCGTGTTTTGGTCAGGAAAACCTACTGTATCTTTGCACACATACGTTGCTAATTATAATTGTCAATATGAGAATGCTCATTAAAGACTTGGTATGTTTGTGTCAACAGCAGTTTAGCAGCAAGTATCATTAGTAGCACCACCCTGACCCACAATGGAGGTGGAGGGGTTTGGCGACCTGCTTCAGCAGGCAGAACAGCTCACCGCTGACATGGACAGTGGGACTGACCTCCCTCACGTTGAGCGGAACCTACATCAGATTCTAGAGGCAGGACAGAGACTGCTCACAAAGACAGCCCCTGTCAGTCAGGACGCATCTGATGTTAAGGCGTGAGTACAAGAAATGATAATTGCTTTATTATAACAACCCCTTTTCAAATACTTCTTTCAGCAATTAACATGAAAAAGCATGGCACTTTATTCTTTTATGACTGCCTTTGGAGTATCATATATGAATATATAATGCTATTTAGAAAGTGTTCCGATGTAATACATGTTCTGCCCATAACATGTCTGTGATTACAATTTTTAAGTAAATTCAGATTCTGGAACTTTTGTTGGATTGAGTCACATTTAGGACTTACACCCCTACCCTCAGTCAGGCACCTAATCTCCAGCACATGAAGCCAACCGTCTAACCCATTCAGCCAATTCACACAAACAGTGGGTCGTCTGGACTTTGTGTACCGTGCTGATAAGTGTAAGTTGGCATGGCTTCCTTGGCCAAAAGCTCTAAATACACAGTGCCATTTAGAAAGTGGAAATGTAACACATGTTGCATTTTGGATTTCACTTTCTTGGTAAAGTACAGATTCTGCTGCTTTTGGTGACTGAGTGGGCTAGATGGCTGACTTTGAGTGCTGGTGATTAGGTCCTTTACTCTGTGTGTGGGTGTGGGTTTGAGTCCCTGATTGAGTAGATTCTCTACTTGACTGAGAAAGTGTATTCCACAAATAACATGAGTTATTCCATTATATAACTCAAGGGAGTGAGTGTGTGTAGTTTTTTGCCGCACTCAGCAATATTCCAGCTATATGGTGGCAGTCTGTAAACAATCAAGACTGGACCAGACAATCTAGTGATCAACACCATGAGCATCGACCTGCGCAATTGAGAATAGATGACGAGTCAACCACATCCCGTTAGTCGCCTTTTACGACAAGCATAGCTACTTTTTGTGACAAGCATGGATTGCTGAAGATCATTTCTAACATGGATCTTCACAGGTCTATAAAACTGGAATATTGCGAAGTGTGGTAATTAACAACAACAAAGACACAGACATTGCATGTAACATGGTTCAGTGTAGGGCAGGAACCCTAGAAACTCAAAGAGGTTTCAAGTCAGTCTTGTATTTCATTGTGATGTCATGACTTGTCCCTTTGGACATGTTTCAAGCAGAAATAATGTGTCTGTGTCAAACTATGTGTCTGTGTCAAACTAACTGAACAAAACTTCCCTTCGGTTTTCATTTTCAATAGATTACATAAAATGATAGACCTTACATTTGTAGAGACTGAGGCCTTGAGAATGTTATTGCTGAAACATTTAATAATTATAGACTGACGTTTCACAAGATTGTCAGTATTGTGATTGTTACTGTCTGTAATGATAATTCATTTTAATGATAATTCACTATAAACTGGTACATTGTTCTTAAACAAATGTCATTTTTAACATGAGAAAATAAGGAATGCTATTTCTATCTATAAAGATCAAAGAAAGTAAGTAAAAAATAATGAATGGAATTTGGACATACTTAATATAGCAATGCAAATTTGAAACATTAAGAAAATAAAAATATTTGTTATGATCTTTAAAGTGCATCCAAATGCAGTAAATTTTTATACTGTTTCTGTTAGAAATATGCCAGGTTGAAGTCATTTTGATTCTAGCATTTTAGAGGATAGTATTGAAATTAACACAAACCCTTTGAAAAAACCCATGTTGATAGTGTAATGATATCAGTATGTATATAACATGTTTGTTTCGGTGTAAAGTGTTTGTGATTAAGGTTGAGGTTAATTGAGGTTTACTGCAATATTGTTTAAATCAAGGTACCACAAAATAATCAATTGACAACATGAGGGCAATGATAAGGGGCCTTTCATGCCCAATTTTCTGTCCTGATGATTTCTTCTTCTGTCAGTGCTGAAGTATATTTTTTGACATTGGTAGGTCAATTCTACTGGGGTCAAAGGGCTATGCTGTACCTAAGATTGCAGAGAGACTTGAGGGTCTCAAGGCCACCACAACATTTGAGCCGCTGGAGCCTGTGGCTGACACAGATATTCAGGTAGCATTAGAATGTGGAGAATTTGAGGGTTGACAATTATATTGGCCCACAGGAACCCGATATCGCACTGTAGGTTAAACATAGACCATAGATCTACACACACGTCATATATATTAATAGAGTAAAGGAGCAGCAGCTGCCATATTGGATTGTCGTGCCGACATCAACTTGTTCCGATTTCAGGCTGAAATGTATGCTAAGAATTCGGTGACATTCAAAACTGTGCACATGTATCTCTCAATTATACATTTCCACACAGATCCTGCCTGATTTCCACGACATAACACCCATTTTATTAACTTTAATATGTCCTCAAACTCAAAAATCAAACCAAAACACCTCTGGGGTGAACGTTATCCCGCATTCGTAGCCTCTCGCTTGGTTGCTGAACCGAAGTATTTATAGTATCAGTAAACAAGACGGCATGGTTTGAGAGCGAAAAGTCTTGGATGAACTATGAATTTGACGCCTGATCAGGCTTCAGCAAAAAAAACGATTTTAAATTTTGCGCGAATGTAGTGAACTTGTTCTGGAAAAATTACTTACGTTCAGCGGACCAATGAGATCGCTCGAGAGGCTACGAGTGCAGGATAATGTTCACCCCATTGGCCCACTAGACAAGTTCTAAAACTGAATTTGAGTAGACAGTAGTAAATCTGAAGTATCCTACGTTAAGTTGAAAATGTCCGTGTTTTGTTTACCTTTGACATGAATGACTAATTGGAGAAATAGTTGATAGTTCTGTTGATCATTTGTGGAACTGGGTCTTGTTTGGTTGCAGGACACAGTGAAAGTAGACATAATACATGACATCCTTTAGTATGTGTTGCTTTAACCCAGATGTTTTTACTTGTGTCAGTTGGTTTCTTCTCATGTCAAGTAGTGGTGGGCTAGCCCAATGAATAAAGAGCTTTTGTCAATCATGCGTTCAAGTGCCCTATGTACCGCACACTCTGATATTGTTGTTTGTTGTTATGTGTACCTCACTGTTTATTTACTTCGTTTTCTGTAGGGATTCCTCAGGAATGAGAGGGAAAATGCCTTCTTAGCTGTAATTGAACAAACAAGAAAACATGTAAGTGTTTACAGACATTCTGATCACACAGCAGTTGTCTGAAATCATTGTGATGGATTTATGGCATTTGAAGTTCGTTAAAATAGTTAGAAAATGTGAGACAAAATTCCATTGTTCTACAATCAGTAATCTGTGAATGACTTTTAAGTGATAAATGATAACATGTATTCCTTAAGGAAGATTTATTCATAACTTATGACAGTTTACTTGAAGGACACAGAAAAAATGAGACAGTATTTTGTTTGTTTTTGAGAGCTATTTTACACTTCAGTGAATTCTTGAAATCATTTTAATCTGAATGACAGTTAAATTACTGGCAAAGATAAGTTGAGCAACAGCCTGACAATTGACCCCTATCAGCTTGTATGAGTGCCGCCCACTGGCGCTTGCCATTGTGGATGTGTAAATGCATCTCTTAATCATTTGAGTGAAAAATAGTCGTTTAAAGAGATGAAAATAAAGAGATGAATGATATCACTGCTACTCTGTACTGTAGTTAAAATAATGCTAAGTTTGTCTTCCACAACCATGAACTCATTGTCTAATTTCCTGTCCAGACATTTGAAGAAGCAGAGAGGCGCCAGTGGGAATGTATGGAAAATGAGTGGGAACGAGAAAAACAGAAAATTCTCAACACGCTGCTCAGTTCGAGTCAAGATGGTTTGGAGCTGCAGCAGGAGACAGAGGTTTGAGGACATGTTTGACGTAAACTACATCTGTTGTGAAAAAAACTGAACTCTGTTATTCCAACAATCTTGGTCAGAATAGTACCTACGTACCTTGAGAGGAAGCTAAAATAGGGGACCTGTAAAGATCTGGTTTTAGTCTTCAGGAAACCATGCTTGTCTTAAGAGGCCATTATGAGGATCGATTGGTTAGGCTTGCTGACTTGGTTGATGTGTAATTGTATCCCAAATGCATAGATGATTAGATCAATGCTCATTGTTTTGATCTCAGGATTCAGGCCCCCCTAAGTAATTGAAGGAATTGCGTCAATTTTGAAAGAAGAAGCAAACAAGCTTGTCATAAGAGTCAGTAATATCAAATGTAGTCAGGCTCTTGTGACAAGGTACATATATGCCATTGATCCCTGATGTGTAACGTTCATCATACTATCAACAATTGTTTAAGAGGTGGACACTTTATTGATTATAGGGGTAACCTAATGGTTAAAGAGTTTGCTCACCATACCAAAGACCTTGGTTTGATTCCTCACATGGGTAGAATATGTGGCTTATTTTTTATGTCCTCTTCCGTGATATTGCTGCAATATTGCTAAAAGTGGCACAAAACTGAACTCACTGACTCTATATTGTTGCTTGCAGTGACATGACAGTGTTGTCGTTTCAGTCATTCATCGGCGACACGATATACACTCAAGGGAGAAGCAGCTTGGATCATGTAGAGATGGCCTATGCCAGACAGGTGTGTGGAGCTCATCTGTTTACACCATTTTTATCGTCTTGCATGTTTTGGCTTCCTCCTGTCAGTTCAAGGGCTGTAACTCTGTTGTACACTAAACACATCATGTACCATTTCTTTTGCTGTCAGTCTTTGACTGTATACTTGAAGAAATTGACCCTCAGAAACTTGATTTGTTTCAGACGCTCCAGTTTTGAAACATGGAGCATTTTGGATTATTTAAATATACTATTTGCTTCTTCAAGTTCTAGTTAATTCAGATTGCATCACAAAATTCTTTAGTATTTATTAACCTGTGTGTACATACTTCTTGTTACCCATGAATCTGAAAAAGCATGATCTTTTCTCCTTCAGAGAGTGCCATAACCAAATTTATTGCATAAGTAACTGCAGTACTGGCCATTGCTACATTAAACTGATGACTTGGGTGTCATGTACACCTCATTTTGTTTGCCATCTTGACACTGAGTCTCTTTCTGCTTGCAGGTGTTCATGTACAATGAGCAAGTCATTGAGGGTAGTATACGCCCGAGTTTAGTGGACATGTTTGTAGAAGTAGCCAAGAAAATTGATGACAAGGTAAGTCAAAGCATCCTTAATAGCGTTTAATTCAGGCAGTGTGGTTTGACACTGCCGTGGGCCATTTTCCAGTAAGGCTTCCATAGTAATGCTGTGGGGAGTTGAACCTAGACTTTGATTTGACAAACACAAACCCTTGCTAAAAGTATCAACATTGTTTTGTTAATATTCTCATGAGTTCATGATGAATGTCTGTAGGTGCTCAAACAGCATCATCACCAGAAAATACACCCTACACTTTGCTGCGTTCAGTTTTACAAGCCTATATTTTTAGCTGAATGAACCAAGCCCTTGTAGCCCTGTAATAGGATGGTAGAAGGGTAGTCGTAGTGCTATGAAGACTTTGAAAACAGCTCTGCCTCATACTGGTGTAGAGTTACTACTGCTGTCATACATAGTAGAACTAGATGTGTTATGGAAATGTCCATGGCCCTGTGCCTCAATGTGATCATAGCGCCACGACTGTCATGAGTCTGTGTTGTGGTGTGGGTGTTACGCTTTATGGATCAGGATCCTGTTGATGTTTGTTGTAGAGTGTGTGTGACCTGTGGGACATGGTGCAGTGTATGGTGGAGGTTCCTCTCACCCTCCCAGTAGGGACCAGTCCGGCGGCCATGAGGCAGGACAAGCGTATGCAGATGGCCTTTATTAACAAGGCACGGCAGTACCTGGAACAGACGTAAGTGTCTTGCATGGGGCAATACTGGGTTAAGGGGTTATGGAAATAAATGGATTATGTGGTCGGGTTCAGTGACCTGGTTTATAAAGTGCAAGTGCACTGAGACTGGAATGATCCTGTCAGTTGAGTGTTTGGCTGAGTTTTGAAAGTTTTTTCTGTATCTAGAATGGTTCTTTATGTGACACAATTGTTGTGAAGAAAGTATGTGCATTATTCCCCATCAGTTATAATTGGCAGCCATATTTCCCGTGGAATACATGCAAGACCAATGTTTCATATTTGTTATCATTTTTTTCAAACCTTTTGAAACCCTCACTGTTTCAGGTATGTGAAGTACATCAATACAATGATCTATGTGAACCTGCAACAAGCTCAGCTGGGAGGAGTCCCTGGCACACTCAACCTGGTGAAAAGCTACCTGAAAGTCAGGCCCCCTGTCACAGTGCGGGGGTCAGAGGTGAGCACTTACATTTTCATGTGTTGAAAATAATACATTGGGGATGTAATACAATTACTGACCTTGACATTTTGTTTCATGAAGCACAACAATTAATGTAACATGGATGTTATTCCTTGATGTGTTACATGTATGATTTTATTGTTCTAGTTATGCTATCTTATAAACCAACCTTTATGAGGCACTGAGATTGTACGGTTTTGTGGCAATATAGTGTGTACCTAAATCTATGCATCTATTCAGTCTGCAATGCTCTGTACACAGGAGGGTTTGATGGATGGTCTGCCTGTATGGGCACTAATCTACTACTGTCTTCGCTGTGGAGATCTCAAGGCTGCTCAGCAAGTTGTGGAAAAAGCTGCGTAAGTCATACTGGTACTTAGCTAAGAATTCAGAATTCTTGCAAGTAGAAACAAGTTGTGACCGGCTCTGAAGTAACAAGCAGAGCAGGTCACACTTGGCACATTGTGACATAAATTTACATTAAAGTTCACAGACTCAGAGTCTGTAATAGTAGATGATGGCCGTTGAGTCCTAGACAATCACGTGATTTATATGGAAATCCTAATGGCTTGAATGCCAGCCTATAGTTTTGATGTATGGAAATGAGTCATCTCCCTTATTGGGTTGATGAAACACAGTTGCCACTCAGCATGTTTCAGTATTTGCCTTTTTAACCAATAAGAGTCAGTCTACCTGAGACATATTGTGAAGATACTATCTACTCATCATGTTCCTTTCTTAACACAGAGATTGTCTGTGCATGTGATCTACATTCGTACTTAGGAAGCTATCAAACTATAATTTGTAACATTATACAAAGAAAGTCAAAATTGAGGGCACCTCTTCAGTGGCACCAGTAAACGAAACCACCTGCATATAGTTAAAATGTAATCCTGTCAAATATTATACAAACTGACGATGACAAGTGTAGCAATACTACTAAACCTGGGGCCTCTCCGTTCATACTGTACAATGGTAACTTTAAGAGGGGGATTCAGTAGTTGATAATATTGAGACCACTAGAAAATATGTATATGTATGTGTAATAACTTTGAATGTGTTGTTATATTTGGATGTGTTGCAGACATCAGCTTGATGACTTCCCAGGATTCTTCAGGGAATATGTCAACAGTTCCGACCACAGGTGGGTTCTTTTTCTCTGTTATCGAGTGTCTACATATAAAAGGTTGATTGCATATCCATTTTGCTATCAAAGATCTGCTGGGTTAGTGGTGATGTTATATGCCTATTCACGATGGTCCTTGCAAACATCAGTTTATTAGATACTATTCAAATGAGATTGGTCAATATATTTTGTTGTTGGATATTATTTTTTTGTACAATAATTAGTTTGGCACGTTCCCATCCTTTCAGTGTTGAAGCTTAGCTCTCTTGCTTGTACCTGTTTCTTTTTAGTATTTGATGGGTAATTTCAAATGTCAGGACAAAAATGGAGGTTATCTGCTCTTACTTTCACAGACTCAGTCCTGGCAGTGACACGAAAATCAAGTTGCAGTATCGACGTATTGTAAAGAACAGCACAGATTCATACAAAAGGTGAGAACATGCCAGCAGGTGGGTGCTGGGTGGACAGTGTCCATGTCAAGTTTGTGCTGTCTATGTTGGCAAGGATGGTTGTATTATCTTTAGGCAGTTGAGTTGAGCATTTTAGTTCTGTCATGCTTGCTATTTGAGGTAAGCCTGAAGTGGTGCAAGTGTTAAATGTTTCCCTCTTTGTCAAAACCCATGGTGTTTGTGCTTGTCATAGGTTGCTCTCTGGCAATGTCAAAGAATGAAATAGAAATATAAAATTATGTGATGAAAAGTAAGCATGTACCAATATTGAAATATAATCCCATAGTATTGTTTATCCACGCCTATTGTCTTTGACAAGGCTGGAAAAAATAACCACAAGGACCTTGCCGACTGTCATCTTACCAGCCACATGGCTGGAAGCAGCAGACACCTCACAAAGTTACAACATTTTATGAATGAAAAGGAGTGACTTATAAATTCCTGATAGGGCCCGTGTGTTAAAAAGGAACCATACATACAGATTTGGATGCTTTCTCACTCATTCTCTAACTTCAAATCGTAAGCTTCGTGAAGAGAGCTGTGAATGGACTGCTGTACTCGACGACAGTATGAAAAGTGAGGTATGAGGTAGATGGCGAGAGTTACCTGCTCTTGGCTGTTGGGGGCCCAGGAAGGGGCCCTGTAGGGGTGGTCTCACAAGACAAAAACAAGTTTTTTATTTTGTAAAATATTTATTCAAATATTGTTACAACTGTCATAGGCATTTTAAAATGGACATTTTAATTAGGAGATAAACGTACTGTGTTGGGAAATTAGATGAATGTTATGCAGAATTGATGGTCTCTAAATTTCATTTGGAACTGAACGTGTAATAAGGTTTCGGGGGTCAATTCACCTGAAATGGTTAGGTTTGCCAGGATTGAGTCAAACTCATCATCATCATCGAATTCGTCAAGGTCTGGGCCATATAAGTCTGCACAACTGCCAACTGAAAATATACCGACATCAAGCGCGTCTGTGATGTTTACATCCGCCATGTTGGTGGTCAAGCGGAAGTAGTCCAGCAGTGTTGATCAGTGGATTGTATGGTCCCGACTTGATTATTTACAGAGATATGGCTGGACTATTGCTGAGTGTGGGGTAAAACTAAGTTCATTGACCTCATTTTCAGGAGAACAAAATCCTCAACTACATGAATGTACTTTATGTCATCTGGTTGGTTTTCAGGGCAGTGTACTGTGTGGTAGGACAGTGTGACTTCAGTGAAGACCATGCAGAGATCTCAGACAAGATAGATGACTACCTGTGGCTCAAGTTGTGTCAGATCCAGTTTGAACCAGATGAGACTGGGCAGGAGCAGTTTACTTTGCAGAAGTTGCAGACACTATTGTATAAAGATTATGGTAAACATGCCTCTATTGATGATTATTTCCTTTGAGTGATATTATGAACTGAATCTGACATTATATACAAGTCACATGTTATTCAAGTGACCAGCCAATGATTTTGATGTTGAAATGTTTGGATCGATATTACTGGGATGTTTAGGAATGACACACTTTGAGAACAAACTCCTTTGAACATGTACATAACAATAAATACACACACATGCATATGTAGGGCTACATCACAATCAAAGTTCGTATTTATATTCACATATATGCGCACATTTATTCTAATGGATGAAGTGGTATATAGTAATTAACTGGTACATTTGTCTTATACGATCAAGCATTGTTGGTATAATCTACTTTGACTATGTATAGTTACCACTTCTCATGTATTCCCGTATGTTTGAATGATGGGGAAAAATTCCTTTGACATTCTCAGGAGTTTCATACATCTTTCAGTATGTTCAGATACAATTAAGAAACATGTTAATACTCACTCATATCAGATGAGGAATATAGATATATATATATATATTCAGGTGATATGATTTGACTAGAATGAAATTTAAGGGGCATACGGGCAGAAGTCTTTCCTTATACATGTGCGTTGAATGACTGCACCAGTGATTGTATCAAATCTGTCTTTAAGATCATCAGGTATGTCTTTGTCTACAGTGGGTTGTGTGCTGCGCTGGTGAAGTGCTCCAATTAGTATTTTGCACAAGACCAATCAGTCGTAAGCTGTTTTTAACAGAGGAGTGATTGCTATGCAATCTTAACCCTCTTGTTCCCTCTGTTTGTCAGGTGAGAGTCACTTTAATGGCTACAGTCAACCATTTCTGTACTTCCAAGTGCTGTGTTTGACAGCACAGTTTGAAGCTGCTATTGAGTTCCTGTCCCGGATTGAGAGGCTGCGATGTCATGCGGTGCATGTGGCGCTTGTCCTATATGAGCTGAAGCTCCTTGCTCTGCCAGTCAACTGTCAGGCACAGCTGTGTGAGTAGGGATTTTCAGTTCTAAGTGTTCAAGCTTAACTTGTGTGTAGGTGAAGATCCTTGCACTGCTGGTGAACTGGAGATATAAGATGCTTACAGGTCAGGGTGTATTGCTGATGTTGCTTTTGCAGACTTTTGCAAAACCTTTTTAATGTGATGTTAAAATTTTATTTTAATGCTTTTCAAATGATGTTTTTGAACTACAAGAATGAGGATTTTGTCTACTTGTTTGGTGGAAGTAAATATCCTGAACAGTAAAAGAAATGCAAGTTTCGAAAAAAAGAAATCTCATGAAAGTGAGCATTCATGTTCATATTCTCTGTTTAAAAACGTTAGAAAAAAACCTAAAAAACAGCTGCATTACTTTTATTGTTCAGTATGTATTTATTCACCTCTGCATGAGGATGAGACTGCGTGAAAAGTTGGATTTTGATGAGGTGGTAATTCAACAATGGCAAAATTTGTACTAGTATCATATGAAACTGAGGAAGTGAGAAGTGAGGAAGTGGGTGAGATTCAGTTTTGTGGCCTGTGTTTCCAGTATCCAGTCACTCCAGTGACACGTCCCCGATGATGAGGCTGAATCTGGCTCGACTCATCATGATGTACACACGCAAGTTCGAAGCTACCGATGCACGGGAAGCCTTGCAGTACTTCTACTTCCTTAGGTAAAATTTTCCATATCAGTTATTTAAAAGGGGTGGTCGGGTAGTGGTTAAAGCATTTGCTCGTCACACCACACACTCAGGTTTGATTTCCTACATGGTTAGTGTGTGCAGCCCATTTCTGGTGTTCCCTGCTGTGATATTGCTGGAATATTGCTAAAAGTGGCATAACCAAACTCAGTGTTATTTAACAAGTTAGTATCCCTGTGTTACTCCACTGTGTAATTTATATAACATGTTTCCATGGTAATATCATCAGTTACAGTATTATATCTTATGAAAATATATTTTTGCATGATGAGACCTACTTTAAGTAACACTGTTTTATGTTGCAGGGATTTACGTACCAGCAGTGATGACAACTTGTTCATGTCTTGTGTCAGTGAGCTGGTTCTCGAAACAAGAGAGGTAATGTGGTACCTGAGAGCAGTGGTTTCTCAGGCGCTGTCTTATGAACAATCTGTGCAGTAGGAAAAGTTTCAGGACTGTGCCTTCAATTTTCTCATTTTTGTCACATTGGTGTTTGTGGTAGCTTTTGTCTTGACACTATCATCACAATTCCAAAGTAAATCTTGAAATTTTACCGTAATTTTAATCATTCATACCAGAGAAAGATG
Source organism: Haliotis asinina (assembly GCF_037392515.1). NCBI lineage: Eukaryota > Metazoa > Mollusca > Gastropoda > Lepetellida > Haliotidae > Haliotis > Haliotis asinina. The sequence continues at coordinate 17,357,445 of NC_090291.1, forward strand.
TAATGTTCTGAATACAGACAGCTTACACACCAAGTTTTATTGAATTCAAATTGTAGTTACTGCATTGTTATGCAAAGTGTCAAAGTTCATATAACAAACCAATAAATTTTCTGTTTCCAGTTTGAAATGCTCCTGGGCAAACTAGAAAGAGATGGCACTAGGAAAGTAAGTGTTGATTTCATCAGTTGAAAATAGTTCAACTATATTCAGTGCCGATGACTCGATTCTCTCACTCACCTTGATTTCAATGCAAGAAACTTCCATGACAGGTGCTTTGCTATATCTTTTAATGCAAATAACATCTGCTGACAAGTCTGTGAGAGTTGTCTCCCTTAATCTTTAAAGCAATTATATACGGGATGGTTAATGTTTTGTCTCTCATAAGGCAGATTATATGTCATTGAGGCCATGATGTATGATTTTCTAAACACTATGCTAACATGAACCTGTCAATTACTGAATTTCAGCCTGGTGCTATTGACAAGTTCAACAGAGACACACAGAAGATAATAGAACTGGTTGCCAAGGATACAGAATCTAAAGGACTCTTTGAAGATGCTGTGATGTTGTTTGATTTAGCAAAGGTATGTTTCCTTCAGCATGTTTTGTTTCACAGTTCATTGCAGATATGGCGGTTAATGTTGAGGATTTACTATCTAAACCGAAACAGCCTTGTTGGATTGTTGAGTAAGTCCCAGGTATAGTTTCTTCTCATGAAGCATATGATTATCCGTGAAAGGTTTTCTGTGCAGTGTAAAGTGGCCTTCACACAGGAAACTAAAGTTACACATCACATGTTGTCAAACTCAAGTTTGACAATGTGAACAGTCCAACAACCTAAAACCAACACTATTTTCAGAGTCGTCAAACTAATGTCAAGAAAGAGGATCGGTCTCAGTTCTCACCAGCTTTTCCATTAAACTTTTGGTGTCATCAAACTTGAGTTTGATGCCGATTATCTCAGTCAGTGAAATTGCCATGTGAACGCATTTATAGAGACATGACGTTGAAATGACTTGAAAGTTGGTCGTGTTTGATGGGTGAAAGTGCATGTTTGACAACTTTTAACATTTCAGCAACATGTGTTGTCAAACTTTAGTTTGCTGTGTGAAGGCTGCTTAAGGACCAGTTATGATGTAAATGAGGATTCTGTATTGAAAAAGGTTGTTTGTTTGTGTTGAATATGTGAGTGAGTGTTTACAATTAAGTGAATGAGTGTGATTTCGTGCCATTTTTAGCAATATTTGCGACAGTGTTTTGTGTTTGTGTGGGTGCTTGTGTATGTGAATGCACCATAAATGGGATTCACACATGAATCCTATGTGATGAGTCAATCCTGGGTATGAGTGAACGCCTTAACCACAAGACTACTCCACAGTCAGAGGTCCCTAGTGGCCTATCCTTGTGTTGCTAGGTGAATTGAAGGTAATAGTAACAATGTTCAGTGTATGCGCTTAGAGCATGTCCCTTAGTGATGTGGATTAAGCGCCATATAAGTACTCTTATTATTATTATTATTATGACATCTTTCGTTTCAGTGACTTGGCTGAGGGCATGTTATTGTACATTGACAGTGTGGATTGTTCTTGTTATATCTTGTTCTTGTTATGATTTTGCTTGCTCAGTCTTAATGATTTATAAGCAAAAGCTAAAACACTGGAATAGTTCTGTATTCTGTAAATACCGAACAAATTCCCATCTCTCTTCCAGAACCATGAAAAAACGCTGACCTTACTAAACAAACTGCTGAGTCAGGTGATCTCCCAGCCAGGGGCACCCCAGTCCAATAGAGACAGGCTGAAGAACATGGCCCTTGGGATTGCTCAGAGGTTAGTTTGTGCTGTAGTCATCAACGACCAAGAGGTCATTCTTTTTGCCGCTGTAAAGCTGCATAATTCTTTTTAGTATTTTCTCTGGCACTTTATAATGAGTAGAAAGGTACTTGGTAAGACTATTTTCTTCAGTTTTTTACATGCAAGAAAATCAGTTAGTCAGACTCACTGACATTAGTGACACTTGTCACCAACTTTCATAGTTCAGTCATCATGATATTGATCTCTGGACTGTCTTTTCCAGATTCGATTATTTATAGAATACCTATATATATAGCTGGAATATTGAGGTGTTAAACAACGCAAAGTAAACTCAGCAGAAATGAAAACTTGACACTCATTATTTTTCAAATAGTGTTTTGAAACTTTTCTTGAAAGAGTTCTTGTGATTATAGTTAAATGCATTGTCAAGGGCATTACGTCACACATTCATTCTACTGGTCGGGCCTACGTAGCAAGGGGGAGAGCACTCCACGTTAAAATCACGTTTCCACAAGTCACGTGACCTATTGATACACTTGCAGTTGATCTCATGGTAGCAGAGTAGAGTGTGATCTCAGAAAAACACGGTTCCATGGTTAATTATTCGTGAATTTGCAATGCCATGACTGTCAAACATTCAGCGTGAACGTGTCATTGGCATGCTGAATATGGGAACGTCCGTCACTGTTGTTGCGAGGTTATAGGGTGCAGTCAACAGACCATCCATAATTTCCAGACATGTGTCCATCAAACTGGCACCACAGCTGACCGCCCCCGTCCTGGTCGACCATGTGTGACGTCACACGCAGAAGACCAACAGACTGTCTTACATCATTTGCGTATTTGGTTTGTCACTGCCACATCCACTGGGAATGTATTGTTTGGAGGTAGAGTGACTGCCCAAACCTTCTGAAATCGCTTGCGCTCTGTTCATCTTCATGCACGGTGGCCATATTGTGGAGCCATTCTAACCCGTTTCCATTGACGCCAACGTCTTCAATCGTTAATTCAGTCTAAGTAAACTTTGTCTCAGTGTATTTCGTTACACTCCACCACTGAGTCTAACAAAACCTAGTAGAAGGTCACGTCAGGTAACCTTTGAGCTACCAATGGTGGTCCAATCAAATGCGAGACGGTTAAATAGATTTAACCAATCAGACAATGGCTACTATTTAGGGATCGGAGGGACTTTTAAAATATTCAGGTCACTGACACAGATCTCTCCACAAACAAAAATCGGCATATAACACAGTTATTTGACCTGCAGTATATATGGGGTTTCTGTTGACATGGTTACCATTTGCTAATATTTCCGCAAGATAACAGCCTTGAATATTGTCAAAACACTATTTTCAATGACTGTTTACTCACCGTTGTCATGGCAGTACATACGCCGTGTGATTCACCCGGAGGCGATCATACGCTAAAGAGCATTCGGAATTGTTCGGGTACGAACCTTTTTGAGATAAAAAGTTCATAAGGGATGTGCGAATGTGCACTTTCGCGATTTGGTAAGCTGTATTCTGATTGGTCAATATCAAAGGTTATCTGACGCGACCTCCCATAAGGTTTTGTTAGACTCAGTGGTGGAGTGTAACGAAAAGTACTGAGGATAAGTTTACTTATTTGAAACCCATTTTCCAAAATGTTCAAATTATTGACTTTGAAACGAGTGTAAAGTTTTTATTTTTGTTGAGTTTAATTCACATGATAGACATGATCTTTTTTAGATTTGCTCTGATTATGTTTCTACATTTGTCACTTCTATTCCAGAATGTTTATGTTTATTTTATGAAGTTAGTTATAAATATTGTCATGACCCCATTATTGCAGGTATCGCACACTTGGTTATGAGGGCACACAGGCCACATCCAACACCTTCTACCTTCTGCTTGACTTGATCACCTTCTTTGACCTGTACCATGTCGGTAGTATGGACCAAGGTTTGGAGGTGAGAATCACTGTGAAGGACCTTGGTGAAATTGATTGACTTGTATTCAGAGTCGGTAGTGTAGACCATGGTTTGTAGGTGGGAATCTCTGTGAAGGACCAAATAAAATTGACTGACTTACGTCCAATGTTGCCAGTTTTGACTAAGGTTTTAGGGGTGATAAACAAAGTGCAAGTCCATGGTTAAAGTCATTGCCTTGCATTCAGTGTTGGTAGTATGGAGAGGTGAGAATGATTGCAGTTGCCCTAGACAAAAGAGAATGGTCAGTTTTATCCCTTTCCTGCACTTGCGCATGCCTTTGTTCATTTATGCAGGAAAATAGAAAAATGGGTTCGTGTGTCATCATCAGAGTAAAATGTTGTCATCCAAATTACCTACTGATGAAGCTGTTGTCAATATTTGCTGGGGATTTTGAGAGATTATAATAAATAGTAATGACTATTTGCTAAACGCCTGTATCCATGCTCTTGTGCGTGCTCAAAACTCTGAAAAAAGCACAGTCTTATTATAATTACCCATATAACCCAAGCTGCCAAGAAGGTTAGCAATCACTTGATTTTTCCCACTGGGTACCCATTCACTGCTGGGTGACCAGAGGTGATTTATGAACAAACTCATTTACCTAAGGTGAGACGACATGTGTGAGGTGTGCTTCATTGTGGGCCAGAACTGAAGTCCCAGAAACTCTCAGGAGTCAATTAAGCTGCCAAGATTACCAAAGAATTTGTATGTTGTTACAGGTTGTAAAACAGCTCAAGTTGCTTCCACTGACTGCGGAGGAAGTAGAACACAGAGTCAACTCTTTCCGACACTTCACAGATGAAGTAAGGATGTTTCTGGATGCTTCAAATCATAGCAATATTTGTTGTCTAATTTCATTGGTGGGCATGATGGTTTATATGCAAACAGGGTAGATCAACTGGCGTACATCAGTTCACACTTGTCCCTTGCTAAAGGTACGTCATTTTACACTCGGCACTCACCAAGGGATTATTGGCTTACACACATGATACCAAAGCTCATAGCAGTGCCAGGACATACCATTGACATACCACCCTGTTACCCATTTTTTAGAAAGCATATTTGCCCTGGTGCCTTGCTAGATTTTCCAGCACAATAATCAGCAAAGCCAAACATCTAAGGCCTGCATGTTGCTTTAGACCCAGGTTTGATTTCCCACATTGGAACAATGTGCGAGGCCCATTTCTGGCGTACCCCACTGTGGCGTACCCCACTATTTGTTGGAATATTGCTAAAAGCGTAAAGCCATATTGACTTGCTCACTCTCTCACTCATGCTGTAGGTGCGACGGTGCCTGCCTGACATCCTCCTGGCTGTGATGAACATCCTTCACAACAAGTACAAGAACCTCAGGTAAGCTGAACTACCACCAAAATGTCCTCAACCTGCTGGGGATGGGGTGGAGTAGCCTTGTGGGAAAACGTTTGCCTGTCACACCATAGCCCAGGGTTTGATTTCCTGCATGGGTGAAGTTAAGTGTGTGAAGCCCATTTCTGATGTGTTATTGTTGGAATAACACTGGAAGTGACACACTGAATCACTGCTTAAACAGTTTATCTCAGGATATGGTTTGCAGCCATATTGTGATATATAGGGTAGCATCACACTTGGGGTCCTCAGTTTGCTCATCAACTAAGTAGCATTGGAGCAGTGTAATCATTAGCTTGTCAAGCTGAATACACAGGTTGTCCCCCACTGTGATATCAATGGAATATTGCTAAAGCTATACTCCCTCCCTCCTAAGCCTGCTTATCTCAAGAGCATTTCAACCATATTACAACATGTAGAGTAGTACCAGTCCTCAAGTCGCGTGTCATCTTAGAGGGGGTAGGGTAGTGTAGTGGCTACAGCATCTCCTCATCATGGTGAAGCCCTGGATTCAATTGCCCGCATGTGTACAGTGTATGAAGCCCATTTGTGGTGTACCTCGCCATGATATTGCTGGAACATACAAGCAGTTTAAAGCTAAACTCAGTAAATGATAGAAATATAAATGTTAGAAGCATATATCTACAACTGTCTTATCCAGAATTTTGTGGCTCCAGCACTAAGAACTGTTACATGTTTGTTTGTCTTTGGTAACTCCATCTGTTGATCAGTATCAGATTCCAACTTGCATCACTTGCTTCAAACAAGGCGCACAGTTGGATCAATAGTCAGCTCATTAGAAGAAGTCTAAGCCTGAAATGTGCAGCAAATTACATGAGCAGTTTGTCAAAAAGCAAGAACAGATTTGACAAAAGATGGTACTTTCTTACTCTGCTGGAATGTGATTAGTTATTCTTTATGGGCGGGTGCATGATTGATTGACTGATCGTATTCATTATCATCAAACGACCTGTGAAGGTCCCGGGGTAGAACAGCCGTTCAGCAACCCATGTTTGCCTTAAAAGGCAACTATGCTTGTCGTAAGAGGCGACTAACGGGATTGGGTGGTCAGGCTCGCTGACTTGGTTGACACAGGTCATCGGTTCCCAATTGCGCAGATCGATGCTCATGTTGTTGGTCACTGGATTGTCTGGTCCAGACTCGATTACTTTCAGACTGCTGCCAAATAGCTGGAATATTCTGAGTATAACGTAAAACTACACTCACACTCACTCGCTCATTAACGACAAACCAGGATTATTGCTGTGTCAAATCATGAAGGTAATTTTTCATCTATTTCAGGAATGCTGGCATCCAAAGTCCAACACCAGGACAGAAAGGACGAGTGGATGATGGAGGAAAAGATACGGTCAGTAAAATATTCGGGTTAGAATTAGTTCAGTTACCATGCTTGTAAGAGGCGGCTAGTCATATCAGGTGGTCAGGATCATTGACTTTGTTGACACGTCATTGTAGCCCAGTTGTATAGGTCAGTGCTCATGCCATTGATCACTGGATTGTCTGGTCCAGTCACTATATTGCTGGAATATTTCTGAGAGCGATATTAAAGTAAACCCACTCACTCACCAGCTTTTATGGTTGATAGTTTCATTTTCAAAATAAATTTCACAGAACAAACCCAATTTCAGTAGTTAAGCTTTAGTACAAGAGATTATCTTGAATGCATATTTTGATGATATAAAGTTTGAGGTATGTGAAAGACAAAATAAGTTGTATTAAAAATTTGTTTACTTTCTGAGAAATTGTATATCTTCATTCTTGTATGTCATACTAAGAATGTACTAGAAAGAAACCTTTGGGGTGGAATGGGGATTCTAGATTATGTGTGTTGCTTTCAGCAATGTAAAGTATATGTGAAGTTATCTGTAGAACAAAAGTGGATGAGTTTAGTTTGACTGATTTAGTTTGATGCCACACCCAGCCACATTTTAGCCTTGTAGCAATCTGTAAATAATTAAATCTGGACCAGACAATCCTGTGATAAAAGAGATAAAATTAGCTTTAGGACTGAGACAGTCTGTATTGCTTCTGTATTGACAAAGGCACCCTTATCATAAGTGTATGTGAATGCGGGATATCATATTGTAGGGTAAGATTTTCATCCCTTAATTGTTCAACTGTACATATGAGACTGATGCTTTCAGAGGTGAGGCAAGGTGAGGTGAAATTGGGTTTAATGTTGTACCTAAGAAAATTTCGCTCATATGACTATGTGTATATGTGTGTATGTATGGCTGCTTGTACTATATCAGACTTAAACTGGTTTTATAGTACTAGCTCACTGAGACACCATGTCACAGTTAAGCATGAATACCCCATTCAGACTCCAAGCTGACTAGTCCATGTTGTACTCATTAATGCTGAGAGACAGGCAGGACCAACAGTACCACATTTTAAAGTCTGTTAGTATGACATAACCAGAAAATGTGCTTTCAGAAGAAATGAGGTGTTTCCAAACCTTGACTGTTACTTTTACTGTACATCAGTGAGGCATAAATGAGAATCTGTTCTCTCTGTTTTCAGTATTTGAACTATTTGAGGAGTCAAGCAAGAGCGCTGATCATGTTTGCTGGGATGCTGCCATACCGGTTGCCGGGTGATACCAACTCAAGACTTGTACAGATCGAAGTGCTCATGAACTGATGCTGTTCAGTTGATCCTCATTAATCAACAGAGAAGTCAACTATGAGTCACTACAGAACCATGGGAAGAGTGTCACGAACTCACTGTCCGGGATACATTTCATCTTCTTCATATGACTGTTTGACTGGACAAGAAGAATACATGGAAATTACGTTTGAATGTGTACAGTGCATGTATATTCATGGAAACAGATAAGGGAACACATGAAAGTACAAGTTTTCCTTCATTTTTTCAGGTTTCTTCACAAGTTTTGTATTGCACTATGGTGAAATTCTGTAAATAAATAGGGGAACACTTGTACTTTAATGTGTTCCCCTATTCGTTTCCATGGGTATATTTTCATATGCTTTGTTTCATGGTTTTAGGTTCTCGATATGTACGCTATTTTTTATTGTAATGTAAAAGACTTTAACTGATCTTAGTTGACTTCTCTGTATTGTACATACTAAGGTGTCATCCCACATCACTTCATTGTACATACCTTGTCATCTTCAAGATCAAATGTGGCTAATTGAACGAGAATAAATAGAAATGTAACTCAAGGAAGTGTTTCTTTGGTGTGTTTCCAGACCTGAACACACAGATACTCAGGCAGTGATGAGTGCATCCTACATATCTGTAGGTTATATATATCGATGAATCTCCACTATACCCTGGATGCATCTACGACTCCGCCCCATAAATGTGTTAGATCACTTGGCTGGCTCTTTATCCAATCAGGTGTCTACACTGGGAAGTTGAGCAAACTAATCACTCACTTTTGCATTTTAGTTTATCTAATTGATTAAACTTGACAACACAAGCCATTCAGAGGTTCTCTGAAAGAGGTAGAAGGAGTTCTTGCATGTATATTTGTCCTCCGCTGCAATGCGTTCAGGGGTGTGAACGCCCATCTGTACGTCTGGATTCTCATGAACTATTGTACCCAATATCTTCAAATCTGGTGACAGCCTACATGGGGGGATTATGCAGACACCAGTCAGTTTGGGTGACCTTGACCTTATTTTTAAGGTCAACATGACACTTTGGCCACTTTTCAGATTTTTGTTAATGCAGTATCATTTTTGTGTGGCTATTTTGACTTGGGTGTGGTCATTTTTTTCGCATGGCCATTTTGATTATCAACCCATCATGTTTATTAAGTCATACTGATAAATATATAGAAGTACCCAAAACGTAATAAAATACCCACAGATACGAATGGAAGTCACACAAATATTGGTTAATTCGGTAACAGCAATCTTCATACACTGTCTTATCGGCCCTGCAACTCATCCCACCAACATTAAATTGTAAACTGTGAAGTAAAACAGTTCGAATGTATCAACGCCATCCCATATGATTATCACGAAAATGAAGATGCTCCATGTCAGTGTGTCGAAATAATTTAGGTTCATTGGAACCCAATGCTGAAGTCAGTGATTAGCCTCTGAGTATATGATTTTGATAGTAACAAGTCATCCCATTTCAACTGGGAAATTCAGAACCTGTTGACTATCTTCATTTAGTGCTTCAGCAATGCAGGGAAGGCTATGCAGAGGAAGGTAATGTGGCTCAGGTGTTGTAAATCCAGTTACGAATACTCTTTATCCTTGTCGCTTCTCAAGCAACCTTTCTGCTCACATAAATTTGCTACAAATCTAGCATATAAGAAACTCCAACAGTTGGTAATGGAACACGTCATGAAAAAAGGGAGTTTAGTTTTACGCCGCACTCAGCAATATTCCAGCTACATGGCGGCGGTCTGTAAATAATCGAGTCTGGACCGGACAATCCAGTGATCAGCAATATGAGGATCGATCTGCGCAAATGGGAATCAATGACATGTCAACCATGTCAGCGAGCCTGACCACCCGATCCCGTCAGTCGAATCTTACGACAAGCTAAGCCGCCTTTTATGGCAAGCATGTGTTGCTGAAGGCCTATTAGAATATGAGTAGACTAGTTCATTAATGGCTTGGAACGACATAATCAATCACCAGACAATCCAGTGATCAACAGCATGAGCATCGATCTACGCAATAGGTATACAATGACATTTGGCAACCGCAAGTGTGCGATCCCGTTACCCTCCACTTATGACATGCAAGGGTTGCTTAATACCAATTCTAAATCCGGATCTTCATGGATCGAGAGAAAGAAATGAAGCATTACCCTCTACCCTGGGGCAATAAAACACATGACGGATGTGAAGAAAAAACCCATTGGGATTGGTTGAAATTATCCAATGAAAAACTGATCGAATGGCGGTCATGGGTCACTCGCAGCATCTTATTCTGAACTTCTGACTGTGGCAGTTCAAACCGAGATTCCGATTTGTGTACTTTACACACTGATCAGTAAGAAGATAATGACCATGTCTTGTTCAAATGTCCTATCCTTAACTTTCACACACAAGTTTTTTTTCTGAAAGTCCATCACTTTTTATATTTTGTTCTCAGTTAACGTCAGATGAGCGTTTGCTCACCTTTCAATTCTTGACCACATGTAACCACATGTTTAGTGTATGTATGTGTGCATGGGTGCTTGTGTGTGTGCGTGCGTGCGTGCGTGCGTGCGTGCGAATGTGTTGTAACGCCGCACTCAGCAAGCCTGACGACCAGATGACTCGTCACTCTCCTCTCACGACAAACACATGGTTTCCCGAGGCCAATTCCTGGATCAGGTAGTGTTTCAGGGTAACTGAATAAGATCATTCTATGATGCATTCCAATGTCTCTAGTCTTGTTTGTTGTCTTTCTAGAATATATGCCGTAAAGGTAATCGATATCGGCCTGTCAAAGGAATAGCGTCAGAATTGCTGTCTCGATCATTATATACACGTCAGTCAAACCTGGCTGAAAAAACGACCATTCGATGGGTAATTAGACTTAGGCTTAGTCTTGGAAAACAAATAATTTTGATAGTAAGCCTATTTTACAGGTAATTGAAATGAAGTCCCAGAGAGACCAGAGATTCCTGAACCTGAGGAAATCTAGACTTACTGCATTCAAGGCTTTAGCACTGCAGAGAAGGCTTGGCAGTAGTCAAAATAATGTGGTTCAGGCAACATATGTCACATTTGGGATTTCACTTTCTTAGTAAAGTACAAATTCTAGTATTTTTTTTTCGGTTGAGTCCCATTCTGGATTCGAACCCGCACCCTCAGAGTTAGGCACCTACTGGTAAACACATATAAGATGATCCACGACCTGACAAATGACCCCAATTTGCATACTAAGGAACGTCCCACAGAACGATCCACTTGAAACAAGAGGGAGACAGGTTGTCTGATAAATATCGAGAAGTTCATTTTCCCTGTGCGTTTCACGCATGAATTGTTAAAGTACACTCGATTTGGGAACAGGTTTAAACCCAACGAATTGAATCGACACAATATACTGAGCAAATGTGTTTAGGATCCATTTCACGAAGCAAATGACATTTTCCTGGGTTTATTTTCACAAAATTGTTGAATACCTGAAATGCTTGTCAATGCCCCAAATGCTTGTCAACGCCTTTGTCTTCATCTTAACTAAAGGTTAGCATGGAATATCAGTATCTTATACCTGAAATTGCAGTCTTATCATTCGAAGAAATATGCGGTGTTGATTTCATGTCACGGTTTTGCACCTGTAGCAGCCAAGAGTACTCGCCCAATTCGTTGTACCGCCTCTCTTATCACAAATGCGTTTAGTGCGCAGGATCATCTAATATGCGTCGGCCGCCTAGCCCGCTCTGTCAAGTGAAATCCAAAATATGACATATGTTGCATTTGACCACTTTCTAAATGACATTGTGTAATCAGTGTGGTTCAGGAACTGTGAGGCAGACTAATAAGTAATGTGCGACATTGTTTATCAAAACAGAATGGCTTTTTCTTTACACACTGGATAAACGTGGATGACCAGCCCACAATTTAATTCTATAATCACCGCCCTGAATGTACTGCAATTTGCAGAATTTGTTTCTAAAGTGTAGCACATCGTCTGCGTGATCTGGCGTATACGGCATCTGCAGCGGAAGATCAATGATTTGATGCCCGCCCGCGACATCCCAAATGATGGTACCGTGCTCAGGGTGACTGTGTGGAACCTAGAGTTTCCCTTCCACTTGAAGTAGTCGCGCCACAATATGAATAAACCACTGTTCAAACCGACACTCTCTCGGACACACACTTGAGCTGGGAATAGAGAACAACGCTGTGTATGATTGTGTATAGGACACGGTGTGTTCGAACGACTCTTTAAAGATATACATAAATAACAGTTAACTGGGTCAGGCGGCACAGAGGGTGACTGTTATTCAAGAGGTGGGAATGTGGGAAGGGGCCCCCCTCTCCAAGAGAGAGAGAGAGAGAGAGAGAGAGAGAGAGAGAGAGAGAGAGAGAGAGAGAGAGAGAGAGAGAGACGCACGCACAACAGCACTCACACACTGCATTAAGGAAGATCATGAGATCATGAAAGAAACACATGCATTCGAATCACAAACCATCATATCTTAGGGCAATGATCACTTGCACATTCATGCACACCTACAACAATGGACACATACATAAAACATTTTATAAAACACATATAAAAGTCCAAATCATACAGGGTTTGAGTCTGACCACAAGATTCCGTTAGTCGCCTCCAACGACAAGCATAGTCGCCTGGGTTGCTGAAGGCCTATTCTACTCCGGGACCTTCACGGGTATACAATGAGTGCTTAATCAAAGTCATTCAAACGTATATAGTCACGTTGGGGATACTGTGTTGGACAATCACAGGTATATAACACAATTGTAATAGCTCTAGGAACTAATATAGATTTTTATCAAACCTATCCGAATCGAAACCCCGCTAGAGTCTGAAAGTGAAAACAGACATTCAAGACGACAAAGGTTGCGAAACTCGCCCGTGTTGTTAAGGCTAAGAACTGTTTACTGTTTTTTCCTATTAGCCTTTTACGTCGCACTAAAACGAGATGCTGCACACGACCGCTGACCTCCATTTGGTCAGCTTACCATTGGACAATTTTATCCAATCCCATCGACCATGGTTCATTGTTTATATCATATCCTGACATTTAAGTAGTCGGCCTTGAGGATCCCCGACAATAAATGTTGACGTAGTAAGAGCTGGGGAACAGCGGGATACAGACCTGCCGCTGGAGTCTGTCTCAGTCCAAGATGCTGCCAAAGTTCGGTCACGTGACCCTTGTGCTGCTGGCCGTTGTGCTTTACATTGAACCAGTAGCCGCAAGACAGGTAATGATTTTCACACTCATTTGACATTTTCTAGCTACAACAACTTTACAGATATGGACCTGAGCCCCGCTCCGCAAAGCGTGGCAGCGCAGTCGTAAGTCTATGTTAAAGTATGGGAGTTGAGATCACCTTAGCGCTACGAGGAACGGGACCCAGTAGTTGCTGTCTGTCTGCGAGTGACATTCTTTAATATTTGATATTTGGGAAAGTGTCTCGGGCACATTTCATAAAGAGACCAGAGTTATTTCTTTAATTCCGCTTTATCGACCCTTGTGCGTACTATATATGTTGCTTGTGATCATGTTCCGTCGAGAAGACATAATCAAGGAGTAGCCCAGAAACGTCGTGTTGTAAGTAATATAGAAGTTGTATGATACAGGAAATGAGCTTCACACATTGCACCCATGTAGGCAAATGAACCCAGGCCTTCGGCGTTACGAGCCAGAGCTCTAACCATTGGGCTATCCCACCGCCCCTCCATGTGATTGAAATAGAGGCTTTAGTGTTTTAACACTGACTCAAGAATATACGTGTTTGCGCTGTCATGATAATTAGTATAAATACTAGTAAAAGCTAGTATAAGTATTACTTGAATAACACTGTGTTGTACAGACTTAAGTATTCACTCAGATCATATCTTCAACCAGTCCAATCCAGACAGCATGGTTATCAATGTCAGTGTGCCATGGCTCTCTTCCATTGTATTGCCCATACGACCTCGCGCCGTCTGTGCTCAGCAACACTTGACTTGCGTGCATTGAGGAAATACGCCCTTGAGAGACATGTGAAGTCATTGTTGTTATCGTATATGCATCCTGGCCTGGTGGAGTCACAACAGGCAATCATGCAACTAACTAGTATATTTGCATGCTATGCTAATGATATTCTGGAGGCTCGCTGACCCAACCGAAATATATATGTCTGTATAGGGTTACACCAACATCATAATACACAGACAGAATGTCCGTCAAATAGCATGCACCTAGTAAAGCCATATAACTAGGAGAATAACATACTGTACTGGAAAATCAGATGTACGTATGTATGTGTGTGTGTGTGTGTGTGTGTGTGTGTGTGTGTGTGTATGTATATGGAAATTATGTTAGAGTGGGATTAAAACAAAAAAAATTAAGGTATTATAATTTTTTACATAATTTACCAACACAGTGCGTCTATTTCCATTCCACCATAACCACTTTATTCAGATTTAAAACATAATACCGACTGTTTTGGAAAATCAGGGGTAAATAACGTGATGTACCTTCGAATGACTTTGATTAAGCAATAACTGTCCAGTGTTTACTGAAGTTATGGTAGAATCTCTCTCTCTCTGTGGATATTATTGGTACTTTGACCCTCAGCTTTTCGCCGGTTCTTCATTTTGTTTCATATGTCAGCAGATTTCTATTTTTCAAGTTTTGTTGTGACTGAACTTCGGCATCATACCGTAAAGATCTATGTATAGTTCAGTTCAATGTATTGATGATCACTGCTCATTGTTCACTTACATATGTTTCTTGATGTATTGATTGATTTGATTAATTATACTTAAAATGATTACAATTTATCAATGGTTCCTTGTGTAAAATACGGTTGTATATGTGTAAACATGCACACAGTGGGTGACTATCCTCTATTTTTTATTCGGAATCCACTTATTATCCTATTCGGATATTTTCCTGAATCTTCGGAAATCTTCTTCTGTACACCTATGTCTGTTGTATGTGTGGGGTTTAGCATAAATATTACAAAAAATAGAAATACGAATGCGTAATGTCTTTATACCGGAGTTAAATATCATGTGTCACTTTGTGCAGTTTATCGTTTGTACTCAACACATGTCTTTTCTTATTCCAAGTAAAGGTGTCATGTATGTCTTGTCAGATATAGGAAATGATTTCGACCCTGAAAGTGTTTTAGCATCTTTAAATTTGTCTCTTCAAGGAACCTCACAGGACCTTAGTTAAATAAACAGTCATGGATATAAATTACTTCAAATGTTTAAATGCTTGAACATGTTTATCTGTAATGGTCGAATACAATCGGATACTGTGGAGGGCAAGCTCACGTGTAAAGATAAAACTGTCATTAACTATCTGATTGCTTCTCCACCAGTACTAAGAATGATATCTAAGTTTAATATTGAAGAGTTTTTGCCGTTAAACTCGGATGTACACTGTCCTGTGACCTTTTCCATTCAAGCACTGAGTTGTCCAGTAGCCGAGCAGTCTCTTAGTAATAATAGTAGTACACACTCAGGCAAATCAACCTAATCGTTTTGATGATAAACTTGCCGCCCAGTTTCAGGACACCCTTGACCTGAAGAAACTTAGAACCACGATCAGTCGGCTCCTAAAAACGTCCA
This sequence comes from Haliotis asinina, assembly GCF_037392515.1. Taxonomy (NCBI): domain Eukaryota; kingdom Metazoa; phylum Mollusca; class Gastropoda; order Lepetellida; family Haliotidae; genus Haliotis; species Haliotis asinina. Next base: position 17,372,858 of record NC_090291.1, read on the forward strand.
GAGAAACCGTCGACAAACAGTTTGTGAGTAGCACATCTCTGATGTACTGCCCGGTTAACTTTCGGTGTCGCGAACGTAGCAATGCTCATGTCTCGAGTAAAGTTAACATAACCCCCACCCCTACCCCAACGTAAACCATGGTTTAACAGGGAATGTAAAATCATGTGAAATCGCGTCTATAAAACAAAACGCATTTAAAGAAAAATAGGTCCTTGTTAAATAAAACCAAATACAAACATGTATGCAAATCATACAAAAATACCTCGATAAACATACTAAACAATACAAATCTAAGACAAGGACTATATTATGTCACAATAAAATGTATGGATGATGGTGGGAATAGTAAAGAAGTAAACCAACCTCACCTGGACACTTTTTTTAATTTTTCAAAGAATTAAATGACCGGAATAACAAGTCTTTGTTAGCCCAAACCGTACTGAATCGGATATTCTTAATTCAGATATCACTAATGATGAAATCATCTCCTTAGTGGAAAATCTTAAATGAAATACAGCTCCAGGAATTGACTTTATAAAAAACGAGTTCTTTAAATATGCTCTCGAGGTGTTACTTCCCATACTAACTAAACTCTTGAACTTAATACTGTCATCTGGATTTATACCAGAGGATTGGCTAATAGGAATGATTAAGCCTTTGTACAAGAAAAAGGGTGATAACTTAGACCCTAACTCAAACCGGTCCATTACCATTCTTAGCTGCTTCTGAAAGCTGCTCACGAGTATTTTAAATGTTAGGCCAACAAAATTTGTGGAATCTGAAAATATCATAATACCCGCTCAAGCCGGTTTCCGGAAAGAATTTTCAATCATGGATAACATTTTCGTAATGTCATCATTACTCGGCCTTCTAAAAAATGCCAAACAAAAACTATATTGTGTGTTTATTGTCTTTTCTAAAGCATTTGCCTGTTTGGAGAGCTGGTTTATGGCATAAAATGCCGATTAACGGAGTCTCAGGGCAGGTTCCTTACACATGTACAAAGATATTAAATCAACCATACTTCTCAACAACAAGATCTCGTATTTTTTAACAAGTAACTCTAGTGTGAGACAAGGAGAGAATCACTACCCTTTGTTGTTCGCTTTTTTAATAAATGATCTTGAATCATATTTAGTAAATAGTAGGTGTCAGGGTGTAGAATTGCAGTACGTTTCAGATTTCTGGGTAACTCTTTGGCTTTAACTTGGTACTATTGTACGGTGATGATACCGTCCTGTTCAGCGATGATCCCTATGATGTACTCTAATGAATGTAAGCTATCTGTCAATTTATCCAAAACTAGAGTCGTTTTTTTGGTAGTGGTCCTGCAAAGCCATCTAATTTTAAACCTTTTGGTATTTTCCTTCATCGTAATAGAATATTTATTCACGCAATTAAGGCACTGAATGATTAAGCCTTTGTACAAGAAAAAGGGTGATAACTTAGACCCTAACTCAAACCGGTCCATTACCATTCTTAGCTGCTTCTGAAAGCTGCTCACGAGTATTTTAAATGTTAGGCCAACAAAATTTGTGGAATCTGAAAATATCATAATACCCGCTCAAGCCGGTTTCCGGAAAGAATTTTCAATCATGGATAACATTTTCGTAATGTCATCATTACTCGGCCTTCTAAAAAATGCCAAACAAAAACTATATTGTGTGTTTATTGTCTTTTCTAAAGCATTTGCCTGTTTGGAGAGCTGGTTTATGGCATAAAATGCCGATTAACGGAGTCTCAGGGCAGGTTCCTTACACATGTACAAAGATATTAAATCAACCATACTTCTCAACAACAAGATCTCGTATTTTTTAACAAGTAACTCTAGTGTGAGACAAGGAGAGAATCACTACCCTTTGTTGTTCGCTTTTTTAATAAATGATCTTGAATCATATTTAGTAAATAGTAGGTGTCAGGGTGTAGAATTGCAGTACGTTTCAGATTTCTGGGTAACTCTTTGGCTTTAACTTGGTACTATTGTACGGTGATGATACCGTCCTGTTCAGCGATGATCCCTATGATGTACTCTAATGAATGTAAGCTATCTGTCAATTTATCCAAAACTAGAGTCGTTTTTTTGGTAGTGGTCCTGCAAAGCCATCTAATTTTAAACCTTTTGGTATTTTCCTTCATCGTAATAGAATATTTATTCACGCAATTAAGGCACTTGTATCTGCGGGTACAAAGGCGTGTTTCTCTTTTGAAAAAGAACCCCACACAATATAAACATACCCCCTAACTGCACTCTTTCAGCTTTCGATGTAATGATTGAACCAATTTTGTTATATGGATGTGAAATTTGGGGGTTTGAAAACATTAACGTAACTGAAAGAATGCATATAAAATTTGTGAAGCTTGCTGCATGTCTTCGAAATTCAAATCCAGATTATATGATATACGCAGAAATTTGTTCGATGTCCGATGTATATTAAATGAAACAAAAGACTTGTAAGGTTTTGACACAAAATGGTTACAAACACCCGCCAGGCTAAACTACCATATAACATATATTCCACTATTTCTATTACAAGCTCGTTCTGAAATCAGTATATTTCCCTGGATTGAGTTTGTAAGAGAGACACTTAATGACTGTGGTCTATCTGAAAAATGTGATAATCCATTTCTCTGTACAGCTACGTTTCTCTCATTTAAAACTGAACAAATCCTGAAAAAGCAATTTTAACAGAAATGGCATTCCTGTATGATAAAGTGTTCAAAATCGTCTTTTTATCGTTTTCTAAAAAACAAAAAACAATACAGAATTTGAGAGAATTTCTGTCAAGACATGTGTATTTCCCGATTTTAAGATTCAGAACGAGTAATCATCACCTCCCTATAGAAGTTGGCCGTTGGAAAAATGTTCCTAGAGAATATCGTCTGTGCACTTTCTGTAATTCTCAGGCAAGTGCGATGCTTTATTATAGTATAGACAAAAATATTTACCTTCGTACTTGAATTCCGTATTCCTGTGGAAAGTCGCCAAACTGTTCTCCTCTAAAAACGCGTAATCCTCTAAAATCTTGCTCTGAATGTTTATGTAATATTTAAGTCTACAAAGATACCTTAACTTTTGACTCTTCTTCTCTCTTTATCTACCATCTTGTCATATATATTTATATTTATTTGTATTCTCATATACCTACGTTGGTGGTGTTGAGTAATAAATTGAACTGAATAGTTATTCAAGTTTACTTTACCGCTAGTCATTACTTCTCACCTTAGTTAACACACCCGTACACACATGCGTATGAAACAGATACATAACAAGTCATGTGTGTCACTTCACGGCTGTTCTCTCCGTGTGTCGCTAATGGCAGTGCCATCGTCATCCAAATAATGTCACAGATACATAACAATGCTTTACTATTGCCCACGTGTCTACTCTCACGGCTAACCTCTCAAAGTGCTTCAAATGGCAATGACATCAGACTTCAAATACTAGTAATGTTATACAGATGCATAACAATGCAATACTACTACACATGTGTGTAAGTTCACGGCCATTTTTTCTGTGCTTCAGCTGACCGTGAAATCTTTCCTGGTTCGCTCTCACATCCGTTACCGGTTTTCCACCACTGAAGTCGCAAGCACCGTCATCAACGACGATGCAACAGCGAGCCACGAGGCGGTGTTTGAAGTCTTACTACCGGAGGAAGCTTTCATCTCGAACTTCTCCATGTAAGTCCGCCAAATGACCAGATAAGTCACGTGACCTCTTTCTTTGGAAATATTTACACAAAAACTAAAATATCTCCAACTTTTGACAGTCTGATTTATTTTTTTCGTCCATGATACCCAAAACTGATCTGCATACTATTTCAGGTGTATATTTAAAGTATTTAATTTCTCATTAACCTTATCACAATTTGAGATGCACATGTTACCTAAAGTTCGATAACATTTAGACCTGAGTCCGTGTTAATGTAGTTCTGAAATCTGTCCCTGCATGACACCCCCATCCGATTCTCATAACATGTCAGGTGTAGATTTAAAGTGACATTTCTCATTACTTCTATAGCATGAATTCAATACTACTTCTATTTTAACACGTGTCCAGCAGTATGATATATCTATCAAAACACAATTCGCGCAAGGAAAGAGAACTTTTCAATATATAGACGACAACCTGTTTCCCTCCTGTTTCAAATGGAATGTTCTGGAGGGCGTTCCCATATATGCAAATTGGGGTCATTTGTCAGGTCGTGGCTCATCTAATCGTGTATATCTAGTAGTGTATATGGATAATGTGGTACGCAACGGTGATAACATTCAGTCCATTATCTATGTAAATGTAGTTCTCAAATTTAGACTTGGATGTACTGAAATAATTAAGTTTGTCCTGTTTGTTTAAGGGTCCGCATGTCAATGTGTAAAGCTCCATTTCGATGAAGGAGCATTGTGGTTTCAAAACTCAGTTAAGATTTAGAGTCACGTCGACAACATATCGTGACTTAACAAATTACGACTTAATAAATATGCGGACTTCACCTTTGAAATGTCTCGCTTGCATCTCAAGTTCGTCAGGCTCCCCATTGTTCTCGGTGCCCTTGGTTTAGTACCTCCTGAACTCTTGACGCAGATCAGGAGAGTGCCCAGGTTCTCCACCTTCTGACAATCTAGTTAATGCAGAAGGCTGCAGTGGTGAGGGGCCTTCATACTCTCTGGAAAGTTCTTGGTGGGTTCGACTAGGCAGCGTTTCCTGAGAAAAGTCCCATTCACTGTCTGAACTGCGTGTAGAGGGGGCGAGGGCCCTGAGCTGATGATGAGCTTTACCAGCCTGACTGTGCCAGGATCACCCGAACCCTCTCTGCTGCATTTCAATCTTAATCTGTAAAAATAATCATACTAATAAAAATATGTATGTGAAGGAGAATAAAATAACTAGATTGTCACAGATAGAGAATAAAATTAGCATGTAACTGTAAAATTATTATTTTTGAACAAAACAATATAAAAACAACAACTGAAGGTAGATCATGCCAGGGACCATGGGGACTTTCAGTACATTAGGTACCTGCATGGACTTACACCATCTCTTAAACCACTGATGATTGGAGACAGATACAGTCATGGATTAAAACACATATATTCTACGATAAAAAATGGATATGTTTACATTTCCTTTGAATGTATTGGGAGTGAGTGCCATTCACTTTCAGGAGGACAATAATGATACGATACTTTAAACCCCATCTATTTACAAAACAAATAAACAAAAAAATCACAAAACTCTGTTGTACTGACGACGGATTTCTTCATTCCGATACTATCTGACAGGTGTTTTTCTTCCAGGACAGTGGATGAAGAAGTGTATGTGGGCCGCGTGGAAGAGAAGCAAAAAGCCTTGACATCCTACCAGCAGGCCAAGAGCCGCGGGGAGAGTGCCGGCTACATCAAGACAACGTCAGTGTAACCAATAGTATTATAACCATTATTATTTTTATCATCCATTTGTATAGCATCGAGTTGCAGCAAGGCTGCTCACAGGCGCTTTGTTTTTCATTCATTAGTTTCTTGTTGGTCGTTTGACGCCATCTTGTGATCCCGTGGTGGTATGCTTTGTTTTAGGCTACCTGTGAAGATCCGGGTTAGGACTGGTCTCCATAGATTACCAGGATCTTATGCTTGTCGTAAGAGGCGACTAAATGGGTCGCTTGGTTGCTTGGAAGGCACATATGATCGTATCCCAATTGCGTAGGTCGATGCTCATGCTGTTGATCACTGGATCTTTTGATCCAGACTTATTATAATATACCAGGAAAATTTCCGACTGAGTTGCACAAGAACAAAGTATCAGATTCTTTTAGTCAATAGTTTGCCGTGCTTTAGAGTATCATATACTTCCCCTGAAAATGTCAAATGGTGTCCATCTTATTTTCTGTATGTAAAACCACACCTCAGTTGGTGAGTAGGTGATTGGATAAATCTATTGAGAATATCTCCACTGAGTACCAAACCGGTCCATTAGCTTTTTATTCATGTTTACTGTGGGTGTGTTCTGTTTACCATCGCCTCAAACAGAACATCAACTTTAATGCTCGACCCATAAACATAAGAAACATTCTCCCAGAACAATATGTGTACCAACACACAATGCTTCTGAAGCTGCATTCCAGTGTAAATATATGGCTAACGCATGCAGTGGCTTGTACCAAGTTGTATGCATATTTAGGACCATGATGTATTCAGGTCGATCCTCCGAGTTATTAAACAAACGTAATGTTAAGTATCCCATGAAGTACGCAGTATTGCTGTTAAGGAATCAATGCGGAGCCAAATGTCAAACATTGCACTCCCTATTTAGAGAACATTTGCACCAAGAAAGATCTATCGATCAGAGTAAGGTAAGATTTCACTTTTCGACTAGCTCATTTGTTTGTGCAGTGTGCTAATGTATCACTCAGTATTGCTTTATTGCAGTGCACGACATTCCAACAAGTTTGACGTGTCCGTAAACTTAAAGCCTGGAAGTAGTGTCACATTCAATTTAACCTATCAACAAGTGCTGCCCCGTCACAAAGGGATGTATGAACAAAGAATACATCTGAACCCGGGTCAGCTGGTGCCGGAGGTAAAAGTTGAGGTCTTCATCGAGGATAGCCGCGTCATCACGACTGCAGAAACGGAGTTTCCAGATGAAGAAAACAGTAGTGTAATGAGTACGTCTTGAACAATGTTGATTTTTCAGAGCATGTTCCAAGAGATTGATGAGTAACGTATGTTTTGAGGGTCTTGGTACGTCGTACGGATATTGAGTACATCGCTAGAATCTTGGTACGTCATGCAGGTATTGAGTACATCTATAGAATCTTGGTACGTCATGCAGGCGTTGAGAACACCTGAAGGGTCTTGGTATGTCATGCATGTGTTGAGTACATCGCCAGAATCTTGGTATGTCATGCAGATGCTTAGTGCATCCATACAGTCTTGGTACGTCATGAAAGTGTTGAGTACATCTGTGGGATCTTGGTACGTCATGGAGGTGTTGAGTACATTAACAGGTGTTCGTAACGCCATGCAGATGTTGAATACATCTGAAGGATCTTGGTACTTTATGCGGGCGTTGATAACATCATGTAGACGCTTAAAACCTTATGAGGGGTTGGGGACACCAAGATCCAAGTGCAGGTTGGGATATAACAAGTGACATATTGATTAGCCAGGTTGTTGATGTGGTCATATAGGTATTTTATACGTTATCACAAAATGGGAGGAAACCAGTGACGTGGCGTGGGTTCCTCATGAGTAGGAATCATGGATTAAACATCCATGTCTACATTATTGCCATGTCACGTCTCATTCACTGACCTGTCTTCTTCAGGGGAGATGACTGTGTCAACAACGTCTCCTAGTCCTAAAAGCCGATACATCGTTTTCAAACCGTCACTTGACCAGCAGAAGGGTCTGGGCAAAAAGGGGATCAACAGGAAAATGTTGATCAAGTATGACGTTGACAGAGATCACTCTGCTGGGGAGGTTTTGGTGAGCAGAAGTTTTATCCCATAATACGTTTTCGTCAATGGAATTAGTGAGTGAGATTCAGATAGAGACCATAAGTGTTGGCTACCTTTGTTTGTGCACATACCATATGCGACGGTATGCGACAGTAGGGGCGCGTATCTGTTATTTTTATCCTACGCAGTTATTTCCCTTTATCTCGCTTCTAATCATACCTCAAGATATTTTGACCCCTCGGGCTTACACGAAAGAAAACAATCGCTTGTTATTCGCCTGGACCAATATTTTCGAAGCTTACTTAGCGCTAAGATAGTCTAAGTGCCATACATCAACATTAACTTACGATTATTTTAGCGCTAAGAGAGCTTCGAAAATTTAGATCCTGGACCCCATTTCACAAAGGTATCGTCGCGCTAGGATGCTCGTAACTCCCATACTTTAATAGAGAGCTACGATAGACGTAACGCGATAGCTGTGTGAAACACGGCCCTGTTATTATTTTCCTGTCACGTCTTATCCATTACATGAACGTTTAATGGACCCGAGTGTCACCCGGCAATAGAAGCTATAAGCAGTTTAATGGACCCGAGTGTCACCAGGCAATAGAAGAAGCTATAAGCAGTTTAATGGACCCGAGTGTCACCAGGCAATAGAAGAAGCTATAAGCAGTTTACTTAATATGTTTAGGAGAAACACAAATGTGTATTGTAGACACAGAAGTTTAAGTGGATAGTGGAAACGTAAACACCATTACCACAAAACAAATAAACTGTATCCTGCAAGGAAAACTCATGTGTATTTGCAGGGAGCTGAATTGGTAATTCTCCGGGGATTGGTAACGTCGTTATATAGAAACGATTAAAACATGCGAATCTAATTCAATTCCCTGATATTTACATGCCGTGGAGTTCACATTATCTAACATAAAACAAGGATGAGCTTTTACCTGTAATATTACTTACATTAATTAACATGTGCTTGTCTGAGATTTGTTTGCTAGATCGCTTACTTAAAGTAACATTGCATGCTACATAAAATACTTTACCTAATATATAAGAAGTGTAGCATTTACAGGGTGAACGTTTAGATTATCTATCGTTATACAAGGATGATGTTTTACCAGGAAATTAGTTTACATTAACTAATATATAGAAGTTGGAAGGTAACATAACAACTTGTGGTGTGGATTTACAATTTCTTTAATATTTGCAATACATGTGATTGTTAACTTTAACTAACACATAACAGGTTCAGCTGCTAGAATATTTACCTTTACTAACATTAAAATATGTGACAATTTGGTTTGACTTCCACCAGGCGACTGATGAAACATCCATTGTTCAAAGTGGACGAACGAGTGTTGTAGCACTGTGGTTGTTTTGTAGAACGAGTCTCTGTACTGTGAATACTGTGAAAATACTGTACGTTATGTAAATATCCTATCTTATCTTATCCTATTACATTTCAGGTAGTTGACGGGTACTTCATTCATTTCTTTGCCCCCGAGAACGCTGGAGACGACATCACAACGGTCCCCAAGGACATATTGTTTGTCCTTGATATCAGCGGTTCAATGTCAGGAACCAAGATTGAGCAACTTAAGGAAGCAATGACCGTCATTCTAAAAGAGCTGAGCAAAAACGACAGGTTCAACATTTTCCTTTTTGATGACAGACTTAAGAAGTGGAAGTCGTCGCTTGTCCCCGTCGAGTCGAGGACCATCGGTGAAGCCCTGGACTATGTCAGTCGGCTTCGAGCGGAGGACTGTAAGTGAGACATACCACGCCTGTCGAATTGTGATAGATGTGTAGTAAATGGGGGACTGTTAGGCATGGGCTGGTGGGGCATGGGTACTTTCCATGTTTATTTATGTTCCCTGAAGCGAAACATCGAGGGTACATCAATCCATGGGAACCGAGAGACAAGTGAACAACGTATTTATCTTACCGAACACCTCAATGTTAATTTTGAACTGTTTGATGTATGGGTATCGGATCGTGCATATCAGCCAACCTGTGTGAATCAAACGATTCTTACATCTTGCTCTGTTTCCGCAGGCATTGTCTTAGTGAAGTCGCCGCGGCGTAATTCTCCTTCTTAATATTCACAGGGACTACATTTGAACGTTTTGTCAAAATTTATTTATTGGAACGCAAATCTGTTTTGTAGCCATGCAGACGCCTCAAGAAAAAAACAGATTTAGTGTTATCTCACTTCAGATTTGCATTCGCAAAACATCGGTACTTTCCTTGCATCATGCGTGATTCAATTTTAATCGAGATAAAGAAGTACTACCACGACGTACCGAATGAGATTGCCATTGGCATCGGCGTACATTGAAATATACCTCGCTTGTATGTGGGGTACACATAAAAAAATAATAAAAGTGTGCGAGGTAACATATATAGGTTTACTAGGTTTCTGTTAGATTGGCATTTTAGCAGTTGATGAATAATAAGAAAGAGGAGAAACTATATCTGTACTGTTTTCACTTTCAGCAACTGACCTCAACATGGCCTTGACTAGGGGCGTTTCCTTCATGCTGGAAGGAAGAAACAAAGAGCACACGTCTCTGATGTTCTTCCTCACAGATGGTCAACCTACTGTTGGCGTAAAAGATCCCGCCTCCATTGCCAAGAATGTCGAACGCCTCAATGAGGATGTCGTGTCTTTGTTCGGGCTGGCGTTTGGTGATGGAGCAGATTATGATATGCTGAAGGTAGTCTCGGCCCAGAACTGTGGCTTTGCTAGGAGAATATATGAAGCCGCTGACGCTGCTGATCAGGTAGAGGGATTCTATGATGAGATATCCACAACCGTGTTTCGGGACTTGAAGATCAAATATATCAACGGCACGGTCGATCCCGACTCATTGACGACGACGACCTTCAGGAACGTTTTCCTCGGTAACGACGTGGTTGTAGCCGGTCGCATGACTGACACTATCAACACAATTATCGGTGGTGTATTGACAGCAGAAACTGGCGGGAAAAAGTTGCAGATTGTTCTGGATAACAATAGCATAATGCCCATTGCACCATTGACAGACAACACCTTTTTCACTCTTCCCATGGATTTGTCGTCAGTTATTGAGAGGAGCTGGGCCTATCTTCGGATCAAGAGTCTTCTGCTGCAGAAGCGGAAGGACGAGTACAAGAAAGAGAAGACTGGGCTTGATCAGAAGATAACGGAGTTAGCACTCAAAGTACGTACAGATTTCAGTTCTTTCTTGTTCTATGGCCCCTAAATATCAGCTATATGACGACTAAGTACATTTTCATGGTTTGTCAGATGGTGTTGTCCACAGCGTTCCATGACATCCTTCCGTGTAATATGATGACATAATATCACTCAAACCACTCGACAAATAAAGACACCCAGTTATTCTAACATAAGGTCATCACAGACAAGCCTTATTGTTCATGGGTATGCTCAAAGCCGTCAAGGTATCTTTTCATGCAATCAAATTGTCAGAAGCTTTAGGGGTCATTATCAAGAGTCTATGATGCTCGTTGGTGATGCATGAACTTCAAGAGCAGAGTGGCATCAAAGCTTGATGTCACATGGTCTTTTAGACCAGAGTGGCTTCATTGCTTTATGTCAGATGGTCTTTGAGAGCAGAACGGCATCAGTGATTTATGAATTTATGACACATGGTCTTTTGTATAGATATTTGATTATTGTCCATCGAAATAGACAGTGACATTTCTGAGCGTCATTGCATCTTTAGTCGGTTGCGAAATTTATGTAGATATATAAATATGTTGTTGACGTTTCTTTTCAAGTAAGATCGAATAACCCAGTCGTGGAGAAGAAAAAAAACACAGCTGGATTATTTAAGGGGGCATTTGCTTGACCTAATCACATTGACAGGTCATATAGTTCTGTTCATGTTCACTCAGGCAGGTCCCCTTCAGTGGAAGTAGAGTTACCGTATTTCAGACGCTTATTGATTCAGCAAACTCTCAAACCCCGCGTTTGATTGTGACCGACTCTTATTCGAGACCGGCGCTTAATGTTTCAACAGAAATAAATATAGATTCTCGTGTGAACACACGGCGCTTACTGGAGACCCGGCGTTTATTTCATGTACAGTTGCTTTACCTCCGACGTAGGCTTATTAGATAACCAAAGCTTATGGGAGGAAATATGGTATATGATAAGCCATATCAGGTCTGTATTTAAGAGGATTAAATTCAATTAAGTTAACTATTATCTGACATTAATGCTTATAAGAGAATAGTTCGTGTTTTGATATAAAACCCGACGGTCGTTTGGCTTTCAGTACAACTTTGTCACTCCTTTGACGTCAATGGTGGCAACGAAACCAGAGCAAGAGGCAACAAAGACGAACATCCGGGGCGACGACTATAAACAGGCGAATCCCACTCCGATTCCAAATCGTAAGTTCAAGCTTTCACATTACGTCATTTTCCGATCTGTTTATTTAATGATAGCCTGGGATCAGGTTTACGAGCAATTGTGCGATTGGGCAGAGCTGAAAACAGTTGAGGTACAAGGGAGGCAACTCCAAAAACTCACGGTTTTCTTCACAGTTGTATTATAGTTATAGTTGTATTTACTTCTTCGTTAACGATACTATGTATGTATCTATCTATCTATCTATCTATCTATCTGTCTATCTATCTATCTGCGTGCATGTGTGTGTGTGTTACGAATATGGGTATTGATTGAGGGATGCAGTTACAATAATCTAGGAATATTTTAATCTTGCAGAAGCGTATTACCCACAACGTGTAAATCGCTATAACTCCATGATGAGTCGGAGAACCTTCAAAACTGTTGGTGAGTTATATAACTAATATTGTTTGATAGGGAGTTACAACTTTGTATAGCATAGAATCCTCCCAACTATCAAGCTAAAGGCGTATGCAAGAAGTTGTAATCAATGAAGTCGTGATCTTATATGTACATTCTATGTATCTAAATACCTGTATATTTGTGTACCTCAAAGATGTGACATATATTGCCTTATATGCGATATATATATTGCCTTATATCCCATATGCAATGTGTCCGAGAATTGAAATGGAATAGAAAAAAATCGTGATCTTTGCCAGTTTAAACACCTGTATGTAAATCGAAAGCTGATGGCAAATTATCTTAACAGTCTAATTCAGCATTTAGTTTTTCGTATAACATGGTTTTAAAGTTGGCATAAAGCTTATTTCTGTATGTTTGAAACACAGTTTGTTTCCCTACTAGAATAGATCCCTGTAGCACAGGCAGGGACATTTTGTTTGTCCCTAAATGAAAACGATGAATTGCATAATAGTGAATGAGTATTGCCGTTTGAATTTGCAGCTTCTGGAGTACAACCTCAACCGCAAGTCTCTTGTAAGTTGACTATTTCTTTTCCAAACATTGCGTTTATCCTATATGTCGATGTAAAACAAATTCGTTTATCATGATTTATTATGAGATGCGCATAAACCTGTGCACTGTTAAAAAAGTAGGGACCACGAAACAATTGTTTTCACAAATTCAGTGATGGTTCTTATTTCTATTCAGATGTTAGCAGCCGGTACATATGTGAATGCGTTTGAACAAATTATTGAAGATAATTATTTCAGATATCCAAAATCTAGAAGGAATCGGGTCGACAAACTCGCTGACTTGGTTGACCCGTGTGATCGTACCCCGGTTGCGTAGCTCGATGCTCATGATGTTGATCACCGGAATGTCTGGTCTGCACTCGATTATTTTAGACCGCTGCCATATAGCTGGAATATTTCTCAGTGCGGATTAAACAACAAACCAACCAACTAGAAAGTATCAGTTATAATTACAAAAAAAGTATGGCAACATGTGTAATTTATAGTTATATATAGTCACATGATTGTGGGGGCTGGGGGTTTGATGCTAATATATAGATACTATTGAAGAATCGGGTGTTGCGATACTCTTTCCATAGAACGTCTGCCTATATTAATTTGCAATCGTTATGTTCTGTCTGTCTGAGTGAGTGAGTGAGTTTAGTTTTACGCCGCACTCGGCAATATTCCAACTATATGGAGGCGGTCTGTAAATAAGCGAGTCTGGACCAGACAATCCAGTGATCAACAACATGAGCATCGATCTGCGCAATGGGGAACCGATGACATGTGTCAACCAAGTCAGCGTGTCTGACCACCCGATCCCGTTAGTCGCCTCTTACGACAAGCGTAGTCGCCTATTCTACCCCGGGACCTTCACGAGTAATGTTCTGTCTGAAATCAGGGAGCACCATGTATGTGACACTTACCGTAGTACATTATGCCTACTTTTCATGGACGGCGTTACACACATAGGACTAAACATGAATTAAAACAAATAGAAGCAGTTTTGTTACAATTAGAATGTCAACATGTGAGTGAGTGAGTGAGTTTAGTTTTACGTCGCGCTTAGCAATATTCCAGCTATATGGCGACGGTCTGTAAATAATCGAGTCTGGACCAGACAATCCAGTGATCAACAACATGAGCATCGATCTGCGCAATGGGGAACCGATGACATGTGTCAACCAAGTCGGCGACCCTGACCACCCGATCACGTTAGTCGCCTCTTACGACAAGCATAGTCACCTTTTATGGCAAGCATGGGTTGCTGAAGGCCTATTCTACCCCGGGACCTTTACGGGTCTCACTGCCACATGGCTCAGATTAGAAAGTCAACATGTAAAAGTTCTACTCATTATTTGAAAAAAATCCAAATGGACACGAGTGGAAAATATGTTCAGTTCCAGTTAGAACTTTCAATATCCCTTGTAAATAATGAGTGAAAATTGTGAGTGTATACTATTTGTAATATTCATGTTTGATGCATCTTCAGATGAACAAGGGTTTAAGAATTTATTTATATTTTTCAGATTTTTTGGGGAATGGTGGACGTAAGTTGACCATAAACATCTAAACATATCTTTGAAATAATCAGTGATCATCAATCGTATGAAACCAAGAGTGAAACAAAAAGTGTGGATTCGAGTGGTCAAGCTCGCTGACTTGGTTGACACATATCATCGTATCATAATTGCGAAGCTGGATGCTCGTGATGTTAACTACAGGATTGTCTGGTCTAGACTCGATTATTTACTGACTGCCGACAAACAACCTGAAAACAGAAGGAAGGTTTAGATAATGGCAACATACTGATACTATGTAAGAATCGGGTGTTGCGATATTCTTTCCATGTAATGTATTCCTATATTAATTTGCAATCGCTAAGTTCTGTCAAAATTCAGGGATCATGAGATATGTGACATATACCATACATAGTACGCTATATCTTCTCATTATTGAAGTCGTGACACACATAGGGCAAAACATGAATTAAAACAATTAGAAGCCGTTTTATTTACGATCTGAATATCAACATGTAAAAGTTGTACTCATGATTCCAAAAAATCCAAATGAACTGGACCCACGAGTGTAAAATATATTCAATTCCTGTTAAAAATTTCAACACCCTCTGTAAATAATGAGGATTTCATAATTCAAATGCAGGATAAGAGAAAATTGTAGGTGTTATTGTGATAGCCATGTCTTATGCATCTTTAGCTGAACAGGAGTTCAAGAAGTCACGTTATCTTTCAGATTCAGGTGCAATGTATAGTGGAGGTAAGTTGACCGCAATGATGTAAACATTTCTATGAAATAATCGTTGATCATTGAAACCAAGGGTATTCCATAATGGCTGATGTTGTGAAGTGTGCCTTTCCAATATCTAACGGGGCGGTGGGGTAGCCTAATGGTTAAAGCGTTCGCTTGTCACGCTGAAGACCCGGGTTCGATTCCCCACATGGGTACAATGTGTGAAGCCCATTTTCTGGTGCCCCTCGCCGTGATATTGCTGGAATATTGCTAAAAAGCGGCGTAAAACTAAACTCACTCACTCCAATATCTAACAATACGTTTAATCAGTAATCTATATGAAACAGAATACAGTGTGAACCTAACAAATAGCTAGTATATGATATACAGTTAACACTGTAATAGATAATGAACTAAGTTTAAAATCAGTAAAACTACCGTAAGATAATGGAAGTACAAACATACTGGCAGTAGGAAACTCAATAGCAGTATATTTGCATAATAGAAATAACCTCAGGGGTATCACATTCAACAGTGCTCAGGTTTTCAAAACAGAGAAAGGCTGTGTTTACAGGGTTCAAATAACGAACGTCACTCAACTAAATATAGGGATTCCCCACTTAGGTACAATGTGTAAAGCCCATTTCTGGTGTCACCTGTCGGGATATTGCTTACAACCCACAGTGCTCAAGCTTTCGAAACAGAAAAAGACTGGGCTTCCAGGGTTCAAATTCTCTCCATCTTCGTACAACTGTCAATCTTTATGAAAAGTTGGGTGGTGGGTTAACGTCGTCGTTAAAGCCTACTCTCGCCACGCAGAAGGTCCGGGTTCGATTCCAAAAATTGGTACAATGTGTAAAACCTATTTCTGGTGTTCCCAGCCGTGTTTTTGCTGGAATATTGCTGAAAGCGGCGTAAAACTATACCTACTCACTCAGTGTTAATGTTATGTGAGATGACAAAAGCTTGTTGACTGATGTGAAACAGCTTCCGTAAACGTCTCTCTTAGTCTTAATACCACTCTAAGAGCTTCCAGATTACTATTGACTTATAATATCATAATATAGGGACAAGCACGTCAGTTTGTCCTCTCTTTACATATTTACGTTCTAGCCTTTTCACAGAAACAATATATTGCCAACGCGTTACCGTGCAAACAACACGTCATTGATTGTGAAGAAGTGTGTTTTCGATCTTAGATCCACTTCATCGTCCTCAGAAGCGTCTAGAAGTCATATCCTGTTATAAAGTTGTTAGAACTGTGTTTTGAATCGATGGCCACGCCAGAACCACGCCACTTCTCTGACTTTCTACAGAAATAATATCAATGAAATATCAAATACGGTATACATTCAACACCCATCAGTTGTGAACAAGTGTGTCTTCAGGTTCATTTTTTAGAATGTAGAATTCCATGGCACTTCCTTTTTGCTAAACTTATAGAATCTATATGAAACCGTCAATAATTAATAAATCTGAATCAAAAGTGTGAAGAAATATAGATTGGGTAGTAATTAGCTCTTAAATATGATTGTTTTATAGTAATTAGCTATTAAACATGACAGTTTTATAGCAATTAGCCATTAAACATGACAGTTTTATAGTAATTAGCCATTAAACATGACAGTCTTGTAGTAATTAGTAACTAGCTATTAAACATGACAGTTTTGTAGTAATTAACCACTAAACATGCCAGTTTTATAGTAACTAGCTATTAAACATGAAAGCGATTTAAACTGATCTGAAGACACTTGTTAAGAAAAAATGTTCACACATGTAGGGACAAGTAATGTTAATAAGAACAAACGACGATATTTCAGGTCAATACGGTAAATGGCATCAGACATCAGTTTGGTTACTGATTTTGGTTTCACAAATGGAAACGTCCTGGAAGGTCCTCTTCTATTCTTGGAAACAACTCCAACTTTGTAATTCAGTGATGCAATGCATTGCAATATGGAAGTGATGTTGTGATGTGTTCAGAAATGTGATTACTTTTGAGAACAAAAACTCTTTGAAATCGCTTCCGTTCAAACTCTTTTTGGCTTCATTTCCAGGAATACAAGCTAGACAAAGATCTTCAGATGCAGGTTAGTTGGCTATAAGTATCTGAACATTACTTGGAAACAAATACTCGCGTGAAATGTGAGGATGTGTAGACACATGTTATGTGTTGTTTCAAAGATCATAATGTGTTCTTCCAATTCTGTAATGGCAATTCATTCACAAAACCCAGATTTTCCCCCAAAGCATAATACAGTCAAGTCACGTTAATCCAACTCCCGTTTATCCGACAATCGACTTTATCCTTATCAATTATCCTATTTTGAACTGATATTAAAAATTGTAAATATACGTACTTTTGAAACTAAAATGAAAGCAGGAAAACACTTTCTGGAATTTTAAGAATTGGCAAGAAATGAAAACTCATTATTCGATTCCGACTGTCTAATAATCATGTGTTTATCAATCACTATCAACTATGGCGATGATACCAGGTGTTCAGAAAGGGATGAACGGACCCTGCCCCTGATAGAAACTGTCACAAACACATGCAGAGACATGTCATTTTGATATGAACATATGATAGTTTAGATCGACATAGGAAATAGTATCTAACCTTCATGTAAAATACTTTGATTTAACAACATTCAGTGTCACACCTCTCAGTAGGGCGACAACTGGAAAAGTATATTACCCGCTGCCACGGTAACCGCCAAACGCTTCGCTGAGAACTGTGTTGCTAACAGTCGTAATCACATAATATGACGCATGCAGTGCCGCTCGATTAGCTGTTTGTGAGTTCATTATGTAGACATTTATTTCACCAACTTTCACTGCTTTATTCAAACTAGTTAATACACTGAATCGTTTGCACACTCAGCTTAAACTTAATTAACCATTTTTCTAGCAGTTTTAAACACGTCAGAGTACATTTAACTGAATCCAGTCCAGTCAGGACGCAGACGCCATTTTGTATAAAAGTCAAGTATCTGGTAGCGATCTTCAAACTGAAATAACATGATTTTGTTTGGCACATTTATCATGTACTTTTTACGGTAAGATAAATAGGTTGTATGCTTCTCCCTCGGGCAATACGGTCTGATGTACGCTTCTTTGTAGCAGTGTTATCCCACAGGCTTAAGTGACACTGCAACAAAGAGGCGTACATCAGAGAGAAGCATTACCCTCGAGAGAGGCATATATAGCACTGGACACCATTTTGGACACTGATGCGTCAATTTTGCAAATGGCAATGGAAGATCTAAATTAATGCTTCGGAATATGGAATTGATGCTGTCATGTGTACAGAAAAGTGATTACCTTTGAAGACAAAAAATTCCTAAATATCTCTTCAATACATAATTACTAGTATTTTGCTTTTAGACCCTGTTCTACGAAAGCGTCACTTCCCAAGTAGGACAAGTAAGTTGATTATAATTATTTAAACGTTACTTGCAAAAAAAATGTATACTTGAAATCAAAAGAGTGAAGTCCTGTGTATGTATATACATGCTGTGTATTGTTTCAAAGATTATGGACAAAAGAAAAAATACGTGTTTTTGCGAATTCTGTAATGATACTTCAGTAAACATACAGATGGGTCGAGACTGTGGGGAAGGCGGTCGTAAATGCAAATGTTAACACCAGTATTGCACATATTCACATTTCCCTAAACCATAATAATTCTATTCTGAAATATTATTCAAAATTGTGTTAAACATGTGTTTCTTTTATACGGCAGCGTATTAGGGCCACCGTGAAAAGTTTTTGGGTGTTACTATCTCCTGCGTAGAACTTAATATCTCCAACGTAGGACTTAGTATCACCTACGTAGGACTTACTATCACCTACGTAATACTTACTATCTCCTACGTAGGACTTACTATCTCCTACGAAGGAGATATTAAGCCCTACGTAGGAGATACCAAGTCCTATGTAGGAGATAGTGCCACCAAAAATTTTTTCACCGAGGCCCTAATACGCTTCCGTACTTTTAAGCTTAAATGAAAGCATGAAAATATTTTTTAAAATCACAAGAGACCTTGGCAAGAAACAAAACCCCATTATTCGTGTGTAGACATGGCGTGTGTTGTTGCCCCAAAATACTGGAATATGTGTCTTATTCGAATTCTGTAATGATACTTCTTTCAATAGATGTGCCACCACTATGGAGAGGGTGTTCATATGTGTAAATGTCAAAACTAATATTCAGAACATCATATTTCCAAAGGAAAAGTAATTCTACTCTTAAATATAATAACATTTCATGTTAAACCTGTATTCCAGTTAAGATTAAATGGACGCGAGAATCTGTATTATGGATATGTGTTTAGGAATCGCTCCCAAGTGTAGTGATAACATCCGGCAAAGGATGAGTCGATCCTGCTCCTCTGATGGTAAATGTCACAAACACACATATTCATATGAGCAAAGAATGTTTAAAAATAGGAAATAATTTTCAATCCTAAGAGACTCTAACAGTAAGCTCCAAGCAATGAAAAATACAACAGAATAAAACTAAATTCTTGTACGAAATACTAAAATGAACTCAGCCTTAGGTGAAAAAGTAGAATTCATGTGCATCCCTGCCCATTTCAGTTTGTTTTCGAAAACAGACAATTACCGCCAACCGAAAAATCTGCTAGAGGGTATTGACATGGCCAGTTTTAGAACAGGTCGACACAAAATGGAATTCCCACCTACATATGAAAACATAACAAAACCGAAAGGCTGGCTCGAAAAAATGTCCTAATTGCAATGAAGAGGCAGGTGATTATGTAGCCTGATAATTATCCGTAATGTACCTTCTTACTAATCAAATGTTTCAGGGGGTAGTTCGGTACGCAGATTGAAAGCAAGACATCCAGTGTTGTATGACACTGACATCATACCAGCAGGGTTAGGAGCTGTGCGGGTCGGACCTGCACCGACTTTTCCTCCACGGATTCCCCCAGCGACTCACCTTTTGATTGCTTTGACGAGGACTGTCCCGACGACTGCCTCGACTGCCTCGACTGTCCCGACGACTGTTCGTATGACTGACCGGAAGACTGGCAAGAGGCAGCGAAAGAATCAGAGGCGAAGGCCATATAAAAAAAATATGAGATGCAAACTTGGTATTTTCAGTATTTCAAATTTAATTCCCAGCATGCATTTTTCGCACATTCTCTGTTCAGTATGTATATTTCACACATCGCCTGCTCAACATGTATATATCACACCTTGCCTGCTCAGTATGTATATCTGACACCTGGTGTGCTCAAAATGTATATATCACATCTTGTCTGATCAAAATGTATGTATCACACTTGCCCTGCTCAGCATGTATATCTGACACCTTGCCTGCTCAATATACACATACATACTCTTTAAAAAATGTAGGGGAACCTGAAGTTTGAAGTCTGGTAGAAAAAAAAACCGTTGAGGAGCGTTAAAATAGCATTCATCTTGTGTATGCTGCATCATTTCACCTTATAACCACACGCAAACACGATGCATTGGAAGCACGTGCACAATGTTGGAGCCTCCTACACGTCATTATGAATCTTGACGTTTTTCAGGCAGGTCGATAAATCACTGTACGCCATTTTACTGATAATAATCTTGTATGGTCAGGGTCTTCAGGGTGAAATCACACACTAGAGACTGAAAATTGTAAACCTGAAAGTTTCGTGTCTTACTCCGGTCACCTAACAAGGAGGGATATCTGAACGAACAGCTTTGCTTTGAATGAAATCCATGTGGTGATGCATTCTCAAAACATTCATTATTATTGTATCCCAATTTCGACAATCGTACTTTGGAAGTACAGTTCCCTTACTTTTTTAAAGAGTATATACAACACACCACGACTGCTCAACATGTACATCTCACACCTTGTCTGCTCAACATGGAATAACTGACACCTTGTCTGCTCAACATGGAATAACTGACACCTTGCCTGCTCAACATGGAATAACTGACACCTTGCCTGCTGAACATGGAATAACTGACACCTTGCCTGCTCAACATGGAATAACTGACACCTTGCCTGCTGAACATGGAATAACTGACACCTTGCCTGCTCAACATGGAATAACTGACACCTTGCCTGCTCAACATGGAATAACTGACACCTTGCCTGCTCAACATGGAATAACTGACACCTTGCCTGCTGAACATGGAATAACTGACACCTTGCCTGCTGAACATGGAATAACTGACACCTTGCCTGCTCAACATGGAATAACTGACACCTTGCCTGCTGAACATGGAATAACTGACACCTTGCCTGCTCAACATGGAATAACTGACACCTTGCCTGCTCAACATGGAATAACTGACACCTTGCCTGCTCAACATGGAATAACTGACACCTTGCCTGCTCAACATGGAATAACTGACACCTTGCCTGCTGAACATGGAATAACTGACACCTTGCCTGCTCAACATGGAATAACTGACACCTTGCCTGCTGAACATGGAATAACTGACACCTTGCCTGCTCAACATGGAATAACTGACACCTTGCCTGCTGAACATGGAATAACTGACACCTTGCCTGCTCAACATGGAATAACTGACACCTTGCCTGCTCAACATGGAATAACTGACACATTGCCTGCTGAACATGGAATAACTGACACATTGCCTGCTCAACATGGAATAACTGACACCTTGCCTGCTCAACATGGAATAACTGACACCTTGCCTGCTCAACATGGAATAACTGACACCTTGCCTGCTCAACATGGAATAACTGACACCTTGCCTGCTCAACATGGAATAACTGACACCTTGCCTGCTCAACATGGAATAACTGACACCTTGCCTGCTCAACATGGAATAACTGACACCTTGCCTGCTCAACATGGAATAACTGACACCTTGCCTGCTCAACATGGAATAACTGACACCTTGCCTGCTCAACATGGAATAACTGACACCTTGCCTGCTGAACATGGAATAACTGACACCTTGCCTGCTGAACATGGAATAACTGACACCTTGCCTGCTCAACATGGAATAACTGACACCTTGCCTGCTCAACATGGAATAACTGACACCTTGCCTGCTGAACATGGAATAACTGACACCTTGCCTGCTGAACATGGAATAACTGACACCTTGCCTGCTCAACATGGAATAACTGACACCTTGCCTGCTCAACATGGAATAACTGACACCTTGCCTGCTCAACATGGAATAACTGACACCTTGCCTGCTGAACATGGAATAACTGACACCTTGCCTGCTGAACATGGAATAACTGACACCTTGCCTGCTCAACATGGAATAACTGACACCTTGCCTGCTGAACATGGAATAACTGACACCTTGCCTGCTGAACATGGAATAACTGACACCTTGCCTGCTCAACATGGAATAACTGACACCTTGCCTGCTCAACATGGAATAACTGACACCTTGCCTGCTCAACATGGAATAACTGACACCTTGCCTGCTCAACATGGAATAACTGACACCTTGCCTGCTCAACATGGAATAACTGACACCTTGCCTGCTCAACATGGAATAACTGACACCTTGCCTGCTCAACATGGAATAACTGACACCTTGCCTGCTCAACATGGAATAACTGACACATTGCCTGCTCAACATGGAATAACTGACACCTTGCCTGCTCAACATGGAATAACTGACACCTTGCCTGCTCAACATGGAATAACTGACACATTGCCTGCTCAACATGGAATAACTGACACATTGCCTGCTCAACATGGAATAACTGACACCTTGCCTGCTGAACATGGAATAACTGACACCTTGCCTGCTCAACATGGAATAACTGACACCTTGCCTGCTCAACATGGAATAACTGACACCTTGCCTGCTCAACATGGAATAACTGACACCTTGCCTGCTCAACATGGAATAACTGACACCTTGCCTGCTCAACATGGAATAACTGACACCTTGCCTGCTCAACATGGAATAACTGACACCTTGCCTGCTGAACATGGAATAACTGACACATTGCCTGCTCAACATGGAATAACTGACACCTTGCCTGCTCAACATGGAATAACTGACACATTGCCTGCTCAACATGGAATAACTGACACCTTGCCTGCTGAACATGGAATAACTGACACCTTGCCTGCTCAACATGGAATAACTGACACCTTGCCTGCTCAACATGGAATAACTGACACCTTGTCTGCTCAACATGGAATAACTGACACCTTGCCTGCTGAACATGGAATAACTGACACCTTGCCTGCTCAACATGGAATAACTGACACCTTGTCTGCTCAACATGGAATAACTGACACCTTGCCTGCTCAACATGGAATAACTGACACCTTGCCTGCTGAACGCCGTATATGTCACACCAAATTAACGACTATGCCTAACGTAAGAGGCGCCTAACGGGATCGGGTGGGCAGGTTCGCTGACATGATTGACACATGCCATCGGTTAACAAATGCGAAGATCGATGCTCATGTTGTTGGTCACTGGATTGTCTGGTCCAGCCTCCATTATTTATAGGCCGCCGGAATTTCCATATTTGGCTGGAATATTGCTGAGGGCGGCGTAAAACTAAACTCACACCAAATTAAAGTGTTTATCTCATATTTAACTTGACTGACGTGTACTTCTAATAGCTAAATCGCGCAACGTGTATACCTCACATTAATGTCTCTGTATGTACACAGCCATGGTTTTAGGGCCTACGTAATGGAGTTTGGTTATTTTGATTTGCTGTCTTCAGGGAAAATGCTTCTTGACGGTTTTGGGACGACTGCAAACAAACAGATGTGCTCAAGAGCAGTCCGAGTTCAACCAGGGACATTCCAGATCTTCCCAGCTCCAACCATGAATGCCACTGAATCTAGTAGGTAGAGCACACACCCAAACACAGTTATGAAACTACCAATACAGTTATGAATAATAACACGGCTACAGATCTACAGCCAAAAAATCGAACTATCAAACAAACAAACAAACACACAAACCAAAACCGAACCAAAACAAAGACGCACACACACAAAAAAAAAAGAAAAGAAAAAAAAAAAAAGAAACGAAACGAAAATAACGACAGGTAACCCATTTAGTATGCAGTCGGGGTGGGGTGGAGGACGGTTTGCAGGTCATCCCAGCGAAACGGTTACTGTCGAAATTTCCATGAAGTCTCCTTTGTTCTTTGTTGGCTACACATCGCCAAGAGGCCACGTGTTCGGATGCATATTAGAAAACCGCTGAACCAGCATTTATTGTGCTCGATGGAATGCCCTGAACCCATAGGAGTAAACATGTTGGGACCTGTAAAACACAATCAGTGGTAATGTGTAAGTACATTTTCAACGACCTAGCATGTCTCATGACCAAGACCCTCTCCGCCCTTTTGTAAATGACTGAAGAGTACATTTACGTTAATATTTGGCATTTGCGAAGCCTCTTAATATTCCAATGTTCCTGTAGCTGGAATATGGCCGAAGGCGACGTTAAACAAGAAATAATAAAGACAAACTGGTACAAATAATAAATCTCCATTTCACTTTTGTATCTCCGACTGACGTAACGCTTTCATTTCAGACATATATGTACAAGCGACCATCAAACGTGGATCGTCAAAGCCGTTCCTACATGAGATCAACATCCTCCTAAAGGATGCCGGTATGTCCTTCACGGTCATTCTGAACACGTCCAATACCACCTCCATGGTATGGCGGACGCCAGACACTCCATCAGGATATGTGGCAATCCACAAGCAGGCGAAGTGCAGGCCAAGACAAGGTGTGGCCAGATACTTCATCATGGTGCATCTGACACAGCCAGCAGGGGATGGGTCAGGTAGGCATTTGAAAAAAACATATATTGGGCAGAAATTGTTTGACCGAAGTTCTGCTCGTTCATCTGAGGCTCTTTGGACAAGCTCGAGGTCTTGCTTTACAGATAGAGATATAAAACTAGCATGTCACTAAATCTTAAACTATAATGCAAGACAGCGTAAAAACGGACAGCAGATACTCGAGACCACGTGGCCCTCTATATTAATGAGAGGCCCGGGAACCAGGATGGACGTAAATACATTGGCTACCTGTATGGACCCTGGACAGATTTATATCATCAGCTCAGTTCTTGGTCATTGTAGTTAAGTTTACCCATGAGTTAAAACATACAGGTGCTGCGTTTTGAAAATTCGATAAGTTACCTCGAATGTTTAGGGACTTAGGCATCCCCACAACAGACAATACATTTTACAGTGCTTCAGCCCCTTGTCACATTTGAGAAAATAGCACCAGCATATATAACACATACGTCTTGGTCGCTGTAAATTAGGTTTGATTATCTACAGACCGCCGCCACATAGCTGGTATGTTGCTGATTGCGACATTAAATACGGACCTTCCAACCTTGAGAACGAGTTTAAAACGTCTTTGTATTCATGTCGCTTCAAACGGTTTGTTTTACAGGAATAAGAAAGAAGAGGGACATCAAGCGAAAGATAAGGAGAACGCTTAAGAAGAAAAATCTTACAGCGCGGGTGTGCAGGGGTTCAACTAGAGTGGAAAAACTCAACTCAAGGAGCAAGAGACTGAAGAGAGCCGGAAATGCTTTCCAGAATGCCCGTGTCATCAACTTGTAAACAGAGGAAAGGACATGCAGCATACGCTAGCATCATGAAAAGATAGACAGTTATCGTTTATATAATTTAAAAAACAATACAACAATGATGTTCGGGTGGATCTAGCAAAGTCAGGTTCATTTCTTTTTACGAACAAATGTTTTATTAAGGTCAAAGAAATATTTTATGATGTCAAAGAAAAGTCTTATTTTGATCAAAGAAAAATTTTATTGGAGTCAAGGAAATGTTATATTGAGGTCCAAGAATTAGCGATGAACTGTTTCGAAGTACACTGTCGTGTCCTTGTAATCTGAAATCAGACCAGGTCTGCATAAATGGCACCTCCCCGCGTAGAGTTCTTAAATCCATGGAAGGAACTCGCATTAAAATCGGCAAACTAGGGTAGTGGATTAAAAAAAATAGGAAATATCAGATAAGAACATCTGATGCCGAAATTGGAGTAGAGTCAAAGAAATGTTTTGTGTATTTCTGTTTCGTTTTAGAAACCTTACATAAGGAACCTGATAGATTTCCTGCAGTTAGATTGGGTTTTCGAACCAGTCATAAATGACATCATCTACTAGGAACGTGTAACCAAATCTCCACTGCAGAATATTTGTCCGAGTAAAACGCCTCCATCTACTTATAGTGAGTGAGTTAAGTTTTACGTCGCAATTGCTCCCAACCTCATCCCCTCGTATATTGTATTTGGTCGACTCGTAGAGGGCGGATGACAAGTATAAATGGCATGTGGAACTCTTTGAGAAACGATGACACAAATGGCTTACCTTTTCCGACTAAATCTAGCGTCACAAGGATATACTGACTTCATGTTCTGACCTTTACAATAATCACACACTCTACTCAATTCTGTACTCGAATTCTACGCAATATTGTTATTACATTATTATAACCTTTCATAGGTTAAGAACTTTTTCGTCATGGTATAACGGTGTCAGTATACCTGAAGGATGAGCAAATGTTGCGACAACCTTTGCCACCTAACTGTGTAACAGGTAATGAAGACGGAAAACACTCATAAATTCACTACACCTTGTGTGATTTCATGGGCTAATAAAGTCAGGTTTTCTGCTTATATACGACTGTAAATACTAGTATATATTACGCCAAGCCTACTATCGGACTACTGTTTCCTGACAACAGAGCAGACAGGTTTTTGTATTAATGCAGTTTTTTGTTGACATTTTCTATATTTCTAATAAAATGCTCAACCTGTAACGTTTTTGATGACTTATGTTTTATATGAGACATTATTTCATTTATATCATGAACAGATGGAGGTGGGGACATGAAAACCAATGGGCTAAGTTTGCACGCCGGGGTTCAGTATTTAACCCGATAACTGTAAACACTTGTCATTTCCCAAATATACACATGACTGGTTCATCCTGGCGGTGGGTAGCTACTGGTTAAAGCGTTGGCTCATCATGCCGAAAACCAGTTCGATTCCTTACATGGGGCGTAAATATAAAATCCACCCACCCTGGTAGTGGCGACTGTGTCAGTTAAATACTATTCTCAAAACCTTTTTGAGAGGCATTATGTAGAATTTGGGAAGTGATATAAGGGCAAGCTTTATGGATTAAACAACTTCTTTATTCAGATGATGCGACGTTCGGAGGCTTCATGTACGATACACTCATGAGGAGGAATGTAGTGTCACTAAATAGATGCCTCTATTTGGGCAATACATTTATCAACATGTAAACGCCACATATAACCCCAAGTGGGCACAACGAATATATCAAAAAGTGAATACCACATATCTCATATATCACTATGTGGACACTTCATGTATCACAATGTGAACACTATATATGTCAAAATGAGAACACTACATATATCACAATGTGAACACCACATATAGAGTGGAATCTGTCAAAACCGGCATCTGTCCAATCCGGCAAGATGTCAAGACCAGTATACAGGGTCAGTTCCACCCTTGACTTGAGCATGTATCACCAGCTTTACAATCCAGCACTTTGTCTAGACCGGACTATTGCTTCAGTCCCGATGAGTGCCGGTTTGGACAACTTCCACTGTATTACAATGCGAACGCTACAACATGGCTATATGAACACTACATATATCACAATGTGAACACCACATTTATCGCCAAGTTCGCAAGTTTGAAGTATGTCAATGGCCCTGTCGTTCAGCACATGGAAGACAGTCTGATCACAAACATTGTGTTGAAGCAACAGTATTGAATTAAGGCGTTTACGGTTGATAATGAAAATATGACACCTATTGCACGAGTTAAGTCGGGAAGGGCACCCTTCCCAGGCACATAGATTAACAACATGGCCTATTTACCATGTTTTACTCTGTGTTGAGTATTGTATTTCATTGGGTTGATGCAATATACCAAAATGCATCAAAGTGATGGCCTTGAGAAGTTGGTATTCAGGTATAACAGAAGTATACAAGTAACTTTGCAGACTCGACTTTTGAAATGTTCTTAACAAAATACTTTAGTATTTTCATGTCAGAAAAAAACAAAGACACGTTACAAGAAAGAAATGCCTTGTCCACTCGAGGTCTTTGAAGGTCCTGGATCTAACGTTACAGGTGTGGACTATACAAGACCCACAGTTTTATTAGCTGGATGGGCTGTGATACTTGACGGCCCATAGGTTCTTTGTAACATAGTGGCTAGTCGCCTCCCCCTGGTCAGTCCCAGATCAGTCCACGTAAGCCCCGAGTGTGTCAACATACAGCAGCAATCCGCCATGTCGGCAATGACACTTTTATGGAAGAACACTACCCGTGACCAATAATAAGATAATCCATGGGGGTTCAACGCCGATAATTATGGCATGTGCAGATGGCTGAGCCATTAAGACTGACCGAGGGGCTAAATAGAGGGAGGTGACAAGGCAGAAAGCAGAGGAGCGGAGAGAGACGACAGGGCTGCTTCCAGCCGCCCCGACTTCCAGGCTGAATAAACAAGACTTACTCCTTCCCTTCTCCTTTGTCGTTCCTTACTTTGTTAGATCTTCCAACATAACTCATTGTCAGTGTTTCATATTTTCAACATCATGCTGAGCATGTACTGGATCATGTAAAAATACGCTCTGTTGACAAGAGACATTTTACTTCTTTGTACTCGCTGTTCTAAAGAACGATACGATCTATGGGTGAACAACTTCTTTATCACGACTCTTGCAGGTGCGAGACCTATCAGTAACATTGGTATATACAATGTCTGAGATGGATCATTATAATAATGGGGATTAATTATTATAATATTTACTTGGTAATACGGAAACCTTTCTCGTGAGCTTCTGCAGAGAGGAGACATTGTAGACATAATTGATTTTTCTCACAAAGGACGTGTACACACATACAGCCAGTCCCTGACAGTCGCACAATGCACGCTACCAGTACATCCAGAGACACTATTCTCCAAAGATGAACTGCTGACTAAGCGGGTGGCT
This sequence comes from Haliotis asinina, assembly GCF_037392515.1. Classification (NCBI taxonomy): domain Eukaryota; kingdom Metazoa; phylum Mollusca; class Gastropoda; order Lepetellida; family Haliotidae; genus Haliotis; species Haliotis asinina. The sequence continues at coordinate 17,401,945 of NC_090291.1, forward strand.
TTGAGTGTACACATAATACCCGCCTTTGAGACTATTTGCTATGACACAAATGCAACATGCGAAGACATGCGAGGTATTACTGTACACGACAAAGGTTCAATTGGACATGTTGAAGAGTTATAACAACGTCTTGCTTCAATGTAGACTGCGGTTCATGACATGCCATGTGCTTAAGCAAAAACGTGAAGGGTCCCTCGAACCGTCTGTTATAATTAATGCATAAAATCCTTTTTTTGTCACAACGTGCAACATGTCGTGAACATAATCCGTCAGCAGAACACATTCAGTACTGTTGCTTGCGAAATCCTTACACGCTTTGTCCCGTTACCATCGTTCGGATTCAGCTTTAGTCAATGCACCATGGTAAGGCATATTTTATTGATGCAACTTTATGCATGACTATTTTTGTCGTTCAAATTGGAATATTTATTGTTGCACCATGGATTATGATGGATATCTGGCAGACAGCAATCCTACTGTAAACATATCCATTGTGGAGATCACAGAGTGACCCTGTCTTTCACGTGACAAACTCAACCTGCTGAAGGCTAGCCATGGTTATGATATGCAGTTATTTGACATTATCATGTATTGTAATTTCATGTCCACTAAATGAAACATTTTACTCACGTGTTTGTCAGTCACTGATATTTCCATAGGTAAAAGCATATTTTAATCATTCATTTGACATTGGTATTTTTGTATAGAGTGCCCAACACGGGATCAGTCCATTTGACTCGGTAAACAAACATAAAGGGTGAATGAAGGATGATGATGCCCCCTTTGATCTAAGTATATATGGCCCTATTCTTCTACATTGAATCTTAAGCTGTTGAAAACAAATGTATGTTCTCGAAGATTCTATTACACAGAGAGGTGAACGTGTCAGTCCCTTCTTTTATGCCTCACTCGAATGTGTCTGAAAAATGGGATGGAACCTCATTAATGAAGTACCTGCCTTAACCGACAACATCATAATCTCTGCACAGCGTGAACTGTACATAAACTGAAAATAATCTTCAGAATGTTTCCCTTTCTTTTTTGAGAAAATAAATATAGAATTGTCTTTCTAGAGGGAATGCATTTCTATCCATGTTGGTCAAGCCGGAGTCCAAATGGGCAATGCCTGCTGGGAGTTGTACTGTTTGGAGCATGGCATCAAAGCCGATGGTGAGATGCCATTGGACACGACAGCCGATGAGAAGGATGATTCGTACAATACCTTCTTCATGGAATCTGACGAAGGGAAACTCGTTCCAAGGGCTGTCCTTGCTGATCTTGAGCCAACTGTCGTTGGTGAGGAAAAACATTTGAATTAAACTTAGACTGATCATTAAACCATCCGAAAACTCCTGCTATTGTTAAAGGAAATGTATACTTTGATTATAAATCCGAACTTACCTGAAAATATATCCAACATTGTATTTGCTTTATTTTACCGTTTTGAAATTTGGTACCTCAGAGGATATTGATAAGGATTTGCACTGTATACACTGTGCACCTGTGAGTGCATTCGAGACCAGAAATGCTTTGTGAGCCTCTCAGTCTCAGTGAGGTCACAACACAAAATAGCAATGAAAAAAATTGGACTTTTATATGATATATTTGCCTGGTCAAATAGTACTGTCCATCGAGGAAACGTTGTTTGCAGTGGCTCTGGATTTGAGAGGACCACCCTCTCATTCCTGTATCATCATGGGAAATGTGCTTCACACATTGTAGCCATGATTGGAATCGAACCCGGGTCTTCGGCATGACGATCGAACACTTTAACCATTAGGCTACCTCACCGCCCCAGTAGTAGCTGATGAGTCAATACTAAAGCATGGAACATCATGGGTTACAACTCAACAAGAAGTTGTTACTCATAAAATCATTTGTTTCATTATTGAAGGTAGCAGTTTGCGAAATAGCATGTTTTTCTCTAAGCATGATATTTTCGATAAATATAGGTTTTTAACAAGTTTAATTGCGATACATTGTTCTTGACAGATGAGGTCCGCACAGGCACCTACGGTAAACTGTTTCATCCAGAGAACTTGATATCTGGCAGAGAAGATGCAGCTAACAACTATGCTCGTGGATATAACACGACAGGAAAAGAAATAATCGACCTTGTCCTAGACCGCACCCGCAATCTCGTGGAACACTGCGATGGTCTTCAGGGCTTCCTTGTTTTTCACAGCTTCGGTGGTGGTACTGGATCTGGCTTCACGGCTCTGCTAATGGAGCGACTTAGTAACATCTATAGTAAGAAGTCCAAGTTGCAGTTCTCTGTGTACCCGGCTCCAAATATATCCAGTGCAATGGTGGAACCGTACAACTCCATCCTCACAACTCACACCACCCTGGAGCATTCGGACTGCGCCTTCATGGTCGACAACGAGGCCATCTACGACATTTGTCGTCGAAACCTCGACATCGATCGTCCCTCCTACACCAACTTGAACCGTCTGATAGGTCAGGTAATCAGCTCTATCACAGCCTCATTACGATTTGAAGGTGCCCTGAACGTAGATCTAACAGAGTTCCAGACCAACCTGGTGCCCTACCCTCGTATCCACTTCCCTCTGGCTACCTACGCCCCAGTGGTGTCTGCAGAGAAGGTTCACCATGAACAGCTAACGATTGGGGAAATCACCAACGCCGCATTTGAGCCTGCAAACCAGATGGTGAAGTGTGATCCCAATAAGGGGTTGTATATGAGTTGCTGCGTCCTGTACCGTGGTGATGTTGTCCCGAAGGACGTCAATGACGCCATCTCGTACATAAAGACCAGGAAAACTATTCACTTTGTGGACTGGTGTCCCACTGGCTACAAGGTCGGTATTAACTATCAGCCACCAACTGCTGTTCCCGGTGGCGATCTGGCTAAGGTTGAGAAAGCTGCGTGCATGTTGAGCAACACCACTGCCATCTCCGAGGCCTGGTCTCGTCTTGACCACAAGTTTGACCTCATGTTTGCCAAGCGAGCCTTTATCCACTGGTACGTGGGAGAAGGTCTCGAAGAGTCTGAATTGTCTGATGCCCGCGATGATTTAGCTGCCCTGGAGAAGGACTACGAAGAAATCGCAAATGATTCCCAACAGCCAACACAGGAAGATGAGGATGACGAGTACTAGAATGCCTTTCATGCAAAGTTTTAATAACGACGTGAATCATGTCTTTATATCTATCTAGTTTAAGAATGCATTTGAGATGTAAAGCTAGAAGAGCTTATATCAATCCGTTCACTTAAATGTACAATAGGTACAAAGTATACATGTGCAAGCATATAAGCACCAGTGTAGACATTTACAAAATTTTATCCTTTTGTAATGCTCTAATGATATAGGTTCGTTTCGTTTATAAATGGTTACACCTGTTTCATGTGTTCTGATGTGTCTTTGTTAAGATGTAGAGCATGATCCTCTAGAGGAACAAACGGTGTATCCTTTTCATCAAAATGAGATCGATGATCAAGATATATGAAATTAAGGAACATGAAAAATAAAGAGTGGTCAGTGTTTTTCTTTTTCTCAGAGTGTTTATGTCAGTTATTGAAGGTTTTTGGAATCGCTTTGAAGCATGAGTGAGTGAGTTAAGGTTTTAATCCACACTGGAATTATTTCAGTCATATCATAACAATCAACAAGTTATAGTATCATATGAAATAATTATAAAAACAAAAACAGTCACAGATATAACTGTAAAGTTATTGCGAAAATCTAAAGTATCTTAACTATGAAAGACAATATAAATACACAAATGTTGCTACAGATCGCCAACACCTGAAGGTAGATCACCACACTAGGGACTTACTCTCCCGATTTTAAATTAATATCAATATATGCATTTCGATTAAACCTTATAGCAAGTAACCGAGACAAAACTAGTTCGTTGTATCCATAAGTTCGTTGTTACGATATACACTCTTCATAAGAAACACGCAAGCCATTTTGAGAAAAAAATTTCATGTACTTTCAATTCTACTAAGTGTGAAAAATCACACATCTATAGGCAAAGAGTTCGATAACACAACAGTAGTCTTTACAGTAGTCCACAACAAATCAGTGCTTCGTATGGACACTATTGCCAGCAATTACTGCTCGGCACCGTCTCGGCAAAAACTGGATAAATCGACGAAGTTACTGTTGTGGAATTCTTTCCCAATCCTCTAGTAATGATATAGCAAGTGGTGGAAGTGTCTGAGGCGTGTTTTGACGTACACGTCCATCCAGTTCATCCACTGACATTGACGTTAGAATTTGCAAGGCATTGGACCGTAACCAGTGGTGTATGTGAAGTGGTGTTGTCATGCTGAAATGACTATCTCTGCCGGCCCATAATCGGAATCATGCTGTTAGGTTCGCCTGAACCACCACTAAAACAGATCTGTGTGTGCTGGATATTTCACCCCACACCATGGCACTGTTGTCTCGGATTCTGTCGACCTGTCGAATTCTACTAGGGGCAAAACGTTAATTTCTTCTATGGTAAACACGCCGTGTTCCACCTCGCCTGTGAAGAGGAAATCTAATTCTACTACACCAACGCGTCGATGGAAGTTTCCCAAAGCAGGGGTGACAACTGGTCTTTTTGGTCGAAACCACGCTTCACGCAATTGATTCCTGACAGTTTGGTCGGAAATTCTACAAACCTGGATTGCGTTGTGTGTGTGGCTCCACGGCTGTGGCAAGACGATGACGCAAGTGAGCAACCCGGACATAGCAGTCCTGGGTGTGGATGGTAACTTTTGGACGGCCACTTCTCGGGCGATCTTGGGCGGAACTTGTCTGCAGGAAACGAAGGCGAGATATAATACTTTGAGGAACGTTGAAATGGCGAGCAACTGCAGACTACGACTCGCTAGATTCAAGGCGATGTTTCGTGTGATCGATGCCGCATGTTTTCCCGGTAAGTTGCTCGTGCATTTTGTTTTGTGAGGGATGTAGTTAAAACTGTAGCTGTTTACAATCACTCAACGATGATGTTTTGGAAAGTAATACAATATTTGTATTGTTCTGAAAGCAGCAACACGAGTCCGATATTTTCAAAATCACCTTTGCGTTTCATTTTTGAAGAGCGTATGCACATTTCATATCTCTAATATATACACATGCACAAACGTTAAGTGCCACTATCTTCATAGAAATACAAATTATAAATGTTTATTACTGAATGAGCCTTCCATATATTCTTGAAATTAAGATTGTCAAGGTATGACAAGGAAAAGGTTCTGCACCTGCACCTGCATTTCCCTACCATCTGAATCTTGAAAAATCAAGTTTCACACACTGGGTTTCACCGGTTTGTTCTGAGATTCTCCTTTCACTTTAGAGTTAGAAACTCAGTCATGGTGAGGAGAAACTTTACTACCGCTGAGAGATGGCAGGTGATAGGCATGAAAAATGCTGGTATGTCATGCAGGGCCGTTGCAAGGCAAATGGGTCGTCATCACAGCGTCATCACCCGTTTAGTTGCCAAACATAATCAAATCAGTGATGTCAATGACAGGCATAGATCTCGTTATGATGGTTACCACTGAGTGTCCAAAGTAGCTGATCACAAAAATAGTGGATGGCGCTTAACTTTTGTGCATGTGTATATGTTACTTACAAAACACCGATAATCATCTTTGTACATCAGAGTCGATGAATAGTTAGTTGTGTTGATGAAATGCTCCAAATATGCTATTTCCCAAACATGTTTGTTGTAATCAGCATCTATTTACTACATGAACCAACATGTGGCTCAGCCGTGGATTTCCAGCATAGAAAGACGAGAAGATTAAATAATAAATCAATTTGTGGGCAATCGAGTTGGATGATAGCATTTCAAATAACCTTGACTATGTAAGTGACGGTGATGGTAACTTTTATATTCTTCCTTGTAGAATTTCACTGATAATGCCCCCAAAATATTTTGAAAATATGTATAAATGCCTCAGTTTATAAACGGAGTGTGATTACCAGCTATAACTACATATGTTAATTACACCTTTTTTCGAATTATTATGAAAAATGTACACCACAATGTCTAAATTTCCAACAAATGAGAAAATTATTTCTCAACCCATTTGCTATTTTATATTATTACATGACATGATTCAGCTATGATTGTGTGCTATAGACTCATTATGTGAACCTTAAAACCGTCACAACGGTACACCCTTCACACGACCTTGGTACACCCTTTGTTGCAATCCATTCATGAAATGAATATAAGGTCACGGATATGTATAACCTATATTAATACTCTTTAGAACTGTCGCTGGGACCTTAGAACCTTCTTGACACGGTGTATAATCATAAGTATTGCCTTTCATGTCAAAGAAACACTTTCAAATGTGTATAAGTTATGAAAAAAGGTTGTTGTGTATATAGAAGTTGAGTCATTGGTAACCTCAGAAAGGCACCAATCGTAGTAAAGGTAGTTTTGACATGATAAGGAACGTGTTCTTGTTGCTATAATAAACCGGTGTATTCTATGAAACACCCATTCCGTCTTGTCTCCTTTGACTCGTACCGTCTTAGTGAGTACAGTGCCATCGACATCTAAAGCACCAAGGTGGGTTGAAATTTGTATGATATTTAGATGTACCTCAGAAGAGAAATGCTTAAATACGATATTCAGCTGATGAATCATACTTTGTGGTCATTACACTAAAGGTATTTAAATTTATAAAAGACCCAGGTTGATATATAATACTCATGTTTTCAGTGAGTGAGTGAATTTAGTTCTGAACTGAACGCAGCAATATTCCAGTTATATGGCGACGGTCCATAAATGACCCAGTCTGGACCAGACAATCAAGTGATCACAGCTTCGATGGTGGCACTGGCTCTGGTTCACCTCTCTGTCGAAGGAGCGAGTGTTGACTACGGCATGAAGTCCAAGTTGGAGTTCGCCATTTACCCTGCTCCTCAGATCTCCACTGCTCTGGTCGAGCCTTACAACGCCATTCTGACCACCCACATGACTCTGGAGCACTCGGACTGCGCCTTCATGGTCGACAACGAGGCCATCTACGACATCTGCCGCCGTAATCTCGACATCGAATGTCCGACTTGAACCGTCTGATAGGTCAGATCGTCAGCTCCATATCGGCCTCCCTCCTCTTTGACGATGCCCTGAACGTGGGTCTGACGGAGTTCCAGACCAGCCTGGTGCCCTACCCACGAATCCACTTCCGTCTGGCTACCTACGCCCCAGTGGTGTCTGCAGAGAAGGCCTACCACGAGCAACTGTCAGTCTATAAAATCACTAATGCCACCTTCGAGACTGCCAACCAGATGGTGACGTGTGATCCCCGTTACGGCAAGTACATGACCTGTTGCATGCTGTACCGTGGTGATGTCGTCCCTGAGGACGTCAACGCTGCCATCGCTACCATCAAGACCAAGAAAACTACCCAGTTCGTAGACTGGCGTCCCAAAGGTTTCAAGGTCGGCATCAACTACCAGCGATCCACTGTTGTTCTCGGTGGTGACCTGGCCATGGCACAGAGAGCTATGTCCATGTTGAGCAACACCACTGCCATCTCCGAGGCCTGGTCTCGTCTTGACCACAAGTTCGATCTGATGTACACCAAGCGTACATGGGCGAGGGCATGGAGGAGGGCGAGTTCTCCGAGGCCCGTGAGGACTTGGCTACTCTGGAGAAGGACTACGAAGAGGTCGGAGTGGATTCCGTTGAGGGAGAAGGCGAGGAAGAGCGAGAGGAGTTTCAAACGGTGAAGACCCTTATATACTGCGAAATGGACACAAATTAGATATATGGACATTACCATCGTGACAAAATTTATAAAGATGTGCATATATTTTAATCACCTTCCTGTTTGTTACTTAGTTTATTGAGTGAGTATGATTTTAAGGCGCATTGAAGATTATTCCGTCAATATCAATGCAAAGGACAATGAAATTTGCTTTGTGGCAACCCACTTTGTAATAAAAAAGCACTTTGTAATTAACTTTTCTGAGCTTCGCATATCGTGAGCATGTGGGGAAAATGTCGTGCTTTCAGCGTGACAAACGAGCAGTTAACATCGAGACTACCAGGCGGTCCCGTCCAACTTTAAAATATATTTGGAACTTTTTTGTGGATGTCCAGGTGAAATTTGATTTGGGGCAACAACATAAAGAAACATAAAGAAACCATACACGTGTGTATCAACCTGTTACAGTGAGTGCGTTCACACCACGAACAGAGGTGCGACAGATCGGTTTTATCGATACTGTGATCGGTATTATTGACCAGTCACGCAAATGTACGTTATCAGTGGTAGGTCGCAATTGTCACTACAAGAAAAACATATGTTATGTTAACACGTGATCTTTGAAAGTGGTAGTTGTAATCAGATCTAACTATACTGGACAAAGATTGTAATCAGATCTAACTATACCGGACAAAGATTGTAATCAGATCTAACTATACAGGACAAAGATTGTTATCAGATCTAACTATACTGGACAAAGATTGTAATCAGATGTAACTATACTGGACAAAGATTGTAATCAGATGTAACTGTACTGGACAAAGATTGTAATCAGATCTAACTACACTGGACAAAGATAGTTAGGGATATACGTAAATTTTGAAATTCTGAATTATGATCTATTTGTTCATTGATACACTAATAAAACATCCATCCTAAATATATCAATATCCCTAACCTATTTTGTCCAGTATAGTTCTGTTGCAAGCTTGGACGAATCACTGCACTGTGATTGTTGTATGTGTGTCTACAGAGGTGAGTGAAAAACTGACAATTTAGAGTACGGTACGTGACATTATCTCAAAACCTGTCCTACTTGTAGAGTATGCGCGACTCCGATGATTAGTCTACTACAATAATGCTAGATGTCATAACATAACCATATGTGTCAAGTGTCATATGTCATCTAGGTGCCGTTGTACAGAACAACCTTAGCCGCGTAAACTACCTTGAGTTATGATCATCTTTGCGCTAAAACTGCCTTGCATAACGGCACCCAGGTATAATTGTGGCCAGTGCTCGAGTTCGTATATTATATAAATTCCCCGACAAAACTTGACATGTCTAAAATTTCAACACACACGTTGTTGTCGTTTTTTTTATTTTATTACTGAAGGAAGTAACCAAACCTATTTCGTAACATATTACCTATTACTTTCATCCAATGTAATAACTGACAGTTTGCATTACGTAGTTATGTATATTATATCCAGTACAGTACAAGTTGTGTCAGGCTATGGCTACACCTGTGTTAAGAGTGTTATAGGTTAGCAGGTGTGTATAAAATGCTCACGGACATTATTGTAATTCGTTCTGCCGATGTGTAAAGCCTTTCCAAACACACTTGATTTTTATCATTCATTCTGTCAAGCCTTGCATTCATGCGTGCTGTACTATCAATTGTCTCGAAAAGAAGCTCCTGATTGTCACTCAAATTGTGTCATGGTTTCAATGCTTCTATTGATCCGATTTTGATCGTGCTGAATTGGATTTTTAATGCCATTTTCCTATTGAGCTTACAACACACCCTCACGTATTATTTTGGGGGAGAATAAAATTCATAGCATAAAGTAAAGTGCACCCTTGGATACTCATTGAGCTGTTATAGAAACTTAATTCCTCTTCCCGGAGGTTATACCTTACAACTAACGAGTGATATTTTCCGAGGTATTGGGATTCATTTTCAAGTCTCTCTTATTACGGGCAAACTGAAATCCCAGACTCACGCTGTGTTTAGTTTCCCATCAACACAGTGAGTGAGTTTAGTTTTACGCCGCATTTCGCATTCAGCAGTATTACAGCTATATTTCGATGACCTGTAAATAATCAAATCTGGACCAGACAATCCAGTGATTAAGCATGGATCGCTGAAGGCCTATTCTACCCTGGACCTTTCCCATCAAATACATATATCTTGAACAGTCGTGCTATCCGCCAGTTACTCATTTACAACGAAGTCTGCGTTGTAATGTCGTTAGGTTCACGGTGAGTTAAAATTTTACGTCAAATTGGCAAAGTTCAGCCATATACTGATGGCAAAGAGTCAAGTACTGTGACTAGATATATTTAAAAAAACTGTCTGGGAGGGACACTAAAACGGCTATATTTTCAAAGATTAATTAAAACTAGTTTCAGTTCAGTGTAAAAGGCTAGATCATTTCAAAACGACACAATATAAAATGGGGCTATTGATCGCCAGCAACTGATACCAGAGTACCATACTAGTGGGAACCATGGGGAAGTCTCACGGTGAAATGCATCATAAGGTTTTCGTGTCATTGTACAATCGCAGCCACCTCACTCATTTTTGGTGAACGTTACACACGTTATTAGTTCTCATTCACAATATCCACTTTTAATAGCCTTCGCCAGTGTGATTAAGAAAGTGCCAAGTGTAGGATAGTTTTACCGGCAGTGAAAAATACTTCCAAGGGGCTAGTTGTAACAGCGGATAGAACATCCAGGGTGCTGTTGTAACGGCAGTGAATATAGCACTCGAGACGTTAATTGTAACTCAAGGGACTAGTAACATTCCAAAGAGTTAGTTATGAAAAATCAATAGATAATAGTCCCGAAATTAGTTATAATGAGTGAATGAGTTAATGTTTAACCTCACGTCGGTAATATTGCAGCCATATTGTGACAAGAACAGTTTACACTGAAAAGGGATACATGTATATTATAAAAATCTGTGGACAGTCAAACAACCAGAATATCACAATTAGAATTAAAACTAGTGGGGGAAGTCAAAACTAACACCACTCTTTGAACAATACAAAATTACTCGTAATGACGAGAAGTTACATTCTCAAGGGGCTCATTACAGTGAAATGAGATTAGGTAATATTTCAAGGGAATGTCTTAAAATAGCCAGTGTGTGATATTAACATGGCGCCCTTCCTGAGCACAGTGAGTCATATTTAATATACAGTAGTCAATAGTCAGTTTTAATGAGAATTACTGGATAAATGTGTTCCATTGCAGGTAATATTTACCAGTAGATTTGACCACTACAGACCCAGATATTTCAAAAGCAAGTATTGCAGATGATAGCGCCCGTTCACCTTTTCACAACCAAACGTTTCAAAACACGGATGAATGAGCACCAGATTATATACACGTAACTTTTTTAACAGTTTCTGGCTTTCATTCTTCTGAATTACGCTATTCACTCGGTCTGGCTGAAAGGCAGCAACTGCGTACCTTACGAATGACGCTCCACAGACGTGCGACAGGCAGTCATCTACACTGATCTCGTGATATTATGTTAACGCTTTGTATGAAACTGGTTTGGTAACGTTTCGTACATGGTGACAACGCTACACCTGTAAGCATAATCAGGGTGACTCACATATTTGGACTCAAGAACATAGATTTCTGAAGGTCGAATAGTCGTAAATCCGCAAGGGGTATCTAGGAAATGGGGTCTCCCTCACAATAGACGATCTAAAGGCACTGTGCTATATCATAATATAGTCGCGAGGTTTGGTCTTCTTGTATTTGGGGGGAGTAGTATATACAATGACAGTTCTGGACCACTTTCAAGAAATGTCTCTACAAAGCCTTATTTACTAAATAAGGCTTTGGTTGGGCCATTAGCTCTTGCTACTATTACCCCTACTACTTAACGTGTGTTGGAGGTAACACTGTGCCGTACGGTACGATCAATAATTCTTCTCTTATAAACCCCCTACCCGGCCCATCCCTCAAGTAGTACAAGTTAGGTTCGTCGGCTTTCATATCCACTTTATCTATGTTGTAAGTTTTGACTGACCATATAGGATCGGTGGCCCGCTTACGGCTATCACCCTCGTGTTCCCCCGGCTGGTATAGATACATTACCCCTACTACTTAACGTGTGTTGGAGGTAACACTGTGCCTATGTCACGTTTATATCGATGAAACAGTTTAACGTGAACCGCCTACGATCTCTTTGGTGTTCATAATAAAGGCTTGCTGGGCTTTTTGTATCCCCTGTTCTATGTACTTTTTTTTCTCGTCCTCGCTGATAGCAGACTTACGAGACTTGGATCGAATATCTTGTTTCATTCCATTATATTTTTTGAGTTCAGAGAGGATTGAACGAAACTCCTCTTCTGAGATCTTACTATCAGAGAGTGCCGTGGAAATACGCTCACTCACTGTGTTCAGCTTTGCTTCGGCCAGAACCCTGATCTCGTCGTGTTTCAATGCCTTACGATTAAGCCTGCGTGATACTAACTTAAGCGCCAACCCTGCCAACCCTGCCACCCCAGCTGTTATTTCAATACCTAGCACTATAGGTGCAGCCACGATGGTAGCCAACAATCCAACACCTGCCGCCCCTAGTCCCATGCTGGTTGCCATAAGGGTAGTGTCAGCCCCGTCCACGATATTGAAAGCTCTATTATACTTTTTACATAGTGCTTTCCGCGTGTCACGGTCTTGTTCTAGTTGACGTTTCACATCACATAACTGTCTCAAGCGGAACCCATCTACGGTTTCCAGCGTCTTCGCTACTTCCTCTACGACTGGGTACAGACCCATCCTATAATGTATATTTTGAAAGATATTTTAATTGGGTTTCAGTTAAAAATCTATCAATGAATTTGAAGTCTACAAGTTCTAGACTACTAGTCATGGCAATAGGTGAGAGGCTAATAGAATTTCCTGTTGTAATAGAAACCCCACTGAGGTTTATTAAGTGGTTTATAGGACCCGTGGTATCCTGTTGTATAACAATACGACAATATTGGTCTATGTAAGACCAGCGTATTGACACCCCGGGTAAAATTTGGTGTACTATTGGAGGGGTTCCATCGAATAAAGCCGTAAAGAAGACTTCTATGATGAGGGTGAAAGGGGAGGATATTCTATCAAGATTACTGCTAAATGTTAATTTATTGTGTGGATAAGCACTTAACCCCTTTTTTTCGTAACCAGTAGATGGTATGTGTACTAATGCCCTCTCCGGAATGAAATCCCCGGCCCAGATACCGTTGTTCTTAATCTTAGAGACAACCCCATTATTTAATGTGATATAAGGTGAGGTGAATGTTAAGTTGATCAGCCATTTAGGTTCTTTTAAATCTGGTAACGGCACCCGTCTGTACACGTTGTCTTTGAAGTGCAGAATATATAATTCATCTTCCTCACCAGGCTGATCGAATCCCTCCGTGTCTCCTAGGTCGTTAAGCGTAGTGTTGGGATGATGACTGGTCATTATTATACTATTACGATATAATTTCCAACTGGTTTTCTGATAATAATTCAGGGGTTAACTTCATACCCATGAAGTGTATGTTGTCAGGCAGGAAGATATTGATTAGTGATATCTTGTTTTCCACGATCACGTTGACCCCCTGCAGACTGGTCTTGGAGTCGACACCCACCCGCACGTAAACATTGCAAACTTGATACTGATGTTGTTTACCCCACCCGAGTTTGATCCCCTTCACGATCTCGACATCATTCCCCGATGGTTCTCCTAGGTAGACTTTGATGATCAGTGTTGAGTTTGCCAGTAGATCCTCTAGTATAGTGACCACACCTTCGAATTCAGACACCAACTGCAATTTCACGTTTTGTATGGCTGGTTTACTCGATAGCATGTGGGCTGCTATAGTGTTGACTGGGCTGACGACTATGCTACGTCTCTGAGTTGGGACGTAAGCCACGAGCAGGGTTCCATTGTTCACGACTTTGTTTAGGTGGTTGTCTTTGTTATCCGTGAACACGTAAGGGGAGACGAGTCTAATATTGAGAAACCAGTCGTCGTTATCGGGTAACAACACCCACTTGTTATCTTCGGTGAAGACGAGTATATATGGTTTGTTTTGGACGACGGTAGTGCTCTCAACATCGTCTAAGTCGAACAGTTTACCCCCGAACGATGGGTATATTATCCAATTATTATCACCGGTGTTGACAAGGGCGTACTTAGTGTTGACTGTTGCTCTTGTGGTATCTATCATATCACTTAGGGTTCCACCGGAGGGGATTTCAACGCGTTTGTAAATGTTGTTTTTCAGTTGCAAGGCGTACGATTTACCATCTACTCCGGGAGCGTCGAAACCGCGCGTGTCTCCGAGGTCGGAGATCCCGATATTGACGCATTTTTTCACTCCGGGACCTTGGGCGCTGGTCATTTTACATGAAGCGTTAAGCTGAGGTATCCTATATTTACAGGATTATGATTTATATCTAACACCGATATTGTCAGCTCAGGTATGTTGCCCTGGGTTAATCTCTTATACTGCCGTGGTGAAAACGACTCGGTTCTACCGTCGTTGTATTTCTCAGTTTTCACCGGCACTGCTCTCAGTATAGTGGAAGGGTGACCTCCTTGAATGTTGTACGTTGTGCTCACCTGACCGAGATGAATGTACAGCTCTCGGTACGGTACTAGATCGGGTAACTTCGTACCTGTGACGGTTGTTGTTGGTTTTATCTCGTCAGGAGACATACCGAGTATCCTAGCTAATGGCCGGCCGAGCCTCAAGGAGGTTCTTCCGTTGTTGATTAACACCACTGTGCCGTTTGAGTCGTTCATCTTGAGTTCGGCTCCCAGGGGTTTGAAGACCTCGTCGTTTAGAGAGCACACGCTGTAGTAGCCGTCAGTTATCTGACTGCGAGTTCCACTGACGAACAGCTTATTGTTGCTGATATTAATGTTAGTCCATTGCGGTAGGTAGGTGATATTGCAGAGTGCGACTTCGAGTTGACCTGACGTGTTATCGATCGCGTGCGTCAGCTGAACGGCCTCACCGCTCGTTATTCCTGGAAGTGTTATGTACATATTATAATATATGAATTATATATTATAATATGGATTTAGCACACTTGAAAATCGTGGTGAATGCAGATGGTACGGGGTTTAAAACAACCTTTATTAATATCTTTGAAAACTATATCGTGTCCGTTAATAACGCGCAGGCGGTGGTAAACTGGAATCAAAACCCAATGCAGTTTTGGCAGAACCAACTCAACTTTGCTGTGTGGTGTGCGACGACAGGGTCGGGTGTGACACCAGACTACGGTATAGATGAACTGAGTAAGGCGGTTATTTTGTTTCATATTTATTATCAAACGAGACGAATATTGAAGGAAATAAGTGCTCCTCTTCCCCAAGATAAAGCGTGGAGTATGACGAATAACCCCTATGATAGACGCGCTTATGAACGTATTTGTGGGGAGTTTGAGATTCCAACGAATAAAGACTTTCGCCTTCCTGGTGTGAACCATGGTCTCGGTATAGTTCTCGTGTACTTCTACAGGTCCGGAACATATTATGCCGGTTCTAAAGATGGTTCATACAACCCAAACCGACATACATTTACAGGCCCCACAACGAATGAAAAGATCCATGTCAGCTGTATAAAGCAAACCAATCCTGATGCAGCCACAGCCTGGACTAAAATGATCTCAAAAACATCGAAAGAATTCACTCGTGCTGGTACAATACGCTTGAACGACTCGATTCGAACGTACGTGTGGGCGCTGTTGGGTGCGCAGTCTATGACGCGTTCCAACATCCTCGGTAAGGGAACTGCTTACGACGCTCAGAAACAGTTCGTTTCCAACGTTGAGGATGCTATCAATTCTCCAGTTGATCTCCTGCGGGCCATCGACCATTACCAAAACGTGTTAGAATACGCCAGATCGAAAGTCAATTACGTGTTCGGCGTGGGGTTGTACATGGCTCCGAGTGATATGCAACTGAGAATAAAAAAAGTGGTGGGTTATAACAACAAAATAGTCATAGCCACGGCGGACCAAAAGTTGGGTATCAACCCCGATATTAACACCCCCTATATCCCACACATCCCACCACGTGAAAAGGGTATAGTGGCGCCACCTCCGGAGCCTAAAGTTCAACCAACACCACACCCCCATATTCATGTGGGGGTACCCCCCTATCAGCAGCATATTGATAATAAAACAGCCCTAGTGGTTGGTGGGGTAACTTTGGGACTTATTTGGTTAAAGATTTCTTAGCCGCTACGTACACCAGACCCGCCATGGCGACGATGGCTGCCCACAGGTTTTGACTGAGCCACATGGCAGTTTTAGACAGAGCGCTCAACAACCACGAGACGATGCTACCCAGGATGCCGGGAAGGGCTTCGGCGGCTTTACCAGCCAGTTTAGCTAGGCCTTCCCCGAGTTTTTTTATCCAGTCTTTAACACCACCGCCTGTGGGAGTGGGAGTTCCCCCGCTGGCAGGTGTGGGGGTTCCCCCTGTCAGTGACACCACCAGGGTTGATATGATGAAACCCAATGCAGTTAGAATGCTGACGATGGTGATCCCTTGCTCCCGGAACAATATCCGAATCCTGTTGGCTAAAGTTGTATCCTCATTCAGTATTCTATCGATTGTTTCCCGAATACGACTGATCTGGGATCGAAGCTGTTCACGATTCGAGGAAGCGGATTCCAATCGTGTACGTCTCTCGTCTTCTAAATCGCGTAGTCGTTCATTGATACGACGCTTCATATCATCGTTTTCAGTTTCGTTGAGTTTGGTTTTTTCCCTAGCGATGTGCTCGTCGATTTCGTTCAGTTTCCCCATGTTGTTCACGATTTCTCCACGCACGCGTTTCACGGCTTCGTCTAAGCCGCGCAGTTCCCTTACCGGAAAGTCAAACCCCGGTAACGGTTTGTCCCAGTAGGTGCTCAACAGTTTTTCTATGCTGTCCGAGGCTTCTGTAGCACGCTGTGGTGTCATTTCATCTCTAGTGGTGAGGTGGGATCTGGTAGCTTGCAGATCTTCTTTAACGGCCTTAGGTATTGCACCACCGTAATCATTCATGTTTAGATTTTTACGGATAAATTCGACACCATGGCGGCTGGCTAGAGTTGACAAGGCCAGTGTTTTTTTATTGCTCTTGTTAAAGAGGTCAACCCCTGGGTCAGACTTAAGGCGTAGAACACCCTTTGTATCAATAAAAAAATTCTTATGGTATCGACCCTGTGGTTCAACGTAGTTTTTATCTCTTCTTAAACTTTCGTAATAATCATTTACCGTTGTTTCCAAGAGTTCTTGGTTCAATGGTGAACTAGTAAATGAGGTCTCCTGCTCATCATCGAATGCCTGGGCACTAGCGCCCGGCATCTCCGTCATATCTATGTCTTCATCCATTAGTATTAAAAATATATTTCTTTTATATAACAATGTACGGCAGAAAATTAGATCCTTTCAGAAGATTGAGAGAGCCATTAGGGGCCAGAGCCGTGCGCCAGTCGGTGACCATCACCAACAATCCCAGCAAGATAGACCAGAATCAAACTCTGCTGGTTAGATTTCCAAACCTTGGTGAGAATGACCTCATTGTACCAGGCACTGTTTGACTGGCGTTCAATATCACGTTGACCTCCGACAACGACAAACGCGAGCTAGTGCGGAACGTGGGTCGAGCTATCATCAAGAAAACGACAGTCAAGATCAGCGGTAACGAGGTGCTGAGCATCGACGACAGCGACGTGTTTCACTGCTACAAGGATCTCTGGAAAAGCGAGAGAGAACGAGTCAATGATGTGTACCAGGGTATCAGCAAATCAACCCGGGCGCGCATAGGGTATGTCTTCACGCCAGACCAGCAAGACAAGCTATCGGACGGTGAAAAGGCCATCGCTCGAGCATACGGGAATCGATTCTGCGTGCCGCTCGACTTCGAGTTGCTCACGGGACACGCGCCGTTTTACCAGGCCGCGCTGGGTGATAGGCTCGAATACGAGCTCACGTTTAACGACTATAGCAAAGTAGTGCGTACGCCGAACGGTGATGAGGCCAGTTATGCCATAGACAACATCTCTCTGGAGTTCGACATGGTCACTAGCCCGGAGCTGGCCAGGCAGGTTCGAAGCCAGTACTCTGGGAAGATGGCTATCCTGTACGATCGCGTACTGAGGCATAGATCAGTCGTGCGAGATAAGAGCGACACTGTGTGGAATATCAACCTGAACGTGCCGGCGCGATCGATGAAAGGTATCCTGGTCGTCCCCGTGGAGGATTACGATCCATTCCGGAGGGACAGCGAGAAGTTTTTCAACCCCGAGATTGAAAAGGTGGAAGTGACCATCGAGGGCGTGCCCAACCAGCTGTTCAGTCATGGTATGAGACCACACCAGCAGTGGGATGAGATAAAAAAGCTACCAGTGGGGGACTACATAACAAAGGACCTGGACCTAGGCTCCGTGCAGATCGGTGAATACCTGACCACCAAGTACGCCCTATGGTTGGACATGCGATCCACGGATGATGATAAACTGCACGGTAGCGGGCGCCGTATAGATAACGGCAGCGAAGGGATAACCATCCAGATTACTAAGAAGGCTCAAACCGCTGGTAAGTTGAAATTATATCTGTACGTTATTATGGACGCGCAACTTAATATAGACAATGGGAGATTCGTGCAAGCCATCTACTAGTGGGGGAGACCCCCACACCCCCCAGGGGTACCCACAACTACCCACTGACCCACACTGCGCCATAGTGTGCGGGCAGACTGGCTGTGGGAAGACCGTTTTCGTGTTGGATATGTTGGAGGGTTACTACAAGGATGTGTTCGATAACATCGTTATCATGTGCCCTACTCTGAGCATGAATAAAACGTACGCGCGACCTTGGGTGATGACGGACCCGGATGTACACAAAATCGACCCTGGAACACGCCTGCAGGACTGGTTGAAAGCTCTTCACGAGAAATTTAAAGGGGAACCGACGCTGTTCATACTGGACGACCTCAGCGCTAATCGCGAGATAACAAAAAAGAGAGACATGCTATCGTACCTGGCCTTCTCCGGCCGGCATGCAAATCACAGCGTCTGGGTGCTAACGCAGAAGTTCAACTCGGTGTTGAAAGACCTCAGGGAGCAGACG
The DNA here is from genome assembly GCF_037392515.1 of Haliotis asinina. Lineage (NCBI taxonomy): Eukaryota > Metazoa > Mollusca > Gastropoda > Lepetellida > Haliotidae > Haliotis > Haliotis asinina. Next base: position 17,420,781 of record NC_090291.1, read on the forward strand.
CGATGGGTGGCCTTATTTCACTGCAAGGATAGGGATTCGTTCGAGGAGTGTTTGAGAGAGAACGATGTGATGAGCAAATTAGAACGGGAACGGGTGAAGAAACAGCTCGCTGAAACTAAACACGCTAAGCTCGTGCTCAAGACCGACCAACCAGTAGCATATATAGTATGCTAAAGCTAAGCAAAGCTAAGCAAAGCTAAGCAAAGCTAAGCAAAGCTAAGCATATAGCTATGATATTTGAAGTATTTGTCGTGTGCAACTTAACCTTCATTTCTCTGTGTTTTGCCTGCATCGGGTATTATATAGTTAAAACTAAATCTTACTTGTTATATTATAAGATGGAGTGTGAGGAATTGCTCGAACAATTGTCTGTGGAGGGTTCCCCCACTGGGGGTGTGGGGGATTCCCCCAAGCGAGAGAAACTGGTGGCGTTGGCTGTTGGCGGCAAAGCCAAACATTACTTTGGGGACTACACTCCGGATAAAATTCATAAAATGTCAGCCGAAGAAATCGATAAGCTGTACGCTAGATACGAGTCCCGGCTCGGAGCAGAAATGACAAAGACAATAGGATCGGCTATGACCCAGATATACACCGGTATTGTATCACACTTCCTTCCCATTCCACCAGAGCGCCGACTTTACCTGTGGGAGGACCTAGATAAAGACCCTTTTATCGAACACGCCGTGAGCTCTATCAGCTGCGGGCTGTACCACAAATATGGTATGTTGTTGGCTCCAGTGACGGCGGCGATTATCACGGCAAAGCATTGTCAATTTGAGAGAAAGAATAATAATAATAGTATAGATGGATGCTGCACAGGAAACCCCAGTGGACACAGTGATGGAGGAGACCCCACCCGAGGTGACGGTGGAGACCCCTTCAGTGGGGGTGCCCCCAACAGTAACCAGACAGAAGAATCCTAAGAGAGTAGCTGCCGGTAAAAAACGGTGGTGTAACCAACATAAAGTGACCAACCCCCGACTGTTGTTGGCTGTAGGTGTAACTGCTGCCGTGGTTATAACATGGTTGTACGTGGGGGTACCCTCCCACAGTGAGCCACCACCCAACAGTGAGGTAACCCCCAACAGTGGGGGTGTGGGGGTATCCCCCACTATTGACCCGCATATCATGTTATAATTTAAAATATTTTTATATATACATAATGTCTGAGGGGAAAACGTTCGTCAACGACGCATACCACGCCACAGTGGTCGCCAGTCTAGCCGTAGGGTACGCTCGGTTGACTAAAATGGTGCTTAAACAACCAACTATCAAGCTAGATTTCAACCTGCAGGATATGGGTATGCTCATAATGAACCTTGGTATGGCGATGGCCACAAAAGACATCCTAGTAAAACAAGGAATAATACCTGATAATATAATGAAATAAATATAGGGATGGCCACGATAGCTATGATGGTCGGTGGGGCGTTAGTGAATGCCCTGGCATTTTCCGGGAGTAATTTCCTCTTCTCGAAACTACGAGATGATCACGCGGCTGAAATACAGGAAGAAAGGAAGCGGCACGATCTCGCTACTGAGAAATTACAAAGAGCACAGGCTGAGTACGCTAAAAAACGCCTCCAGAGGATCGATTTTATTAACGAACAACTCAAGCGTGAAAACCATGCCATTAAAACATTCTACGATGCCGATGAAGCAATGAAAGAATACTATCTACTAACTGGTAAACAATTGGAACCGCTCAATAAACCCACACTCGCTCAGTACTACACACCATCCAAGGGACAAATGAATCGTGAACTGGGCTTCATAGTGTTGGGTATAGCAGCTACTGCGTTGGTTGCGAAGCAATTAAATTAAAATACCTATATAAGTAAACATGAGACCCGCTCCATACCGATGCGAATACATACTTATGGGGAAGACCGAGGCCTGTGGTAGGAAATGCAGGAATCAGGGGTTCTGTTGTTTCCATATGGGAAGTCCTAACTACATGTGTTCTGTGTGTGGTATCGGGGTTAAAGGACACTACTGTCTATGTAAAGCTCACGGAGCGAACGTAGTCAGACATCAACTCATCTACGAGAATAAAAAAGGCTACATAAAAGAACGTAGGCGACTGCTCAAGATAGCCACTTAAGGGTTACCTCCCTTTACTGTGAAGCAATTAGACATTGGCTCTCTTAGGTGTAAACACAATGTCTACTGTACGCGAGCTCAAGCGGGTCGCAAAACAGAGAGGTGTGATCGGGTATTCTCGAATGCGGAAGTCAGCATTGTTGAGATTACTAGGTTTAGAAGCCCCTCCTACGGTAAAACAATTAAAAGCTCAAGCAAAACAGCTTGGATACACGGGTTATTCAAACCTGGGGAGAGCCGGGTTAACAGCATTGTTATCACATGCCCCCGTAGCACGTCCCACTGTAAAACAACTGAAAGCCGAGGCACAGGATTTGGGTTTAGGCGGGTATTCCCGTATGAGAAAACCACAGCTTGTAGAATTATTACGACAGAATAGAGCTATTGACCTACAGTTCGTGCGCACTGAGCGCGCTGTAGGTAACTATTTGAGAGGTTGGCGCATGCACGTTGATAGAAACATAAACATTACAGATATCAAGCCTCTGATAGCTGATAAGGTCAACCAGGAACTAAATAACCTAGGAAGTATCAAGTTTCAGATCACAGTGAAAATGTCGCTCGATAAGCAGGTTGGGAGTACCACTGAGTATGTTCAGCCTTACTTCCGAGGTCAACAAGAGGTCGCCACACATACAGAGACCATTGACGCATCAATCGATACCAGTTTTCAGCAGATACGAGAATACCTAGAACGCTACACACACTTGGGGTCCGGGTGGGCTGTAGATAAAATCGATAATGTCTATCTAGACATAGCTAACTACGTGCCGTTCAGAGGCGGGTCATACCTAGCCTTGCCTCCCTACTATAGGAACAAACATGCTATAGTAAACGTTAAGAATAGAGGAAACGATTGCCTGAGGTTAGCTATCAGGTCAGCCTTATTTCCAGCTGGCACTCATTCAGATAGGCTTTCTAGCTATCCGCAAGACGATGGGCTCAACTGGGATGGTATAGATGAACCCACCCCCATATCCCAGATCACTAAAGTAGAAAAACAGAATAATCTGGCTATAAATGTCTTTGGGCACGAAGGTAACACAACAATAGTACACAGGGTCAGCCCGGTGAAGGTCAGCCCGGGGGTACCCCCCCCTCGCGTTATCAATATATTCATGATCCAACTAGGTGAAAAGTATCACTACACGTGGATAAAACATCTCAGCCGGTTGTTGCACGACCAGTCGAAACACGATGGGGAAAAACACTTTTGTGTACGATGCCTACATGGCTTCACCCGAGCTGATTTATTAGAATCCCACCGGGATGATTGTCAAGGTGTGGGGCAGACGGCCATACGAGTCGACATGCCTAAGGAAGGTGACAATATCCTAAAATTCAGTAACCACAAGAATCAAATGTCTGTGCCTTATATTATATACGCCGACTTCGAAGCCTTAGTTGTGGGGGATACCCCCAGTGGTGCCGCCGGCGAGGCTCCCTTCACCCACAAAACACAAGAGCATAAAGCCTGTTCGTTTGGATACATTGTCGTCCGTTGTGACGGGGAAACGAAAGCTCCGGTAGTATATAGGGGCCCTGACGCGGCTGAAAGGTTTCTAAAGTGTTTGCAGGAGGAAGAAAAAATTATTAGGAATGCATTGTATAAAATCGCTCCCATGCGTCTGACCCGAGTCGACAGGCTAGCCCACGCTAGTAGCACTAACTGTCACGTGTGTGAATCACCACTTAACGGTGATTCGGTGAGAGATCACTGTCACATAACTGGTAAGTATAGAGGCGCCGCTCACAACGCGTGCAACCTCAAGCTTAAAATCAACCCTAAGACAATAAACATCCCCGTTGTCTTTCACAACTTGAGAGGGTACGACTCACACTTGATCATGCAGGCCATCGCGAAAATCGATGGTAATATAACGTGCATCCCCAACAACATGGAGAGATACATCTCCTTCAGCTTAAACGGACTTAGGTTCATTGACTCGTTTCAGTTCCTCCTGTCGTCACTCGACAGTCTGGTCAAGGCCAACAATACCTTCCCTATCACCGATCGATACACAGACGCCGAGACTAGACCCCTGCTTATGAGGAAGGGTGTGTACCCCTATGAGTACATGGATAGTTGGGTCAAGTTCACCGAGACCAGACTACCCCCTATTGACTGCTTTTATAGCAAGCTGAATGAGGCGTCCGTCTCACGAGATGATTACTCGCACGCGACTAACGTATGGAATAAACTGGGTTGTAAGAACCTGGGTGATTATCACGACCTGTACTTGAGGACAGATGTACTGCTGTTAGCCGACGTGTTTGAAACGTTTAGGCGGACATGTTTCAAGCAGTATAAACTCGACCCCGCATGGTATTACACCAGCCCAGGTCTGTCGTGGGACGCCTTGCTTAAAAAGACCGGAGTTAATTTGGAATTGCTCACAGATTACGACATGCACCTATTCATTGAGAAAGGTTTGCGAGGTGGGATTTCCATGGCATCCAAACGATACGCGAAAGCAAATAATCAATACGTGAAAGGTTACGATCCTAACAAACCAACCAATCACATTCTCTACCTCGACGCAAACAACCTGTACGGCTGGGCCATGAGTCAGTATCTACCTACAGGGGGATTCGAATGGGTACCCCACGTTGATGTTATGGGGGTTGCACCAGATTCGAACAAAGGGTATATCCTCGAGGTTGACTTAGAGTATCCCAAGGAATTACACACATCGCACAACAGCTACCCCCTGGCCCCCGAACGTATGAGGGTTAACCCAGACTGGATGTCTGAGTACCAACATAACTTGTCAGGTGGGCGTGTGACAGACGTTGAAAAACTCGTGCCTAACTTAATGAATAAGACCAAGTACATCGTTCACTATCGCAACCTACAGCTGTACCTGTCGTTGGGTATGAGGCTGACCAAAATACATAGGGTGCTCATGTTCGACCAGAGCCCATGGATGGAGCCCTACATCAGAATGAACACAGACCTACGAAAAAAAGCCACCAGTGATTTTGAGAAAAATCTCTACAAGCTCATGAACAACTCGGTGTTTGGTAAGACTATGGAGAACCTGAGGAAACGCGTGACCGTGAAGCTGGTTCGATTGAGTGAGGAAGACAAGCTCAGGAGATTGATAGCCAGTCCGGCATTCAACCGTAGTAAGATATTCACAGACAACCTGGTTGCCCTACACATGAAGAAAAGCCACATAAAATTCAACCGGCCTGTTTACGTGGGGATGAGCATCCTCGATTTATCCAAACACCTGATGTACGACTTTTACTACAACGAGCTCAAGAAACAGTACGGCGACAGGTGTGAAGTGCTGTACACTGACACGGATTCCCTGCTGATGGAGATTCGAACCGAGGACGTGTACGAGGACATGAAAAAACACCTCGATTTATACGACACCAGCGACTACCCTAAGACCCATGCCCTACACAGTACGGTAAATAAAAAGGTCCTAGGTAAAATGAAGGACGAGTGTGCTGGCACGCCCATAGCCGAGTACATAGGTTTGAGACCTAAGATGTACTCCATACTGAAAGCCGACAATAGTGAGATCCGGAAGGCTAAGGGGGTTAAGAAGTATGTGGTGAAACAACACATCAAACACGCCAGATTCAAGGAAGCCCTGTTCAAGACCCGTACCTTTAGGCATAAAATGAACACACTTAGAAGTGATGGACATAAGATATACGGACTGACTATAAACAAGACGTCCCTGTCGCCTATGGACACGAAACGTTGGATAGCTATTGATGGGATAAACACATACGCGTATGGACATGAAAAAATTTGAGGCTATTTACTACAGCCCGCGTGGGTACTGGAAAGGAGCTAGCGCAGTAGATAAGCTAGCTAAAATAGCGCGAGTACCCCCGGAGGAAGCCAAAGCGTGGCTTGAAAAACAAGCCCTGTGGCAGATCTATTTGCCGGCACCACGCTACGTACCTAGAAGGAGGTTCGGTATTAACATACCTAATAGCGTTCACCAGGCAGACATACTGTTCCTACCCCACGACAAGAGGTACAAGTATGCCTTAACCGTAGTGGACGTAGCCAGTCGTTACAAGGAAGCCGAACCCTTGACCACGAAAGATTCGGCCCAGGTAGCCAGAGGATTCGAACGCATATACAAACGCAGCCCGCTGACGTGGCCAACAGAGCTGCAAGTTGACCCCGGACGGGAGTTCATGGGTGCCGTGTCACAACTGCTAGCCAAACACGATACAAAGGTCAGGCGTGGTACGGCCGGAGCCCATCGCAGCCAAGCCATAGTTGAGAGATTTAATAGGACTTTGGCTGAGCGCTTGTTCGGCCATCAGTATGCTAGGGAGATGGCCACCCCTGGAAAACGATCGACTGAATGGGTCACGAGGTTACCCAAGGTGGTGTCGGCAATCAACCATGAAGTCACCCGTCTCACCGGTAAGAAACCGGCAGACGCTATCAAACTAAAATCAATAGTTGCAGAGTCGGCCGCTCCATTGCATGGGAAGGAGAAACAGATACCAGATAGGGCCCTAGTGAGGTATCTATACCAGCCGGGGGAACACGAGGGTGATAACCGTAAGCGAGCCACCGATCCTATATGGTCAGTCAAAACTTACAACATAGATAAAGTGGATATGAAAGCCGACGAACCTAACTTATACTACTTGAGGGATGGGCCGGGTAGGGGTTTTGTAAGAGAAGAATTATTGATCGTACCGTACGGCACAGTGTTACCTCCTACCAACACAAAGTAGGCATAGTAATTACCGCCAACTTTTTTGTAGTAGGGGTAATAGTAGCAAGAGCTAAGGGCCCAACCAAAGCCTTATTTACTAAATAAGGCTTTGTAGAGACATTTCTTGAAAGTGGTCCAGAACTGTCATTCCCTATACTACTGGGGGCGGTTAGTTTGCGCCGTGGTTAAAGCGTCCTCCAGTCAAACTGAAGACCTGGGTTCGATTCCCACAGGGGTATAGCCTGTGTAGCCCATGAGTGGTGTTCCCCGCCGTAATATTGCTAAAAGCGGCATAAAACCACACCCACCCACCCCTTTTTGATGAAACCTGCTCTGCAACTCACACACGCCAATCATAGTGAACACAGACAGGTAAAAGGGACATAAATCTTTTCCTGTTTTGAAAATAAGTACCTGTTGTGTGTCCATATTGCATATTGCATTCAGGGATATGCAATACGCCAGTTGAGTCGAATTAGGCACGTTGGTTTTAAAAAGAGTGACCTATCATATTCAGAACACATATTCTAAGTGAAGTTGATTAAACAGGACAGTGGAGAGTTCAGTGAGTGAGTTAACATTGAGCGTCACATTGGCAATACTTCAGCCATATCGTGACGAGAACAATTTTACTCATGTCAACATCAATAATTGTAGAACGTAAGAAACCTACAGAGTTAAGATTAAGCAAAACAGATCTGGTAAACTGATAAGGCGTAACTTTAAAGGAATCAACTATTATCAAGGAAATAATGAGAATGTTCAGATTAAGAATATTCATGAAACATTACAAAGTCGTTATGTTGGACTGAAAAGTGTCGGTGTCATTTTCGTTAAACCATGCAGTGAACACACGCATATATTTTCCTATATATAGATTTACCGTTACATTGACCCCTTAACAGCACAGGGTGGTGGGGTAACCTAGTAGTTAACCCGTCTGTTTCTTTGTCACGCTGAAGACCCGGGTTCGATTCCCCACATGGTTACAAAGTGTGAAGTTCGCGATGATATTGCTGCAATATTGCTTATAGTGGCGCAAAGCTTAATTCATTAACTCATTCACTCAGACACTGGTGCAGCCTTTGAATCGCTGACGTCATGCTACTTGTGTCCGTTGTGTTTATAATTCACAACTTTTGAGATACAATCAAGCAAACTCTTTTCACCAAGATGATTTCAAAAAGCCCCATGCCACTCTACCTTGATAAACATTATGACATTCAAGATGTCATACTGCTTGAGACGCACTATGTCTAGTTGATTTCCATGGTCCCTAGTATGGTGATCTACCTTCAGTTGTTGGTGATCTATAGCCCGTGTTTTATATTGTATTGTCCTCTTTAGTTACTCTGTTTTAGCTTCACATGCTAGTTTTAGGTTCATATCTGTGATGATCTAGTATTTTTACTGTCATTCGATGGCAGGTGTTTGTGTTTTAGATTTATTATTATTTTAATATTAGCATAAATTAAATTGTTCTCGTCACGATATGGCTGCAATATTGCCAATGTGACGCTAAATATTAACTCACTCACTCTAGTTGATTTGCGCACCGGTATGGTTTGTGTTTCAGCATGCCAACACAGGAGCACATAGGACTCATGTTGTTACTGAGTACCTCCAACAGGGGAACAGAACTACCTTACCATTGTCAGCACACAGTCCAGACCTGTGTCCCATCGAACATGACAAGAATATCCTTGGTCAACAGCCACCGACCACTCTCTACAACCTTGGCACTGACCCACAGGAAGAGTGGGATGGAACCAGGCTGACATTGGACGTCTGTTTAAGGGTATGTTCTGCCGAACCCGGGATTGGTTTGAGAACAGAGGCTGTATAAATGTGTACTGACTTTTCATGACAAATGAAGGGGTGGACGGTAGAGCGCTTTGTCCAGCAAAGTCTATGCTCCTCTGACATTCAGTTACAGTTTTCCTCTTGAATTATGTATCTAAATGAAGTTATCAATAGTTGTGACACAATTGTATTGAGTATCTGCTTCATATTTTAGATATCCGTCTTAAATAATGTACCGTTAACACTGGAGGGAACGATGACGACCTATTTGTCGATCTGTTTGTCAGTCTGTCAGCAGAGTACATGTACATCGAATCAGTTTGTCATGTTTAAGTATCCTTGAACGGCAAAGCAACACTTGACTTTACATCAAATCAGTGTTGATATGTCAATATCCCGAACAAAACCTTGACATCTTGATAAAAATATACTCATTTATGTGATAAGGATTTCATCAATATTGTAATGTCGAATGCAGCTGCTCTTTACAGAACTAATGCACTGCTTTGAATTTGATGAGTCCAACAATAATTGGACATTAATCGAATATTCGTGTAGGACAATAGGACAAAAGGCCACAAGTGCAGAATCAGAAACTGGTAGAGAAAATATTCAAAATATAAATATTCAGGATGTATGTTATTACTCGGTATGATATGAAGTTTGGATGTAAAGTTTCTGTTTGATGCATTGCTTTGGTGATAATGTGAATATGTCGCCCATCAACATTATTAAACATTGATTTTCGCGTTATATATGCAAGCGGTTGCTGCATCCATGGTCAGATAGAAATGATCTGAAGATTGAGGGTAATGGACTTGCTTTCCTTGCTGTGTGTACTGCACTTTAATGGATGTACACGGATATGCTATTTCTGTCAGTAGAGTGTTAACCAAACAATGGTAACTGGTGAAACACAGGTATGATTAAACACGATGTGGTGCTGCTACTGAGGGCATGTGAAGAGACCAGTGGAATTTGTTATCAGACCTTTATTCCACCCCTGTGTGATAAACAGTCTCCTGCACCAGTTGTTTAATAGTGGAATAGTAGAAGGTGGAAATGTTTGTACAAACCCTAACTGTGCTGGTTTTGATCTGCTACTCTGAATCAGTCTGTGCTAGTAATCGGCAAACTAGCCAACAACTGAGAAGCAAACTGCTCACCAACTATTCACCAGAGATCATGCCCTCGACTGAAAATCGGGAACTTCTTAACATCTCACTCGTGTTTACACCACTTGCAATTCTCGGACTTGATATAACTCACTCTGTGTTCACATTTTCTGCTACGTTTCTGTCACGCTGGACAGATCCTGATTTGACATGGAATGTCGACAACTATGAGAAGCATGGCGTGATTCTTCTCTCTCCAAAGGATGTCTGGTACCCTAGACTTACTATAGTCAACAGTGTGAATTCAAAGACTTTGCTTGAAAGTGAATATACTTTGGGAGTATCTAACGACGGCAGTGTTTTCCTGAGTGCAATAAGCACATTTGAAACTATTTGCAAGGCTGACAGCACCTCATTTCCATTTGACAGTCAGAGTTGTAATCTGACTGTCTTACCTCCCATTTTGTGTCGAATACTACCATCTGTGTCACCAGATCGATCCAATGAAATGGTAGACACTTCTTCGGAGTGGCAGTTTATAAATGTGTCTACATCGGGCAACACTGGTGTGGCATATTTTACAATTCATATGAAGCGTCAGTCAACGTTCTACGTGACCACCATTTTGTTCCCCATGTGCCTAATGTCTCTCCTCAACGTCTGCTCCTTCCTACTGCCAATCGACTCAGGAGAAAGGATGTCCTATCTAATCTCCATATGCATGTCCTATTCAGTGTTTCTGGTTTTCATCATTGATGTGATTCCCAAGTCAGGATCCCTGTCAAAAATGGCCATGTATCTGATCCTGGTTCTGGCTCAAAGCAGTCTCGCCATCATAACAACTCTGATAACTGCAAACCTACAACACCACAAGTGTAGCAGACGATGTGTTCGTGCCGGAAATATCACAAATCCAACCAGCGAGCAAACCAATGTGTCACCAAAAGAGCGTGTGTATGGTATTTTTAGTGTTGACAATGTATGCTTTGTCATTTTCCTTCTCTTGTGGGGCCTGAGCATACTTGTATTTTATGTATAATGAAGACAGCATACAGCATACTTTAATGTAAATCTTTGTTTAGTGGCTATTTAACCTATTTCTTAACATTTTCATATGACAAGTGATATGTGTTTTTGTGACGCACATTTCGCATGTTCTTGTGAGTGAGTGAGTTGTGTTTTACGCCGCACTCAGCAATTCAGTGATCAGCAACATGAACATCGATCTGCGCAACTGGGAATCGACATGAGGGACATGTGTCAACCAAGTCAGCGAGCCTGACCCGTTAGTCGCCTCTTACGACAAGCATAGTCGCCTTTCATAGCAGGCATGGGTTTTTGAAGGCATCTTCTACGCCGGACCTACGATTGATGAAGCCTTAGCGTATTTTTATGTGTGATGATTACTGTATTACTAGTGTATTGAAATCATAACCTACATGTTCCTACTATTTCATGTAATGAGGGAAATGTGATCTTTATGATACACATTCCTACAGATGATGCTATGGTTGAGATGAAGATGGAAAATATGTCGTATTTGAAAGTTTTCAGATTATGTATTATTAGACTGTTTTTCAAAGTGGTCATAACGTTTTTTGGAAATGCAAGTATCTGTAACATTTTGTAACACCTGTTTTGCTTCGTGACGTGTTTTAATATGACTAGTGCGTGATCGTGATTACAGCAGCTGGTTACGCTTTTATGGCTGGGTTTCTTGTCCACTGTGAAACAACATCTCTTTCCATCACTATTTAATAGTTAAATCATATACAGGCTCATGATAGAATGATAGAATGGACTTCGCTTTTTCAAAGTGAGAAATGAGATTAGGAACTAAATCTTTCACTTTTATGTACAATGATTGTCACGGATAACATGGCGATAATGGCCAAAAATGTGTCCTCAATACACACTATCCAGTATGGCCAGAAGCATTAAAACTGACCAGCAGTATGTTTCCACTCTTATTTCCCCCAATTATATTCTATCTTTTAAGGCACTGGAATCCCTGTACTCCTACCAAACAGTCACACCTACAATTATCTGACTGGATTTTCTGGTTAACCGGTTACAGGTCGTCGTTTATACGGGTCGTCGTTTCATGGTCCTACCGGTAGGGTGTCATCATTCACTCACTCAGTGATCCATTCCTCTAATTTCCACAGCTATGTTTTCCCTTTTACACAAAACGAAATGTGTTCCTGATAATAAACACGGCTCTGTTTTCTTTAGCACCCTTGTTTTATGATTAAGTATGATATGTTTCTTGCATGCAGACTGAATTTATACCAAAAGGGCCACCATACCCCCGCAAAACGCGTTGCGGGGCATAATAACGAAACAGTTCGTCAGTGCACGTCGGGATTTATACTCAGTGACCAGTTTATATGATAATGCCCCAAAAACTTGGCATCACTGAAAATGACCAGAAAACATATATCATGCGATCTATTTGTAAGGTAAAATCACATTGCACGCTTTTAGCAACACGTGAAATGTACTTGAACTGATATTTATTGTTGTTTAACAAGGCTGAAAATAACTGTGATCTGGAGAGTTAGGGGAGGGTTTTCTGATGCCCTCCCATGTAAAAAGGCTGAAAATATCAGTATTGTTAAAGTCTTACCTGCAGTTGAAATTGTATTACAGTTTAACACAGCATTAAGATTACACACACTGAATGAAATACATCACATTTTAAAAATTTCTATTTGAGAATTACAGGACATATTTAATGTCTCTGAATAAATGATATAGTGAGGATATACAAGAAAATCCCAACAGACGTTCAGTTCATCACTGCAGAGCTGTTTTAACGTAATTACGGTTCATTTGTCTTGTTCACGATCATATATAGATAGCGGTATTGAAAAATAATAAATCAATTGTAAAAGTTCAAAACTCATTGGGTATTTAATTATGCTGGGATAAAACCTTAGTGCAACAGTTGACACTTATGTTTGTTTCACCTTTTATAAGCGACTGGTGCACCGTGTAGAAGGTAACCACCCGTGTCTGCAGCGCCGTGGTAATAGAAGTTTAGTGTGATGGCTGACTTCGTTAATCCCTACATGCTTGTCTGGTAGTAGGGACCGCCTCAAAGTACGTGCCAGGTATGCTCCATCAGCAGGTCCCCTTCATAAAGGTGCTTTATACAACAGAATATACAACAAATATATGCGACAAAATCCTTTCCACACCCAGAAGAAACCTCTGGTAAAAGCATTGTTCATTGTACATTTGTGACAATATCATGAGAATATATTTGTGTCAACAGTAAACACATGCCGAACATTTCACAGATATTGCGATCTGATATTTATGATTATTACCCCATTTTTCATGTCATATATTTTGATGCCATATTTGACAAATATCATATTTTACATATGATTCACATATTACACATTTATACATAATTACAAAATTGCATACATTATCACAGTTAAAATATATTTCATAGCCTGTCCAGATAGGAATCATGATACTCATACTTAATGGTCAAATCAAAGATCTTTCTTGAGTAAGGAGTTGTACTTCCGGGCACGAATAAGTGCTGGACAAGTAGGAAAATCCCGTGTAGTGTGTGCACTGTGTGCTTGAGTTGAAGCTCTAGTTTAGGGCATAAGTGTCAGTAGAGTGTTAATCAAACAATAGTAACTGGCGAAACACAGTAATAATAAAACGTAATGTTTTGCTTTTAGTAGGATATCTAAACTGATCGGTGGAACTTGGCCTCTATTGTCTGACAAACAGTCTCCGTCCCAGTTGTGGAATGGTAGCAGGTGGAAACTGTGAAAATGTTTGTGCGCGCCCTTGCATTTTTCATTTTCGTGAGCTATTTTCAATCAATCCCCGCTGGTCATCGTCAAGCTGCTTAACAACTATTCGGCAGAGATAATGCCCTCAAATGGAATTCTGGAACCGTTTAACATCTCTCTCGAGTTTAGGCCATTTGCGATTCTCGGGCTTAACTTTGCTGACTCTGTGTTCACGTTTTCTGCAGTGTTTAGTTTAACATGGACAGATCCTGATCTGACATGGGATGTCGACAACTATGACAAGCTTGACTTGATTCTTCTCTCTCCAAAGGATATTTGGTACCTAAAATCTACTATAATTAACAGCGTGAATTCACAGACTATGCTTGAAAGTGAAGGTGGTCTGGGAGTACTTAATAACGGTACTGTTGTACAAAATGTTGTAAGCACGTTTGCAATCATTTGCAAAACTGACAGTACCTCATTTCCATTTGACAGTCAGAGTTGTAATCTGAATATGCTACCTCCCGCTTTGTGTCGAATAATACCAGCTGCATCTTTAAATCTGACCACTGAAGTGACAGACACCTCTTCGGAGTGGCAGTTTATAAATGTGTCTACATCATCCAACGACCTTGGAGTGACATATTTTACAATTCACATGAAGCGTCATACAGCGTTCTACGTGACCACCATTTTGTTTCCCATGTGTCTGTTGTCTCTCCTGAACGCCTGCTCATTCCTACTGCCAATCGACTCAGGAGAAAGGATGTCCTATCTAATCTCCATATGCATGTCCTATTCAGTGTTTCTGGTTTTCATCATTGATGTGATTCCCAAGTCAGGATCCCTGTCAAAAATTGCCATGTATCTGATCTTGGTTCTCAGTCAGACCTGTCTCGCCATCATAACAACGCTGGTCACAATGAACGTACAACGCCACAAGTGTGGACGGTGCGTTCATGGGGAAAGTGTCACAAATACCACAAGCCAAGTCCATGCATCGCCAGGACATTGTGTGTACAGTAGTTATACCATTGACAAGGTATGCTTTGTTACTTTCCTTTTGTGGTGGGGCTTGAGCATACATGTAGTTTATGTATAATGATTACTGTGTGATTTGCACAGTGCCAAAAACGGAAATACCAATGCAATATTTTGATCTTAGTTTACTCAGATGTAGTTGCTATTGAACGTATTTGTTAACCTTTTGATATTTCGAGTGATATGTGGTCCTGGTGATATACATTTCCCTTATTCTTGTGACAGATTTGTTGTAATAGTCGATGGTTGATCGAAGGTCAGAAATCTAATCTGTCTTACTTGAAAGTGTTATTGATCACAAAGAAGATTTTTCTAAAATATCTTGTAAAAAATGTGTTTTAAAATAACAGTGTGGATGGGTTTTGTGGCATTTGGTAGTATCTGTAACATTTTGTAGTATCTGTTTTGCAATCAACTTTGGGTCGTGTTTTAATTGGACTCGGGTTTTAAAGCGTTTGATCCTGTTTACAGCAACCATTTAAGTTTTCACGACTGACTTTCTTGGCCTCAATAACCAAACACCTGTTTTAATCTACAGTTGATGGTAAATCATATATATGTCGAAGGTTCAGACCTGACTCTTGCCAAGTCGACAAAATAACGGACAGAGATCCCCGCTGGAGTAAAAACATCTCGTTTATTCCTGTGAAGCAATACAACATTAAAACGATGTTGTGTCAGCCATGCATGTATTATGGCTGACGGATGGCAATTGAATGAGAATCAATAAGACATATTAATTTTTGGTATAGTGGCAAACGTTATAATTATGAGAACAGTTGAATAATGGTGAGTATTTACATGGTGTCGCGCACAGGTGATGCATCATATTATTGCTAACTGGTGTTAGTAAGTAAGTTAGTAAGTGATACGCCATACGTTATGCGCGATCGGTAACAACATGTTTATTAACATAACTGATGATTAGATATTTAGCACTATTAAATAGAGAAAGAATATACATAGGGTGTTCATCTGTGAGGTACGAAAAATAGAACATTAGAAAGATGTGTTAGCCATGCATTTGTGATGACAGACGGATGACAATTAATTGTGACTTCAAATTGTCATACGCGAATGGTGTAAAGCCCGTGATTTTGGTGGTGAGCCAAATACATGTACAACTTCCCTACGTAAGACAATGGTGAAGCAGCCTTCTGCTGGAATGATTCGCTGACTGGGTTGCAGTTATGCAGATCGATGCTCATGCTGTTGATCACTGGATTGTATGGTCCTCACTCGATTATTTATGGACAATACAGCTGGAATATTTGCTGAGTGGCAGCGTAAAGGTCGCTCACTGACTCACTCAGTACATAAAATGACAATCTGATAAGGGGCAATCGACGTTACTTATGCAGCATGCCACTGGCAAGTAGAGTTTCTACAGATTACGCCTGAAAACAAGGGGCTCGTGTCATTGTCATTGTCCAGAATCTATATGGAAACACATCCATAATGTCACAGTCTAGAATAATGTCTCCGATTTTGACACGCGGGGACATAAGGACCATTTGGGTCTTGTATCTTAACATAATGAAATCCAGATTAGCATATATATCCAGATTAGCATATATATATATATATATATATATATATGGAAGAACACCCTCTGATGCTTGCAGCGTCAGGTACATGGACTCTTTCAGGTGGGTAGTGGAAGCACTAGGTGTGGCCATTAGTGTCAGTAGAGAGCCAGTCAAACAATGATAAGTGGCGTAACACAGTAATAATGCAACTTAAAGTATTACTGTTTGTGGGGGAATGTACACAGAACAGTGGAACTTGGTGTAAAATTGCAATCTGATGAAGTCACCCGCCACAGTAGTGGACAGGTAGCAGGTGAAAACAATGTAAGTCCTTATATTACGCCCGTTATTGAGCAGCTTTCTATCGACCTGAAATCGTCAAACTCACCAACAGCTGCGGAGAATGTTGCTCACTAATTATTCATCAGAGTTAATGCCATCAAATGAAAAAAAATGGAAAAGCTGAAGATCTCTCTCGTGTTTATGCCGTTTGCGATTCTCGGACGTAACTTTGCTGACTCTGACTTCACGTTTTCTGAGGTGTTTAGTTTAAAATGGACAGATCCTGATCAATTATAACAAGCTTGACTTGATTCTTCTCTCGCGAAAGGATACCCAAAATCTACTATAACTAACAGCGTGAATTCAAAGACTATGCTTGAAAGTGAAGATGATTTGGGGGTATTTAATGACGGCACTGTGTGCCAAAATGTTATAAGCACGTTTGAAACTATTTGCAAGGCTGACGGTACTTCATTTCCAATTGAAAGTGAGAGTTGTAATCTGAATGTGGTACCACCCTCCTTGTGTCGTATACTGCCTAGTACATTATTAGATCTGACCACTGATGTAACAGATACCTCTTCTTCTTACGCCATTTTAAGGCCAGGTTGGATAGACGGTCTGAGGGTTTTCAGAGGCAGCTGAACACCACCACAGTGTGTGTGTGTGTGTGTGTGTGTGTGTGTGTGTGTGTGTGTGTGTGTGTGTGTGTGTGTGTGTGTGTGTATGTTTTCCTTGTCAGCACCTGAACCTTGTCTTTATTGTGGCACGTTGTGGCAAACCTATAAAGCTTTCCACTGGATTAGGTGATCTTCCACGGTAGACTTTTGCTACCCCATTACGGCAACTGTGGAGTAGATCAGATCGGTACCAATCCTTCAGATCAACGCCAGGTATCACCTGAGCAAAGGTCTGACCGGCGCCAGGCTTCGGATAGGCGTCATTCCTCGGATCAAACCTAGCCTTCAGATCAGCGCCAGACACCAACTGTGCACCAAGCTTCAGATCGGCCCAGTCATAGAATTGACGCCAGTCTACTGATCAGAGGTATTTGGCTGAGTAGCAGTATGTGGACCATCCCCAGTTATCAGAACTTCAGCCACTCCTAAAGTTTTTACCCGTCCAGGATCACATTTGCAAGACAGATCGAGTCCAAACCCCCTGGCAGGGAGTGTGGCAACAGTATTTTGGCGTGGGTGTCTCCCCAGCGCATTTGTGTCTTTACCACTTGGCAGTCATCTGTTCACGTTTCTACCCAACTGGTGTCAGATTTTGGACGACCCCTAAATCTTTTCTAATTTAGATTCACTGTACCAACTTCCGTTCCGATATTGGCTGTTGGTCGACTATGGCAGAGATTTCAAGCCAATATGAATATGAAAGTGCCCCGAGTTACAACAGTTCAAGATAAAGGTACATTATGAATACTGCATTACATAACAAATTCCTTAATGCAGCAGATGGTCAGACACAACTCTTCGATGTTATCAATGTAAGGATATCCAGGAGCACCGTGCATCAACATTTAAAGATGGCCTGACTCCGCTGCACGCGACCTTCAGTTCGTCCACCACTAACACCATGTCACAGGCAGAAGCATTTGACATGGAGTATACATCATAATCCCTGGCATCGATGCAGATGAAAGCACCTTGAATTTTTGTTTCCATGATGATAGGCAGAAGATTTAATATTGCAAAGGAGATAGTTTTATAGATCTGTTGCATCTGTTATTGTGAGTGCTTCTTTGGACTTTATGTCTGTACGAGGGTTGGCCGAAAAGTTCTCAGCCTGAGTGGTTTTTCCCCACCAGGTAGAGACAGGTGTTTGCCACCAATGAGGACAATCATTTAGTGAATCAAAAACACAAGAACTACAAACGTACTAATAGTTTTATTCTCAACTACATCTCTTTTGGTAAACCTACCCTCTGAAATCATCAGAAATGGACAAAACTGAATACAGGACAGTCGTCAAGTACTTGCAAAAGAAAGGGATGTCCCCAACACAGATACATGCTGACATGGTCTCCACTCTAGGGGATGATGCTCCTTCATTTTCCACAGTAAAGAAGTGGGCTGCAGAATTTAAGCGTGGCAGACAAAGCCTTGATGATGACCCACGCTCAGGAAGGCCTTCAACAGCAACCACTCCAGAAAACATCACGCGAGTGCTCGATATGTTGATGGATGATCGACGATTGACTACTCGACATATTGCTAGTGTAGTGGGCATCTCTCATAAGAGGGTTGAGCATATTATCACCAACGAATTAGGAATGACTGAAGTTTCTGCAAGATGGGTGCCAAAGCTCTTGACAGCAGAACAGAAACGTGTCAGGTTCCAGACGTCCCTTGAATATTTGCGTCGTTTTGAAGCAGATCCCGATGATTTTGTGGCACGATTTGTAACCATTGATGAGACCTGGATACATCACTTTCAACCAGAAACAAAACTACAGTCAAAACAGTGGAAGCATCCTGATTCACCAGCTCCAAAGAAAGCCAAGTCTGTTCCTTCAGCTGGAAAGGTGATGGCATGAGTCTTTTGGGATTCCAGGGGTATTCTTCTCAATGATTATCTTGAAAAAGGTCAAACTATCAACGGCAGATACTATGCTGATCTACTGAACCAGTTGCGAGAAGCAATCAAAGCCAAACGACGAGGTGTGTTCGCTAAAGGTGTCCTCTTCCACCAAGACAATGCACCTGTTCACAAATCGGTGGTGGCCATGTCAACAATCCGCGATTGTGGCTTTGATCTCATTGACCATCCTCCTTATTCACCTGATTTGGTTCCTTCTGACTTCCACCTGTTCCCCAAAATGAAAAAGGAACTCGCCGGTCGCCATTTTGCAAGTAATGATGACGTCATTTCCGCTGTGACTGATTTTTTTAGGGTAGCTGAAGAAGATTTCTTCCTGACCGGGATTCGGGCCTTGCAGCATCGGTGGCAAAAGTGTATGAACTTGGAAGGGGACTATGTAGAAAAATAAATTACAAATGTGGACTTTGTAACTTTTTTTCACAGTGAGGCTTAGAACTTTTCAGCCAACCCTCGTATGTCACGATGTGTCACGTTTGTTAACACACAAAACACTCTTAGTTCTGTTAACTCTGAGAAACCCGTCTTTACATGTGCTATATATATTTTGATCGTTTATTAATGACGCCAAGTATATTCATTCTGATATCAAGATTTAGATTAATGAAATATGAGGGAAATTAATTCTACATTCGTAATTACGCAACAGTCATACAACTGGCCTAAGAACTCTTAATGACTTCTATAATGAGCTTTTCAAGTTGGACTTCATCCCCATCCATCACCCACCCCATACCCCACACAGCCCCCACCCCATACCCCACACAGCCCCATACCCAACAATATTTCTTCTAGATTACTAATTTCGCAAAACTCGACATACCCGGTGGCTTATTTCCAATTACGTAGATTTTACATACCTGTTGTGTAAAGGTAACATCTTTAAGATATCTCCATCCAAAATAGTATGGAGAATGTTGTATGTTGCTGTATCACCAAGCACAAACAAATTTAATGAAGTGAGTATGTATAGACTTATGCTGCTTTAGCAATATTTCAGCAAACTAACGTTCCACCGCTACCAGAAATGGGCTTCACACATTGTAGCCATGTGAGGAAACGAACCCGCGTCTTCAGCGCGACGAATGGACGCTTTCATCATTAGGCGGACGATAGCAAGGACGATAAGGCAGCATGACGGGGGTGGGATCAAAGCAAGCCCTCTCATTGGTCGACGCTTCCTATAGTCAGTCATATGTGTCAAGATCGTTTAGATGATGGTCAAAATCGGCTTTCAATCGACTTGTAGAAATAACAATATCAAACTGGCAGTTATCACCCATGATTATGTTTGTAATGTTTAATCGATTGCATTCGATGATAACGTAGCGATCGGCAAAGCAGGCGGGTTGAGTGTCCGGCCTTGTCTACACATATTGTACTGTGAAGCGTTTCAACATCTCAAATGTTTATATTTAAAAAAAAATTTTTAATCCTCGCAATGACACGAGGGCCTATGAATTAAACCCGAAAATACAACAAGGAAATACTTTTCTCAAGGGAAGAATGTGACCGTGAAATCTAAAGGAAAATGAGAAAAAACAAGACAATATTGACAAAAGTATCTCCAAGGGTACTGGAGAGAACAATTACTTTCCTAAACGCAAGGAGACTGCTTCAGTTGTTTAATAATTAGATCTATGCATTACGATTCGGATGGAACAAAAAAACTCCACAAGGCTGTATGACAAAAGGGATAATTTGAGCTTCACAATAGTCAACTTTCCTTTCATGTCGTGCAATACTCAAACAGCTCCAGCCCGTTGTGTTTACGTTTCACAACGTTTGAGATACAATCAAGCAAGCTTTTTTCACCAAGATTAAAAAAGCCCTATCTCACTTTACCTTGATAAAGATTATGACATTCAAGGTGTCATTAAAGCTTTCAAAAAGTTATATGGAGACATGAAGAGGACATATGGAAAATTGATGAATCGTGACAAAAATGATATTTGATGCAATTCCCTATTTTACATATATACCATATACTAATGAATTATTTCACTTGTACACATTCCTTTTCTCTGACGGCACGCATACACGCACGCAAGAACATACAGTTTCCTATATTTTTATTTACTTTTGTATAACCACATAACTGCACAGGCATGGGTGCCGGTTTTGAATTGCTGACTTGAGACATATTTTGCCTTGTTGATTTGCGCACCGGATGCCAACACAGGAGCACGAAGGGCTTCTGTAGTTATTGAGTACCTCCAACAGGAGAACGTAACTACCTTGGTCCAGACCTGTGTCCCATCGAACATGACAAGAATATCCTTGGTCAACAACCACCTACCACGTTCTACGACCTTGGCACTGACCCGCAGGAAGAGTGGGATGGAACCAGGCTGACATTGGACGTCTGTTTAAGGGTATGTTCTGCCGAACCCGGGATTGGTTTGAGAACAGAGGCTGTATAAATGTGTACTGACTTTTCATGGCAAATGACGAGGTGGACGGTAGAGCGCTTTGGCGAATAGTCTAGCAAAGTCTATGTTCCTCTGACGTTCAGTTACAGTTTTCCTCTTGAATTATGTATGTAAATGAAGTTATCAATAGTTGTGAGACATTTGTATTGAGTGTCTGCTTCATATTTTAGATATCCGTCTTAAATAATGTACCTTTAACACTGGAGGGAACGATGACGACCTATTTGTCGATCTGTTTGTCAGTCTGTCAGCAGAGTACATGTACATCGGATCAGTTTGTCATGTTTAAGTATCCTTGAACGGAAAAGCAACACTTGACTTTACATGAAATCAGTGTTGACATGTCAATATCCCGAACAAAACATAGTTTACTGAAATCTTGATAAAAATATACTCATTTATGTGATAAGGATTTCATCAATATTGTAATGTCGAATGCAGCTGCTCTTTACAGGGCTAATGGATTGCTTTAAATTTGATCACCCCAACAATAATTGGACATAAAATGAATATTCATGTGAATACTTCGTATGATAGAAATAGGACAAAAGGCCACAAGTGCAGAATCAGAAACTGGTAGAGAAAATAATCAAAATGTAATTATTCAGGATGTATGTTATTACTCGGTATGATATGAAGTTTGGATGCAAAGTTAACTGTTCTGTTCGATGCATTGTTTTTATGCTAATCTCAATATGCATCACATTAGCAAACATTGATTTTCCCGTAATACATACAAGCAGTTGGTGCATCCATGGTAGAAATGGTCTGTAGAGTCAGGGTAACGGACATGCTCTGCTTCCTGCATGTACTACACTTTAATGAGTGTACAAGGATATGCTATTTCTGTCAGTAGAGTGTTAACCAAACAATGGTAACTGGTGAAACACAGGTATGATTAAACACGATGTGGTGCTGCTACTGAGGGCATGTGAAGAGACCAGTGGAATTTGTTATCAGACCTTTATTCCACCCCTGTGTGATAAACAGTCTCCTGCACCAGTTGTTTAATAGTGGAATAGTAGAAGGTGGAAATGTTTGTACAAACCCTAACTGTACTGGTTTTGATCTGCTACTCTGAATCAGTCTGTGCTAGTAATCGGCAAACTAGCCAACAACTGAGAAGCAAACTGCTCACCAACTATTCACCAGAGATCATGCCCTCGACTGAAAATCGGGAACTTCTTAACATCTCACTCGTGTTTACACCCTTTGCAATTCTCGGACTTGATATAACTAACTCAGTGTTCACATTTTCTGCTTTGTTTCTGTCACGCTGGACAGATCCTGATTTGACATGGAATGTCGACAACTATGAGAAGCATGGAGTGATTCTTCTCTCTCCAAAGGATGTCTGGTACCCAAGACCTACTATAGTCAACAGTGTGAATTCAAAGACTTCGCTTGGAAATGAATATGCTTTGGCAGTATTTAATAACGGCACTGTTTTCCTAAGTGTAATAAGCACGTTTGAAACCATTTGCAAGGCTGACAGCACCTCATTTCCATTTGACAGTCAGAGTTGTAATCTGACTGTCTTACCTCCCATTTTGTGTCGAATACTACCATCTGTGTCACCAAATATATCGACTGAAGTGGTAGACACCTCTTCGGAGTGGCATTTGATAAATGTGTCTACATCGGACGACACTGGTGTGTTATATTTTACAATTCATATGAAGCGTCACTCAACGTTCTACGTGACCACTATTTTGTTCCCCATGTGCCTGATGTCTCTCCTCAACGTCTGCTCCTTCCTACTGCCCATCGACTCAGGAGAAAGGATGTCCTATCTAATCTCTATATGCATGTCCTATTCAGTGTTTCTGGTTTTCATCATTGATGTGATGCCCAAGTCAGGATCCCTGTCAAAAATGGCCATGTATCTGATTCTGGTTCTCAGTCAGAGCTGTCTCGCCATCATAACAACGCTGTTCTCAATGAATGTAGAACACCAGAAGTGTAGCGGACGATGTGTTCGTGAAGGAAGTCTCACAAATGTAACCAGAGACCAAGCCAATGTGTCACCAAGAGATCGTGTGTATGGTATTTTTAGTGTTGACAAGGTATGCTTTGTCATTTTCCTTCTCTTGTGGGGCCTGAGCATACTTGTATTTTATGTATACTGAATATAGAATATGTTCGGTTGACAGGGAGTTGCAGAGTAAAAAACTGAAATAATACTGTAATGTAAGTCTTTGTTTAGTGGCTATTTAACCTGTTTG
Source organism: Haliotis asinina (assembly GCF_037392515.1). Classification (NCBI taxonomy): domain Eukaryota; kingdom Metazoa; phylum Mollusca; class Gastropoda; order Lepetellida; family Haliotidae; genus Haliotis; species Haliotis asinina. Next base: position 17,444,391 of record NC_090291.1, read on the forward strand.
TTAACATTTTCATATGACAAGTGATATGTGTTTTTGGGACGCACATTTCGCATGTTATTGTGAGTGAGTGAATTGAGTTTTACGCCACACTCGGTAATAGTCCAGCTATATGGCGGCGGTCTGTAAATAATCAAGTCTGGACCAGAGAATTCAGAGAGCAACAAAATGAACATCGATGTGCGCAATTGGAAGTGATGGCATGTGTCAACTAAGTCAGCAAGCATGACCACCTGACCCCTATACTCGCCTCGTACAAGCATAGTCGATGTTTTTAGCCGGCATAGGTTGCTGAAGGCCTGTTGTACTCCTGACCTTCACGCGTCCCATGTTCTTGAAATAGGATTGTTGAAGTCCTAGCGTATTTTTATGTATGATGATTACTGTATGATTAGTAAATTGAAATCATAACCAACATGTTCCTACTAAGTGTGATCTTTCTGATACACATTCTTACAGATGTTGCTGTAGTTGAGATATCGATGTTTAATGGAAAATGTGTCGTATTTGAAAGTTTTATAGATTACACAGACGATCATTGTAAAATATCTTACTAGATTGTGTTTTTAAAGTGATTGTAATGTTGATTGAAATGTAAGAATGTGCAATATTTTGTACCACCTGTTTTGCTTTGTGACTTGTTTTAATATGACTAGTGCGGAAAAGGGTTTGATCGTGATCACAGCAACTGGCTAAGCTTTTATAGCTGGGTTTTGTCCTCTGTGAAACAACACCTCTTTCCATCACTATTTAATAGTTAATCATACATATACGTACTCATGATAGAATCGCACTGGAATGGACTTTGCAGTTTCAAAGTTACCATGGCCATAATGTCCGAAAATGCGTCTTAAATACACACTATCCATTCATGAGTTTTGCTGAGGAAAGAGCACACTTCAGTAAGTGTTTAAGAAAATGGTTGTATATGGCAAAAGTGAACTGCGTGTGGTGTAAACTCCACTCTGCAATGTTAATATAGATACTTTTCTCTATTACTACCTATTTTCAGCATACTGTGGCAGATTCTCTTGGGTCCCGCCTGCTGTCCCCTCCTTCTTGTGTTTTATTGTCATATGTATTTATGAGTTTCCTGTTAGTAATGTACATCACGTGACACTCAAATTAAATATTATCTATTCTTTTGTAATATAGTCCTTCTTTCTACTCACGATTAGCGCTTTGCAAACGAGCTGACACTTCATCAACATGTATGTTAGGCATTATCTCTTGTCATAGAGTGTATCCGGTAATGTATCCAAATACTGGGTGCATGTTCATGTTACAGCCTACTGCAGGTGCGTGAAGGGATACATGATCTCATAGTCTTCGGCTACTGGATTTTGACGTCAGCCTATATTATCATCGCCTGATGCTGCATGTTGATTGGTGTGTAGATAATCATTCTGTACATGCTAGACTGCATGTTTCCTGGTGTCAGTCAATGTCTGATCAAGATCTTCAGATTGTTCATGTTTACTGCGACGCGGTGTGTCTTATAGACACAGTTTAGATCAAGCACATGTGCCCCAGAGTGGTGTTGCAGAATAATACACGGTCTTCACTGATGCGAGATGACACGGTACAGGTACAGGATCTTCAGATGATGCACAGAATGTCACTGTCTGGAACTCGATGTGTTAAAGCTTCATTTGAACATATTTTGTCACAGTCTGAAAAGATATTTTCTGATGTTACATGACATGGGAGCGAGGGAGTTTAGTTTCACACCGCTCTTCCAACATTCCACCAATATCACGATAGGGGACCCCGGACATTTGCGACACACATTGTACCGATGTAGGGCATCGAACTCAGCGTCACAATCGAACGCTTTAACTACTCGGCTACCCCACCGCCCTAGCTGATGTGTGGAGCCATAGGAAAAGTGATTAACCATAGACAATCAAATGATGCTACATGATTCGGTGTTAATGCACTAAACTTGTAGTTGGTTAAGCAGTAGAATATGAGGATGTTGGTTAAGAAACCTTCCTGAACTGAAACTTAATGAAAAGGTTGATTATACAACTTACTGGAACAATGGGATTAACTTGAATAACCTTTCGCTTGGAATACAACTATAATATCATCAATCTATATTCCACACTGTCTCATTTAAGACAATACAGCCACTGTTGCAGAAAGCTATCTACAGAAAATATGTTGAGCATAAAGACAAAATTCGAGGCGAGTTACGTTTTTGTTTTTTAAAATATTTAGTATTGGACTATTGCAATATGAAGGAAATTAACGGCACATTCGTGCTCAACCATCATACAACTGGGCTGACAACTCAGTTTTATGAGACATTGTCTCAGCTGGATGGTTTGATAATGATTGGTTAGTATGGTCTGATGTTTTTGTCACATGGTTGGTTCCTTTTCACGACTTTTATTATGAGTTTTTCAGAAAAAAAATCACAGTTCCATTTTTGTGAGATTTTAAAGATTTATAACTTGCTCCAATCGCAAACAAGGTAAGCCAATCAAATGAAGCTTGTTAGACTGTTGGCAATCTATGCGCCCATGAGGGATGATTCCTTTATACCTATCTTGGCTTTTGGACCCGGGACAGAGTGTGTCCACAGCATCCCATTGCTTGTCGTAAGAGGCGACTAAATTGTGCAACCTGTTTGCCATGGGTTGTGTCCCGTGTCGGTGGAGGACGAGATCCTGGTGGTTGACGGCAGATGGACTTTTAACTGCGTTCCATTTGCCCATCACACACCACTTTGGCCCTTACTTCACCTAGACGGATGGTTGAACTGGCCCGATTCAACCAATCGGCTGGTCATGCGAAGTACTGTGAATGGACTGTGTATGTGTCATTGCAGAAATGTGATTTGGAATTGTTTTGAATTTCGGCCTTGGCACTACTGGTGATCTGTAACGTTTTTTATTGTGAATTATGATAATATGAACTTTGGCTAGAGTCTTATGCCAGAAGGCGATGGCTCATGGGCCAGTCTGGTAGACTAATTATTTTTAATTCTTCTACTGGAGTATATCATCAGGGTATCCTTGGTGCTGCAAGCTGGAGGCCCGCTTGCTTTAGCATTGTCCTTGTGATACTCCGTGGTGGATGGGGAGCTCGGATGATGAACCATATGATACCAACCATGGCTTATGAAATACTTCCCCCCCCCCAAAAAAAAAACCCAAAACAACAAAACAAACAAAAACAAACAAAACAAACAAACAAAACGTTCACTTGAAATTGATCCTTGTTATTGAGACTCCGGACAAGACACCATTAAAGCTGAACCCTTTCGCAGTACCTAAGGGTATTCAGGGTGTGCTGTATGTGAAGCGCTTTTCAACCCGAAAAAAGAATGAAACCATCCAAACAAATACCCATCTCTTTTCTCTTTTCTTTTTCATCGCCAAATGCTCCCAAATCAGTGAAGGCAGGTTACTGCAACAACCAAGTTGAAACCTATATCCCCAACCTACTGCAGGTGTTTTAAATGCCAGAAATATGGACACGGTGTAAATGCCTGCACATTGTCTCTTGTGTGTGCTCACTGTGGTGAGAAGACACACACAACAGAAAAATGTGACAGCGGGTTTTAAAAAATGCACCAACTGCTCAGGAGACCATTCTTCTTCTTCGAAACAATGTCCAATTTGGAAAGAGGAAACGGCGATTAACAAAATAAAGTTTCCCCAAAATATCTCTTTTTCTGAGGCAAAGAAACTGGTGAAGAGACCTGACCTTCCAGAAAGTTATGCTACAGTAGCAAAATCATCATCTGAATCCAGCTCTAAAAAACAAAATCATCCACAGGATGCCAAACTACCTTGACTTTGGTCAGTTCCGACTCCTCACAGGTTTTATACCCTGCTATCACATCCCAGACTGAGGAATCACTTCCTAGTACATCCAAGTCTTCTGATCATAAATCATCTTATTCAACAGCTGACAGACAACAAATTGTTAAAAAAAACCCCAAACCTAAGTCTGATGCTTCAAAACAAGAAAGTGGCAGAGCCCCAAAAGGGTCACAAAATAGAATTATAGAACATATATGGATCTCTTGAAGATATAGAGGTATCTGAACACGACCATAGCGTGTCACCCTAAAAAAAGTGCGGAGTAGATCCCCAATAAATCCCCCCAAAAGATAGTTTATTCCAACAATATTGTACAGTGGAACTGTAGAGGATTGAGGACTAATTTACATGAACTACAGCTATTAGTCCAAGATTTTACACCTTCAGCAATCTGTTTGCAGGAGACATATTTTAAACAGACAGATACTTTGGACCTTCGTCATTACAAAACATATCATTGTTTTTCCCCTCCAGGTGATAAGGCCACGGGAGGATCTTCCATTCTAGTCAAAGAGAACATTATTCATAGCCCCGTTTCACATAATACTAATCTGCAGGCCGTTGCAGTACGACTAACTTTGCACGTTGCGTTTACATTATGCTCTCTCTATATCTCTCCGTCTTTGACGTTTCACAAAACCGATCTTCAAACTCTGTATGGCCAACTCCCGAAGCCCTGTATTATAATGGGAGATCTGAATGGACACAACCCACTCTGGGGAAGTGTAACTACAAATGTTAAAGGTAAATTACTGGAGGACTTTTGTTCTGATAATGATTTATGTATTTATAATGATGGTTCTAACACATATTTACACCCTGGTACAGCAACGTATTCTGCTCTCGACTTATCACTCACAAATTCAGAACTACTAAATGAATTTGAATGGTCAGTCCACGATGACCTCTGTGGAAGTGACCATTTTCCTACTATACTAAAACCTGTAACTAAATCTGGTGTTCCTCCATCATCAAGGCTGTATTTTAAAAAGGCTAACTGGGCTTTATATGAAACACTGTGTGCGGAGAAACTTAAACCTGAACGTTTTATTGACGTTCCTGATGCTATTAAATGTTTTTCTGATGAACTGAATTCCATAGCTGATGAGTGTATACAAAACGTCTTCTGCAGTGCCACAAATCCGAACACCATGGTTCAGCGGTGAATGCAAACAAGCTAGGAAGGCAAGGGAAAAAGCAGAACATTATTTCCGTCGCCATCCTATGGTGTTCTTTTAAACAGAACAAACGCCAATCTTGGCAAAATTATGCATCCAAAATATATTCTCGGACACCCATGTCCAAGGTATGGAACATGTTTCAGAAACGTAAAGGTAAAGTTACTAAATCTACTGTCCATCATCTGAAACATGGAGATCAATTACTTACTGATAAATCAGATATTGCAAATAAACTGGGCGAAACTCTAGCTAAACATTCTTCCTCTTCTAATTATATACCTAAATTTCAGCAATATCAAAAACAACAAGAAAAGAAAACTATTAATTTGAATTCTGATAATGGGGGCGATTATAATGAAACGTTTTCTATTCACGAACTCCGTACTGCTTACATTATTACATTATCAACCCCTGAAGCACTTACCAGAATCCTGTTTAGAGACTAGGTGTGTTTGCAAGACCATGGAAGGGATGATAAATAATCGACTTGTTTGGTACTTGGAAACAAATAACCTTATCACAGATAATGTGCTTTCCGTAAAAACAGAAGTACTGTCGATCACTTAGTGCGTTTAGAATCATTTGTGAAAAACGCGCTGATTAATAAACAACATGCTGTGTCTATCTTTTTTGATCTTGAGAAGGCATATGACCCAACCTGGAAGTATGGCATTTTGAGAGATTTACATGATTTCGGTTTGCGAGGTAGTTTGCCTGAATTCATAGCCAAATTTTTTAATAACAGACAATTTCAAGTCCGCGTGGGTTCTACCCTGTCTGATCATTACAATCAGGATCAGGGTGTTCCACAAGGCAGCATTTTGTCAGTCACACTTTTTAGTATAAAGATAAACAGTTTATCCAAAGTTTTAAACGATTCAGTTGATGGATCGTCATTTGTGGATGGTTTCAATATTTCTTGTCGTGGTAAAAATATGCATACCATTGAACGGCAACTGTAGTTGTGTTTATACAAAATAAATAAATGGTGTCTTGAAAACGGCTTTAAATTTTCTAAATTGAAAACTAACTGTATACATTTTTGTCGTAAATATAAACCACATAAGGACCCTGAACTATCCCTAGATGAAAGGCCAATTAAAGCTGTTAAGGAAGCTAAGTTCTTGGGTCTCATTTTTGACTCACACTTAACGTTTCTACCTCATATTAAGTCACTTAAAACTAAATGCCTGAAAGCACTTGACTTGTTGAAAGTGGTTTCAAATTCTAAATGGGGAGGGGATCAAGCTACCCTTCTCCATCTATATCGATCTCTCGTGCTTTCTAAACTTGATTATGGCTCCACCGTATATGGTGGAGCCTGCAAAAGCAATTTAAAACTATTGGATTCAGTCCATCATCAAGGTCTAAGACTTTGTCTTGGCTGCTTTAGAACTTCACCTGTTGACAGCCTGTATGTCGAGGCTGATGAACCATCTCCTGAGCAGCGACGTGTAAAATTAGCTTTACAGTATGTAACAAAACTATATTCCAACGAGTCAAACCCTGCATTTAACTGTGTTTTCAATCCTCTTTATGAGGATTTATACAATAAGAAATCTTCTCTTGTTCCGCCTCTTGGTTTAAGAATAAAACCACTTATTTCTCCTGCCAGCATTGAGCTGGAAAACATAGCTCCTGCCTGTCCTCTTTCTTCTCGTCCTTGGCAGTTGGTTAGGTCACAAGGTGACCTAACATTAACGACATTTAAAAAATCAGAAACGAATGAATTACAGTATAAACAAGAATATAATCAATTGCAACATAAATATAGCAAGTATAAATCCTTATTTACAGATGGGTCCAACGACGGTGGCGCTGTGGCTTATGCCACTGTCACTGGATCCAGAACGATATCGTCTAGATTGCCAGACAGCAGTTCTATTTTTACAGCAGAAGCTAACGCCATATTAACAGCTCTTAAATATATTCAAAGACACCCTAAACGTAAACAATATATAAAATCTATTCCGACTCTCTTTCTTGCCTTCAGGCTATTAAAAATATCTCTTGTAAACATCCACTTTTAATAGAAATTATTGAATTGTATAATAATCTTGCCGCTGGCCAATACGACATCGTCTTCTGTTGGTTACCCATCCACGTAGGTATTTCCGGTAACGCAATGGCTGATCTTGCTGCCAAGGCAGTACTCAACAAATATGTGACACCACTTCTTATTCCATACTCTGATTATAAAGCTAGCATTAGAACTTACATCCGTGATCTGATCATCCGTGATCTGATAGGTATAAATAAATTACATGAAATAGAACCCTATATTGGTTACACCTACTTGGGCTGTCAGGTCAGATTTGAAGAGGTTATTTTACGACGATGTCGTATTGGCCATACTAGATATACTCATGTGCACCTGTTGAAAGGTGCGGATCCTCCGTTTTGTATCCCTTGTGATGAGAGAGTCACGGTCAAGCATATTCTGCTTGACTGTGTTGAATTCTCCATCACAAGGGATAGGTATTTTACAGTTAAAACAATGAAGGATCTTTTTACCAGCGTTAATTCACATTTGATTATTGGTTTTTTAAAAGAAATTGATTTTTTGGTGGAATTCTGAATATAATGTTGTGTAAATAGATGTATTTTAATGGTTGGTAGTTTGGATTAGTAACTTAAATTGTACCCTTAAAGGGGGTTGAAGTATTGTAAAATTATTGTCCTCCTGAGAGGGTACGTAAGTCCACAAACATTCACAGTAAAGTTAAGTATACCAGGATTTTAATCGTAGTATCCATCTAATTTTAATTTCGGCTAACGTTTCGTAGAATCACCAGCAGCAGAAGGGATGGTGTAAATCCAACTGGGATCCATGCAGGTAGCAAAGGTACTGTAAGTCCCCATGGTTCCTAGTGTGTTGATCTATCTTCTGTTGTTGGCGATCTACAGTCTGTTTTTATATTGTATTATCTAAATAGTGCTATTAGTTTTAACTTTCCATGGTAGTTTTAACTGAAATTGTGATATTCTAGTTGTTTTACTGTCCTTCGTTGACGGGTTTTTATAGTGTATATATGCTCTTTTTCGTTGTTGAATGTTCTCGTCACGATATGGCTGAGATATTGCCGATGTGACGATAAATATTAACTCACTCACTCACTCATTCACCACCAAGGTCTAAGACTTAGTCTCGGGTCTTTCAGAACCTCAACTGTTGACAGTCTCTATGTTGAGGCTGATGAACATCTCTTACACAACGCCGTATAAAATTGTCTTTACAATACATTACCAAATTATACGCAAATGAATTAAACCCTGCCTACAACTGTGTGTTCAATCCTTTTTATGAGGATTTATACAACAAGAAATCGTCTCTTGTTCCGCCTCTTGGGCACAGAATTAAACCATTTATTTCTGCTGCCGGCATTGAGCAGGAAAATATAGCTGTCTCACGTCTTCTTTCTTCTCGTCCCCAAGGCCTCAAGTTGACCTTACATTAACTACATTTAAAAAATCAGAACCGAATGAATTACAATGTAAACAAGACTATAATCAGTTAAAAACTAAATATAGCAATTACAAATGCTTATTTACAGATGGGTCCAACGACGGTGGCGCAGTGGCTTGTGCCACTGTCATTGGATCAAGGACAGTGACTACTAGAATACCAGATAACATCTCTATATGTACTACAAAAGGAAACGCCACATTAACGGCTCTAAAATATATTCAAAGACACCCTAAACATAAACAGTATATCATATTTTCAGATTCGTTCTCTTGCCTACAGGCTATTGAGAATCTTTCTTGTAAACATCCACTTTTAATTGAAATTATTGAACTCTATAATGATCTTGCTACTGGCCAATACGACATCGTCTTCTGTTGGTTACCCATCCATGTGGGCATTTCTGGGAACACATTGGCTGATCTTGCTGCTGAAGCAGCATCTGTGACACCTCTTCTTATCCCCTGCACTGATTATAAAGCTACAATTAGATCTTAGATCCGTGATCTGATGCAGAAGAGGTGGGGCACTCATGTAGGTATCAATAAATTACATGAAATAAAACCCTATATTGGTTACACATACTTGGGTCGTCAGTCCAGGTTTGAAGAGGTCATTATGCGACAATGTCGTATTGGCCACACATGAATACTTGCTTAAAGGTTTTGTATCCCTTGTGGTGACAGAAGCACAGTCAAGCATGTTTTGCTTGACTGTGTGGAATATTCCATCACAAGGGATAAATATTTCAATGTGAAAACTGTAAAGGATCTTTTTAATAACACAAATTCTCATTTAATCATTCCATTTTTAAAGGAATTAGATTGATTAACTGAATTGTAAATAGATAAATATTTTATGATTGGAAGTTTAAGTTCGTAACTGTGCTTGTTAGGGGGTTGAAGTACTGTAAAACTATTGTCCTCCTGAGAGGGTACGTAAGTCCACAAACATTCAAAGTAAATTCAAACATAATCGTAGAATAAGTGTCTTGTTACTGTATGGCTAGATTTCCCACATTGCTGACGGCTGAGGGGATGATGTAAATCCAGCTAGGGTCCATGCAGGTGGCAAAAGTACTGTAAGTCCCCATGGTCCCTAGTATGGTGATCTACCTTCAGTTGTTAGCAATCTGTAGCCCATTTTTATATTGTATTGTCCTCTACAGATAAATTGTTTTAGGTATATTTACTAGTTTTACATTCTTTTCTGATATTCTAGTTTTTTTTTGTCGACAGGTTTTTATAATACACATCTATTCCATTTCAGTCTTATGTTCTCGTCACGATAGAAATATTACCGATGTGACGTTAAATCTTAACTCATTCACTCACTCTGATGTCCTGTTTTAAAGTATTTGCCGAAAATGTGTCTTACGTGTGATTAAATCAAGAACATGTCAAAGAACATGTCGTTAACATAAGAATATTTCTCTCCTAACTACTAATGAAGCGGAAATCAGTGAGTGAGTGAGTTAATATTTAACATCAAATCTGCAATATTTCAGCCATACCGTGACGAGAACAGATTTGAAATTGAAATGGAATATGTACATATTATAAAAAACCTGTCGTCAAAGGACAGTAAAACAACTAGAATATCACAGTTACGGCTAAAACTAGTGTGGAATGGTAAAACTGATAGAACTATTTGGACAAGATAAAACACGGGCTATACACATCACCATGGGGACTTACAGTACCTTGGCTACCTGCATGGACCCTGGCTGGATTTACACCATCGCTTCAGACACTGGCGATGATAGGCAGATTTAGCCAGAATTTACAAGAACAAGCATACTACGACTAAAACGTATGGCTCAGCAAAATTGACTTTGAAAGTTGTTGGGACTTACGTATCCTCTTGGGAGGATAATACTTTTACGCTACTTGAACCCCCCTCGAGGGCACAGCCACTAACGATCGCATTTGCTAATTTACAATACCATGCTTAAAGGATATATTATCTATGTACAAAACATATTGAAAATGTATGTAGCAATTCTGTTTCCTTTAAAAATTCAATTACTAAATGATGATTAACATTATAAAAAGGATCCTTTACAGTTTTCACATTGAAATAATTATCCCTAGTGATGGCAAAATCAAGACAGTCAAGCAGGACATGCTTGACCGTGATTCTTTCATCACAAGGGATACAAAAGGGAGGATCATCCCCTTTTAACAAGTGTTCGTGGGTATATCGCGTACGGCCAGTGCGACATTGTCGCATAACAACCTGTTCAAATCTGGATTGATAACCCAAGTGGTTGTAACCGATATAGGGCTTTATTCCATGTAATGTATTGATACTGTCGTAGTGTCTAATTCAGGGCAGCTATAATCCAAATATTTCTGAAAAACCCCAAAACTATGTAGCCAGGCTAATAATTATTTGTTGTTATTTAATTCTTAATTTTTGCATGCATTCTTAATTTTTATCACTACCACAGCGTACATTGTCTTGTGGGCTACCTTGTTCCTCTTTGTCACTTCCATTAATTACTGCATATGACATTTATGACCTTTATTGGACATCCCCCTTGGCTATGTCTGTCATCACATCAACTGTACGAGGAAGTACTATTGTTTGTCTATGTGTCCACTGTCCAATCTTTGCCTGTCCATTGTTGATGAAAACTGTATATATAACTGTACACACACACACACACACAGAGAGAGACACACAGAGACAGAGGTGTGTGCAGGTGCGTGCGTGTGTGTGTGTGTGTATATATATATATATATATATATTATAAAACTGTATGTATATATATACATATGGAAATTAATTAAGCAACACCAAATTCAAAGACACATAAAAACTTAACAAAGTTTAACGAAGTAATTTTGATGATTGATTATTCAATTTTGATGTATTGACATACAGCATGAGCTTTTCATGGGTTGATATGACGCGCGTGAAGCTTGCACAGCGCACGTGCATTGCTTTAACCTCAACTTTCGAAAAATGCACTTTTTCCCTGGGGTGTTTACAAGCGCAGGTTGTCGATTGCATTCGGTTTTTCATTCATTTCAATGTCATGGCACGTAGGAAATTATCAGAGGCCACTCGTTGGCAAATAATCGGCATGAGGAATGCTGGTATGTCTCTAAGACAAATCGGGACTCAAATCGGACGACATCATTCCATAATTTCAAAACTTTTGAAAAAATACCGGGCCACTAATGAAGTTAAAGACCTGCCTAGACCAGGAAGACCCAGGAAGACCACAGTCCGGGAGGACAGAGCTTTACTGAGACTTGTACGGCGCAGGTCCTTCGACTCGAGCTCTCGGTTGAGACAGGAGTGGCTTCCAGGGAGACCCATCTCGAACAGGACTGTTCGGAATCGTCTGAAAGCTGCAGGATACCGGGCAAGGAGGCCAATCAAGCGACCCAGACTGTTTCCAGCCCATAAGGCAGCCCGACTGGCCTGGTGTAATGACCGTTTGCACTGGAACATTGCCTCTTGGAGGAAGGTCCATTTCTCAGATGAGAGCCGGTTCTTGCTGCACATGGTGGACGGTCGTACTCGGGTCTGGAGGCAGAGGAACACAGCAATGGCTCCACGGAACATCCAGGAGACTGTGGCCTTTGGGGGAGGTTCCGTTATGGTATGGGGGTGCATTTCCATGAACTGCAAGTTGGATATCATTACCATCCGTGGCAACCTTAACGGTGTTCGTTACCAACAGGAGGTTCTTGACAGGGCTGTGGTACCTCATTTTGAGAACCATCCTCTGGCAACGAGACCCATATTTATGGACGACAATGCTAGACCTCACAGGGCGCATGCTGTAAATGATTTTTTGCGGCAAAATGCAATTGACAGAATTCCATGGCCTGCCATGAGCCCTGACCTCAACCCCATTGAACATTTGTGGGACTTTATTGGCCGTCGTGTGAGGCAGAGAGACCCACCAGTCCATAATCTCAACGAATTGACGGCTGCCCTGCATGAGGAGTGGAACAGGATCCCCCAGAATCAGATCCGGAGACTCATCCAAGGAATGAGGAGGCGTCTGGAATCGGTGGTGCGTGCGCAGGGAGGACACACTAGATATTGATGAAAGTCGGTGTGCAGACTCTCAGATGACTGTTCTTTCTTTCCATGTGACATTTGTGTTAATACACCTGACAACAACGTCTGTGGATGAATAGTAAATTGTGTCCATTTTTTCATGAATTTAAGACAGTTTTAAGAATTTGGATTTCGTTGCAATAAAGCAAAGTCTTGATACTTTTTCCCTTTAAGTTGTTTGTCAGAGATCGTCTGTTGAATAAAAAAGTGTCAAACTATATCAACCCGGCATATTTTGATTGTCAGAACACTTCAAAGTTGCTCCAATAGAAAAAATTGGGGTGTTGCTTGATTAATTTCCAGGTGTATACATATATCTGTGTGTGTGTGGAGTCCGGCATTAGATCTCGGATATATGATCTTATGACGGCCTTATAATCAGAATAGGGGATGAGAAACGGTGTCACAGATTTGTTGAGTGTCGCCTTGGCAGCAAGATCGGCCATTGCGTTACCAGAGATTCCAAAATGGCTGGGTAACCAACAAAAGACGATGTCACATTGGCCAGTAGCAAGATCATTATACAATTCAACAATGTCAGCTAAAAAAGGATGTTGAGAAGATACATTTTTAATAGCCTGGAAGCATGAAAGAGAGTCTGAATAAATGACATATTGTTTATATTTAGGGTGTTTTTTAAATATAGTTTAGGGCTGTTAATATGGCATGTGCTTCTGCTTTCTGTGTAAAAATGGAACTGCTATTTGGTAACCTAGAAGATGGATCCAATGGCAAGGGCACAAGCAACCGCGCCACCATCCTTGGGCCCATCAGTAAATAAGGATTTATATGTACCATACTTACTTTATAATTGATTTTATTCCTGTTTGTATTGTAATTCATTAGTTTCTGAATTTTATATTTACTAAATGTAAGGTCAACTTTTGGTCTAACCAGTTTCCAATGAGGAGAATAAAACAAGCGAGAAGGAGCTATATTACCTAGCTCAATGCCAGCAGCAGAAAGAAAAGGTTTTACTCTTAGTCCAAGAGGCGGAACAAGAGAAGACTTCTTATTGTACAAATCCCCATTCGGGGGATTGACGACACATTTATATGCAGGAATGGACTTTGAATACAGGTTAGTGAGATCATATATCGAAAATCAATCGTTAGTTGAAATGCATTAACTTTTGTCAAAACCTGCATCTGATCAACAAATCAGATGTCAAACGCACAGACTACTTCGTTAACATAAGAATAGTTTCCTCCTAACTACTAATTGAACCGGAAATCAATCGTTAGTTGATGTGCATTAACTTTTGTCGAAACCTGCATCTGTTCAAGAGATGACGGATTTATATAATTGCAGTTAAAGCCTGGTGCAGGTGCTTGTCGCCAAAGTGGAACAGGATCTCCAGATGTTGAACGTTGAGGGATCCTTAATGTCATAGGCTTGATGTTCAGCTACAAGATTTTGAATTCAACTGAGAATATAATCCTCTGATGCTGCTTATTTACAGCGTATTTGATCTGTCTGGGGCATGCTGCATTGAGGCTGCGTGTGTACTATGACGTGGTGTATCAGTTTGATCCACATTCTTTAGAATATTCATCTTTAATTATATGATACATAATCTGTTTCGTGAAGGTTCTTGTTAGAGTTCATCATTAAGAACCCATGCTTATAATAAGATTCGACTAACGGAATGTGGTCAGGCTCGCTGACTTGGTTGACACATATCATCGTATCCCAGTTGTGCAGATTGGTGCTCATGCTGTTGATCACTGGATTGTATGGTCATGACTCGACTATTTACGGACAATACAGCTGGAATATTTGCTGAGTGCAGCGTAAAAGTAAAGTCGCTAACTCACTCAGTCAGTACATGAAATGACAATCTGCCAAAGGTACACTCAATTTTACCGATGCGGTGTGTCACTGTCTTGTAGGGTTTTCGCAGATTAAGCCTGAAAACAATGGGCTCATGTCATTGTCGATGTCAAGAATGTATATAGCACATTCATAATGTCACAGTCAAAATAATATCTCCGATTTTACGTGATTAATGACATTTGGGTCTTGTATCTTAACAAAATGAAATCCAGATTAGCATTAATAAGCGATTGGCGCAATATATAGAAGAACACCCTCTAATGTCTGCAGCGTCAGGTAAATGGACTTTTTCATCAGTGTCAGTAGAGTGCCGGTCAAACAATGTTAACTGGAGTAGCACAGTATAAATGGAACCTAACATATTGGTATTTCTGGGGGGAATGTACACAGAACAGTAGCATTTGGTATAAAACTGCAATCTGATGAAGTCATCTGCCACAGTAGTGGACAGGTAGCAGGTGAAAACAATGAAAATCTTCATGCAAGTCCTAATGTTGCTCCCGTTAATGAGCAGCTTTCTATCAACCTGTGCTAATAATCGTCAAACTCACCAACAGCTGGGAAGAATGTTGCTCACCAATTATTGAGCAGAGTTAATGCCATGACATGAACAATTGAAAAGCTGAACATCTCTCTCGTGTTTTTCCGTTTGCGATTCTCGGACTTAACTTGAGTTTATTCTTCTCACTAAAAAGGACATTTGGTGCCCCAAATCTACTATGACTAACTACTATAACCTTTTCATCGATATGGACTTTTGGTCGACTATAGCAGAGATTTCAAGCCAATGGGTTCGTGGAACAAATACCTTAATGCTGCAGATATTCAGACTCAACACTTCGATGTTAACAATGTAAGGATATCCAGGAGCACCGTTCATCAACATTTATAGATGGCCTAAGTTTGTTGCACGCGACCTTCGGTTCGTCCACCACGAACACCATGCCACAGGCAGAAGCATTTGACATGGAGTAGACATCATGACCCTGGTATCTATGCAGATGGAAACACACTGAATTTGTGCTTCCATGATGATAGGCAGAAGATTTAATATTGCAATGGAGTTTTATAGATCTGCTGCATCTGTTATTCTGAGCGCTTCTTTGAACTTTATGTCTGTATGTCACGATGTATCACGCTCTTAGCTCTGTTACCTCTGAAAAACCGTCTTTACGTGTGCTATATATCATTTGATCGTCTATTAATGACGCCAAGTATATATATTCTGATATCAAGATTTAGATTAACGAAATATGAGGGAAATGAATTCTACATTTGTGATCACACAAGAATCATACAACTGGCCTAAGAAATCAGGTTGGTTTCTTTTAACGACTTTTATAATGAGCTTTTCAAGTTGGACTTCCTCATCCCCACCCATCACCAACCCCATACCCCACCCACCCCATACGCAGTCCCATTCCCAGCACTATTTCTTCTAGAGTCTTAATTTCGCAAAACTCGACAAAGAATGATTACCCGGTAGCTTCTTTCCAACTACGTAGATTTTACATACCTGTTGTGTAAAGGTAGCATCTTTAAGATATCCCCATCCAGAATAGTCTCTGAGAATATTGTATGTTGCTGTATCACCAAGCACAAACAAATCTAATGAAGTGAGTGTGTGTAGTCTTAAGCTGTTTTTAGCAATATTCCAGCAAACCAATGTTCCACCGCCACCAGAAATGGGCTTCACACATTGTAGCCATGTGAGGAAACGAACCCGCGTCTTCAGCGTGACGAATGGGCGCTTTCATCATTAGGCGGACGATAGCAAGGACGATAAGGCAGCATGACGGGGGTAGGATCAAAGCAAGCCCACTCATTGATCGACACTTGCTATTGTCAGTCATATGTGTCAAGATCGTTTAGTTGATGGTCAATATCGGCTTTCAATCGACTTGTAGAAATAACAATAAAAAAGCTGACAGGTGTCATGGGTGTTTATCGATAGATGAAGTTTTATTCGATTGGGTGCAATGATAGCGTAGCGATCTGCAAAGCAGGCGGGTGGCGTACACCGAAGTGTCCGGCCTTGTCTACATATATTGTACTGTGAAGCGTTTTTTGTTACAAAAAACAAAAAACTTTAATCCTCGCAAAGGGCCTATGAATTAAACCCGCAAATACAAAAAGGAAATAATTTTCTCAAGGGAAAAATGTGACCGTGAACCCTGGAGCTGAAACTGAGACAAAAAAAGACAACTGACAAAAGTATCTCCAAGGTAAAGGGAGAGAACAATTAATTTCCTAAAATCAAGGAGACAAGTGAGACTGCCTCAATTGTTTCATAATTAGATCTATGCATTAAGATTCGGAGGGAACAAAAATCTCCACAAGGCCGTATGACAAAAGGGATAATTTGAGCTTCACAATAGTGACATTTCCTTTCATGTCGTGCAATACTCAAACAGTTCCAGCTCTTTGTGTTTACATTCCACAACTGAGATACAATCAAGCAAGCTCATTTCACCAAGATTAAAAAAAGCCCCATTTCCCTTTACGTTGATAAATATTGTGACATTCAAAGTTTCTATAAAGCTTTCAGCCCGGTTCGACCAATCGGCTGGTCACGCCAAGCCCTGTGCATGGTGATTATATTTGCACAGTAAATTATCTTTTGGGTCTTGGACATTTTTGATTTGCAATGTTTAAATGATTCATAACTTTACATTGGTGCGTTCTACTCTGTAATATATTTACATTGCCTAGAGTCCTGTGCCAGAAGGCAGTGGCTCAAGGGCCAATCTGGTGATGTTGACCTCCAGATTCAACATGTGTCCAATTTCTTGTCATGGGCAGAACCACCCCGGCAGTTAATATGGTATACAAATGTTGCTATTTGTGTCATACTCACTGGAGTATAACATCCTTGTATCCCTGGTGTCGGCATCTAGGATATCCGATGCTATTTGACACCGTCCTTGTTGACACTCCATGGTGGGTGGGGAGCAGGGGTGCTGAAACGTTTTTCTTTCATCATGGCACTAATACACTCTGGTTCATCTCGCAGCGAAAAGAAAAGACGTCTTGAGGATTTGGATGTTTCATCTGGAAATACTTCTTTTAACAATGATTCATGGGCACGATTTCTGGTGATCGAGGCTGTTGATTTTTCACCAATCAAACTAAATCCATTTGCCATTTCCAAAGCTATATCTGGGATTTGTGGTGAGGTGAGCAACGTCACCCGTCTCCGTAGTGGTTCGCTTCTTGTGGAGTGTGCACGGAGACAGCAGTCTCTCAGTTTGCTGTCAATCAAAACATTTGCAAATGTTGAGGTTGCTGTGACTGTGCACAGGTCTCTGAACTCTTGTCGAGGCATTGTTCGTGACAGGGCTCGTTGCCTGTCTGACATGTCTGAGGATGAAATCACTACCGAGTTGAAAGACCAGGCGGTAACTGCTGTCAAACGTTTCACAATAAAGAAAGATGGTGTTATCATTAACACAAATACATACTTAATGACTTTTGCTCGTTCGTCCCTTCCTGATTCCATCAAAGCAGGCTATTTTAACATTGGAGTGGAGGTGTATGTCCCCACTCCACTCCGATGTTATAAATGTCAAAAGTTTGGACATGGTTCAAGCTCATGTCGGAACTCTCCTGTCTGTCATCGGTGTGGTGACAACCATGATGGCACTGACTGCCAGAAGGACCTCAAATGCTGCAATTGTAATGGCACTCATGCTGCGTCTTCCAAGTCTTGCCCAGTGTGGCAAACAGAATCACATATCATGAAACTTAAGTGTCAAAATAATATTTCTTACCTGGAGGCAAAGAAACTGTTTCAAACTCAGACAACACCTCCATTGACTAAAACTTATTCCGCTGCAGTCTCCCGATCTGTGGTATCTGTATTGTGTCAGACTGACTTGACATGGGTCAAGTCAGAAAAACTCGTCCTTTCACCCAAACAAGCTACTGCCCAAGTTATCCTGTCGACGTCTAGGTCTCAGACTGATGTTCACCCTGAGTCATCACAAACGCCTACCTTGCAACGTGCCAGTTCACAACCAGCCACAGTTCAATCAAAACGAAAGAAAGGGAAAAAATTAAATAGAAATCTCTCACTTACTGACTCTTCACCTTCAGAGGTTCCTCTCCAAAATTCATTTGGACCTCTAGACATGGACGTAACTCTGTCCCAACAGGACAAGCGGAGGAATAGTTCTTCTTCACATTCACGTGAAAGATCGCCCATTGAGGCACCATGACACAGTTGTCACATATACTGCAGTGGAATTGTAGAGGACTGAAAAACAATTTCAGCGAAGTGCAATTGCTGATACAGGACTTTCAGCCATCAGCGCTATGTCTCCAAGAGACGTATTTAAAAACTACTGATACCTTTACTTTACGACAGTTCAACAATTATCATTCTTTTTCTCCTCCGGGAGATCGAGCAACTGGAGGTGCTTCTATTTTGGTTCACCAGAGTGTGACACATAGCCCTGTTACTCTAAATACGAATCTTCAAACAGCTGCAGTTCGCCTGACTTTACACATTGTTTTGACATTGTGCAGTTTGTATATTCCTCCATCTTCAGATGTTCGCCAATCCGATCTTCAAAATCTATATGATCAGCTTCCAAAACCATGCATCATTATGGGGGACCTTAACGGACACAATCCGCTTTGGGGAAGTGAAAATACTAATAATAAAGGTAAAATTTTAGAGGAATTCATTTCCGATAATAAGTTATGTATTTTAAATGACGACTCAATCACTTATTTACATCCAGCTACGGGAACATATTCTTCCCTGGATCTATCACTAGCTGATTCCACCTTATATAATGAATTTGAATGGATGGTCCATGATGACCTATGTGGCAGTGATCACTTCCCCACCATTCTCAAAAACATAAACCCTGCTGATGATCCACCTGTATTAAGAAGGAACTTTGCCAGGGCTGATTGGTCTTTATATCAGACTCTGTTTGTTGAACACTTGAAGCGTGATCTTTTTAAGAACAGTGAAGATCCTATACAGTCGTTTTCGAGCATCCTAAACGACATTGCTGACAAAACAATTCCACAGTCCTCTCCAATTCCGCACATTCGTAAACCATGGTTTACTAATGAATGTAAACAGGCTAGAAAGTGTAGGAAGAAAGCTGAAAAATATTTTCGCAAACATCCTACTGTCCATAATCTAGACAAAGTCAGAATTACTAACGGTAAGGCTAGACGTGCATTTAAACAAAACAAACGTCAGTCTTGGCGAGATTATGTTTCCAGAATAAATTCACGTACACCAATGTCAAAGGTGTGGAACATGATTCAAAGAATAAAGGGCAAAGGCTCCAAATCTACTATTCATCATCTGAAGGACGGTGAGACTATATTAACTAACAAAACTGACATTGCAAATAAACTTGGTGCAACCTTAGCCAAGAATTCATCTTCATCAAATTATGTCCCTGAGTTTCAACAATATCAGAAAGAACAGGAGAAGAAAAAAATCAATTTTAATTCAGACAATAGTGAAGATTATAACGAATTATTTTCATTATATGAGCTCCATACTGCCCTTGAGCAAGCTCATAATACTGCAACAGGAGCTGATAATATTCACTACCAGCTTCTAAAGCATTTGCCCGACTCATGTTTAGAAATCCTTTTAGAAATATTTGATCACATATGGACTTCAGGAGAGTTTCCACCTTCGTGGCGTAATGCCATTGTTGTCCCTATTCCAAAGCCTTGCCGGGATCATACTGATCCGTCTAATTACAGACCAATCTTTTTAACGAGTTGTGTTTGTAAAACCATGGAACGAATGGTAAACAGTAGGTTAACGTGGTATCTTGAAACCAATAAACTTATAACAAATATTCAGTGTGGTTTTAGGAAAAACCGTAGTACCATTGATCATTTGGTACGACTAGAATCCTTCGTTAAAAATGCAGTAGTTAATAAACAACATGCAGTATCGATATTCTTTGATCTTGAGAAAGCATACGATACCACCTGGAAGCATGGTATTTTAAAGGATTTACATGATTTTGGTTTGAGGGGTCGTTTGCCTCTTTTTATTTCACGTTTTTTGAGTGACAGACAATTTCAAGTCCGAGTGGGTTCTACCCTGTCTGACCATTATAATCAGGATCAGGGTGTTCCGCAAGGCAGTATTTTGTCGGTCACATTGTTTAGTATTAAAATCAATAGTTTATCCAAGGTTTTAAATGATTCAATAGACGGATCACTTTTTGTGGATGATTTTAATATTTCTTGTCGTGGGAAAAATATGCACACTATTGAACGGCAATTGCAGTTGTGTTTAAATAAAATAAATACCTGGTGTCTACAAAACGGCTTTAAATTCTCAAAGTCTAAAACTAATTGCCTTCACTTTTGTAGAAAATATAAGCATCATAAGGATCCGGAACTATTTCTAAATGGCACTCTCATCAAAGTTGTGAAGGAGGCCAAGTTCTTGGGTCTTATTTTCGACTCCCATTTAACTTTTTTGCCACATATCAAATCCCTAAAAACTAAATGCCTGAAGGCACTCGATGTACTTAAAGTTGTTTCGAACTCAAAGTGGGGAGGGGATCAAGCTACTCTCCTACACTTATACAGATCACTTGTCCGTTCCAAACTTGATTATGGCTCCATCGTATATGGCGGAGCCTGCAAAAGCCACCTGAAACTTCTTGATTCTGTCCATCATAATGGTCTAAGACTTTGTCTTGGTTCCTTCCGAACTTCACCTATTGACAGTCTTTACGTTGAGGCCGATGAACCATCTCTTACACAACGTCGTATTAAATTATCCTTACAATACATAACTAAATTACACTCTAATGAATCTAACCCTGCATATAGCTGTGTCTTCAATCCCCTTTATGAGGATTTATACAACAAAAAGTCTTCTCTTGTCCCGCCTCTAGGACATAGAATTAAACCCTTTCTTTCTGCTGCTGGCATTGAGCTGGAAAACATAGCTCCCTCCCGTCTTCTTTCTTCTCCTCCTTGGCAGTTGGTCAGACCCCAAGTGGACCTAACATTAACTTCATTTAAAAAGTCAGAAACGAATGAATTACAGTATAAACAAGAATATAATCATTTGAAACATAAATATAGCAATTATAAATCCTTTTTTACAGATGGGTCCAAGAATGGTGGCGCAGTGGCTTGTGCCACTGTCATTGGATCCAGAACAATATCTTCTAGATTACCTGATAATAGTTCTATTTTTACAGCAGAAGCTAACGCTATATTAACAGCTCTCAAATATATTCAAAGACACCCTAAACGTAAACAATATATAATCTATTCAGACTCTCTTTCTTGTCTTCAGGCGATTAAATATATTTCTTGTAAACATCCACTTTTAATAGAAATTATTGAATTGTACAATGATCTCGGTACTGGCCAATACGACATTGTCTTTTGTTGGTTACCCAGCCATGTAGGTATTTCTGGGAATGCAATGGCCGATCTTGCTGCTAAGGCTGCACTCAACAAATCTGTGACACCACTTCTTATTCCATACAGTGACTATAAAGCTAGCATTAGAACTTACATTCGTGATCTGATGCAAAAGAAGTGGGACACCCAAGTGGGAATAAACAAATTACATGCCATAAAACCTTATATTGGTTACACTCACTTGGGCTGTCAGTCCAGATTTGAAGAGGTCATTATGCGACGATGTCGTATTGGCCATACTAGATATACTCATTCATACCTATTGAAAGGTGAGGATCCTCCGTTTTGCATCCCTTGTGATGAGAGAACCACGATCAAGCATATACTGCTTGACTGTGTTGAATTCTCCATCATAAGGGATAAATATTTCAATGTGAAAACAATGAAGGACCTTTTTAACACCGTAAGTTCTCATTTAATTCTTGGATTTTTAAAAGAAACTGATTTCATCGTTGAATTTTGATTATTATGTTGTGTAGATAGCTGCATTTTAATTGATGGTAGTTTAGATTAGTAACTTGAAATGTTAGTGGCTGTACCCTCAAAGGAGGTTGAAGTACCATAAAATTATTGTCCTCCTGAGAGGGTACGTAAGTCCCAAAACCTTTCCTGTACGTTTAGACTTCCACTGTTTTTAATCGTAGCATATGTGTATTTTTAATATTTGGCTAGATGGGACTAAATTGCTAACAGCTGAGGGGACGGTGTAAATCCAACTAGGGTCCATGCAGGTAGCAAAGGTACTGTAAGTCCCCATGATCCCTAGTATGGTGATCTACCTTCAGGTGTTGGCAATCTATAGCCTGATTTTATGTTGTATTGTCCGAATAGTGATATTAGTTTTAACTTTCCACGCTAGTTTTAAATCAAATTGTGATATCCTAGTTGTTTTACTGTCCTTCGCCGACAGAGTTTATAATGTACATATAGTCCTTTTCTTTGTTAAATGTTCTCGTCACAATATGGCTGAGATATTGCCGATGTGACGTTAAATATTAACTCACTCACTCACTATAAAGCTTTCAAAAAAGATATATGGAGACATGAAGAGGACATATGGAAATTTGATGAATCGTGACAAAAATGATATTTTACATATATACCATATACTCCTGAAATATTTCACCTGTACACATTCCTCTTCTCTGACGGCACGCATACACGCACGCAAATACATACATTTTCCTAATTTATTATTTACTTTTATACAACCACATAACTCCACAGACATGGGTGCCGGTTTTGAATTGCTAAATTCATACTACTTGAGACTCACTTTGGCTTGTTGATTTGCGTACCGAATGCCAACACAGGAGCACAAAGGGCTTCTGTAGTTATTGAGTACCGCCAACAGGAGAACGTAACTACCTTACTATGGTCAGCACAGTCCAGACCTGTGTCCCATCGAACATGACAAGAATATCCTTGGTCAACAACCACCTACCACGTTCTACGACTTTGGCATTGACCCACAGGAAGAGTGGGATGGAACCAGGATGATATTGGACGTTTGTTTGAGAACAGAGGCTATATAAATGTGTCTGACTTTTCATGGCAAATGACGAGGTGGACGAATTGTCTAGCAAAGTCTATGTTCCTCTGACGTTCAGTTACAATTTTCCTGTGGCATTATGTATCTAAATGACGATATCAATAGTTGTGAGACATTTGTATTGAGTGTCTGCTTCATATTTTAAATATCCGTCTTAAATAATGTACCTTTAACACAGGAAAGAACGATGACGACCTATTTGTCGATCTGTTTGTCAGTCTGTCAGCAGCGTACGTGTATATCGAATCAGTTTGTCATGTTTAAGTATCCTTGAATGGCAAAGCAACACTTGACTTTACATCAAATCAGTGTTGACATGTCAATATCCCGAACAAAACAGAGTTTACTGACATCTTGAGAAAAATATACTAATGCATTGCTTTGAATTTGATCACCCCAACAATAATTTCACATTAATCGAATATTTATGTTCATACATCGTATGACAGAAATAGGACAAAAGGCCACAGCTGCAGAATCAAAAACTGGTAGAGAAAGTAATCCCAAAATGTAAATATTCAGGATGTATGTTTTTACTCGATATGATATGAAGTCTGGATGCAACTGCCCTGTTTGATGCATTGCTTTGGTGCTAATGTGAACATGTCGCACATCAACATTAGTAAACATTGATTTTCGCGTTATATACAGAAATAGAAACCATCTGTAGAATCAGGGTAATGGACTTGCTCTGCTTGCTGTGTGTACTGCACTTTAATAATGGATGTTCACGGATGTGGTATTTCTGTTAGTAGAGTGTTAACCAAACAATGGTGATTAAGCACGGTGTGTTGCTGCTACTGAGGGCATGTGAAGAGACCAGTGGAATTTGTTATCAGACCTTTATTCAACTACTGTCTGATAAACAGTCTCCTGCACCAGTTGTTTAATGGTGGAATAGTAGAAGGTGGAAATGTTTGTGCGAACCCTAACTGTGCTTGTTTTGATCTGCTACTTTGAATCAGCCTGTGCTATTAATCGGCAAACTAACCAACAACTGAGAAGCAAACTGCTCACCAACTATTCACCAGAGATCATGCCCTCGACTGAAAATCGGGAACCTCTTAACATCTCACTCGTTTTTACACCACTTGCAATTCTCGGACTTGATATAACTCACTCTGTATTCTCATTTTCTGCTATGTTTCTGTCACGCTGGACAGATCCTGATTTGACATGGAATGTCGACAACTATGACAAGCTTCATGTGATTCTTCTTTCTCCAAAGGATATTTGGTACCCAAGACCTACTATAGTCAACAGTGTGAATTCAAAGACTTTGCTTGAAAGTGAATATACTTTGGGAGTATTTAATAACGGCACTGTTTTCCTAAGTGTAATAAACACGTTTGAAACTATTTGCAAAACTGACAGCACCTCATTTCCATTTGACAGTCAGAGTTGTAATCTGACTGTCTTACCTCCCATTTTGTGTCGAATACTACCAGTCGTGTCACCAGATCGATCCACTGAAATGGTAGACACCTCTTCGGAGTGGCATTTGATTAATGTGTCTACATCGGGCGACACTGGTGTGGCATATTTTACAATTCACATGAAGCGTCAGTCAACGTTCTACGTGACCACTATTTTGTTTCCCATGTGCCTAATGTCTCTCCTGAACGTCTGCTCATTCCTACTGCCCATCGACTCAGGAGAAAGGATGTCTTATCTCATCTCTATTTGCCTGTCGTATTCAGTGTTTCTGGTTTTCATCATTGATGTGATGCCCAAGTCAGGATCCCTGTCAAAAATGGCCGTGTATCTGATCCTGGTTCTGGCTCAGAGCAGTCTCGCCATCATAACAACTCTGATAACTGCAAACCTACAGCACCACAAGTGTGGCGGACGGTGTGTTCGAGAAGGAAGTATCACAAATGCAACCACAGAGCAAGCCCAAGTGTCACCAAAAGATCGTGTGTATGGTATTTTTAGTGTTGACAATGTATGCTTTGTCATTTTCCTTCTCTTGTGGGGCCTGAGCATACTTGTATTTTATGTATAATGAATACAGCATGTGCTCAATTTGCAGAGAGTTGCAGAGAGTAAAAGAACTGAAATAATACTGTAATGTAAATGTTTGTTTAGTGGCTATTTAACCTGTTTCTTAACCTTTTCATATAACAAGTGATATGTGTTTTTGTGGCGCACATTTCACATGTTCTTGTGAGTGTTTTACACCGCACTCAGTAATAGTCCGGCTATATGGCGGCGGTCTGCATCAGACAATCCAGTGATCAACAACATGAGCATCGATGTGCGCAAATGGGAACCGATTACATGTGCCAACCAAGTCAGCGAGCCTGACCACCTGACCCCGTTAGTCGCCTCTTACGACAAGCATAGTTGCCTTTTATAGCAGGCATGGGTTGCTGAAGGCATGCTCTACGCCGGACCTTCACGGGTTCCATGTTCTTGTAACACGATTGTTGTAGCCTTAGCGTCTTTTTATGTATCATGAGGACTGTATGATTGGTATATTGAAATCATAACCTACGTGTTCCTACTATGTCATGCAATGTGGGAAATGTGATGTTTATGATACACATTCTTACAGGAGTTGCTGTAGTTGAGATGAAGATGTTTCATGGAAAATGTGTCGTATTTGAAAGTTTTATATGACTTGTGCGCAAAAGGGTTTGATCGTGATTACAGCAGCTGGGTAAGCTTTCATGACTGGGTTTCTTGTCCTCTGTGAAACAAGACCTCTTTCCATCACTATGTAATAGTTAATCACATACATACTCATGATAGAATCGCATTTGCGGAATGGATTTCGCTTTTTCAAAGTTAGAAATGAGATTGGGAACTAAATCTCTCACTTTTATGTACAATGATTGTCACAGATACCATGGCCATAATGTCCGAAAATGTGTCCTCAGTACACACTATCAAGCCATGAGTTTTGTTGAGGAGAGAGCTCACTTCAGGAAGTGTTTAAGACAAAAAAGAAAGACATTAAAACGTTGTATATGGTATAAATAAATTGCGTGTGTTGTAAACTCCACTCTACAGTGTTAATATAAACACATTTCTCGAATTACTACCTACTTTCTGCATACTGTGGCGGATTATCTTGGGCCCCACCTGTGGTCCCCTTCTTGTGCTTTATTGTTACAGGTAATCATGATTTTCCCTGTGATACCTATTTGTGCTAGTGTCTCTTAGGGTCATATTGTCCGATGGTACACTTTTTAACTGTTTTTTTCTGTGTGACGTCTGTTAGTGACGTATATCACGTGACACTCAAATAAATATTAAATATTCTGTCGTAATATAGTACTTCTTTCTACTAACTATTAGCCTTTTGCAATCGAGCTGACACTTCATCAACATGCATGTCAGACATTATCTCTTGTCATAGAGTGTATCCGGTAATGTATCCAGATACTGGATGCATGTTCATGTTACAGCCTACTGCAGGTGCGTGACGTCATACAACATCTCCAGATGCTGACCGTGAACAGATGCTCGATGTCACAGACATGATCTTCAGTTACTGGATTTTGACGTCAGCCCAGGTTATCAACGCCAGATGCTGCATGTTGATTGGTGTGCAGATAATCATTCTGTAGGTGCTAGACTACATGTTTACTGGTGTCAGTCAATGTCAAGATCTTCAGATGGTTCATGTTTACTGCGGCGCGATGTGTCTTATACACACAGTTTAGATCAAGCACATGTGCCCCAGAGTGGTGTTATAGAATAATACACGATTTCACAATCAAGATAAAGAAATACACGGTCTTCACTGTTGCGAGGTGGCACGGTCTGGTACAGGATCTTCAGATGAAGCACAGAATGTCAATGTCTGGAACTGCATGTCTTGAAGCGTGAATGTTGTCACAGCCTGAGAAGATATTTTCTGATGTTACATGACATTTGATCGAGTGAGTTTAGTTTCACGGTGCTTTTAGCAACATTCCAGCAATATATCAGTAGGAGACCGGAGATATTTGCCTCACGCATTGTACCAATGTACCATTTTCTATTCAACACTGTCTCCGTTAACACAATACACCCACTGTTGCTCGTTTCAAATTATCATTGGTTCGGAAAGGGACACACAAGTATTGCAAGTAGGCTTTACAATTTTTCGAAATTTAAGGCACTAGCTACAGAAAATATGTTGTGTGTAAAGAGAAAATACAATGCAAGTTATGTCTTTATAAAATATTTAGTATTAGATTCCTGAAATATGAAGGAAATTAACGGTACATTCGTGCTCAACCACATACCCCATACCTGTGATAGTCTAGTAGTTTTACTGTCCATTGTCGACAGGTTTTATTCTTCCAGACGTTTTCATTTTCTTAAGTGAATTGTTCTCGTCACGATATGGCTGCAATATTGCCGATGTGACGGTAAATTTTAACTCACTCACTCACTCACTCACTCACTCACTCGTGGTCAACCATCATACAACTGGGCTGACACCCCATAAATATGTATGAGACATTATCTTAGATGAATTGTTTGATCATCATTGGTCAGTTTGGTCTCATGTATTTTGATATGGTTGTTTCCTTTTCACGACTTTTATACTGAGCTTTTCAGAATGAAAAACAATCCTAGCCCCATTGGTGTGGGATTTTTAAAATTTTTAATTGGCTTACTTTTTTGGGATTGGAGCAAATCAAATGAAGCTTGTAAGACTGTTGCGTTGACTGTGGACGTAAAAGGGGAGACTTGCATTTTTAAATTGATCACCACTGAGGCAGTAAATGAGGATATGCTATATTGCAATTAAAGCAGACCCTTACTACTATGCTGATCTTGTTGTCTTGTTTTGTAACGCCATACCTTTCCAGCTACACGACGGTAATGCTATGCTGAGAAATGTTGGGACTGAAACATTGAAACTGAGTAGCAGTGTGTTTCCAATCTTATTTCCCCCAATTATATCCTATTCTTTCTTGGAATCCATGTACTCCTAACCACACAGTCATACCTCCGTCTGGCTGGATTGTCTGGTTCACCGCTTACCGTTTACAGGTCGTCATTTTATGGTCCTACCGGTAGGGTAGGGCATGTTCGCCCTTTTCTCGAACACCTGACACAACTGAGAGACATAAGAGTGAACGAGTGAGTGAGTTAATATGTATCGTTAAATCGGCAATATTGCAGCCATATCGTGAAGAAAACAATTTAAATACACCAATATGAAAAGCAACATACTGAAAACGTAAAAGCTTGCCATCGAAGGACAGGTGAGTGAGTGAGTTAAGATTTAACGTCACATCGGCAATGTTGCAGCCATATCGTGACGAGAACATACGTGACACAAAAAATATATATGTGTGCATACTATGTAGAACCTGTCGACGAAGGACAGTAAAACCACTAGACTATCACAGTTAATATTAAAACTAGTGTGGAAACTTATAAAAATATAACAGTATCATTATTTGGACAGTACAATATAAAAACAGGCCATAGATCGCCAACAACAGAGGGTAGATCACCATACTAGTGACCATGGGGACTTACAATACCTCTGCTACCTGCATGGTCCCTAGCTGGATTTACACCATCCCCTCAGCTGCTAGCGATTGCATGCAAGATTAGCCACAAATTAAAATGACACATATTCTACGGCTAAAAAGGTGGAAGAATAAATCTGACTTCAACAGTTTTTGGACTTACGTACCCTCTCAGGAGGACAATATTTTTACGGTACTTCAACCCCCTTCGAGGATACAGCCACTAACAATCGTAGTTCCTGATTCGACTTCCAATCTTAAAATATTTATCTATTTACAAGTCATGTAATAAATCTAATTCTTTTAAAAACGCAATGATTAAATGATTACTAACGTTACTAAAAAGATCCTTCATAGTTCCCGATTTAAAATAGTTATCCCTTGTGATGGAATATTCAACACAGTCAAGCAAAACGTGCTTGACTGTGATTCTTTCATCACAAGGGATACAGAACGGAGGATCTTCACCTTTAAGCAAATATTCATGCGTATATCTTGTGTGGCCAATGCGACATCGTCGCATGATGACCTCTTCAAATCTGGACTGACAACCCAAGTAGGTGTAACCAATGTAGGGTTGTATTTCATGTAATTTGTTGATACCGACTTGAGTGTCCCACCTTTTCTGCATCAGATCACGAATGTAAGACCTAATGGTAGCTTTATAATCAGTGTGTGGAATGAGAATTGGTGTCACAGATTTGTTGAGTGCTGCTTTAGCAGCAAGGTCAGCGAGTGTGTTCCCAGAAATGCCAACGTGGCTGGGTAACCAACAAAAGACGATGTCGCATTGGCCGGTAGCAAGATCATTATACAATTCAATGATTTCTATTAAAAGTGGATGTTTACAAGAAATATTTTTAATAGCTTGAAGGCAAGAAAGAGAGTCAGAAAAGATTATATATTGTTTACGTTTGGGGTGTCTTTGAATATATTTAAGAGCTGTTAATATTGCATTTGCTTCGGCAGTAAAAATGGAGCTGCTATCTGGAATTCTAGAAGATATTGTTCTGGATCCAATGACAGTGGCACAAGCAACTGCGCCACCGTCCTTGGAACCATCTGTAAATAAGGGTTTGTACTTGCTATATGTACTTTTTAATTGATTATATTCTTGTTTATATTGTAAATCATTAGTTTCTGATTTTTTAAATGAAGTTAATGTTAGGTCGACTTGGGGCCTAACCAACTGCCAAGGAGGAGAAGAAAGAAGACGGAAAGGAGCTATGTTTTCCAGCTCAATGCCGGTCGAAGAAAGAAAGGGTTTAATTCTGAGCCCTAGAGGTGGAACCAGAGAAGACTTCTTGCCGTACAAATCCCCATGAAGGGGATTGAACACCCAATTATAGGCAGGGTTTGATTTATTAGAGTATAATTTAGTAATGTATTGTAAAGACAATTTTATACGGCGTTGTGTAAGAGATGGTTCATCGGCCTCAACATAAAGACTGTCAATAGGTGAAGTTCGAAAAGATCCAAGACAAAGTCTTAAACCTTGATGGTGGACAGAATCAAGAAGTTTAAGGTTGCTTTTGCAGGCTCCACCATATACGATGGAGCCATAATCAAGTTTTGAACGGACGAGTGATCGATATAAGTGTAAGAGGGTAGTTTGATCCCCTCCCCACTTTGAGTTGGAAACAACTTTCAACAAATCAAGTGCCTTCAGGCATTTAGCTTTAAGGGATTTAATGTGCGGCAAGAAGGTTAAATGAGAATCGAAAATAAGTCCCAAGAACTTGGCCTCCTTTACAACTTTGATGGGAGTGCCATTTAGAGATAGTTCATGGTCCTTATGTGGCTTATATTTTCTACAAAAGTGTATACAATTAGTTTTAGACTGAGAAAATTTAAAGCCGTTTTCAAGACACCATTTGTTTATTTTGTTTAAACACAACTGCAATTGTCTTTCAATAGTATGCATATTTTTACCGCGACAAGAAATATTAAAATCATCCACAAAAAGTGATCCATCAATGGAATCGTTTAAAACCTTGGATAAACTGTTTATCTTAATACTAAATAATGTGACAGACAAAATACTGCCTTGTGGAACACCCTGATCCTGATTATAATGATCAGACAGGGTAGAACCCACTCGGACTTGAAATTGCCTGTCTTTTAAAAACTGTGATATAAAATGAGGTAAACGACCTCTCAACCCAAAATCATGTAAATCCTTTAAAATGCCATGCTTCCAGGTGGTATCATACGCTTTCTCGAGATCAAAGAATATCGATACAGCATGTTGTTTATTTACTATAGCATTTTTGACAAAGGATTCTAAACGTACCAAATGATCAATGGTATTTCTATTCTTCCGAAAACCACACTGAATATTTGTAATGAGGTTATTGGTTTCCAGATAACAAATTAATCTGTTATTTACCATTCGTTCCATGGTTTTGCAGACACAGCTGGTTAATGAGATCGGTCTGTAATTGGAAGGATCAGTATGATCCTTACCAGGTTTGGGTATAGGGATTACAATGGCATTACGCCAAGATGGAGGAAAGTTTCCAGATGTCCATATTTTGTCAAAGATATCTAAAAGTGTGACCAGACATGGTTCAGGCAAATGTTTCAGCAGCTGATAGTGAATATTGTCATCACCTGCTGCTGTGTCATGAGCTTGTTCAAGAGCAGTATATAGCTCATGCAACGAAAACATTTCATTATAGTCTTCACCGTTATCCGATTCAAAATGAATGCTTGTCTTCTCCTGTTGTTTCTGATATCTCTGAAACTCAGGGACATAATTTGCTGATGAAGAATTTTTGGCAAGAGTTTCGCCAATTTTATTTGCAATTTGACATTTGTCAGTAATTAAATTATCACCATCTTTGAGATGGCGTACGGTAGATTTTTGAACCTTTACCTTTAATTCTTTGAACCACGTTCCATACTTTGGACACTGGCGTGCGTGAATTAAGTTTGGAGACATAATTTCTCCACGAGTGTCGTTTGTTTTGTTTAAAGGTACGACGCGCCTTTGCATTCAGTATTTTGAATTTGTCTAGGTTATGGACAGTTGGATGACGGCGAAAATAATGTTCTGCCTTTTTCCTCGCTTTTCTGGCCTGTTTACAATCTGCATTGAACCATGGTTTTCGTACATGTGGAGTCGTAGAGGACTGTGGTATACACTCATCAGCTATTTTATTTAGAATGTCAGCAAAAGTGTGAATTGGATCAGTTACATCACTGAAACATTCAGGTCGCAGTTTTGATTGATACATAGTTTGATATAAAGACCAGTTAGCCTTCGAAAAGTTCCATCTTGTAAACGATGGAGAATCGGATGGAGTAATTTCTGAGAGGATAGTTGGGAAGTGGTCACTTCCACAAAGGTCATTATGAACTGACCAATCAAATTCATTGAGGAGGTTAGAAT
Source organism: Haliotis asinina (assembly GCF_037392515.1). NCBI lineage: Eukaryota > Metazoa > Mollusca > Gastropoda > Lepetellida > Haliotidae > Haliotis > Haliotis asinina. The sequence continues at coordinate 17,476,659 of NC_090291.1, forward strand.
CAGCAAGAGATAAATCCAGAGAAGAATAAGTGCCAGTTGCAGGATGCAGATAGGTGCTTGAATCATCATTAAATATGCACAGGTCATTATTTGAAATGAAATCTTCAATTATTTTGCCTTTAGTGTTAGTGTTAGTACTGCCCCAGAGTGGGTTGTGACCGTTTAGGTCACCCATAATAACACATGGTTTTGGGAGTTGGTCATAGAGTGATTGAAGGTCAGTATGTTGAAGTGTTGAAGAAGGCGGAATATACAGAGAACATAGTGTAAATGCTACACCCAGAGTCAGTCGCACTGCAACAGCTTGGAGATTAGTGTTTAGTACAACAGGGCTATGAATAACATCTTGCCGTATAAGAATAGTAGAACCTCCAGTGGCCCTATCACCCAGAGGGGAAAGAGAATGATAGGCGTTAAACTGGCGTAAGTTAAAATTATCTGTCTGTTTCAGATGTGTTTCATTCAGACAGAATGCGGATGGTGTGAGATCCTGGACTAAAAGCTGTAGTTCATTGAAATTAGTTCTTAGACCTCTACAATTCCACTGTACGATATTAGTTAAATGACCTATCTTTTAGGTGGATGGATAAGGGATCTACCCCTTGCTTTTTTTGAGGGCGACAAGCTATGTGCCCTGGGGTGGATGTTTTCTGACACATCCATGTCCTCCAATGAACCATATTTGTTAAATAATTGAAGATGGTTCTCCGAACCCTTTGAAGCTCTGACACCTTTTTCACTGTTTCTGCCCTAGTCTTGACTGTATTTTTAACTGTTTTCTTTGAACTTGTTTCTGCACGAGTCTTCTGAGTGGACTGAAGCAATGACTGTGATTGATCCTGAACTTGGATCTGACTGTTTATACATGGTTCCGAAGTCTGAGTAGACTGTTCTTCAGGTATAAGAAGGTGAGGGGTGTCAGCTGTTACCCAAGTCAAATCTGTTTGACACCCTATGGAAAAACTAGTGACTGCCGAATTTACTCTTGACAAACTTTCAGACGGTGTCTTAATGACTGATGCATATGAAACATTGGGTACTGTTGATTCAACAATCTTTTTAGCATCAGCGAAGCTAATATTTTGAGTAAATTTAACTTTGTTGATTTCCATTTGTTTTTTCCATACTGTACAGTCTTTGGAAAAGGATGAATGATTACCGGAACAGTTTGTGCATTTTTTAAACGTACTTTCACAATCTTCAGTTACGTGTGAAGTCTCGCTACAGTGAGCACATGTTATTGGCTTTGTGCACGTGTTGACACCATGACCATATTTTTGGCATCTGAAACATCGCAAAGGATTTGGAATGTAAACATCAACTGACATAGTGCAGTAACCAACCTTGACACACTTAGGAGGATTTGGTGAAGAGAAGGAAAAAAGGTACGTATTTGTTGGAATGACATCATTATTTTTCCGGGTGGTGAATCGCTTGACATATGTGACTCCCTGATCCTTCATTTCAGAAACGATGTCCAGTTCTGACATTTCGGCCAACAAACGATCCCTGTCTCTAATGATACCTTTGCTGCTGTTCAGTGTTCTGTGTTCAGTAACTGAAACCTGGATTCCAGCAAACGTTTCTGTATTCATCAAGTTAGTGGCTTGTTGTTTCCTGCTGCATTCAATCAGAAAAGATCCTGAACGCAGACGTTTTATATTCTTCACCTCACCTGCAATGCCATATATGCCCTTAGAGATTACGAAAGGGTTTAGTTTAAGTGGTGTCTTGTCTACAGTACTGAGAACCAGAAAACGTGGCCAATTGTCTGCTGAGTTGGATGACCTCTGTTCATTATCATTGTCGAGCTGACGTTTGGTTTTTTTTGTAGGGGTTTGGTAGTCCATGGTAAGATTATTTTGATTCATCATCCGGGCTCCCCACCCACCACGGAGTATCACAAGGACAATGCTAATTGCAAGTGGGTTTCCTACTTGCAGCACCAAGGATACCCGGATGATATACTCCAGCAGAAAAATTAATAATTAATAATTCTACCAGATTGGCCCATGAGCCACCGCCTTCTGACACTGGCATCTAGGCAAATTTTCTCAATTTAAAAACAAAACAAAAAAAACACATGTATCATAGCATATGTATATATGTATATTTAAATATTGTGTTGAAATTAACACCAAGCCAAACAATGATCGAGCAATGAAAATTAGTGCTCAGGGCTCGGCATGACCAGCCGATTGGTTGAACCGGGCCCATTCAACCACCCGTCTAGGCGAAGTCAGGGCCAAAGTGGTGTATTGAGCAACATGAACACGGTTACAGGCCCCTATTGCCCTCAACCACCAGGATCCCTTTCTCCGCCGACACAGGGCCGCAACCCACGGCAAACGGGTTGGTGGACCAAATATCCCCCTGGGTCCACTACGGGGGTGTCGGCGAGCTCTTAGCGTTACCCAGCACCCACCACGAGGAGGTGGCTCGCCACGGGTGCCTCAAAGGACAGGAAAAATACTAGCCTGTCACTGATGTGAAGATAAAATTAGCATTGAGAGTTAAAACATTGCACTTAAAGAGGACAATAGGGCAATAGATCGCCAACAACTGAAATTAGATCACCATGCTGGGGTCCATGGGGGTCTTACAGTACTTTTGCTACTTGCATGAACCATGGCTGGATTCACACCACCCGTGCAGCCAATGGTGATTATACTAGAATTTAGCCATTATTGAAAACAACAAATATACTACGGTTAAAAGTTTGTTCGTACTAAATTCACATCGGAATGTTTTGGGACTTATGTGCCCTCTCAGGAGGAATACTTTTACAGTATTTTAACGCCCTTTGAGGGTACAGCCACTAACAATCTCAGTTACTAATCTAGACTACCAATAATAAACATATATATATTTACAAGTCATTTAACAAATTCTTTTAAAAATCAACTGTTTGAGAGGCATTCTAGAAGTTGCTGAGATAAAGATGACAAGAATTTTTTTATGGATGATCAACTTCTTTATTGCTGGGTAGCGACGTTTCGGTATAGATTCTTATACCGTTTTCAAGCGTGTGGGGAATGGCAGGGGGAGTACAATACATATACAGCAGAGATGAGCATGTGATGACAATACAACAATAACAGGATTAACAATAACTATTTGAGGTAACAATACATTAGAGAAGTGTTGAGGTAAGCTGATTGTCCCTCCGGCATTCAACTGCATCATTAACACTAATTAATCAACCCACTCTGGCCCCCAGTCTCAATTTATCCACTCAACTCACCCTGGCTTCCACCAATTAATCCACTCATCTCACTCTGGCTTCTGTCAACTCACCCGCTGGCTTCAGTCCTTAATCAGCTTACCTCAACACTTCTCTAATGTATTGTTACCTCAAATAGTTATTGTTAATCCTGTTATTGTTGTATTGTCATCACATGCTCATCTCTGCTGTATATATATTGTACTCCCCCTGCCATTCCCCACACGCTTGAAAACGGTATAAGAATCTATACCGGAACGTCGCTACCCTGCAATAAAGAAGTTGATCATCCATAAAAAATTCTTGTCATCTTTTAAAAATGCAATAATTAAATGAGAACTTACATTACTAAAAAGACCCTTCATAGTTCGTGATGTAAAATACTTATCCCTTGTGATGGAATATACAACACAGTCAAGCAAGACATGCTTGATTCTTTCATCACACGGGATGCAGAATGAAGGATCCTCACCTTTTAACAAGTACTCATGTGTATACCGCGTATGGCCTATAGAACATCGTTGCATAACGACCTCCTCAAATCTGGACTGACAACCCAAGTAGGTGTAACCAATGTAGGGTTTTATGTCATGCAATTCATTGATACCTAAATGAGTGTCGCAGTTCTTCTGCATCAGATCTCGGATATAAGATGCTATTGTAGCTTTATAATCTGAGTATGGGATAAGAAGTGTCACAGTTTGTTCAGTGCTGCCTTAGCAGCGAAATCGTCCATTGTGTTACCAGAGATTTCCACATGGCTGGGTACCAACAAAAGACGATGTCGTACTGACCAGTAGCAAGATCAATACATATTTCAAAGATTTCAATTACAAGTGGATGTTGAGAAGACAAATTTTTAACAGCCTGAAGGCAAGAAAGAGAATCCGAAAATATTGTGTAATGGTTATATTTAGGTGGTTTATTAATATATTTAAGAGCTGTGAGGTATTACCGTTAATATAGCGTTTGCTTCCGCTGTGAAAATAGAAGTGTTATCCAGTAATCTGAAAGATATTGTTCTAGATTCAATGACAGGGGCACAAGCCACCACATCGCCATCTTTGGAGCCACCTGTATATAAGAATTTGCATGCATCGTATTTACTTTTTAACTGATTAAATGTTGTCACTGTTAAGTCAACTTGTGGCCTCACCAATTGCCAAGGAGGAGACAAATGAAGATGGGAAGGAGATATACCTTCCAGCTCAATGCCGGCAGCAGCAATCAACGGTTTAATTCATATCCCAAGAGGCGGAACTAGAGAAGACGTTTTGTTGCATAAATCCTCATAAAGAGGATTAAATACACAGTTATATGCAGGATTAGACACGGTAGAATATAGTTTTGTGATATATTGTAAGGATAGTTTTATACGACGTTGGTTTAGAGATAGCTCATCAGTCTCTAGATAAAGACTTTGAACAGGAGACGTTCGGAAAGATCCGGGACACAATCTGAGACCTTGGTGATGAACAGAATCTAATAGTTTAAGATTACTTTTGCAGGCTCCACCATAATGCTGGAACCATAATCGAGTTTAGAACGGACAAGTGATCTGTATAAGTAGAGAAGGGTCTTCTGGTCCCCCCCCCCCCAATTGAAGTTTGAAACAACTTTTAATAAATCAAGTGCTTTGAGACTTTTAGCTTGGTAAGAAAGTAAGATGTTGATCGAATATGAATCCCAGAAATTTAGCCTCCTTTACAATTTTAATTGGAGTGCCTGCAAGATGCAATGCCGGGTCTCTGCGTGGCTTATATTTCCGACAGAAATGGATGCAATTGGTTTCAATTTTTGAAAATGTGAAACCATTTCGTTCTGACCAATCACTGATTTTATTTAGACATATAGGTACAATCGTGTGCATATTTCTACCTCGACATGACACATTAAAAGCATCTACAAATAATGATCCATCAATGGATTCATTTAAAACTTTAGATAAGCTGTTTTATGCTGAATAACGTTACCGATAATATGCTGCCTTGTGGTAACCTTGGTCTTGATCATAGATATCAGACATGCTGGAGCCCACACTACCTGAAATTGCCTGTGTGCTAAAAACTCAGGTTGACACAAATGGCCTCTCAAAATGCTTCCCATTCCATGAAGATCTTTTAAAATTCCATACTTCCAGGTCGCATTATATCTACTATCTACAGAACATAATAATCCAAATTCAGTTATGAAATCAATCTCTTTTAAAAATCCAATAATTATATGAGTATTAACTGTGTTAAAAAGGTCCGAAAGTGTTTTACATTGAAATATTTATCCCGTATGATGGAGAATTCAACACATTCAAGCGGGATACGCCTGACCGTGGTTCTCTCATCACAATAGGCGGAGGATCCTCACCTTTTAAAAGGTATGCATGAGTGTATCTTGTATGACCAATACGACATCGTCGCAAAATGACCTCTTCAAATCTGGACCTCTTCAAATCTCGAGTGTAAGCTCTAATGCTAGCTTTGTAGTCAGAATAAGGAATAAGAAGTGGAGTCACAGATTTGTTGAGTGCTGCCTTAGCAGCAAGATCGGCCATTGTGTTACCACATGCCAGAAATATTATGACATTTAAAGTTTCAGTAAAGCTTTCAAACAGTTATATGGAGACATGAAGAGGACATATGGAAATTTGATGAATCGTGACAAAAATGATATTTGATGCAATTCTCTATTTTACATATATACCACATAGTCCTAAAATATTTCACTTGTACATATTCCTCTTGTCTGATGGCACGCATTCACGCAAGCAAGTACGTACATTTTGCTATATTTTTATTTACTTTTATATAACAACAGGGAAACAGACATAGATGCCGCTCTTGAATTGCTGTCGTCCTACTAATGGAGACACACTTTGTCTTGTTCATCTGCGAACCGGATGCCAACACAGGAGCACAAAGAGCTTGTGTAGTTACTGAGTCCCTCCAACAGCAGAACGTGAAAAAAAAAAAAAGAATGGGATGGAACCAGGCTGATATTGGACGTTTGTTTAAAGGTATGTTCTGCCGAACCCGGGATTAGTTTGAGAACAGAGGCTGTATAAATGTGTGTGACTTTTCATGGCAGCAAATGAAGGGGTGGACGGTAGGGCGCTTTGGCGAATCGTCTAGCAAAGTCTATGCTCCTCGGACGTTCAGCTACAATTTTCCTCTTGAATTATGTATCTAAATGACGTCATCAACAGTTGTGACCCAATTGTATTGAGTGTCTGCTTCATATTTTAGATATCCGTCTTAAATAATGTACCTTTAACACTGGAGGGAACGATGACGACCTATTTGTCGATCTATTTGTCAGTCTGTCAGCAGAGTACATGTACATCGGTTCAGTTTGTCATATTTAAGTATCCTTGAACGGCAAAGCAACACTTGACTTTACATCAAATCAGTGTTGACATGTCAATATCCCGAACAAAACAGAGTTTACTGACATCTTGAGAAAAATATACTAATGCATTGCTTTGAATTTGATCACCCCAACAATAATTTCACATTAATCGAATATTTATGTTCATACATCGTATGATAGAAATAGGACAAAAGGCCACAGCTGCAGAATCAAAAACTGGTAGAGAAAGTAATCCCAAAATGTAAATATTCAGGATGTATGTTTTTACTCGATATGATATGAAGTCTGGATGCAACTGTCCTGCTTGATGCATTGCTTTGGTGCTAATGTGAACATGTCGCACATCAACATTAGTAAGCATTGATTTTCGCGTTATATACAGAAATAGAAAGCATCTGTAGAATCAGGGTAATGGACTTGCTCTGCTTGCTGTGTGTACTGCACTTTAATAATGGATGTTCACGGATGTGGTATTTCTGTTAGTAGAGTGTTAACCAAACAATGGTAACTGGTGAAACACAGGTACGATTAAACACGGTGTGTTGCTGCTACTGAGGGCATGTGAAGAGACCAGTGGAACTTGTTTTCAGACCTTTATTCCACCGCTGTCTGATAAACAGTCTCATGTACCAGTTGTTTAATGGTGGAATAGTAGAAGGTGAAAATGTTTGTACAAACCCTAACTGTGCTTGTTTTGATCTGCTACTTTGAATCAGTCTATGCTATTAATCGGCAAACTAGCCAACAACTGAGAAGCAAACTGCTCACCAACTATTCACCAGAGATCATGCCCTCGACTGAAAATCGGGAACCTCTTAACATCTCTCTCGAGTTTAGACCACTTGCAATTCTCGGACTTGATATAACTCACTCTGTGTTCACATTTTCTGCTTATTTTATGTCACGCTGGACAGATCCTGATTTGACATGGAATGTCGACAACTATGAGAAGCATGGCGTGATTCTTCTTTCTCCAAAGGATATCTGGTACCCAAGACCTACTATAGTCAACAGTGTGAATTCAAAGACTTCGCTTGGAAATGAATATGCTTTGGCAGCATTAAATAACGGTACTGTTTTCCTAAGTGTAATAAACACGTATGAAACCATTTGCAAGGCTGACAGCACTTTATTTCCATTTGACAGTCAGAGGTGTGATCTAAATGTCTTACCTCCCCTTTTGTGTCGAATACTACCATCTGTGACACCAAATCTATCGACTGAAATGGTAGACACCTCTTCGGAGTGGCATTTGATAAATGTGTCTACATCGGGCAACACTGATGTGGCATATTTTACAATTCATGTGAAGCGTCATTCAGCGTTCTACGTGACCACCGTTTTGTTTCCCATGTGCCTAATGTCTCTCCTGAACGTCTGCTCCTTCCTGCTTCCCATCGACTCAGGAGAAAGGATGTCCTATCTAATCTCCATATGCATGTCCTATTCAGTGTTTCTGGTTTTCATCATTGATGTGATGCCCAAGTCAGGATCCCTGTCAAAAATGGCCGTGTATCTGATCCTGGTTCTGGCTCAGAGCTGTCTCGCCATCATAACAACGTTGATCACAATGACCGTAGAACACAACACGTGTTGCGGACGGTGTGTTCGTGAAGGAAATGTCACAAATGCAACTACCGGCCAAGCTTATGTGTCACCAAAAGATCGTGTGTACGCCAGCTTTACTCTTGACAAGGTATGCTTTGTCATTTCCCTTGTCTTGTGGGGCCTGAGCATACTTGTATTTTATGTATAATGAATACAGCATGAGTTCGGTTTACAGGGAGTTGAAGAGTTAAAAACTGAAATAATACTGGAATGTAAATCTTTGTTACTTGGCTATTTAACCTATTTGTGAAACTTTTCACATGACAAGTGATATGCGTTTTTGTGACTCACATTTCGCATGTTCTTGTGAGTGAGTGATTTGAGTATTACGCATGACTCAGTAATAGTCCAGCTATATGGTGGCGGTCTGTAAATAATCAAGTCTGGACCAGACAATTCAGTGATCAACAACATGAGCATCGATCTGTGCAACTGAGAAGTGATGACATGTGTCAACCAAGTCAGCAAGCCTGACCACCTGATCCCGTCAGTCGCCTTTTATAGCCGGCATGGGTTGCTGAAGGCCTGCTCTACGCTGGACCTTCACGGGTCCCATGTTCTGAAATACGATTGTGGAAGCCTTAGCGTTCTTTCATGTGTGACGACTACTATATGATTAGTATATTGAAATCATAACCAACATGTTCCTACTAAGTGTGATCTTCATGGTACACATTCTTACAGATGTTGCTGTAGTTGAGATGTCGATGTTGAATGGAAAATGTGTCGTGAAAGTTTTATAGATTACACAGACGATTACTGTAATTTTTTTTACTAGACTGTGTTTTTTTAAAGTGATTGTAATGTTTTTTGAAATGTAAGTATTTGTAACATTTTGTAACACCTGGTTTGTTTCGTGACGTGTTCTATTATGAGTGAGTGAGTGAGTTAATATTTTACGTCACATCGGCAATATCTCAGCCATATCGTGACGAGAACAACTAATATCAAAATCAATTATATGTCTACTATAAAACCTGTCAACGACGGACAGTAAAACAACTAGAATATCACAAATGGAATTAAAACTAGCATGGAAAGTTAAAAATAACATCATCATTTGGACAATACACTATAAAATCAGGCTATAGATCGCCAACAACTGAAGGTAGATCACCATACTAGGACCATGGGGACTTACAGTACCTTTGCTACCTACATGGACCCTAGTTGGATTTACACCATCCCTTCAACCGCTGGCGAGTGTACAATATGCTAGCCACAATTAAAACAACAGGAATACTACCATTAAAAACAGTGGTAGACTTAAATTTACTATAAATGTTTTTGGACTTACAAATACAATACTTCAACCCCCTTTGAGGGTACAGCCACCAACAATTCTAGTTACTAATCCAAACTACCAATTATTAAAATACATCTTTTACAGAAACATATTGCTCAAAGTTCAGTCAAAAAATCAATTTCTTTTAAAAAACCAAGAATTAAATGAAAACTAACGCTGCTAAAAAGATCCTTTATTGTTGTAACTGAAAAATACATATCCCTTGTGATGGAGAATTCAACACAGTCAAGCAGAATATGCTTGACTGTAACTCTCTCATCACAAGGGATACAGAAAGGAGGATCCTCACCTTTTAACAGGTACGCATGAGTATATCGAGTGTGTCCAATACGACATCGTCGTAGAATAACCTCTTCAAATCTGGACTGACAACCCAAGTGGGTATAACCAATGTAAGGTTTTATATCATGTAATTTATTCATATCCACTTGGGTGTCCCACTTCTTCTGCATCAGATCACGGATATAACATCTAATCGTGGCTTTGTAATCACTGTAAGGAATAAGCAGTGATGTCACAGATTTGTTGAGTGCTGCTTTAGCAGCAAGGTCAGCCAATGTGTTACCAGAGATCCCTACATGGCTGGGTAACCAACAGAAGATGATGTCGTATTGGCCAGTAGCAAGATCATTATACAATTCAATAATTTCTATTAAAAGTGGATGTTTACAAGAAATATTTTTAATAGCCTGAAGGCAAGAAAGAGAGTCGGAATAAATTATACATTGTTTGCGTTTAGGGTGTCTTTGAATATATTTAAGGGCTGTTAATATGGCGTTAGCCTCTGCGGTAAAAATAGAACTATTATCGGGTAATCTAGAAGATATTGTTCTGGATCCAATGACAGTGGCACAAGCTACTGCGCCACCGTCCTTGGATCCATCTGTAAATAAGGATTTATAACTGCTATATTTATGTTTCAATTGATGATATTCTTGTTTATACTGTAATTCATTAGTTTCTGATTTTTTAAATGTGGTCAATGTTAGGTCCACTGCGGGCCTAACCAACTGCCAAGGAGGAGAAGAAAGAAGACGGAAAGGAGCTATATTTTCCAGCTCAATGCCGGCAGCAGCAAGAAATGGTTTAATTCTTAAACCAAGAGGCGGTACAAGCGAAGATTTCATATTGTATAAGTCCTCACACAGAGGACTGAAAACACAGTTATATGCAGGGTTTGACTCACTGGAATATAATTTTGTTACATACTGTAAAGCTAATTTGATACGTCGCTGCTCAAGAGATGGCTCATCGGCCTCAACGCACATGCTGTCAACAGGTGAAGTTCGAAAGGAGCCAAGACAAAGTCTTAGACCTTGATGGTGAACAGAATCTAAAAGTTTCAGGTTGCTTTTACAGGCTCCACCATATACAATGGAGCCATAATCAAGTTTTGTCCGGATCAGTGATCGATAAAGTTGCAGGAGGGTAGCTTGGTCACCTCCCCATTTAGAATTTGAAACGACTTTCAACAAGTCAAGTGCCTTCAGGCATTTAGTTTTGAGGAATTTGATATGTGGTAGAAACGTTAAATGTGAGTCAAAAATTAATCCCAAGAACTTGGCCTCCTTTACAACTTTGATGGGAGTGCCATTTAAAAATAGCTCAGGGTCCTTATGTGGCTTATATGTTCTGCAAAAATGTATACAATTAGTTTTGGACTTCGAAAATTTGAAGCCGTTTTCAAAACACCATTTATTTATTTTGTTTAAACACAACTGCAGTTGCCGTTCAATAGCATGCATATTTTTACCTCGGCAAGAAATATTAAAATCATCCACGAAAAGCGATCCATCAATTGAATCGTTTAAAACTTTTGATAAACTGTTGATCTTGATGCTAAAAGGAGTGACAGACAAAATACTGCCTTGTGGAACACCCTGATCCTGATTGTAATGATCAGACAGGGTAGAACCCACACGGACCTGGAATTGTCTGTCGTTTAAAAAGTTGGCAATAAATTGAGGCAAACGACCTCGCAAACCAAAGTCATGTAAATCCTTCAAAATACCATGTTTCCAGGTTGTGTCATATGCTTTTTCAAGATCAAAAAAGATAGACACAGCATGTTGTTTATTAATTAGTGCGTTTTTAACAAATGACTCCAGTCGCACTAAGTGATCGACAGTACTTCTGTTTTTACGGAAACCACACTGTATATCTGTGATAAGATTATTTGTTTCCAAGTACCAAACAAGTCGATTATTTATCATGCGTTCCATGGTCTTGCAAACACAGCTAGTTAGTGAAATAGGTCGATAATTGGATGGATCCGTATGATCACGTCCAGGTTTAGGTATTGGTACTACTATGGCGTCACGCCATGACGGAGGAAAGTTACCCGATGTCCAAATATCATCAAAAATATTGAGAAGCGTTTCTAGGCAGGATTCTGGTAAGTGCTTCAGGAGTTGATAATGTATGTTATCAGCTCCTGTAGCAGTGTCATGAGCTTGATCAAGAGCAGTATGGAGTTCATGAATAGAAAACGTTTCATTATAATCTTCCCCATTATCAGAATTGAAATTAATAGTTTTCATTTCTTGTTGTTTTTTATACTGCTGGAATTTAGGTAAATAATTAGAGGAGGAAGAGTGTTTAGCAAGGGTTTCGCCCAGTTTATTAGCAATATCTGATTTATCAGTAAGCAATTGATCTCCATGTTTAAGATGATGGACAGTAGATTTAGTACCTTTACCTTTGATTTTCTGGACCATGTTCCATACCTTGGACATTGGTGTCCGAGAATTTATTTTGGATACATAATTTTGCCAAGATTGGCGTTTGTTCTGTTTAAAAGTACGCCGTGCTTTAGCATTTAAAATCTTAAATTTATTGAAATTATGCACCATAGGATGGCGACGGAAATAATGTTCTGCTTTTTTCCTTGCCTTCCTAGCTTGTTTGCACTCATCGTTGAACCATGGTTTTCTTATGTGTGGAACTGTAGAGGACTTTGGTATACACTCATCAGCTATGGAATTCAGTTCATCAGAAAAAGATTTGATAGCATCAGGAACGTCAATAAAACGTTCGGGTTTAAGTTTTTCAGCACACAGTGTTTCATATAAAGCCCAGTTAGCCTTTTTAAAATTCCGCCTTGATGATGGAGGAACATCAGATGGAGTTACAGCTTTTAATATAGTAGGAAAATGGTCACTTCCACAGAGGTCATCGTGGACTGACCATTCGAATTCATTTAATAGTTCTGAATTTGTCAATGACAAGTCGAGAGCAGAATACGTCCCTGTACCAGGGTGTAAATATGTGTTGGAACCATCATTATAAATACATAAGTCATTGTCAGAACAAAAGTCCTCCAACAACTTACCTTTAGTGTTTATATTTACACTACCCCAGAGAGGGTTGTGCCCATTTAAATCTCCCATTATAATACAGGGCTTCGGGAGTTGGTCATAGAGAGCTTGCAGATCAGTTTTGGCAAACGTCGAAGACGGCGAAATATACAGCGAGCATAGCGTAAACGCTACATGTAAAGTAATTCTCACAGCAACAGCCTGCATATTAGTATTAAGTGATACAGGGCTTTGAATAACGTTTTGTCTGACTAGAACGGATGACCCGCCAGTGGCCCTATCACCCGGAGGTGAAAAAGAATGATATGCATTAAAATGACGAAGGTCAAATGTATCTGTTTGTTTTAAATATGTCTCTTGGAGACATATCGCTGAAGGTGTAAACTCGTGGACTAATAGCTGTAATTCATGTAAATTAGTCCTCAATCCTCTGCAGTTCCACTGTACAATATTACTGGAATAAACTATCTTTTGGGGGGATTTATTGGGGATCTACCCCGCACTCTTTTGGAGGGCGACAAGCTATGTGCCCTAGAATGGACGTTTTCAGAAACGTCCATGTCTTCAAGAGACCCATATTTATTAAGCAATTGAATTTTATTTTGTGACCCTTTAGGAGCTCTGCCACTTTGTTGTTTTGAAGCATCAGGCTTAGGCTTAGATTTACCTTTAGCAGTTTGTTGTCTATCGGCTGAAGATTGAGACTCAGTGCGTGACTGCGAAGATGATTTATGATCAGAAGAAGACTTTGAAGTTCCAGGAAGTGATTCCTCAGTCTGGGATGACATAGCTGGGTATAGAAGTTGTGGAGAGTCGCTGTTGACCCAAGTCAAGGTAGTTTGGCAGCTTGTAGATGATTTTGTTATTTTAGGGCTACGCACAGATGCGTTTGCTACTGTAGCATAACTTTCTGTAAGGTCAGATATTTTGTGTATACTTTATTCTGTTTATTTCCATTTGCTCTCTCCAGATTGGACACTGTTTCGATGAAGATGAATGGTCGCCTGAGCAGTTGGTGCATTTTTTGTAATCACTGTCACAATCTTCTGTTGTGTGTGTCTTCTCACCACAGTGAGCACACACAACAGACAATGTACAGGTAGATACACCGTGTCCATATTTCTGGCATTTAAAACACCTTAGAGGGTTGGGGATGTATGTCTCAACTTGGATGTTACAGTAACCTGCCTTCACTGACTTGGGAGCATTTGGAGAAGAAAAGGAAAACAGATAGGTATTTGTTTGGATTGTTTCATTACTTTTCCGTGTTGAAAAACGCTTTACATAAAGCACACCCTGATCTTTCATTTCGGAAGCTATGTCAAGTTCTGACATACCAGCAAGCAACCGATCACGATCTCTGACAATACCTTTACTTGTGTTCAGGGTCTTGTGAGCAGAGACCGTGACCGGAATGCCCACAAAAGAATCAATACCCATCAGATTGGTTGCTTGCTGCTTTTTCCCACACTCAACGAGCAGGGCACCCGAACGTAAGCGTCTAAGATTCTTCACATCTCCAGCGATACCTTGAATACCCTTGGATACTGCAAAAGGGTTCAATTTTAATGGTGTCTTGTCAGGAGTTTCAATTACAAGGAAACGTGGCCAGTACTCAATCGATAAAGACGGTCTATGGTCAGTATCAACAGGATCAATTTCAAGTTGACGTTTTGATTTCTTGGGGGGGATTTCATAAGCCATGGGTAATGTAAATTGGTTCATCATCCGAGCTCCCCACCCACCACGGAGTATCACAAAGGACAATGCTAAAGCAAGCGGGCCTCCAGCTTGCAACACCAAGGATACTCGGATGATATACTCAAGTAGAATAATCATAAAGTAATTACTCTACCAGATTGGCCCATGAGCCACCGCCTTCTGGGCATACGACTCTAGGCAAATTACAAAACAACATAATTCAAAATCAAAGATGTTTCAGAAGCCAATAAATCCAAGACCAAAATTTCAATTTCAAATCATATTTGTGCAATGATATATTTATAATCTATGCACAGGGCTTGGCATGACCAGTCGATTGGTTGAACCGGGCCCATTCAACCTCCCGTCTAGGTGAAGTAAGGGTCGAAGGGGTGTGTTGAGCAAAGGGAACGCAGTCACAGGTCCCCAGTGCCCTCAACCCCCAGACTCCCGTCCTCCACCGACACAGGGCCGCAACCCACGGCAAACGGGTTGGTGGACCAAATATTCCCCCGGGTCCACTACGGGGGTGTCGGCGAGCTCTTGGCGTTACCCAGCACCCACCACGAGGAGGTGGCTCGCCACGGGTGCCTGTTCTATTATGACTTGGGCGCAAAAGGGTTTGATCGTGATCACAGCAACTGGCTAAGCTGTTATGGCTGGGTTTCTTGTCCTCTGTGAAACAACATCTCTTTCCATCACTATTTAATAGTTAATCATGTATATACTCATGATAGAATCGCACTGGAATGGACTTCGCTTTTTTTAAAGTTACCATGGTCATAATGTCCGAAAATGCGTCTTAAATACACACTATCCATTCATGAGTTTTGTTGAGGAAAGAGTCCACTTCAGTGCGTGTTTAAGACAAAAAAGAAAATCATTAAAACGTTGTATATGGTATAAATGAATTGCATGTGGTGTAAAGTCCACTCTGCAATGTTAATATGAATACTTTCCTCCATTTACTACCTACCTTCAGCATACTGTGGTGGATTATCTTGGGTCCCGTCTGCGGTCCCCTTCTTCTTCTTGTGTTTTATTGTTGCATGTATTTATGATTTCACCTGTGATACATATTTGTGATAGTGTCTCGTAGGTCATATTGTCCGATGGTATACTTTCTGTGTTTTTTCCTGTGTGACACCTGCTAGTAATGTATATCACGTGACACTCAAATAAATATGATCTATTCTATCGTGATATATTACTTCTTTATACTAACGATTAGCGCTTTGGAAACGAGTTGACACTTCATCAACATGTATGACAGGCATTATTTTTTGTCAAAGACTGTATCCGGTAATGTATCTAGATACATGGTGCCTGTTGATGTAACAGCCTACTGCAGGTGTGTGACCTCATACAAGATCTCCAGATGCTGGACGCGAACAGATGCCCGATGTCACAGACATGGTCTTCAGCTGCTGTAGTTTGAAGTCAGCCTAGATTATCATCGCCAGATGCTGCATGTTGATTAGTCATTCTGTACTTGCTAGACTGCATGTTTACTGATGTCAGTTAATGTCTGATCAAGATCTTCAGATGGTTCATGTTTACTGCGACGCGGCGTGTCTTATGCACACAGTTTAGATCAAGCACATGTGCCCCAGAGTGGTGGTACAGAATATTACATGGTTTTACAATCTAGCTAACGAAATACACGGTCTTCACTGATGCGAGGTGACACGGTCTGGTACAGGATCTTCAGATGAAGCACAGAATGTCAATATCTGGAACTCGATGTCTTGAAGCTTCATTTGAACAAATTTAGTCACAATCTGAGAAGGTATTTTCTGATGTTACGTGACATTTGATCGAGTGAGAATAGTTTCACGTCGCCTTTAGCAACATTCCAGCAATATCACGGTAGGGGACCCGGGACACACATTGTGCCGATGTGGGGCACCGAACTCTGTGTTAGAAGCGAACGCTTTAACAACTAGGCTAAACCACCAATCCAACTTACGTGTGGAACCATAGGAAAAGCGATAGACAACCAAATGATGCTACATGATTTGATGCGTAATGCACTAAACTTGTACTTGGTTAAGCAGTAAAATATGAGTTGGGTGGTGAACAAACCTTCCTGAACTGAAATGGCTTATTATGCATTTGAGCAACTTAATGGAATAATGAGATTGAATAACCTTTCGTTTGGAATTAAACTGTAATATTATCATTCTATATTACACACTGTCTCAGCTACACAATACAGCCACTGTTGCAGATACATTTATGTGTAATATTGTGATATTACTGATAAACAAATGAGGAAATCCTCATGGAAACATATTTTTTTGCCTCCGATGCTCGTTTTACAGTATCAGTGGTTCGGTAAGTGAACAAATAACTATTGCAAGTAGGCTTTACAATTTTCGAAATACCGGCACTAGATACAGAAAATAATATTTTGTTGTGTGCAAAGATAAAATAATATTTTGTTTTGTGTAAAAATAAAATACAATGCGAGTTACGTTTTTGTCTTTTTAAAATATTTAGTATTGGACTATTGAAATAGGAAGGAAATTAACAGTACATTCGTGCTCAAACATCATACAACTGGGCTGACAACTCATATATATTTATGAGACATTATCTTAGCTGGATGGTTTGATAATCATTGATCAGTATGATTTCATGTTATTTTGGTTCCTGTTATATTAGGCTTTTCAGAATGAAAAAAAATCACAACCCCACTGGTGTGGGATTTTACAGATTTATAATTTGCTCCAAACCCAAACAAAGTAAGCCCAATCAAATGAAGCTTGTAAGACTGTTGCGTTGCCTGTGGATGTAAAACGGGGAGACTTGCATTTTTAAATTGATCAGCACTGAGGCAATAAATGAAGATATGCTATATTGCAACTAATTTAAAATAGACTCTTAATGCTTTGCTGATCTTGCTGTGTTGTTTTGTTACGCCACACTTTTCCAGCTACACGACGGTAATGCTATGCTGAGAAATGTTTGGTCTGAAACATCAAAAGTGACCAGCAGTGTGTTTCCCCAAAGTACATTCTATTCATTTAGGCACTGAAATCCCTGTACTCCTACCAAACAGTCATATCACCAATTATCTGACTGGATTTTCTGGTTCACCGTTTACTGTTTACAGGTCGTCATTTCACTATCCTACCGGTAGAGTAGGGCATGCTTGTCCTTTTCTCGAACACTTGGTGTCATCACTCACTCACTCTGTGGTCCATTCCTCTAATTTCCACAGCTACCTTTTCCCTTTCACAGAAAACGAAATGTGTTCCTGATGATAAACACGGCTCTGTTTTCTTTACCAATCTTGTTAAGTATGACATTTCCCTTGCATGCAGACTGAATCTATACCTACAGGACAACCATTAACAATCTATGCGCGCATGTGGTTTGATTCCTTTATACCTATCTTGTCTCTTCTTGGCCACAGTTCAGAGATGGGTAGCGTTCAGAGATGCGTTCCTTCGCACAAGAAGACCTTCTCCTGACACAACTGACAGACATAAGAGAGATTACATGCCTTTAAATACAGTAATACTGCTGATATGTCCTGCAACAGTAAGGTCAATCCTGTTGCCATGGAAACTGAAAAAATATTTTTTTCAGAAGTCCAGAACTACCAAAAGGCACCAGTACACCACTAGGTCTATCTGTGAGGCGTTGCGCGGGGTAATAACGAAACAGCTTGTCAGTGCATGTCAGTATTTATACTCAGTGACCAATTTATATGATAATGCCCCATAGACTTGGCATCACAGATAGTGACCAGGAAATATATATCATACGATCTATTTGTATCGTAACATCACATTTTACGTTTTCAGTAATACGTGAAATGCACTTGAAATGATATTTATTAGGTGTTTAACAAGGCTGAAAATAACCGTGATCTGGAGAGTTAGGGAGGGTTTTTCTGATGCTCGTCCACGTAATGAGGCTGAAAATGTCAGTGATTTTAAAGGTCCTACCTGCAGTTGAAATCTTATTACAGTTTAACACAGCATAAAAATTACACACTGAATGAAATACATCACATTTTAGTTAGTTGAGATTAGTTGAGAATTACTCTCTGAATAAACGATACAGTGAGGATATACAAGAAAATCTCAACAGACGTTCAATCCATCACTGCAGAGTTGTTTCAACATAATTAAGGTTCATTTGTTTTGTTCACGATCATATATAGATAGCGGTATTGAAAAATAATAAATCAGTTGTAAAAGTTCACCACTCATTGAGTATTTAATTATGCTGGGATAAAACCCCAGTGCAACGTTTGACACTTATGTTTGTTTCACCTTTTATAAGCGACTGATGCACCGTATAGAAGGTAACACCCATGTTTGCAGCGTCGGGTTAATAGACGTTTCCAGGTGGGTCAGTGTGATCGCTGGCTTACCTATCCAGCAGCTGGCAAACGGGTAATCCCTACACGCTTGTTGGTGTAGGAGGGAGCAGTTACCGTCACAAAGTACGTGCCAGGTATGCTCCATCAGACGGTCCCCTTCATAAAAGGGTTTCAGAATATACAACAAATATATGCGACAAAACCTTTTCCACACCCAGAAGAAACCTCTGGTAAAAGCATTGTTCAATTGTACAATTGTGACAATATCATGAGAATTTATTTGTGTCAACACTAAACACATGCAGAACATTTTTTAGATATTGCGATCTGATATTTATGATTATTACACCATTTATTTAATGTCATATATTTTGATGCCAAGTTTGACAAACATCATATGTTACATATAATTCACATATCACATGTTTTGTGTATAATTACAAAATTGCACACATTATCACAATTACAATATATTTCAAAGCGTGACAAGATAGGAAACAGCAGCACGGGACTTAATGATCAAATCAAAGATCTTTCTTGAGCAAGGAGTTGTATCTTCCCTGTAAGAATAACTGCTGGAGAAGTAGGAAAATCCTCTGCGGTGTATGTACTGTGTGCTTCAGATGAAGCACTAGTTGAGGGCACAAGTGTCAGTAGAGTGTTAATCAAACAATAGTAACTGGCGAAAGACAGTAATAATAAAACTTTGTCTCTCCTGAACGTCTGCTCCTTCCTACTGCCAATCGACTCAGGCGAAAGGATGTCCTATTTGATCTCTATTTGCCTGTCGTATTCAGTGTTTCTGGTCTTCATCATTGATGTGATGCCCAAGTCGGGATCTCTGTCAAAAATGGCTCTGTATCTGATCCTGGTTCTCACTCAGAGCTGTCTCGCCATCGTACCAACGCTGATCACAATGAACGTACAGCACCACAACTGTGGCGGACGATGTGTTCGTGGGGAAAGTGTCACAAATACCACAAACCAAGTCCATGCATCACC
Organism: Haliotis asinina; assembly: GCF_037392515.1. Lineage (NCBI taxonomy): Eukaryota > Metazoa > Mollusca > Gastropoda > Lepetellida > Haliotidae > Haliotis > Haliotis asinina. The sequence goes on from NC_090291.1 coordinate 17,496,518, forward strand.
AGGACATTGTGTACAGTAGTTATACCCTTGACAAAGTATGCTTTGTTGCTTTCCTTTTGTGGTGGGGCTTGAACATACATGTAGTTTATGTATTGTGGTTACACTGTGATTTGCGCACTGCCAAAAACTGAAATACTAATGCAATATTTTGATCTTAGTTTAACTGGGGTGTAGTTGCTATTTAGCATATCTGTTAACCTCTTGATACCACGAGTTATATGTGGTCCTGGTGATGTACGTTTCCCATATTCTTGTAATAGAATTGTTGTGATAATCACTATGGCAATAGTTGATCGAAAGTCTCAATATACTTGACAAAAAACTTGTGTTTTAAAATAAGTGTGTAGATGTATTTTGTAGTCTGTAACATTTTGTAGTATCTGTTTTTGAGCAATTTGGGGTCGTGTTTTAATAGGACTCGGGTTCAAAAGCGTTTGATCCTGTTTACAGCAACCGCTTAAGTTTTCTCGACTGACTTTCTTGGTCTCAATAACCCAACACCTGTTTTAATCACTAGTAGATGGTAAATCATACATATGTCGCGGGTTCAGACGTGACTCTTGCCAAGCCGACAAAATAACGGGCAGAGATCTCCGTCGGTGTAAAACATCTCGTTTATTCCTGTGAAGCATGAAAAAATATAACATCAGAAACTTGTTGTGTCAGCCATGCATGTATTATGGCTGACGGATGACAATAGAATGGGAATCAATCAGGCATATTAATTTTTCATTTGATAATATGATGGTGTAGTCGCATACGTTATAATTATGACAACATTTGAATAATGGTGATTATTTACGTTATCGCGTACAGGTGATATTGCTAGTATACACAGTTGGTGTGGATAATAAAAGCTTCATAAAATAGATTATAATTTGCAATTGTACTTTCACACACTGTCTTACGTGCTAGTGCTTAAGTTAGTAAGTGATACACCATAAATGTACTTACTTCATGCGCTGTCGGTAACAACATGTTTATTAACAGAACTGACAAGGGTCATCAGAAGAGTGAGTGAGTTAATATTTAACGTCACATCGGCAATATTTCAGCCATATCGTGACGGGAACAAACCACTGAAAAGGAATATATGTGTGTTATAAAACCTGTCGACAAAGGACAGTAAAACAACTACAGTATCACAATTTGAATTAAAACTAGCTTGGAAAGTTAAAACTAATATCAATATTCAGACAATACAATATAAAAACAGGCTATAGATCGCCAGCAACAGAAGGTAGATCACCATACTAGGGACCATGGGGACTTACAGTACCTTTGCTACCTGCATGGACCCTAGTTGGATTTACACCATCCCTTCAGCCGCTGGCGAGTGTACAATATGCTAGCCAAAATTAAAACAACACGAATACTACGATTAAAAGCCTGGTAGATTTAAATTTACTATGAATGTTTTTGGACTTACGTACCCTCTCAGGAGGACAATAATTTTACAATACTTCAACCCCCTTTGAGGGTACAGCCACTAACAATTCTAGTTACGAATCCAAACTACCAATTATTAAAATACATCTTTTTACAGAAACATATTGCTCACAATTCAATCAAAAAATCAATTTCTTTTAAAAAACCAATAATTAAATGAAAACTAACGCTGGTAAAAAGATCCTTCATAGTTTTAACTGTAAAATACATATCCCTTGTGATGGAGAATTCGACACAGTCAAGCAGAATATGCTTGACCGTGACTCTCTCATCACAGGGGATACAAAAAGGAGGATCCTCACCTTTTAACAGGTATGCATGGGTATATCTAGTGTGGCCAATACGACATCGTCGTAGTATGACCTCTTCAAATCTGGACTGACAACCCAAGTGGGTATAACCAATGTAAGGTTTTATCTCATGTAATTTATTTATACCAACTTGGGTGTCCCACTTCTTCTGCATCAGATCACGGATATAAGATCTAATGGTAGTTTTATAATCAGTGTAGGGAATAAGAAGTGGTGTCACAGATTTGTTGAGTGCTGCCTTGGCAGCAAGATCCGCCATTGCGTTACCAGAAATGCCTACATGGCTGGGTATCCAACAGAAGACGATGTCGTATTGGCCAGTAGCAAGATTATTATACAGTTCAATAATTTCAATTAAAAGTGGATGTTTACAAGAAAGATTTTTAATAGCCTGAAGGCAAGAGAGAGAGTCTGAATAGATTATATACTGTTTACGTTTCGGGTGTCTTTGAATATATTTAAGAGCTGTTAATATGGCGTTAGCTTCTGCTGTAAAAATAGAACTATTATCTGGTAATCTAGAAGATATTGTTCTGGATCCAATGACAGTGGCACAAGCCACTGCGCCACCGTCCTTGGATCCATCTGTAAATAAGGGTTTGTAATTGCTATATTTATGTTTTAATTGATTATATTCTTGTTTATATTGTAAGTCATTTGTTTCTGATTTTTTAAATGATGTTAAGGTTAGGTCAACTTGTGGCCTAACCAATTGCCAAGGAGGAGAAGAAAGAAGACGGGAAGGCGATATACTTTCCAGCACAATGCCAGCAGAAGAAATAAATGGTTTAATTCTGTGCCCAAGAGGGGGGACAAGAGACGACTTTTTGTTATACAAATCCTCATAAAGCGGATTGTACACACAGTTATAGGCAGGGTTAGATTCGTTAGAATATAATTTAGTAATGTATTGTAAAGACAATTTTATACGACGTTGAGTAAGAGATGGTTCATCGGCCTCAACGTAAAGACTATCAATAGGTGACGTTCTGAAAGACCCAAGACAAAGTCTTAGACCTTGATGGTGGACAGAATCAAGAAGTTTAAGGTTGCTTTTGCAGGCTCCACCATATACGATGGAGCCATAATCGAGTTTCGAACGGACCAGTGATCGATATAGGTATAAGAGGGTAGCCTGATCCCCTCCCCACTTTGAGTTGGAAACAACTTTCAACAAGTCAAGAGCCTTCAGGCATTTAGTTTTAAGAGATTTAATATGAGGCAGAAATGTTAAGTGGGAGTCAAAGATTAGGCCCAAGAACTTGGCCTCCTTTACAACTTTGATGGGAGTGCCATCTAGAGATAGTTCGGGGGCCTTATGTGGCTTATATTTTCTGCAAAAATGTATACAATTAGTTTTGGATTTAGAAAATTTAAAGCCGTTTTCAAGACACCATTTATTTATTTTGTTTAAACACATTTGCAGTTGCCGTTCAATGGTATGTATATTTTTACCACGACAAGAAATATTAAAATCATCCACAAACAACGATCCATCAATTGAATCGTTTAAAACTTTTGATAAACTATTTATCTTGATGCTAAAAAGTGTGACAGACAGAATACTGCCTTGTGGAACACCCTGATCCTGATTGTAATGATCAGACAGGGTAGAACCCACTCGAACTTGAAACTGTCTGTCATTTAAAAAGTTGGCTATAAATTGAGGTAAACGACCTCGCAAGCCGAAGTCATGTAAGTCTCGTAAAATACCATATTTCCAGGTTGTGTCATATGCTTTTTCGAGATCAAAAAAGATAGACACAGCATGTTGTTTATTAATTAGTGCGTTTTTAACAAATGATTCTAAACGCACTAAGTGATCGACAGTACTTCTGTTTTTGCGGAAACCACACTGTATATCAGTTATAAGGTTATTTGTTTCCAAGTACCAAACAAGTCGATTATTTATCATGCGTTCCATGGTCTTGCAAACACAGCTAGTTAGTGAAATAGGTCGATAATTGGATGGATCCGTATGATCACGTCCAGGTTTAGGTATTGGTACTACTATGGCGTAGTCACACAAGTCATCGTGAACCGACCATTCAAATTCATTTAAGAGATTAGAGTCAGTAACTGATAAATCAAGAGCTGAATATGTCCCTGTGCCAGGATGTAAATATGTATGTGATCCGTCATTGTAAATGCAGAGATCATTATTTGAAAGAAAATCCTCAAGTAATTTACCTTTGGTGTTCGTAGTAGGACCACCCCAGAGTGGGTTATGGCCATTGAAATCGCCCATGATTATACAGGGTTTAGGAAGTTCATTGTAAAGAGCTTGTAGATCAGTTAACTGGACAGTGTATGAAGGTGGAATATACAATGAACAAAGCGTAAATGCAACTTGTAATGTAAGTCGCACAGCTACAGCTTGGAGATTTGTTTTAAGCGCTATTGAACTATGTATAACATTTTGCCGTACCAAGATTGATGATCCTCCACTTGCCCTATCACCGGGAGGTGAAAAATAATGGTATGCATTGAAATGACGGAGGTCGAGAGTATCAGTGTGTTTTAAATATGTTTCCTGTAGACACATTGCTGACGGTGTAAAATCCTGGATTAAAAGCTGCAATTCATTAAAATTAGTCCTTAGTCCTCTGCAATTCCACTGAATAATATTATTCTGATAACCTATCTTTTGGGGGGATTTATTGGGGATCTACCCCGCACCTTTTTGGTCGGCGACAGGCTGTGTGCCCTAGAGCGGACGTTTTCAGACACGTCCATGTCTTCGAGTGATCCATATTTGTTGTAAATTTGAATTTTATTCTCTGAACCTTTTGGGGCTCTACCACTTAGCTTTTTCAAAGAATCAGGCTTCTTAGTTTTTGTTTTACTGGGTTGAGACCTTGTTGATGACTGAGAAGATATGTTATGATCAGGGGATGTTGCTGATTGAATCTGAGATGTACCAGGAAGTGATTCTGCAGTTTGAGTAGATATGGCAGGTGACAAAGGTTGAGGGGAATCCGTGTTCACCCAAGTCAAGTTTGTCTGACAGCTTGCAGATAATTTCATAATTGTGGATGTTGCGTCTGGGTTTGGTCTGGCAACGGAAGCATAGCTTTCCGTTTGTACTGAGCTCTGGACCAATTTCTTTGCATCTGCAAAACTGATGTTCTGTGTAAACTTTATTCTGTTAATGGCCATTTGTTGTTTCCACACAGGACATTCTTTAGAGAAAGATGGGTGATCCCCTGCGCAGTTTGTGCACTTTTTAACATGGCTGTCACAATCTTCTGTTGTGTGTGTTTTTTCACTACAATGAGCACACACAACAGACAATGTGCACGTATTTACACCATGGCCGAATTTTTGGCACTTGAAGCACCTCAGCGGATTCGGAATGTATGTATCAACATTGAGATTACAGTACCCTGCCTTAAGTGACTTTGGAGCAGTAGGCGATGAGAAGGAAAACAGATATGTGTTGGTTTTTATGGTTGTGTTGTTTTTACGGGTTGAGAAACGTTTGACATATAGTACACCCTGATCTCTCATCTCGGAAACGATATCTAGGTCAGACATGTCTGCAAGCAATCGATCACGATCTCGCACTATTCCCTTACTGGTGTTGAGTGTTTTGTGGGCCGTGACAGTAACCGGAGTACCAACAAAAGTGTCAATATTCAAAAGGTTGGTTGATTGTTGTTTTCTGGCACACTCAATCAACAGCGCACCAGAACGTAATCGTCGAATGTTCTTTACTTCGCCAGCAATGCCTTGGATACCTTTAGACACAGCAAACGGGTTTAGCTTCAAAGGTGTGTTATCTTTGGTCTCAATGACAAGGAAACGTGGCCAATAATCAATTTGTTTGGACGGTCTGAGGTCGTCAACGGGATCATTTTCGAGAGGACGTTTGCTCTTCTTAGTGGGGGTTTCGTAAGCCATGGTTAGTTATGTAGATTTCATCATCCGAGCTCCCCACCCACCACGGAGTATCACAAGGACGATGCTAAAGCAAGCGGGCCTCCAGTTTGCAGCACCAAGGATACCCGGATGATATACTCCAGTAGAAGAATTAGAAATAATTAGTCTACCAGATTGGCCCATGAGCCATCGCCTTCTGGCATAAGACTCTAGGCAAAGTTCAAAGCAACATAATTCAACATCAAACATGTTTTAGATATTAGAGCCAAGACCAAAATCAATCAAAATCAGTTCCAAATCATACTTGTGCAATGATAAATAAATTTATAATCTATGCACAGGGCTTGGCATGACCAGCCGATTGGTTGAACCGGGCCCATTCAACCTCCCGTCTAGGTGAAGTAAGGGTCGAAGGGGTGTGTTGAGCAAAGGGAACGCGGTCACAGGCCCCCAGTGCCCTCAACCCCCAGACTCCCGTCCTCCACCGACACAGGGCCGCAACCCACGGCAAACGGGTTGGTGGACCGAATATGCCCCCGGATCCACACGGGGGGTTGGCGAGCACTTAGCGTTACCCAGCACCCACCACGAGGAGGTGGCTCGCCACGGGTGCCTCATCAGAAGATGACATATATCATGACAAATATAAATGCCATATATCTGTAATCAGAAATAGTCACCATTTCAAGATCTGTCTCGTATATCTGCCAAGATCTTTTGAAAGATATAAAATGGTTTTCGAGTTGTGCTCCGGACATGAAGTTAGCAACGTGTTCATGGAAAAGAGAAAATAATACGTCATAAAAACCTGTAAATAGCAAAAGGCACCACTTTGGAGTCTGCCACACATACTAGTATCTACCAAGTTTTACTGACAGATGTCAAGAAGGTTTTGAGTTCTGCTCCGGAAACGAAACACACCTCTCACTTTTGAGAGTAAGTCCAAAACGTTTCCATGGGAACTGAGAAAGTGATAAATCACTAAAACCTGGAAATAGCAAAAGGCACCACTTTAAGTTCCGATTGATATATTTACCAAGTTTTGCAGAAAAATATTGAACGTTTTTTGAGTTCTCCTCCGGAAACGAAGCCCATACCTCCATTTTGAGACTAAGGCCGAAGTGTTTCCATGGAAACCAAGAAAACGATAAAAAACAAAAACCTGTAAATAGCAAAAGGCACCACTCTGGGGTCTGCCACACATATCTACCAAGTAACACTGACAGATATTTAGAAGTTTTAGAGTTCTGCTCCGGAAACGAAACACACCTCTCACTTTTGACACTTAGTACAAAATGCTTCTATGGAAACCGAGAAATTAAGAAATCACAAAAGCCTGTAAGTAGCAAAAGGCACCAGTTTAGGTTCCGATTGATATATCTACCAAGTTCTGCAGAAGAATATTGAATGGTTTTTAAGTTCTGCTCCGAAAACGAAGCACATCCCTCCATTTTGAGACTAAGTCTGAACCGTCTCCATGGAACCTGAGAAAATAATAAATCACAAAAACCTGTAAATACCAAAAGGCACCACTTTGGGGTGTGCCACATATATCTACCAGGTTACACTGACAGACATTAAGAAGTTTTTGAGTTCTGCTCCGGAAACGAAACACACCTCTCACTTTTGAGACAAAGTCTGAATCGTTTCCATGGAAACCGTGAAACTAAGAATCACAAAAACCTATAACTATCAAAAGGCCCCACTGCAGCTTCTGACTGGTATATCTACCAAGTTTTGCAGCAAAATATTGAACGGATTTTGAGTTCTGCTTTGGAAACGAAGAACATACCTTCACTTTGAGACTAAGTCCGAAACATTTCCATGGACACTGAGAAAATTATAAATCACAAAAACCTGTAAATACCGAAAGGTACCACTTTGGGGTCTGTCACACATATCTACCAAGTTTTGCAGAAAAATATTGAACGGTTTTTTAGTTCTGCTTTGGAAACGAAGCCCATTTGTCCATTTTGAGACTAAGTCCGAAACATTTCCATGGACACTGAGAAAATTATAAATCACAAAAACCTGTAAATACCGAAAGGTACCACTTTGGGGTCTGTCACACATATCTACCAAGTTTTGCAGAAAAATATTGAACGGTTTTTGAGTTCTGCTCCGGAAACGAAGCCTGACACACCACTAGACTAACACCAAAATGTTCCATGGAAAAACATAAACAAAAAAAAAATATAAAAATGCCAAAACTCTGTAAATAGCAAAAGGCACAACTATAGGTTGAGATCGTTATATCTGTCAAGTTTGGTCTAAAAATAGTGAACGGTTTCTGAGTTATGCTCCGGAAACAAAATGATTACGGACGGGGGACGGACGGACGGATGGACAGACGAGGCGTCGACTATATCCCCCCGCATTACATGTCGGGGGGGATAATAATTAGATATTTAGCACTATTAAACAGAGAAAGAATATGTAGAGTGTGTTCGCCTGTGAGGTACGAAAAATACATGAGAGGGATGTTGTGTTAGCCATGCATGCGTGATGACAGACGTATGACAATTAAATGTGAATTCAAATTGTCATACACGACTGGTGTAAAGCCCGTGATTTTGGTGGTGAGCCAAATACGGGTAGCATGTACAACTTACCTACGTAAGACAGTGGAGAAGCAGCCTTCTGCTGGAATGATAGAACTAAAAGGCTGTCGGCGACATATACATGTTCATGATACAATCACATTTGTAGAATGGATTCAAACGTTTCACAATTGTTCGACAACTGGATATCATTTTACCAATTTCATGTAGAATGATTGTGGCGTAATTGTTTGAATTAGTACATAGCCTTTCTTTCTACTAATCGTCAAAATATACGATGCTTCAGACATAAAACTTGAGAGTAATGTTAATACGACAAAGACAGAACATGGCCGTACTAACATTGCCCAAACTGATGACGTCCGGTATAGGTTGGTTTTCAGTATTGCGTAAATATAATCCTCTGATGTCGTGTTTTAAAATATTTGCCGAAAATGTGTATTACATGTGTTTAAATCAAGAACATGTCAAACGCACAGACTACTTCGTTAACACAAGAATATTTTCCTCCTAAGTACTAATGAAGCGGAAATCGTAGGTTGATATGCATTTACTTTTGTCAATACCTGCACCTGTTCAACAGATGACGGATTTGTATAACTGCAGTTAAAACCAGGTAAAGTCGCTCGTTCATAACATGACAATCTGCTAAAGGAATACTCGACTTTACTGATGCGGGGTGTGACTGTATAGTAGGGTTTCTACACATTAAGCCTGAAAACAAGGGGCTCGTGTCATTGTCGATGTCCAGAATCTATATTCATAATGTCACAGTCTATAATAATTAGGACATTTTGGGTCTTGTATCTTAGCATAATACAGATTAGCATTAATAAGCGATTGGCGCAATATATAGAAGAACACCCTCTAATGTCTGCAGCGTCAGGTAAATGGACTTTTTCATCAGTGTCAGTAGAGTGCCGGTCAAACAGTGTTAACTGGCGTAACACAGTATAAATGGAACCTAACACATTGGTATTTCTGGGGGAATGTACACAGAACAGTGGCATTTGGTATAAAACTGCAATCTGATGAAGTCACAGTAGTGGACAGGTAGCAGATGAAAACAATGAAAATGTTCGTGCAAGTCCTAATATTACTACCGTTAATGAGCAGCTTTCCATCAACCTGTGCTAATATTCGTCAAACGCACCAACAGCTGAGAAGAATGTTGCTCACCAATTATTCAGCAGAGTTAATGCCCTCACATGAAAAAATGGAAAAGCTGAACATCTCTATCGTGTTTAGGCCGTTTGCGATTCTCGGACTTAACTTTGCTGACTCTGTGTTCACGTTTTCGGCAGTGTTTAGCTTAACATGGACAGATCCTGATCTGACATGGGATGTCGACAACTATGACAAACTTGACTTGATTCTTCTCTCTCCAAAGGATATTTGGTACCCAAAATCTACTATAATTAACAGCGTGAATTCAAAGACTCTGCTTGAAAGTGAAAATGATTTGGGGGTATTAAATGACGGCACTGTGCGTCAAAATGTTATAAGCACGTTTGAAACCATTTGCAAAACTGACAGTACTTCATTTCCATTTGACAGTCAGAGTTGTAATCTGAATGTGGCACCGCCCGCTTTGTGTCGTATACTGCCTAGTGCATTATTAGATCTGACCACTGATGTAACAGATACCTCTTCGGAGTGGCAATTTATAAATGTGTCTACTTCAACCCACGACTATGGCGTGACATATTTTACAATTCACATGAAGCGTCATTCAACGTTCTATGTTACCACTATTTTGTTTCCGATGTGGCTTTTGTCTCTCCTGAACGTCTGCTCCTTCCTACTGCCAATCGAGTCAGGAGAAAGGATGTCCTATTTGATCTCTATTTGCCTGTCGTATTCAGTGTTTCTGGTCTTCATTATTGATGTGATGCCCAAGTCGGGATCTCTGTCAAAAATGGCCCTGTATTTGATCCTGGTTCTCAGCCAGAGCTGTCTCGCCATCATAACAACGCTGATCACAATGAACCTACGACACTGTAAGTGCCAGGAAGGAAGTGTCACAAATGCGACCACAGACCAAGCCAGCCAGTCACCGAAAGATCGCGTTTATAGTACTTATATTCTTGACAAAGTGTGCTTTGTTGTTTTCCTGATATGTTGGGGCCTGAGCATACTTGTATTTTATGTATAACTATTACATAAGGATTTCAGCTTTTAGAAAGGTGCACCGTTGAAAAATGAAATAATAGTATGTCTTTAATCTTCGTTACAAGTGTTTAATTGCTATTTAAGGTATTTGTTAATCCATTCATATGACGTGTAATATGTGCTTTTTGCGATTTTGGATACTAGTATTCGTGTAATACAAATGTTGTAATAGTTGTGTAATGATCATACTTGATCTATGGTATTATACTTGATCTAATCTATGGTATTTATAAGTATTAAAACTTGATCTAATCTATGGTATTCATGAGTATTAAAATCATTAAAATTAGAAAGAAGATCATATATTAAAGTGACTGTGTGGGTGTGTATTTGAAATGTAAAGTATATGTAGCATTTTGTAGTATGTGTTTTGTAATCTAGTGATTCAATTTTTGGACGTTTAATGTGCTCAAGCTCAAAGGTTCTTGATCCTGCAGGCAGTTAAGCCTTCATGGTTGCCGTGACCAGCCGCCGTGTTATTGTTGCTATTTGATAGCGATATTGTTTATGATATAAAACACTCGTAAAATGGACTTTGCTTTAAAATGAGGAGGGTTCAATATGATGGTGGGAAATAATGTTTTCACTAGTATAATATCATTGGTGTAAATATTATCTGGCTATGCCCTCTGATATCCTGTTTCCTGCTCACTCGTCATGTCCGTATTTGTCGAAGAGATACCACACTAGATTTCATTATAGGATATTTATATAGCACTCATATCCACGTAGCTAGTGCTTGCTGAAGGTGCTGGTATTTTTCCTCTCTATCATTGGATGTCAGTCCCTACAGCACATCGTATAATCAATCTTAACTCATACTTTTTTTCATATTGTCTTGTCTAAATAGTGATATTAGTCTTAACCTTCCACACCAGTTTTATTTCAAATTGTGATATTCTAGTGGTTTTGCTGTTCTTTGTCGACAGGTTTTTGTAATACACATGTAGTCCTTTTCATTGTTAAATGTTCATGTCATGATAAGGCTGCAATGTTGCCGAGGTGACGTTAAATATTAACTCACTCACTCACTCACCGAGTTTACTGTGGCTTTCTCATCCTAACGAAGTACCCATTCGCAGTTGGACTGAGACACAGTCACAGTAGTGACAGTACTTTGTCCGTGTATACTATACGTAGCTGTACCCGCAACTAGGTGTTTGCACGTATTCATGTGGCCTCCATCTGGTCATACACCAACGCATTCGTGAGTTCTTTCAAGTGCACAGAGTTGTGTACTTGATCCTGGTTCTCAGTCAGAGCTGTCTTTCAATTATAGCAACTCTGATCATTATGAACCTGCAACAACACAAGTGTGGCGAACGATGCTTTTGTGCTGAAGCTGCCATAACTCAAGCCAATGTTACACCGAAAGGAAGATGTCATGCTTATAGTGCCTGTACTCTTGACAAAGTATGCTTTGTTACTTTCCTTTTGTGGCGGGTCTTGAGCATACTTGGATCCTATGTATGGTGAGTTTAATTCGCTCTGACAAGTAGCTTTGGTGCCCATCAGATAAGTGAATATGAGTTATGAAACATGTGCACACTCATTACTATGGAATAATGCTGACTCGTACCACTAGCGACTACTCACGCATTCATTCTCATACAAGCAGAAACCCAAATAGTGAAAATTAAACGTGTGGGATTAAGACTGTTACAGAGTGTCTATCCACGCACATTGTCTGTTGTCGAAGCAGGCATCACGAGTATTTAGAGTATGGATGAATGTGTGTCTGTCGCAACCTGATACAGGTGCCGTCGTCAAGCTGAAACAGGATCTCAAGATGTTGAATATAAACAGATGCCCAGTGTCACTGTCTTGATGTTAAGCTACTGGGTGTTGTTGTCAGCCCAGAATACAATCTCCAGATGCTTCATTTTGACTGCTGGATATAAACATATTCGGACACTGGCTTATGGCTAATCGTGCGTATTTCCTGATCAAAACCTTCACACTGTGCATGTGTACTGTGGCGTGGTGTAACAGTCCTTTGCACTCTCTCTTGATGATACATGTTTACAGATTGATATCTATATAGTGAGTCAGTGTGTGAGTTTAACGTCACATCGGCAATATCTCAGCCATATCGTGACGAGAACATCTAATATCAAAATCAATTATATGTCTACTATAAAACCTGTCAACGAAGGACAGTAAAACAACTAGAATATCACAAATGGAATTAAAACTAGCATGGAAAGTTAAAAACAACATCACCATTTGGACAATACACTATAAAATCAGGCTATAGATCGCCAACAACTGAAGGTAGATCACCATACTAGGGACCATGGGGACTTACAGTACCTTTGCTACTTACATGGACCCTAGTTGGATTTACACCATCCCTTCAGCCGCTGGCGAGTGTACAATATGCTAGCCAAAATTAAAACAACAGGAATACCACGATTAAAAACCTGGTAGACTTAAATTTACTATGAATGCTTTAGGACTTACGTACCCTCTCTGGAGGACAATAGTTTTACGGTACTTCAATCCCCTTGGGGGTACAGCCACTAACAATTCTAGTTACGAATCCACACTACCAATTATTAAAATACATCTTTTTACAGAAACATATTGCTCAAAATTCAATCAAAAATTCAATTTCTTTTAAAAACCCAATAATTAAATGAAAACTAACGCTGGTAAAAAGATCTTTCATTGTTTTAACTGTAAAATACATATCCCCTGTGATGGAGAACTCAACACAGTCAAGCAGGATATGCTTGACCGTAACTCTCTCATTACAAGGGATACAAAATGGAGGATCCTCACCTTTCAACTGGTACCCATGAGTATATCTAGTGTGTCCAATACGACATCGTCGTAAAATAACCTCTTCAAATCTGGATTGACAACCCAAGTAGGTATAACCAATGTAAGGTTTTATCTCATGTAATCTATTTATACCTACTTGGGTGTCCCACTTCTTCTGCATCAGATCACGGATATTAGATCTAATGGTGGCTTTGGAATCACTGTACGGAATAAGAAGTGGTGTCACAGATTTGTTGAGTGCTGCTTTAGCAGCAAGGTCAGCCAATGTGTTACCAGAGATCCCTACATGGCTGGGTTTAATTCTGTGCCCAAGAGGTGGAACAAGAGAAGACTTCTTGTCGTACAAATCCTCATAAAGTGGATTGAACACACAGTTATATGCAGGATTAGATTCATTAGAATATAATTTAGTAATGTATTGTAAGGATAATTTTATACAACGTTGTGTAAGAGATGGTTCATCGGCCTCAACGTAAAGACTGTCAATAGGTGAAGTTCGGAAAGACCCAAGGCAAAGTCTTAGACCTTGATGGTGGACAGAATCTAATAGTTTCAGGTTGCTTTTGCAGACTCCACCATATACGATGGAGCCATAATCAAGTTTTGAACTTACCAGAGATCGATATAGGTGTAGGAGGGTAGCCTGATCACCTCCCCACTTTGAGTTGGAAACAACTTTCAACAGATCGAGTGCTTTCAAGCATTTGGCTTTTAGGGATGAGGCCAAAAGGTTAAATGGGAGTCGAAAACTAGGCCCACGAACGTGGCCTCCTTTACAACTTTAGTGGAAATGCCAGTTAAATATTGTTCAGGGTCTTTATGCAATTTATATTTCCTACAAAAGTGTAGACAGTTAGTTTTCGACTTTGAGAATTGGAAAACGTTTTGAAGACACTATTTATTTATTTTATTTAATCACAACTGTATTTGCCGTTCAATAGTATGCATATTTTTACCACGCCAGGAAATATTAAAATCATCCACAAAAAGTGATCCATCAATTGAATCATTTAAAACCTTGGATAAACTATTGATCTTAATGCTAAATAAGGTCACCGACAAAATACTGCCCTGGGGAACACCCTGATCCTGATTATAATGATCAGACAGGGTTGAAACCACACGGACTTGAAATTGCCTGTCTTTTAAAAATTGTGATATAAAAAGAGGCAAACGGCCTCTCAAACCAAAATCATGCAGATCCTTCAAAATGCCATGCTTCCAGGTGGTATCATAAGCCTTTTCAAGATCAAAGAAAATAGATACAGCATGCTGTTTATTGACTATAGCATTTTTAACGAAGGATTCTAAACGTAACAAATGATCAATGGTAATATGTTTTTTCTGAAACCACATTGAATATTTGTGAATAAGATACCTAACTAGTCTATTATTCACCATCCGTTCCATGCTTTTGCAGACACAGCTAGTTAACGATATTGGTCTATAATTTGACGGATTTGTATGATCCTTACCAGGGTTTGGTATTGAAACTACAATGGCATTTCTCCATGAAGGAGGAAATTTGCCAGACGTCCACATTTGGTCAAATAGATCCAAAAGTGTCATCAAACATGATTCAGGTAAGTGTTTTAGTAGCTGGTAATGTATATTATCCTCACCTGTTGCAGTGTCATGAGCTTGCTCAAGAGCCGTATGGAGCTCGTGCAAAGAAAACACTTCATTGTAATCTTCGCTGTTATTTGAATCGAAATTAAGCTTTATCTTTTCCTGTTGTTTCTGATATCTCTGAAACTCAGGGACATAATTCGCAGACGATGAATTCTTGGCAAGAGTTTGGCAAATTTCATTTGCAATTTCAGATGTGCCAGTAATTAAATCATCTTTAAGTTGATGAACAGCAGCTTTTGAACCTTTACCTTCAATTCTTTGAACCATGTTCCATGCACAAAGGTGTACGTGAATTAAGTTTAGACACATAGTTCCTCCAATATTGCCGTTTATTTTGTTTGAATGTGCGACGTGCCTTCGCATTGAGTATTTTAAATTTGTTCAAGTTGTGGACAATTGGGTGACGACGGAAATAATTTTCTGCCTTTTTCCTCGCTTTTCTAGCTTGTCTACAGTCTATATTAAACCATGGTTTTCGTACATGTGGAGTCGTAGAGGACTTCGGTATACACTCATCAGCTATTTCATTTAAAATGTCAGCAAAGGTTTGAATGGGATAGGTTATATCACTTAAACAGCCATGTCACAGTTTTGATTTACAAATAGTTTGGAATAAAGACCAGTCAGCTTTCGAAAAGTTCCATCTTGTATGTGATGGAGAAACAGATGGAGTTAGTTCTGAGAGAATAGTTGGGAAGTGATCACTTCCACAAAGGTCATTATGAACAGACCAATCAAATTCATTCAGTAAAATAGAATCTGCGAGAGACAGATCCACAGAAGAATAAGTACCACTTGCAGGATGCAGATATGTACTTGAGTCATTATTAAATATGCACAGATCATTACTGGAAATAAAATCTTCAAGTATTTTGCCTTTAGTATTAGTGTTAGTGCTGCCCCAAAGTGGTTTGTGACCATTTAGATCACCCATAATAACACATGGCTTCGGGAGTTGATTATAGAGTGATTGAAGATCAATCTGTTGAAGTGCAGATGAAGGTGGAATATAGAGAGAGCATAATGTGAATGCAATGCCGAGAGTTAGTCGTACTGCCACAGCTTGAAGTGAAGTTGTTAGTATAACAGGACTGTGAATAACATCCCTCCGTACACGTATAGAAGATCCTCCAGTGGTCCTGTGACTAGAGGGGAAAAACAATGATAGGCTGTAAACTAGCGCAAAGTAAAATTGTCCGTCTGTTTTAGATACGTTTCTTGCAGACAAAATACTGATGGTGTTAGATCCTGCACTAATGGCTGCAGTTCATTAAAATTAGTCAGGTTGACTTATCCTTTAGGTGGATTGATAGGGGATCTACCCCTCACTTTCTTCGAGGGCGACAAGCTATGTGCCCTGGGATAGGAGTTTTCTGACACTTCCATGTCCTCTAGTGAACCGTATTTGTTATATATCTTGATTGGATTTTCTGAACCCTTTTGAGGTCTGCCACTTTTTTTCAATGATTCTGTTCTTGGTTTATTAATATTGTGAACAGTGTTTTTAGAACTGACTTTAGTTCGAGTTTGTTGGTTTGACTGAGATAATGAATGTTCCCTGGATGAAGATGAATCTTGATTAGAAGACTGTGATGGAATGTCTGGCTGGATAACCACGTTATTTCCAGAGTTCACAGTCTGAGTAGACTGTTCAGGTGTGAGTGGCTGAGGTGTGTTGGTTTTTACCCACGTCAAGTCGCTCTGACAATGTATTGAGGAGGTGGGTACTGATAAGGTGTTTACCTGTGGGTTGGTGTCCGAAGATGTCCTGGCAACTGATGCATATGAACCACTTGGTGCTGTTGATTCAACGATTTTTTGGTATCTACAAAGCTAATATTTTGGGTAAATTTGATTTTAGTAATTTCCATTTGTTGTTTCCGAATTGGGCAGTCTTTTGAGAAGGAAGAATGTTTTCCTGTACAGGTTGTGCACTTCTTTATGTTACTAGTACAGTCTTCTGTAACATGGCTAGTTTCACTACAGTGGCCACATGTTATTGGTTTTGTACAGTTGTTAACACCTTGTCCATATTTTTGACATCTAAAACATCTCAAAGGATTTGGGATATAGATGTCAACGGACATATTGCTGTAACCAACCTTGACTGACTTTGTAGGATTCGGTGAAGAGAAAGCAAAGAGGTAGGTATTTGTCTGAATGGCTTCATTATTTTTGCGGGTAGTAAAACGCTTGACAAACATTACTCCCTGATCTTTCATTTCAGAAGCAATGTCTAAGTCAGACATATCAGCCAACAGTCGATCCCTGTCTCTGATTATACCTTTAATGGTATTTAGTGCTCTATGGGCAGAGACTATCACAGGACCTCCAACAAACATATCCGTAGATAAAAGGTTGATAGCCTGCTGTTTTCTGCTACATTCAATTAGAATGGATCCTGAACGCAAGCGTCTGATGTTTTGTAACCCTCCAGCTATTCCATTGATACCTTTAGCAACCGCAAAAGGATTAAGTTTTAAGGGAGTCTTATCCGGAGTTTCCATTATCAAAAATCGTGGCTAATGATCAGTAGAAGCACGTTGTCACTGTTCTCCAACATCATTGAGTGGACGTTTTGTTTTTTTGGGGGTGTTTGGTATTCCATGTTTAAGACCTATTTGTTCATCACCCGAGCTCCCCGCCCACCACGGAGTATCACTATAACAATGCTAAACACAAGCGGATCTCCAGCTTTGCAGCACCAAGGATACCCAGGTGATATGCTCCAGCAGAAAAATTAAGAGATTAATGATTCTACCATATTGGCCCATGAGCCACCGCCTTCTGGCACAGGACTCTAGGCAAAGTTCACGACAAACATATCAAAGTCAAGTCAGATATTGTTCCATGAATAAGAGTGCCAAGACCATAAGTTCAACAATTCCGAATAAAAATTCTGTGCGGTTGTATATAATCTATGCACAGGGCTTGGCATGACCAGCCGATTGGTTGAATCGGGCCAATTCAACCACCCGTCTAGGTGAAGTCAGGGCCAAAGTGGTGTGCAAATGGAACACAGTTAAAAGCCCATATTGCCCTCAACCACCAGGATCCCGTCCTCCACCGACACGGGACGCAACCCACGGCCAACAGGTTGCCCAATTTGGTCGCCTCTTACGACCAGCAATGGGGTGCTGTGGATACATTCTGCCCCGGGTCCACACGGGAGAAGAGCACTTAGCGTTACCCAGCACCCACCACGAGGAGGTGGCTCTTCACGGGTGCCATATCTATATAGAGAAGAATAACAGGAAAATAACAAATAAATATAGAATCCATAAATAAGCCATCTCTCCAAAAATGGGCGTTGTATAAATGATTATTTTGAATATTTTTCCTAAAAAGAGTAGACAGAATCATCATCAAATCTTGAATGATTACCGCCCTGCAGCATAAGTGGGTGAGTAAGTTAAGTCTTACACCGCACTCAGCAATAGTCCAGTTATATGGCGGCGGTCTGTAATTAATCGAGTCTGGACCAGACAATCCAGTGATCAACAATATGAGCATCGATCTGCGCAATCTGGAACCGATGACGTGTCAGCCAAGTCAGCGAGCCTGACCAACCAATCCCGTTAGTGGCCTCTTACCCTGCAGCATAAATATTTACGATATAGGATGAGCAACGGTATTTAAAAAGGTAGATGAAGTTTGTGAGAAGGCATAAGGTCAGAATGATATTCAACGTTCACCACTGAGGACAATGTTGACAAAATACCCAATAAATTATCTTATGATCAAAGACTCATCACAAGTCACGTAACCAAAATATTATTCATCACGCTTGTGAATAATCTTGAACATTTACGCGACTTTGTGGGAATCCTGAACTCTCTGTGACCACGCATACTTCGAATCGGGCAAACTACTGGCAAACAAGGATAAGTAGAACGCCTACGATAAGTGGGCGGTACCAATCAGTGAACAAGCCCATTTGGTTTGTGAATGGGAGAGAGGATGTAGACTAGATCGCGGACAACCTGTGTCCCCTTTGCTTGCAAGAACTAGTGCGAGGCACTTATAAATGCTAATACAGGTCAATTGTCAGGTCGGTGCTCAGCTTTGCCCGTGTTTGCCGGTAATTATTATTATTTCGACCAACAACACGCACCTTGACATATTTTGGCTATACGAAACTTAACTCAAGATTGTAATCAAAGTGAATTTGAACCTAATCAACTATCAGCACTGTCAGAGGTATGTATTCACCAAAATGTAGATGAACGTTGGCAATATTTACAGTGATCTATACAACATACTTTTCAGGAGGAGGCAGATTATAAAACGTCAAACATATTGGATGTTATTAGAAGAATTTCATAATTGTTCTTGGCCTATTACGCCAGTGTAGAAATTGCGTACTGTTACCGGCGAATTATTTATCGGGTAATGAAATGGTTTTGCCATGAATACGTGCATTTACCCATCATGTCGATATGGTCATGGATTGGAGAATGTTTTTATTACTTCTTTGAATGTCCATTCTATATTGTCCAAGACATAAACTGTTAAAATAACTAGAAAATAGTGTTATCTTACATGACAGTGCAGGTCTCTCTCTCACTCACTGAAAATCAGAATGTTTCCAAATGTGTGCATATTTTATACCTCTCAAACAAAACGTTTTCTCTGTTAACTCTTTTACATATCTTAGCCCATGTCAGTCACGTTGTTGAAAGATAAATTGTGTAAATATTGGAAGAGAGCTTTTCAAAGTTGGATAATTTGTGTGCATATAGAACTGTTTCATACTGGGAAATCACCATACATATATTACATTCTTCAAAACAAATGTGTCTATGGACAGTCATAATGTGGCAATAAAAGTGGGAACAGCATGTCAAAAGTCTTTGAATTTCTTAAACGCGGTTTCATTTATTGGTGTCAGGTCACTTTGACATGACCTATTGATGTGTGTGTTTGCAATTCGTTGTTGTGCCATGGCTAGCAACACGCAACTGTCATCAATGTACAAATTGTTGTGTAACTAGCATGCGTGTATATTTCACCTGAATTTTGAATATGACGTTTCAAACCAATGCATAAACTCTTTCAGAAGCTCTGAAATCTTTATTTGTGATATGTGTATCAGATCAGCGTCACTAGCAACCAATAGTATGATGGTGTAGTCGCATACGTTATAATTATGAGAACAGTTAAATAATGGTGATTATTTACGTGATCGCGTACAGGTGATATTGCTAGTATACACAGTTGCTGTGGATAATAAAAGCTTCATAAAATAGATTATAATTTGTGATTGTATTTTCACACACTGTCTTACGTGCTAGTGCTTAAGTAAGTGATACGCCATAGATGTGCTTACTTTATGCGCGATCGGTAACAACATGTTTATTAACATAACTGATAATTAGATATTTAACACTATTAAATAGAGAAAGGATATATAGAGGGTGCTCACCTGTGAGGTACGGAAGATACAACATTAGAGGGATTTTGTGTGAGAATTAATTGTGAATTCAAATTGTTATGCGGCAGAGGTGTAAAGCCCGTGATTTTGGTGGTGAGCCAAATATGTGTAGCACGTTCAACTTCCCTACGTAAGACAGTGGAGAAGCAGCATTCTGCTTGAATGATAGAATTAAAAGGCTGCCGGCGACATATACATATTCATGATACAATCACATTCGTAGAATGGATTCAAAAGTTTCACAATTGTTCGACAACTGGATATCATTTTACCAATTTCATGTAGAATGATTGTGGCGTAATTGTTTGAATTAGTACATAGCCTTTCTTTCTACTAATCGTCAAAATATACGATGCTTCAGACATAAAACTTGAGAGTAATGTTAATACGACAAAGACAGAACATGGCCGTACTAACATTGCCCAAACTAATGACGTCCGGAATAGGTTTTCAGTATTGCGTAAATATAATCTGACAGCATCCTTTGATGTCGTGTGTTAAAATATTTGCCGAAAATTATTACATGTGTTTAATATGTCAAACGCACAGACTACTTTGTTAACACAAGAATATTTTCCTAAGTACTAATGAAGCGGAAATCAGTCGTTAGTTTATATGCATTAACTTTTGTCAAATGAGTGAGTGAGTTAATATTTAACGTCACATTGGCAATATTTCAGCCATATCGTGACGAGAACATTTTGATACTGAAATGAAATATGTATACATTATAAAAACCTGTCGTCAAAGGACAGTGAAACAACTAGAATATCACATTTACAATTAAAACTAGTGTGCAGAGTTAAAACAAATACCACTATTGGGACAATACAACAACTGAAGGTAGATCACCATAGTAGGGACCATGGGGACTTACAGTACATGTGCTACCTACATGGACCCCAGATGGATTTACACCATCCCCTCAGCCATTGGCGATTATACTGAAAGTTAGCCATTATTAAAAACAACAAATATACTACGATTAAAAGTTTGGTCGTACTAAATTTACATAGAATGTTTTGGACTTACGTACCCTCTCAGGAGGACAATAATTTTACAATACGTCAACCCCCCACGAGGGCACAGCCACTAACAATATCAGTTATTAATGTAGACTACCAATAATAAAATATTTATCTATACATATGGAAATTAATTAAGCAACACCAAATTCAAAGACACATAAAAACTTAACAAAGTTTAACGAAGTAATTTTGATGATTGATTATTCAATTTTGATGTATTGACATACAGCATGAGCTTTTCATGGGTTGATATGACGCGCGTGAAGCTTGCACAGCGCACGTGCATTGCTTTAACCTCAACTTTCGAAAAATGCACTTTTTCCCTGGGGTGTTTACAAGCGCAGGTTGTCGATTGCATTCGGTTTTTCATTCATTTCAATGTCATGGCACGTAGGAAATTATCAGAGGCCACTCGTTGGCAAATAATCGGCATGAGGAATGCTGGTATGTCTCTAAGACAAATCGGGACTCAAATCGGACGACATCATTCCATAATTTCAAAACTTTTGAAAAAATACCGGGCCACTAATGAAGTTAAAGACCTGCCTAGACCAGGAAGACCCAGGAAGACCACAGTCCGGGAGGACAGAGCTTTACTGAGACTTGTACGGCGCAGGTCCTTCGACTCGAGCTCTCGGTTGAGACAGGAGTGGCTTCCAGGGAGACCCATCTCGAACAGGACTGTTCGGAATCGTCTGAAAGCTGCAGGATACCGGGCAAGGAGGCCAATCAAGCGACCCAGACTGTCTCCAGCCCATAAGGCAGCCCGACTGGCCTGGTGTAATGACCGTTTGCACTGGAACATTGCCTCTTGGAGGAAGGTCCATTTCTCAGATGAGAGCCGGTTCTTGCTGCACATGGTGGACGGTCGTACTCGGGTCTGGAGGCAGAGGAACACAGCAATGGCTCCACGGAACATCCAGGAGACTGTGGCCTTTGGGGGAGGTTCCGTTATGGTATGGGGGTGCATTTCCATGAACTGCAAGTTGGATATCATTACCATCCGTGGCAACCTTAACGGTGTTCGTTACCAACAGGAGGTTCTTGACAGGGCTGTGGTACCTCATTTTGAGAACCATCCTCTGGCAACGAGACCCATATTTATGGACGACAATGCTAGACCTCACAGGGCGCATGCTGTAAATGATTTTTTGCGGCAAAATGCAATTGACAGAATTCCATGGCCTGCCATGAGCCCTGACCTCAACCCCATTGAACATTTGTGGGACTTTATTGGCCGTCGTGTGAGGCAGAGAGACCCACCAGTCCATAATCTCAACGAATTGACGGCTGCCCTGCATGAGGAGTGGAACAGGATCCCCCAGAATCAGATCCGGAGACTCATCCAAGGAATGAGGAGGCGTCTGGAATCGGTGGTGCGTGCGCAGGGAGGACACACTAGATATTGATGAAAGTCGGTGTGCAGACTCTCAGATGACTGTTCTTTCTTTCCATGTGACATTTGTGTTAATACACCTGACAACAACGTCTGTGGATGAATAGTAAATTGTGTCCATTTTTTCATGAATTTAAGACAGTTTTAAGAATTTGGATTTCGTTGCAATAAAGCAAAGTCTTGATACTTTTTCCCTTTAAGTTGTTTGTCAGAGATCGTCTGTTGAATAAAAAAGTGTCAAACTATATCAACCCGGCATATTTTGATTGTCAGAACACTTCAAAGTTGCTCCAATAGAAAAAATTGGGGTGTTGCTTGATTAATTTCCAGGTGTATATTTACAGTTCTGATAACAAATCTAATTTTTTTTAAAAATGCAATAATTAAATGAGAGATGGTATTAATAAAAAGGTCCTTCATAGTTCGTGAATTAAAATACTGATCCCTTGTGATGGAATACTCAACACAGTCAAGCAGGATATGCTTGACTGTGATTCTTTCATCACAAGGGATGCAGAACGGAGGATCCTCACCTTTCAAAAGGTATTCATGAGTATATCGTGTCTGGCCAATACGACATCGCCGCAATCTGGACTGGCAACCCAAGTGGGTATACCCAATATATGGTTTCATTGCATGTAATGTATTTACACCCACTTGGGTGTCCCACTTCTTCTGCATCAGATCACGGATGTACGATCTAACGGTAGCTTTATAATCAGTGTAGGGAATAAGAAGTGGTGTCACAGATTTGTTGAGTGCTGCCTTAGCAACAAGATCGGCCATTGTGTTACCAGAAATGCCTACGTGGCTGGGTAACCAACAAAAGACGATGTCGTATTGCCCAGTAGCAAGATTATTATACAATGCAATAATTTCAAATAAAATTGGATGTTTACAAGAAATATTTTTAAAAGCCTGAAGGCAAGAAAGAGAGTCGGAATAGATTATATAATGTTTATGTTGAGGGTGTCGTTGAATATATTTAAGAGCCGTTAGTATGGCGTTAGATTCAGAACTGTTGCCTGGTAATCTAGAAGCTATTGTTCTGGATCCAATGACCGTGGCACAAACTCATCTGTAAATAAGGCTTTATAATTGCTATATTTATGTTTTGATTGATTATATTCTTGTCTATATTGCAATTCATTAGATTCTGATTTTTTAATTGTGGTTAATGTTCGAAAAGTTCCATCTCGTAAACGATGGAGAATCAGATGGAGTAATTTCGGAGATGATAGTTGGGAAGTGTTCATTTCCACAAAGGTCATTATGAACAGATGAATCAAATTCATTGAGGGTAGAATCTGCAAGAGATAAATCTAGAGAAGAATAAGTTGCAGGGTGCAGATAGGTGCTTGAGTCATCATTAAATATGGACAGATCATTATTTGAAATGAAATCTTCAAGTATTTTGCCTTTAGTATTAGTGTTAGTACTGCCCCCTAATGGGTCACCCATAATAACACATGGCTTCGGGAGTTGGTCATAGAGTGATTGAAGATCAGTCTGTTCTTGTTTTGAAGAAGGTGGAATATACAGAGAGCATAGCGTAAATGCTATTCCCAGATTCAGTCGCACAGCAACAGCTTGTAGATTAGTTTTAAGTGTAACAGGGCTGTGAATAACATCCCGTCGTATAAGGATAGTGGAACCTCCAGTGGCCCTATCACCTGGAGGGGAAAAATAATGATACGCTTCAAACTGACGTAAACTAAAGTTATCGGTCTGTTTCAGATACGTCTCTTGCAGACAGAACGCTGATGGTGCTAAATCCTGGATTAACAACTGTATTTCATTAAAATTTGTTCGTAGTCCTCTCCAGTTCCACTGCACGATATGCTGAGATGGACCTATCTTAAGCTGGATTAATAGGGGATCTACCCCGTACCTTTTTCGAGGGCGACAAGCTATGTGCCCTAGAATGGACGTTTTCAGACACGTCCATGTCCTCAAGTGATGCGTATCTGTTAAATAATCTGATCTTATCATCTGACCCCTTTGGGGCCCTGCCATTTTGCTTTTTGACAGAATCTGGTTTCGGTTTGGGTTTGCTTTTGACAACTGGTTGAACGTCTCTGCTAGACTGAGGCATTTGAAATACCTGAGAAGATGTATCACAAGCAGAAGATGGTTCTGATTGGGTTTGGGGTGTGTCAGGAAGCCGTTCCACAGTTTGTGTAGATATTACAGGCGGTAACATCGTAGGAGATTCGTTTTTAAGCCAAGTCAAGTTCGTTTGACAGCTTGCAGATGACGTGGTTATTGTAGGAGTTTTATCAGACGGTGTTTTTGCAATGGCAGCATACGTTTCCTTAATTTCAGAACTTTTGTGCGTCAGAGAAACTAATGTTTTGAGTAAATTTGATCTTGTTGATCTCCATATGCTGTTTCTAAACTGGACAATCTTTGGAAAAAGATGAGTGAGCACCCGAGCAGTTGGTAAATTTCTTAAAAGTACTCTCGCAATCTTCTGTTGTATGTGTCTTCTCACCACAGTGAGCACACACAACGGACAATGTACAAGTACTAACATCATGACCAAATTTCTGGCATTTGAAAACACCTCAAAGGATTTGGTATGTAGGTGTCAACGGTCATGTTGAGCATGGGAGCATTAGCAGAAGAAAATGAAAACAGGTAAGAGTTCGTTTGAACGGTTTCGTGGTTTTTGCGTGTTGTAAAACGCTTGACGTAAATGACTCCTTGGTCTTTCATTTCCGAAACAATATCAAGTTCGGACATGTCAGCGAACAATCGATCTCTGTCTCTAACAACTCCTTTGCTGGTGTGAAGTGATCTGTGAGGAGAGACTGATACCGGAATGTCGACGAACAATCAAATTAGTTGCTTGTTGCCTTTTGCTGCTCTCAATGAGCAATGACCCTGAACGCATAAGTCTCTTCACTTCACCAGCAATGCCTTGTATGCCTTTTTGCACTGCAAAAGGATTCAACTTCAATCGTGTGTTATCTTTAGTCTCCATTACTAAAAAACGTGGCTAGTAGTCAACTGATTTTGGCTGTCTGTGGTCATCATGATCAGGATCAGTGTCGAGAGGACGTTTCGTTTTCTTTAGGGGAGTTTCATAATCAATGTTTAGTGTTTTAAGATACATCATTCGAGCTCCCCACTCACCACGGAGTATCATGAAGACGATGCTTAACACAAGTGGGTCTCCAACTTGCAGCACCAAGGATACTCGGATGATATACTCCAGCAGAAAAACCAAAAGATTAATTCTGCCACCAGATTGGCCCACGAGCCACCGCCGTCTGTGCATAAGACTCTAGGTAGAGTTCATGTTAACAAAATTCAAGTTAAATATTCTTCTTTAATCCAAGGGCACCAAAACCAAAATATAGACAATTTCAAATCCCATTTTGTGCAATTATATATGCACAGGGCTTAGCATGACCAGCCGATTGGTTGAACCGGGCCCATTCAACCACCCGTCTAGGTGAAGTCAGGGCCAAAGTAGTGTATTGAGCACCAGGAACACGGTTGCAAGCCCATATTGCCCTCAACCACCAGGATCCCGTCCTCCGCCGACACAGGGGCGCAACCCACGGCAAACGGGTTGGTGGACCAAATATTCCCCCGGGTCCACAACGGGGGTGAACGGCTCTTGGCGTTACCCAGCATCCAGCACGAGGAGGTGGCCGTTCACGGGTGCCAACCTTTCTCAAACCCTGCACCTGTTCAATAGATGACGGATTTGTATAATTGCAGTTAAAGCCTGGTGCGGGTGCGTGTCGTCAAAGTGGAACAGGATGTCCAGAAGCTGAATGTAAAAAGTAAAAATGCACAAGTAAAGTCGCTCATTCATAACATGACAATCTGCTAAAGGAATACACTACGTTACTGATGCGGGCTGTCACGGTCTTGTAGGGATTCTACAGATTAAACCTGAAAACAAGGGGCTCGTGTCATTGTTGATGTCCAGAATCTATATGGAAACACAATCACAATGTCACAGTCTAGAATAATATCTCTGAGATTACATGATTAATGACACGCGGTGACATTAGGACATTTGTGGGTCTTGCAATTGTATCTTAGCATAATGAAATCCAGATAAGCATTAATAAGCGATTGGCGCAATATATAGAAGAACACCCTCTGATGTCTGCAGCGTCAGGTAAATGGACTTTTTTATCAGTGCCAGTAGAGTGCCAGTCAAACAATGTTCACTGGCGTAACACAGTAATAATGCAACCTAACATATTAGTGTTTCTGGGGGAATGTACACAGAACAGTGGCATTTGGTATAAAACTGCAATCTGATGAAGTCATCCGCCACAGTAGTGGACAGGTAGCAGGTGAAAACAATGAAAATCTTCATGCAAGTCCTAATTTTGCTCCCGTTAATGAGCAGCTTTCAGTCAACTTGTGCTAATAATCGTCAAACTCACGAACAGCTGAGAAGAATGTTGCTCACCAATTATTCAGCAGAGTTAATGCCCTCACATGAAAAAATGGAAAAGCTGAACATCTCTCTCGTGTTTAGGCCGTTTGCGATTCTCGGACTTAACTTTGCTGACTCTGTGTTCACGTATTCTGCAGTGTTTAGTTTAAATTGGACAGATCCTGATCTGACATGGAATGTCGACAACTATGACAAGCTTGACTTGATTCTTCTCTCTCCAAAGGATATTTGGTACCCAAAATCTACTATAACTAACAGCGTGAATTCAAAGACTCTGCTTGAAAGTGAAGATGATTTGGTGGTACTTAATGACGGCACTGTGCGCCAAAATGTTATAAGCACGTTTGAAACCGTTTGCAATTCTGACAGTACCTCATTTCCATTTGACAGCCAGAGTTGTAACCTGAATGTGGCACCGCCCGCTTTGTGTCGTATACTGCCTTTTGCATTATTAGATCTGACCACTGATGTAACAGATACCTCTTCGGAGTGGCAATTCATAAGTGTGTCTACTTCAACCCACGACTATGGCGTGACATATTTTACAATTCACATGAAGCGTCAGTCAACGTTCTATGTAACCACTATTTTGTTTCCCATGTGCCTGGTTTCTCTCCTGAACGTCTGCTCCTTCCTATTGCCAATCGACTCAGGAGAAAGGATGTCCTATCTGATCTCTATTTGCCTGTCGTATTCAGTGTTTCTGGTCTTCATCATTGATGTGATGCCAAAGTCGGGATCTCTGTCAAAAATGGCCCTGTATTTGATTCTGGTTCTCAGTCAGAGCTGTCTCGCCATCATAACAACGCTGATCACAATGAACCTACGACACTGTAAGTGTGGTGGACGATGTGTTCGTGAAGGAAGTGTCACAAATGCAACCTCAGACCAAGCCAGCCAGTCACCCAAAGATCGCGTTTATAGTACTTACATTCTTGATAAAGTGTGCTTTGTTGTTTTCTTGATATGTTGGGGCCTGAGCATACTTGTATTTTATGTATAACTATTACTTTAGGATATCAGCTTAAAGAAATCTGCAGTGTTGAAAAATGAAATAATAGTATGTCTTTAATCTTCGTTACAAGTATTTAATTGCTTTTTAAGGTATTTGTTAATGCATTCATATGACATGTAATATGTGCTTTTTTGCGATTTTGGATACTAGTATTCGTGTAATACAAATGTTGTAATAGTTGTGTAATGATCATACTTGATCTATGGTATTATACTTGATCTAATCTATGGTATTTATAAGTATTAAAACTTGATCTAATCTATGGTATTCATGAGTATTAAAATCATTAAAATTAGAAAGAAGAACATATATTAAAGTGACTGTGTGAGTGTGTATTTGAAATGTAAAGTATATGTAGCATTTTGTAGTATGTGTTTTGTAATCTAGTGATTCAATTTTTGGACGTTTAATGTGCTCAAGCTCAAAGGTTCTTGATCCTGCAGGCAGTTAAGCCTTCATGGTTGCCGTGACCAGCCGCCGTGTTATTGTTGCTATTTGATAGCGATATTGTTTATGATATAAAACACTCGTAAAATGGACTTTGCTTTAAAATGAGGAGGGTTCAATATGATGGTGAGAAATAATGTTTTCACTAATGTAACATCATTGGTGTAAATATTGTCTGGCAGTGCCCTCTGATATCCCGTTTCCTGCTCACTCGTCGTGTTCTTATTTGTCGAATACATACCACACTAGATTTCATTATAGGATATTTATATAGCACTCATATCCACGTAGCTAGTGCTTGCTGAAGGTGCTGGTATTTTTCCTCTCTATCATTGGATGTCAATCCCTACAGCACATCGTATAATCAATCTCAGCTCATACTTTTTTCATATTGTATTGTCTAAATAGTGATATTAGTCTTAACCTTCCACACCAGTTTTATTTCAAATTGTGATATTCTAGTTGTTTTACTGTTCTTCGTCGACAGGTTTTGTAATATACATGTAGTCCTTTTCATTGTTAACTGTTCACGTCACGATAAGGCTGCAACAGTGCGGAGGTGACGTTAAATATTAACTCACTCACCGAGTTTATTGTGGCTTTCTCATCCTAACGAAGTACCCATTCGCAGTTGGACTGAGACACAGTCACAGTAGTGACAGTACTTTGTCCGTGTTTACTATACGTAGCTGTACCCGCAACTAGGTGTTTGCACGTATTCATGTGGCCTCCATCTGGTCATACACCAACGCATTCGTGAGTTCTTTCAAGTGCACAGAGTTGTGTACTTGATCCTGGTTCTCAGTCAGAGCTGTCTTTCAATTATAGCAACTCTGATCATTATGAACCGGCAACAACACAAGTGTGGCGAACGATGCTTTTGTGCTGAAGCTGCCATAACTCAAGCCTATGTTACACCGAAAGGAAGATGTCATGTGTATAGTGCCTGTACTCTTGACAAAGTATGCTTTGTTACTTTCCTTTTGTGGCGGGTCTTGAGCATACTTGTATCCTATGTATGGTGAGTTTAATTCGCTCTGACAAGTAGCTTTGGTGCCCATCAGATAAGTGAATATGAGTTATGAAACATGTGCACACTCATTACTATGAAATAATGCTGACTCGTACCACTAACGACTACTCACGCATTCATTCTCATACAAGCAGAAACCCAAATCGTGAAAATTAAACGTGTGGGATTGAGACTGTTACAGAGTGTCTATCCACGCACATTGTCTGTTGTCGAAGCAGGCATCACGAGTATTTAGAGTATGGATGAATGTGTGTCTGTCGCAACCTGATACAGGTGCCGTCGTCAAGCTGAAACAGGATCTCAAAATGTTGAATATAAACAGATGCCCAGTGTCACTGTCTTGATGTTCAGCTACTGGGTGTTGTTGTCAGCCCAGAATACAATCTCCAGATGCTTCATTTTGACTGCTGGGTATAAACATATTCGGACACTAGCTTATGGTTAATCGTGCGTATTTCCTGATCAAAACCTTCACACTGTGCATGTGTACTGTGGCGTGGTGTAACAGTCCTTTGCACTCTCTCTTGATGATACATGTTTACAGATTGATATCTATATAGTGAGTCAGTGTGTGAGTTAAAATTTAACGTCACATCGGCAATATCTCAGCCATATCGTGACGAGAACATCTAATATCAATATCAATTATATGTCTACTATAAAACCTGTCAACGAAGGACAGTAAAACAACTAGAATATCATAAATGGAATTAAAACTAGCATTGAAAGTTAAAAACAACATCACCATTTGGACAATACACTATAAAATCAGGCTATAGATCGCCAACAACTGAAGGTAGATCACCATACTAGGGACCATGGGGACTTACAGTACCTTTGCTACTCACATGGACCCTAGTTGGATTTACACCATCCCTTCAGCCGCTGGCGAGTGTACAATATGCTAGCCAAAATTAAAACAACAGGAATACCACGATTAAAACCTGGTAGACTTAAATTTACTATGAATGTTTTAGGACTTACTGGAGGACAATAGTTTTACGGTACTTCAACCCCCTTGGGGGTACAGCCACTAACAATTCTAGTTACGAATCCACACTACCAATTATTAAAATACATCTTTTTGCAGAAACATATTGCTCAAAATTCAATCAAAACTTCCATTTCTTTCAAAAACCCAATAATTAAATGAAAACTAACGCTGGTAAAAAGATCTTTCATTGTTTTAACTGTAAAATACATATCCCCTGTGATGGAAAACTCAACACAGTCAAGCAGGATATGCTTGACCGTAACTCTCTCATTACAAGGGATACAAAATGGAGGATCCTCACCTTTCAACAGGTACCCATGAGTATATCTAGTGTGTCCAATACGACATCGTCGTAAAATAACCTCTTCAAATCTGGACTGACAACCCAAGTAGGTATAACCAATGTAAGGTTTTATCTCATGTAATTTATTTATACCTACTTGGGTATCCCACTTCTTCTGCATCAGATCACGGATATTAGATCTAATGGTGGCTTTGTAATCACTGTACGGAATAAGAAGTGGTGTCACAGATTTGTTGAGTGCTTCTTTAGCAGCAAGGTCAGCCAATGTGTTACCAGAGATCCTTACATGGCTGGGTTTAATTCTGTGCCCAAGAGGTGGAACAAGAGAAGACTTCTTGTCGTACAAATCCTCATAAAGTGGATTGAACACACAGTTATATGCAGGATTAGATTCATTAGAATATAATTTAGTAATGTATTGTAAGGATAATTTTATACGACGTTGTGTAAGAGATGGTTCATCGGCCTCAACGTAAAGACTGTCAATAGGTGAAGTTCGAAAAGACCCAAGGCAAAGTCTTAGACCTTGATGATGGACAGAATCTAATAGTTTCAGGTTGCTTTTGCAGACTCCACCATATACGATGGAGCCATAATCAAGTTTTGAACTTACCAGAGATCGATATAGGTGTAGGAGGGTAGCCTGATCACCTTCCCACTTTGAGTTGGAAACAACTTTCAACAGGTCGAGGGCTTTCAAGCATTTGGGTTTTAGGGATTTAATATGAGGCCAAAAGGTTAAATGGGAGTCGAAAACTAGGCCCACGAACTTGGCCTCCTTTACAACTTTAATGGGAATGCCACTTAAATATAGTTCAGGGTCTTTATGCGGTTTATATTTCCTACAAAAGTGTAGACAGTTAGTTTTCGACTTTGAGAATTGGAAAACACTAATTGAAGACACTATTTATTTATTTTATTTAAACACAACAGTATTTGCCGTTCAATAGTATGCATATTTTACCACGACAGGAAATATTAAAATCATCCACAAAAAGTGATCCATCAATTGAATCATTTAAAACCTTGGATAAACTATTGATCTTCATGCTAAATAAGGTCACCGACAAAATACTGCCCTGGGGAACACCCTGATCCTGATTATAATGATCAGACAGGGTTGAAACGACACGGACTTGAAATTGCCTGTCTTTTAAAAATTGTGATATAAAAAGAGGCAAACGGCCTCTCAAACCAAAATCATGCAGATCCGTCAAAATGCCATGCTTCCAGGTGGTATCATAAGCCTTTTCAAGATCAAAGAACATCGATACAGCATGCTGTTTATTGACTATAGCATTTTTAACGAAGGATTCTAAACGTAACAAATGATCAATGGTAATATGATTTTTTCTGAAACCACATTGAATATTTGTTAATAAGATACCAAACTAGTCTATTATTCACCATCCGTTCCATGCTTTTGCAGACACAGCTAGTTAACGATATTGGTCTATAATTTGACGGATTTGTATGATCCTTACCAGGGTTTGGTATTGAAACTACAAAGGCATTTCTCCATGAAGGAGGAAATTTGCCAGACGTCCACATTTGGTCAAATAGGTCCAAAAGTGTCATCAAACATGATTCAGGTAAGTGTTTTAGTAGCTGGTAATGTATATTATCCTTACCTGTTGCAGTGTCATGAGCTTGCTCAAGAGCCGTATGGAGCTCGTGCAAAGAAAACACTTCATTGTAATCTTCGCTGTTATTTGAATCGAAATTAAGCTTTATCTTTTCCTGTTGTTTCTGATATCTCTGAAACTCAGGGACATAATTCGCAGACGATGAATTCTTGGCAAGAGTTTGGCAAATTTCATTTGCAATTTCAGATGTGCCAGTAATTAAATCATCCCCATCTTTAAGTTGGTGAACAGCAGCTTTTGAACCTTTACCTTCAATTCTTTAAACCATGTTCCATGGACAATGGTGTACATGAATTAAGTTTAGACACATAGTTCCTCCAATATTGCCGTTTATTTTGTTTGAATGTGCGACGTGCCTTCGCATTGAGTATTTTAAATGTGTTCAAGTTGTGGACAATTGGGTGACGACGGAAATAATTTTCTGCCTTTTTCCTCGCTTTTCTAGCTTGTCTACAGTCTATATGAAACCATGGTTTTCGTACATGTTGAGTCGTAGAGGACTTCGGTATACACTCATCAGCTATTTCATTTAAAATGTCAGCAAAGGTTTGAATGGGTTCGGTTATATCACTTAAACAGCCAGGTCACAGTTTCGATTTACAAATAGTTTGGAATAAAGACCAGTCAGCCTTCGAAAAGTTCCATCTTGTAAGTGGTGGAGAAGCAGATGGAGTTAGTTCTGAGGGAATAGTTGGGAAGTGATCACTTCCACAAAGGTCATTATCAGACCAATCAAATTCATTCAGTAAAATAGAATCTGCAAGAGACAAATCCAGAGAAGAATAAGTACCACTTGCAGAATGCAGATATGTACTTGAGTCATTATTAAATATGCACAGATCATTACTGGAAATAAAATCTTCAAGTATTTTGCCTTTAGTGTTAGTGCTGCCCCAAAGTGGTTTGTGACCATTTAGATCACCCATAACAACACATGGCTTCGGGAGTTGATCACAGAGTGATTGAAGATCAATCTGTTGAAGTGTAGATGAAGGTGGAATATAGAGAGAGCATAATGTGAATGCAATACCGAGAGTAAGTCGCACTGCCACAGCTTGAAGAGAAGTTGTTAGTATAACAGGACTGTGAATAACATCCCTCCGTACACGTATAGAAGATCCTCCAGTGGTCCTGTGACCTAGAGGGAAAAACAATGATAGGCTGTAAACTAGCGCAAAGTAAAATTGTCCGTCTGTTTTAGATACGTTTCTTGCAGACAAAATACTGATGGTGTTAGATCCTGCACTAATGGCTGCAGTTCATTAAAAGTAGTCAGGTTGACTTATCCTTTAGGTGGATTGATAGGGGATCTACCCCTCACTTTCTTCGAGGGCGACAAGCTATGTGCCCTGGGATAGGAGTTTTCTGACACTTCCATGTCCTCTAGTGAACCGTATTTGTTATATATCTTGATTGGATTTTCTGAACCCTTTTGAGGTCTGCCACTTTTTTTCAATGATTCTGTTCTTGGTTTATTAATATTGTGAACAGTGTTTTTAGAACTGACTTTAGTTCGAGTTTGTTGGTTTGACTGAGATAATGAATGTTCCCTGGATGAAGATGAATCTTGATTAGAAGATTGTGATGGAATGTCAGACAGGATAACCACGTTATTTCCAGAGTTCACAGTCTGAGTAGACTGTTCAGGTGTGAGTGGCTGAGGTGTGTTGGTTGTAACCCATGTCAAGTCGGTCTGACAATGTATTGAGGAGGTGGGTACTGATAAGGTGTTTACCTGTGGGTTTGTGTCCGAAGATGTCCTGGCAACTGATGCATATGAACCACTTGGTGCTGTTGATTCAACGATTTTTTGGTATCTACAAAGCTAATATTTTGGGTAAATTTGATTTTAGTAATTTCCATTTGTTGTTTCCGAATTGGGCAGTCTTTTGAGAAGGAAGAATGTTTTCCTGTACAGGTTGTGCACTTCTTTATGTTACTAGTACAGTCTTCTATAACATGGCTAGTTTCACTACAGTGGCCACATGTTATTGGTTTTGTACAGTTGTTAACACCGTGTCCATATTTTTGACATCTAAAACATCTCAAAGGATTTGGGATATAGATGTCAACGGACATATTGCTGTAACCAACCTTGACTGACTTTGTAGGATTCGGTGAAGAGAAAGCAAAGAGGTAGGTATTTGTCTGAATGGCTTCATTATTTTTGCGGGTAGTAAAACGCTTGACAAACATTACTCCCTGATCTTTCATTTCAGAAGCAATGTCTAAGTCAGACATATCAGCCAACAGTCGATCCCTGTCTCTGATTATACCTTTACTGGTATTTAGTGTTCTATGGGCAGAGACTATCACAGGACCTCCAACAAACATATCCGTAGATAAAAGGTTGATAGCCTGCTGTTTTCTGCTACATTCAATTAGAATGGATCCTGAACGCAAGCGTCTGATGTTTTGTAACCCTCCAGCTATTCCATTGATACCTTTAGAAACCGCAAAAGGATTAAGTTTTAAGGGAGTCTTATCCGGAGTTTCCATTATCAAAAATCGTGGCTAATGATCAGTAGAAGCACGTTGTCACTGTTCTCCAACATCATCGAGTGGACGTTTTGTTTTTTTGGGGGTGTTTGGTATTCCATGTTTAAGACCTATTTGTTCATCACCCGAGCTCCCCACCCACCACGGAGTATCACAATAACAATGCTAAACACAAGCGGATCTCCAGCTTTGCAGCACCAAGGATACCCAGGTGATATGCTCCAGCAGAAAAATTAAGAGATTAATGATTTTACCATATTGGCCCATGAGCCACCGCCTTCTGGCACAGGACTCTAGGCAAAGTTCACGACAAACATATCAAAGTCAAGTCAGATATTGTTCCATGAATAAGAGTGCCAAGACCATAACAATTCCGAATAAAAATTCTGTGCGGTTGTATATAATCTATGCACAGGGCTTGGCATGACCAGCCGATTGGTTGAATCGGGCCAATTCAACCACCCGTCTATGTGAAGTCAGGGCCAAAGTGGTGTGTTGGGCAAATGGAACACAGTTAAAAGCCCATATTGCCCTCAACCACCAGGATCCCGTCCTCCACCGACACGGGACGCAACCCACGGCCAACAGGTTGCCCAATTTGGTCGCCTCTTACGACCAGCAATGGGGTGCTGTGGATACATTCTGCCCCGGGTCCACACGGGAGAAGAGCACTTAGCGTTACCCAGCACCCACCACGAGGAGGTGGCTCTTCACGGGTGCCATATCTATATAGAGAAGAATAACATGAAAATAACAAATAAATATAGAATCCATAAATAAGCCATCTCTCCAAAAATGGGCGTTGTATAAATGATTATTTTGAATATTTTTCCTAAGTGGGTGAGTAAGTTAAGTCTTACACCGCACTCAGCAATAGTCCAGTTATATGGCGGCGGTCTGTAATTAATCGAGTCTGGACCAGACAATCCAGTGATCAACAATATGAGCATCGATCTGCGCAATCTGGAACCGATGACGTGTCAGCCAAGTCAGCGAGCCTGACCAACCAATCCCGTTAGTGGCCTCTTACCCTGCAGCATAAATATTTACGATATAGGATGAGCAACGGTATTTAAAAAGGTAGATGAAGTTTGTGAGAAGGCCTAAGGTCAGAATGATATTCAACGTTCACCACTGAGGACAATGTTGACAAAATACCCAATAAATTATCTTATGATCAAAGACTCATCACAATTAACACAACCAATATATTATTCATCACGCTTGTGAATAATATTGAACATTTACGCCACTTTGTGGGAATCCTGAACTCTCTGTGACCACGCATACTTCGAATCGGGCAAACTACTGGCATGCAAGGATAAGTAGAAAGCCTACGATAAGTGGGCGGTACCAATCAGTGAACAAGCCCATTTGGTTTGTGAATGGGAGAGCAGATGTAGACTAGATCGCGGACAACCTGTGTCCCCTTTGCTCACAAGAACTAGTGCGAGGCACTTATAAATGCTAATACGGGTCAATTGTCAGGTCGGTGCTCAGCTTATCCGTGTTTGCCAGTAATTCTTATTTCGACCAACAACATGCAGCTTGACATATTTGGGCTGTACAAAGCATAACTCAAGATTGTAATCAAAGTGAACCTAATCAACTATCAGCACTGTCAGAGGTATGTATTCACCAAAATGTAGATGAACGTTGACAATATTTACAGTGATCTATACAACATACTTTTCAGGAGGAGGCAGATTATAAGACGTCAAAGATATTGGATGTTATTAGAAGAATTTCATAATTGTTCTTGGCCTGTTACGCCAGTGTAGAAATTGCGTACTGTTACCGGCGAATTATTTATCGGGTAACGAAATGGTTTTGCCATGAATACGTGCATTTATCCATCATGTCGATATGGTCATGGATTGGAGAATGTTTTTTATTACTTCTTTGAATGTCCATTCTATATTGTCCAAGACATAAACTGTCAAAATAACTAGAAAATAGTGTTATCTTACATGACAGTGCAGGTCTCTCTCTCACTCACTGAAAATCAGAATGTTTCCAAATGTGTGCATATTTTATACCTCTCAAACAAAACGTTTTCTCTGTTAACTCTTTTACATATCTTAGCCCATGTCAGTCACGTGTGTATGTTGTTGAAAGATAAATTGTGTAAATATTGGAAGAGAGTTTTTCAAAGTTGGATAATTTGTGTGCATATAGAACTGTTTCATACTGGGAAATCACCATACATATATTACATTCTTCAAAACAAATGTGTCTATGGACAGTCATAATGTGGCAATAAAAGTGGGAACAGCATGTCAAAAGTCTTTGAATTTCTTAAACGCGGTTTCATTTATTGGTGTCAGGTCACTTTGACATGACCTATTGATGTGTGTGTTTGCAATTCGTTGTTGTGCCATGGCTAGCAACACGCAACTGTCATCAATGTACAAATTGTTGTGTAACTAGCATGCGTGTATATTTCACCTGAATTTTGAATATGACGTTTCAAACCAATGCATAAACTCTTTCAGAAGCTCTGAAATCTTTATTTGTGATATGTGTATCAGATCAGCGTCACTAGCAACCAATAGTATGATGGTGTAGTCGCATACGTTATAATTATGAGAACAGTTAAATAATGGTGATTATTTACGTGATCGCGTACAGGTGATATTGCTAGTATACACAGTTGCTGTGGATAATAAAAGGTTCATAAAATAGATTATAATTTGTGATTGTATTTTCACACACTGCCTTACGTGCTAGGGCTTAAGTTAGTATGTGATACACCATAGATGTGCTTACTTTATGCGCGATCGGTAACAACATGTTTATTAACATAACTGATAATTAGATATTTAACACTATTAAATAGAGAAAGGATATATAGAGGGTGCTCACCTGTGAGGTACGGAAGATACAACATTAGAGGGATGTTGTGTGAGAATTAATTGTGAATTCAAATTGTTATGCGGCAGAGGTGTAAAGCCCGTGATTTTGGTGGTGAGCCAAATATGTGTAGTTCAAACGTTCAACTTCCCTACGTAAGACAGTGGAGAAGCAGCATTCTGCTTGAATGATAGAATTAAAAGGCTGCCGGCGACATATACATATTCATGATACAATCACATTCGTAGAATGGATTCAAAAGTTTCACAATTGTTCGACAACTGGATATCATTTTACCAATTTCATGTAGAATGATTGTGGCGTAATTGTTTGAATTAGTACATAGCCTTTCTTTCTACTAATCGTCAAAATATACGATGCTTCAGACATAAAACTTGAGAGTAATGTTAATACGACAAAGACAGAACATGGCCGTACTAACATTGCCCAAACTAATGACGTCCAGAATAGGTTTTCAGTATTGCGTAAATATAATCTGACAGCATCCTTTGATGTCGTGTGTTAAAATATTTGCCGAAAATTATTACATGTGTTTAATATGTCAAACGCACAGACTACTTTGTTAACACAAGAATATTTTCCTAAGTACTAATGAAGCGGAAATCAGTCGTTAGTTTATATGCATTAACTTTTGTCAAATGAGTGAGTGAGTTAATATTTAACGTCACATTGGCAATATTTCAGCCATATCGTGACGAGAACATTTTGATACTGAAATGAAATATGTATACATTATAAAAACCTGTCGTCAAAGGACAGTGAAACAACTAGAATATCACATTTACAATTAAAACTAGTGTGCAGAGTTAAAACAAATACCACTATTGGGACAATACAACAACTGAAGGTAGATCACCATAGTAGGGACCATGGGGACTTACAGTACATGTGCTACCTACATGGACCCCAGATGGATTTACACCATCCCCTCAGCCATTGGCGATTATACTGAAAGTTAGCCATTATTAAAAACAACAAATATACTACGATTAAAAGTTTGGTCGTACTAAATTTACATAGAATGTTTTGGACTTACGTACCCTCTCAGGAGGACAATAATTTTACAATACGTCAACCCCCCACGAGGGCACAGCCACTAACAATATCAGTTATCAATGTAGACTACCAATAATAAAATATTTATCTATTTACAGTTCTGATAACAAATCTAATTTTTTTTAAAAATGCAATAATTAAATGAGAGATGGTATTAATAAAAAGGTCCTTCATAGTTCGTGAATTAAAATACTGATCCCTTGTGATGGAATACTCAACACAGTCAAGCAGGATATGCTTGACTGTGATTCTTTCATCACAAGGGATGCAGAACGGAGGATCCTCACCTTTCAAAAGGTATTCATGAGTATATCGTGTCTGGCCAATACGACATCGCCGCAATCTGGACTGGCAACCCAAGTGGGTATACCCAATATATGGTTTCATTGCATGTAATGTATTTACACCCACTTGGGTGTCCCACTTCTTCTGCATCAGATCACGGATGTACGATCTAACGGTAGCTTTATAATCAGTGTAGGGAATAAGAAGTGGTGTCACAGATTTGTTGAGTGCTGCCTTAGCAACAAGATCGGCCATTGTGTTACCAGAAATGCCTACGTGGCTGGGTAACCAACAAAAGACGATGTCGTATTGCCCAGTAGCAAGATTATTATACAATGCAATAATTTCAAATAAAATTGGATGTTTACAAGAAATATTTTTAAAAGCCTGAAGGCAAGAAAGAGAGTCGGAATAGATTATATAATGTTTATGTTGAGGGTGTCGTTGAATATATTTAAGAGCCGTTAGTATGGCGTTAGATTCAGAACTGTTGCCTGGTAATCTAGAAGATATTGTTCTGGATCCAATGACCGTGGCACAAACTCATCTGTAAATAAGGCTTTATAATTGCTATATTTATGTTTTGATTGATTATATTCTTGTCTATATTGCAATTCATTAGATTCTGATTTTTTAATTGTGGTTAATGTTCGAAAAGTTCCATCTCGTAAACGATGGAGAATCAGATGGAGTAATTTCGGAGATGATAGTTGGGAAGTGTTCATTTCCACAAAGGTCATTATGAACAGATGAATCAAATTCATTGAGGGTAGAATCTGCAAGAGATAAATCTAGAGAAGAATAAGTTGCAGGGTGCAGATAGGTGCTTGAGTCATCATTAAATATGGACAGATCATTATTTGAAATGAAATCTTCAAGTATTTTGCCTTTAGTATTAGTGTTAGTACTGCCCCCTAATGGGTCACCCATAATAACACATGGCTTCGGGAGTTGGTCATAGAGTGATTGAAGATCAGTCTGTTCTTGTTTTGAAGAAGGTGGAATATACAGAGAGCATAGCGTAAATGCTATTCCCAGATTCAGTCGCACAGCAACAGCTTGTAGATTAGTTTTAAGTGTAACAGGGCTGTGAATAACATCCCGTCGTATAAGGATAGTGGAACCTCCAGTGGCCCTATCACCTGGAGGGGAAAAATAATGATGCGCTTCAAACTGACGTAAACTAAAGTTATCGGTCTGTTTCAGATACGTCTCTTGCAGACAGAACGCTGATGGTGCTAAATCCTGGATTAACAACTGTATTTCATTAAAATTTGTTCGTAGTCCTCTCCAGTTCCACTGCACGATATGCTGAGATGGACCTATCTTAAGCTGGATTAATAGGGGATCTACCCCGTACCTTTTTCGAGGGCGACAAGCTATGTGCCCTAGAATGGACGTTTTCAGACACGTCCATGTCCTCAAGTGATGCGTATCTGTTAAATAATCTGATCTTATCATCTGACCCCTTTGGGGCCCTGCCATTTTGCTTTTTGACAGAATCTGGTTTCGGTTTGGGTTTGCTTTTGACAACTGGTTGAACGTCTCTGCTAGACTGAGGCATTTGAAATACCTGAGAAGATGTATCACAAGCAGAAGATGGTTCTGATTGGGTTTGGGGTGTGTCAGGAAGCCGTTCCACAGTTTGTGTAGATATTACAGGCGGTAACATCGTAGGAGATTCGTTTTTAAGCCAAGTCAAGTTCGTTTGACAGCTTGCAGATGACGTGGTTATTGTAGGAGTTTTATCAGACGGTGTTTTTGCAATGGCAGCATACGTTTCCTTAATCTCAGAACTTTTGTGCGTCAGAGAAACTAATGTTTTGAGTAAATTTGATCTTGTTGATCTCCATATGCTGTTTCTAAACTGGACAATCTTTGGAAAAAGATGAGTGAGCACCCGAGCAGTTGGTACATTTCTTAAAAGTACTCTCGCAATCTTCTGTTGTATGTGTCTTCTCACCACAGTGAGCACACACAACGGACAATGTACAAGTACTAACATCATGACCAAATTTCTGGCATTTGAAAACACCTCAAAGGATTTGGTATGTAGGTGTCAACGGTCATGTTGAGCATGGGAGCATTAGCAGAAGAAAATGAAAACAGGTAAGAGTTCGTTTGAACGGTTTCGTGGTTTTTGCGTGTTGTAAAACGCTTGACGTAAATGACTCCTTGGTCTTTCATTTCCGAAACAATATCAAGTTCGGACATGTCAGCGAACAATCGATCTCTGTCTCTAACAACTCCTTTGCTGGTGTGAAGTGATCTGTGAGGAGAGACTGATACCGGAATGTCGACGAACAATCAAATTAGTTGCTTGTTGCCTTTTGCTGCTCTCAATGAGCAATGACCCTGAACGCATAAGTCTCTTCACTTCACCAGCAATGCCTTGTATGCCTTTTTGCACTGCAAAAGGATTCAACTTCAATCGTGTGTTATCTTTAGTCTCCATTACTAAAAAACGTGGCTAGTAGTCAACTGATTTTGGCTGTCTGTGGTCATCATGATCAGGATCAGTGTCGAGAGGACGTTTCGTTTTCTTTAGGGGAGTTTCATAATCAATGTTTAGTGTTTTAAGATACATCATTCGAGCTCCCCACTCACCACGGAGTATCATGAAGACGATGCTTAACACAAGTGGGTCTCCAACTTGCAGCACCAAGGATACTCGGATGATATACTCCAGCAGAAAAACCAAAAGATTAATTCTGCCACCAGATTGGCCCACGAGCCACCGCCGTCTGTGCATAAGACTCTAGGTAGAGTTCATGTTAACAAAATTCAAGTTAAATATTCTTCTTTAATCCAAGGGCACCAAAACCAAAATATAGACAATTTCAAATCCCATTTTGTGCAATTATATATGCACAGGGCTTAGCATGACCAGCCGATTGGTTGAACCGGGCCCATTCAACCACCCGTCTAGGTGAAGTCAGGGCCAAAGTAGTGTATTGAGCACCAGGAACACGGTTGCAAGCCCATATTGCCCTCAACCACCAGGATCCCGTCCTCCGCCGACACAGGGGCGCAACCCACGGCAAACGGGTTGGTGGACCAAATATTCCCCCGGGTCCACAACGGGGGTGAACGGCTCTTGGCGTTACCCAGCATCCAGCACGAGGAGGTGGCCGTTCACGGGTGCCAACCTTTCTCAAACCCTGCACCTGTTCAATAGATGACGGATTTGTATAATTGCAGTTAAAGCCTGGTGCGGGTGCGTGTCGTCAAAGTGGAACAGGATGTCCAGAAGCTGAATGTAAAAAGTAAAAATGCACAAGTAAAGTCGCTCATTCATAACATGACAATCTGCTAAAGGAATACACTACGTTACTGATGCGGGCTGTCACGGTCTTGTAGGGATTCTACAGATTAAACCTGAAAACAAGGGGCTCGTGTCATTGTTGATGTCCAGAAT
This sequence comes from Haliotis asinina, assembly GCF_037392515.1. Lineage (NCBI taxonomy): Eukaryota > Metazoa > Mollusca > Gastropoda > Lepetellida > Haliotidae > Haliotis > Haliotis asinina. The sequence continues at coordinate 17,539,170 of NC_090291.1, forward strand.
CTATATGGAAACACAATCACAATGTCACAGTCTAGAATAATATCTCTGAGATTACATGATTAATGACACGCGGTGACATTAGGACATTTGTGGGTCTTGCAATTGTATCTTAGCATAATGAAATCCAGATAAGCATTAATAAGCGATTGGCGCAATATATAGAAGAACACCCTCTGATGTCTGCAGCGTCAGGTAAATGGACTTTTTTATCAGTGCCAGTAGAGTGCCAGTCAAACAATGTTCACTGGCGTAACACAGTAATAATGCAACCTAACATATTAGTGTTTCTGGGGGAATGTACACAGAACAGTGGCATTTGGTATAAAACTGCAATCTGATGAAGTCATCCGCCACAGTAGTGGACAGGTAGCAGGTGAAAACAATGAAAATCTTCATGCAAGTCCTAATTTTGCTCCCGTTAATGAGCAGCTTTCAGTCAACTTGTGCTAATAATCGTCAAACTCACGAACAGCTGAGAAGAATGTTGCTCACCAATTATTCAGCAGAGTTAATGCCCTCACATGAAAAAATGGAAAAGCTGAACATCTCTCTCGTGTTTAGGCCGTTTGCGATTCTCGGACTTAACTTTGCTGACTCTGTGTTCACGTATTCTGCAGTGTTTAGTTTAAATTGGACAGATCCTGATCTGACATGGAATGTCGACAACTATGACAAGCTTGACTTGATTCTTCTCTCTCCAAAGGATATTTGGTACCCAAAATCTACTATAACTAACAGCGTGAATTCAAAGACTCTGCTTGAAAGTGAAGATGATTTGGTGGTACTTAATGACGGCACTGTGCGCCAAAATGTTATAAGCACGTTTGAAACCGTTTGCAATTCTGACAGTACCTCATTTCCATTTGACAGCCAGAGTTGTAACCTGAATGTGGCACCGCCCGCTTTGTGTCGTATACTGCCTTTTGCATTATTAGATCTGACCACTGATGTAACAGATACCTCTTCGGAGTGGCAATTCATAAGTGTGTCTACTTCAACCCACGACTATGGCGTGACATATTTTACAATTCACATGAAGCGTCAGTCAACGTTCTATGTAACCACTATTTTGTTTCCCATGTGCCTGGTTTCTCTCCTGAACGTCTGCTCCTTCCTATTGCCAATCGACTCAGGAGAAAGGATGTCCTATCTGATCTCTATTTGCCTGTCGTATTCAGTGTTTCTGGTCTTCATCATTGATGTGATGCCAAAGTCGGGATCTCTGTCAAAAATGGCCCTGTATTTGATTCTGGTTCTCAGTCAGAGCTGTCTCGCCATCATAACAACGCTGATCACAATGAACCTACGACACTGTAAGTGTGGTGGACGATGTGTTCGTGAAGGAAGTGTCACAAATGCAACCTCAGACCAAGCCAGCCAGTCACCCAAAGATCGCGTTTATAGTACTTACATTCTTGATAAAGTGTGCTTTGTTGTTTTCTTGATATGTTGGGGCCTGAGCATACTTGTATTTTATGTATAACTATTACTTTAGGATATCAGCTTAAAGAAATCTGCAGTGTTGAAAAATGAAATAATAGTATGTCTTTAATCTTCGTTACAAGTATTTAATTGCTTTTTAAGGTATTTGTTAATGCATTCATATGACATGTAATATGTGCTTTTTTGCGATTTTGGATACTAGTATTCGTGTAATACAAATGTTGTAATAGTTGTGTAATGATCATACTTGATCTATGGTATTATACTTGATCTAATCTATGGTATTTATAAGTATTAAAACTTGATCTAATCTATGGTATTCATGAGTATTAAAATCATTAAAATTAGAAAGAAGAACATATATTAAAGTGACTGTGTGAGTGTGTATTTGAAATGTAAAGTATATGTAGCATTTTGTAGTATGTGTTTTGTAATCTAGTGATTCAATTTTTGGACGTTTAATGTGCTCAAGCTCAAAGGTTCTTGATCCTGCAGGCAGTTAAGCCTTCATGGTTGCCGTGACCAGCCGCCGTGTTATTGTTGCTATTTGATAGCGATATTGTTTATGATATAAAACACTCGTAAAATGGACTTTGCTTTAAAATGAGGAGGGTTCAATATGATGGTGGGAAATAATGTTTTCACTAATGTAACATCATTGGTGTAAATATTGTCTGGCAGTGCCCTCTGATATCCCGTTTCCTGCTCACTCGTCGTGTTCTTATTTGTCGAATACATACCACACTAGATTTCATTATAGGATATTTATATAGCACTCATATCCACGTAGCTAGTGCTTGCTGAAGGTGCTGGTATTTTTCCTCTCTATCATTGGATGTCAATCCCTACAGCACATCGTATAATCAATCTCAGCTCATACTTTTTTCATATTGTATTGTCTAAATAGTGATATTAGTCTTAACCTTCCACACCAGTTTTATTTCAAATTGTGATATTCTAGTTGTTTTACTGTTCTTCGTCGACAGGTTTTGTAATATACATGTAGTCCTTTTCATTGTTAACTGTTCACGTCACGATAAGGCTGCAACAGTGCGGAGGTGACGTTAAATATTAACTCACTCACCGAGTTTATTGTGGCTTTCTCATCCTAACGAAGTACCCATTCGCAGTTGGACTGAAACAGTCACAGTAGTGACAGTACTTTGTCCGTGTTTACTGCACGTAGCTGTACCCGCAACTAGGTGTTTGCACGTATTTATGTGGCCCCATCTGGTCATACACCAACGCATTCGTGAGTGCACAGTGTTGTGTACTGTACAAAGTTTATCCCAAGATTTTTGTGCCCGGACACAGGTGCCTTCGATCCCGAAACCTCACCCTCGCTGGATCACTAGCCTGGCGCTTTATCCAACTCGCCCCAAAGACCGCGAGTATTTCCAGTAATGTTTTGCTGACACAAGCAAAAGTCACGAAACCGACCTGTTAGAACATGTGGTTAGTGTTTGAATCAATCACATATGAAACGTCTTTTCCTTCGTTGATAAATGAACGTTTTCCAACTTGAAAAGTAATCAAGGAAACAAGGTTGTTAAAGCGTATGTGTTAATGTGCATTACCGGTAACTGGTAACTATTGTCACAGCTTGCTATACATATGTGTCGTCAACCTTGAACAGAATCTCCAGATGTTGAATGTAAACAGATACTTGACACGGTTTTGATCTTCAGTCAATCGTATTTATGTATGTGTTATATCTGATCGAAATGTTCAGAATACACATGTTTACTGATGCGTGTTCACTGCTTGATGTTACAGTACATGGCATGACAATCTGTTGGCATGGTATTGAGATACACGGTGTTCACTGATAAGCAGCGTCAGTGTCTTGTACAGGATCAAAGATGCTGCATGGAAACAAGGGTCTAGTGTCATTGCCTGGAGCACGATGTGCACGTAAATAAATTAGTAATGCCACAGTCTGGAAGATTTTACATGATTATTGCCGCGTGGTGTCAAAAGTACTGTGGTCAGGAATGAAGCATCTGATGATGTTTCACGACTCCGCCTATAATATTATTCACTTTACTTGTAATATTATTCACTTTACTTGTAATTGTTGGTGTTAACTAATTACTTGTTCAGAATTAAATCCCATTATTATCATTTGCTTTTCCAAAACGCCCTTTTTAACACACTGCGTTCGTCACTCATGAGTGATCTTCAAATGAAGAAATCCTAATTTTGTTGAGTGAGTGAGTGAGTTGAGTTTTACATCGCAAGCAATATTCCGAGCAATAACGCGGCGGTACCTAACTTTGTTGTATATTCGACGCGTTCTCAGTATTGGTGACTGTAGGGACTCTTGGAAACAAGACAATCGCAGACACACGTAAGTGTATTTTTGTCAATATCTAAAGATCTATTCAAACTTCAGATTGTAATGAAACCCACAAGTTAGAATAACAAAACAGCTTGTCAGAGCATGCAAAGATATATACATTTGAACATTCCAACAGATGATAATCAAATGATAGTCGTGCTACTTACTATTCATTCATACTGACGAATTAAAAAAGTATATTCGATCTGTTAGTATTTCACTTTTGGAATAACGTATGACATGTACTGGAACTGACATTTTATATTCAACAGTATTGCAAACACATATGCCCTCCGTATTTTAGTGAGAGTGAGAAAGCAAGTGCAAACAGACTTTCAGTACTGCTGCCCAGCGTTATTTCACCTGTGGTAACTGACCTTGCTTAACATCCTGAACGTGTTTCGTGTTCTCGATCATAAACATATGCCGGCTGTAAGAAAGTATAAGTTGTAAATGTAAATATTTAGCTCACATTATCCATTCCATTATGGATGTATTTTCAAAGCAAGGTTCGACTACTCTGTTTGTTTCACCGCTTGAGTACCAACAAAAATTGTGAAATATTGAAAGCCAGAGTACTGCATTCCCTAGAAATAGCGATTAGCGTAGAAGACCCGTCTTGTTTGCACAGTCAGTTAATGGACTTATTCACGAGTTGATGCGTGTACTAATCTTTTATGTCATATGTGAGGCCATTATGGTCAATGGAGTGTTAATCAAACAATGTTAACTTGTGAAATACTGGTATGATTAAACGTGATGGATAGAGGTTACTAGGGGCATGTACACAGATCAGTGGAACTTGGTATCAGCACATAATTTCAAGTGCAGTCTCCAGCCCCGGTAGTCGAGTGCTGAAAGGTGAGAACCATGAAAAGGCTTGTGCAACTGCTGACATTACTAGTTTTGATGAACTACTTTCTGTCAACCCATGCTATCCATCGTCAAACTCACCAACAACTGAGAAACAAGCTTCTCACCAACTATTCAGCAGAGGTAATGCCCACTACTGAAAATCTGGAACCCCTTAACATCTCGCTCTTCTTCAGGCCGCTTGCAGTTCTCGGGCTTGACTTTGCCGATTCAGTGTACACGTTTTCTGCAGTGTTTGTATCAAAGTGGACAGATCCTGACTTAATATGGGATATTGATAACTATGACCAGCTTGGCATAATTCTCTTCTCTCCAAAGGATATCTGGTACCCAAGACCTACTATCCTCAATAGTGTGAATTCAAAGATATTTCTTGAAAGTGAAGATGCCTTGGTGGTGCAAAACGGAACCGTTTACCAAAACATTATAAGCACGTTTCAAACCATTTGCAAGGTTGATAGCACTTCATTTCCATTTGACAGTCAGACTTGTAATGTGAACATGATACCTCCCGCTTTGTGTCGAATACTACCGGCTGCATCATTAAATCTGACCAATAATGTAACAGACACATCGTCGGAGTGGCAGTTTATAAACGTGTCCACATCATCAGACCTTTTAGGCGTGACATATTTTACAATTCATATGAAGCGTCAGTCAACGTTCTACGTGACCACCATTTTGTTTCCCATGTGGCTGCTGTCTCTCCTGAACGTCTGCTCCTTCTTACTGCCAATCGACTCAGGAGAAAGGATGTCATACCTCATCGCCATATGTTTGTCTTATTCAGTGTTTCTGGTCTTCATCATCGATGTGATGCCCAAGTCTGGAGCTTTGTCAAAAATGGCCGTGTATCTGATCCTGGTTCTCAGTCAGAGCTGTCTTTCAATTATAGCAACTCTGATCATTATGAACCTGCAACAACACAAGTGTGGCGGACGATGCTTTCGTGCTGAAGCTGCCATAACTCCTAGTACAGACCAAGCCTGTGTCACACCGAAAGGAAGATATCATGCTTATAGTGTCTATACTCTTGACAAAGTATGCTTTGTTACTTTCCTTTTGTGGTGGGTCCTGAGCATACTTGTATTCTATGTATGGTGATTATTTTATGATTTAACTCATTGTTAGAATATTTTGTTTTGTGCTTAATCTTAGTTCACTTCTGTTCAATGACAACTAAACATACATGTTAACTGATTTTGTGATGCAAAAAAATTCGTTTAATAGACACGCTGTAGTGGTTGATATGAGGATGGTTTAATGACAATCAGAGATGTTATTTAAGATGTATTCAAGAGAGTTAAATATTAGAAGGCTGATAATGCTAAAATATGTCTGTTCTAAAAGTCCTTTAGTAGGTGTATTTTGAGCAACTGATATTTTGTGTGTTTTTGTGCAGAATCTGTGTTGCAATCTACTGACTGTTTGTGAGTGAGTGAGTTTAGTTTTACGCCGCACTCAGCAATATTTCAGCTATATGGCGGCGGTCTGTAAATATGATGATGATGAGTTAATATTTAACGTCACATCGGCAATATTGCAGCCATATCGTGACGAGAGCATTTAATGAGTAATTAGGATAATACAAATGAATTAATAGCACTTACATTGTAAAACCCTGTCGACGAAGGACAGTAAAACTAACTAGAATATCACAGAGTAGAATGTAAAACTAGTGAATAGACCTAAAACAATGCATCTATAGAGGACAGTACAATATAAAAATGAGCTATAGGTTGCCAACAACTGAAGGTAGATCACCATACTAGGGACCATGGGGACTTACAGTACATTTGCTTCCTGCATGGACCCTAGTTGGATTTACATCATCCCCTCAGCTGTTAGCAATTGTAGACAAATCTAGCCATAAACTAAAAACACACTTATTCTACGATTAAAAACATGGAAAACTGAAATTTACTTCAAATGTTTTTGGACTTATGTACCCTCTCAGGAGGACAATTGTTTTACGGTACTTCAACCCCCTTTGAGGGTACAGCCACGAACGATTTGAGTTTCTAATTTAATCTTCCAATTTTAAAATATTTATCTATTTACAGTTCAATTAACAAATCTAATTCCTTTAAAAACGCAATAATTAAATGAGGGCTAATATTGCTAAAAAGATCCTTCATAGTTTGTGAATTAAAATACTGATCCCTTGTGATGGAATACTCAACACAGTCAAGCAAGATATGCTTGACTGTGATTCTTTCATCACAAGGGATGCAGAATGGAGGATCCTCACCTTTCAAAAGGTATTCATGAGTATATCTCGTATGGCCAATTCGACATCGCCTCATAATGACCTCCTCAAATCTGGACTGACAACCCAAGTGGGTATAACCAATATAAGGTTTTATTGCATGTAATTTATTTACACCCATTTGGGTGTCCCACCTCTTTTGCATCAGATCTCGGATATACGATCTAATTGTAGCTTTATAATCAGAGTATGGAATAAGAAGTGGTGTCACAGATTTGTTGAGAGCTGCCTTGGCAGCAAGATCAGCCATTGTGTTCCCGGAAATGCCTACGTGGCTGGGTAACCAACAAAAGACGATGTCGTATTGGCCAGTGGCAAGATCATTATGCAATTCAATAATTTCAATTACAAGTGGATGTTTACATGAGAGGTTTTTAATTGCCTGGAGGCAAGAAAGAGAATCGGAATAGATAATATACTGTTTATGTGTAGGATGTCTTTCAATATATTTAAGAGCCGTTAATATGGCGTTTGCTTCTGCTGTGAAAATAGAACTATTATCTGGTAATCTGAAAGATATTGTTCTGGATCCAATGACAGTTGCACAAGCCACTGCGCCACCATCCTTGGACCCATATGTAAATAAAGATTTGTATGTATTATAGTTACTTTTTAATTGATTATATTCTTGTTTATATTGTAATTCATTTGTTTCTGATTTCTTAAACCTCGTCAGTGTTAGGTCAACTTCGGGTCTAACTAACTGCCAAGGTGGAGACGAAAGTAGACGGGAAGGAGATATATTTTCTAGCTCAATGCCGCAAGCAGACAGAAAAGGTTTTACTCTAAGTCCCAGAGGCGGAACAAGAGAAGTCTTTTTATTGTATAAATCCACATAAAGAGGATTAAAAACACAGTTAAACGCAGGGTTGGCCTCATTAGAATACAGTTTTGTTATATACTGTAAGGAGAGTTTTATACGTCGTTGAGTAAGAGATGGCTCATCGGCCTCGACGTAAAGACTGTCAATAGGAGAAGTTCTAAATGACCCAAGACATAGTCTTAGACCTTGATGGTGGATAGAATCAAGTATTTTGAGGTTGCTTTTACAGGCTCCACCATAAACGATGGAGCCGTAATCAAGTTTCGAACGGATGAGAGATCTGTATAAGTGGAGTAGGGTAGTTTGGTCTCCTCCCCACTTTGAATTGGAAACAACTTTTAACAGATCAAGTGCCTTCAGGCATTTAGTTTTAAGGGATTTAATGTGGGGTAGAAAAGTTAGATGTGAGTCGAAAATAAGACCCAAGAACCTGGCCTCCTTTACTACTTTGATGGGGGTGCCATTTAAAAATAGTTCTGGATCTTTATGCGGTTTATACTTTCTGCAGAAATGCAAACAATTTGTTTTTGTTATCGAAAATTTAAACCCGTTTTCAAGAGACCATTTTTCAATTTTATTGAGACAAATTTGTAATTGCCTCTCTATTGTATGCATATTTCTACCTCTACAAGAAACATTAAAATCATCCACAAATAGTGATCCATCTACTGAATCACTTAAAACCTTAGAAAGACTATTGATTTTAATACTAAATAAAGTCACAGACAAAATACTGCCTTGTGGAACACCCTGATCTTGATGAAAGTAGTCTGAGAGGGTTGTTCCCACACGTACTTGAAACTGTCTGTCATTTAAGAAATTGGATATAAACTGAGGCAAGCGACCTCTCAACCCAAAAGAATGTAAATCTTTCAAAATACCATGCTTCCAAGTAGTATCATATGCTTTTTCGAGATCAAAAAAGATTGATACTGCATGTTGTTTTTTAATGAAAGAATTTTTTACAAATGATTCCAAACGAACCAAGTGGTCAATTGTGCTTCGGTTTTTACGAAAACCACATTGTATATCAGTAATCAGACTGTTGGTTTCCAAAAACCAAACTAAGCGATTATTTACCATTCGCTCCATGGTTTTGCAAACACAGCTAGTTAAGGAAATAGGTCGGGAATTTGATGGATCTGTATGATCCCTCCCAGGCTTTGGAATAGGAACAACTATGGCTTTTCGCCATGAAGGGGGAAAATGTTGTGTTATCCAAATATGGTCAAAAATGCCAAGTAACGTTTCGAGACATGATTCAGGCAAGTGTTTTAAAAGTTGGTAATGGATATCATCAGGCCCTGTTGCAGTATCGTGAGCCTGTGATAGCGCAGTATGAAGTTCATGTAATGAAAATACCTCATTATAATCTTCACCATTATCAGATTTAAAATTTACTGGTTTCTTCTCTTGGTGTATTTGAAAAGTCTGGAATTTTGGATGATAATTTGAGGAGGATGAATGTTTAGCCAAAGTGTCACCCAACTTGTTTGCAATATCAGATTTTTCAGTTAGTATGTTATTATCATTTTTGAGATGCTGAATACTGCTGGATTTCAAACCCTTGCCTTTAATTTTTTGGATCATATTCCATACCCTTGACATAGGAGTACGGGAATTTATTTTGGAAACGTAATTTTTCCAAGTATGACGTTTAATGTGTTTAAACGTTCGTCGAGCTTTAGCGTAACTGATTTTTACATTATTTAAGTTATGAACAGTGGGATGAAGACGAAAATATTTCTCTGCTTTCTTCCTCTTCTTCCTAGCCTGTTTGCATTCATCATTAAACCATGGTTTACGGATGTGCGGATTTACAGAGGACTTAGGAATAGTTTCATCAGCTATATGTTTTAGTTTGTCAGAGAACATTTTAATTGGATCAGGGACATCCATGAAAAGGTCTGGTTTAAGTTCCATAAGGCAGGTGGCCTGAAATAATGGCCAATTAGCCTTTGAAAAATTCCATCTTGTTACAGGCGGATCATCGGAAGGGTTAATTGCTGTAAGTACTGTAGGAAAATGGTCACTACCACAAAGATCATTATGGACTGACCATTCAAACTCATTATAAACGTTTGAATCAGTGAGTGACAGGTCTAAAGACGAATATGTTCCCGTTGCAGGATGCAAATATGTGTCAGAGCCATCATTGAATATACATAAATTATTATCAGATATAAATTCTTCAAGAACTTTCCCTTTACTGTTGGTATCAGGACTTCCCCATAATGGGTTATGACCATTGAGATCACCCATTATGATACAGGGTTTTGGTAATTGGTCATACAAATCTTGAAGATCATTCTGATGGAGAATGGAAGAAGGGGAGATATACAAGGAACAAAGGGTAAGGGTTATATGTAAAGTAAGACGAACAGCAACAGCCTGAAGATTGGTTTTAAGTGGAACAGGGCTATGAATAGTACCATGTCTCACCAATATGGAAGATCCACCAGTGGCTTTGTCACCAGGGGGTGAAAAAGAATGATAAGAATGGTATTTACGCAATTCGAATTTATCAGTTTGTTTCAAGTATGTTTCTTGAAAACTAAATGCTGATGGTTTATAATCCTGTGCTAGTAGTTGTACTTCATTAAAATTGGTCCTAAGTCCTCTGCAATTCCATTGGATTAAGGAATTACTGTTCATTTAATAGCAGGTGGTAGTACTGGGGACCGACTTTTCCCCTTCCGAGGCGAACTGCTTCTATTTCGCGCACGGGGATGAGGAGAGACGTCCATGTCTTCTAAAAGTTGAAACTTGTTATAGACTTGTACAGGATCACGTGATCCCTTTTGTACTCGATCAGATTTTTGTCTATAATCTACTTTATGACAAGGATTTTTCACTGCAGGAGATATTGTTTGTGATTCAGTCTGGCAAACTGATGTTGCATGATTCTTATCACCATCAGAATCTGTTGTGCTTAAAGTTTGTTTGTCAGCTTTGACCCAGGTGATATCTGTCTGACATGAAACAGACAGCACAGATTTAACATGAGGGCGAGCAACGACAGCAGAGTATGTTATACTTGATGACTGAGGCAAGGCTGCATTTACTAAACGTTTTGCCTCATGATAGGTGACATTCTTTTGAGTTTTGATTTTGATAATTTCATATTCACGTTTCCAGATTTCACATGACTTTGATGAAGACATATGGTCTCCCAGACAATTAACACATTTTGGAGAAGACAAACAGTCAGAACCTTCATGATCTTCTTTACCACATCTGTAGCATGTTGCACGATTCCTGCAAGATTGGGCACCGTGACCAAACTTTTGACACTTGTAACAACGAAGTGGATTTGGAATATATTGCTCCACTTCGATATTACAATATCCAGCCTTGATACACTTTGGATGTTTCGGTTGTGAAAAAGAAATCAAATAAGTATTTGTATTGAAAGTTTCTCCATTTTTCTTAAAAGTGAATCGTTTGACATGAGTGACTCCTTGATTTTGTAGTTCAGTGGCGATTTCCGTTTCACTCATGTGGGCAAGCCACCGGTCCCTGTCTCTCAAGATGCCTTTGCTGCTGTTCAAAGACTTATGGGGTGAAACAGATACTGCAGTATTAGCAAGCTGTTTTGTACCTATGAGGGTAGCTGATTGTTTCGCTGTTTTACACTCTATGAGGAGAAACCCAGATCTAATTTTTGTAACAGCTTGGACATCCCCAAAAAGCCCATAAATTGCTTTTGATGTGGCAAATGGATTGAGTTTTAGAGGTTCACCGTCAGCAGAAGATACAACCAAAAATCTGCTCCATGTATCCGGTAATCTGTTTGTAGCACTGTCCTCGTCCGAGGACAAACACTCATCTAGTGCTCGTTTGTGTTTTTTGGGTTGAGCCATGGTTAATAATAGAAAGTTCACCATCCCAGCTCCCCACCCTCCACCGAGTATCACATGGACAATGCTATATACCAGTGGCTCTCCGACTGGCAGCACCAAGGATACTGGAATGGTATACTCCAGCAGAAGACTAATTAAAACTTAATCGATCCACCAGATTGGCCCATGAGCCACCGCCTTCTGGGCATAAGACTCTAGGCAAAGTTCATAACGTCAGTTTTCAAATCTAAAAGTTATATATGAATGAAAAAGCCAAGGCCAAAATTGAAACAGTACATCAAATCTGTGCAATTACATCAATAATCCACGCACAGGGCTTGGCATGACCAGCCGATTGGTCGAATCGGGCCCATTCGACCACCCGTCTAGGCGAAGTCAGGGCCAAAGTGGTGTATTGAGCAACAGGAACACGATTGCAGGCCCCTATTGCCCTCAACCACCAGGATCCCCTCCTCCGCCGACACAGGGCCGCAACCCACGGCAAACGGGTTGGTGGACCAAATATCCCCCCGGGTCCACTACGGGGGTGTCGGCGAGCTCTTGGCGTTACCCAGCACCCACCACGAGGAGGTGGCTCGCCACGGGTGCCGGTCTGTAAATAAGCGAGTCTGGACCAGAAAATCCAGTGATCAACAACATGAGCATCGATCTGCGCAATTGGGTACTGATGACATGTGTCAACCAAGTCAGCGAGCCCGATCCCGTTAGTCGCCTCTTACGAAAAACATAGTCGCCTTTCATGGCAAGCATGGTTTGCTGAAGGCCTATTCTACCCCGGGACTTTCACGGGTCGACTGTTTGTGACGCGTTTTAATACAAGTGAACAATGACTACATTAAAACTCAGAACCTAATGGATTACAACATAAACTGAACCATAATCTATTAACAAGTGAATACAACAATTACAAATCCTTATTTACAGATGGCCCGAAGGATGGTTGCGCAGTAGCTTGTGCCACTGTCATTGGATCCAGAAGAATATGTTTTAGATTACCGGATAGTAGCTCTGTTTTTACCTCAGAAGCAAACGCCACAATGACAGCTCTTAAATATATTCAAAAACATCCTAAACATAAACAATGCATAATATTTTCTAACTTTATTTTTCTTGCCTTCTGACGATTATAAATCTGTCTTGCATGCATGCACTTTTAATTTACATTATTAAATTGTATAATGATTTTGCTGCTGGCCAATGCGACTTCGTCCTATTTTTATTCGCTTACTTTATAAAATATAATAAAAGATATTTCAGTACGGATATGCAACAAAACCGGAAAGTCAACTTTCAAGGCAGTCGGTAGGAATTGACACATTAATGAGTTTCTAAAAAATATTGATTCATCAATGAAAAAGAGATTTTCATAAGATTTATAAAATAAAAAACGTTCATATATTGTAAATTCACACTAGACTAATATTCAAAAATAGAACAGCATAAGGGGGTGGGGGCGGGTAACTCTGGCTTAGAACATGATAAATGCTTGTGCGGACAAAATATCATAAACTATCATTAGAAGCAAGATAAAAGGAAATAACTGCGTAAAATAAATGCGCGCTTGTATTGTCACATTCCTTGGCATGCGGTATGCACACAAACAAAGGTATCAAAGCTCTTTAAAAACACGCGGTATGCAAAAATATCTTAGACTGAATGGGACATTCTTTGAAAACTGCTAGATCGGGTGGTAAGATGTTGCAATTGTAGTTTTCTTTGTATACCTGAAGACTCCTGGAACACCGAAATGATCCTGTACAGATAAAATAGGTTTGGCAAGAAGAAATATCTGGATTCATCTTTTATATATTCATTGCTTATACACTTGCAAAAACTCTTGTTTACCTATGTATATACGATATATGTGTGATTCATGCAAGATGTGTACGCACGATTTGTAATGTCATATATATATCTTCTGTTTTACTTGTGTGTGACCTGGATGATTAGTCTACAATAAACGTTCTGATCGTAAATACGATAAGAGCCTTTGCACATTTGTACATTGTGACCAATACGTTATCACACTAGTCCAGGCTTGTCCTGAAAATGTGTTTTGCATTTTGCACATTGGAAATGTTGAGGAATACCATGTTTATGGAATTTCAGTTTTTATAACAAAGGTTATATTTACTAAAACTCACCCATTTTGGTCAAAGACATGTGCGAGGAGTTTTGCTTTCTTGTGATAGCGAACATTTTCCTTCACGAAAGTTAAAGAGTTTAATTCGCTCTGACAAGTAGCTTTGGTGTCCATCAGATATGTGAATATGAGTTATGAAACATGTGCATACTCATTACTCTGGAATAATGCTGACTCGTACCACTAACTACTACTCACGCATTCATTCTCATACAAGCAGAAACCCAAATCACGAAAATTAAACGTGTGGGATTAAGATTGTTAAAGAGTGTCTATAGATGCACATTGTCTGTTGTCGAAGTAGGCAACACGATCTTTAGAGTATGGATGAATGTGTGTCTGTCGCAACCTGATACAGGCGCCGTGGTCAACAGGGTCTCAAGATGTTGAATATAAACAGATGCTCAGTGTCACTGTCTCGATGTTCAGCTACTGGGTGTTGTTGTCAGCCCAGAATACGATCTCCAGATGCTTCATTTTGACAGCTGGGTAAAAAGATATTCGGACACTAGCTTATTTCGGACACTGCGTATTTCCTGATCAAAACCTTCAGACTGTGCAGGCGTACTGTGGCGTGGTGTAACAGCCCGTTGCTCTCTCTTTTGATGACACATGTTTACAGATTGATATATATTTATATATATACAGAGAGAAGAAGAAAATGAAAATAACAAATAACTATAGAATACATAAATAACCCATCTCCCAAATAATGGGGGTTGTATAAATGATTATTTTGAATATTTTTTCTAAAAAGAGTAAACAGAATAATCATCAAATCCTGAATGATTACCGCCCTGCAGCATAAGTGAGTGAGTGAGTTAGTGAGTTAGTGAGTTACGTTTTACACCGCACTCAGGAATATTCCAGTTATATGGCGGCGGTCTGTAAATAATCAAGTATGGACCAGACAATCCAGTGATCAACAACATAAGCATATATCTGCGCAATTGGGAACCGATGACGTGTCAGCCAAGTCAGCGAGTCTGACCAACCGATCCCGTTAGTCGCCTCTTACCTGCCGCATAAATATTTACGATACTGAAATGCCTTGGTCGCATTGTTAAAACAATACTGAAGAAGGACTAATCATTTGCTGCACCTAAAACATATTCTCTTTTAATTAATATCTACAAACTCGGAACCATGCTACCACAACTATTTTACATCTCATTCATATATCTCAGCCCGTTTCACGGCTTTAGAATTAATTTTTGTAAACAATTCTATATTACCCTATTAATTTGTCGACGAAACCTGGGATCTCTTTGTGCTGTATGTACCGGGCGTGTATTTTGCTTCTTATACTGTTATTTCTTTCTTACGTGCTTTCTGCTTCAATTTGATTCTTCAGCTAACAACTTGGTAAACCATTTTCAGGTATTTGATAGTGGTGTCACTATCAGTTACAGAATCCGTTGATCCTGATTGAAAATTGAGGCCTCGTATGCATTACAATGTCCAGAAGTTGCATGTAAACATATTCATCACTTACACTAACACGTGGTGGGCAATGAAGCGCCGATGTATGTGCACTGCACTTGTAGTTGATGAGGCAGTGAAATATGAGGGGAGTGGTATTCAAACACGTTCCGATGAACAAATCTCCCCAAAACATTATACAGAAAGGATTAATTATACCTTTGAGAAACTTATTGGGATAGTGGGGCTATCTTGAGCAATCCTAATTAAAGATATCGATGGACATATACCTATCACACGTCACTCACTGAATCAATTTTTCTACCGAAATAAAAGTGATATGCAAGTATTAGGGCACATCTAATACAGCCGATAACATTTCAGATAAAAGGACTGAAGTTGTTCATTAAACAAGCAAAGCCTCGGGATCATTACTGCTTTATTGGTCAAAACTAAAGTACATGTCGATATGTAAGCAGCCCCGTGATCAATAACATGAGCATTGATTTATGCAGTTGGATACGATGACATACCAGCAAAGTCAGCGAGGCAGACCACAAACACGGTTTGCTGAAGACCAATTCTACGGTTTGTTTTCACGTCTTTGTGAACCAAAATTGAACTGCAAACTGTTTATTTTTGTCAATATAGAATTCTCTTTCTGACTTTAAGTTGTACTGGAGAGAATGAGTTAAGATTTGAAGTCACATCGGCAATACTGCAGCCATATCGCGATTGTAGCAATATACACTGTATACTTAAATGAGGCATAAAATTATTTCGGAGAGTAAAACAATTAGGTTATTACAGATAGGACGTTACACGTAGCATGTAAGCATTAAACATTATTACAAAACAGGACAATGCAACACAACAACTAGGCTTTAGGTCACCAATAGCTTACTAGAGATCCCCATACTAGGGACCATGTAGCATGTAAGCATTAAACATTATTACAAAACAGGACAATGCAACACAACAACTAGGCTTTAGGTCACCAATAGCTTACTAGAGATTCCTATACTAGGGACCATGTAGCATGTAAGCATTAAACATTATTACAAAACAGGACAATGCAACACAACAACTAGGCTTTAGGTCACCAATAGCTTACTAGAGATCCCCATACTAGGGACCATGTAGCATGTAAGCATTAAACATTATTACAAAACAGGACAATGCAACACAACAACTAGGCTTTAGGTCACCAATAGCTTACTAGAGATCCCTATACTAGGGACCATGTAGCATGTAAGCATTAAACATTATTACAAAACAGGACAATGCAACACAACAACTAGGCTTTAGGTCACCAATAGCTTACTAGAGATCCCCATACTAGGGACCATGTAGCATGTAAGCATTAAACATTATTACAAAACAGGACAATGCAACACAACAACTAGGCTTTAGGTCACCAATAGCTTACTAGAGATTCCTATACTAGGGACCATGTAGCATGTAAGCATTAAACATTATTACAAAACAGGACAATGCAACACAACAACTAGGCTTTAGGTCACCAATAGCTTACTAGAGATCCCCATACTAGGGACCATGTAGCATGTAAGCATTAAACATTATTACAAAACAGGACAATGCAACACAACAACTAGGCTTTAGGTCACCAATAGCTTACTAGAGATCCCCATACTAGGGACCATGTAGCATGTAAGCATTAAACATTATTACAAAACAGGACAATGCAACACAACAACTAGGCTTTAGGTCACCAATAGCTTACTAGAGATCCCTATACTAGGGACCATGTAGCATGTAAGCATTAAACATTATTACAAAACAGGACAATGCAACACAACAACTAGGCTTTAGGTCACCAATAGCTTACTAGAGATCCCCATATTAGGGACCATGTAGCATGTAAGCATTAAACATTATTACAAAACAGGACAATGCAACACAACAACTAGGCTTTAGGTCACCAATAGCTTACTAGAGATCCCTATACTAGGGACCATGTAGCATGTAAGCATTAAACATTATTACAAAACAGGACAATGCAACACAACAACTAGGCTTTAGGTCACCAATAGCTTACTAGAGATCCCCATACTAGGGACCATGTAGCATGTAAGCATTAAACATTATTACAAAACAGGACAATGCAACACAACAACTAGGCTTTAGGTCACCAATAGCTTACTAGAGATCCCCATACTAGGGACCATGTAGCATGTAAGCATTAAACATTATTACAAAACAGGACAATGCAACACAACAACTAGGCTTTAGGTCACCAATAGCTTACTAGAGATCCCCATACTAGGGACCATGTAGGTTGTATTCGAATGTTCGAATGTGACATAAGTTCCAGACGAATTCATGATCAATCATCAATGAACTGTAGCTAGACCATGACCTTATGAATATTTAGTTATTACCTTTGCTGTAACGTTCGGCATTGTTAATCACAAGCTTCTCTTATTCCCGTGATTCATGCTGATGTTTCCTTCTCACATAACCCCTGATGTTTGTAATATGATTCATTCGTTGGTTTCACATTAATTTCAGACTCGCTGTGCGCATGTGCTCAGCGAGTAAAAATATTTACTGGTCAAATTCCGGTTTGGTCGTATGCTTACCGATAGTGTAAATACACTCAAAACAAAATGATTAAATAATAATTATTTACGAGTGACAACTCTTCATGGCTGACTAAATATATTGATTTACCTATGCTTTTAAGGTATTGATGTCCTATTTTAGTTGCACAGAACTGTGTCTTTTGATAGTAGTGAGAAGGGGATGTGCGGGAAGAACGGTGGTGGTGAGATGTGTTTATACAAGAACTATTTATTTCACTGCTCCCGGTCTTTTGTGCATACCGGTATAAAATAATTTGTAACAGACATAAAACTATGTATTTGATTTGATTTTTCGTTTTCTTTACGGTGTGTTTACACTATCAGTAAACGTACGACCAAAGCGGAACTTGACCAGTAGATATTTTTACACGCCCTGCGCACGCGCACAGCGAGTCTGAAATTAATGTGACACCAACGAATGCTGATATTTCCTTCTCACATGACCCCTGATGTTTATAATATGATGTGTTAATATTTAGTTATTAAAGCTGCCCTTTTGCTTTGAAAAATATAATCTGCTTTTGTAACTACCTCTATTTGCATATTAAATATAATCAGCTGGTGGTGTAATTCAAACCTTATAGATGATATATACCTGTCGCGATACGTCACTCTAAATAATTTAAACACTGTAAAACATATTTATTCAATATAACACAATTAGAATAATCAGTGTATCTGTATGAAGGCCGAAACACATTATCTAAGCTAAATTATTGGACCCTTGCAATCCACGGTCACAAAATACGGGTCAGAGAACAGATGACCAAGTTAACCCGTGTCCCGTTCCTCAAAGCTGTCACAGCTGTACGACCACCACAAGTGAATGTTAAAGTACGGCAGCTACGGTAACCTTAGCACTACTCTCGCATTGTGGCACGGGACCTGGTGCGGTTTCGCGAGATGTAAATGTCAGCCCACAGCTTGCAGTGACTATGGCGTATTTAAGCCTGAACCAACACATAGAAGTTGACACAACAGGGCAACCATATGAAACATGATATTAATGAGATGGGATGCTAAAAAGTATAGTAACTCCAAAACCATCCATTTAGACATAGTGTCTTTAGTGGATGGTGATGCTCAGGATGAGCAACGGTATTTAAAAGATGAAGTCAGATTCTGATTTCAGAATGATATTCAAAGTTCACCACTGAGGACAATGTTGACAAAATACCCAATAAATTATCTAATGATCAAAGACTCATCACAATTAACACAACCAATATATTATTCATCACGCTTGTGAATAATCTTGAACATTTACGTCACTTTGTGGGAATCGTGAACTCTCTGTGACCACATATACTTCGAATCAGGCAAATTACTGGCAAACAAGGATAATTTGAACTTGCGCAGTAGACCGCCTACGATAAGTGGGTGGTACAAGGCAGTTAACAAGCCCATTTGGTTTGTGAATGGGAGAGTAGATGTAGGCTAGAGCAGATGCAATGCATGACGATCAAGATTTAGCTGTACACGCCTTGCTCATAAGAATCTCACGTGGTCACGCTTGATCGCGGACAACCTGTGTTCCCTTTGCTCACAAGAACCAGTGGGAGGCACTCATAAATGCTAATACAGGTCAATTGTCAGGTCGGTGCTCAGCTTATCCGTGTTTGCCAGTAATTCTTATTTCGACCAACAACATGCAGCTTGACATATTTTGGGCATACGAAACTTAACTCCAGATTGTAGTCAAAGCGAATTTGAACTCAATCAACTATCAGCACTGTCACAGGTATGCATTCACCAAAATGTATATGAACGTTGACAATATTTACAGTGATCTATACAACATATTTTTCAGGAGGAGGCAGATTATAAGACGTCAAACATATTGGATGTTATTAGAAAAATTGTTCTGCATTGTTCTTGGCCTATTACGCCAGTGTAGATATTGCGTACTGTTACCGGCGAATTAATGATCGGGTAATGAAATGGAATGCAATGAATACGTGCATTTACCCATCATGTCGATGTGGTCATGGATTTGAGAATGTTTTTTATTACTTCTTTGAATGTCCATCATATATTGTCCAAGACATAAACTGTTAAAGTAACTAGAAAATAGTGTTAAAAAGAACACTGAATGATACTAATCTTATCTTAGATGACAGTGCAGGTCTCTCTCCCACTCACTGAAAATCAGAATGTTTCCAAATGTGTACATATTTTATACCTCTCAAACAAAACGTTTTCTCTGTTAACTTCTCTTTTACATATCTTAGCCCATGTCAGTCACGTGTGTATGTTGTTGAAAGATAATTGTGTAAATATTGGAAGAGAGCTTTTCAAAGTTGGATAATTTGTGTGAAATCCTTTTCGTGAATGAATGAAACATATTTCAATCAAATTACGTGCATTGGAGCACGGTTATCGCAATCTACCTTTGTATAGAACTGTTTCATACTATAAAATCACCATACATATATTACATTCTTCAAAACAAATGTGTCTATGTGGAGTCATAACGCGGCAATAAAAGTGGGAACAGCATATCAAAAGTCTTTGAATTTCTTAAACGAGGTTTCATTTATTGGTGTCGGGTCACTTTGACATGACCTATTGATATGTGTGTTTCCAATTCGTTGTTGTGCCATGGCTAGCAACACGCTCCTGTTATCAATGCACACATTGTTGTGTAACTAGCATGCGTGTATATTTCACCTGAATTTTGAATAAGACGTTTTAAACCGATGCATAAACTCTTTCAGAAGCTCTGAAATCTTTATTTGTGATATGTGTATCAGATCAGCGTCACTAGCAACCAATAGTGTGCGAGTATCTGTTGTCACATGACTGGCAACGACACACTATATGTAAGGTTGATGTTTATCGTCACACCCATTCGTCTCCTCTCCCCAGACTCGTAACCGTCTTTGAGAGTGCAGTATCACCAGAATACTAAGCCATCATGGTAAGTTGACTTTTCATCGGTCACAGCAAAATATTGTAACATCGCAGTAATATAAACACATTGAGGGCGTATTGTGTGTTTTTAATCGATTACGGTTATTTGTATCTTAATATCTCCGCCGTGTACAAACTAGGTTAGGTCATGAATGTATTTTGGTCTTCAGAGGGAATGTGTGTCCATCCACGTTGGTCAAGCCGGTGCCCAGATGGGCAATGCTTGCTGGGAGTTGTACTGTTTGGAGCACGGTATCCAGCCTGATGGCCAGATGCCTTCTGACAAGACCATTGGGGGTGGTGACGATTCCTTCAACACCTTCTTCAGTGAGACTGGCGCAGGAAAACACGTGCCCAGGGCTGTCTTCGTTGATCTCGAACCAACTGTTATTGGTAAGAACTTTCACTGGACATAATTCACTATTTACATCGAAAATGGTCCTTTTAATTCTTTCACGCGAATCAGCTTAACCTGTCCGAAAAAGTAAGTCGAATAAACAGCTCAGGTTGCGTTGCGAAAAAAATAATGCTACCTTTATTTTCTACTTATAGGCTGTAGATGCAATTAAAAATTAACGTTTAGTTCAAATACAAATCAGTCAATTCTGTTTAAAAGTCACTTGTTCTCATCCAAACGACAGTAGCTACGTGAGAGCAGAGTTAAGGTCATGTGAAGTTTGCCTGTGATGTCAAATGAATAAGAGTCCACTCTGTTTAATTCCTTGTGAAAAATATATCTTAAAATCACTTCTGCAGGCGAGTGTTTAGATACACGCCACATGATGTTTTCTTTATCAAAGTTTTAACGTCATCCTTGCCTTCTTACAGACGAGGTCCGTACCGGCACCTACCGTCAGCTGTTCCACCCAGAACAGCTAATCACTGGTAAGGAGGACGCTGCCAACAACTACGCCCGTGGTCACTACACCATCGGAAAGGAGATCGTTGACCTCGTCCTTGACCGACTCAGGAAACTGGCTGACCAATGCACAGGACTCCAGGGATTCCTCATCTTCCACAGCTTCGGTGGTGGCACTGGGTCTGGTTTCACCTCTCTCTTGATGGAGCGTCTGAGTGTTGACTATGGCAAGAAGTCCAAGTTGGAGTTTGCCATCTACCCTGCTCCCCAGGTCTCCACTGCTGTGGTCGAGCCTTACAACTCCATCCTGACCACCCATACCACTCTGGAGCACTCGGACTGCGCCTTCATGGTGGACAACGAGGCCATCTACGACATCTGCCGTCGTAACCTCGACATCGAGCGTCCGACTTACACCAACTTGAACCGTCTGATTGGTCAGATCGTCAGCTCCATCACTGCCTCCCTCCGCTTTGACGGTGCTCTGAACGTGGATCTGACGGAGTTCCAGACCAACTTGGTGCCCTACCCACGTATCCATTTCCCTCTGGCTACCTACTCCCCTGTCATCTCTGCAGAGAAGGCCTACCACGAGCAACTGACGGTGGCTGAAATCACCAATGCCACCTTCGAACCTGCCAACCAGATGGTGAAGTGTGATCCCCGTCACGGCAAGTACATGGCCTGCTGCATGCTGTACCGTGGTGATGTCGTCCCCAAGGACGTCAACGCTGCCATCGCTACCATCAAGACCAAGAGAACCATCCAGTTCGTCGACTGGTGTCCCACTGGTTTCAAGGTCGGCATCAACTACCAGCCACCCACTGTTGTTCCCGGTGGTGACCTGGCCAAGGTTCAGAGAGCTGTGTGCATGTTGAGCAACACCACTGCCATCGCAGAGGCTTGGGCGCGTCTTGACCACAAGTTCGATCTGATGTACGCCAAGCGTGCCTTCGTCCACTGGTACGTGGGTGAAGGCATGGAGGAGGGCGAGTTCTCCGAGGCCCGTGAGGACTTGGCTGCTCTGGAGAAGGACTACGAAGAGGTCGGAGTGGACTCTGTTGAGGGAGAAGGCGAGGAAGAGGGAGAGGAGTATTAAATGACTTTCACTGCAGAACGTTAAAGCAATTTGATTTTGTGCCATTGTTAAAGGTCTTTTCTTTCAAGTGAATCTAAACTAAAGAAACACTGTTCAATAAACTTACCACCATTAAACTTTGTAATTCATTGTTTTTTTCTGGAAAGGTGAGTGAGTATGATTTTACGCCACCTTTAGCAATATTCCAGCAATATCATGGTGGGGTACACCAACCCTGGGCTTCATCTATTGCACCCATGTGTGGATTCGAGCCCGATTTCTGACGAAGGGATGCTTTAACCACTGGGCTATCCCGCAGCCCATTTCCCTGTATAATATGTATGCGTAATTAACTTACGTTGCATATTTGCCGTCACTTTGGTGGATAGATTTAAGCTAACACAGATAAATCGACTTCCTGAACCGAATATGTTCAAGGATCTTGTTTAACCCTTATATCATGGTGAACAATAAACATTTAATCCTGGACAAGATTTGAACATATCATTGCTCAGAGTGAGTGAGTGATTGAGTGAGTGAGTGAGTGAGTGAGTGAGTGAACGTGACATCGGCAATATTTCAGTCATATCGTGACAAGAACATGTTTGATATTAAAATGAAATGTGCATTCAGTATAAAAGACTGTCGTCAAAGGACTGTAAACAACTAGAATATCACAGTTACAATTTAAAACTAGTGTGGAAAGTTAAAACTATTATCACTATTTGGACAATACAATATAAATACGGCTATATGTCACCAACAACTGAAGGTAGATCACCATACTAGGGACTCATTGCTCCAATATTCATGTCACTGAGGGGATATTTTGAAAAATAGTGATGTCTTTTCATACGACGGATTAACTCGCAAATATCACCAGAGAAGATCCGGGTTAGACTTGATCTGCTTGTGGTAAGATCCGACAGCATTCTTTGTCATCATTTTTAGTGTTAGCGTTGCAGGTTTTGTATTCTTAACATGAAGATGTGCGTTTTGTCGCAGTTAAAGCGTCATGGAATGGCGGTAATATTTGCGAATGAGTGTGAGTGAGTTTAGTTTTATACCACACTCAGCAATATTCAAGCTGTATGACGGCGGTCTGTACATAATCGAGTCTAGACCGGAGAATCTAGTGGTCAACAGCATGGGCATCGACGTAGCATGCATCGACGTAGCATCGACGTAGCATCGACGTAGCGTACACCAGCATGTAACTGGGATACGGTGACATGTGTCGACCAGGTCAGTGAGCCTAACCACTCGATCCCGTTGGTTGCCTCTTACGACGAGTCTGGATTACCAAAAATCAGTTCTAATCCGGATTTTCACGAATCTGATGACAAAGAGTGTTATTGAATGTCATATTCAACACCATATTCTTGATGTAGGTAGAAGCAGTATGCATGCACATCAAACAAATCTTTACAAATGTTTTCTCGTCATCATTCTACCCATTGGTCTAAATCTGAAACAGAGCCGACCAGGAGATAAAAAATGCACAACTAAAGTAATAAGTCTTTGATAAGCATTTTAGAAGCTGAGTTATATATGAATGCTCCTAGTCATCTTTATATCATAATCCTCGACTTGTATGGTCACCATCAGATCCTGGGCATGCCAGAAGAACAAGGTTGAAGTTTCGAATTCGTCCGGATTTTAATTCGTGATTTGACAGCAGCTTCCCGTGCTCAGGGATTTCACCGGTGACATCCATGACATGAATTATCTGGGATGATTCAGTGAAATGCTGTACAAAACGGCGTTAATACAAGGTCTCTCATACCGGATAGCAATCTAAATGATTAAGACACAAAATTAGGTAATTAGTTAAAATAAATAATTATGCTCAAAGCACACAATCTTATCATCCTGAACCCGGATGACTATAGTTCCGACGGTCGGTGGGGTAGTCTCGTGGTTGAAGCATCTGTCACGTCAAAGATCCGTGTTCAAGTGTATGAAGCTTATTTCTTGTGTTGCCACAAAGTTCGTAAAACTATACCCACTCACTCCTAACCAGAAGTGTTCAAGAATGTATCACTGAGAACTGCAAATAGTCAAGTATGGAAGAGCAATGAACATAACACTATACCCATTTCATGTAACTGAATACATGTGATAGACGGCGTTTCTAAAGAGCTAAATGTCTCACATAACTGTCCCTACGTAGGCCGTTGCATTACATGTTATGCACAACGTGCCACTTTGGAAATCAAGTAAGGTTCTTTTATGCCGATGAATTGGAAATTTCAGTGTATTATTTGTCGTTGTTCTTCGCTGATCACAGTTTTACGGGTGTATGATGTTGTACAAATGTTTATTGTAACCTCGGTTGAAGTGTCTGTATTACTAAGACACATGAACATCGCTGGTTTTGCAGACAGATATACCTGACCCACAGGATTATATTGCCAACGTGTCGAGTCTTTCCTTCTGTAGTTTAATGGGTCGCCATACACATTGGAGAGCGGCTTCTATAAATGTATGGCGTCCTGGTAAATTTTACCTTAATATTGATAAGAAAGGCACAACGACACACTCACTTCTTCTTGCTTTACTTTTAAAGCTCTAGTCCTCACGCTGTAGACCCTGGTTCGATTCCATACATGGGTAGGCTTTGAAAAGCCCATTTCTGGTGTTCCCCGCCATAATATTGCTAAAAGTTCGGGTTCGATTCCACTCATGGGTAGTCTTTGAAAAAAACATTTCTGGTGTTCCCTGAAGTAATATTGCTAAAAGTTCGGGTTCGATTCCACACATGGGTACGCTTTGAAAAGCCCATTTCTGGTGTTCCCCGCCATAATATTGCTAAAAGTTCGGGTTCGATTCCACTCATGGATACGCTTTGAAAAGCCCATTTCTGGTGTTCCCTGAAGTAATATTGCTAAAAGTTCGGGTTCGATTCCACACATGGGTACGCTTTGAAAAGCCCATTTCTGGTGTTCCCCGTATTATTGCTAAAAGTTCGGGTTCGATTCCACACATGGGTAGGCTTTGAAAAATCCATTTCTGGTGTTCCCCGCCATAATATTGCTAAAAGTTCGGGTTCGATTCCACACATGGGTAGGATTTGAAAAGCCCATTTCTGGTGTTCCCCGCCATAATATTGCTAAAAGTTCGGGTTCGATTCCACACATGGGTACGCTTTGAAAAGCCCATTTCTGGTGTTCCCTGAAATAATATTGCTAAAAGTTCGGGTTCGATTCCACACATGGGTACGCTTTGAAAAGCCCATTTCTGGTGTTCCCCGTATTATTGCTAAAAGTTCGGGTTCGATTCCACACATGGGTAGACTTTGAAAACTCCATTTCTGGGGTTCCCCGCCGTAATATTGCTAAAAGTGGTGTACAACTACAGTCAGTCACTGTACATTCTGTGTGGTGTAATATGATGCAGAGTAATATTTTGATCTGCTGACCGTATCAGACATAGAGACTTTAAAACAGAGTATCGTGATACAGTAATCAAACTTTGTTTAAAAGGAACTGGCAGACATAATCCCGACTTGCTTGTTGCATCTGTCAGCCGAAAAGCAAATAACGAACAACGATTATAACGAACTTAAAACACTCGACTCTCTTCATCGATATAATCGTATTTTACGGCATATTCGAAATAAGATGTTTGCAAATTATTCGACTATATATAAACACCCTCCATGTCCTCTTTGGTATCTATAGCGTTGGGGTAGTTCAGTGGTTACAGCGTTCGCTCGGCCCGCTGAAGAGTTAAATCCATTTCTGGCGTCCCCCACCGCGACATTGCTCGGATATTTCTAAAAGCGACTTAACACTAACCCCACTGACTGCTGTATTGCTTGTAATTGCAATATTCATAATGAACCGAGACATTCCAAGTAATCTGAAATATCGGGACAAACACAGTGTTTATTTTGTGAAATAAGTACCTTTCCCTTTAAGATACGTATTCAAGATGAACAAAGCAAGTCTGCGAGATCTGAATGTAATGATATCAAAATTTGGTATTGTTTGGCACGAAACTTTTGATTTAAACATTTATGTACAAGTTTTCTGTATAACAGCTTTGGCCATACTCTGATGTAACACGGCTAAAGTGACTCCGACAACTATCAACGATCTCTCCTGGCTAGATTTAATGTACCACCCAGACAGAATGGAGACACATTTCTATTTCACAACAACAGGTAACCAGGCGTAAACGTAACGCAATGCATTCGCTCTTTGAATGGGATTAATGCAAACATTGCAAGTGTATTGAAATAGTTTTACGGTTGATAACACTATCGCTATCTGAACGCCTCTAGTTTTATTTCGCACAGTCAATCGAGTGCAAGCGCTAGACCGAGAATAAAATCGAAGAAGGCCTGTATATTAAACAGGAGTGTATGAATACACAATGTTTACTGCTGGGGTTGATAGTCAATGCTCAAATGTAGGCATACTTCTGTTTGAGCTGCAACATAAAAGTAGGTTTTCATGATAATTTATGTTCCCTTTTCATATCAAATCACGTCATTTCTGCTGCTACCCATTCATGTCAAACATATTAGAATGGAATGACAAGTCATCTGCTTGATCTCACAATGAAATACAAGACTTAAAACATGGTTTTCTTGGATCTAAGAAAAACTTAGATTGAAACAGGTTACATGCCGCACTCAGCAATATTCCAACTTATAACGGTGGCCTGTAAATAATTGAGTTTGGACCAAACAATCCAGTGATTGATATTCTGAGCATAGTTCTACATAATCGAGATCCTGTGAAATTAGTAAATACGATGTGGCAAAATAGATTGGTAAACACATATTGTGTAAGAAATACAGAGACATAGGATATTTTGAAATAGGCCGGTGTTTAATGTAACTACCGATTTAAAACTATGGGAGTTTTTATAATATCAGAAATTGAAAGGATATTAAAAACACGAAGAAGAAAATTAATCAGAACTTTCAGGTATCAATGCATAATTAGAACAACGGATATGTTTTTTAAAAGGAAAGATTATAGATATCGGTCATGAAGAAATGAAATTGTAAATATCATTGGTAATTGGAGAATGGCACAAATATACAAAATGATAAATATAATACATACATTACAGATGGGTCCAAGGATTGTGGCGCGGTGGCTTGTGCTATTGTCACTGAATCCAGAACAACCTCTTCTCGTTTACCATACAACAGTTCTATTTTTACAGCAGAAGCAAACGCCATATTAACAGCTGTCAAATATATTAAAAGCACCCAGTATATAATCTTTTCTGACTCGCTTTCTTGCCTATTAAAAAAGTTTCTTTTTCTTGTAATCATTCGCTTTTAGTAGAAATGATTGAACTTTATGATGATCTTTGTCCTGGCCAATGCGACATCGTCTTTTGCTGATTACCCAGCCACGTTGGCATTTTTGGGAACACAATGGCTGACCAGCACTCACAAAATCTGTAACACTACTTCGTATTCCATACGCTGATTGCAAAGCTAGCATTAGAACCTACATCCGTGATCTAATGCAGAAGAAATGGGACACCCAGGTAGGCATCAATAAATTACCTGAAATAAAACCCAATATCGGTTACACCTACTTGAGTTGTCAGTCCAGATTTAAAGAGGTCATGTCGTATTGGCGACACAAGATATACTCGGGAATGCCCATTGAAAGGTTAGGATCCTCTGTTTCGTATCCCTTGTGATGAAATAGTCCCGGTCAAGCATATCTTGCTTGACTGTGTTGAATTTTCCATCACAAGGGATACATATTTCCAACTCCGAACTATGAATGATATTTTAAATTCAGTTATTTCTCATTTAATTATTGCATTTTAAAAATAATTAGATTTGTTACATGATTTGTAAATAGATACACATTTCATTTTTGGTAGTTTAGATTAGTAACTAATGTTGTTAATGGCTGTATCCTCGAAGGGGGTCAACGTATCGTAAAATGATTGTCCTCCTGAGAGAATATGTAAGTCCCAAAACTTCCAAAAGTAGATTTAAACTTACCAGATTTGTAAAATGTTGTATGTTTGTATGTTTGGTTTAACATGTCCAACCATCGCCAGAGGCTAAAGGGATGGTGTAAATCCAGCAGTGGTGCATGCAGGTAGCCAAAGTAATGTAAATCCCCATGGTCCCTAGTGATCTACCTTCGGTTGTTGGCGATCTATAGCCTGTTTTAAATTGTATCATCCTCTTTAGTTAAAGTATTTTAGATTACAGTGCTAGTTTTAAAGTATACATATCTGTGATAGTCTAGTTAGTTTTACTATCCTTTGTCGACAGGTAATTAAATTGATTACCTTGTATTCATCCCTATATGGTTGTAATATTGCTGATGCATTGTTGTACATATAGTTATCGCAAGACACTATATAGTAGCATGAGATAAAAGACACGTTGTAACCGAGTGATAAATCAGTGTAAAAATGCAGGCATGCACGCACTCTCTCTCTCACACACACTTATATGTATGAAGTGAGTGAGTGCCGATAAAAATCTCTCACGTGAAATCTTTCAGGAATACGTCTGAAAGGAATATATTTAATATTTTGTCTGTGCTCTGACGGTGACGTAAATCCAGCTAGGCTCCATAAAGGTAGAAAAGGTACTGTAAGTAACCATGGTTCATAGTATAGTGATCTTACTTCAGTTGTTGGCGATCTAGAGCTCGTATTTTCTGTTGTGTTGTACCAAACCATCACATAATTTTAAGTTCTGGCTGTAATACCCCAAATTGTGATATTCTGGTTGTTTTACTGATTTCAGTTGCCAGATGTATATTATTTATTGCTAATGTAACACCTCTGTAGTCACGATATGGCTGAAATATTGCCGATGTGGCTGTAAACTGTAACTCTTTCACTCACTCACATGACTCAGAAATCACGCAGTCTGTATATCAACATTGTGTTTGGTTTGAAGGACCGGTAGCTATGCTCTTTAGAGTTACGGTACTGAGAATCACAATGATCCCGTCAGATAACCAGTTTCTTTTCACTTTAACTTTCGTCCTAGTCGATTTTACGAACGACGGCCAATGCAGAACCACAGACTATCTATACACTTTGTGTCGCCCCTTTGTCCACAGTGTTTTCACAGAGTGCCTTTTGCGTAACGACAAATGCAACTTGGACAAAAGAAACGGTGGGCGAGAAATGAAACCTGGAGATATGACTAGTCTGATGTAGGTGTGTTTTCCTGACGACGACCTGTACGCAGTTGTATTATTACTGGGGCTTCAACTGCAGTGTAGACATACACATCGGTAGCACCAAATGAACAGTGAGTAGGACCTGAGTAGGTCTTGATATCACCGAGTCAGATATTGCAACTTCAAACCAGGGGCGACCCTTTTCCCTTCTGACAACACTTTCAAGATCCAGTCCCATGGTTCATAGAGTGGTAGTCTACTTTCAGTTGTTGACGATCAACAGTCGTTTTATATTGTGTTGTCCTAATTTGAAGTCTATTTTCGAGATATATGGTACTTGTATTTCTTGATATTGTGATATTCAAGTCTGTTTGACTGTCCTTCGATGACAGGTCTTTATGACTAATTGTAACTCACTCACTCTCCCACTTTAAAGAAACATACTGTATGCACTTGGTTCTACCACAGTTTAATACTATAGATGGTATAGGGATCGACATGTTTTACCGACTAAGTTGTATATAATTATACGAAAGGATGTCCATGGACATGAAAACGTAGAAATACAGCACTTGATGCATTATAGAAGTATTCAAACAGTTTCAAAGTTTCAATTTGGACAATTTTAGCCTGTATTTCTCCAACAAAGGTAATATGTAAGTAATGTTGTACGTACATGAACAAGATATTGCGTGTCAGCAAATATATTTCTGGGGTCTAATTATAACGAGTCTGCATTCTACTTCTGATAATCATCGAAGGCGAAAAGGGATGCATTGCAAACAGTGTCACAGTATGATATTATCATATTCCAGTAAGATGACTTCGCATCGAGCTCAACGTCACGTTCAACATATTCGCTGTTACACAGCGCATCAAAATATATTACACAATGAAAATGTGTGGAAGTTTTGGAACTGTAAGCTGTTATGTAGGGTTAAATAACACATTTAGGGAAAATTATGTTCAACACACAATTAACTACCTTTTCGACGAACAAAATTATGATACTGAGAGAGACCGAGCAATGGCCACCATTTAGTCGACTTGATCCTTTTACATGCGCTTCTGTAAGTAGACGAATGGTGTCGGGATATTTAAGCATATAATAAGAAATACTGTTTTAGTGGCATTGCATGATGAACTTCTATATCTGCACCTTATCGGTACAGATTCTT
The DNA here is from genome assembly GCF_037392515.1 of Haliotis asinina. Classification (NCBI taxonomy): domain Eukaryota; kingdom Metazoa; phylum Mollusca; class Gastropoda; order Lepetellida; family Haliotidae; genus Haliotis; species Haliotis asinina. The sequence goes on from NC_090291.1 coordinate 17,570,117, forward strand.
ATAGCGTTTTCCAGCACATGGGGCATTGCTGGGGTACACCGGTTTATAATACGGAACTGACTGACATTCATGTACGTCCCGGTGGGACTAGTGGTTAAAGCGTTCGCTTGTCACGCGGAAGACCCGCGTTCGATTCTCCAAATGAATGCAATATGTGAAGCCATTTCTGGTGTCCCCCGCTGTCACATTGCTGGAATATTGCTAAATGCGATGCATGATGCAGTGTAACTCTATATGTGCAACAGCACAAACATGGCTGCTGGCTAAAACGTTCCACTATTTTGGTAGTGGACACTGTCCACTCGCCACATGTGAATACACTCGGCAAGGTAACACGAAAAATGAGGGCAATATCTTATCGTAATTGAACAATTTAACATATACTACTGTGACGTTTACGTAGAATTGCTGTGTACACATTACTGTGAAAACGAAAATGAATACACTAAACATCATTTTTTATCAGAACGGAGTACAAGTTACACAAGGCTATATTTGTAGCTCTGTTTTAGCATCAAGATACTATGGACGCAAGCTTTAAGCGTTATTGCAGTTCAAGCTCAAAACGGTATTGATCAACCTATTCATAGCATTGTTTAAAGTAATGTACTCCAATATGGCTTTTGAGATTATTTGATGCTATGATATCCCCTGTATTATTCGAAATATTGCAATTCCGTTAAATGGAAGAGGTTGGGCGGATGATAATTGATTTCTTAAGGTCCTTAAGGTTTTCCAACCTCGTGTTTGGCCCCGAATAAACACTGCGTAATAGCGCCGGAATATCTTGGAACAAGTACCGTTTGGCGTGGCTCATTGATATTCTTTGCATGCCTCTGTAAACATGACCTTGTAATCACTAGGCAAAATGACTGACACTACACACTGGGTTGTTTTACCACATTCCGACGATCATCGTCTATACACAAGGGTACTCTTCATGGATGACAAGGCTAGGCCACATCGTGCAAGGGCCGTCAGTGATTTCTTACATCAGGAGGCACTCTGAAACCTGGAGATACGACTAGTCTGATGTAGGTGTGTTTTCCTGACGACGACCTGTACGCAGATGTATTATTACTGGGGCTTCAACTGCAGTGTAGACATAAACACCGGTAGCACCAAATGAACACTGAGTAGGACCTGAGTAGGTCAACCCCCCCCCCCAACTTCCCACCCGCCTACCCCGAAATACGTCTCACGGAACAATAATCTAACTCACCCATAATCTCATCCAGTGAAGACGTTAATTAACAGTATTAAGATCCTATGTTTCATTAATTCATAAATGGGATGTGAGATACTTGTGGTCTCACATTGGACAAGTGAGTTTGCTCAAACTTGCCTCAGGTAATGGGTACACTGTGGGATTGTTAACCTCCTAGCGTCTCACAGTCAGTATGGGTTATCCGGTGTAGTAATAACATTCTCTGTGCGTTTTGAGCATGCCATATGGTGTGAAATAAGACGAATTGCAAACATATATTTATTATTATTGTCATCATTCAAAACGAGAAAACATTTGACATGATTTGGTACACTTCTTCATATCACCGAGTTAGATATTCCTCAACTTATTATTAAGATTAACTTCAAACCAGGGGCGACTCTTTTCCCTTCTGACAACACTTTCAAGATCCAGTCCCATGGTCCATAGAGTGGTAGTCTACTTTCAGTTGTTGACGATCAACAGTCGTTTTATATTGTGTTGTCCTAATTTGAAGTCTATTTTTGAGATATATGGTACTTGTATTTCTTGATATTATGATATTCAAGTCTGTTTGACTAACTCTTTATGACTAACCCTAATTTACTATGTAAAACACTTAAATGTTCGCTGTGGCTGAAATATTGTCGATGTGACGATAAATTGTAACTCACTGACTCTCCCACTTTAAAGAAACATACTGTATGCGCTTGGTTCTACCACAGCGTAATACTATAGACGATATAGGGATCGACATGTTTGACCGACTAAGTTGTATATAATTATATGAAAGGAAGTCCATAGACACGAAAACTTAGAAATACAGCACTTGATGCATTATAGAAGTATTCAAACAGTTTCAAAGTTTCAATTTGGACCAGTTTAGCCTGTATTTCTCCAACAAAGGTAATATGTAAGTAATGTTGTACGTACATGAACAAGATATTGCGTGTCAGCAAATATATTTCTGGGGTCTAATTATAACGAGTCTGCATTCTACTTCTGATAATCCTCGAAGGCAAAAAGGGGTGCATTGCAAACAGTGTCACAGTATGATATTATCATATTCCAGTAAGATGACTTCGCATCGAGCTCAACGTCACGTTCAACATATTCGCCGTTACGCAGCACATCCAAATATATTACACAATGAAAATATGTGGAAGTTTTGGAACTGTAAGCTGTTATGTAGGGTTAAATAACACATTTAGGGAAAATTATGTTCAACACACAATTAACTACCATTTCGACGAACAAAATTATGATACTGAGAGAGACCGAGCAATGGCCACCATTTAGTCGACTTGATCCTTTTACATGCGCTTCTGTAAGTAGACGAATGGTGTCGGGATATTGACTGTTAACTTAGGCGGGCGTAACATGTTCACAACCAATGGTAGGCTTCGCCATATTTCCACTTATTACAGGATTGGTCGTGTTGCACCTGTCACAAGTTAACATAGACTTTCTGTCATGTCGGAGCCGGACGTGTTTCTGAACGCTGACTCTCAAGCATCCACCAACGGGAAGAATGATCAAGTGAGAACCAGGGAGGTATGGTCAAGGAAGAGAGAGTACATTCTGTCCCTCCTTGGGTTTGCCGTTGGCCTTGGCTCTCTTTGGAGATTCCCCTACCTTTGTAAAAGAAATGGTGGTGGTAAGTGTGACTATATTCGTAAAGCATGTCATTAAATTGAAGAGTTGATTTGTTTGTATCTGGAATGGAATAATGAAGAGAGTGACATCAAAATCAACATGTTTCATTGATTCCAAACGTTGTTTCAGTCTGTCACACCATTTTCTTCACTGAATGAATGTCAGGCCAGGGTTGGCGAACTGGACAACCAGTTCATAATGAACGGAGCTCGGTAATTTTGGTATCAGTCAAATGTACATGGCTGAATGAGAACAGGGAGGGGGACATGTCACATGCAAACATCACCTTTTGTATAGAATTATATATTACGCATAAAAATAATTGTATTTTAGGCCTTGCAATTTTTATTATCAATTTAGAATAAAATTGAATACGTGATGTTTGCATGTGACATTTCCCCTCTTTGTTCTGAATCATCCATGTACATTTGGCTGAAATACCCAAAATACAGAATTAACATTCTGCTCTGATTCACTCTATATGAAAAGGACATGCTTGCGACATATTTCTGTTTCACTGATTCGCGAACGCACAAACTAAATTTAATAAAAATAATGTAAGGCTTGGGTCATTACATCCGTTATTTGATCGGCAAGAGTATGAAATGAAGCGTTATGACCATGCATACATAACGAAATGAATGCATCATGCGTGTGTACAAACGACCATGACAGTATATACAGTGGTATCAAATCAGAGAGAGAGAGAGAGAGAGAGAGAGAGAGAGGGAGAGAGAGAGGGAGGAACCCAGTCTGGGTGGTTGTATGTTTGGTTCGTTAACGCTGCACTGAAAACTTGAATAATGATGTTTTTGTCAATAGTCTGGATCCGATTCAGGTATTCTTTGATAAACTGAAGAATATAGCTAAAGAGAGTGTGAGAGAGAGAGAGAGAGAGAGAGAGAGAGAGAGAGAGAGAGAGAGAGAGAGAGAGAGAGAGAGAGAGAGAGAGAGAGAGAGAGAGAGAGAGAGAGAGAGAGAGAGAGAGAGAGAGAGAGAGAGGAACCCAGTCTGGGTGGTTGTATGTTTGGTTCGTTAACGGTCACGATTACAAAGATTTTATTTTGGACGTGGTGGCTCATTTCTAGACTTGACAAACCGGTTACAAACTTTTCTCATGCTCCAAGCTGAACAAATGGCCTTTGTGGAATGAATTTTTTCGGGTATACAAACGGATCGCCACTGAACTGAATCAGTATGTTGTGTGTCGCATCTGCTGGTCAGGGTGACCTCGACATTCCTAAAGCAGCTGTGTGATCATTGTTTGTTTTGTTCCTTCATGTTTAATAGCAGTCTGAGATTACACAGTTTTTATTTACAAAGATTTTACTTTGGACGTGGTGGCTCATTTCTAGAGTTGACGAACCGGTTACAAACTTTTCTTATGCTCCAAGCTGAACAAATGGCCTTTGTGGAATGAATTTTTTCGGGTATACAAACGGATCGCCACTGGACTGAATCAGTATGTTGTGTGTCGCATTTGCTGGTCAGGGTGACCTCGACATTCCTCAAGCAGCTATGTGATCATTGTTTGTTTGTTTTGTTCCTTCATGGTTAATAGCAGTCTGGCAGATATCTATAATCATTGTAGTAAAGATTTTGTGGTTTTTATTAATTGCTGAACATTACAGACATAGTAATTACAATTTTTAAAAACATTTAATGAACATGTGTCACGCTGCAAGAGTATGTTTAGGTGTGCACTATATATCTGGTACAAACACTTTCTAATGATGAGAAAGGCGGTAGTCATAGTCATGGTAAGGTAGTTAAGCTGATAAGGACTCTGTGTACTACAGTACAGACAATGAGAAAATAACCCTCAATAGGGGTTGTGAACTGTCACTTTCCATGATAAGGAATATAAAAGTTGCCATCATTCACATGAATGTGAGATCTGTATGGGTAGATGTACAGTTAGACATCCAGCTGTATGGGGTGGATGTACAGCTGTATGGGTAGATGGACAGTTGAATGGGTAGAAGATGTGCAGATGTATGGTAGAGGTTGTGCAGGTGTATGGGAGGATGAACAACTGTACATGTATGGGGTGGATTTACAGCTGTATGGGTGGGTGTACAGGTGTATGGGTAGATGTGCAGTTGTATGGGTGGATGTATAGGTGCACCATATGTCATATTTGGGTAGATTACAGCTGTATGGATTGATATACAGATGTACGGGTGGATTACAGCTGTATGGGTAGATGTGCATCTTTACGTATGCCTGCGAAGCTGTACTATTAGCATATTGGAAGATAAGTGGGCTGAGAGATGGTGATCTACTGAGACAGTTCCATAGATCGGTCAGCAGACTGATACACATGCTGGGATTACCTTTTCAAATCCACACATTCTACTGAAGTCCTGGGCCTCCCAACAGCTACTTAGTGGTTTTCTTGATGTGTGGTAGGCTTCAGGCTAACGTTGCAATTAAATGTCTTATTGATAGTGTCAGCTATGCTTTCACACAAGCCTGAGTAAATGAACCATGCTATTCAGTTCCTGCTTTTTGATCCACCCAGGTTATTTTGTCTGACCCATTGTTAATGTGCAGCCATTACATTAACCTCCCTGTTGCATCCAAGAACATCATGACTTTATTCAGGCCAACAGGCTCCAACTTTAGTTTTTAAGTGCATTGTTTTAGAGGCCACTCTCGAGACACTCTTGTAATTTCTTAATAAACCTGATGTACACGTGGGGCCTTGCTTGGTGTATAGCTATAGACATGAATGAACGCATTATGAATCACAATGTTTACATTCCGACAGCGCATATAGGTTGTAGATTGAATGTGTTAGTGTGTTTGTTATGCATGACAAAAATAGTTCCGTCTCAACGTGACCTAATATGGAGGTCATCGGTAATCCAGTCAAGTCGTTAAAATGTCAGGTTAAGTCGTGACGACACAGGTCAAAGCGATATGAAACTAGTGTGACGTACGAGATGCAACGAGTATGCAACTACCCACACGTTGACCACGTGGGTTTATTGCAATACGCTGTGTCGTTATTTCGTTCAAGCTTAATATACTGAAAGCCATTAAATTGGTATTTGTCATCCTAGAACTTACAAAACTTGTATTGAAGATTTCTTTCCTCCGGTACAGATGATGTAGGGATACAAGGCTGATATTCTTGCCCATTTCGAGTTTGACTCCCAGAACATTCCTCTTTCATGAGACCCGTGAAGGTCCCGTGGTAGAATAGGCCTTCAGCAACCCATGCTTGCCATAAAAGGCGACTCAGCTTGTCGTAAGAGGCGACTAACGGGATCGGGTGGTCAGGCTGGCTGATTTGGTTGACGCATGTCATCGGTTCCCAATTGCGCAGATCGATGCTCATGTTGTTGATCACTGGATTGTCTGGTCCAGACTCGAATATTTACAGACCGCCGACATATAGCTGTAATATTGCTGAGTGCGGCGTAAAACTAAACTCACTCACTCACTCACCTCTTTCATGAACTTCGATGCTTAAAGGCACCCGTGGCGAGCCGCCTCCTCGTGGTGGGTGCTGGGTAACGCCGTTCACCCCCGTTGTGGACCCGGGGGAATATTTGGTCCACCAACCCGTTTGCCGTGGGTTGCGGCCCGTGTCGGCAGAGGAGGGGATCCTGGTGGTTGAGGGCAATAGGGGCTTGCAACCGTGTCCCTGTTGCTCTATACACCACTTTGGCCCTGACTTCGCCTAGACGGGTGGTTGAATGGGCCCTTTTCAACCAATCGGCTGGTCATGCCAAGCCCTGTGCATGAAGTATATATATATATGTCATTGCACAAATTTTTATTTGGACTTTCATTTTCGGTCTTGGCGTATTTGTTCATTGAGCTTTTCTAATTGTAAATTGCACTTTTGAAGTTCTGAACTTTTGCCTAGAGTCTTATGCCCAGAAGGCGGTGGCTCATGGGCCAATCTGGTAGATTAATTATTTCTAATTCTTCTGCTGGAGTATATCATCCAGATATCCTTGGTGCTGCAAGCTGCTTTAGCATTGTCCTTGTGATACTCCGTAGTGGGTGGGGAGCTCGGATGATGAACCATATTGCACTAACCATGGCTTATGAAACTCCAACCAAAAAAAACAAAACGTCCACTTGATATTGACCCTGTTGATACTGACCATAGACCGTCTGCATCGACTGAGTATTGGCCGCGTTTCATTGTAATTGAGACTCCTGACAAGACACCGATAAAGCTTAACACCTTTGCTGTATCCAAGGGTATTCAAGGTATTGCAAGGGATGTGAAAAACATTAGACGCTTACGTTCGGGTGCGCTGTTAATTGAATGCGTGAAAAAGCAACAATCTACCAACCTGATGAACACTAAATCTTTTGTGGGCATTCCGGTCACTTTCTCTCCGTACGAAATCTTGAACACGAGTAAAGGTATCGTTAGAGATCGGGATCAATTGTTTGCTGATATGTCGGACCTTGATATAGGATGTGAAATGAAAGTGTGCTCTATGTTAAGCGTACCTGTTTACTTTTTCATCTCCAAATGCAACCAAATCAGTGAAGGCAGGCTACTGTAACATTCCAGTTGATACCTACATTCCAGGTGTTTTAAATGCCAGAAATATGGACACGGTGTAAATACTTGCACATTGTCTGTTGTGTGTGCTCACTGTGGTGAGAAGACACACACAACAGAAGATTGTGACAGTGATTATAAAATGCACCAATCGCTCAGACGACCATACGTTATTTTCTAAACAGTGTCCTATTTGGAAAGAGCAAATGGAGATCAATAAAATAAATTTCACTCAAAATATCTCTTTTTCTGAGGCAAAAGAAAAACTGGTAAAGAGATCTGATCTTCCAGAAAGTTATGCTACAGTAGCTAAAACATCATCGGGGTCTAGCTCTGAAACAACATCAAGCACAGGCTGCCAAACTACCTTGACATGGGTAAATTGTGATTCTCCACAGCTTTTGTACCCTGCTATATCATCACAGACTGAGGAATCACTTCTTAGTACATCAAAGTCTTCTTCTGATCACAAATCATCATATCAGTCACACTCAAAGTCTCAATCGACAGCTGATAGTCAACAAACGGTGAAAACTAAACCGAAGGCAAAGTCTGATGCTTCAAAACAACAAAGTGGCAGAGCTCCTAAAGGGTCACAGAACATAATTCAATTGTTCAATAAATGCGGGTCTCTTGAAGACATGGACGTTTCTGAAAACGTCCATTCAAGGGCAAATAGCTTGTCGCCCTCCAAAAGAGTGCGGGGTATATCCCCAATAAATCCCCCCAAAAGATAGTTTATTCCAATAATATTGCACAGTGGAACTGCAGAGGATTGAGGACTAATTTACATGAATTACAGCTATTAGTCCAAGATTTTACACCTTCAGCGATATGTCTCCAAGAGATATATTTAAAACAAACCGATACATTTGACATTCGTCAATTTAATGCATATCATTGTTTTGCACCTCCGGGTGATAGGGCCACTGGCGGATCTTCCATTCTAGTCAGACAAAACGTTATTCAAAGTCCTATTTTACTTATTACTAATATGCAGGATGTTGCTGTGAGAATTAGATTACATGTAGCATTTACGCTATGCTCTCTTTATATTTCACCGTCTTCGACGTTTGCTAAAACTGATCTTCAAGCTCTATATGACCAACTCCCGAAGCCCTGTATTATAATGGGAGATTTAAATGGACACAACCCACTCTGGAGTGGTGTAAATACAAACACTAAAGGTACGTTGTTGGAAGACGTTTGTTATGACAATGACTTATGTATTTATAATGATGGTTCCAACACATATTTACACCCTGGTACAGGGACCTATTCTGCTCTTGACTTGTCACTCACAAATTCAGAACTACTCAATGAATTTGAATGGTCAGTCCGCAATGACCTCTGTGGAAGTGACCATTTTCCTACTATACTAAAATCTGTAACTCCATCTGATGTTCCTCCATCATCAAGACGAAATTTTAAAAAGGCTAACTGGGCTTTATATGAAACACTGTGTTCTGAAAAACTTAAACCCGAACGGTTTATTGACGTTCCTGATGCTATTAAATGCTTTTCTGATGAATTGAACTCCATAGCTGATGAGTGTATACCAAAGTCCTCTGCAGTGCCACATATTCGCAAACAAGCTAGGAAGGCAAGGAAAAAAGCAGAACATTATTTCCGTCGCCATCCTATGGTGCATAATGTAAATAAATTTAACATTTTAAATGCTAAAGCACGGCGTACTTTTAAACAGAACAAACGCCAATCTTGGCAAAATTATGTATCTAAAATAAATTCTCGGACACCCATGTCCAAGGTATGGACCATGGTCCAAAAAATTAAAGGTAAAGGTACTAAATCTACTGTCCATCATCTTAAACATGGAGATCAATTACTTACGGATAAATCAGATATCGGAAATAAACTCGGCGAAACCCTTGCTAAACACTCTTCCTCTTCTAATTATATACCTAAATTCCAGCAGTATCAAAAACAACAAGAAAAGAAAACTATTAATTTCAACTCAGATAATGGGGAAGATTATAAGGAAACTTTTTCTATTCATGAACTCCATACTGCTCTTGATCAAGTTCATGATACTGCTACAGGAGCTGATAACATACATTATCAACTCCTGAAGCACTTACCAGAATACTGTTTAGAGACGCTCTTATCAATTTGTGATGATATTTGGACTTCCGGGAAATTTCCTTCTGGCGTGATGCCATAGTAGTACCAATACCTAAACCTGGACGTGATCATACGGATCCATCCAATTATCGTCTGATTTCATTAACTAGCTGTGTTTGCAAGACCATGGAACGCATGATAAAAAATCGACTTGTTTGGTACTTTGAAACAAATAACCTCATAACAGATTCCGTAAAAACAGAAGTACTGTCGATCACTTGGTGCGTTTGGAATCATTTGTAAAAAACGCGCTGATTAATAAACAACAAGCTGTGTCTATCATTTTTGATCTCGAGAAGGCATGTGACACAACCTGGAAATATGGCATTTTGAGAGATGTTCTAAATCAAGAACCAACTGTATACATTTCTGCCGTAAATATAAACCTAATAAAGACCCAGAACTATTTCTAAGTGGCACCGCTATCAAAGTTGTCTAGGAGGCCAGGTTCTTGGTACTTATTTTCGATTCACATTTGACCTTTTTGCCCCATATTAAATCCCTGAAAGCCAAATGCTTGAAGGCACTCGATTTATTAAAGGTTGTTTCTAATTCAAAATGGGGAGGAGATCAGACTACCCTCCTTCACTTGTATAGATCACTCCTCCGCTCAAAACTTGATTATGGCTCTATCGTATATGGTGGAGCCTGCAAAAGCAACCTGAAACTGTCCATCACCAAGGTCTAAGACTTAGTCTTGGTTCTTTTAGAACTTCACCTATTGACAGTCTCTATGTTGAGGCTGATGAACCATCTCTTGAGCAGCGACGTATTAAGTTAGCTTTACAGTACATTACTAAACTATACTCTAATGAATCTAACCCTGCCAATAACTGTGTTTTCAATCCCCTATACGAGGATTTATACAATAAAAAATCTTCTCTTGCCCCGCCTCTAGGACATAGAATTAAACCATTTCTTTCTTCGGCTGGCATTCAACTGGAAAACATATCTCCCTTCCGTCTTCTTTCTTCTCCTCCTTGGCAGTTCGTTAGGCCCCAAGTGGACCTAACATTAACCACATTTAAAACATCAGAAACTAATGTATTACAATATAAACAAGAATATAATCAACTAAAACATAAATATAGCAATTATAAATCCTTATTTACAGATTGGTCCAGGGATGGTGGCGCTGTGGCTTGTGCCACTGTCATTAGATCCGGAAGAATATCTTCTAGATAACCAGACAATAGTTCTATTTTTACTGCAGAAGCTAACGTCATATTAACAGCTCTTAAATATATTCAAAGACATCATAAACGTAAACAATATATAATCTATTCAGATTCTCTTTCTTGTCTTCAGGCGATTAAAAAATTATCATGTAAACATCCACTTTTAATTGATATTATTGAATTGTATAATGATCTTGCTACTGGCCAATACGACATCGTCTTCTGTTGGTTACCCAGTCACGTAGGCATATCTGGTAACACAATGGCCGATCTTGCTGCCAAGGCAGCACTCAACAAATCTGTGACACCACTTCTTATTCCATACACTGATTTTAAAGCTAACATTAGATCTTACATCCGTGATCTGATGCAGAAGAAGTGGGACACCCAAGTAGGCATCAACAAATTACATGAAATAAAACCCTATATTGGTTATTCCTACTTGGGTTGTCAGTCCAGATTTGAAGAGGCAATCATGCGCCGATGTCGTATTGGCCATACTAGATATACTTATGAATACCCGTTGAAAGGTGAGGATCCTCCGTTTTGTATCCCTTGTGATGAGAGAACCACGGTCAAGCATATCCTGCTTCACTGTGTTGAAGTCTCCATCATAAGGGAAATGTAAAAACAACTAAGGACCATTTTAACACCGTAAGTTCTCATGTAATTCTTGGATTTTTAAAAGAAATTGATTTCATCATTGAATTTTGATTATTATGTTCTGTAGATAGCTGCATTTTAATTCATGGTAGTTTAGATTAGTAACTTGAATTGTTAGTGGCTGTACCCTCAAAGGGGGTTGAAGTACCATAAAATTATTGTTCTCCTGAGAGGGTACGTAAGTCCCAAAACATTTCGTGTACGTTTAGACTTCCACCGTAACATATGTGTATTTTTAATGTTTGGGTAGATGTGACTAAATTGCTAACAGCTGAAGGGATGATGTAAATCCAACTAGGGTCCATGCAGGTAGCAAAGGCACTGTAAGTCCCCATTGTCCCTAGCATGGTGATCTACCTTCAGTTGTTGGCAATCTATAGCCTGATTTTATGTTGTATTGCCCGATTGTATGCTGTATTGCCCGATAGTGATATCAGTTTTAACTTTCCACGCTAGTTTTAATTCAAATTGTGATATTCTAGTTGTTTTACTGTCCTTCGTCGACAGATTTTATAATATACATACAGTCCTTTCCTTTGTTAAATGTTCTTGTCACAATATGGCTGGGATATTGCCGATGTGACGTTAAATATTAACTCACTCACTCCCACTACTAAATCTACTGTCCATCATCTTAAACATGGAGATCAATTACTTACTGATAATTCAGATATTGCTAATAAACGGGGCGAAACTCTCGTTAAACAGTCTTCCTCTTCTAATTATGTACCTAAATTTCAGCAATATAAAAAACAATAAGAAAAGAAAACTATTAATTTCAAGTCTGATAATGGGGAAGATTATAAGGAAACTTTTTCTATTCATGAACTCCATACTGCTCTTGATCAAGCTCATGATACTGCTACAGGAGCTGATACCATACATTATCAACTCCTGAAGCACTTACCAGAATACTGTTTAGAGACGCTCTTATCAATTTGTGATGATATTTGGACTTCCGGGAAATTTCCTTCTTCATGGCGTGATGCCATAGTAGTACCAATACCTAAACCTGGACGTGATCATACGGATCCATCCAATTATCGTCCGATTTCATTAACTAGCTGTGTTTGCAAGGCCATGGAATGCATGATAAATAATCGCCTTGTTTTGTGAAAAGCGCGCTGATTAATAAACAACATGCTGTGTCTATCTTTTTTGATCTTGAGAAGGCATATGACACTACTTGGAAATATGGCATTTTAAGAGATTTACATGACTTCGGGTTGCGAGGTTGTTTGCCTGAATTAATTGCCAAGTTTTTATATAAAAGACAATTCCAGGTCCGTGTGGGTTCTACCCTGTCTGTTCATTACAATCAGGATCAGGGTGTTCCACAAGGCAGTATTTTGTCAGGCACCCTTTTTAGCATCAAGATCAACAGTTTATCTAAAGTTTTAAACGATTCAGTTGATGGATCGTTATATGTGGATGATTTTAATATTTCTTGTCGTGGTAAAGATATGCATACCATTGAACGGCAATTGCAGTTGTATTTAAGCAAGATAAATAAACGGTGCCTTGAAAACGGCTTTAAATTTTCTAAATCAAAAACTAAATGAAAGTGGTGTCAAATTCTAAATGGGGAGGGGATCAAGCTACCCTTCTCCATCTGTATCGATCACTCGTACGTTCTAAACTTGATTATGGCTCCATCGTTTATGGTGGAGCATGCAAAGGCAACCTTAAACTTCTTGATTCTGTCCACCACAAAGGTTTAAGACTTTGTCTTGGGTCTTTCCGAACTTCACCTATTGACAGTCTTTACGTTGAGGCCGATGAACCATCTCTTGCACAACGCCGTATCAAATTATCTTTACAGTAGATCACAAAACTATATTCTAACGAATCTATCCCTGCATATAACTGTGGTTTCAATCCTCTTCATGAGGATTTGTACAGCAAAAAGTCTTCTCTTGTTCCGCCACTTGGGCTCAGAATAAAGCCGTTTATTGCTGCTGCTGGTATTGAGCTGGACAATATAGCTCCTTTCCGTGTTCTTTCCTCTCCCCCTTGGCAGTTGGTTAGGCCACAGGTTGACCTAACATTAACTACATTTCAAAAAAGAGAAACGAACGAATTGCAGTATAAACAAGAATATAATCAATTGAAACATACATATCACAATTACAAATCCTTATTTACAGATGGGTCCAAGGATGGTGGCGCAGTTGCATGTGCTACTGCCATTGGATCCAGAACAATCTCTTCTAGATTACCAGACAATAGTTCTATTTTTACAGCAGAAGCTAACGCCATATTAACAGCTCTTAAATATATTCAAAGACACCATAAACGTAAACAGTATATAATCTATTCCGACTTTCTTTCTTGCCTTCAGGCTATTAAAATATTTCTTGTGGACATCCACTTTTAATTGAAATTTTTGAATTGTATAATAATCTTGCTACTGGCCAGTGTGACATCTCTGGTAACACATATGCTGAACTTGCTGCTAAAGCAGCACTCAACAAATCTGTGACACCACTTCTTATTCCTTACAGTGATTATAAAGCCACCATTTGATCCACCATTTGATCTTATATCCGTGATCTGATGCAAAAGAAGTGGGACACCCAAGTAGGCATAAATAAATTACATGAAATAAAACCCTATATTGGGTATACCTACTTTGGTTGTCAGTCCAGATTTGAAGAGGTAATCATGCGACGATGTCGCATTGGCCACACAAGATACACGCACGAATATATACTGAAAGGTGAGGATCCTCCGTTTTGTATCCCTTGTGATGAGCGAGTCACGGTCAAGCATATCCTGCTTGACTGTGTTGAATTCTCCGTCACAAGGGATACATTTTTCAATGTCAAAACTATCAAGGACCTTTTTACCACTGTTCGTTGTCATTTAATCATTGTTTTTTTTAAAAGGAAATCGATTTCATGGTTGAATTTTGAGCAATATGTTTCTGTAGACAGATATATTTTAATTCATGGTAGTTTAGATTAGTAACTTGATTTGTTAGTGGCTGTACCCTCAAAGGAGGTTGAAGCATTGTAACATTATTGTCCTCCTGAGAGGGTACGTAAGTCCAAAAACATTTGATGTAAATTTAAGTCTACCAGGTTTTTAATCGTAGTATTTGTGCTATTTTAATTTTGACTAGCATTTCATACGGTCTCCAGAGGCTGAAGGGATGATGTGAATCCAACGAGAGTCCATGCAGGTAGCTAAGGTACTGTAAGTCCCCATGGTCCCTAGTATGGTGATCTACTTCCAGTCGTTGGAGATCTATAGTCTGTTTTTATATTGTTTTGTCCAGATAGTGATATTAGTTTTAACTTTCCACACTAGTTTTAAATTGTAACTGTGATATTCTAGTTGTTCTACTGTCCTTTGATGACAGGTTTATTTATGAAATACGTATCTTCCGTTTCAGTATTAAATGTTCTCGCCACGATATGGCTGAAATATTGCCGATGTGACGTTAAATATTAACTCACTCACTCACTCACTCGATGCTTAAAACTGAACCTTTGACATTCCTCGTAAACAGAACTGCAGTCATGAAACACGTTGTGCACGTCCATTACTTGCACCTAGGCCCCTTCAAAGCACAGGGAATTGTAAAACTGACTGACGTTGAGAAAATGTCATGCTTGACACAAGACGAATAAAATCAGTTTCTCGCTATGGTTAGCGGCGTTTCTTCAGACATGACGATTGTCAGACACTGTAACGTGCATCCAGCTCGGCGGGACCGCAATATCCGAGAGTCAAACTTGCGAAATCGTTTCTAAGCACCTGCTAATACTGCAAAGAGGACAACTGGGACAAGATACCAAAGGATGCGAAGACGCCTTAACGCAGAATTAACGTACACTTTGCATATGGACGTCAACAGATTTATAACGTCGAGAAGAAAGACCTGCGCCAAACTGTATATGAACATAGTCGTTTAGGAAGGGCTAGTGCCATGACCAAAGACAAGTGCTGAATTGACACCGGCCCTTCTACATCACTGGCAGACCATTCCACAGCTGTTTCTGAGAAATCTGTGCCCCCGGAGACTTGCAGTGCAGGGTGAACACACCCGATACTGATTGCAAGTGACCCCACCTTTGTTTGATGTCGTTGTTCCGTCACTGTCGTTGTTGATTGGACATTTTCCGATTAATCCACAGATGTTTATTTAAAACATATCTGCCATTTACACCTGTCTATGTTTGTATTTGTGTGAGTAAAGAAAGTATGAACGTCAAATTTCATTTTTGATGGCTTTGAGCATATATTATAAATACTCATAAAGTTTGTTCTGTTTCGCAGGTGCGTTTCTTATTCCCTATTTTGCTGGGATTTTCACATGCTCCGTTCCACTTTTCTTCCTTGAGGCTTCCATTGGCCAGTTCACAAGCAGGAGTGCATTACATGTATGGTCCATTTGTCCTTTACTGAAAGGTCAGTCACATACCTTTCTGTACAAAATCTGCAAGTCAACAAAAGTCTTTGACTATTACAACTGTATCGCTACTTATGACACGAAACTCGTGGAGGTCAGCACCCTATGCTTGACATGAAAGGTGACTATGCTTGTCGTAAGAGGTGAGGACCCTTACACTGCCTCCATACAGTGCCTCCATACAGTGCGAGACAGAGGATTCTGTAACATGCTAGATTAGATTATGTTGAATTTTTCCGGCTGTTCAAGAAGCTCCCGATTTCAGCTCCTTCATCAGCAGTCAACCCATGGCGACTTGCACATGACTGCTCTATTCTGAAGCCTAACTTTGACGATTTAATACCATTACATCACTGCCTCGTTCATGATTAACTAACACTGCCATATGATAATCTATTTTCAGGTATTGGCATCACCCAGGTTGTAGCCTCTTTCACTTCAGTCCTGCCATATAATCTCATCATTGCCTGGTCTATATACTACTTGTACCAGTCCTTCTGGCCAGTGTTGCCATGGACAACGTGTGGCAACTGGTGGAACACGCCCCTGTGTATCACTAAGCTCAGCAGCAACATATCAACCACTGACGCCTACCTCTCTAACAGTGCAGAGGATCATCGGCTGCTCAACTCTGTATGGCGGAAGCCTAATGTAACGTTGACGGCGTCAGAGGAGTTTTGGCAGTAAGATCTTAGGTTTTAGTTACATTTCATAACGGTAACAAGTACATGTGTGTAAGACATATATGTGCCATTTGACTGTGCCAGACGCCCATGCTTCTGATTTTCACAACTGAATTCAAAGACACGCCCTTGCACATACCAAACACATTCTGTCATACCAAACTGTACGCAAGTCCCAAAACTTTCAAAGTAAAGTTGAAAATTACCACCTTTTTTTTCAACTCTTGGCTAAATTTTCCAACAATCGCCTGCGGCTGAAGGGATGTTGTAAATCCAGCTGGGGCCCATGCAGTAAGCAAAAGTAATGTAAGTCCCCATGGTTCATAGTGTGGTGATCTACCTTCTGTTGTTTGCGATCGATAGCCAGTTCTTATGTTGTATCGACTTGTATAGTTAAAGTATTTTATGTGTCAGTACTAGTTTAAAAATATACACATCTGTGGTAGTCTAGTTAGTTTTACTGTTCTTTGTCGACAGATATTTTAAGTTGATTACCTTGTTTTCATCGCTATGTGGCTGTAATATCGCCGATGCGACGTAAAATTTTAACTTACTCGTCCCCAAACTTTCCAGGCTTCTTCCACATTGTGTGAACACAAGAGTGAGTGAAATCAGATGGAAACATACACTGACACCATTTCAGCCATATGTTGTCTACAAGACGATACGCATTAACACCAAATAAAGTTGCATTATGAAACCTGTTGAAAAAGACTCAGTAAAGGAACTAGAATAATGCAAATGTAGACTTTCATCCAGAACGATCCGTTACAATTGTGCAGTTTACAACAGACAAGTGTGCTAACAGCAGAATGTGCTGTGGATCGCCAGCTATTTTTGGTAGCTGATCACACAATGAATCGATGAGACTAGCTATATATGTGGTACCTGCATGTTGCTTTGATGGATAATACATCAGCTCTTCAGGAGATAGTGGACCTATGTAAGTCAAATATGTAGAAATACGTTCCGAGTATTTCCAATGTATTTCGTTTAAATAGTTATTGATGATCCAGTAGCGAGTGAGTGAGTTAAGTCACTTCGGCAATATTTCAGTCAAATCGTGACTAAAATAAATTCTAATTTCATAAAAAATAAAGGTTAATTCTAAAACCTTGTGAAGAAGTGTCAGTAAAATAACTAGTTAACAATTTAAAACTAGTAATGAAATCTAAAACTTTTCCACCGTATATTATACAACAAAAAGAATAGGGAATACTAGATACTTGATCCAGCAGAGGTAATTCAATATGGTTACGTTTCCTACACATACGAAATACATTACATTCATCGGTGCGTTCATGTATATGTGCATATTCATGCAGACCTACCTTTGCACTTGCCACTGACATGACTATGTCACAGATATCAAAGTTGAGAAACAATAATCCCCTGAAAGTGCGCGAAAAACACTTACAATTTCAAACAGCAGCTTTATCCAGTGTTATATGATCTGTGTCGATAAAGTATATTGGTTTGACAGGTACAACACACTGCGAGTTTCGAGCGGCATTGGCAATTTTGGAACAGTTCAGGTTCATCTCGTCGTTTGCATCCTCATTTCCTGGTTTCTTGCATTTCTGTGTATGATGAAAGGTGTGAAGTCTGTTGGAAAGGTGGGATACCAATGTTATACCTTTCAGACCAATACTCCCGTCACACCTTTAAGAATTAAACAGAAGTACTGACTGATGTACACAGGAAAAGAGATAAAACACCATTCTGAAGATTTTAATTTGTTATAATCAAAGGTGCCTTTTCAACAGATGGCCACGTTAGTGGTGGGGTTGAATTCTATCAGTGCTGTTTTGTTTTGGGTGTTTGTTTATTTAAGTTGTGTTTTTGTTGCTGTTGATTAGGGGTGGGGGGTCAGCATGTACTGTGACGCTTTTAGCTTTCACTGACAGGTTGTGTACGTGACTGCCCTTCTTCCCTACGTTCTCCTGACGGCTTTGCTGGTCAAGTCGTGCATGATGCCCGGTGCTGGTGAGGGTATACTGTATTTCCTCCGTCCAGACTTCTCTCGGCTCGGCAATGCACAGGTTAGATGCTCGTGTAGTATTAATATGATAATAGTAGGAAAGTGTTTTCCCCATCATATTCGACTATCAAACGGAATGTAAGCTTAGAGAAGATAAAATGTCTTGAACTGTCAAATTTCTCAGAAAGGTGAATTGTAAGGATGAGAGAGGCATTTCTGAATTAAAAGGAAGCATACTATTTCTTCTTGGGTTGTTTTTTCGTGCTGAATACGAATCGGTTGTGTGCTTATAATGTAATACTGTTAATGTACGAGAATAACAGTTTTTCATGTAACAACAGAACATGGAATGTGTTTTTAATTGATCGAAAGGTTTGGCTGGAAGCTTTGTTGCAAGGGTTTTATTCTATGAGTACAACCTACGGAGGCCTCATCACCATGAGCAGCTACAACAACTTCAACAACAATTGCTTCAGGTGAACAGGTCTTGTTCTACTGGAGAAAATGACAATGAGATATTGTAAAATGTTTTTGAAAGTCTTATTAAATGAAAACTACATAATCTTTATTCATGTTGAATTCGAAACATTACGAACAATTAGTTCCCATTGTACTATTTATCAGATGTCTGAAGATAATAATCACGAAAACAAAACCAATCATTCTAACAGATCTCTTACACGTGTAGCAGTTGTTTACATCTGTTTACATCTTTTTCTAATTGAGATCTGTTCATTGGTAGGAAACGCAAGCACATTTGTTTGTTGCAACTTTTCCAGGTATGGATCACACTGACGTAATGATGTTACTATTATTTTCTTTTCAGAGACGTAATGCTACTTACTGCCATTGGTGAAGCCAGCAGTATATTTTGTGGTCTTGTGGTCTTCTCTACACTGGGTTTCATGGCACATCAGGCTCAAATACATATATCAGAAGTTGTATCATCGGGTAAAGAGTTTAGTTGTAATGTGGACTCCACGCAGTGGATAATTATTCCCGTGCACTAGAGGGGCAGTATTTGAGTATCCTCTGTCAGTCCCTATTTCCGCCCTTCTTTATAACACGGCCTTTCGGAGCGTATGCTTGCTCCTTTTTCAGGTGAAGGAGCAATACAGGAGCAAACATGCGCTCCGAAACGTCGCGTTAGTCACTATAAAGAAGTTGACATCCATAAGTCTTGCTTTTCCTATGCATTCAACAAGAAGATGTGTTCAGTCTTATGGTCCGTCCGTGCGTTTTTTCAGTGGGGAAAAAGAATTTTACAAAATCTGGCCTGTCATTTAAGTCATTATTCATTAGTCAAAAGTTAAAACGTTAACTAACGTATTTACTTATAAATACTACAAACAAAACATATGGGAACACCCTCTACTGTGATAGTAATGTATAAACTTGACTGGTCATGTATACTCTAAGGTGAATGCATATTGTTGTGCGTAACGGGCACATTTAACAACATGTTACAACGTGCAGTAAATCAACTACCTACATATTCGTCGATTTTGAGTGAAATGAAACATTGTCCAAAACAGCGACACAAAAAAGGGTGCTGAACGCCCTAACACAAGAGACCAGTGCATGTGGAAGACTTCCCAAGCAGCTTGTGGCAACGTTTCCTTTAAAAAAAGTTGCAGACAGTATTTAAGCTTCCAAACTTCTTCAACATGGGACCTTTAAGCGCGAACGACAGAACCAGTGTCATTGCATGGTTACAGAGAGGTGAATGCGTAAGAATTTTTACTCGCCGTCTTCTTGCTGTTTTTGATAATGTTTTATTTCACTCAAACTCAACAAGCATTGAATCCTTTGTTTCACGTGATGTTCAAACATATTGTTTGAGGTGCCCATTTAGTGCACAGCAAGTTGTATTTACCTTAGCGTGAGTAAGTGAGTTAATATTTAATGCTGCATCGGCAATATCTCGGTCATAACGTGACAAAAAGAATTTACACAATAAGAAAATGAAAACCGAAAACAACTTATTCAGTAAAAACTGAACATATTTGGAAGATCAAAACCTGTCGACGATGGACAGTAAAAAACTACAGAATCACAGATGTAAACATAAAACTAGCATGTGAAACAGGGTAATTAAAGAATGATTTACATCATCGCCTCAGTTGCTAGCGACTGTGCTGAGTTTAAGCCAATATCAAAATACCAAATATGCCACGATTAAAGAATGGTAGATGTAAATTGACCTTAGATTGTAGGGATTTACGTACCCTCTCAGGACAATGTTTTTACAATACTTCAACCCCCTTTGATGGTACAGCACTAACAATCTCTGTAACTAATCTACCAATCATTAAAATGCAACTATCTACAGGGCATATTGATCATAATTCATCAATGAAATCAATTTTTTTAAACACAGTAAATAAATGAGAACTAGCAGCGTTGAAAAGATTTTAAACAGTTTTGACCTTGAAATATTGGTCCATTGTGATGGAGAATTCAGCACAGTCAAACAGGATATACTTGGCCGTGACCGACCTGTCACACGGAATACGAATCGGTGGATCTTCACCTTTAATACAAATGTGCAAATCTGCACTGACAACCGAAGTAGGTATAACCAATGTAAGGTTTTATTACATGTAATTTATTGATACCCACTAGGAAGTCCCACTTCTTCTGCATCAGATCACGGTTGTAAGTGTGGAATGAGAAGTGTTGTCACAGATTTGCTGAGTGTTGCCTTGCCAGTAAAATTGGCCATTGTATTAACAGTCTGAATAGATTATGTATTATTTATATTTAGGGTGCCTTTGAATATATTCAAGAGCTATTAATTTGGCGTTAGCTTCCGCTGTAAAAAGAGAAGTGTCCTGTAATGTCCTGGATCCACTGACAGTGCCACAAGCTACGGCGCCACCGTCCTTGTACCCATCTGTAAATATGGATTTGTATATATTATATTTACACTTTAATTCCAGATATCCCTGTTTATATTGTAATTCATAAGTTTCTGATTTAAAAAAATGTAGTTAGTGCAGCTCACCACAATTTTGATTATACATGACTATCAAGGTTTAGAGTGTTCCCATACTTTTTGTTTGTAGTATATTATTCTTTAATATATGTCCATAGTAATAATGCTATTTTCATTGATCATTGTCTCGTCGATACTTCTATGGATATTGATCAGGATGCCTTCAGGTAACACACGTTTTCGTTGTTATTAAGACAACAGTGATCAATTCATATAACGTTCTTAGGATAATACCCTTGGGAATGTTATTTGGCAACAATCAAGATTATCTTCTAGCGTTGACGTTTTGAATTGGGTAGGTACTATGTGTCCAACCTAAGATGCCTAAACTCAATCACCTTTCGACACTGCGTCCACACATGCTAAAGGGCAATGGTTTGTATTCATATCAGGTAGCATCTACACGGTGATGTTCTGTGACTGAATGGCAAAAGTGTTCGTTCGTTCATTGAAGACTCAGTTCAATCACTCGGGGATGATGGCTGAGTAGGATATATTCCCGACGTTGTATTGATGGAGCAATCCTAAACATTGTACCTCAATCAATTCACAAATATCTCAATGCCTTATGATTGTCTGAGTGAGTTAGTTAAGATTTATAGTCACGTCAGCAATATTTCAGCCAAGTCGTGACAAATTACAAATTAAAAATACATGTAAATAACGTATGAAAAATGTCCACAAGGGACAGAAAAATAACTAGACTGGGAATAAAAAAACTAGCCACTGTAAAATTAATCACTTCTTTGATCAGTACAATGTATGAAAAATGGGCAAAAGGTCACAGCAGCTGAGGGCAGGTCACCAAACTAGGGACCGTAGAATGTCGTATGAAAACAACGTATGCATATGTCATGACTATATGTTATACAGCCTCTACTAAATCAGCAACTGTTTGTACCAGGTTCTGGGCTAGGGTTCATCATCTATCCTGAAGCAATTGCCCAGCTACCATTCTCTCAGATGTGGGCAGTGCTCTTCTTCATCATGCTGTTGACAATTGGAATAGATTCCGTGGTAAATATCCTTTAGACTATAAGCGTTAACCAGTAGAACGTGTCTTGCAAACGTTTGGTTGTAGTAAACATTTCAAGCCAAAGTCATTGGACCTTTTCATCAAACATGTTCGTCACGGTTTGGCTGAAAAATTGCCGACTTGACGCTAAATATTAACCTACTCGCTCACTAACTGGACCATTTCTTTACTTGAACGTATGTCTTTTGTCCCATGTGGTTATAGGTCTTGCTATTTGTTGGTACAGTATGTTGGCTGTCGTTACTTCTGACAGGCAATCTGACTGGCCAGCACTTTTGTGCACAAAACACACTCCAGTTTTTTCAGCCACGTGAAGTTGTAGTTTACATTATTAAACAATAAGATTGTCAGAGGTCCTAAAGCCCGTCGCTGACGACCTAGTTGTGTATACTTCCGGCACAGCAACTCGGTCTTTGGCGATTTAATAAAAAACAAGTGCATCCCCTCGACTATCCTGTGTATATCCCCCCACACACATCGGACATGTGGACAGAAGCTTTTGATACTCCTGGAACTTTTAAAATACGATATATTCAATGACTAGTGCGTAATTGTCCAGTTTTCGATCACGTCGCTGTGATTTGGTGATGCTCCTTAACAGGTTATATAGTAAGAGGGTTGGATAGTAAATCGGGACTTAGTTTATCCATTTTCAGACCCGCGGTGGGCGCCTGTGGTGAAGTGCGACATTGTTATTTACACAACACGTACAGAGAAAGACTTGTCTATTGACACACGAGGTGGTATAAACCAATCTAAGAGATTTCACATCATAATATCTTTACTTCTTGTATTCAGTGTAAATATATACAGACTACAAATATGCATTTTTTTACAGTTTGGGATCTTGGAAACAGTAATAGCTGCTATCATAGAAACGTACCCAAAAGTCCTTCAGCACAGAAGAGTGTATGTCACTGCTGGAGTATGTCTACTCAACTTTGCAATTTCCATCCCCTATGCAACTCAAGTAAGGCTCTTTGAACAAGTAACATGCATTATATATTGCTTTTATAAATCACTTTCTGAGGGTTTATTTGGGAGTTCGAGGCTTCAAAAAATGGATTTGCACTGGAGTGAACCCTTTGCTAAAGGTATATCCAAAAAATATATGTCACCCGAGGAACCGAGCACTGTGACTTGTAAACACGCAGAGGTCTGTGGCGTTGGGAAACATACAAACTTGTGGACGAGGTAACTGTTTCAGAACAAGTGAAGCGTAGGGAATATCGTTCTCCATTTCTATATTACCAGAAAATAAAGTGGTATGATATATTACAGGCTAGATCGCACCACAACTATCAGAATGAGAGGCGTTTCCTACTTTTTCCATAATGGGAGATAAGTTAGTATGCGTAGTATTCACTGATATACATTTACTGTCTTATTCCAATATTTTGACAACAATGTTGATTTTCATGTATGTATTTTGCAGTTTCCTATTTAGTTGCAGATTATTTTCTTGATCTAGTGTACGGATTTCGTGTTTTTGTACTCGATTATTCGAGGTCATATCCTCATTCGAATGAGAACTATTCGTGTAACTTTTGATCGGATTTGAACCTCCTCCAAAAACACCACTGCTTTAATTTTGTGACACTCATCAGTTTATAAGTTATGACGTTTAGTGAATTTTGTCGATGGCATTTGTTTTTCCTTTGTTCTTGCAGGGCGGTGTGTACCTGTTTCAGCTATTAGACTGGTATGCGTCCTCGTTCAACGTACTGATCGTTGGATGTCTGGAGTGTGTCGCCATTAATTGGATCTATGGTAAGTCTGAGTTTAGGGAGATGGTTACCCAGAATAGCACATTTATCACCACGGGCTCTGTACATACAGATAAGGGAAATTTCAAACTTAATTTCAGTGCAATATTACTGGGTTGTGCGTGAGTTCTTAGACACATTTCAAAGCTTTCGACGTAGCTAGATGATATCTCTGGGGTATTTTTAATGACAAACATTCCTAGAGGCCTTTGTAGTAAAAACAATTACTTCAAAAGTTTTGCATTTCCCTATGATGTCAACATTACATATCATGCATATGATGAACCTTTCCACAGGTTCGGAGAGATTTAGTAACGATGTTGAGATGATGATGGGAAGACGTTATCCATGGGTGCTGAAAGTTTTGTCTTCCTACTTCACCCCTGTCATCCTCTTTGTAAGTTCAACTTCATATTTATCACATTTAAGTAATGCTTTCTTTCAATAGTGCTGAGTGTCACAAGTATTGCTCCCAAAGCGTCATGCCTCCAACACTGAGATGCATTTGTTCATTATTGAGTTATACGTTATCTTGTACCAGCTGATGTGAGTACACAAGTGATTCGTTTGTGGTGAATGTAATAGAAAAGCATCTGGAATACAGATCGGAGATAAATATTGCTAAGTGCTAAGATACAGAGGGTTACATGGCGGTCTACATGTCAGGTTCCGTCGACTGGCTACAGACAATTGACAAGGAAAGTCGTGTAATCGAGTGACAACACTGCTGCGCTCTTCATGTAGGGGCTCACGATTCCTTGTGCAGAGGTGTGCTGGTCAGAAGGATCACAAACGTATAATCTTGGCTCCGAAACCCAGTTGGCATTGAATCTGTTTTTTTTTTGTTTTCGTTTTACCAAATCGTCAGTCAACCCCGGTTTTATTTTCGCATCTGCAAATTTTCCGTGAAATATGTTATCCTGTTCAGGCCAAACCACTCATAGCTTACTTAATGTACTGTTTATCCCTCACAGGCGTCCCTGATTCTTTCCCTGTTTGTCTACAACCCTCCAAGCTACGGCGAGTACATATACCCTGAATACGCAAAGGTGATTGGAATCTTAATGGCCGTTGTGATGTCATTGCCAATACCTGTCATGTTGGTATACCAGTTCATCAAGCAGGAAGGAACATTTCTTGAGGTAACGAAACGTCGTGTGCAGGATATGGATAAACATATATGATGTATGTTTCAAAAGTTCGTGTTAGGTACTAATATTAATTAATATTATATCTACACGGTTGAAACAGTCGTAGCAGTCACGAAGCCTTCAAAATGTTTGCGTAGACATGAGGATATTTCCACTTTAATGAACAATGAAGTGCATTGTTGGCCATTTGGACATGTTCCTGTATTTTGTTCATTTCGTTGGGCAGGATATTGCCACACTTTCACGTCACATCGGCATTATTTCAGCCATATCGACGAACAATCATACACTGAAAATAAATATATTTATACTTCCTAAGGAACTAGATTATAACACATTAATTAAACTAGTTTGAGCTTTATGTATAATGCTTAATCATTTCCCAGCAACACAATATAAAATCAGTCTATAGATCGCCAACAACTGAAGGAAGATCACCATACTAGACTAGATAACGTAGGGGCTTTGATTACTTTTGCTGTCTGAATGGGCCCTACCTGTATTAACATCATCGCTTCAGCTGTTGGTGATTTTTTAACACGTTTGTCATAAATTAAATCAACCAAACGTCTACAAGTAAACCTCCGGCAAGTACATCTATGCATTGGTGTGGTCCTAAATACCCTCTTCGGTGGAAAAATATTCTACGCAACTTCAACCACCTCGAGAGCGCAGCAACACACAAAGTTATTAATTCATTCCACCGAATTTAAAACGAACGTATTAATTACAGTACATCAGAATGTATTAATCAAATTAGATTCCGGTTAAACACCAAGAACTAATGAGAACTTAAATGAGGAAGATCCTTTAAAGATGAAATTGTAAAATCCCTTGTAATGGTTGATAAACATATACCTGGTAACATGTTGTCGGAAATGTGCAGTGGACTTATGAGTTCAACTTTATCGTCAAATGTCAGTTCACGTGTGTTACACGATTCAAGGTCAATGCCGAGTGTAACTATATATGGCTGTATGACAGCCAGCACTCCCTTCCACATACCCCTGTCAGCCTCCAGTCTTCGTGTAAAGCAGCTTCCATTTCCGCTAGGTTCTGTACAGAAGAATCCTTTTGTTGCACACGATGACAGTCATCTCCAAGATATTCTCAAACGGGTTGAGATCGTGGTTCATTCAGTCGTGAGATATGTGAGGATTGTTGGTATTACATAACTTAGGTCTTTGTATATATTTGCTTACTTTGCTGAGACAGGGTTTTGTTCATTTAACAGCGTCTCCGCCTCGCAAGTTCTCCGTCAACTGACTGGGGTCCACTCCTGCCTGAGGACAAAGAACGGTATCTTCAGAAGATGCACTGTCAGGCAGAACCTCTTATCTTGACAGGCAACTCACATGACGCCGACGAAAACACACAGGAAACCCAGGGATGTGTTATTACTGAAGCATAGTCTTACATTGTATGCTCATTCACCATGTTTTAAGTATTCCTTAGTATTTCTAACACAGTATTGTGCCACTGTGTGCAATAGTGCAACAGTAGGTCGTTCAGATATGCATGGCACCAGTTTTATACACACGTATACCTGTATGAAAACGTCATTTCCTCTTTCTCATCATCATCATTGATTGCCATTTGTGTTATGAAGTAGTCAGTGAACGTATGATCCTCCTAGCCACTGGAATTGTACATGCTTTCTTTTATACATTTGTATGTGGTGGTGGTGGTTAACAACCAATAAAATATCCATGCTTGTGGTGATGGTGATATTGTTTTCTTTGCTGTGTAATGGAACTAAATCCTGCTCTGTTACTACAAATGCCCAGGCATTCCGCTTTAATTCGAGATCTGGTACCCGATTCTATATGGACAACTCGTGCAAGAAGTGTTGCAACCTGTTTTGCTTTGTGGGTGATGACTATGGGCAAACGGAGATACTCCAAGTAGAAGAAAACGCAAAATCTACGTATGTGCTAGAACATACATTAAATTCAGTGTAACGTTCTTTAAGTGAGTACGTGAGTGAGTTAATATTTATCAGCACATCGGCAATGTTGCAGCAATATCGTGACGAAAGCAATTAATTCTTACACTGGATATCAAGAAAATAAGAAACTAAACCCTGCTGAAGAAGAGGAGTAAAATCACGAGAATGTCACAGATGTCCATTTAAAATCGGTGAGTTAAAATTTACACTTTGGCCATATTACAGCCATGTCGTGAATACATCAGTATATATAGATTAACAATAATTCAAGACAGATTTACAACCCTGTCAACAAAGGATAGTAAAATAACTACAATATCACAGAAATACATGTAAAACTAGTAATTAAATCTAAAATAGTTTAACTATATGGGACAACACAACTTAAAAATAGGCTATAGATCGCCAACAACTAAAGGCAGGTCACCATACTAGGGACCATGGGGACTTACAATGCCTTTGCTACCTGAATGGACCCTAGATGGATTGGCATCATCCCTTGGCGAGTGTAAGAAATGTAAGCCAAAATTAAAATAACAAGAATTCTTCATTAAAAAATCATGGCATGTTTACACTGACGTTTGGGGACTCACGTACCCTCTCAGGGGAACAATGATTTTACAGTACTTCACCCCCATGAAACCAATTTCCTTTAAAACACAATAATTAAATGAGAACTAATATAACAGGGTTAAAAAGATCCTTAACTGTTTTTATAGTAAATTAATTTTACCTTGTGTTGGGTAAAATTATTGTAAAAGGCATGTTTTGAATTGCCGCTCCAACATGGGACAACTGTTGTTCACTATCCACAGACAACAACACTCTATATACTGACCGACAGCCAAACATACAGTATATTCAACAAAATGACCATATGTCCGTAATAGACACATTGATGGCATGAATCATGTATACCCGTGAAATAATTGATAAAGTTTCCCTTTGCTTTTGTACATTATATAAATGTAGACATGAGTTATACACCAAAACACCCAGTATTACATAACAAATACATAAATAGAACTTGTACATTAGAGAGAATATTCATACAACTGAGTCACGGATACTATTTATCAGTATTGGTAATTGTGCAATCCCAATATTTGTAAAAAATAGAGTAAATAATGGCTGAAATATAAATGAGATGTATGACTCACATGTAATATGCAATTGTGTTTACACATACATACAATTTGGAAATGAGGATGCAATTACTTTCTCTGTAAGATACGTTACTATAAAAACCTTGCCTCAAAATCAAACACACCGTGCTGTACTGGATCATTTGCTCTATTTCCATGTATTCGATGGCCAGTGATAATTCTTTTCCATGTAGGTGCATGAAATGTAACGTGGTTCTAGTACTACACATATGTCCCAACATCAAATGTAACGAGGTTCTAGTACAACAAAAAAAACCCGTCCTAACACGAAATATATTGAGGTTCTAGTACTAAATTTGTGACGCAGCAGGAACTATAACGAGGTTCTAGTACTACATGTGTCCACACATGAAAAGTATCAAGGTACTGGAAGTAAATATGTAACCCCACATGAAATATAACTGATAACCTGAGATGAAATGTAACGAGTCGTGAGTAAATATGTAACACAATACATCTGAACAGAGATTACACTTAACCAATTTTTTTCTTCAAAGACTGGCAGAGTTAAGGGGCCGTTCTTACAATATGGCAGTGGGAGGGGAATATGACCACCCCAGAACATAAAAGGTGTCCACCCCTAGCATACATTGTGTAAGGTTCCTCAGACTGCCAACAGGTGCCTGTGACATGCCTCTTACAAAGACTTTACAGACCAGTTTCTGCCATCGGTATTGTGACGGAGATGTTATGTCTTTGTTGGCGGACTTACGTTTCTCTGATACTGTAAGCTGATGCAGAGAAAGTAAGGGTCCCTGGTTATTGACTGAGTTACGCGTTCAAAGCTTCTACCAACCTACGTGGCTGACATGAACACCTTGAAAGAACAGGGGGTTGCCAGCCTACAGACACTTGAACTCAGAGGATGAGTGGAACGAACATCTTCGGTGGTGCAGACCAACCAGACCAGTGAGTCTGTCAGTTGATATCTATCACAATATTTCAGCCATATCGTGACGAGAACATATTGGGCATTGATAAGGAATATATGTATAACATAAAACAGCCAGAGTATCACAGTTAGAGTGAGTGAGTGTGTTAATATTTAACGTCACATCGGCAATAGTTCAGTCGTACCTTGACGAGAACCTGCTGTGCATTGATAAGGAATATATGTATAACATAAAACAACCGGAGAATGACAGTTAGATTTAAAACTAGCATTAATTGTTAAAATTATACACTATACGGACTATACACACAATACAAAGAGGCTAAATAATGAACAACTTCATAAGATGGCAAGACGGCATAAAAGTAGGCTGTTCATTGCCAACAACTGAATGTAAATCACCATACTAGGGACCACTTGAACTTACTGTACATATGCTCCTTGCAATGGAGCCTAGCTGGATTTACACCGTCCTTTCAGTTGTTATCAATTTAGACACATCTAGCCTATCAATACATTGCAAATACACATGTGATACAATTAAAAATGGTGGAAAGCTTTAATGTATTTTGAATTTTTTGGACATACGTACCCTCTCAGGAGGACAATATTTCAACAGTACTTTAAACCCCCTCAAGGATACAGCCACTAACATTCAATTACTGATTCAATCACAAACATTTATCTATTTACAAATCAGTTAACAAATTTAATTCTTTTTAAAATGTTGTAATTAAATGAGAACTAACATTATTAAAAGATCCTTCATAGTTCGTGATGTAAAATAACTATCCCTTGTGATGGAAGGACTGTATATGTGCACAGACACATACATAGGCAGACACAGAGAGGTACCAATATCATCTGGAAAAGATTCTACATTGTCATAAGAAGGCCAAATAGTGATGAAGGGAGTATTGTCATCAAGAGTTTCCTATACGTAGCATGTCGAGAATGGTTGTTTTTTTGTAACCAAATGCGAGCTGAAGAGCCTGCAATATGCCGTGGAAATATCCCATCACAACAGCACAGCGCCTATGAACATCCAGGTTAAGATTGGTCTTCAGCAACTCGTGCTTGTCGTAAGAGGCGACTAATGGGATCGGATGGTCAACCTTGCTGCTTGACACATGTCGTCATGTTGAGCGTTGAATTGTCTCATTCAGATTCCTGCATTATTTCCAAACCGCTGGGCGGCGTAAAACAATAAAACCAACCAAACCAAACATTATACAATTCACTTTTTAAAACTTTGATATGATTCCTTGGTGTAACATGATGCTTATACAGTTTAAATCCTGACCGTGGACAATCTGTTGTTATGTCTTGTAAACGCTTCCCATCAAAATGCTAAAGAGAGAGCATATTGTGTAGGCAATTTCTACAACATCTGTTTCCAAATGCAATAACATGAATGTGAATATATCGAGTTGATAAACAATGGATTGATAGCGATACCAGTTATTTAACTGCTTCTCTGCCCGACGCATGACCACTCTTCTTCTTTCAGATACAACACAAAATATTCCCTCTATTGAAGCGGGAGTCTTTTGAGGATTTTTTAACATCATCACAGACCAAAGAAAGTTCAAAAGTACAGCATGTTAATATGGAGATGGTTCTTCAAGGAAGTTCGAAAAGAGAAACTCTGCATCATCTTTAAGTTGTCAGTTTTGCCCATAAAATCGACATACACTATGAAGGTGCTGTATACTTTGTAATGATAAACATAGCATACCTGATATGAACAGAATATGCAAGACGTCCACCGTGTTAGAGTAACGAGAGTCAAAAGGGAGTTAAAGTGGGCTGATATCATGCAAACATGGAAACAACTTACCGTGAAAATATGTTTGCATTATCGTACAGGTTAACAACTGAGGAATGTAACATTTTGAAAATGCTGGGCTGTCCAATGAAACAAGGTAGTATTTAATTAGGAGATAAACATCTTGTGTTGGCCAATTTCCGGGTGTTACTGAGTATATGAAGGACGGGAATGCATGTGGAACCGACGGCGTGAGTCGGAGGTTTCAAATGAAATATTCCCGTGCTTCAAATATTCAATAACATCCGGACCAAACGATCAGACCGAAATTTAAGCTGAAGGGCATACGATCGAAAGAGCTACCCACATAGCTACCCTTTCATTTCTCAGGGGTTTGAGCCGAGTTCACTCGTTTCACGATGCCCGAGGAAAGACTGGGATCAAAGAAAGAAACTTGGGCTCAAAAGAGAGAGGGCATCTTGTCCATGCTTGGTTTCTGTACTGGATATGGGTCGCTATTGAGGTTCCCTTATCTTTGTAATAGAAATGGTGGCGGTAAGTGTATTACTTTTCTGAAACGCAACTGTCTACAAATATAACACGAAGGTGATATCATTAAAAAATGATTAATGCATGAATGCAATTCTCTTACGGATGCATTAAATGATTTACCTGTAGAACTGTTGTTATCAGAGACACATATTGCAGGTGCCTTCCTCATTCCATATTTCTCTGCTATCATCGCATGCAGTGTTCCGTTGTTTTTCCTGGAGGTTTCCATGGGACAGTTCACCAGCAGAAGTGTCAATCATGTCTGGGTTGTGTGTCCACTTCAAAAAGGTGACCACTTTAATTTTTTATGCATCACATAAGCTCAGGAGTAAAATGTACAAAAATGAGAATTAAACGCGTCGAATCATTATATTGCGAGAGCATGCAAACGAATGCACGGAAATTACCGATATTTCACGAAAGCAAATCGATGGAAGGGACATAACTCTAATTTTTTCTTCTTCTGTCGTACGCCATATCTAGCGATGGCTACGAAAACATTTGCTTTGCATTCCAATAAATAAATTCTGACAAAACGTTCAGATGCAGTCCCTGCAAATATTAAGAAGCGGCATTACATCGCGGCGACTTTACTAAGACAATAACTACGGGAACAAAACAGCAAGATGCAAGATTCGAATCGTTTGATTCACACACGTTGGCTGAAGTGTACGATCCGATACTCATGCCTCAAGCAGTTCAAAATTCGGGGACCACGGGTTGAGGAACCCTCGATGTTTTTTTATTTTATTTTTGTTTGTTTTGTTTTGTGGATTTTTTGTTGTGTTTTTGTTTTTTGGGGTGGGGGAGGGGGGGTGTATTTGTTTTTTTCTGTGCTCCTTGCCTTCGATGTTCCTGCTTGTCCGCCCTTCGGCTCAGGGAACATAAACAAACATCGAAGGTACCTCAACCAATGGTCCCCGAATTTTGAATTCTCTCTCTCTCTCTCTGTCTCTGTCTGTGTGTGTGTGTAATCAATAGCGGCATCCCACAATGTTCGTCCGAACGTGTCTTTATCGTTAGCAGACGTCTCTCTCCCTCCCTCCCTTTCTCTCTCTCTCCCTCCCTTTCTCTCTCTCTCTCTCGCTGTGTAATCAATAGAAACCATATTATATGAGCAGTAAAGTTCATATTGTTTGGAACTATAAAATAACTTTTCTGAGCGTGAAAGTAACTGGCAGAAAAGAAATTATATTCACTTAATAGCATTAACTAAGTTTACGAAGTACGAAGTAAATCTGCAAAGATATTCTGATGGCACTATAGAATGGCAATACACTTACAAGTGACAGCGTGAGATAAAATACCCGTAGTAGTGACAGCAAAGCTAGCACTGCTAATAGCAGCAGTTTTGTTTCCAAATATCCATACATCTGAGTTTGATAATAATGCAAGATGATTGAGCCTTCCGTTTGTTGCAAAGCATATTCTAAAGCACTTTCTAAAAACTAGGTAGCAACGGCACTGTAAGACCCCATGGTCCCTCATATGGTGTTCTACCTTCAGTTGCTGGCGGCCTATTGCCCGTTTATGTGTTAAAGTGATGAAATATTACCAAAGTGGTGACATAAATCTTAACACACTCACTCCATCCAGTGCTGAATATGTCTTCGTTGTTCTGGAAGCTTCTATATTACCTTTGCCTCCATAGGTAACGTAACGTACCAAATTCCCCAGCACATTCTTCCACTGAATCTTCACAATGCATCTACAATATTACAATATACATGAACCTATCGTTCCAGGAATCGGAATCTCCCAACTGTTAACTCTCATCGTCGGACTCATGCCGTACACATTAATCATGGCTTGGGCAATGTTCTATGTAAGCCAGTCGTTCAGGTCTTCCTTGCCGTGGACAACCTGTGACAATAGGTGGAATACCCCTATGTGTACCAACAAGGTAACTAATGGCTCATCCAAAGTCGACTTCAACAGCACTGTGGAGCACCAACTTCTGCGAACCGCCGTTTGGAGAAAGCCGAACTCAACTCTGACTGCAGCTGAAGAATT
Organism: Haliotis asinina; assembly: GCF_037392515.1. Lineage (NCBI taxonomy): Eukaryota > Metazoa > Mollusca > Gastropoda > Lepetellida > Haliotidae > Haliotis > Haliotis asinina. The sequence continues at coordinate 17,603,871 of NC_090291.1, forward strand.
CTGGCAGTATGTTTTGATCGGTTTTGTTCAAGCTTCTCATGGTTATCTCTAAATTAGGTAGGGCGTGCAATTTAAAAATATATATTAACATACAGTTGATGTAAACCTTAACGTCTCATATTGATTGTTCATAGTGAGTGAGTGAGTGAGTTAACATTTAACGTCACATTGCAGCCATATCGTGATTGTTCATAACTAAACAGATCATGGTGAATAATTTCCATTGCCCTCACCTTTAGAACAATCGTTAATGTGTTTGTTTTTATCATTTCTGAAAGGTCCATGTCACCAGTAGGAATGATTTCTCGCCATAACGTAACGTTATCCATTATCATTTGAAACCTAAGGGTCGTTTCGGCCGTAAGCAATTGCGTTATTTCGTTGTTTGTTGTTTTACACCACCCTCAGCAATATTCTGGCTATACGGTGGCGGTCTGTAAATAATCGAGTCTGGACCAGGCAATCCACAGATGAGCACCATAAATTTCACTCTAAGCAATTACGACGTGTAGCATGCATTGCTGTTTCTTCCCTAGCTCCATAAAATATCGACAGACAAGATTGAGTCAGAATAACTAACTCGAAACTGCGAAGGATAATGTGTACATCCTGAATTAATGTTACGAGTCCATTGCCAAGACACGGTGCTTCTTCGCACCAAATATTTGACCATTATGCCAGGTTTAGATCAGTACTGTTCATCTCTCTGTATACGTCCACTAATCCTAAGGAAACGTTAATGTTGAAAGGTTCAAAGCCCTTGAGGTGTCAACTGGGATCGACAACTTCGGGTCTGTGCAGCCACACAGAAATGGACGGAATTATTTTCGTATTCCATTTAAAGTTAGCCGTAACATGTGAGTTCTAGGTTGCTCACGTGTCTGCACTGACGCCGTACGTTCTCCTGACGGCGCTGCTGATCAGGTCGTGCATGATGCCTGGATCTGGCGATGGGCTTCGATATTTCATCAGCCCCGACTTCTCGCAACTTGGTTCAGTTAAGGTGAGGTAAGACGCGTAAAAAGTGAATTCTCACCGCAAGTGAATTATGATAACAGGTGTGTGTGCAACATGACGCCTCGTGCATATTGCCCATACCCCTACTATTAAACTCAACTTCCTTTTTCAAAATGGCAATTTGACGTTTGTAATATCAGCTATTTTTACTTGGTATCGGTTCTTTTGCCGGTTAGGTAAAATGTAGTGGTTGTTCAGACAACATTCCCTTCAAAACTGTAGAGAATTGCACATTGCTTTGTTCGCACGCATTTCGGTACTACTATAAAACCCGATGTTATTACTACACTTGAAAACTTGTTCCCACCATCGAGTCTACTTGCCTTAAGAGAGTGAATGATCCACATCGGCAATACTTCATCCATATCCTGGCGAGAACATATTTGCCACTGAAATAGAACATGTGTATACTATAAACCTGTCTTTAAAGGGCAGTAAAACAACTAGGATCACAATGACAACTAAAACCAGTATGGAAAGTTAAAACTAATAGCATTATTTGGGCAGTACAATATAAAACCTGGCCATAACTCACCATCACCTGATCATTGATCCTCATACTAGGGACCATGGAGACTTACTGTACTTTTGATACCTGCATGGACCCTAGCTTGATTTATATCAACTATTCAGCTGCATGCGATTATGATCAAAGTTCGTGCAAATTAAAATTAATACTGCTGGTAAATAATATAGGTCAATATCATCAAAAGATGAAAGAGGTAGGGCGGTAGGATATGCTGTGAAACATGATTTATCGTATGAATGTGACAATTCCCTGAATTTAGTTTTGTCATCTACAAAAGAAATCACGGGTGCAGCACTTGCAGGTACTTGTGGTTTTGGAGAGTGTTCACATCTGAACTCAACATTTTCTTACCTCTACATTTGTATTCTGCCCAAGTTTGTTTCGTGGGCATTCTGGACTTTGACCTGTAAAGTTACGTATGAGCCCGCCATTTCCATGAGTCAGTCATATCATTATATTGATGCGCTCGTACAATATCGAGCTACGTAACCGTGTCGGCTTGTAGTCTCCGTCTTAGTGTGATAGTTTTGGAGTGAATCAGTTTAGATTTAGACCGCTTTTAGCAATATTCCCGTAATACCCCGGCCAAGGACACCAGAAATGGGTTTCACACGTACCCACGTGGGGAATCGAACCCGGGTATTCAGCGGGACGAGCGAACGCTGAAATCACTAGGCTACCCCACCCCTACAGTCTTAGAGTGACGTTGGCCAACAGCAGGTCTGCCAGAAGTATGGCATATTCTAGGAGATATATGATTGAAATATGAGTAAGACAATTACATTTCTAAAACATGGAACTCCTTCAATAAAACAACAGCATCAAAACATTACCAATGTATATTCACAGATTACATTTTCCTTTGGCAGATACAGTGTGATACATGATACATGATAGTCTACCTTCTTCTACCCCCGAGCATTAAAATTGTCGCACAGTTTCTGACGTCTCCGGACCCGTGAAGGTCTCGGCGTAGAATAGGCCTTCAGCAACCCGTGCTTGCCATAAAAGGCGACTCAGCTTGTCGTATGAGGCGACTAACGGGATCGGGTGGTCAGGCTCGGTGACTTGGTTGACACATGTCATCGGTTCCCAATTGCACAGATCGATGCTCATGTTGTTGATCACTGGATTGTCTGGTCCAGACTCGATTATTTACAGACCGCCGCCATATAGCTGTAATATTGCTGAGTGCGGCGTTAAACTAAACTCACTCACTCTGACGTCTCCGAATTACAATGGTCATATCTTAATGAGACCGCCAATGATACTCCACCAGACATTTAGCCCATTATATTATACATTGAAATATTGGCAAAATATAATTGATTCAATGCTATTTTTATAGTATACAATGAAAGCATAGATTTATGTAATAACTATGATGCATGGTAAACGTCTTATGTAATTAAATGCGGATTAGGAAGCAAGAACTGAAACGTATCGAAGGGAACATATGAACGAGATGTTTTTTTTAAAGAAATGTAAATTAGACGTTTTGCACAGAAATAGTTAAAGTTCCTTGAGTCAGAAAGTTCAAGCTTGACGTTTCATCACATTTACTGGTGTATATTTCCATTACAGGTATGGTTAGAAGCTCTTCTCCAAGCCTTTTATTCCATGGGTACAACGTTTGGCACACTGATCACTTTAAGCAGCTACTATAAATTCAACAACAATTACATCAGGTGATTCAACATTGTACGCTATTTTAGTTGAAACTTTCATCACTGTACAACTTAATAATCAATGCATATATATATATGTATATATATTTTCTGTGGATTGTATCTTCAGGTAAGCCTCATTCTCGCGATATAGTGACGTTCCAATTACGTCGTTTGCAAGGACAACGTGAGGTTTCCTAAAACCTGTTCATTTTAGATTCAACGAGAAAGTATGTAATTGTATTGTCCTTCCATTGATTTATACTGTTCCGCTGACAGAATAGGCCTTGGTTTCATCATCTACGCTGAAACTTTAGCCCAGCTACCTTTGCCACAACTGTGGTCACTGTTTTACGTATAATTACTAGTTTTACCTCTTTTCTGTAATATGCTAGTTGTTTTACTGTCCTTTTGTCGACAGGTTTTTATAATGCACATATATTCCATTTCGGTGTTATGTTCCCGTCACGATATGGCTGAGATATTGCCGATGTGACGTTAAATAATAACTCACTCACTCACTCACTCACTACATTAGTGGGGCCGTTGTCATTGTTAGTGTATATATATCTGTTTTAACTCATAACACACGTGGTCTCACATTTTCTGAACGAGGAGAAGACCCGTCCTTCAACTTGGGAGTATTTGTCACTGGGGGAGGGATGGATTGGGGAAATACGAATGTATCTTGTAACTTACTACTTGTCTTACCACTTGATAATTCTACTTACATTGCATCGTAGCATCGTATCCATCACAGACACTTTCCTTGATTTCATGCAAAAGCTACATAACACATCACCGGTTACATTGTTTTGGCTCATATCAATGACATTGTTGACAGTGCCGTGACCGAATCTCCCGTTAAATCCAACCTCTATTTGGTTACACCTTTTAGATACAGATATACAGAAACAGTTTTCATGTTCTTTTTTCACAACAGTTGCATTATGTTCAAAACGCAAAGAATGGTTTTCTTTCTTTTCACTACTCATGCATTTACAACCCCTAGGATGTCTTCGGACCTTTTGTGTTTTGCGTTTAATCAATCTATCGCATCTACGTAAGTCCCCAAACTCCCAAAGTAAATTAAAAACTATCAGGATTTTAAGCGTAAGACTTTTGTGATTACTAGTTTTAACTTCAGAGCTGTGATATTCTAGTAGTTTCACAGTCCTTTGATTACAGGTTTAATTTTAACTTCCTCACTCACTAATCCCTCACTGCAATATTGAATTGTGGTTTGTATATATTAAGTAACATATTTCAAAATATATTTTGACAGTTTGGATCACTTGAGTCATTGATAGCAGTACTTTCAGAAGCGTTCCCACGACAGAAGTTCAGAAGAGTTCATATCACAGCAGGAATATGTGTTTTTTTCTCCCTTCTTTCTATTCCTTACACGACGAGGGTAGGCTGTTCATCCAATTGTATATTTAAAGACAACCCCTCCAAAGTAAACCTTAATTCATATATGAAATGTTAATCATGTTAAGAATATTATTACAAAAACAATAATTTCTGAAAAATGTTTCATCTTAACCCGGTCAAGTTATTGTTCAAAACTGAGTGTAAAATTATTGTCCTCCTGAGAGGGTACGCAAGTCCACGAACATTCACAGAAAATTTAAGTCTACCAGGATTTTAATAGTAGTATTCATGTCATTTTAATTTCGGCTAACTTTTCGTACAATCGCCAGCAGCTGAAGGGATGGTGTAAATCCAACTAGGGTCCATGTAGGTAGAAAAGGTACTGTAAGTCCCCATGGTTCCTAGTGTGGTGGTCTACCTTCTGTTGTTGGCGATCTATAGTCTGTTTTTATATTGTATTGTCTAAATAGTGCTATTGGTTTTAACGTTCCATGCTAGTTTTAATTGAAATTGTGATATTCTAGTTGTTTTACTGTCCTTCGTCGACAGGTTTTATGATGTATATATGCTCTTTTTCATTGTTGAATGTTCTCGTCACGATATGGCTGAGATATTGCCGATGTGACGTTAAATATCAACTCACTCACACTCACTCAAAACTGAGACCTAATTATAATTGGATGAAGATAAACTGTTCGGTTAATAAATTGCCATGACAAAGTTATAAGAGTCCCCTCTGAACCAGCAAACTCTGAAAATAGACAAGTCTAAAATATACAGTATAAAAAATACAGTATAATAAATATAATATTGAGCAAACAATGACCAATGGGTCACAAATATCAAATATTAACTCACCTGAGTCTTGCCATTTACAGTGAGAGCAGAAATACTAAATGGGGCTTGATTACAATGAGAGCAGTACGGCATGACCTTAAACGACGAGCAAACAGATGTATCCAGTGAAAGTTCGTGTGTGCCCGTCAACACAACCAGCCTTTATGTATACTGACACAGATTCTCGAACACTGCAGCAAAGCGTGACTGTAACAGTTTCCCCCCAGAATCTTCTCGATCGGCCCCGTGTTAAACTCCAGTCAAACCACATACTTTTACGAAAGATTGAATCAAGGGAGGCAACTCTAAACCACTATTAAGATGCAAGCATGCAGTAACTTCAAACATCAGATTTATCAGAAACGTACCTTTTTGTAATTTATGGCTAAATCTGACGGTGACGTAAATCCAGCTAGGCTCCATATCGGTAGAAAAGGTACTGTGAGTAACCATGGTTCATAGTATAGTGATCTTACTTCAGTTGTTGGCGATCTGTAGCTCGTATTTTCTGTTGTGTTGTACCAAACCATCACATAATGTTTAATTCTGGCTGTAATACCCCAAATTGTGATATTCTGGTTGTTTTACTGTTTTTAGTTGCCAGATGTATATTAGTTATTGCTAATGTAATACCTCTTTAGTCACGATATGGCTGAAATATTGCCGATGTGGCTGCAAACTGTAACTCTTTCACTGACTCTTTTCACTCACTCACATGACTCAGAAATCACGCAGTCTGTATATCAACATTGTGTTTGGTTTGAAGGACCGATAGCTATGCTCTTTAGAGTTACGGTACTGAGAATCACAATGATCCCGCCAGATAACCAGTTTCTTTTCACTTTAACTTTCGTCCTAGTCGATGTTACACTTTACAATGCAGAGAACACAGACTATCTATACACTTTATGTCGCCCCTTTGTCCACAATGTTTTCAAAGAGTGCCCTTTGCGTAACGACAAATGCAACTTGGACAAAAGAAACGGTGGGCGAGAAATGAAACCTGGAGATATGGCTAGACTGATGTAGGTGTGTTTTCCTGACGACGACCTGTACGCAGTTGTATTATTACTGGGGCTTCAACTGCAGTGTAGGCATACACATCGGTAGCACCAAATGAACAGTGAGTAGGACCTGAGTAGGTCTTGATATCACCGAGTCAGATATTGCAACTTCAAACCAGGGGCGACCCTTTTCCCTTCTGAGAACACTTTGAAGATCCAGTCCCATGGTCCATAGTGTGGTAGTCTACTTTCAGTTGTTGACGATCAACAGTCTTTTTATATTGTATTGTGGCTTGTATTTCTGGTAGTTGTATTTCTTGATATTGTGATATTCAAGTCTGTTTGACTGTCCTTCGATGACAGGTCTTTATGACTAACCCTAATTTACTATGTAAAACACTTAAATGTTCGCTCTGGCTGAAATATTGTCGATGTGACGGTAAATTGTAACTCACTCACTCTCACACTTTAAAGAAACATACTGTATGCGCTTGGTTCTACCACAGCTTAATACTATAGATGATATAGGGATCGACATGTTTACCGACTAAGTTGTATATAATTATACGAAAGGATGTCCATGGACATGAAAACTTAGAAATACAGCACTTGATGCATCATAGAAGTATTCAAACAGTTTCAAAGTTTCAATTTGGACCAGTTTAGCCTGTATTTCTCCAACAAAGGTAATATGTAAGTAATGTTGTACGTACATGAACAAGATATTGCGTGTCAGCAAATATATTTCTGGGGTCTAATTATAACGAGTCTGCATTCTACTTCTGATAATCATCGAAGGCAAAAAGGGATGCATTGCAAACAGTGTCACAGTATGATATTATCATATTCCAGTAAGATGACTTCGCATCGAGCTCAACGGCACGTTCAACATATTCGCTGTTACACAGCGCATGAAAATATATTACACAATGAAAATGTGTGGAAGTTTTGGAACAGTAAGCTGTTATGTAGGGTTAAATAACACATTTAGGGAAAATTAAGTTCAACACACAATTTACTACCATTTCGACGAACAAAATTATGATACTGAGAGAGACCGAGCCATGGCCACCATTTAGTCGACTTGATCCTTTTACATGCGCTTCTGTAAGTAGACGAATGGTGTCGGGATATTTAAGCATATAATAAGAAATACTGTTTTAGTGGCATTGCATGATGAACTTCTATATCTGCACCGTATCGGTACAGGTGGGGTACACCGCTTTATATACGGAACTGACAGACATTCATGTACACCCCGGTGGGACTTGTGGTTAAAGCGTTCGCTTGTCACGCGAAAGACTCGCGTTCGATTCTCCAAATGAATGCAATATGTGAAGCCATTTCTGGTGTCACATTGCTGGAATATTGTTAAATGCTTGATGCAGTGAAACTCTATATGTGCAACAGCACAAACATGGCTGCTGGCTAAGACGTTCCACTATTTCGCTAGTGGACACTGTCCACTCGCCACATGTGAATAAACTGGGCAAGGTAACACGAAAATGAGGGCAATATCTTATCGTAATTTAGCAATTTAACATATATATTACTGTGACGTTTACGTATGATTGCTGTGTACACATTGCTGTGAAAACGAAAATGAATACACTAAACCTCATTTTTCAGCAGAACGGAGTAAAAGTTACGCAAGGCTATATTTTTAGCTCTGTTTTTAGCATCAAGATACTATGGACGCAAGCTTTAAGCGTTATTGCAGTTGAAGCTCAAAACGGTCTTGATCAACCTATTCATAGCATTATTTAAAGTAATGTAATGCAATATGGTTTTTGAGATTATTTGATGCTATGATACCCCCTGTATTATTCGAAATATTGCAATTCCGTTAAATGGAAGAGGTTGGGCGGACGAAAATTGATTTCTTATGGTCCTTAAGGTTTTCCAACGCTGAATGCGTAATCGCATCTGAATATCTTGGAGCAAGTACCGTTTGGCGGGGCTCATTGATATTCTTTGGATGCCTCTGTGAACATGACCTTGTAATCACTAGGCAAAATCACTGACACTACAGACTGGGTTGTTGTACTACATTCCGACGATCATCGTCTATACACAAGGGTACTCTTCATGGACGACAAGGCTAGGCCACATCGTGCAAGGGCCCTCAGTGGGCCCTTCTTACATCAGGAGGCACTCTACCTTGGCCTACCCTTACTTCATGTAAATATATATAGGTTTTCATGACAAGGATTTATGTCTCAGTCTGTATGATTTGTGAACCCTACGTCTGAGAAATTCGCACCTATGGTTTGAGAAAAGAGCTCAAGGAAACAAAACGTGGTATCAAAGGAAAATAAGTGTTGTTACTAGGTTTTTGATCAATATGTTTTGGTGACTTGAAACATATCCAGACCTCTTGGCTTATTTCTAGCCTGTTCCGTGAAGGTCCCGGGGTAGAATAGGCCTTCAGCTACCCATGCTTGTCAGAAAAAGCGACTCTGCTTGTCGTAAGAGGCGACTAACGGGATCGGGTGGTCAGGCTCGGTGGCTTGGTTGACGCATAAATCGGTTCCCAGTTGCGCAGATCGATGCTCATGTTGTTGATTACTGGATTGTCTGGTCCAGACTCGATTATTTACAGACCGCCGCCTTATAGCTGGAATATTGCTGAGTGCGGCTTAAAACTAAACTCCTTCACTCACTATTTCTAGCCAAGCACCTGCAGTTTGTGGAAAAATGCGAGTAATGACAGCCAACATTTATTGTGTTTGCTGGTACATTTGGAGTGGGAAGCTTTGCTTTGATTGTTTTTCAGTATGCATAACATCAACAATGTTTCCGCCATATTGTAACTAGAAAAGTTTATACGTTAGCATATAATCTGTCAACAAAGGACAGTAAAACAAGTAGTGCATCACCATTTGAGGTATTAAAACTACTAACATCTTGCTTTAAAATTATGTTATTGTTTGCGACAATATAATACAAGAAAAAGCTATAGCTCGCCAACAAATGAAGGTAGGTCTTACCCTACGAGTAAGTGACTGAGTTTAATTTTACGCCGCTTTAGCAATATTCCAGCAATATCACGGCGGGCTTACCCTACGAGGGACCATGTGGTTGTACAGTGCCTTTGCTACCTGCATGGATTTACATCATCCCTTCAGCCGATGGCGATTGTAAAATAATAATGATTTTACAGTACTTCAACCTCCTATGAGGCTATAACCACTAACAATCTGCTCAAATAAGACATCTAACTGTCTTTATAGGCGTACAGTGGAAAACGAAAATAACATCATCTACAAATATCAACATGAAGTGAATGAATGAGTTAAAATTAACGTCGTCATTATCTCGGGCACATCGTGGTTATGAGAATATTTTTTGTATATGCAGAAAATAAGATTAGATAATATAATTGTATGTCGACAAAGGGAGTGAGTCAGTTAATATTTAACGTCACATCGGCAATGTTTCAGCCATATCGTGACGATGCCGACAAAGGGCAATAAGATAACTAGTCTATAACGGACTAAGGCCTAAAACTAGCAATGTATCATCAAACAATAATCATACATGCAACAATACAATATAACACTGTGCTATAGATCGCCAACAACTGAAGGTAGATCAACATACTAGGGACCATGGGGTCTTACAGTACTTTTGCTGCCTGCGTGGTTCCTACCTGGATACATGATGTCGCTAATACTCTTGCTAACAAATATACCACAACTACAGAGTTTATAATGTTCATGTACAAGATCGTCGAGAAACAATATAAATAACACAGGGTTTAGAATACACCCTTGTTTCACTCTAACTGAAAGAGTCCTGAAAGAGTTTGGCATATGAATGACACCATTAACACTTGCTTTTTCAGATGAGCATTTGAGTAGATTTTATGACATACACCGTTCACAACACAACGATTTTCTTGTCAGTTAGGTCAAAGTCCTTTTTAAAATTTGAAACTCCGCAGTAAAATCTGCCTTTGTGCTCACTCACAGATTTTGCGCGTAAGGTCTATAGAGTAGATACCAGGTCTATAGTGGAATACTTGGGGGGAACCCAGCTCAAGATTCATCAGTTAGTTCATGAATATCTAACCAGATTCTGAAACGTTTTCATTATACTTGATGTAAAGCGTTACCACAGCAGTTCAAGAGAGAGATGCCTCTGCTCTTTGGATTTTTTCTTGACCCTTATTTAAAAGAAATATCATACCGATGCCCCAGCTATCATGAAATACACCACAATCCAAACCTTTATTAAAGAATACGAGTAGAAAAGGTACATAGAGAAATATGAGCTACTAAGGTTTAGAAATCCAGGTGGTGTACCAATAAGCATCTCTATATGTGATTACACAGTAAGGTCCCTTGGGAGTTTATCACAACATTCACAGGTGTGGTTATCGATAACACTATACACTGCTTCATGGAAACATTATTTTCGTGATTTTCCTCTAAGAAATGTAGGAGAAGCATAATCTAATGTGATCTTATAACGATCTAATTTAAATGTTTCTTCTTCCTGAATGTTACGCTCATCCTATAGTCATGCATGGTGGCTGGTTACTAGATTTTCTCTGTGGTATACTGTGTGAACCATATCAGCGAGCCTGACCGTTAGTCGCCTCTTACATAAGGATTGGCTGCTGAAGATTAATTCTAACCCGGATGTTCACGGGTTATAGTAAACCTATGGAGAACATTGATATAATACGAGTTCTAACCACAATACTTTCTCATCTCTACGAATGCTTTCTCATATCTACGAATGCTTTCTCATCTCTACGAAGCGTACAGCCGATATTGGGCACCCGGCAGAGATTATGGGCTCGAACACTCCGACACCGGTAGAACAGAAACTTGCAAACAGCAGATTCAAGATTTTCAGAGCCCATGAAAGTGTTCGAGTCTACATTGGCAGAGAGAACAAAAAGTCCCGTTGTTGTGTTTCAAACGTTGAACCGTTTAGTGGTGGCGGCACGATGCTTTTAGTGCCGTGTCCCAGTCTAAGACCAAGGCCAAGACCAAGGTTTTGGAAGGAAATTTCTCTGGAAAGTGTAACACAGACCACCTTATCAGTCCAGTGGTTGTCCTGTTTTATCTTCAACAGGACTACATAAAGCCCCACATAGCACGTCTTCATGACATTCCACTTCAGCCCACATTCAGGGACGTCTTGCTTGTCCAGCATGATCCCCCTTATAGAACACTTAGCAACCACATTTGAATACTGCCAGCTCGATCCCTTAACAGAGGTGGATCAGAGAAGAATGGCTCCATTTCTTGCGTTAGTCTCTCTGGAATACGCGATATGGACATGAATACCCCTAGAAGAAGGAAGTTTCATGACCAACTGGTCACACCGATCTCTGAGCATTGAAACTTGATTTCTGATATTGAAATGGCTGGAACATTACTGGTTCTCGTGCTTGATAAAAGTCACTCCGTAACTCCTCATTAGAAACAAGTCAGGTTTGTATAATGTACGTGTGTGTGCGTGCGTGAGTGGGTGCGTGGAGCGTGCGTCCTTGAGGTTGTATGAATAACAAAGTCAGGGGATCTAAGTCGCTACGATGCGATGCGATGCGATGCGATGCGATGATTCATTCACTCACAAACGTCCTACACATCATCAAATAGCTTAGATATATGAGTGTATGTACAACAGTTTATATCTTAGAAAATTATCTATCCGATTACAGTTAATCTATTCCATTTCCAGGGAAGCGGGTTCCACGACAACCGGCAACACAAGTTTCTCTCGTTGCATGTTGTCTCTTTCCAAATATACTTTCCTGAGTTCGGCTCGAGCAGGGCCCCATTCAACAGAAGGCACACTTGCGACTTTGAGACGCTGAAGATCAGAATAAAAGTATTTACATTAATTCAGATTAGTTAAAACCAACGAGTCGAAACGATATCTGTGAATATATCCTACCAACAAAAAGTATGATCATCTGGAGCCATAGTTGTTGGAATGTAGCGAACCGTGGTGTAGCATTTCAACACAATATTTCATCACAGTGAAATGTCACGCAAAGAATGGGCATCACGCAGAGCATGGGAGGAGACAGGGAGACGGGAGGCGGGGAGGTATGTGCACCCGTGTAGTACAATGAGTCTCGGCAGTTAGAGTAGCTAGCCGAAACAAATCGACATCCACACAATGTCCCATCTTTACAATAAGTGTTCTCCACAATATACCACCGTTATTCAGGCCGAATTGTGTAGTAAAAAAAAACCCCAACATATTACCTGAACCAAGGCTTGAAGACTCATGTGATCCTAGACGGCCAGGGAGTACACAGTGTTTAAAGACGAATCAAGGTTTTGCCTATGATTAACGGCTGTCAGAAACATTGTAGTAGACTATTACCAATATGGGCGCGGAAGTACCATAAAATCGGGATTGCATATGAACTGTTCTGGTTTTGTGAATTGACAATTGACAGCGATGTTATAATAGGTCGTTGTTCCGATGGTTTGAATTATTAGCAGGAATTTTGAAACGTCATTAGAGGATTTCACCCGTAGAAGTAAGCAAAGCAATGGAATGGACCGTTAAGTCTCCTTCAGTATGTATCCGTACAATGTCCTCAGTCGGAGAATGCACATCCTGCATCCACCAACATGGCCCCGGTGCGGGTTGCCCCTAAGGAGTACGGCAATGTTAAAAAGAAATATTGCCCTGTGTATTGAAGAATAAAATACTCAAAGAGATTACCTGTATTACAATTATTACACCAAGTTTGGGTGTCAAGTTTCTAATTTTATTATGAATGAAGGTCCTTCACGTTTGATAACGTTCTATAAAGAACTGCGTTTACGCTCATCAATCGGTAGATAAAACAACCTAACAAGCTGCGGTATTCTGTAACGAGCGGGTATTGTATATAGACTATGGCACACCGCATATAAGGGTAAATATACCTCCATGATGGTCCCCTTCCTCTGTGCCACTTGGTAGATTAGTGTGATGGGTATCGGTGCAGTCATGAAAACAGCCATAAGAATTCCTATCACCTTGGCGTGGACAGGATATATGTATGTCCCGTAGCTGGGCGGGTCGTACATGAAGAGAGACAGGATTAGAGCCGCCTGTGGAAGAAACGTTTACAGCTAACTTGTTTGAGGATATTTATATGGATCATATATCTACACTTAAACACCCATGTTTCCACGGAACAGACATTGAAATATGCGTGATGACAAATCCAGATTCTCAAAAAGTAATCTGATCTTCAACTAGTCAGTTTGTTCGTTCACTGGTCTTGTGAAAAGAACACCCGTCACATTTCCTTAGGTAGTTTGTGTTTTGTTGCATGTGTTCAAATACATCATATCTAGGAAACAGGTACTCTCTGAGGAATTTTAGAGGCGCTTTATGAAAATGTATCTGGTCCGAGTGACTATCTATAGAAAGTCCGTACAACCTTCTATAGATGCTGCTTCGGCAGCCCGGAGGTCTCCATGAAGTAGATGGATCTCGTAGAACAATAGAATGATGCTACTTGAAGTTCCTTGTGTGTTTTAAGATGTGTTTTATATGTATTTAAGAGATGATAAGTGATTCAAGATGTCCGTTTTCCTTGCAGTTAGTATATCTGCCTCATAGTTCTGCGGAATCGGTACTTCGAGACAACAAGGAGATCCAAGGGAAACGACACTAAAATGGCCCCGGAAGGTCTCGTGTGATAGCAGCATTGTCATACACAGTCCAAAGAGAATTTACGAAAGTCTACGTAAATCAGCTATCCAGAGATCTTTCCTTCACTGTTCACACCCAAGTTAGAACTCGTCTCCAGTCACTAATGCATATGGATATTGTAATAGGCGATCAACAGGTGGTTAAGATGAGGTGGTCGTGATCAGGACTTTATTTATGCATGTCATCGTATCAAAATTTGTTAGATCAATCACTGGATTGTTGAAGACTCGGTTATAGACCCCGTGACACAGATGAAATATGTGTGAGCGTGTGGGTAAACAACAAAGAGATTAAAGCCAAAAGTAAATAAACAACAACTATAATGACCGAAACAATGGTTGACAGGTATACATTAGAGGTATAGTTTTTCTAGAAATTACTGAGAAATCTTTAAAAATTGATAATAGAATTTTAAGACAGGTGTTACATAATACAGTAAGGTGCCCACTATGGCTGTATGTTCAAGAATGAACTTGACTACAACAAGAGTTATCTCCCTTGTGGAGCAGACGACGTCCCTTGTTGACATGGAAGAAGAGAAAAGAGAGCTGGTTCAAGATGATCATCAATTCAAATTGTTATCACTGGTTGTATTACAGGGAGTAAGAGCACTAGTTAGAACAGTGAAACCAATGCAGACCAACCCTACATGTTCTCGATGTTTCATTTAATGCGCATACCCCCTTGTAATACAAACAAATAAAGCAACTGGAAACTATTAAACAACTTTATTCTTAGTTGAATAAAATTCTGAGATTTAGATGTCCAATTGGCAAGGTAAAATTATGAGAGTACGAACTCTTAATTTCACTTTATTCGATTTCCTTTTCTTGTTTAAACTGAAATTCATCAATACGTTGTCACTGCAAACAGACTATAGACTAGATTTACTTACAAACATGATGACGGGTGTGATATAGGATAACGTGAAGCTCAGCACGACAGGGGCTCGTCGCCCAAGCATCATCTCGACGTCCAGGTTGAACCGCTTGGAACCTAAAGCAAGTTTAACATTAAACACAAATCGCTTGTTATATGCTCTCTGTAATACAGTGCCTCAACGAGTGTTTTAATACTCATATGTTTGCCACATATGTTCTACAATTCTAAAACATATAGGCATCTCAAGACAATTCTTTTCCGAGAACATGTTAATGCTTAAAAAGGGATCCATTACAATCATGCAGTCATGCAGTACAGCCCAATTCTGATTTAATTGAGCGAGTTTAATTTGACGCCGCACGAATATTCCAGGTATATAGTGGTCTGTAAATAAACGAGTCTGGACCGGACACTCCAGTGATCAACAGCATGCGCGTGATCTAGGCAGGTGTCAAGGTTCAACAGTGACGCGTCAATAAGTATCCATTTTCTTCTGGATGTTGTGGTAGTGACTTGGGTGGACAACAGACGTTGCGTATAATCATTCTAATCACCCAGCAGTTTCCTGTACTGTATACAAAGAATACTGAACAAACTCATTATTAATTATCTGATACTTATCCGATCTGTTTGTGATAATCTTGTTGTTTTACTGCCCTTTGACGACCATTTAAAACCACATTTACTCAATACATTAATTACCCCCCCCCAAAAAAAAAAAAAAAGAAGAAGAAAAAAAAAAATAACAACAAAATAAATACCCCCACAAAAAAAACAAAAAACAAACAAAACAAAACAACAAAAAAACAACACCACAAAAAACAACACAAAAAACCAACCAAAATAAAAAATAAATATAAGCAAAAATAAACTCCTCCCAAAAACCCAAACAGTACAAAACAAAACACAACCAAATAAAAAAAAACAAAACCAAAACATGCCCCCCAAAATACAAAAACAAAACAAAACATAAACAACCCCCCCTTCAACCACCCCCACCCCCCAAAAAAACCCCCCAAAAAACCCCAAAAAACAAACAAAAAAACTCAGAAAAGAACAAAAACACACAAAAAACAAAAACAAAAACAAAAACACAACAAAACAAAAACCAACAAAAAAAACCCGAAAACATAAGAATCACTTATACAATACCATGCGCATGTTACTCAGTTAACTAGACAGCCTTCGTTTGATAATTCGTCGTGGCGTCTGAACATCAGTGGTAGCAAAATAGTTACTATTAAAGACGTAGTCACTTTATTGCAGTCGTCACGTGATTTCAATGTTGTAGACTGCTTCAAGGACCATATTGATTTATAAATGTTTGATTAGTCAAAATACAAATTAAATCTTAGCGTTAGGAAATGATTTGCAACTATTAGGCAAAATAACTATTACTAAAAACTCAGGTCAATTGAGAAGCATTATACAAAGTGCTAGTTACTAATAAAAAGTCCAACTACTCATACATAAACCGGCATTGAAGTAAATACCCAACTGCTTGAAAACTGATCTGGAGCTCTGGGTTTTATAATATTTGCATATTATTTATAAATGCAGCATGAATGAAAACGTATTATTAGAATATTTACCACCGTACATATGCACTCACTTTGGTATTATGAATTGTTTAAAGGCACAATTTCGACGATATTTTGGCCTATGGTATATATGTTGGGACATATGCACTCACTGTAGCTTGCTATTAATGCAATAAAAGACTTATTATACCCTACGGCCTGCCAGAAATCGATAAATGAAACTTCGAGGCAAGCATTTTCCAGATGCAGAACACTTGCCATGTATGGAATGTAAACAATACTCCATGCTGCGAAAACTGGCGGTGATGTAAGCCGTACTGGTTTCAAAAACAAGTTGCAAGTATGTTTTCTGCGCCAGACATTAGCGTTATTTTGCATAGGACTGAGTTCTATCTTGTAACATCACGACACTGCATGAATTTATTTGGACTTTTCAATTCAATATTGCAATCTAAATACGCAATATATTTTGGAATAAATTATATGGTAGCTTATCTAATCCCAGTGGGATGATGTATTGAGAGAAAGGTATTTATTTATTTTTAGAGAGGCATGGTGTGAAACAGTACGTTTAATCCAAACTAATTGTCATTAAACCTTTGGTATCTTCCACGGGCGAGTAATAAAACTGAAACGGTGATTGATAAAATAATACTATTCACATGGGTGCAACAGGTTGGGTACACCATGTTCAAATTACAACACTCTCTTCATAATACTGAAAACATCCAATTACTATGTGCATAATAGGTCGAAAAGATGCGTGACGAAGCGAAAACAACAACAATATGATAAAACAATGTAAATTATTACAATCTGGAAAAGCTTTATCAATATGCAACTGCTTACTTAGCCTTGAATAAATATATTTATTAATATATATGTATATATGAAATGAAACTGTTTGGCGTAAAGTGTTTAAATTATTATTCCTAAATGTTAACAACTGTTTCAACACACAATTTACATCACAAATATGGTAAAGGGAGCGTTCACGTGAACCAATACATTGAATTATGAGCTCAATCTACTGTGATGTCCAGTGGTAAACTGAATTTGGACACGGAGCACGCTCACACACTGAAAACACACATTTTAGAATCCATTCTACCATGGCGTTTTCAACAAATATTCTTTGATAGTAACAGAATCCGGAGTCTGGAAAAATATTGAGCGAAAGGCTTGATCAATTCTAATGTTGTCCATGCGTCATGAATCGGAATTTAAAATACCATCAATAACCATGATAAAGTTTGTTAAAACTTGAATTTAAAAGCCAATACATTTCAATCGCAGATAAAACAGACATGGAATATGTGCAGCATATCAATCCTCAGCCACAGTTAAGTATAAACCCCTAAAGAAAACTAACCAAGCCTCTTTTGCTTCGACGTCTCGCGTCATTCTTTCAGATTCTATCACATCAAATAAGAGTCATACCTTAAGCATCCGTATAGACACCTCAGTGAAGATTGAGATAAGCGGCAGCTGTGATCTGATGATTTTGTATAATTTTGGTGGGGTTGGTATATACAGGCTCCATATCTTAGAAAAGGCAGTGGTTAAGTTTAAGCTATATAAAATTATTTCAATTTACTGCTTTCTCTGAAACCGTGTTGCAGGTAATCAGAGAATGGTTCTTTTATATTTTTCTCATCACGTTACTTATGGGTAGCAGTCGGCATTAAATATTTGCTCTGGTGTAACGTACACTGTCCACCTGAATTTTGTTGCAATACAAAATGTGCCGAACATTACATTCTTACAAAACTTCAGACTTGGGGCCACGAAATCGGTAGTGTTTGATCACTGACGTAACTATATAATATACCAGTCATTGTTTGTACAGAAATCTAAGACAAACATTATATCCACAATGATTGAGATAGAAGTTGTATTAACATTTGCTTCCACTGTGTGCCGACCATGTAGTCTGCTGTTTCAAACAAGTGCACAAAGAATGTAATTAGGCACCCCTGTATTTTCGCAATGAAAGGTTTTCAACACGTACATAAAACCTGAGTTTTCTGATCCATATGACCCTGTGACTCATAAAAACATTTTGTTTTCAATTCCATGTTGATGTTATGATAATTGCTCATTTTAAAAAGATGACTGATTATAAACCATGTTTCATGTTGAATTTTTAGTGTGTGTGAACATTCAAAATGTCATTCTGCGTCTTATACGATACAAGGTCGAATGTATGACAGCCAGCGCTTTCCTCCTCATACCCCTATCAGCCTACTGATACTCTGAAAGGGCTGTCTCCGCTATTTGTCGTGTAAAGTAGCTTCCTAACTGGGGCAGGTTTGTACAGGGGCTCATTCAATGTGAGATATGCCAGGAGTTGCTTAAGTATGTTCTTTGTGTATACATGCGTATTATGATTTGATACCACTGAACCATTTCATTTGGTGATCACAAGTCTAGATACGTATGGTTTGCAATGATTTCATATTTGTTTACGAGACCCAGCAGGCATTGCTTGGTCTTCCTTCAATTACATTCTTCAAAATATGCAAATGTAATACTGGATGATGGGCAAAACGATGGGGAGATTATCAGCACGAATCTTGTAACAGAAGACATGCAATGACGCTTTCAGTCTGTCATGGCTACAGATTCAGGACAGTATAGCTATGACAAGAAACCGTCCACTATTGCATTTTCACTAATAAAACCTATAGTTGTCTTGAATCAGTGAGCCATGACATGAATTCTTTCAGACTCACACACACTATCCATACTTCTAATTATTGTTCTCATCACAATGATACAGTTCATCAACTGCCAGCTAACCAGAACGAGCTGTGCAACCGTTTCACTTGAAATTACTGCTTTTATTGCTATCACTTCATCCGTGTCTGGTGACCGTTGCTATATTATCCTTGATCCAGGAACACAGACAGATGGTATTACCTGCAGTCTGGCTAGGGTTTGGGTTGGTCAAGATTGTCGCCATACTCAATTCATTTGGTATTTGTAGTTTACTTTTAATAAATATATACATGGAAAAACCGTTAATGTAACTCCAGCTACCGTCTTGTTGACAGTGCCAATTAAGAACAGTACACTTTTCCCTTGCATCTTTGCATGTGAAATAAATCATGACCATTGCACAAAAGGGGGACGCACGTACACCTTTTGCAGTAACACGGTTGAAATGACATTTTCGTTGAATGGACCCCTAGTTGGTTTCAGCGGGCACTAAGAACCCAGTGTTTGGTGTTACTGAAATATAATGAATTCTACAGGAAACATGAATATTATTTTCATACCGTAGATCCAGCCGATGATCAGGCACTCTAAACAGCCAATCAGCAGGACGCTAAATGAGGATGTATACCAGTCCAGCAGTTGAAAGAGATAAACTCCACCCTGAGCAGAATAAGATACATGTGTTTATGTAAAACAAATACATCAGTTGATGTTCTTTAGATACATATAGAAGTTTGTATTCAAGTATAAGTGAAATATTATGGATGTCAACTTATTCTTTATTGCATTCACAACGTTTCTGTGCTTTTCCTTGCCCCCTCGGTGGGTGCCTTTTTGGCAGTTGCTAAAAGAAGAAACTGAAAACCCTGAAATACCGGGCGCTCTTCACCTATTACGAAGAATGTATATGACAGGCATAGCCTTTTCAGTTTGTGAAAAAGAACGGCACTTGCATGGTGACATGCGATACGTGTGGTGTCTTTGTCCTGCATGCAATGTTTAATGCGTTTATATGAATCATGAAATATTTGATACGCGGAGTTTTCAAGAAATATATCTTACAACACGCCATGTTATTTTGTCATCTTATTACTTGTGTATTCCACTTTTCTAGCAATAACACATCAACCACGGAAAGACATGTCCCTTTAAAACATTCGTTTCATAGCTCACCTCTGTCGTGTAAGGGATAGACAGTAGAAATGTGCCTAGACACACTGCGCCCGAAAGTAGCACTCTTCTCTTCTTGAGATGTTGAGGGAAGGCTTCTACTATTCCAGCTATGACTGTCTCGATTGACCCAAACTGAGATAAAATGACCAGATACACGCAGTTTATAAACCATCTGCTTACGTGTTTGTTTTTCACAAATATATGTCGTATTCATGTATATGATCAACATATGGCTGAAAGACGTGACTTTACATTTTGACTCATTCATTCATGTGTATGAATTACAAGTGACATAAAAATACTGTGTCACCTTCGAGACGTCGTTAAAAACGCCGGGCAGTTACAGATATTTGCCAAAACGTACACGAGTAAGAGATACTAGCTGAATATGCAAACAACAAATTAAAAACATGATCGTAAATTTGTTTCATATTCACAAAGACTCGCTAATAATACAAAACTTAAAGGTCTCCGATTTGAAAGTAAAAGTACTTTCACATATACAGCTTCCTTGCTTTGGGAATGTCAAACGCACAATGCAAGACAGCACTATATAGACCAGTTGCCACAAGAATCGTCCATTCTCCTTGCTATCATCCTCGATATGTCCTGGGTATACGTTCCGTTAAGTCCCTACTATACCCTGCATGCATCTCCGAGCCCCGATACTTTTATCACCTCCCTTTGCCTCCGCATTCTCACTCAGCTATGCTGCCGCTACACCCGAGCTTCCCAGGATCAACAAGGATAGGGGTTGCAGCTACGAAGGTGTGTTCGCAGTGCGACTCAGATTTGCGGGAAATCATACAGGCAAACTGATAGGTCCAAAAATTAGAAAAACGTATATTTGCAAGTATGCTTTTTGTCTCTTTCAGAGAACCTGTGGATGGTTTGTGTTGTCAAGTTTAATCGCTCAACTTCCCACCGTAGACACCAGATTGGATGAAAAGGCAGTCAAGGGAGGTAATAAATTTATCGGGCGTAGAGGCATCTATGGTTTAGTGGAGGTTCATTGGAATCTATACCCTGGAGATATCGAGGATGCCTTGCTAAAGGAAAAACGTATCTTTAGAAAATAATATTGAAATGCACTGTGGTTGCAATATATGATCGAAAGAATTAAGCATATTTCAATAATTATACGTCGGATATTTGATTATCATGTGAATGGGAATGGGTTGGGTGCTAGATCAGGTATACCGTGGATGCACATTATGATGAATATACAACGTAAACTGTTTCTTAATAATTCCACGAACACCTGGTATCATTTGACTGACACATGTGCCGTTTAATACTAAAATGTTGTACATTGAAAATGCATTTACCAGTGTATCTATCCCCAAAGACAGCAGTGTGAGGAAGAACAGAAATGCCCACATATGAGGTAGAGGCAGCTTGGCTATAGCTTCAGGATAGATAATAAAGCCTAGTCCCGCACCTGGAAAAAGTGGAAATAGAAACTGTAACAATGGAGGCGTGAAGAATCTATGTAGAAAACCTCCCCAGAACGCCCAATGAACTAACCTTGTTTTAGCACTCAGAGGTCAGATTAAATTTTATAAACCAACAGTGGGGTAACACTGTTATTCTCGCTGGACACTTGTTTCGTAATGTCTCTGAAATTTGATACAATCTCGCTTCCACGGACAATTATCTGAATACTGTCCCTCTGACCTGAGCATTGTCTGGATAACGTTCCTCTGCTCCGGAACTTTGATTTATCTCATGTTTTGAAGATTGACACGACCTTGTCTTGTCATCACTGAACAGAATCCTAAAATATGACCTAATTGACAGCTTGCAACATGTAGTGCTGACCCCGTAACCCTTCGCGCTTACTGACTTGGCGGTTTTATCCACTAGGCTACGAAGGATAGCTGTGAAGAATTAAGTATGAAAATTAGAATTTCGGTACGAACCATGTGTTTCAAGACGGCTTACCGCATGTATTGTGGGTGCAAGGCGAGCCGTCAGCTGCCAGTCTTATCCTAGTTGAATTCATCATTGAATGCCAAATATTTAAGTTATACGTATAGGAGAAAACTCGTCTCCGAAGTTTTACATTGTCTACCAAAACCGGGAAGTGTTTTCTCTAACATATATACCGTCAATGATGGGTAGTTACAATGTAGATTATCATTTAATGAACCTACTTAACAATAACTGAAGCGCGCGTAAAATCAATTTAATGACAACAACTATAAGTAGATAATTTAAACTTTCCACCTTCGTCGGCCCGGTGGCGGTGTGGCAGAGCAACTGCCTACGGTTGAGAGAATTTCTGTTCCAAACCCGTTTCGGAACACCTTTGTATAGTGACTTTAATCTTGAATGACAATTTTCAGTTGATTTCAAACACTTGTGTATCATTTGAATGTTGATGTTCATATAAAGTTAGGAAAGGTAAACCCTGGGAGGGGTTTTACTAAGGTGACACCTGTCCCCCCAAAACAAAAACCTCAAATGCTGTTATTATTGGGAAAACAAGAGATGACCATATATATAGTGAGAAGCACACGTTAGGGTTATATCTTAGGTATACATGACCTGCATTATTGAAAAGTAAGCCCTCTTCTCTTGGTAAATGCCTTCGGCCCTTGGGCATTGCACGCAGGAAGCGGGTTTACTTTTCAATAGTGCCCGCGGGTCATCCTACACTTAAAGGACGGATAATTCGTGCAAGGTACGCCAACATAAGAAATAGTGTAATACCGGACCCGACACTTTGTATACTTTAAGACGGACGGCCTCTAACTAATCGGCGTAGCCCGTTTTATTGCCTTCGTAAGAATACTTTTGGAGTTACGTTCCGGTTTTAAACGCCATCTGTGATACTCTGGTTATTATATGGTCCTTCAATGCCTGATTATTTAACGACGTTTTGTATATGTACAACGTTTCACGTCACTATATGTCTGAAATATTGCTGAGATGACGTTAACGTTTAACTCACTCACTCACTCACTCTAACTAATTCAACTAGACTAGAAACTTCAGTGATAAGATGAGCAAATGTCCATGCACGCTGACATGCAATCAACCAAGTCGGCGATCCTACGTGAAGTCTGCTTGGAACAGTTCCAGAAAACCCCACAAACGGCTTTTACACTCTCTATATCCTATTTATATGTTCCATTGTTCCACTGTACACTGTAACCGACACAAAGGATGACATATAGTTACGCAGGGCTACCTGAGGAGACTACCTCCGATATAGGGATCTTAGCCTCGTAAGCCATGAATCCCATGGTAGAGAACACAACCAATCCACAGAAAATGCTGCTGGCTTCACCGATGATCGTCAGCAGCGCCACGTCTCTTAAATGCGGAACAAAAGAATAAATACAAGCAAGAAATTGTATATACACTGTACGTGAAGACAATGGTATACTGAATATTTTAATCATATCGCGATGCCTTGATCACATATTTACTAAGGACCCGTGAAGGTCCCGGGGTAGAATAGACCTTCAGCAACCCATGCTTGCCATAAAAGGCGACTATGTTTGTCGACTAACGGGATCGGGTGGTCAGACTTGCTCTTCCCAGTTGAGCAGGTCGATGTTGTTGATCACTGGATTGTCTGGTCCAGACTCGATTATTTACAGATCGCCGCAGTATAGCTGGAATAGTGCTGAGTTCGGCGTAAAACTCAACTCACTCACTCACTCGCTCACATATTTACTAATTATACATATAGCACGCCGTTGGTACAAGATACAGTCCACCCTGGATATAGTGCCCCCGGATATAATGCCGTGTTTATCACAGAACGAATTTACTGTCCTAATCATAACCTGCTTATGGTGCCATCCTAGACACAATTCGCCAACAGTATTTGGAACAAAAGTCATTTTTTTATAAATTACACTGTCTGTCTTAGAAACTGAAAAGAAGAGAAGAAAATCGAACAACAAAGTAACGACTTGTCTTTGAAGCCAAAGGTACTCTAACTGCCCTACCCTATTATAATGTCACCCTTGGATATAATGTCATACTTTACCCTGGACAAACGGTGCATTATAACCTGGGTATATTGTATATGACAACTGACTGGAATTACCTGAGACAGTTGTTATGGAATTCGTTGTAGCTGCTGATGGTGATGAGTGTTCCAAACGTTGGACCCATGGAATAGAAAGCTTGGAGGAGAGCCTCAAGCCATACCTGTAATGAACATATACACTAATTATGTGATTATATTTAATAGGATCGATGGTTCATTGGTGTGGCAAACAGGCTAATTCCTCACATACATACAACAAGCGAACCCGAAATGGATAAGTCAAGAATAAATCCCACAATCTGAAGACAACAAGCATGTAGTTGACAGAAACAATCCAATACAGAATACCTGCACTGAACCAAGTCGTGTGAAGTCTGGACGAAGGAAATACAGAAGTCCGTCGGCAGATCCTGGCATCATGCATGACCTGATCAGCAACACCGTCAAGAGGATGTATGGCATCACAGCAGTCACGTATACTACCTGAATCAAGTTGTTGATGCGGATTAATTGTTAAAGTGAGTGAATGTGTTTGGTTTTACGCCGCTTTTAGCAATATTCTATTTACAGTTTCTTTTTACATTAATTTTATTCGCATTATACATGCAACTCCATATATAAATTAACATTCCACACCCCTCACCCCCACCCAGCCATGAACTATGAACGGTTCCTTATGATACATTGGACTACCGATTTTCTCGCTCATATTTACCTTCCCGAGAGACCGCACTCCTTTCATCACGCACAGAAACACTAAAATCCAGGAAAATAAGAGGCTGAGAAGCATGTGGAGCTCTACAGATCCCAACTCATCTATTCCAGATGACACACGGAGGGTGTTGAACCTTCAAACACAAGGAGGTGAAGTTACAACATCGCAATGTATGCTTGGAAAAGTACTGGGTTAATTTGGACGATAGGTGTTTAGCAATGTGTCATTCACAAACCAGGACGTTGCAATGGTAAAAGGGAATATGGGGCATTTTAACAAGCATAGACAATTCACAGCGTTGCCTGTTTAGCGACCGGACGGTGACTTTTAAGACGGTGCATGCCAGATGGTCTTGGGCGAATATGACTTTGAGTATGATGACTGAAACCTTGATTGAAACGGAATTGAAAACATTAAGTAGTTTCTCTCCTGTTATTTACCTTCCAGTTATTTTTCTTAATCCAGAAAATTCTGAACTGGCAACTTTCCAACCTGGCTGAAATTTTGGGGAGTTCACAACACTGCAATTATCTTGTAGCAAATGCTTTACATCCCACAAAAATACATGTATTTGCCTCCTGCCAAATGTTGAATGCACAATATATTAATAAATATGGACAATATATGATACAGGAGAACCTACTGCCAAAACTCTTCGGACGCCGTCATGGTCGAGTTTGGCTTTCTCCATACAGCGCTGCGGAGGAGTTGTTGTTCCACGGTATTGTTGAAGATGACTTCATTTGAGTCGTTGGTGAGCATATCAATACAGACAGGTGTGTTCCACCAGTTATCACAGGTTGTCCAGGGCAATAACGATCTGAAGGATTGGC
Organism: Haliotis asinina; assembly: GCF_037392515.1. Classification (NCBI taxonomy): domain Eukaryota; kingdom Metazoa; phylum Mollusca; class Gastropoda; order Lepetellida; family Haliotidae; genus Haliotis; species Haliotis asinina. The sequence continues at coordinate 17,629,859 of NC_090291.1, forward strand.
TCAAATAATAACTTGCCCAGGCAGTGATGACAGCGTAGGGCATGGATCCGATAATGCTACTGATCAGCTGGGTGGTGCCAATTCCTGAATTTAAATTGAATTAATAATCATAAGCATGCATTTACAGGTTGTTTAGCTTTACCTGAGCTACTCTACATATACATGACCCGGGAGGTTAAATGGCACAAACGGCTGGTCGAGGTAACTTCGTTAAATAGGGGAGCTAATTGTTTAAAGAAAGTTAGGACATTGCTAACGATTTCTCGACACTTAGATATCAAACAGCGACCTTGTCTCGGCCGTTCGTACATATTGAAAAATTCTCTGATAAAGGTGCACCCCTCCACAATAATAAACCAGTTGTGACACGGTCAAGCATTGCATTAGTATTCACATGATCAGCTCAAGCTGGACAACCTGCAGTTACACGCATGTCAGCGACAGTCACGCCATATATTTATTTACAAATTGTAAAATATAGGGGTAAAGCGTTGCTCCCACTTTCACCCCAAACTGTCGCTGAAGCGTTTACACAACTGACCTATGGCAATCATGTGTTGACCTTCTGTTGGTAGCGGTCCGAAGAAATGAGATTAATTGAAAATAACTGGGAACTTTGTTATGATCTAATCCTGTTTGCAGTATACATTGACCGTTAAGAAAATATGTTATATTATATATTTGCAAGTTAAACTATCACTTCAATTCCGAAGGAACATGCATGTGCAAACTGAATTGTAAGTCAGTGGGATTTCTTTATGAATGAAAGATTTGTATTCCACTTTATGTACAGCACTGTCTGATTTTTCCGTCAGGATTGAATAGGAAGGTTTTAATGGATACTCAAAGCCTACTCCAGTTAATTATCGTGCGTTACATTATGGACGTTGCCACAACTACAAGCGTCCGACACCACATCATCATGACCTATGTATAAACGGGGTTAGAAACGTTGTGTAATCAATGTCATTATGATGTGTTTTTACATGCTTGCAGTAATGTCAACATGTCAACTCAACATGTCAACATATTTTCCGATATGATATTTAGAGCGCGCGCGCACGCACGCACAGACACACACAGACACACACACAAGGTATGTAGTATAACAGTAAACCGGTATATACAGGTGCAGTATCTCACGGTTCAGATGGTTCAGATTCCACAATATATTTGGTCATCCGGAGTTAGCTCCCCTTGAATTATCTGCCCTTAATTTCCATAGCCACAAAATGTTCTTAAAGTGCCAAATACACCATTTTCAATTGGTTTCATGTAGCGTTATACAAGAGGAGGTATCTCTATAAGTGTCTCGAAAAGTGCCAAATATGCTACCAAATGCTCAAGTTATGTGGCCTCAAACGAACCAATTTGGACTTATTAGTACAGCCCCTGGATCTGAAAAACCATTTCACAATTCACATTATTTAAAATTTATTATTGATTGTTTCATAATGGGACATATGTTATCAATTTATCATAAAGGCCTAAGTCTTAAAATGTTTGTAGGACTGTATATTGACTTTCAAGTCAAGGATCTGAATTATTGGAGGTCACCTTAGAGTTCGAGCTCAAGTAGTTCATCTAAATCATGTTTTTGTTCTATTCCACATTAGGTTCCTGCATTATTTTATAATATATTACCATTGGTTTACAGCAATAGACAATGAGGATAGGGAGCCTGAAAGTAATAGCTCTCTATTGTGAATTTATGATGTACACACTTGGGCAGAAACCTTCCCGTCAGTATATGCTTTTTGGTGTGTGTATATTACATAAATGAATATTATGTTATATGATAATACGAGGATATGGACACAAATTACGTGTCCATGAATGAATAGACTATATTACTGGAACACTGCATCCTTACGATTCAGATGTTTGTGCATTTCCCTCTTACCCCCATTAACCTTTCGTGCGTATAGTTGAAGAATAGGTCTACAGCAACCCATACCTGCCACAAAAGGCGACTAACGGGGTCGGGTGGTCACGTTCGCTTACTTGGTTGACACATATTGTCGGTTCTCACTTGTGCAGATCGATACTCGGTTTCTTCATCCCTTGATTGTCTGGTTCAGATTCGACTCTTTACAGACCGCCGCGATATACTGTATTGGAATATTGCTGAATGCAACGTAAAACTAAATTCACTCACTCAAACCTGCGAGTATAAATTTAGGAAATAGTGTCTATATATAGTGTTGTTATATATCAACCGACAAAGCTTACCTTTAAACAGTGGACACAGAACCCAGACATGGGTAGCACTCCTGCTGGAGAACTGGCTGATGGTAACCTCCAGGAAGAATAAAGGAATGCCACATACGATGATAGCAGTGAAATATGGGATGAGGAAGGCACCTATTGGAATGATAAGTATACCCTAGTTACTCTTCTAATAACCGCATAACACAAAAATTCAACCCGAGATTATACTTTACACAAGTGAAAGCGCGATTTGAGTATCAAAATGAACATTTTTAGAAAAGGTGTAAAGTTCCACAGAAATCAATGGGTTTTCGACGTAAAGTAAAATAAAACGTGAGAGTACAATCCGCCCGTCCGGCCCATATCTTGTTTGAAAACGTGATGAGGAAGAAGTGCGGCCTCTCTACCCATGGTTTATATATATATATATATATGTTAAGTCATATCGTGAAATGACGAAGAGTGTCAGCCATTTCGCATCGTTTTGTGTAAGAATACTCGACATAATGTCATGAAATTTCAGCTGATAGCGTAATCTATACAATTTCAACATTACTTATTATCACAACCTGTAAAACTGTATTGGAAGCGACTGTTGAACTTCAGTTTGACTTCGAAGCAATTACACCTGTTTGTTTGATACTTGTTGTCTCCAGAGCAGCTACACCTCATTAACCTCATGTCCACCACAAGCAGATGAAATGAAATTTCATGAAATGACTGAAGTATATTGATTGTTGTTACACGAAATGACGAATGGCTCACCCCCTTAGTCATTTCACGATATAATTGAATGTCTTAGTCATTTTACGACTAACCTGTAGCATATACATGTTCAACTCCTTCATATTAGCATCCAAGTCATGTATCTTGTCAACCAATAAAGGTATTTTATTAATTATGTTTTATTTATTATATAAAGAACTTAATTTACGGAAACAGGTCTTTGTGCTTTGCATGCTATTCAACGCCAAAAGCATAATATCACTCACCGCCTCCGTTTCTGTTGCAAAGGTAGGGAAATCTCCACAGCGACCCAAATCCAACACTGTAGCCCAGCATAGACAAAATATACTCTCTTTTCTGCCCCCACGTGTCCCTTTTTGGACCTTCATTCTCCTCTTCCGTGCTATTTCCCTTGGCCAATCCCTCAGACTTTGACATTGTCGAATGAGTAAAGTTTACTCTGCAATAACGAATGCTTTACTGTTCGCCGCACACAACCATATATTGTCAAACATGACCAGGCGCGCAGCTGTCAAATCAACCTGATTTCACGGTTCTGTGAGACACTGTTCCTCCATAAATAGCAGGCGCTTTAAACACTGGGAAACATCATTCGTAGCTGTTTCATGCGTGTTCCACCATCAGACGAAATTGAAGACACCAAAGATCAGTAAATAGAAATATACATACATGGTTGTGTGTCCACCTGCCTGTGTAACTATACCATAGGGCTCTATAGGATAGATCTTAAACGCATTTATTGATGAACGCACGGTTCTGTGCGACATCGGTCATCCATAAATAGCAGGTGCTTTAAGCACTTGGGAACATCATTCATAACTGTGTAAAGCATGTTCCACCATCAGACAAAAATAAAGACAAACTACCGTCAGGACACTAAAGATCAGTTAATAGAAAAATAAATAAATAAATAAATAAATGGTGATGTGTCCAGCTTCCTATGCAACTATACCAACGGTCCCTTTGGTTTTATATAACAGATCATTTCTTTGTTTAGATAAGGATGTAAATATATATCTGTTGACATATTTTATGGATTATTCATCTTACACGAAACTTACATGTATCTATAGATAAATGCACCCGTTGACATCAGGGCCTAGATTTTGAAGCTCTCTTAGCGCTAAGAGAGTCGTATGCTAATTAGGAGATAAACATCATGTGTTGGCCAATTTCCGGGTGTTATTGAGTATTTGAAGCACGGGAATGCATTTGGAACCGACGGCGATGATTTGAATGACGTCACCACTGTTGATGACACAACAAAACAATTGTTTACGTGTCAATACGCGGTGAATAGTCTTTCAGTTTCCGGGAATCTAATACCATTTAATCATGTTTTTCAACCAATCAGATTACAGAACACAGTAACTTTTGGTTTACAATGTAAATATATGACACTTACGACTATCTTAGCGCAAAGAGAGCTTCGACAATGTAGGCCCAGGGTTAGAAATGGTCTTCCGCAGCTGCGACCCATGTTGGTCGTTAGAGGCGACTAACGGGATCGGCTGGTGGGCCGTGAAGGTCCAGGGTAGAATAAGCCCCCAGCAACTATGTCGGCAAAACGAACTTCACTCACTCCTTTACTGTAAAAGATCACAATCCGTTGGTTGCTATATTTTGTTTGGAAATGGTGTTCAGTTTGAAATATTAGTCAACAGATGGCATTCCTGTTTTGTTCTGAAAATACATTGTCTGCTTACCTTAAATACAAAAAGTTGACCGCAAGAAGCTTTGAATGTGAACGGCAGGTGGCTTCGCAGATGAAAATGACACGTAGGGCTGAGACAAGGCTTAGGAAACTGTAAGGTGTCAGCATTGGTGGTAAGGTCACTGATGCAACGTTAACTAATCTCAGCAAACAATGTGGACCTGTTCAGTTTACAGGGTTTCGATACACTGTTTTGACAATGATTTTAAAAATAGAAATCTAGACTATAGCAATCGTACATAATTGTTACGTGCGTAGAAATATAGATTTCTACAATTCGCCTATTTCAAATTTGAAATATACGTTAATCCTAACTCATCAAAACATCGAACGTTGTGATTCGAACAATGTTAGTATGCACTAGAACGTCTGCATTTATAGACAACCGGAGGAGTTTCCGAAAGATTTGAATCCAAGCGCGGGGCGTATATGCTTTTCAGTATCTATTCTAAATTGTATATGTTCATCGAAGGTTCATGTTTAACGCACAGTATCACGCCACCCTTCTCTATAAATCAATATTGCATTTCTCTCAGCACCTAGAGAAGCTACCGTATAATTTATTCCGTGAAGAATTACAAAAAACTACAAAACGGCATCACTACATCACCAGATCTATCCATGTGCCAAGTGTGGTGAAGGAATAGTGAACGGTTTGGCAGTCCTCTTCCGGAGGAGAGCACTATCACCAAATTCGGTCAAAGTAACACTTGTTGCCATGAAAACACAAAAGGTATTTATGCGAAATTCAAAAAATATGTTAGGTTAAAACAAAAGGTAGAAGAAATCCCCTCAGAACCAGCAAAATATAACACTGAGAAGTCAATTGAAATGTTCAATAATTTTGTATTGAGCTAAACCAAAGGCAATGTACAAAGGATTCACAATTGAGGTTTCATGTACAATACAACTGAGTCAAACTAAAGTAATGGGTCAATGCCACCTCACCGAAGTCTTGCTGTGTGAGAGAGAAACAGTTTTACTTAGGAGATAAACATCATGTGTTGGCCAATTTCCGGGTGTTATTGAGTATTTGAAGCACGGGAATGCATTTGGAACCGACGGCGTCAGCCGGAGGTTTCAAATGAAATATTCCCGTGCTTCAAATACTCAATAACACCCGGAAATTGGCCAACACATGATGTTTATCGACATTGTAAACAAAAAAGTAAACCAAAGGGGTTTTACTGTCTGCACTCGTTTACATCGAGTATGAGTACAGCAGTAAAGTGTCATCAGCAGGCCGTTTCAGCTGGTTCCCATGGTAGCATCTGGAGTTGCTCATTTGTGACGTCATTCTAACTTTACGTCACAATATGATTTGAATGACGTCCCCACTGTTGATGACACAACAAAACAATTGTTTACGTGTAAATACGCAGTGAATAGTCTTGCAGTTTCCGGGAATCTAATACCATTTGATCATGTTTTTCAACCAATCAGATTACAGAACACAGTGACTTTTTTATGTATGTATGTATGTATGTATGTATGTATGTATGTATGTATGTATGTATGTATGTATGTATGTATGTATGTATGTATGTATGTATGTATGTATGTATGTATGTATGTATGTATGTATGTATGTATGTATGTATGTCAACACATCTACCAGGCTTTATATACATAGTCACTGTTTCCTGAACGTTCGAGCACATACGACCGTCGCCATTAACGTAGAATTCACTCGTAGTCTCCTGGAAGTACGCTCTACTAATAAAAACAAACAAACTCAAAGGGACGTAACTTTAAAGTGCTACCCTGAAGCCTGCTGCCAATGTACGTAAAACACTAAACATTTATGATACGAAATATGTCCCAATAATAATTATCACTTAATCAATATTAAAATTTACAGAAAATACACTCTCGTAACAACTAACAATAAGGCACTAGTACACCACCAGATGTATCTATGTGCTAAGTTTGGTTTAGAAATAGTCGACAGTTTTGATGTTCTGGTCCGGAAAGGAGCACACCTATCAACTTCAGTCAAAGTCGAAATTGTTGCCATGGAAACGAAAAAGTACTTTATTTAGAATTCCAAAACTACTAAAAGGCCACAATGCACAACCAGACAAATCTATGAAGAAGAAATATTGAAAGGTTTTATAGTTCTCTTCCAGAAAAGAACACTACCACCAAATTCAGTCAAAGTCAAACTTGTTGCCATGGAAACGCAAAATAATTTATTCAGAATTCAAAAACTACCCAAACGCACCAGTATACCAGCAGATCTATCTATGTACCAGGTTTGGAGAAGAAAAAGTGAACGGTTTTGAAGTTCTGTTCCGGAAAAAGAGAAATGTGCATGGTCGCACTGGCGGACGGACGCAAGGACGGAATGATAAAAATATTAAGTGTGAAATGGGGATATGTTATAACCAAGTTGTGCTTATAATCTCTAGTACGCAGAGTAGTGAAGATCCGGTTTAGAATTTCTCTTCAGTAACCATGCTTGTCGTTAGAGGCGACTAATGAGATGATAGGGTGGTTAGACTCGCTGAATTGGTTGACATGTCATCGTATCCAAGTTGCGTAGGACGACACTCATGCTATTAATCATTGGATTGTCTGGATCAGACTCGACTGTTTACAGACCGCCGTCATATTGCTGGAATCTGAAGACGGCGTTAAACAACGAACAACCGGTTTCTGTGATTTGTTTGTCAGCCTTTCAACGTTTTGTAATATTTGTAATTGTTAATTGTTTCAGCCTAAAGTTTTGGCTGTAATTTGGTGGGATGTTGTACGGTTTGGATAGATATCTTATTACTGATATATTTACAGACATGAGCTAGATTCTACCGTTTGTATGGCATTGGATTTGTTCTATAAAACAGTGATATCGTTTTGGAAACATGTCAGTAAGAGTATTTAAAAAATCATAAAAAAGCTTGCTGAACAAATTATGCCGCCGAATTAGATGTGCATGGTACATCTAATAACACTGATGTTAAACGAAAAATGCAATTTTGGTACTTAATGTTATGTGCTTGGAATGAATTATAACGGAAATTAGAAGCAGAATAGGCAACAATGTGCTTTGTATAGTTTGTTAGTTTACTATTGATATGATACCATTTCAATGCAAAGTACTTGTCGCTCTCTGTGACAAAGTGTCCTACCACGTAAGATATGTGCATCACAGTGGCTAATGCAAGATTTTGAAGGTTAGGGGAAATGCTCAAAACACACACACACACACACACACACACACACACACACACAAAACAAAACAAAGAACCCCCCCGACACACACACACTACTTTGCTACTGTGAAAATGGAAAAAGATGCCTTGTAGGACCTCCTTATCCAGTACGCAACGTCAGAGATCGAAGCAATTTGAAATGTTACTGATGGTGGGAGCATTCTTTTACTAGGAAACATAACCCATATTTTTAGTTCTGAAGCGATACATGTTTTATGTTTATTGTCTAAAATCTTCTCTGCCTCATAATGCTCTGAACATGGGCATGTATTAGTACTTTTAGGATGTCTGATCTGAGTGGAAAACTGTTATCTGGTGTTTGGTGTTTGTCCACGAGGCAGAATTAGCGAGATGACTCAGTTTTAGAGCCGACGTTATACATACGGTTGTCTTGAGCAACACCATGGCCTCACTGAGTCTTACAATATTCCCCGTCACAAACACTATGACCCTGACCAGTCTGTTTCTTAAATATAATTAAAAATAATTGAAAACTATTGTCTTGGAGATCGTATACAACATAAGCCGAGTTAGGTACCATGAACTCAATCCACTTACAATATGGGCCATATCAGAATATGGTGTCTGTGAGAGCTAGCCATGTTAAGGCGACGTTAATCTGTGCTAGCCCTCACGATGTAAGCAAGTGCCAGTAATGATTTGATCGCGCAGTATGTCTGTGTATTGGCGGAAAAATTCTATTGCAACATATTCAGGCACCCGTATTGCGATACATTCTGAACTTAAGTGTTTGACAGTAAGTACCACTAACTATACATACCGATCCTATTTTCTCCATTAGTCCCTTAACATATGTCTTATATATGGCTCTGAAAACAGCAATATCAAAACTAAGTTGCATAGTCAGGGATTCTATTTTCTTTTTAGCATTACATTATGCCGTTTTGTCATTGAATAAAGAAGTGAAAATTTTGTTGTGAATGAAATTTTAATTTAAAACATAAAGATAACCTCAAATATACCGGTTCTCAGAAATAGTATTGCAATATGTGTCGTTTGTAAAACGTATTGCGATATAACGGTAATACCGTGCACAGATATCATCACTTCAATGCGATACACGATATAACGGTAATACCGTGCACAGATATCATCACGTCAATGCGATACACGATATAACGGTAATACCGTGCACAGATATCATCACGTCAATGCGATACACGATATAACGGTAATGCTGTGCACAGATATCATCACTTCAATGCGATACACGATATAACGGTAATACCGTGCACAGATATCATCACTTCAATACGATACACGATATAACGGTAATACCGTGCACAGATATCATCACTTCATTGATACTGTTTCGGGTAACACCTTAGGCAATGAAAGGAATGTTGCAACGTATGGAACTGTGGCTTACAATTGCATATCTATATGTATTTCATCATGTAAATAAAACGCATAGTGGCATTTACACATAATCATAAAATATTCTTAATTTTATTGCTGGTTCCCAAGGTTCCAATGTCATACGTACAAAACTGTGGTACATAGGATATACTTGATATACAGGTATTAAGCCAGTATCAAATAAATAAACTTCATAAACGTTAAACCTAATATCTCTATTTAGACAATACAATATGAAAACAGGCTGTACATTGCCAACAACAGAGGGTAGATCACCAGACAAGGGACGCAATTAATTATGAATGCATTCTAAAGTCATTGGAGTACTGGAAAGAGAAGGCCTCACTTATGATTGAAACGCTTCATCATTTAGCATATATGATTTTCCACAAAGAATATTTCTTTCAGAGTGAAAGTTAGGTTTGGGTGCGTTTTCTTAATACTGCATGTGTAAATGTGTACACGTTGGCTTTGACAAAGAATCACGCTGTTTATATGTTCAGTATTTGAATACCAGTAGCTTCCAACTCGCAATTGCCAAAATGTGATTCTTAATAACCCCTTTACACATCTGAGGCGGAATGAACCGGAATGTGCCGGAATGCTGTCGGAATGAAAATTTCTGGACATTCCTGGAAATTCGAACAGAATTCTAAAACTTCTTACTGGATTCCGGGAGTATGTAACTAATTGTGTCATGTCTTATGGTAACATGCCCGAGTGTTTTGAACATGTTCAAAATTTTCGAGGTACATTTGAAGTGGAAAAATATCGAACGGCATATGAGGTGGATTCGAACTGCATTCTGTGTATTCTTACTGCATTCTAAGCATTCTGAATACATTCGAGGAATAATAGAGAAGACAACCACTTCCAAATGCTGTCAGAATGGCTCAAACGCACCTCGAATGAGTTGCAATGTATCTCGATTAGTGCTGGACTTCAGGTACATTTCTTCAAATGTATCTGAATATTTCGACTGAAGTTGAAATACAGCTCGATTGTAACCTGGAATACAGTCAGAACGTCCCGAATACTCCTCAAATGATCTCTGACGTCATCAGAACGCCGCCGAATCACACAAAAACGTGAACACCTGTCACTGAAACGACTGATAACATTTGGGAGTCTCATTCTTATAAAGCTTGAAAAAACTGTATATGTTGGCATTCCCTTCCGATTGCAGTTCGAATTTTGGAAATATATTTTCAGCCTAATTCTCCTTGATTCCTGTCAATTTGAAATATGAGTGAAGTGGCCTTAAACAAAATATTAACATGAAATGTCGACTGTGTAATGGATTTACAGAGACTTTTCAACACCATGCCAGTGGATACCCTTCCTTGGCACAAAGAGCATATCTTAAAAGACATGATGGCATGGCCTTTTACTACCGTCTCCGCCATGACTGGCTCCGAGATCCATCCATTGTACGACCCTGAACATGTTCCATGGCGTTATGGAAAATGTTTCCGTGGAACAGGTCCATATACAGCCTCAGAAAACCTTGTCCTGTTTAATAAAGTCAGTGAATTTACTATATATCACTGAATTTCTGTCCCTTTTGACAGCAATGAGTTTGGCAAGATACAGGAAAAGTATGCTAAATATGCGGACCTCGCATTTGAAATGTCTCGCTTGCACCACAAGCACACTGTCGTGAGACTCCCCATTGTTCTCTGTGCCCTTCTGACACTCTGGGTAATGCAGGAGGCTGCAGTGTTGGGGAGTCCGCATATTCTTCGGAAAGTCCTTGGTGGGTTCGACTGACCAGCGTTTCCTGGGAGAAGTCCCATTCGCTGTCTTGGCGGAGAACAGAGCCGGAGGGCAAGGGTCCTCGGCTGATGATGAACCTTACCAGCCTGACTGTGCCAGGATCATCAGAACACTCTCTGCCGCATATTATCTTTAATCTGTAAAACATATGAATAATAATACAGTGTATATGTAGAGCGCCAGACTCCATGCACTAGTGCATGTTCAAAGCGCTGCAAATTTGTATCAGTATTACCCCCGATAACACAAGCTGCCTGCTAGACGCAAGAAGGTTATAGCCACATGACATATCCCATTCGGCACCCATTCCTTTCTGTGTGAAGAGGGGCAATTGTGAACAAACTCGCTGGTCTAAGGTGACACCACATGTATCTCAAATGTTTCTGTGTGATCATCCATTTGAAGAAACAGTGTATATGTAAGAACGAGTGTGGCTGAATCTACAACGCATTGAAACGTGCTAAACTTCCCAAGCTGTATTTCTGTGAGAAAAACTACAAATGTGTTCCTCCGTCGTCACTTTTTTCCCATCAAAAATTTTAAAAAGTCTTACCGCCCTCGTTTTTTTTTCGAAAAAGAGAAACATTTATTTTTTTATGCAGCCTAACCAGGCCCTTCAGTTGGTGTCATTAATATATATCCTTCGTTGAGAAAGCTCTCCTTCAAGATAGATTATCCTGTGTTCTGTCCGAGCGGGGCCCCAGTCAGGGGACGGTTGACTTGCTACCTTCAGACGCTGTAAAACATTAAAAGGGCAATCGTGAACGTTCGACTGACTTCCAAGCATACTCTTCTCTGAATTCTCTTGCCGCTAGCGAAAGTGATTGTTGTAAAGTTGTTGAAAATGTATTGGTCAGTCACACCACTAATTTGGAAACATATTGTTAGTCGCGAAACAATGATCTTACATCATTCACCGATATACACAGAGGAACCAGGCATTTAATTACCTGTTCAACTATGGGGTGATATGACAAAGGAAGTAATTATAAGTAATTATAAGCCTCAGCTTGAGTAACATTTCCCATTTTCCACAGTAGGAAATACAAAATCACTTAGTGATATGTTACACAACAAAGAAAGTGGTTCAGCAAAATGTAAATAAATTCACACTTGAAGCAAAAAGATTGCATTTCGAAAACTGTGGCTAAATTGTAAATATATTAGAAAATAGTGGCTAAAAATGTTAAAATGGTAATAAAATACTACAGACTACAACCCATGAAGAAAGGCCGACGCTTCATAAGCTACTGCTAATTACCTGGCTCGTATATATCACCAACCCATGGTGTAATCTTGTCTTAACAATACCCTTTTGGGAAGGCTGTGTGAGAGTGAACCATTGGTCAAACACACATGGCGAGATTAACACGTGAAGAAAGAGAGTATGGCCGAAACGGGGGCTACAAAAGTCAAAACTGACAACATTGTCTAATAAATGAGGGTATATAATCAGTTAGATACAATCTGCAATCTCAATTTAAATAATTTACATTAATATCTAAATCAAACCACCACAAACATTTAGACATGAACTTTGACTGATAAATGTGTTCACTAGTTCTGACTTTTTGGAAATCGTATCTCACTCTATGAAACTTACTGCACACCACTCAAGAAACATACTTGCATGATCGTCCCATCCTTCTGAACAACCTCGTAGATCAGCACCACCAGTACCGGTGCAGCCATGAAGACTGCCATGAGGATTCCAGCTATCTTGGCGGAAACAGGATATACGTAGGCTCCGTAACTAGGTGGGTCGTATTTGAAGAGAGACAGGATCAGACCTGCCTGAGAAACATATAGGAATTAACATCATGGGCGACACGATAACAAGAGAAAAGCGATCAGAGTCTTCCGAGAAACGGAGGGTAGTTCACAGAAAGTGATAGGAGAACAGTATGGAGATGTCAATAGCTGTCGGTGGGCGTGTCGAACATCAAGAGATCCGAGACTTAACCTAACGAAACTGATAAGGCGGGGAGTTCCTGAAGACAGACTAGGTTTACTTACAAACATGATGACAGGGGTGATGTACGATAGCAAAATGTTCAGCACCACAGGGGTTCTTCGCCCAAGCATCATTTCCACGTCCAAACTGAACCGCTTGGAACCTAAAGTGAACGTCCAGTGTTACACAGAATTCGTTATGTTACACATGACGAATCTGTAACGAATCGTAGGGATGGTCACTTTTTGTTTATCGCACATCTGAGCGACGTTTCGATGTAGATAAATTCCTAATTGTCATGGAAACGCTGATCTATACAAGAATGATCTATTCATTACATTCTGTGCTTCGTTATTGACTCATCAACGTTTGGAATGCCGATCAAACAAACAAAAATAACCTTGGGGATTGTGGAAAAGGTACCTTTACATCTCTTAGTGAATTCTGTATACGTAACCGGTATATGTAAAGGGAATGTATTTTAAGGAGGCTGGACGGTAAATGGTTCTCTCGAGTATTTCTGTTTGTTTTGAAATGTCACAACGCACATACTTGTACGATCGTAGGTGACAAGTTATAAATAGACTTTCTTATCACCGTCTGTATGGAATAACACGCCATATGAAAAGTCAGACTATAATCAATATTGATAACAAGTACATTTATAATGCGCCAAACTCCATTCAGTAGGTGATATAGCGCTCATAACGCTAAACCGTCTCAACATCGCTTGTTACACTGCTCTACTAGATCTAACAAAGACCAGGAGGAGGTATCGTCAGGGAACCTTTGAGCGACCTATGACTGTCCAATCAAACGCGAGACGGCCGAACGGATTTACTCAGTCCTACAACGGCTACTGTTTTGGGTGTGGCGGGACATACAAAATTCACCAGTCACTGATCCCTCAACAAACACAACCTGCATGTAACAAAGATATTTGACCTACAGTATATACGCTTATGGTTCTCTGATGACATGGTGACCATTAGCCGATATTTCTGGCATCCTTTAATATTGAAAAAATCAACACTTTTTTCAGTGACTGTATTCCATATGCACCACCAATTAGCGATCGTACCGACAATAGCATTCTCAATCGTTCGGGTTCAAACCTTCTTGAGGTAAAAGTTCAAAAGGTGTGTGCGAATGTCCACTGTCGGGATGACTGGTCAGCACTCTCCATTTTCCGTAACTTGCAAGATCACTCGTCCCCCACTCGATGCTTCTTTTGCCAAAATATGACAAACCAGTCAGCACTCGCGTAATGATCACAACTCTTTGCAAAAAGCAATCCCGACTACTTAAATCGTTTATGACTTTATGTTATGGCTTAGAAATAAAAAAATAAAAAATATCATATATCGTCATACTGAAAGTACTACGAACAAAGCTAACATTGCTGTGCTGTCTAAGGCGAACTTTTTGATAAGAAGAATGCGACTGACGATGGGAAATTCAAATACACACTCGTGTTGATGTAACGGCTCTCACTGTTCCAAGTGAGTGTATTTCTGGCAATCGTACGGGCTAATTATGGTCACTGTGCGTGCGCTTCTAACAGTTTTAGGAAATGTAATCATAAATCGCTACCAGTTTCAAGTCAATAATATTATATCTGTATGTAACTAATCAATTTCATCTGTCACACTTGACATATATTTCTTATCTCTAGGAATATTTTATCTGTCATTCATATCTTTTCTGTTATCTCCTGTGGATTTAATGTGACTGTTTTGTTTACCTTATAAACTGTTTGCATATTCAATAAGACAAATCTCTTTGTGATCATAAAACCTTATTCAGGAATATAACTGGACATATAACGTGAACCTCTGGTATTAATATGTCTTTAACAGATATGATTTTCTCTTTTTTCTGTTATGTCAAGGAGGTTTAAATCTTCAAAAAAAAAAAAGAAGAAAAAAAAAGAAACAAAAAGGAAACAAAAAACTCAAAAGAAAACAAACCAGAAAACATAACGAAACAATCAAAAACAGCAATATACTGTATGAGAACTTCGGTGATATTAAGTGCCACTGGAATCAAACAGGCATAGAGTAGTTATCATTCCTGTTGTATGTCCTTAGCCAATACGAAATCCTTCCAGAGGGGCACGATTTGGTAAGGTATGTTCTGATTGGTCAATCTCAAAGGTTATCACACGTCACCTCCTTCTAAGGTTTGTTAGACTCAGGAGAGGAGTAAAGTTGGGTGATTTCCTGCACCTCGTTATAACACTGGCTGTTGTATTTTCAACACGTTGCAGCCTCTTGAACTTATCGTTTGATATACCGGTCAAGAGACTGTTGCAGTAATTCATTCGCAATAACACCAACGAGCACACAAAAGCATGGGCCGTGTTTGAGGGAAGGTGTGTGATAGCCCCGACGATTTGTAGCTGGTAGTGATAGGACATGATTGTACGTCTGATGTTAGCTGCCATGCAGCATTCAACGTCAAAAGGACAGCAAAACTTGTCAGAAAACTGACTGTTAAACTTCCCAACATATACAGGCGTCCTTTACTTCGTCACGGTTGGTACTAGTACTCACTAGCATTCATTTGGGCTTGAACATGATTGTTTGACTTCATTCATTGCGGCCTGTCATCAGTGGAGATCACGTTTCAAAACAACATGACATTTCAGGGCAACCATGTTGATAAATTAACAGTTGGGTTTATTGTTTTAGCTAGTATTGTGCACAATGCAGCGGCTGCATCATTAGAAACGGGAAACCAAATAACCTGAATATTCATTACCATAGACCCAGCTGATTACCACACACTCAAGACAACCAATCAGCAGCACACTGAAGGAGGAAGCGTACCAGTCTAACAGTTGGAAGAGGTAGACTCCACCCTTAAAGAAAGGGAGCAGGAATATATAATGGCGGACAACATAACTGCATGTTGTCCATACACATCTTATTAAAATTCACTCTCCTTTTCTTTTTCTTTGGATTTTCGCTAAGTAATATCAATGATTTTGGATTGGTATCGTTTCGTTTGCCTGTTAGTTTTGTTACGAGGGTGTGTTTTGTTTTTAATTTGTATAATCATTTATTAGGTGATGGTTATTATGGGTCACATTTTGCTTCATGTATGTTCAATGGCAACAGTATTTTAGAGGTACACATTTTAAGTAGTGCTTAGAGTTGTCTCCCTTGATTTAATCTTTTTTAAAAGTATGTAGTTTGACTGAAGTTTAACACGAGGCCGATCGAGAAGATTCTGGGGAAAAACTGTTACAGTCACGCTTTGCTGGCGTGTTCAAGAATCTGTGTCAGTATACATAAAGGCTGGTTGTGTTGACGGGCACACACGAACTTTCACTGGATACATCTGTTTGCTCGTCGTTTAAGGTCATGCCGTACTGCTCTCATTGTAATCAAGCCCCATTTAGTATTTCTGCTCTCACTGTAAATGGCAAGACTCTGGTGAACTAATATTTGATATTTGTGACCCATTAATTAGATTTGTGACTCAACTGCATTGTTTTAGAAATCTGTATTGTGATTTATTGTCATTTGGTCATTGTTTGCTCAATATTATATATATTATACTGTATTACTGAATATTTTAGACTTGTCTAGTTTTAGAGTTTGCTGGTTCAGAGGAGAGTCTTATAACTTTATCATGGCAATATATTAACCGTAACAGTTTATCTTCATCCAATTATAATTAGGTCTCAATTTTGAACAATAACTTGACCGGGTTGAGATGAAACATGTTTCAGAAACTCATTTAACACTGTGATTGTAATAATATTCTTAACATGATTAATATTTCATATATGAAATAAGGTTTTCTTTGGAGGGATTGTCTTTAAATATACAATTGGATGAACAGCCTACCCTCGTTGTGTACGGAATAGAAAGAAGGGAGAAAAAAACACATATTCCTGCTGTGATATGAACTCTTCTGAACTTCTGTCGTGGGAACGCTTCTGAAAGTACTGCTATCAATGACTCAAGTGATCCAAACTGTCAAAAAAGCAAAATATATGTTACTATATGTATAATCTAAGAGCGGGTTATAGATAACCAGCAACTGAGGGTTGATCACCGTACTAAGGTCCATGAGTACTTACAGTACCTTCATTACTGTAATGGAATATAATGGAACTGTTGTAAAAAAGAACATGAAAACTGTTTCTGTATATCTGTACCTAAAAACCGTATCCAAATAACAAATATATAAAGGTTGGATTATACGGGAGATTCGGTCACGGCACTGTCAACAATGTCATTGATATGAGCCAAAACAATGTAACCGGTGATGTGTTATGTAGCTTTTGCGTGAAATCAAGGAAAGTGTCTGTGATGGATACGATGCAATGTAAGTAGAATTATCAAGTGGTAAGGCAAGTAGTAACTTACAAGATAATTCGTATTTCCCCAATCCATCCCTCCCCAAGTGACAGATACTCCCAAGTTGAAGGACGGGTCTTCTCCTCTTTCAGAAATTGTGGGACTAACAATGACAACGAATCCACTAATGTAGTGATTGAGTGAGTTAATATTTAACGTCACATCGGCAATGTCTCTGCCATATCGTGACGGGAACATAACACCGAAATGGAATATATGTGCATTATAAAAACCTGTCGACAAAGGACAGTAAAACAACTAGAATATAACAGAAAAGAATGTAACACTAGTAATTAGACCTAAAACAGTTTATCTATAGAGGACAATATAATATATATGTAGCGTGTGTCCAAAGAAATGACGTTACATATGTACATGTCGATATTTTATTATTAACTCGAAAATATACTAATCAAGAACTGTGAATAATGTATTTACCACTGTGTCGATTCCCAAAGATAGCAGCGTAAGGAAGAACAGGACTGACCACAGTTGTGGCAAAGGTAGCTGGGCTAAAGCTTCAGGGTAGATGATGAAACCAAGCCCTATTCCTGTCAACGGAACAATATAAATCAATGGAACGACAACACAATTAAATACTTTCTCGTTGAATCTAAAATCAACAGGTTTTAGGAAACCCCACGTTGTCCTTGCAAACGTTGTAATTGGGACGTCACTATATCGCGAGAATGAAATGTAGACTTACATCTAAAGTTTCGTTATGGATGGCTTACCTGAAGATACTACCTCCGACAAAGGTATCTTTGCCCCGTGAGCCATAAAACCAAGAGTAGAGAACATTACCAATCCACAGAATATACTGGTCGCCTCTCCCACGAGTGTCAGCAGTGCCACGTCTCTAAACCATGAATACAAAATAATCTATGATAATGAATAAGGGATAAGGGATGCCAGTAACACACACACACACACACACACACATATATATATATATATATTGATTATTAAGTTGTACAATGATGAAAGTTTCAACTAAAATAGCGTACAATGTGGAATCACCTGATGTAATTGTTGTTGAATTTGTTGTAGCTGCTTAAAGTGATCAGTGTGCCAAACGTTGTACCCATGGAATAAAAGGCTTGGAGAAGAGCTTCTAACCATACCTGTAATGGAAATATACACTAGTAAATGTGATGAAACATCAGGCTTGAACTTTCTGACTCGAGGAACTTTAACTATTCCTGTGCAAAACGTCTAATTTACATTTCTTTGAAAAAAACATCTGGTTCATATGTTCACTTCGATACGTTTCAGTTCTTGCTTCCTAATCCGCATTTAATTACATAAGACGTTTACCATGTATCATAGTTATTACATAGATCTATGCTTTCATAGTATACTATGAAAATAACCTTGAATCAAATTATATTTTGCCAATATTTCAATGTATAAATATAATGGGTTAAATGTCTGGTGGAGTGTCATTAGCGGTCTCGTCCAGATATGACCATTGTAATTCGAATACGTCAGAAACTGTGCGATAATTTTATTGCTCGGGGTAGAAGAAGGTAGACTATCATGTATCACACTGTATCTGCTCAAGGAAAATGTAATCTGTGGATATACATTGGTAATGTTTTGATGCTGTTGTTTTATTGAAGGAGTTCCATGTTTTAGAAATGTAATTGTCTTACTCATATTTCAATCAGATATCTCCAAGAATATGCCATACTTCTGTCAGACCTGCTGTTGTGACGTTCACTCTGAGACTGTACGGGTGGGGTAGCCTAGTGATTTCAGCGTTCGCTCGTCCCGCTGAATACCCGGGTTCGATACCCCACGTGGGTACGTGTGAAACGCATTTCTGGTGTCTTTGGCCGGGGTATTGCAGGAATATTGCTAAAAGCGGTCTAAATCTAAACTCATTCACTCCAAAACTATCTCACTAGGACGGAGACCACAACCCGACACGGTTACGTATCTCGATATTGTACGAGCGCATCAATATAATGATATGATTGACTCATGGAAACGGAGGGCTCATGCGTAACTTTACAGGTCAAAGTCCAGAATGCCCACGAAACAAACTTGGGCAGAATACAAATGTAGAGGTAAGAAAATGTTGAGTTCAGATGTGAACACTCTCCAAAACCACAAGTACCTGCAAGTGCTGCACCCGTGATTTCTTTTGTAGATGACAAAACTAAATTCAGGGAATTGTCACATTCATACGATAAATCATGTTTCACAGCATATCCTACCGCCCTACCTCTTTCTTCTTTTGATGATATTGACCTATAACTAATATAATTAGACGTGGACTCTCTTTTAAGTCAGCATTTTATTTTGCACTATTCCAAACGTTATATGTTTTATGATCTTCTCGTAAAGGAGGTACTTAAGTCCCGAAACATTCAAAAGAAATTTAAATTTACCAGCAGTACTAATTTTAATTTGGACTCATTTTGATCATAATCGCATGCGGCTGAATAGTTGATATAAATCAAACTAGGGTCCATGTAGGTATCAAAAGTACAGTAAGTCTCCATGGTCCCTAGTATGAGGATCAATGATCAGGTGATGGTGAGTTATGGCCAGGTTTTATATTGTACTGCCCAAATAATGCTATTAGTTTTAACTTTATATACTGGTTTTAGTTGTCATTGTGATCCTAGTTGTTTTACTGCCCTCTAAAGACAGGTTTATATTATACACATGTTCTATTTCAGTGTCAAATATGTTCTCGCCAGGATATGGATGAAATATTGCCGATGTGGATCATTCACTCTCTTAAAGCTAGTAGACTCGATGGTGGGAACAAGTTTTCAACTGTAATCATAACATGGGGTTTTATAGTGGTACCGAAATGCGTGCGAAGAAGGCAATGTGAAATTCTGTACAGTTTGTTTTTGAAGGGAATGTTGTCTGAACAACCACTACATTTTACCTAACCGGCAAAAGAAACGATCCCAAGTAAAAATAACTGATATTACAAACGTCAAATTGCCATTGTAAGAAAGGAAGTTGAATTTAATAGTAGGGGTATGGGCAATATGCACGAGGTGTGATGTTGTACACACACCTGTTCTCATAATTCACTTGCGGTGAGAATTCATTTCTTACGCGTCTTATCTCACCTTAACTGAACCAAGTTGCGAGAAGTCGGGGCTGATGAAATATCGAAGCCCATCGACAGATCCAGGCATCATGCACGACCTGATCAGCAGCGCCGTCAGGAGAACGTACGGCGTCAGTGCAGTCACGTGAGCAACCTAGAACTCACATGTTACGGCTAACTTTAAATGGAATACGAAAATCATTCCCTCCATTTCCGAAAAAAACACAACATTACATCTTGTAGTTTGTACTGGAATACAGAATTTCGAAGCCGTCTCCGGTCCTTGAACCAAATCTTAGTTCGATAGGCAGGCTATGATTTAACTGGTGAACGTCATTCTTTGTTTGCAGGTGGTGTGTTTGTTTGTAAAACTACACATCACGCATAGCAGCTCGTGTTGCGGCTACGTTTATCGCTATTTTGACAGCCGGTGCCAGCTTGAGAATTCGGGTATTGACCTACGAGTATGTACGGAACTAGTGAAAGAGAACGTTATCCCACTTGTACACGTGTCGCAGATGTAAGCGACTCCTTAATGATACACGTATCCGTCTCTACACTTCTCTTGATACTGATACCATCAACACTATAGAAGCACCTTAGTCAGAGGTAGCGATAAAACAGCATACTTTTAGCAGCCTACCTTCCCTACCGACTTCACACCTTTCATCAAACACAGGAACAAAATGGTCCAGCAACAAAGGAGACACAGCATAAGGTGGGGCTGCACAGACCCAAAGTTGTCGATCCCAGTTGACACCCCAAGGGCTTTGAACCTTTCAACATTAACGTTTCCTTGGGATTTGTGGACGTATACAGAGAGATGAACAGTACTGATCTAAACCTGGCATAATGGTCAAATATTTGGTGCACTGAGTCTTGGCAATGGACTCGTAACATTAATTCTGGATGTGCACATTATCCTTCGTAGTTTCGAGTTAGTTATTCTGACTCAATCTTGTCTGTCGATATTTTATGGACCTGGGGAAGAAACAGCAATACATGCTAGTCGCAGGACACGTCGTAATTGCATAGAGCGATATTTATGCTGCTCATCTGTGGATTGCCAGGTCCAGACTCGATTATTTACAGACCGCCACCGTATAGCCAGAATATTCCTGAGGGTGGTGTAAAACAACAAACAACGAAATGACGCAATTGCTTACGGCCGAAACGACCCTCAGTTTGCTCATTTCATATGATAATGGATAACGTTACGTTATGGCGAGAAATCATTCCTACTGGTGAAATGGACCTTTCAGAAATGATAAAAACAAACACATTAACGATTGTTCTAAAGGTGAGGGCAATGGAAATTATTCACCATGATCTGTTTAGTTATGAACAATCACGATATGGCTGCAATACTGCCGATGTGACGTTAAATGTTAACTCATTCACTCACTATGAACAATCAATATGAGACGTTAAGTTTTACATCAACTGTATGTTAATATATATTTTTAAATTGCACGCCCTACCTAATTTAGAGATAAGCATCAGAAGCTTGAACAAGACCGATCAAAACATACTGCCAGAATTCCTCAGCTGCAGTCAGAGTTGAGTTCGGCTTTCTCCAAACGGCGGTTCGCAGAAGTTGGTGCTCCACAGTACTGTTGAAGTAGACTTCGGATGAACCATTGGCTACCTTGTTGGTACACATAGGGGTATTCCACCTATTGTTACAGGTTGTCCACGGCAAGGAAGACCTGAACGACTGGCTTAGATAGAACATTGCCCAGGCCATGATTAATGTGTAGGGCATGAGCCCGACGATGAGTGTAAACAGTTGGGAGATTCCGATTCCTGGAACGATAGGGGTTCATGTATATTGTAATATTGTAGATGCATTGTGAAGATTCAGTGGACGAATGTGCTGGGGAATTTGGTACGTTACGTTACCTATGGAGGCAAGGGTAATATAGAAGCTTCCAGAATAACGAAGACATATTCAGCACTGGATGGAGTGAGTGTGTTAAGATTTAAGTCACCACTTTGGTAATATTTCATCACTTAAACATGTAAATGGGCTATAGATCGCCAGCAACTGAAGGTAGAATACCATATGAGGGACGATGGGGACTTATAGTGCTGTTGCTACCTACTTTTTAGAAAGTGCTTTAGAATATGCTCTTCAACAAACGGAAGGCTCAATCATCTTGCATTAATATTAAAATCAGATATATGGATATTTGGAAACACAACTGCTGCTAGGTGCTAGTTTTGCTGTCACTACTACGGGTATTTTGTCTCACGTTGTCACTTGTAAGTGTATTGTCGTTCTTTAGTTTCAAACAATATGAACTTTACTGCTTATGTAATATGGTTTCTATTGATTACACACACACACACACACACACAGAGAGAGACAGACAGACACAGACACAGACACAGAGAGAGAGTTAAAAATTCGGGGACCATGGGTTGAGGTACCTTCGATGTTTATGTTCCCTGAGCCGGAGGGCGGACAAGAAGGAACATCGAGGGCAAGGAGCACAGAAACACAAACACCCTCCCCCAAAAAAATAACAAACAATAAAAAAAACAAAACAAAGAAAAAGAAAAAAGAACATCGAGGGTACCTCAACCCATGGTCCCCGAATTTTGAACTACTTGAAGCATGAGTATGGGATCGTACACTTCAGCCAACCTGTGTGAATCAAACTATTCGAATCTTACATCTTGCTGTTTTGTTCCCGTAGTTATTGTCTCAGTAAAGTCGCTGCAATGTAATTCCGCCTGATGCCTGACGCACTGTTATTCAAGATAACTACCACGAAGTACCGAAAGACTTGCTATTGGCAGTGGGGTGTATTGCAATACACCTTGCTTGTACACTGTGTGCATTGAAAATAATGGAAGAGCTATAATCAGCCAGCTAATCAGACAGCGACATTTATATGTGGGTAAGATAAACACACACACACACACACACACACACACACACACACACACACACACAAAACATTCGTTTGCATGCTCTCGCAATATAATGATTCGACGCGTTTAATTCTCATTTTTGTACATTTTGTGACACTCGTGAGCTTACGTGGTGCATAAAAAATGAAAGTGGTCACCTTTGAGAAGAGGACACACAACCCAGACATGAGTGACACTTCTGCTGGTGAACTGTCCCATGGAAACCTCCAGGAAAAACAACGGAACACTGCACGCGATGATAGCAGAGAAATATGGAATGAGGAAGGCACCTGCAATATGTGTCTCTGATAACAACAGTTCTACAGGTAAAACATTTAATGCATCCGTAAGAGAATTGCATTCATGCATTAATCATTCTTTAATGATATCATCTTCGTGTTATATTTGTAGACAGTTGCGTTTCAGCTAGTAATACACTTACCGCCACCATTTCTATTACAAAGATAAGGGAACCTCAATAGCGACCCATATCCAACACAGAAACCAAGCATAGACAAGATGCCCTCTCTCTTCTGAGCCCAAGTTTCTTTCTTTGATCCCAGTCTTTCCTCAGGCATCGTGAAACGAGTGAACTCGGCTCAAACCCCTGAGATATGAAAGGGCAGCTATGTGGGTTGCTCTTTCGATCGTATGCCCTTCAGCTTAAAGTTCGGTCTGATCGTTTGGTCGGCCAGAAACACTGAAATGGTATACTCGTCATATATTCATTTATGTGAAATAGTTGAGCCATATGAATCTTTGTAATATACAATGAATAAATACATATTCATATATTAACGTTTGCTTCTAACACGAGTGGACAAAGCTGGTCGTTTTAACACACAGCGTTACAAAGAAACAATGAATTAGATTGTTATTTTTCAATACAAATCATGCATAGGTAATACGATGTAAATCAATAGAACAGGTGGTACATTTAGTAAGACTCATTAATTAATTGACAGAATGAGAAGATTTGAGAAAGTGATGGCTGATAACTATTATCTCACTACCTATCGTTCCAACATCCGTCTATTAACATTTCAGCGGATAATCCTTATAAACCATTGTAAACTTTGAAGTATTTCACCAGGTCTGTTACCTGTGACCTTACCTGGTTGACGTACTTGTTTGGCTGCAATGAGCTGCTGCTCAGACGCCTGGTAATCTCCAGCATGCGTTCTTTCAATGACGATATTCTGTGTCGCAGAGTCAAGACGTGACGCTGTGATCTGACCTTAAAACTCCTTCAAAACGAAAACGAATTTCTGAAAGTAATCTGGAATTTTATTGCCAGAAAGTGAATGTTCTTTGCTGCACAGTTTCAACTGAAGGGCGATTTCTGTTGCGTTGTGGCGATGCATTTCTAAATCTCATCAAAATCAACATTTTCCGGTAACATCGATTGTTTACATATGCAATCGTCTACAAACATGCTATCAACACTTTTATTACATATTTTGACGATTGTTTGAACCCAAACGGTAATTAATAGATTTTTTTAAAATACAAATCTCCTATGCGTTTCTATTTTGGGATAGTATAGGTGTCCACATTTTATTCGGCAGGTGCGGTCGCACGTAACGGTGAAGCCAAAGCAAGATGTATGGGGTAGGGTTACTTACTTGCCTTGCTGGATGTGGAGTCATGCAAAACACAGATAAGCTGAAAGCCTTCTGCAAAAGACTGAAATTATCAGTTTGAAAGGACCTGCGAGGATTATGAAAAGAACCAAAAACCTGATAGAGATTCCCCTCAGCACTCTGACCAGCCGGATCATGAGCATGGTACCAAAAGAATTTTAGCAACTAACTCATGATGGCGATGCTGAGGATGTTTTAAGCATACGGTTTGTGTGTGTGTGTGTGTGCGTGTGTGTGTATTCGTACCTCGCACGAATATGTCGTTTTCTGACTGGTTGGGCGCTTTACATTTAGTAGCAGTTGGAAATTTAATCTGTCAATCAAACACCTTGCAGCAAGAGCATACAAAGTAATGCTTTGTCTTTCAAAACAAAATATACAAATCCCGTCTGGCTGTTTAATTAAGGCATTTGATGTTATGATATCCCCAATTCTTTTGTATGGCTGTGAAACTTGGGCATATGCAAATGTAAACAACTAAAAACATCCATTTGCAATTTCTAAAATTGGCAAGCGCTTTACGAAATTCAACCTCTAATTTTACGGTCTATGGAGAACTCGGGAGATTTGCTCAATATAACACAGCGGCTAAGCATAATATACTGAGTCAAAAAAGAAACACCACATTCTTTCTTCACGGCACTATTAAAGAACAAGAGATGGTAAGATGGTTAAATTGTTATTATTTTATTGCTGAGGTCTGTGCGATGTACTCGATGCACTGACAGTGCCACAATCAGTTCCATCAGGGGTGAGCACCTAGTCGCGGTGAGCAGCAGCCCTGAGGTTTTCACGGATGACCAGAAGTGGGGAACGGTTTTTCCCACAGAAAGCACACGTGACGTCACATGTGGACGACCCGACCTTGGGCTATGAGAAGTGGTGCCAGTTTGTTGTAGATGACCTCGCAAGTCAGCCACAGTAGGACGGCTGCATCCCATTGCTCTTGCTACGTCAGTATTTGATCTTCCCGCTTGCAACATGCCAACGGCACTTTCACGTTGCACATTTGACAATCGTGGCATTTAAAGTTAGAACTGTGGCTTAAAAGTGTTTTTTGCAATTCTTGAGGCCAGTGCAACCACGTGCAAATGAAGAAAACTTCGATGCGAAGATCACGTGATCCGCTGCACGTGTAAAACCTGATTTGGCAGTAACGTCGTTGGCACGACGAATGAGGGGGTTTGCTAACGCTTTCTGGAGTCAAAAGATAGGGATCCCATTTCGGATACATAGATGTATCATCAGAAAAAAAAAATATTCATTATTTTTAAAAATTACGTTTTGTGAAGTTTCTATTTTGTTATCGGCGTAAACGAAATAATCCTGGAATGCAACGGAAATTATCATAACTGCTTAACAATTATGCATATGTACAAAGTATCTGTGATTTTGATCCCTGAGTGCATTAATTTTTTCTTAGATAAATGTCGTTTATCTTTTGTATTCTATAACCCTGTAAGCATAACATGCCAGTGGTTCGTTTCACCATTCACCAGTTAATAGAGCATTAACCGTTCCACGGCCATATTTGTACAGATATGCTTTTTCTCAAAGAGCATTTAACATAATAAATTCAACATGGTTTCCGCTTTTGTCGCTTTTTATGCTTCAAAGATTTAAACGAGCTATAAAAACTCATGTCCTTCCTTCGAGGTCACCATTGCCCAAGGTTTGTGTAAGTGTCGAAACCCATCTTTAAAAAAATACAGTGATGATTAATTAAGTTCTGGATATGTTTCAAACATTGTCTTGTACGTGAACCGTTCCATATCTATTGTAAACCAAAAGTCACTGTGATCTGTAATCTGATTGGCTGAAAAACTTGATCAAATGGGATTAGATTCCCGGAAACTGTAAGACTATCACTGCGTATTGACACGTAGAAACCTCGCAAACAATTGCTTTGTTGAGTCATCAACAGTGGTGACGTTATTCAAATCATATTGTGATGTAAAGTTAGAATGACGTCACAAATGAGCAGCTCCAGATGCTACCATGGGAACCGGCTGAAACGGCCTGCTGATGACACTTCACTGCTCTACCCCTACCCGATGTAAACGAGTGCAGACAGTAAAACCCTTTGGTTTACTTTTGTGTTTACAATGTCGATCAATATCTTGTGTTGGCCAATTCCGGATGTTATTGAATATTTGAAGCACGGGGATTTTTATTTGAAACCTCCGACTCACTCCGTCGGTTCCACATGCATTCCCGTGCTTCAAATACTCAATAACACCCGGAAATTGGCCAACACAAGATGTTTATCTCCTAATTAAATACTGCCTTGTTTCATTGGACAGCCCAGCATTTTTGAAATGTTACATTCCTCAGTTGTTAGCCTGTACGATAATGCAAATATATTTTCACGGTAAGTTGTTTTTATGTTTGCATGATATCAGCCCACTTTAACTGCCTTTTGACTCTTGTTAGTCTAACACGGTGGACTTGCATATTCTGTTCATATCAGGTATGCTATGTTTATCACTACAAAGTAACACGGTGGACTTGCATATTCTGTTCATATCAGGTATGCTATGTTTATCATTACAAAGTAACACGGTGGACTTGCATAGTCTGTTCATATCAGGTATGCTATATTTATCATTACAAAGTATACAGCACCTTCATTATGTATGTCGATTTTATGGGCAACTTAAAGATGATGCAGAGTATTTCTTTCCGAACTTCCTTGAAGAACCATCTCCATATTTACATGCTGTACTTTTGAACTTTCTTTGATCTGTGATGATATTAAAAAATCCTCAAAAGAGTTCAGCTTCAGTAGAGGGAATACTTTGTGTTGTATCTGAAAGAGGAAGAGTTAGTCATGCGTCGGGCAGAGAAGCAGTTAAATAACTGGTATCGCTATCAATCCATTGTTTATCAACTCTATATATTCACATTCATGTTATTGCATTTGGAAACAGATGTTGTAGAAATTGCCTACACAATATGCTCTCTCTTTAGCATTTTGATGGGAAGCGTTTACAAGACATAACAACAGATTGTCCACGGTCAGGATTTAAACTGTATAAGCATCATGTTAGACCCAGGAATCATATCATAGTTTTAAAAACTGAATTGTATAATGTTTGGTTTGGTTGGTTTTATTGTTTTGCGCCGCTCAGCACTATTCCAGCGGTCTGGAAATAATGGAGGAATCTGGATCAGACAATTCAATGATCAACATGATGACATGTGTCAAGCAGCAAGGTTGACCATCCGATCCCATTAGTCGCCTCTTACGACAAGCACGAGTCGCTGAAGATGAATCTTAACCCGGATGTTCACAGGCGCTGTGGTGTTTTGATGGGATATATCCACGGCATATTGCAGGCTCTTCAGCTCGCATTTGGATACAAAAAACAACCATTCTCGACATGCTACGTATAGGAAACTCTTGACGACAATACTCTTTTCATCACTATTTGGCCTTCTTATGACAATGTAGAATCTTTTCCAGATGATATTGGTACCTCTCTGTGTCTGCCTATGTATGTGTCTGTGCACACATACAGTCCTTCAATCACAGGGATAGTTATTTTACATCACGAACTATGAAGGATCTTTTAATAACGTTAGTTCTCATTTAATTACAACATTTTAAAAAGAATTAAATTTGTTAACTGATTTGTAAGTAATGTTTGTGATTGAATTAGTAATTAAATGCTAGTGGCTGTATCCTCGAGGGGGTTTAAAGTACTGTTGAAATATTGTCCTCCTGAGAGGGTACATGTGTCCCAAAAAATCAAAGTACATCAAAGCTTTCCACCATTTTTAATTGTAGCACATGTGTATTTGCAATGTATGGATAGGCTAGATGTGTCTAAATTGATAACATTTGAAGGGGTGGTGTAAATCCAGCTTCGGCCCATTGCAAGGAGCAAATGTACGGTAAGTTCCCGTGATCCCTAGTATGGTGATCTACCTTCAGTTGTTGGCAATCAACAGCCCATTTTTATGCCGTCTTGCCATCTTATGAAGGTGTTCATTATTTATCCTGTTTGTATTGTGTGTATAGTCAGTATAGTGTATAATTTGAACAATTAACGCTCGTTTTAAATCTAACTGTGATACTCTGGCTGTTTTATGTTGTACACATATTCCTTATCAATGTACAATAGGTTCTTGTCACCACATGGCTGAACTATTGTGATTGATATAAACTGACAGACTCACTGGTCTACTTGGTCTGCTCACACTACCGAGGATCTTCGTTCCACTCATCCTCTGAGTTAAAGTGTCTATGGGCTGGCGACACCTCTTCTTTCAAGGTGTTCATGTCAACCACATAGGTTGATAGAAACTTGGACCGCGTAACGCTTTGAACGGGAGTCAATAACCAGGGACCCTTACTTTCCCTGCATCAGCGTACAGTATCAGAGAAACGTAAGTCCGCCAGCAAAGACATAACATTTCCGTCAAAATACCGATGGCAGTAACTGTTCTTCAAAGTCTTTGTAAGAGGCATGTCACAGGCACCTAGGTGTTGGCAGTCTGAGGAACCTTACACAATTTATGCTAGGGGTGGACACCTTTTATGTTTTGGGGTGGTCATATCCCCTCCCACTGCCATATTTTAAGAACGGTTCCTAACCTCTGCCAGTCTTTGAAGAAAGAAATGGTTAAGTGTAATCTCTGTTTAAATGTATTGTGTTACATATTTACTCACGACTCGTTACATTTCATCTCAGGTTATCAGTTATATTTCATGTGGGGTTACATATTTACTTCCAGTACCTTGATACTTTTCATGTGTGGACACATGTAGTACTAGAACCTCGTTATAGTTCCTGCTGCGTCACAAATTTAGTACTAGAACCTCAATATATTTCGTGGTGAGACATATTTGTAGTACTAGAACCACGTTACATTTCATGTTGGAACATATTTGTAGTACTAGAACCTCGTTACATTTTATGCACTTAGATGGAAAAGAATTATCATTGGCCATAGCATACATGCAAATAGGGCAAATGATCCAGTACAGCTCGGTGTGTTTGACTTTGAGGCAAGGTTTTTATGGTTACGTATCTTACAGAGACAGTAATTACATCCTCATTTCCCCATTGTATGTTATGTATGTGTGTACACTCACACAATTGCATATTACATGTGTGTCATATATCTCATTTATATTTCAGCCATTATTTACTCTTTTTTTTCACCAATATTGGGATTGCACAATTACCAATATTGATAAACAGCATCTGTCACTCAGTTGTATGGATATTCTCTCTAATGTACAAGTCCTATTTATGTATTTGTTATGTAATACTGGGTGTTTTGGTATATAACTCATGTCTACATTTATATAATGTACAACAGCAAAGGGAAACTTTATCAATTATTTCACGGGTATACATGATTCATGCCATCAATCAATGTGCCTGTTACAGAGCTGTGGCCATTTTGTTGAATATACTGTATGTTTGGCTGCCGGTCAGTGTTGTCCTCTGTGGATAGTGTACACAGTTGTCCCATGTTGGAGCGGCAATTCAAAACATGCCTTTTACAATAATTTTACCCAACACAAGGTAAAAATACTTTACTGTAAAAACAGTTAAGGACCTTTTTCTCCCTGTTATATTAGTTCTCATTTAATTATTGTTTTTTAAAGGAAATTGGTTTCATGGGGTGAAGTACTGTAAAATCATTGTTCCCCTGAGAGGGTACGTAAGTCCCCAAACGTCAGTGTAAACATGCCATGATTTTTAAACGTAGAATTCTTCTTATTTTAATTTGGTTTACATTAATTACACTCGCCAGCGGCTGAAGGGGTGGTGCCAATCTACTTAGGGTCCATTCAGGTAGCAAAGGCATTGTAAGTCCCCATGATCCCTAGTATTATGATCTGCCTTCAGTTGTTAGCGATCTATAGGCTATTAAGTTGTGTTGTCCACTATAGTTAAAATATTTTAGATTTAATTACTAGTTTTACATGTGTATCTTTGATATTGTACTTATTTTACTATCCTTTGTTGACAGGATTGTACAATCTGTCTTAAATTCTGGTTAATCTATATATTGATTTAGTCAAGACATGCCTGCAATATGGTCAAAGTGTAAATTTTAACTCACTCACTTACCGGTTTTAAAAGGACATCTGTGATATTCTCGTGATTTCAGCAGGGTTTAATTTCTAATTTTGATATACAATGTAACAATTAATTGCTCTCGTCACGATATTGCTGCAATATTGCCGATGTGATGATAAATATTAACTCACTCACTCGCTTAAAGAACTTTACACTGAATTTAATGTATATTCTAGCACATATGTAAATTTTGCGTTTTCTTCTATTTGGAGTATCTCCGCTTTGCCCACAGTCATCACCCACAAAGCAAAACAAGTTGCAATACTTCTTGCACAGGTTGTCCATATAGAATCGGGTGCCAGATCTCGAATTATAGCAGAATGCCTAGACATGTGTAGTAATAGAGCAGGCTGTAGTTCCATTACACAGCAAAGAAAACTATACGCCACCATCAGCACAAGCATGGATATTTTATTGGTTGTTAACCATCCCCACATACAAATGTATAAAAGAAAGCATGTACAATTCCAGTGGCTAGGAGGATTATACGTGCACTGACTACTTTCTAACACAAAAGGCAATCGATAATGATGATGAGAAAGAGGAAATGACGTTTTCATACAGGTATACGTGTGTACAAAACTGGTGCCATGCATATCTGAGCGACCTACTGTTGCACTATTGCTCACAGTGGCAAAAAACTGTGTTAGAAATACTAAGGAATACTTAAAACATGGTGAATGAGCATACAATGTAAGACTATGCTTCAGTAATTACACATCCCTGGGTTTCCTGTTTGTTTTCGTCGGCGTCATGTGAGTTGCCTGTCAATGATAAAGGTCGAAAGATAAGAGGTTCTCGCTGACTGTGCATCTTCTGAAGATACTGTTCTTTGTGCTCAGGCAGGAGTGGACCCCAGTCAGTGGACGGAGAACTTGCGAGGCGGAGACGCTGTTAAATGAATAATAAAACCCAGTCTCAGCAAAGTAAGCATTGTTGTAAACAGGTCACGTTCTTAATAAATATACACAAAGACCTAAGTTATGTCATACCAACAATCCTCACATATCTGTATGAACCACTATTGAATGAACAACTATCTCAACCCGTTGGAGAATGTCTGGAAGATGACTGTCATCGTGTGCAACAAAAGGGGATCCTTCTGTACAGAACCTAGCCGAATTGGAAGCTGCTTTACACGAGGAATGGAGGCTGACAGGGGTATGTGGAAGGGAGTGCTGGCTGTCATACAGTCATATGGAGGTTACACTCGGCATTGACCTTGAATAGTTTAACACACGTGAACTGACATTTGACGATAAAGTTGAACTCATTAGTCCATTGCACATTTCCGACAACATGATACCAGGTATATGTTTATCAACCATTACAAGGGATTTTACAATTTCATCTTTAAAGGATCTTGTTCATTTAAGTTCTCATTAGTTCTTGGTGTTTGACCGGAATCTAATTTGATTCATACATTCTGATGTACTGTAATTAATAAGTTCGTTAAAATCCGGTGGACCGGAATGAATGAATGACTTTGTTTGTTTGTTGCTACGCTCTCGAGGTGGTTGAAGTTGCGTAGAATATTTTTCCACCGGAGAGGGTATTTAAGACCACCTCAATGCATTGATATACTTGCCGGAGGTTTACTTGTAGAAGTTTGGTTTATTTAATGTATGACAAATGTGCTAAAAATCACCAACAGCTGAAGAGATGATGGTAATACAGGTAGGGCCCATTCAGACAACAAAAGTAATCAAAGCCCCTACGTTATCTAGTCTAGTATGGTGATCTTCCTTCAGTTGTTGGCGATCTATAGACTGATTTTATATTGTGTTGTTGGGAAATGATTAAGCATTATACACTGAGCTCAAAATAGTTTCATTAATTTGTTATAATCTAGTTCTTAAGGAAGTATAAATATATTTATTTTCAGTGTATGATTGTCGATATGGCTGAAATAATGCCGATGTGACGTGAAAATGTGGCAATATCCTGCCCAACGAAATGAACAAACTACAGGAACATGTCCAAATGACCAACAATGCACTTCATTGTTCATTAAAGTGGAAATATCCTCATGTCTACGCAAACATTTTGAAGGCTTCGTGACTGCTACGACTGTTTCTACCGTGTAGATATCACATTAATTAATATTAGTACCTAACACGAACTTTTGCAACATACATCATATATGTTTATCCATATCCCGCACATGACGTTTCGTTACCTCAAGAAATGTTCCTTCCTGCTTGATGAGCTGGTATACCAACATGACAGGTATTGGCAATGACATCACAACGGCCATTAAGATTCCAATCACCTTTGCGTATTCAGGGTAGACGTACTCGCCGTAGCTTGGAGGGTTGTAGACAAACAGGGAAAGAATCAGGGACGCCTATGAGGGAGAAACAGTACATTGAATAAGCTATCAGTGGTTTGGTCTGAACACGATAACATATTTCACGGAAAATTTGCAGATGCGAAAATAAAACCGGGGTTGACTGACGATTTGGTAAAATGAAAACAAACAAACCAAAAATGAACAACAGATTCAATGCCAACTGGGTTTCGGAGCCAAGATTATACGTTTGTGATCCTTGTGACCCGCACACCTTTGCACAAGGAATCGTGAGCCCCTACATGAGTAGCGCAGCAGTGTTGTCACTCGATGACACGACTTTCCTTGTCAATTGTCTGTAGCCAGTCGACGGAACCTGACATGTAGACCACCATGTAACCTTCTGTATCTTAGCACTTAGCAATATCTATCTCTAATCTGTATTTCAGATGCTTATTCTATTACATTCACCATAAACGAATCACATGTGTACTCACATCAGCTGGTACGTATAACTCAATAAACAATGAACAAATGCATCTCAGTGTTGGAGGCATGACGCTTTGGGAGCAATACTTGTGACACTCAGCATTATTGAAAGAAGGCATTACTTTAATGCGATAAATATGAAGTTGAACTTACAAAGAGTATGACAGGGGTGAAGTAGGAAGACAAAACTCTCAGCACCCATGGGTAACGTTTTCCCATCATCATCTCAACATCGTTACTAAATCTCTCCGAACCTGTGGAAAGGTTCATCATATGCATGATATGTAATGTTGACATCATAGGGAAATGCAAAACTTTTGAAGTAATTGTTTTTACTACAAAGACTTCTAAGAATGTTTGTCATTAAAAATACCCCAGAGATATCATCTAGCTACGTCGAAAGCTTTGAAATGTGTCTAAGAACTCACGCACAACCCAGTAATATTGCACTGAAATTAAGTTTGAAATTTCTCTTATCTGTATATACAGAGCCCGTGGTGATAAATGTGCTATTTTGGGTAACCATCTCCCTAAACTTACCATAGATCCAATTAATGGCGACACACTCCAGACATCCAACGATCAGTACGTTGAACGAGGACGCATACCAGTCTAATAGCTGAAACAAGTACACACCACCCTGCAAGAGCAAAGGAAAAACAAATGCCATCGACAAAATTCACTAAACGTCATAACTTATAAACTGATGAGTGTCACAAAATTAAAGCAGTGGTGTTTTTGGAGGAGGTTCAAATCCGATCAAAAGTTACACGAATAGTTCTCATTCGAATGAGGATATGACCTCGAATAATCGAGTACAAAAACACGAAATCCGTACACT
Source organism: Haliotis asinina (assembly GCF_037392515.1). NCBI lineage: Eukaryota > Metazoa > Mollusca > Gastropoda > Lepetellida > Haliotidae > Haliotis > Haliotis asinina. The sequence continues at coordinate 17,664,591 of NC_090291.1, forward strand.
AGATCAAGAAAATAATCTGCAACTAAATAGGAAACTGCAAAATACATACATGAAAATCAACATTGTTGTCAAAATATTGGAATAAGACAGTAAATGTATATCAGTGAATACTACGCATACTAACTAACTTATCTTCCATTATGGAAAAAGTAGGAAACGCCTCTCCTTCTGATAGTTGTGGTGCGATCTAGCCTCTAATATATCATACTACTTTATTTTCTTTTAATATAGAAATGGAGAACGATATTCCCTACGCTTCACTTGTTCTGAAACAGTTACCTCGTCCACAAGTTTGTATGTTTCCCAACGCCACAGACCTCTGCGTGTTTACAAGTCACAGTGCTCGGTTCCTCGGGTGACATATATTTTTTGGATATACCTTTAGCAAAGGGTTCACTCCAGTGCAAATCCATTTTTTGAAGCCTCGAACTCCCCAAAAAACCCCTCAGAAAGTGATTTATAAAAGCAATATATAATGCATGTTACTTGTTCAAAGAGCCTTACTTCAGTTGCATAGGGGATGGAAATTGCAAAGTTGAGTAGACATACTCCAGCAGTGACATACACTCTTCTGTGCTGAAGGACTTTTGGGTACGTTTCTATGATAGCAGCTATTACTGTTTCCAAGATCCCAAACTGTAAAAAAATGCATATTTGTAGTCTGTATATATTTACACTGAATACAAGAAGTAAAGATATTATGATGTGAAATCTCTTAGATTGGTTTATACCACCTCGTGTGTCAATAGACAAGTCTTTCTCTGTACGTGTTGTGTAAATAACAATGTCGCACTTCACCACAGGCGCCAACCGTAGGTCTGAAAAGGGGTAAATTAAGTCCCGATTTACTATCCAACCCTCTTACTGTATAACCTGTAAAGGTGTGTCACCAAAATCACGTGATCGAAAACCGGACAATTACGCACTAGTCATTGCATATATCGTTGTTGAAAAGTCCAAAGGAGTATCAAAAGCTTCTTTTCACATTTCCGATGTGTCTGGGAGGCATATACACAGGCCTTTCGAGGGGATGCACTTTTTGTTATTTATTAAATTGCCAAAGGTCGTCAGCGACAGGCTTTAGGACCTCCGGCAATCTGATTCGCTAATAATGGAAATTACAACTTCACGTGGGTGAAAAAACTGTAGTATGTTTTGCACACAGATTGACGGAGGTTCAATAAGTACTGTCATAAGCAGCGACAGCCCAAATACTGTACCAACAAATAGCAAGACATATAACCACATGGGACAAGAGACACACGTTCGAACAAAGAAATGGTCCAGTTAGTGAGCGAGTGAATTAATATTTAGCGTCACGTCGGCAATTTTTCAGCCATATCGTGACGAACATGTTTGATGAAAAGGTCCAATGAAACCAAATGTACACGATGATGCCCCAATGGAAACTTTGGCTTGAAATGTTCACTACAACCAAACGTTTGCAAGACACGTTCTACTGGTTAACTGTTATATTCTAAAGGATATTTACCACGGAATCTATCCCAATTGTCAACAGCATGATGAAGAAGAGCACTGCCCACATCTGAGAGAATGGTAGCTGGGCAATTGCTTCAGGATAGATGATGAACCCTAGCCCAGAACCTGGTACAAAGAGTTGCTGATTTAGTAGAGGCTGTATAACATAGTCATGACATATGCATACGTTGTTTTCATACGACATTCCACGGTCCCTAGTTTGGTGACCTGCCCTCAGTTGCTGGTGATCTCTTGCCCATTTTTCATACATTGTACTGATCAAAGAAGTGATTAATTTTACAGTGGCTAGTTTTTTGTATTCCCAGTCTAGTTATTTTTCTGTCCCTTGTGGACATTTTTCATACATGTATTTTCAATTTGTAATTTGTCACGACTTGGCTGAAATATTGCTGACGTGACTATAAATCTTAACTCACTCACTCAGACAATCATAAGGCATTGAAATATTTGTGAATTGATTGAGGTACAATGTTTAGGATTGCTCCATCAATACAACGTCGGGAATATATCCTACTCAGCCATCATCCCCGAGTGATTGAACTGAGTCTTCAACGCCCGAATGAACGATATGTCTTGATATGACTACAAACCATTGCCCTTTGGCATGTGTGGACGCAGTGTCGAAAGGTGATTGAGTTTAGGCATCTTAGGTTGGACACATAGTACCTACCCAATTCAAAACGTCAACGCTAGAAGATAATCAATCTTGATTGTTGCCAAATAACATTCCCAAGGGTATTATCCTAAGAACGTTATATGAATTGATCACTGTCTTAATAACAACGAAAACGTGTGTTACCTGAAGGCATCCTGATCAATATCCATAGAAGCATCGACGAGACAATGATCAATGAAAATAGCATTATTACTATGGACATATAGTAAAGGATAATATACTACAAACAAAAAGTATGGGAACACTCTAAACCTTGATAGTCATGTATAATCAAAATTTTGGTGAGGTCATTTATACTGCACTAACTACATTTTTTGAAATCAGAAACTAATGAATTACAATATAAACAGGGATATCTTGAATTAAAGTGTAAATATAATATATACAAATCCATATTTACAGACGGGTCCAAGGACGGTGGCGCCTTAGCTTGTGGCACTGTCACTGCATCCAGGACAATACATGACAGTTCTCTGTTTACAGCAGAAGCTAACGCCAAATTTATAGCTCTTGAATATATTCAAAGGCACCCTAAATATAAAACGATACATAATCTATTCAGACTGTTAATGCAATGGCCGATTTTACTGGCAAGGCAACACTCAACATATCTGTGACAACACTTCTTATCCCATACTTACAACCGTGATCTGATGCAGAAGAAGTGGGACACCCTAGTAGGTATCAATGAATTACATGTAACAAAACCTTAGATTGATTATACCTACTTCGGTTGTCAGTGCAGATTTGCAGATTTGTATTGGCCACACAAGATATACTACCGACAAGAAATAAGGGAACTATTGAAATAATAGCGAATTTGAAACTGTTTTAAATATCCACTAAATCAATTTTAGGTGTCAAGTTCAATATCTGGTGTGTCCACCATGTTGGGCAACACATTCACGGCACCTTGATGGCATGCTGTTAATCAATTTCCGGATGGTTGCCCGTGGTATTGCCCGCCATTCCTCTTGGAGAGCTGCACTAAGCTGGGCCAGGTTGGCGGGTCCTGGGTCCCTGGCGTACACCCTTCGACCAAGAACGTCCCAGAGATGTTCAATTGGGGACAGGTCTGGGGACTTAGAGGGCCAGTTCAATGTCTGGATACCTTCTTGTCGGAAATTAGCGGAGACAATTCGGGCCCGATGTGGTCTGGCATTATCATCTTGGAATACAAAATTTCGGCCGATAACTCTAGCCAATGGAGCCACAACAGGACGCAATATTTGGTCAACGTATCGCTGACCAGTCATGGCTCCGTTAATGATGACCAAATCTGATCGTCTGTCTTGTGTAATCCCACCCCACACCATGACACACCTATACCTCCATATCGATCATGGTCAAGAATTGCTGCTCTGGCATATCGCTCCCCGCTCCGACGCCAACAACGTTTTCTGCCATCTGTGAATCGTAGGCAAAACCTTGATTCATCAGAGAACATGGTGTAACGCCAGTGGCGCATAGCCCGTCCCTGATGCTGCCTAGCCCATGCCAATCTTTGGCGCTTATGGTGAGCTGAAAGGGTGACACCCTTATAAGGCCGTCTTGCTTTCAGACGAGCTTGATAGAGTCGGTTTTTAACGGTTGAGGTTGAAATGCGTCTTCCAGTGAGTGTGCGGAATTCTCTATTGATGACAGGGGCCGATTTAAACCTAGAGCAATTAACGTAATGAGACGGTCCTGTCGTGGTGCCGTTGATTTTGGTCTACCACGCCCAGGTCTCGTTGCAACCCCACCCGTTTGACGGTACTTATCCCACAGGCGTGAAATTACACTTTTTGATTTACCCATATGCTCGGAAACTTCACATAATGATGTCCCCCCCTCTATCATCCCCACAATTTTCCATTTTGTTGCTTCACCGAGATACTGCCTCAGAGGCATTTCTGTCAGTAAGTGTCAATCTCTATTGCATTAGTGATTGCGAATTCTCCAGTACATTTACAGGTGTTAACTTCAGTATGCACGTGTAGCACGTGCTGGGCATGCATTATGCACAATTCCATTGTCATTGGATGTTGCGTTTGGGAGATACGCCACGATAACGGACCCTGTCACAGTCTAAGTCATCTACATTCGATTTCTTGGTTCCCTTATTTTCTGTCGGTAGTATACATGCATACCTGTTTAAAGGTGAAGATCCTCCTGTTCGTATTCCGTGTAACTGGTCGGTCACGGTCAAGTATATGCTGCTTGACTGTGCAGAATTCTCCATCACAATGGACCAATATTTCAAGGTCAAAACTGTTTAGGATCTTTTTAACACTGTTAGTTCTCATTTATTCACTGTGTTTCAAAAAACAAAACACATTGATTTCATTGATGAATTATGATCAATATGTCGTGTAGATAGATACATTTTTAATGATTGGTAGATTAGTTACTGAGATTGTTAGTGCTGTACCCCCAAAGGGTAAAAATATTGTCCTCCCGAGAGGGCACGTAAATCCCTACAATCTAAGGTCAATTTACATCTACCATTCTTTTAATCGTAGTATATTTGGTATTTTTGATATTGGCTTAAATTCAGCACAGTCGCTAGCAGCTGAGGGGATGATTTAAATCATTCTTTAAGTACCCCGTTTTACATGCTAGTATTATGTTTATATATGTTATTCTGTAGTTTTTTACTGTCCATCGTCGACAGGTTTTGATCTTCCAAATGTGTTCAGGTTTTACTGAATAAGATGTTTTCGGTTTTCATTTTGTATTGTGTAAATTGTTTTTGTCACGTTATGGCTGATATATTGCCGATGCAACATTGAATATTTACTCACGCTAAGGTAAATACAACTTTCTGTGTACTAAATGGGCACCTCAAACAATATGTTTGAACACCCAGTGAAACAATAGATTCTATATTTGTTGAGTTGGAGTGAAATAAAACATTATCAAAAACAACAAGAAGACGGCGAGTAAAAATTCTTATGCATTCACATCCCTGTAACCATGCAATGACACTGCTTCTGTCGTTCGCGCTTAAAGGTCCAATGTTGAAGAAGTTTGGAAGCTTAAATATTGTCTGCAACTTTCTTGAAAGGAAACGTTGCCACAAGCTGCTTGGGAAGTCTGTCTTCCACATGCACTGGTCTGTTGTGTTAGGGCGTTCAGCACCCTTTTTTGTCGCTGTCGTGGACAATGTTTCATTTCACTCAAAATCGATAAATATGTAAGTAGTAAGTTTAACATGTCGTTAAATGTGCCCATTACGCACAAAAAATGCATTCACCTTAGAGTATAAATGGCCAGTCAAGTTTATACATTATTATCACAGTTGAGGGTGTTCCCATATGTTTTGTTTGTAGTATATAAAAGTAAATACTACACTTTGCAAGTGAGTTAACGTATTATGTCACATTGGCATTGAGTCAACCGTGACGAGAACAAATTTGACGTTGATAAGGAATGAATATAGTTTAAGAAACCAGTCGTCACAGTTCGAATTGAAACTGGTAGTTAAAAGTAACAGAATTGTTTATTCGGACAATACATGATCTAAAACCAGGCTATAGATCGCCAACAACTGATGGCAGATCACCAAACTAGGAACCATGGGGACTTAGAGTACTTCATGGGCCCTAGCTGGATTTTCACCATCCCTACAGCCACTGGCGAGTGTAGGAAAATTGATTTGCCAAGACACAAACATATGGGTGTCGTCGGAGAAAATTATTAATGTTAAGTATATACAAAACAAAAACCACATATTCCAGCAAATCAGTTCTTATTGCACCGGTTTTCGTACTCATGTAACTACCATGGTTTCTGAGAAAACCCACTGCATTCAGACGCTGTGTCCATAAGTGCGTATGCTTAAGGAAAAACGATAGTCGTATGACAAAGTGTGTACGAAATATGACATTACTTTTTGAAATATGGCGAGCTAATGTTCTCTTCGATATGCATGCAATCTTTCATTGAAGTGACTTCCGTAGATGCTGCCAAATGATGTTCCAAATATATTGAAAACTCACAAAACTAAAATCTTGCATCAAGGGAAATGGCCAGATTTTGTAAAATTCTTTTTCCCCACTGAAAAACGCACGGACGGACCATGAGACTGAACACATCTAGTTATATGCATAGGAAAAGCAAAACTTATGGATGTCAACTTCTTTATAGTGACTAACGCGACGTTTCGGAGCGCATGTTTGCTCCTGTATTGCTCCTTCACCTGAAAAAGGAGCAAGCATACGCTCCGAAAAGTCGTGTCATAAAGAAGGGCGGAAATAGGGACTGACGAAGGATACTCAAGTACTGCCCCTCTAGTGCACGGGAATAATTATCCACTGCGTGGAGTCAACATTACAACTAAACTCTTTACCCGATGATACAACTTCTGATATATGTATTTGAGCCTGATGTGCCATGAAACCCAGTGTAGAGAAGACCACAAGACCACAAAATATACTGCTGGCTTCACCAATGACAGTAAGTAGCATCACGTCTCTGAAAAGAAAATAATAGTAACATCATTACGTCAGTGTGATCCTATCTGGAAAAGTTGCAACAAACAAATGTGCTTGCGTTTCCTACCAACGAACAGATCTCAATTAGAAAAAGATGTAAACAACTGCTACACGTGTAAGAGATCTGTTAGAATGATTGGTTTTGTTTTCGTGATTATTATCTTCAGACATCTGATAAACAGTACACTGGGAACTAATTGTTAGTGATGTTTCGAATTCAACATGAATAGAGATTATGTAGTTTTCATTTAATAAGACTTTCAAAAGCATTTTACAATATCTCATTGTCATTTTCTCCAGTAGAAGAAGACCTGTTCACCTGAAGCAATTGTTGTTGAAGTTGTTGTAGCTGCTCAAGGTGATGAGGCCTCCGTAGGTTGTACTCATAGAATAAAACCCTTGCAGCAAAGCTTCCAGCCAAACCTTTGGATCAATTAAAATCACATTGCATGTTCTGTTCTTACATGAAAAATTGTTAGTCTCGTACATTAACAGTATTACATTATAAGCACACAGCCGATTCGTATTCAGCACGAAAAAACACCCAGGGAGAAATAGTTTGCTTCCTTTTAATTCAGAAATGCCTCTCTCATCCTTACAATTCACCTTTCTGAGAAATTTGACAGTGCAAGTCATTTTATTTTCTCTAAGCTTACATTTCCGTTTGATAGTCGAATATGAAAAAACACTCTCCTACTATTATCATATTAATAATACACGAGCATCTAACCTGTGCATTGCCGAGCCGAGAGAAGTCTGGACGGAGGAAATACAGTATACCCTCCCCAGCACCCGGCATCATGCACGACCTGACCAGCAAAGCCGTCAGGAGAGCGTAGGGAAGAAGGGCAGTCACGTACACAACCTGTCAGTGAAAGCTAAAAGCGTCAAAGTACATGCTGACCCCCCACCCCCTAATCAACAGCAACAAAAACACAACTTAAATAAACAAAGACCCAAAACAAAACAGCACTGACAGAATTCAACCCTACCACTAACGTGGCCATCTGTTGAAAAGGCACCTTTCATTATAACAAATTAAAATCTTCAGAAGAATGGTGTTTTATCTCCTTTCCTGTGTACATCAGTCAGTACTTCTGTCTAATTCTTAAAGGTGTGACGGAGGTATTGGTCTGAAAGGTATAACATTGGTATCCCACCTTTCCAACAGACTTCACACCTTTCATCATACACAGAAATGCAAGAAACCAGGAAATGAGGATGCAAACGACGAGATGAACCTGAACTGTTCCAAAATTGCCAATGCCGCTCGAAACTCGCAGTGTGTTGTACCTGTCAAACCAATATATTTTATCGACACAGATCATATAACACTGGATAAAGCTGCTGTTTGAAATTGTAAGTGTTTTTGCGCTTTTTCATAGGATTATTGTTTCTCAACTTTGATATCTGTGACATAGTCATGTCAGTGGAAAGTGCAAAGGTAGGTCTGCATGAATATGCACATATACATGAACGCACCGATGAATGTAATGTATTTCGTATGTGTAGGAAACGTAACCATACTGAATTACCTCTGCTGGATCAAGTACCAAGCATTACACTAGTCTTTTTGTTGTATTATATACGGTGGAAAAGTTTTAGATTTCATTACTAGTTTTAAATTGAAATCTGTGATAAACTAGTTATTTTACTGACCCTTGTTGACAGGGTTTTAGAAGTAACCTTTATTTTTTATGAAATTAGAATTTATTTTAGTCACGATTTGACTGAAATATTGCCGAAGTGACTTAACTCACTCACTCGCTACTGGGTCATCAATAACTATTTAAACGAAATACATTGGAAATACTCAGAACGTATTTCTATATATTTGACTTACATAGATCCACTATCTCCTGAAGAGCTGATGTATTATCCATCAAAGCAACATGCAGGTACCACATATATAGCAAGTCTCTTCGATTCATTGTGTGGTGAGCTACCAAAAATAGCTGGCGATCCACAGCACACTCTGCTGTTAGCACACTTGTCACATGTACTGTTGTAAACTGCCCAATTGTAACGGATCGTTCTAGATGAAAGTCTACATTTGCATTATTCTAGTTCCTTTACTGAGTCTTTTTCAACAGGTTTCATAATGCAACTTTATTTGGTGTTAATTGGTATCGTCTTATAGACAACATATGGCTGAAATGGTGTCAGTGTATGTTTCCATCTGATTTCACTCACTCTTGTGTTCACACAATGCAGAAGAAGCCTGGAAAGTTCGGGGACGAGTAAGTTAAAATTTTACGCCGCATCGGCGATATTACAGCCACATAGCGATGAAAACAAGGTAATCAACTTAAACTATCTGTCGACAAAGAACAGTGAAACTAACTAGACTATCACAGATGTGTATATTGTAAAACTAGTACTGACATATAAAATGCTTTAACTATACAAGTCGATACAACATAAGAACTGGCTATCGATCGCCAACAACAGAAGAGTAGATCACCACACTATGAACCATGGGGACTTACATTATTTTTGCTTACTGCATGGACCCAAACTGGATTTACACCATCCCTTCAGCCGCAGGCGATTGTTGGAAAATTTAGCCAAGAGTTAAAATAACAAAAAAAGGTGGTAAACCACATGAATGTACAACTTTACTTTGAAATTTTTTTGACTTGCGTACAGTTTGGTATGAGAAAATGTGTTTGGTATGTGCAAGGCATGTCTTTGAATTCAGCTGTGAATATAGGAACCATGGGCGTCTGGCACAGATAGTCAAATGGCATATATATGTCTTACACACATATACTTGTTACCATTATGAAATGTAAAAAGACCTAAGATCTTACTGCCAAAACTCCTCTGACGCCGTCAACGTTACATTCGGCTTCCGCCATACAGAGTTGAGCAGCCGATGATCCTCTGCACTGTTGGAGAGGTAGGCGTCAGTGATTGATATGTTGCTGCTGAGCTTATTGATGCACAGGAGAGTGTTCCACCAGTTGCCACACGTTGTCCATGGCAACACTGACCGGAAGGACTGGTACAAGTAGTATATAGACCAGGCAATGATGACATTATATGGCAGGACTGAAGTGAAAGAGGCTACAACCTGGGTGATGCCAATACCTGAAAATAGAGTATCATATGGCAGTGTTAGTTAATCATGGACGGGACAGTGGTGTAATGGTATTAAATCGTCAGGCTTCAGAATAGTGCAGTCATGTGCAAATCGCCTGACTGCTGATGAAGGAGCTGAAATTGGGAGCTTCTTGAACAGCCGGAAAAATGCAATATAATCTAACCTAGAATGTTACAGAATCCTCTGTCTCGCACTGTAGGCAGTGTAAGAGTCTTCGCCTCTTACGACAAGCATAGACACCTTTCATGTCAAGCATGGGTTGCTGACCTCCACGAGTTTCGTGTCATAAGTAGCGATACAGTTGTAATAGTCAAAGACTTTTGTTGATTGTGCAGATTTTGTACACAAAGGTATGTGACTGACCTTTCAGGAAAGGACAAATGGACCATACATGTAATGCACTCCTGCTTGTGAACTGGCCAATGGAAGCCTCAAGGAAGAAAAGTGGAACGGAGCATGTGAAAATCCCAGCAAAATAGGGAATAAGAAACGCACCTGCGAAACAGAACAAACTTTATGAGTATTTTACATATATGCTCAAAGCCATCAAAAACGAAATTTGACGTTCGTACTTTCTTTACTCACACAAGTGCCAACATATACAGGTGTAACTGACAGATATTTTTTAAATAAACATCTGTGGATAACTTAATCTGAAAATGTCCAGCAACAACGACAGTGACGCAACAACGACTTCAAACAAAGGTGGGGTCACTTGCAGTCAATATCTTGTGTGTTCACCCTGCACTGCAAGTCTCCGGGGGCACATATTTCTCAGAAACAGCTGTGGAATGGTCTGCCAGTGATGTTGAAGGGCCGGTGTCAATTCAGCACTTGTCATTGGTCATGGCCCTAGCCCTTCCAAAACGACTTTGTTCATAAACAGAGTTTGGCGCAAGTCTCTCTTCTCGACGTTATAAATTTGTTGACGTCCATATGCAAAGTGTACGTTAATTCTGCGTTAAGGCGTCTTCACATCCTTTGGTGTCTTGTCCCAGTTGTCCTCTTTGCAGTATTAGTAGGTGTTTGGAAACAATTTCGCAAGTTTGAGACTCGGATACTGCGGACCCGTCGAGCCGGATGCACGTTACAGTGTCTGACAATCGTCATGTCTCAAGAAACGCCGCTAACTATAGCGAGAACTTGATTCTCTTCGTCTTGTGTCAAGCATGACATTCTCTTCGTCTTGTGTCAAGCATGACATTTTCTCAACGTGATTCAGTTTTACAATTCCCTGTGCTTTGAAGGGGCCTAGGTGCAAGTAATGGACATGCACAACGTTCTGTTTACGAGAAATGTCAAAGGTTCAGTTTTAAGCATCGAAGTTCATAAAAGAGGAATATTCTGGGACTCAAACTCGAAATGGGCAAGAATGTCAGCCTTTTCTCCCTACATCCTCTGTACCGCAGGAAAGATATCTTCAATACAAGTGTTGTAAGTTCTAGGATGACAAATACCAACTTATTGGCTTTCAGTATATTAAGCTTGAACGAAATAACGACACAGCGTATTGCAATAAATCTTACTTCCCACGTGGTCAACGTGTGGGTAGTTGCATACTCGTTGCATCACGTACGTCACACTAGTTTCATATCGCTTTGACCTGTGTCGTCACGACTTATCCTGACATTTTAACGATTTGATTGGATTACCGATGACCTCCATATTAGGTCACGTTGTGACGGAACTATTTTTTTCATGCATAACAAACACATTAACACATTCAATCTACAACTTATGTGCGCTGTCGGAATGTAAACATTGTGAACGTTGCTGTGTCGCTGCTTAACTGTGAGTCGAAATGTGGCATTTTTGCGTTATACGAAAACTGCATCCTGGGTAATGCCATTGATGAAACTGCGCAAGTTGTACATTCATGTGGTTTCAAAAGGGTCATTGATGCACGACGCTTCATTCATAAATGCGTTCATTCATGTCTATAGCTATACACCAAGCAAGGCCCCACGTGTACATCAGGTTTATTAAGAAATCTCGAATGTCTCGACAGTGGCCTCTAAAATAATACACTTAAAAACTAAAGTTGGAGCTTGTTGCCCTGAATAAAGTCACGATGTTCTTGGATGCAACAGGGAGGTTAATGTAATGGCTGAAAATTGACAATGGGTCAGACACAATAACCTGGGTGGATCAAAAAGCGGAAACTGAATAGCATGGTTCATTTACTCCGGCTTGTGTCAAAGCATAGCTGACACTATCAATAAGACATTTAACTGCAACGTTAGCCTGAAGCCTACCACACATCAAGAAAACCACTAAGTAGCTGTTGGAAGACCCAGGATTTCAATAGAATCTGTGGATTTGAAAAGTTCCTCCCAGCATGTGTATCAGTCTGCTGACTGATCTATGGATCTGTCTCAGTAGATAACCATCTCTCAGCCCACTTATCTTCCAATATGCTAATAGTAAAGCTTCGCAGGTATTCGTAAAAATGCACATCCACCCATACAGCTGTAATCCACCCGTACATCTATACATCCACCCATACAACTGCACATCTACCCATACAGCTGTACACCCACCCATACAGCTGTAAATCCACCCCATACAGCTGTTCATCCTCCCATACGCCTGTACAACTTCTACCATACATCTGTACATCTTCTACCCATTCAACTGTCCATCAGCCCACACAGCTGTACATCCATCCCATACAGTTGGATGTCTAACTGTACATCTACCCATACAGATCTCACATTCATGTGAATGATGGCATGTTTTCTATTCCTTATAATGAAAAGTGACAGTTCACAACCCCTATTGAGGGTTATTTTCTCATTCTCTGTACTGTAGTACACAGGGACCATATCGGCTTAACTACCTTACAATGACTGTGACTACCGCCTTTCTCATCATCAAGTGTCCGTACCAGATCTATAGTGCTCACCTAAACATACTCTTGCAGCGTGACAAATGTTCATTGAATATTTTAAAAATTGTAATTACTATGTCTGTAATGTTCAGCAATTAATAAAAACCACAAAATCTTTACTACAATGATTATAGATATCTGCCAGACTGCTATTAACCATGAAGGAGCAAAACAAACAAACAATGATCACATAGCTGCTTGAGGAATGTCGAGGTCACCCTGACCAGCAGATGCGACACACAACATACTGATTCAGTTCAGTGGCGATCCGTTTGTATACCCGAAAAGATTCATTCCACAAAGGCCATTTGTTCAGCTTGGTACATGAGACAAGTTCGTAACCGGTTTGTCAACACTAGAAATGAGCCATCATGTCCAAAATAAAATGTTTGTGTAATCGTGACCGTTAACGAACCAAACATACAACCACCCAGACTGGGCTCTCTCTCTCTCTCTCTCTGTCTATCTGTCTATCTATCTATCTATCTCTATCTCTCTCTCTATCTCTATTTCTCTCTATCTCTCTCAGCGACTCTGATTTGATACCACTCTATATACCGTCATGGTCGTTTGTATTTCTAAGCTCATACACGCATGATGCATTCATTTCGTTATGTACGTGAATCAATGAGATAGAAATATGTCGCAAGCATGTCCTTTTCATATAGAGTGAGTCAGAGCAGAATATTAGTTCTGTAGTTTGGATATATCAGCCAAATGTACATGTACGATTCAGAACAAGGAGGGGAAATGTCACATACAAACATTACGTATTCATTTTTATTCTAAATTGACAATAAAAACTTCAAGGCCTAACATACTATTATTTTTATGCGTAATATATAATTCTATACAAAAGGTGATGTTTGCATGTGACATGTCCCCCTCCTTGTTCTCATTCACACATGTACATTTGACTGATACCAAAATTACCGTTCATTATGAACTGGTAGTCCAGTTCGCCCACTCTGGCCTGACATTCATTCCGTGATGGAAATGTTGTGACACACCGCTTGTCCTGTGCGTCGCCAACACCATCAGCGCATGATTCGTTGGTTAATAATGTTTACATGCCTGATGCGACTTTTAATATCGTATATTCATGCGGTGTATGACAGTTCCGTCGCAACGGCGCCGGTAGCGGAAGTAGACATTCCTTCTAATTTCGTTATCCCTCTTTGGCTTTTTAATATCTATAATTCATTTGATAGGTCTTTCCACGGGGTTTCTAGCGATGCACAACATGCACATCTTCAATGCTTAGCATAGCTGCAAACCTGTGCGTCGCCAACACCATCAGCGCATGATTCGTTTGTTAATAATGTTTACATGCCTGACGCGACTTTTAATATCTTATATTCATTAGAAGGAGCATTTCAATTCGCTTCTGGTGGTGTATGGCATGTGCATGTGCGACGTTGAGCAAAGTTGCTTGACATGTCCCTATGTAATGCCGCATGTTTGTTCCGTCGCAACGGCCGGTAGCGGAAGTAGACTTTCGTCCTAATTTCGTTATCCCTTTTGGATTTTTAATATCTATGATTCATTTGAAAGGTCTTTCCATGTTTTTTCTAGCGATGCATAACATGCACATCTGCAATACTGTGCATAGCTGTCCGTATGTAATGCCGCATGTTATTTCCGTTTCAACGGATCGTAAATCGGAGGTTAAGTTCGTTGATAATTTTTATATCGTGTTTGCGATCCTAAATGTCTATAATGCATATAAATGCCCTTTCAATTCTGCTTCTAACGACGTATAAAATGCACTTATACAATATTTTTTGGAGATGCTAGACACCTCCGTATATACCGCCGCTTTTTGCGTCTGCGGCCTTTCAATGGCGCATTTGCTCACGTGTTGCCTTATTGAGTCTTTTTTGTGCTTCTAACTGCAGCACTCTGGTCTGCAGCATACATTTATGGTATCATTAGAAAGCTCTTCTGGCGGCGGCAACAATGGTGTAAACAGATTTCATTTATTCTGAAAATTGTAAAGTATATTGCACAATTTGTTCTAAAAAATAGTCGTTTTTTGCTGTACTTCTTGAAAAAATACTATGTAACTTCTTCTCTAAAAGTCAGATTGTTAGATTGTGAGAAAGCCCATTTAATGGCGGAGGTACATGCAATCTTTTCAAATAAAGTGTTTATAAACATTTTAAAATGTGTACTACCGTCAGGTGAAAGTTTAACTATCCAACGTATTGACGTAGTTTTCTATACAAGGGGAACCCGAGCCAGCTTGGCCACTGCTCGGAAAATGCCTACGTTCCCCGGGCACGAATGTAGACGGAACGGGAACGGCGATGCGGAAATTGCGACGCTGCCCTCTACGTCTGCCCACGGAGGTTGGAAAGGAGGAATTCCCAAGGTTGTGCATAGGGTGATAGTTCCGAACTCCGCCATGATGAAGCACTTGGTTGACGTGGTGGTTATCGTGGGTAACGTTGTTCATGCTATTCATCATTCGTTCTACCGAAGACGCTCGATCTACAATCGACCATGGTGTAGCAGAACTGAAACCTATCGAGGCTTGACAGTTGGTTCAATGGCGAGTTTGCGAGAAGCAGAACGAAATGCTGGTGTTGCATAGGAGGCGAGGGGACGATCCCGAGAGCAGAGGCGATGATGGTCAAACGATACCTGGCGCAAGCAAACCCGTTCAAGTCTTGACAGGAGGCTCAAAGGCGATTTGGTGGCAATTGTTCATGATTTGCCGTGTCAAATCTTTGCGATTGCCTAAGGTGTGGCATATGGGAAATGAGCGGTTTGTTGCTGTAGTGTCTACAGCTATTTACGTGAGGCGTCTACTTGATGGGTAGATGAGACGGCATGACATGCCAGACGGACATTGACGTTTTCTGACTTTTTGTTATGCATATTGATGTAAAGTGTAGTATGTGTTGTTCATCACGTGTAGCAGTTCAGCTGCCCACAGTACTCGAAGAACCACGACCTCCTCCCTCCTCAAGTGTGCCTTCACGGCAATCAGACTTTGGAATGAAAGTTGTATCCTTCCAGGTTTCATGATTTGTATTATATATTTGTGTTAACATATTTGAGATGTCTGTCCATTATGTACGGCAATTGTATGGATACTGAATTCGTGAGCTATGGTTATCATCGTGTATGCTAAATTAAAACAAGCTAACACCGTTCCCCTCTAATCCAAACCATTAACCTCAAATCAAAATAACATAAAGTTAAAACGTGAAGTCTGCGTCCTTCTCTCTACACTAAATCACTAACCCAAACCGAATTAACCTAAATGACATAACCATAAAGCTAAAAGCATCAATACCGAGAATGTTAAAACTAAACCGCCAAACCAAACCTAAAGGACATAAATTTACAGCTCAAACCATGAATACAGCGGTGCGTATAACTGAATAATAAACACTGACAATGACAGAACGTAAAACTGGAGATAAATGCCAAACTAAAAGTACAAAGGTAACGCCACCTAAAACACTAACCCCAAACCAAAAACATCAAATTAACATGAAAAATATACCAACAGAGAGAAGGTGACTACGAAACTCAAACACTAACAACTCAAAACAACAACACCTGACACTACTAATAAAAAATAAAAGAGCGAAATAAACAAAACAGATACAAATGGGTAGGTGATGAAACCCTTGACACAAGTGAAATGCTATACTTACATCAAGGTCTACAAAGTCAGTCGGTCGGCCGAGGCATTGACAATATGTTACCAGGTGAAGGTGACACATTTTCAATGCCTACAAACTGGCCCGGAAAAATTGTCTTTAATTCCATCTGTTGTGATCCGTACTCAGTGTTTCCATGTTTGCCGATAGTTTGATGTTGTATGAAAGTTGTTTGATGTTGTATGGAAATGTAGCCTTGGTATTGTCTTTAATTCCAGCTGGTGTGATCCATACTCCGTGTTTCCATGTTTGCCAATAGCTTGATGTTGTATGGAAGGAGTGAGTGAGTGAGTGAGTGAGTGAGTGAGTGAGTTAGAATTTATCGTCACATCGGCAATATTACAGCCATATCGTGACGAGAACAATTTAATTTAATTCATATCAGTTTTGAAATCAATAAATTGAAAACGTAAAGACCTGTCATCGAAGGACACTAAAAATACTAGGCTATCACAGATATGAACATAAAACTAGCATTGAAAGCTAAAATATTGTAATTAAAGAGGACAATACGATATAAAACACGGGCTAGGGACCGCCAACAACCGAAGGTAGATCAAAATAATAGGGTCCATGCTGACTTACAGTACCTTTGCTACCTGCTACTCTAGCTGGATTAACACCATCCCTTCAGCCATTGGCGGTTATACTGAAAATTAGCCATTATTAAAACAACAAAGATACTACGATTAAAAGTCTGGCCGTACTAAATTTACACAGAATGTTTTGGGACTTACATACCCTCTTAGGAGGACAATAATTTTACAATACTTCAACCCCCTTTGAGGGTACAGCCACTAATAATCTTAGTTACGAATCTAGACTACCAATAATAAAATATTTAATTATTTACAAGTCATTCAACAAATCTAATTCTTTTAAAAATGCAATGATTAAATGAGAACTTACATTACTAAAAAGATCCTTCATAGTTCGTGATTGAAAATAGTTATCCCTTGTGATGGAATATTCAACACAGTCAAGCAAAATGTGCTTGACTGTGATTCTTTCATCACAAGGGATGCAGAACGAAGGATCCTCACCTTTCAACAGGTATTCATGTGTATATCGCCGCATAATGACCTCTTCAAATCTGGACTGACAACCCAAGTAGGTATAACCAATGTTGGGTTTTATTGCATGTAATTTATTTACGCCCACTTGGGTGTCCCACTTCTTTTGCATCAGATCATGAATATACGATCTAATTGTAGCTCTATAATCAGAGTATGGAATAAAAAGTGGAGTCATAGATTTGTTGAGTGCTGCCTTAGCAGCAAGATCAGCCACTGTGTTGCCAGAAAACGCCTAGATGGCTTGGTAACCAACAGAAGACGATGTCGTATTGGCCAGTAGCAAGATTATTATACAATTCAATTATTTCTATTAAAAGTGGATGTTTACGTGTCAGGTTTTTAACTGCCTGGAGGCAAGAAAGAGAATCAGAATAGATAATATACTGTCTATGTCTAGGATGTTTTTCAATATATTTAAGAGCCGTTAATATAGCGTTTGCTTCAGTGAGTGAGTGAGTGAGTGAGTTAATATTTAACGTCACATCGGCAAAATTGCAGCCATATCGTGACGAGAACATACATGACAAAAAAGAATATATATCGATATTATGAAGACCCTGTCTACGAAGGACAGTAAAACCACTAGACTATCACAGTTAGTATTAAAACTAGCGTAGAAACTTTAAAAAATGATAGTATCACTATTTGGACAGTACAACATAAAAACAGGCTATAGATCGCCAACAACAGAGGGTAGATCACCATACCAGGGACCATGGGGACTTACAGTACCTCTGCTACCTGCATGGTCCCTGGCTGGATTTACACCATCCCCTCAGATGTTGGCGATTGTATGCAAGTTTAGCCACAAATTAAAATGACACATATTCTACGATTAAAAAAGTGGAAGATTAAATCTGACTTAAACCGTTTTGGGACTTACGTAGCCTCTCAGGAGGACAATAATTTTACGGTACTTCAACCCCCTTCGAGGATACAGCCACTAACAATCTTAGCTGCTATTTCAACTTCCAATTATAAAATACTTATTTATTTACATGTCAGTCAATAATTTCAATTCTTTTAAAAATGCAATAATTAAATGAGAACGTACGTTACTAAAAAGGTCTTTCATAGTTCTTGATTTAAAATAATTGTCCCATGTGATGGAATATTCACCACAGTCAAGCAAGATATGCTTGACCGTGATGATTTCATCACAAGGGATGCAGAACGGAGGATCCTCACCTTTCAAATGATATTCATGCGTGTACCTAGTGTGGCCAATACGACATCGTCGTAGAATGACCTCTCAAATCTGGATTGGCAACCCCCGTAAGTGTTACCAACAAATGGTTTTATTGCATGTAATTTATTGATACCTACTTGGGTGTCCCACTTCTTCTGCATCAGATCACGGATGTAAGATCTAATGGTAGCTTTATAATCAGTATAGGGAATATGAAGTGGTGTAACAGATTTTTTTAGCGCTGCCTTAGCAGCAAGGTCAGCCAAAGTATTACCAGAGATTCCAACATGGCTGGGTAACCAACAGAAGACAATGTCATATTGGCCAGTCGCAAGATAGTTATAAAATTCAATAATTTCTATTAAAAGTGGATGTTTACATGCTAGGTTTTTAATATCCTGAAGGTACGAAAGAGAGTCTTGACTGTGATTCTTTCATCACAAGGGATACAAAACGGAGGATCTTCACCTTTAAGCAAATATTCATGTGTATATCGTGTGTGGCCAATACGACATCGTCGCATGATGACCTCTTCAAATCTGGACTGACAACCCCAGTAGGTGTAACCAATGTAGGGTTTTATTTCATGTAATTTGTTGATACCTACTTGAGTGTCCCACTTCTTCTGCATCAGATCACGGATGTAAGGCCTAATGATAGCTTTATAATCAGTGTATGGATTGTTGAGATTTGTTGAGTGCCGCCTTGGCAGTAAGGTCAGCCAATGTGTTCCCAGAAATGCCCACGTGGCTGGGTAACCAACAGAAGACGATGTCGTATTGGCCAGTAGCAAGATCATTATACAGTTCAATTATTTCAATTAAAAGTGGATGTTTACAAGAAATATTTTTAATGGCTTGAAGGCAAGAAAGAGAGTCGGAATAGATTATATAGTGTTTATCTTTAGGGTGTCTTTTAAGATATATAAGAGCCGTTGGTATGGCATTAGCTTCAGCTGTAAAAGATAGAACTGTTGTCTGGTAATCTAGAAGATATTGTTCTGGATCCAATGACAGTGGCACAAGTCACTGCGCCACCGTCCTTGGACCCATCTGTAAATAAGGATTTGTAAGTGCTATATTTATGTTTTAAGTGACTATATTCTTGTTTATACTGTAATTCATTAGTTTCTGATTTTTTAAACGAAGTTAATGTTAGGTCGACTTGTGGCCTAACTATCTGCCAAGGAGGAGAAGAAAGAAGACGGGAGGGAGCTATGTTTTCCAGCTCAATGCCGGCCGAAGAAAGAAATGGTTTAATTCTATGTCCTAGAGGAGGGACAAGCGAAGATTTCTTGTTGTATAAATCCCCATAAAGGGGATTGAAAACACACTTATAGGCAGGATTAGATTCATTAGAGTACAACTTAGTAATGTACTGTAAAGCTAGCTTTATACGCCGCTGTTCAAAAGATGGCTCATCAGCCTCAACGTAGAGACTGTCAATAGGTGAAGTTCTAAAGGACCCAAGACAAAGTCTTAGGCCTTGGTGGTGGACAGAATCAAGAAGTTTAAGGTTGCTTTTGCAGGCTCCACCATATACGATGGAGCCATAATCAAGAGCCTTCAGGCATTTAGTTTTAAGAAACTTAATATAAGGCAGAAATGTTAAGTGGGAGTCAAAGATTAGGCCCAAGAACTTGGCCTCTTTAACAACTCTGATGGGAGTGCCATCTAAAGATAATTCTGGGTCCTTATGTGGCTTATATTTTCTACAAAAATGTATACAATTAGTTTTGGATTTAGAAAACTTAAATCCGTTTTCAAGACACCATTTATTTATTTTGTTCAAACACAGCTGCAGTTGCCGTTCAATAGTATGCATATTTTTCCCACGACAAGAAATATTAAAATCATCCACAAATAACGATCCGTCAATTGAATCGTTTAAAACCTTTGAGAAACTATTTATCTTTATACTAAAAAGTGTGACAGACAAAATACTGCCTTGTGGAACACCCTGATCCTGATTATAATGGTCAGACAGGGTTGAACCCACTCGGACTTGAAATTGCCGGTCTTGTAAAAACTGTGATATAAAATGAGGCAAACGGCCTCTCAAACCAAGATCATGTAGATCCTTCAAAATGCCATGCTTCCAGGTAGTATCATATGCTTTCTCAAGATCAAAGAAAATTGATACAGCATGTTGTTTACTGACTACAGCATTTTTTAACAAATGATTCTAAACGTACCAAATGATCAATGGTGCTACAGTTTTTCCTGAAACCACATTGAATATTTGTGATAAGGTTATTGGTTTCAAGATACCAGGTTAATCTATTGTTTACCGTCCTTTCCATGGTTTTACAGACACAACTCGTTAATGAGATTGGTCTGTAGTTAGACGGATCAGAATGATCCCGGCCAGGCTTTGGAATGGGAACTACAATGGCATTACGCCAGGAATTTGGGAAATTCCCCGAAGTCCATATAGTATCAAATATATTTAGAAGCGTTTCTAAACATGACTCGGGCAAATGCTTCAAAAGCTGGTAGTGGATATCATCAGCTCCTGTTGCTGTATCATGAGCCTGTTCAAGGGCGACATGGAGCTCATGTAGTGAAAATAATTCGTTATAATCTTCACCATTGTGTGAGATAAAATTGATTTTGTCCTTTTCCTGTTGTTTCTGAAACCTTTGAAACTCAGGAACATAATTTGATGAAGATGAATGTTTGGCTAAAGTTTCACCAAGTTTATTTGCAATGTCAGTTTTATCAGTTAAAAGATTATCACCATCCTTCAGATGGTGAACAGTAGATTTAGAACCTTTGCCCTTAATCCTTTGCACCATATTCCACACCTTGGACATAGGTGTACGTGAGTTTATTTTGGAAATATAGTTCCTCCAACACTGACGCTTATTCTGTTTGAAAGCGCGTCGAGCCTTGGCATTTGATATTTTAACACTGTCTAAATTATGGACTGTAGGATGTTTGCGGAAATACTTTTCTTCTTTCTTCCTAAGCTTTCTGGCCTGTTTACATTCATTATTAAACCATGGTTTACGAATATGTGGAATTGCAGTGGACTTTGGTATAGCTTGGTCAGCAATGGTGTTTAGTATATCTGAAAATAACTGTATAGGATCTTCGCTGTTCGCTAAGACATCATGTTTTAAGTGATCAGTACATAGAGTCTTATATAATGACCAATCAGCCTTGGCAAAGTTCCGTCGTGATATAGGTGGATCATCACCTGGGCTGATTGTTTTGAGAATGGTGGGAAAATGATCACTCCCACATAGGTCATCGTGGACCACCCACTCAAATTCATTGTATAAGCTGGAATCAGCAAGTGACAGATCCAGGGAAGAATATGTTCCCGTAGCTGGATGTAAATAAGTGGCTGAATCATCATTGAAAAGACATAAATTATTATCTGATATGAAGTCCTCAAGGATTTTACCTTTAGAATTAGTGCGGTCACTCCCCCAAAGCGGGTTGTGTACGTTGAGGTCACCCATAATTAGACATGGTTTAGGGAGCTGATCATATAGATTTTGAAGTTCCGATTGTCGAATATCAGAAGAAGGGGGGATATACAAACTGCATAGAGTCAATGCAATGTGCAGGGACAGACGGACAGCGACGGTCTGAAGATTAGTTTTAAGAGATACAGGGCTATGAATAATACCCTGGCGTACCAAAATGGTAGCACCTCCAGTTGCTTTATTTCCCGGAGGAGAAAAGGAGTGATAATCTGTATACTGTCTTAGATAAAAGTTATCAGTATTTTTTAGATAAGTCTCTTGAAGACATGACGCTGACGGTTTAAAATCTTGTATCAACAAGTGGATCTCATTGAAGTTATTATTCAGTCCTCTACAATTCCACTGCATTAAAGTGGACAACTGAGTCATGGTGCCTCAATTGGAGATCGTTCTCGCGAACGTGACGTGGAAGTATTCCTCCGTCTGTCTTGCGTAGACAGGGTAACTTCCATATCGAGAGGCCCAAAAGAGTTTTCAGTAGGAACCTCTGGAGGGGAAGGGTTGGTTGGGGTTCGTTTTCTGTTTAATTTCTTTTCTTTCCTTTTCATGGTACTGGCGTTTGAATTTTGGGAAGAAGGCGGTTCAGATGATGAGCCAGGCAGACTCTCTGTTTGGCACCCAGATGTAGATTTAGTGACAGTTACCTGAGTGACTACAGTCGTAGATGGGGTAGCTGACACAGCAGGTTTTTCTGACTTGACCCAAGTCAAGTCAGTCTGACAAACAATAGATGATGTTGCCACAGAGCGTGTAACTGCGGCAGAAAACGTAATATTCATTGGAGGTGTGGTCTGGTTTGTGAAAAGCTTTTTGGCCTCAAAGTATGAAATATTCTTTTCACACTTGAGTTTCATGATTTGAGATTCTTTTTGCCATACAGGGCATGATCTGGGAGAAGCGGGATGCGAGCCATCACAATTTGCAAATTTATAGTCCTTCTCACAGTCAGTATCATCATGGTGGTTTAGACAACGGTGGCACACCACTGAGTTACGACAGGATTGCGAACCATGGCCAAACTTTTGACATTTATAACAACGTAGTGGACTGGGTACATACACCTCCACTCCAATGTTCAAATATCCAGCTTTGATTGATGATGGAATAGTAGTGCGAGCAAACGTCAAGAGATACGTATTAGTTTTAATGGTAACCCCTTCTCTTTTAACTGTAAAGCGTTTCACGGCTGTAACAGCTTGGTCTTTTAACTCCAAAGCAATGTCTTCTTCACTCATTTCAGACAGACAACGAGCTCTGTCGCGAACAATGCCGCGACAGGAATTTAAAGTTCTGTGCACAGACACAGCAACCTCAATATTTGCAAACATTTTGATTGACAAAAGATTCAGAGATTGCTGTCTCCGTGCACACTCAATCAAAAGCGAGCCACTACGAAGACGAGTTACGTTCGCAACTTCACCACAAATTCCAGAAATGGCTTTAGCAATTGCAAAAGGATTCAATTTGATAGGCATATTATCATTTCCTTCAATAACCAAGAATCTCGCCCATGAGTCACCAGTAGCAGACATATTTCCTGTATTTTGGTCAAGTTCATCCAAACGCCTTTTCTTTTCACTTCTATTTGAACCAGATTGTTGTAATGCTATAATGAAAGAAAAATGATTCAGCACCCCTGCTCCCCATCCACCACGGAGTGTCAACAAGGACAGTGTCATATAGCACCGGATCTCCGTGATGCTGACACCAAGGATACAGGGATGTTATACTCCAGAGAATATGACATGAACAGATGCATTTATCTACCAATTTAATGTCAGACTGGTTCGGCCCTAGACACGAGACATACATTATTCAGAGGTCAGATTCACCAGATTGGCCCATGAGCCACCGCCTTCTGGCATAGGACTCTAGGCAAATATGTATAATATAATTTGAAATACAATCATTCTTTTTTCAGAAAACACAATAATGAACAATAATTGCATAAGAATGTTGTCCATGCACAGGGCATGGCGTGACCAGCCGATTGATAGAACCGGGCCAGTTCTACCACCCGTCTAGGTGAAGTAAGGGTCAAAGTGGTATGTTGAGCAAAGGGAACGTGGTTGCAGGCTCCCAGTGCCCTCAACCCCCAGACTCCCGTCCTCCGCCGACACAGGGCCGCAACCCACGGCAAACGGGTTGGTGGACCAAATATGCCCCCGGGTCCACTACGGGGGTGAACGGCTCTCAGCGTTACCAAGCACCCACCACGAGGAGGTGGCCGTTCACGGGTGCCAGCTGGTTTAAGAGATATCGGTCTGTAATTTGATGGATCCGTGTGATCCCGTCCAGGTTTTGGTATAGGCACAATGATGGCATTACGCCACGAAGGAGGAAAAATTCCAGACATCAATATTTTGTCAAATATATCTAAAAGTGTGACCAGACGTGGTTCAGATAAGTGTTTCAATAGTTGGTAAAGAATATTGTCATCACCTGCTACAGTGTCACGGGTTTGGTCAAGAGCAGTATGTGAGTGAGTGAGTGAGTGAGTTAACATTTAACGTCACATCGGCAATATTGCAGCCATATCGTGACGAGAACAATATAAGTTATAGTAATGTTAGGATGAAAAAAGAGAAAAAGTAAAACCTGTCAGCGAAGGACAGTAAAAACACTAGAGTATCACAGAACATAAAACTAGCATTGAAAGTTAAAACAATGGAATTAAAGAAGACAATACAGCATAAAACCGGGGCTATAGATCGCCAACAACTGAAGGTAGATCACCATACTAAGGTCCATGGGGACTTACATTACTTCTGCTACCTGCATGAACCCTAGCTGGATTTACACCATCCCCTCAGCTATTGGCGATAATCCTGAAATTTAGCCATTACTTAAAAGAACAAATATTCTACGATTAAAAACTTGTAGTAGATTTAAATTGACTATGAGTGTATTGGACTTACGTACCCTCTCAGGAGGACAATAATTTTACAATACTTCAACCCCCTTTGAGGGTACAGCCACTAACAATCTAAGTTACTAATTTAAACTACCAATCATTAAAATACAACTATCTACAGAACATATCAATTACAATTCAATAAGAAAATCAATTTCTTTTAAAAATCCAAGAATTAAATGAGTACTAACTGTGCTAAAAAGATCCTTCATTGTTTTGACATTGAAATAGTTATCCCTTATGATGGAGAATTCAACACAGTCAAGCAGGATATGCTTGACCGTGGTTCTCTCATCACAAGAGATGCAAAGCGGAGGATCATCGCCTTTCAGTAAATAACTGTGGGTGTAGCGCGTATGGCCAATGCGACATCGTCGCATAATGACCTCTTCAAATCTGGACTGACAACCCAAGTGGGTGTAACCAATATAAGGTTTTATGGCATGTAATTTATTTATTCCCACTTGGGTGTCCCACTTCTTTTGCATCAGATCACGAATGTACGTTCTAATGCTAGCTTTATAGTCACTGTATGGAATAAGAAGTGGTGTCACAGATTTGTTGAGTGCAGCCTTAGCAGCAAGATCGGCCATTGCATTCCCAGAAATACCTACATGGCTGGGTAACCAACAAAAGACGATGTCGCACTGGCCAGTTGCAAGATCATTATACAATTCAATTATGTCAAGTAAAAGTGGATGTTTACAAGACAAATTTTTAATAGCCTGAAGGCAAGAAAGAGAGTCAGAAAAAATTATATACTGTACATGATTAGGATGTCTTTGAATATATTGAAGAGCCGTTAATATTGCGTTTTCTTCTGCAGTGAAAATGGAGCTGTTATCAGGTAATCGAGAAGATATTGTCCTGGATCCAATGACAGTGGCACAAGCAACTGTGCCACCATCCTTGGACCCATCTGTAAATAAGGATTTGTGTGTACTATAATTATTTTTTAATTGCATAAACTCTTGTTTATATTGTAATTCGTTTGTGTCTGATTTTTTTAACTTTGTTAATGTGAGGTCAACTTGTGGCCTCACTAATTGCCAAGGAGGAGAAGAAAGAAGACGAGAAGGCGCTATACTTTTCAGCTCAATGCCGGCAGCAGAAATGAATGGTTTAATTCTGTGCCCAAGAGGCGGAACAAGAGAAGGCTTTTTGTTGTATAAATGCTCATAAAGAGGATCGAAAACACAGTTAAAAGCAGGGTTGGATTCGTTAGAGTATAGTTTTGTAATATATTGTAAAGCTAATTTGAGACGGCGCTGTGTAAGAGATGGTTCATCGGCTTCGACATAGAGACTGTCAATAGGAGAAGTTCGGAACGACCCAAGACAAAGTCTCAGACCTTGGTGGTGGATAGAATCAAGGAGTTTTAGATTGCTTTTACAGGCTCCACCATAAATGATGGAGCCATAATCAAGCTTCGAACGGACAAGTGAACGGTATAGGTGCAAGAGCGTAGCTTGATCCCCTCCCCATTTTGAGTTTGACACAACTTTCAATAGATCAAGTGCCTTCAGGCATTTAGTTTTCAAGGATTTGATATGCGGAAGAAAAGTTAAATGAGAGTCGAAAATCAAACCTAAGAACTTGGCCTCCTTAACGACTTTGATAGGAGTGCCATTTAAAAATAATTCTGGGTGCTTATGTGGTTTATATTTACGGCAGAAATGGATGCAATTAGTTTTTGTCTTAGAAAATTTAAAACCATTCTCAAGACACCATTTATTTATTTTGTTTAAACACAATTGCATTTGCCGTTCAATAGTATGCATATTCTTACCGCGACAGGAAATATTAAAATCATCCACGAAAAGTGATCCATCTATTGAATCGTTTAAAACCTTGGATAAACTGTTGATCTTGATACTAAATAAGGTCACAGACAAAATGCTGCCTTGCGGAACACCCTGATCCTGATTATAATGATCAGACAGGGTAGAACCTACTCGGACTTGAAATTGCCTGCCTTGTAAAAACTGCGATATGAAAAGAGGTAAACGACCCCTTAAACCGAAACCATGTAAATCCTTTAAAATGCCATGCTTCCAGGTGGTATCGTATGCTTTCTCGAGATCAAAAAAGATCGATACAGCATGTTACTTATTGATAAATGCATTTTTTACAAAGGATTCTAAACGTACCAAATGATCAATGGTACTGCGATTCTTCCTGAAACCACACTGAATATTTGTGATAAGGTTGTTAGTTTCAAGAAACCATGTTAATCGATTGTTTACCATACGCTCCATGGTTTTACAGACACAACTCGTTAAAGAAATTGGTCTGTAATTCGACGGATCAGTATGATCCCGGCCAGGTTTTGGAATAGGAACTACAATAGCATTACGCCAAGAAGACGGGAAATTTCCTGAAGTCCATATTGAATCAAAAATATTTAGCATTGTTTCCAAACATGATTTGGGCAAATGTTTCAGGAGCTGATAGTGAATACCATCAGCACCTGACGCTGTATCATGAGCTTGCTCAAGGGCAGTGTGTAGCTCATGTAATGAAAATAATTCATTATAGTCTTCGCCATTGTCTGAAGTAAAATTTATTCTCTTCTTCTCCTGCTGTTTCTGGTAGAGTTGAAATTCAGGTACGTAATTGGACGAAGAAGAATGTTTGGCGAGAGTTTCACCAAGCTTGTTGGCAATATCAGATTTATCAGTTAATAACCGGTCACCATCCTTCAGATGATGAACGGTAGATCTGGAACCTTTGCCCTTAATTCTTTGTATCATATTCCACACCTTAGACATAGGTGTACGGGAATTAATTTTGGAAACGTAGTTCCTCCATGACAGACGCTTACTCTGTTTAAAAGTGCGTCGAGCCTTGGCATTTAAAATTTTTACTCTATCTAAATTATGTACTGTAGGGTGGCGGCGAAAATATTTTTCCGCTTTCCTCCTACTCTTTCTGGCCTGTTTACAGTCATTAGTAAACCATGGTTTGCGAACATGTGGAATTGCAGAGGACTTGGGGATAGTTTGGTCAGCAATGTTATTGATTATATCTGAAAACAGCTGTTTAGGATCTTCGCTGTTTACAAAAACATCAGGTTTTAAATGATCAATACAAAGTGTTTTATATAAGGACCAGTCAGCCTTCTTGAAGTTCCGTCTGGATAAGGGTGGATCATCTCCAGGGATAATGCCTTTAAGAATAGTTGGGAAATGATCACTCCCACACAGGTCATCAGGCACCTCCCATTCGAATTCATTACACAAATTTGAGTCGGCAAATGTTATATCCAGGGAAGAATACGTTCCCGTAGCTGGATGTAGGTAAGTAGCTGAATCGTCATTGAAAATACATAAGTTATTATCGGATATGAAATCCTCGATGATTTTACCCTTAGTATTTGTGTTGACACTTCCCCAAAGTGGGTTGTGTCCGTTAAGATCGCCCATGATTAAACATGGCTTCGGGAGTTGATCATATAGATTTTGAAGATCCGATTTATGAATATTTGAAGAGGGCGGTATGTACAAACTGCACAATGTCAGCGCCATGTGCAAAGTAATACGAACAGCTACAGCTTGCAATTGTGTATTTAGAGCGACAGGGCTATGGATGACGTTGTGATGTACTAAAATAGAAGCACCTCCAGTTGCACGATCCCCCTGAGGAGAAAAAGAATGGTAAGCATCATACTGTCTCAATTTAAAATTATCTGTATCTTTAAGATATGTCTCTTGGATACAGAATGCCGACGGTTGATGATCTTGTACGAGTAACTGTAACTCGTTAAAGTTATTTTTAATCCCTCTGCAGTTCCATTGAATTATATTGGCCAGCTGAGTCATGGTGGCTCAATTGGCGATCTTTCGCGAGAACGTGACGGGGGTAAGCACCTCCGCTCGTCCTGTGAGTACGGGGTCACCTCCATGTCTAGAGGCCCAAAAGTATTTTGTAGAGGAACAACATGTGTTTCTTTCCTATTTAATTTTTTACCTTTCTGCTTTTTCACTGGAATAGTGGGTGGTTGTGATGTGGCTAGTGGCGAAGCAGTCAATTGTGATGACTCAGACTGAATTTCTGTCTGAGACTCAGACGTTGTTTGAGTGACTGGGGCAGTAGATTCTTTCGGTTCAGAAGCAGGTTTGTTAGATGAAAACACAGGTTTTTCTGATTTGACCCAGGTCAAGTCAGTTTGACATGCAGCTGAGGACATTGCTACAGAACGGGTAACTGCAGCAGAATATGTTATATTTGATGGGGTTGAGGACTGAGTGGTGAAAAGTTTTTTGGCTTCAAAATAAGAGATTTTTTTCACATTTTATTTTCATTATCTTCGATTCCCTTTGATATATAGGGCATGACCTTGAAGAAGCAGCATGAGTCTCTTTGCAGTTAACACACTTGAGATCATTTTCGCAACCTGTGCCATCATGAGGACCGCCACAGCGATAACATACTGCAGGATTACGACATGAGTAAGTCCCATGACCAAACTGTTGACATTTATAACACCGGAGTGGATTGGGGACATACACATCCACCCCGATGTTAAGATATCCTGCCTTAATGGACTGTGGTAAAGAAGGTCTGGCAAATGTTAGGAGATATGTATTTGTTTTAGTTACAATTCCATCCTTTTTAATGGTGAAACGTTTCACTGCTGTAACCCCCTGATCTTCAAGCTCAGCTGCAATATCCTCTTCACTCATATCATACAGACAGCGTGCCCTGTCACGTATGATACCACGGCAAGAATTAAGAGTTTTGTGCACGGACACAGCAACCTCTATATTGGCAAATGTTTTAACAGACATAAGATTTAGAGATTGCTGTCTCCGTCCGCACTCAACTAGCAGTGAACCATTACGGAGACGGGTGACATTTTTCACCTCCCCACAGATCCCATAGATAGCTTTTGATACGGCAAATGGGTTGAGTTTGATAGGCATAAAATCAGTTGCTTCGATCACTAGATATCTAGCCCAGGAATCAGTAGTTGAATTAGTGTCGGATGGAGGATCTAGTTCGTCCAGACGTCGCTTTTTGTCATGTCGAGTTGAACCAGCTTGTTGGAAAGTCATGGCGAAAGGAAAATCATTCACCATCCCTGCTCCCCACCCACCGTGGAGTGTCAACAAGGACGGTGTCTATTAGCAACGGGTATCCAAGATGCTGACACCAGGGATACAGGGATGGTATACTCCAGCGAATATGACACGAATAGCTGTATTTGTCTACCAATTCAATGCCAGACTGGTTCGGCCCTAGACAAGAAATTAGAGACATACATCATTCGGAGGTCAACATCACTAGATTGGCCCATGAGCCACCGCCTTCTGGCATAGGACTCTAGGCAAATTATTATAGTATAGAGTATGATAATAACAAACGCTCATTGTCACAAATGTACAAACATGCACAATAATTGTTGAGGAAGTTTGTCCATGCACAGGGCATGGCGTGACCAGCCGATTGATAGAACCGGGCCAGTTCTACCACCCGTCTAGGTGAAGTCAGGGCCAAAGTGGTGTGTTGAGTAACAGGAACGTGGTTCGAGGCCCCCATTACCCTCAACCACCAGGATCCCTTCCTCCACCGACACAGGGACGCAACCCACGGCCAACGGATTGGTGGACCAAATATGCCCCCGGATCCACACGGGGGGTTGGCGAGCACTTAGCGTTACCCAGCACCCACTACGAGGAGGTGGCTCGCCATGGGTGCCACGAGCAGTATGTAGCTCATGCAATGAAAACAATTCATTATAGTCTTCACCATTATTGGAATCGAAATTAACTTTTTTCTTTTCCTGTTGTTTTTGGTATCTCTGAAATTCAGGGACATAATTGGCCGAGGAAGAAGTTTTTGCTAATTTTATTAGCAATGTCAGTTTTGTCAGTTACTAATTTGTCACGATCTTTAAGATGGTGAACAGCAGATCTTGAACCTTTGCCTTTTATTCGCTGAACCATGTTCCACACCTTAGACATGGGTGTACGTGAATTAAGTTTTGAAACATAGTTCCTCCATGATTGGCGCTTGTTTTGTTTATACGTACGTCGTGCCTTAGCGCTAGTAATGTTAACATTGTTGAAGTTATGAACGGTGGGATGTCTGCGAAAATATTTTTCTGCTTTCTTTCTACGTTTCTGTGCCTGATTGCATTCGTCAGTAAACCATGGTTTACGAATATGAGGAGTTGCAGAGGACTTAGGAATGGTTTGATCAGCAATTTCATTCAGTTGAGTTGAGAACATCTGGATGGGATCTGATGTATTACTGAAGTGATCAGGTGTTAATTTTTGAATGCATACATGTTCATATACAGGCCAATTTGCCTTAGTGAAATTCCACCGTGATGAAGGTGTAGTGTCACCTGGTGTTATAGATTTCAGGAAAGTAAGGAAGTGATCGCTTCCACAAAGGTCATCATGTACAGACCATTCAAACTCACTGAGAATGTTTGACTCTGTGAGGGCTAGATCAAGTGCAGAATAGAATCCAGTGGCTGGATGCAAATAAGTGTTTGAATCATCATTATAACACATAAATTATTATCAGAAGTAGAATCAATAACTTTCCCTTTATTGCTTGTATTTGTACTACCCCATGAAGGGTTGTGCCCATTTAAGTCGCCCATGATGATGCAGGGCTTTGGGAGCTGATCATAAAAATTTTGAAGGTCAGTTTGACGAAGAACTGATGAAGGTGGTACATACAATGAGCATAACGTAAGAGCAACGTGCAAGGTCAGTCGGATAGCTACAGCTTAAAGATTAGTATTCAGAGGAACGGCACTATGAGTCACGTCCTGTCTAACCAGGATAGTAGATCCTCCAGTAGCCTTGTCTCTCTGGGGAGAAAATGAATGGTAACAAGTGAATTGTCGTAAGTTAAAAACATCAGTGTGTTTACGATAAGTCTCCTGGAGACACAATGATGATGGTTTAAAGTCCTGTAACAATAGAGGAATCTCATTATAAGTCTTCTTAAGTCCTCTGCAATTCCATTGTATTAGTGTATCCATCATTTGGGATGTGTTATCGGTGAAAGTTCACGACCCTTTTTCATAGGAGAATGGCTCCGAGAGCGGGTTGTTAGAGGAGGTGACACCTCCATGTCATCTAAACGGTCAAATCTGTTGAGAAGGGACACAGAGCCTCTTTGTCCTTTAGGAAGACGATCACTTGTATTTTGCTTTTTAGAATAATCTACATTTACATTCTTCTTTTTGATAACCGGTGTAGGTGCTGTTTGAGTTTCAGATGATTGTGATCGTGAGGAAGAAACGGAAGGAAGAAAGATCCTGAATACTCATAGGTGTCTGACCTGTCAGCCAGGTCAAGTCTGTTTGGCAGTCAATAGATTTAGTGGAAGGTCTCGTCACCTCTGCATATGTTGACTTACCTCTCAGTAGAGTGTTACCAGAGGGTGTAGCTGACGTTGCCAACGTCCTTGCTTCTGTTCTTTTCAGTTTTAATACGTTGGGCAATCATTTCAAACTCATGTCATACCGGACACTCTTTAGAAGAGCCAGAACAATTTACGCATTTGATTTCAGACGAACATGTGCTGCTGTCGTGATCTTTGCCAGCACAGCATGAACAAGAAGCATGATTTTTACAAGTGTTCTGCCCTTGGCCAATCTTCTGAAAGTGAAAACATCTCAGTGGATTTGGAACATGCATGTCAATGCATCCTACTTTAATTGACTGAGGTAAACTGGGTACATCAAACGTAAGTATTTGAGGGTGAATATATTCCATCCTTCTTAAAGCTGAATCGCTTAGCCTCAACCACTCCTTGCGTACGTAACTGACTAACAATGTCATCAGTTGACAGATCTGCCAGACTCTTATCTTGGTCTCGGATAATTCCTTTCCTAAAAATTAGAGACTTGTGAGCATAGCATTTTTCAGAGATGTTTGCGAATGATTTCGCTTCCAGAAGATTGGCCACTTGCTCTCTCTTTAGACAGTCTATGAGAATTGATCCCGATCTAGTTTTGGTAACATTCTTGACAGTCCCTGCAATTCCTTGAATTGCTTTCTCTAGTAGAAAGGGAGAACAAGAAGTTAACTTTTTCTCACTTGATTCAGCGACAATGAATCGAGGCCATGTGTTACGTTCAGAGTAACAAAGTCTGGTAATGATATCATCCTCATCATCAGTATCATCAATGTGATAACGTTTTTGCTTTTTGGGGTTTTGATTTGCCATGGTAATAGATTTGTGTTTCATCCTCTTGGCTCCCCACCCACCATGGAGTGTTAACAAGGACGATGCCTAATGCCCGTGGGCCTCCAACAGGCGGCACCAAGGATACCAAGAGGATATACTCAAGCAGTAGCATTATAGATATGCACCACAAGATTGTCCCATGAGCCACCGCCTTCTGGGCATAATACTCTAGGCAAAGTTCACGTTAACAAAATTCAAGTTAAATAATAGGGCGCCAAGACCAAAATATAAACAATTCCAAATCGTATTTTGTGCAAATTTAAACATAAAATCCATGCACAGGGCTTGGCATGGCCAGCCGATTGGTTGAACCGGGCCCATTCAACCACCCGTCTAGGTGAAGTAAGGGCCAAAAGGGTGTGTTGAGCAATAGGAACACTGGTCCTGCTCCCATTGCCCTCAACCACCAGGATTCCCTCCTCCACCGACACAGGGCCGCAATCCACGGCAAACGGGTTGGTGGACCTAATATGCCCCCGGGGTCCACTACGGGGGTGTCGGCGAGCTCTTAGCATTACCCAACACCCACCACGAGGAGGTGGCTCGCCACGGGTGCCACGTTGTACGGAAGGATGAAGCCTTGGTATTGTCTTTAATTCCAGCTGGAGATAAAGCGAAGACACTGCATTTGTGATTCTTAGTGTTACTAAAGGCCACCCTCACACAAGACAAACACAATCACATCACA
The DNA here is from genome assembly GCF_037392515.1 of Haliotis asinina. Classification (NCBI taxonomy): domain Eukaryota; kingdom Metazoa; phylum Mollusca; class Gastropoda; order Lepetellida; family Haliotidae; genus Haliotis; species Haliotis asinina. Next base: position 17,698,495 of record NC_090291.1, read on the forward strand.
TCACTTTTTGAAGCTCATGTTTCAAAGCCAGTCCACGTTGCCATCTTGGGACATAGTTTCGTGCGGTGACTTGTTCAAGTCTGTCCCCCTCCACATGGCATCCTCACTACCGTGCGTGGGATTGGAGGGGCGGTCGTCGCTCGGATGAAAGCAGAGGTGGATGCCTTTGATGCAGCTTTTCAGGGCATTGTTTTCTGTCAAGTGGGAGAGAACGACGTGTCGGCCTCTACTGATCCTCGGGACCTGGTCGAGGACCTGCTGGATCTTCTGGACTACCTTCGGTGGAAATGGCCAGGCTCCAGGGCAGTGATAGGGAGTCTGTTTCCGAGGGTAAAACCAAGGAACATGACGGTCTCTGCCTACAAGCGGAAGGTGGAGGAGGCAAACCGGCGCTTGAGGAGGATGTTGCGAAGCCGTCTGGATGCCACCCTATGGGACCACAGCCAGCACATGAGGATGGGACCTGCGCTGCTAGCCAAGGATGGCGTTCTGACTGACTGACTGACTCACCCCTTGTGATATCAAATAAGCTGTTTTGCATCCCGCCGCACGCACAGACTTGGGCTTTAAGGGTGGGAAAACATGACGGCAGCCACATGTGTCGCACATAACGCGAAAGACAAAGGGCTTCCGACCCATGTCAAAGACATAACGCTGGGGTCGATGTACGAAACATGACAAGTACCCATAGAGTGAAAAACTGCCGTAAATCGGGATAAATTGGGCTTAAAAGCGCCCCGGCGTCAAACCCAGTAAAGACTTGACTTGTCTTGATGATACCACCAGATAGCCCTGGGGACCAGCTTCACGTCGATGTGAAACATGTGAATAGGATGTGAACATTATATGAATAAGATGTTGTGATATCAAATCTGAGCTGTTTTGTCACACGCACGGGGCTTAGCTTTGGGTGGCTTAACGGTGGGACTGCAGCCGCACCTGTCGCACATGACGTGAAAGCCAAGACACAGGGCTTCCGATCCAGAGTAAAATCAAAACCCTCGGGTCGATGTACGAAACATGATAAGGACCCGCAGCGTGGAAAGCTGCCAAAAGTTACATCGAGCTTAAAATCTCTCAGCCTACTTATCTTCCAAAATGCTAATAGTACAGCTTCGCAGGTATTCGTAAAGATGCATATCTACCCATACAGCTGTAATCCATCCGTACATCTGTACATCAATCCATACATCTGTACATCAACCCATACAACTGCACATCTACCCATACAGCTGTACACCCACCCATACAGCTGCACAAATTCTACCATACATCTGCACATCTTTTACCCATTCAACTGTCCATCTACCCATACAGCTGTACATCCACCCCATACAGCTGGATGTCTAACTGTACATCTACCCATACAGATCTCACATTCATGTGAATGATGGCATGTTTTCTATTCCTTATAATGGAAAGTGACAGTTCACAACCCCTATTGAAGGTTATTTTCTCATTCTCTGTACTGTAGTACACAGGGACCATATCGGCTTAACTACCTTACAATGACTGTGACTACCGCCTTTCTCATCATCAAGTGTCTGTACCAGATATATAGTGCTCACCTAAACATACTCTTGCAGCGTGACAAATGTTCATTAAATATTTTAAAAATTGTAATTGCTATGTCTGTAATGTTCAGCAATTAATAAAAACCACAAAATCTTTACTACAATGATTATGGATATCTGCCAGACTGCTATTAACCATGAAGGAACAAAACAAACAAACAATGATCACACAGCTGCTTGAGGAATGTCGAGGTCACCCTGTCCGGCAGATGCGACACACAACATACTGATTCAGTTCAGTGGCGATCCGTTTGTATACCCGAAAAAATTCATTCCACAAAGGCCATTTGTTTAGCTTGGTACATGAGACAAGTTCGTAACCGGTTTGTCAACACTAGAAATGAGCCATCACGTCCAAAATAAAATGTTTGTGTAATCGTGACCGTTAACGAACCAAACATACAACCACCCAGACTGGGCTCTCTCTTTCTCTCTGTCTAGCTCTATCTCAATCTCTCTCTCTCTATATATATATATATATCTATATATCTATCTCTCTCTCTATCTCTCTATAACTATCTCTCTATCTCTCTCTCTATCACGTCCAATAAAATGTTTGTGTAATCGTGACCGTTAACGAACCAAACATACAACCACCCGCTCGCTCTCTCTTTCTCTCTCTCTCTCCCTCTATCTCTTTCTCTCTATCTCTATCTCCCTCTATCTCTATCTCTCTCTATGTCTATCTCTATCTCTCTATGTCTATCTCTATCTCTCTCTCTATCTCTCAGCGACTCTGATTTGATACCACTGTATATACCGTCATGGTCGTTTGTATTTCTAAGTTCACACACGCATGATACATTCATTTCGTTATGTATGCATGGTCATAACGCTTCATTTCATTCTGCTGCCGATCAAATAACGGATGTAATGACCCAAATCCTTACATTATTTTTATTAAATTTAGTTTGTCCGCACTTGAATCAATGAGATAGAAATATGTCGCAAGCATGTCCTTTTCATATAGAGTGAGTCAGAGCAGAATATTAGTTCTGTATTTTGGATATATCAGCCAAATGTACATGTACGATTCAGAACAAGGAGGGGAAATGTCACATGCAAACATCACGTATTCAATTTTATTCTAAATTGACAATAAAAACTGCAAGGCCTAAAATACTATTATTTTTATGTGTAATATATAATTCTATACAAAAGGTGATGTTTGCATGTGACATGTCCCCTTCCTTGTTCTCATTCACCCATGTACATTTGACTGATACCAAAATTACCGAACTCCGTTCATTATGAACTGGTTGTCCAGTTCGCCCACCATGGCCTGACATTCATTCAGAGAAGAAAATGTTGTGACAGACTGAAACAACGTTTGGAATCAATGAAACATTTTGATTTTGATGTCACTCTCTTCAATATTCCATTCCAGATACAAAGAAATCAACTATTCAAGGCAATACATCGCCATTATTTACGAATATAGTCACACTTACCACCACCATTTCTTTTACAAAGGTAGGGGAATCTCCAAAGAGAGCCAAGGCCAACGGCAAACCCAAGGAGGGACAGAATGTACTCTCTCTTCCTTGACCATACCTCCCTGGTTCTCACTTGATCATTCTTCCCGTTGGTGGATGCTTGAGAGTCAGCGTTCAGAAACACGTCCGGCTCCGACATGACAGAAAGTCTATGTTAACTTGTGACAGGTGCAACACGACCAATCCTGTAATAAGTGGAAATATGGCAAAGCCAACCATTGGTTGTGAACATGTTACGCCCGACTAAGTTAACAGTCAGCGTTAGAATAGCAGCCATGTTGTGACGAGAACATACTTGACATAGGGAATATATGTATATGTATATTATGAAAAACCTGTCGACGAAAGACAGTAAAACAACTAAGAATATCACAGTTACAATTTAAAACTTGCCTCGGAAATTAAAACTAATAGCCCTTTTTGTACAGCACAATATACAACCTGGCTATGGGTCGCTAACAACTGAAGGTAGATCACCATACCAGGGACCATGGACTAAGTCTTATGTATATGATCGTGCTTGTGCGTAGGTCACTTCCAGTTACATAATGCCGACGTAGGGAAAATAGTCTTACATCGACCAGAACGTTCGACGTTTGTGAGTGATAACCAAACCGAGGCACGTAAGAGGCATTTAATAACACACTAGAGTTTAGTGAATAGCAAGTGTATGCTATTTAAACCTGAAAACGTGAGCGAGCAAGTTGACATGTAACGTCACGTCGGCAATATTTCAGCCATATCGTGACGAGTTAAACCTGAAAAAGAAAGCAGAGCTGATAAATTGATAAATTCATGTTATCGAAGCCAGACTGGATGGTTCTACTACAGTACTGGATTCTACAGTAAGCACAAGCAAATCATAGGAAAATTGAGACGTTGATTTAGTTAACTTCTTCGAGTGATTAGCGTTGATTACAACATTTACGCGCTTAGTTTTAATTGCTGTATAGTTCGGTGATCCGAATTTCCTCGGTTCTGAGAAGTTAGTTGTGCAATGTTTGTGGGTACCAGGGTAGATGACATTTACAGGCAATCATGCTGGACCAGTCCATCTGGTGACGTTTCATCGTTAATAACAGCATATGGCTTCAGCAGGTCTAATAACCTTGGCATAATATATATGATCTGGTATATTCCTTTATACGTAAATTTGGACTTGCTTGAAAGCTAATTAATTTTCAGAAAAATATATTGAATATTCATTCATCGTATTTGTTGGTTTATACTTGTAAATCACATGACATATTTCTATATATTTATTCTGATGTGTACGTATTGCTCTGCTTATTTTCATTGTCCACATTTGGGAAATATGATGTAATGTTAGGTATAAATTTTGGTGGTTTAATTACCGAATACTTAATTACTGGGACGGCGGTTGTCAAGATAGCTGCAAAGAGGGTCAGGATCGTTGACCTTGGAGACGGTAACATTGTATTGCAAAAATATATTCTGACGAGTCGAACCCTGCATTTACATATGTCTTTGGTCATCTTTATGAAGATTTGTACAAGAAGAAGCCCTCTTTTGTTCCGCTGCTTGGGCTGAGAATTAACCCTCTCTTGTCTGCTGCTACCTACTTAGGTGTCCCACTTCTTCTGTATCAGATCACGGATGTAAGTTCTAATGGTAGCTTTATAATCAGAGTATGAAATAAGAAGTGGTGTCACAGATTTGTTGAGTGCTACCTTGGCAGCAAGATCACTTACTGTGCTACCCGAAATGCCCACATGGCTTGACAACCAACAGAAGACGATGTCACATTGGCCAGTAGCAAGATTCTTATACAATTCAATAATTACAATTACAAGTGGATGTTTACCATAAATATTTTTAATATCCTGAAAGCAAGAAAGAGAGTCTGAAAAGATTATATACTGTCTATGTTTAGGGTACCTTTGAATATATTTAAGGGCCGTTAATATGGCGTTAGCTTCCGCTGTGAAAATACAGCTGTTATCTGGTAATCTAGAAGATATTGTTCTGGATCCAATGACAGTAGCACAAGCTACTGCGTCACCGCCCTTGGATATATCTGTAAATAAGGATTTATAATTGCTACTTTGATGTTTTAACTGATGATATTCTTGATTATATTTTAATTCATTCCTTTCTGATTTTTTAAAAGTGGTCAATGTTAGGTCCACTTGGGCTATATTTTTCAGCTTTATGCTGGGAGCAGGTTTTATTCTTAAACCAAGAGGCGGAACAAGAGAAGATTTCTTATTGTATAAATCCTCATACAGAGGATAGAAACACAGTTTAACTATGCCTCAGCAAGATCAGCTCTGTCACAGATTTGTTAATGTTTGATTGGGATAGGGTAACAACAAGGAATGACACAAGTTATGTTAAAATTTATTTTAAAAAGAAACTGCTTAGATTTGGGTTCAAAAATGAAAATCAAGCAAACAGAATTTTATGTAAAAAATGACAGACCTTATGGTTTGACTATCTCAATAACAAAACATACACAATTCCAGATTCAGATGAAACTCCACAGAAGTCATCATTATTTAAAGCTATTTCATATATTTCTAGGGCGATCGAAAAAGTGTGATAGATAAAAAAATTATATTTTCCACACAAAGAAAAGATACTGGAATGGAATTAAAAATTATAATTGTCTACTTTTCACACAAATTCAAACAACTGTTAAAAATGTAAAAACTGGCACTCCTTTAGATAATCCTATTCTAAGGATAAAAATACATGAATTACCTCATTCATCTCAATTTGCTGATTGGGTAAAACTTATACGATAAAAATAAACCAATTATTATAAATGGGAAAATATCTGGTTATTATCCATTAAGGGAAAATGATAAAGAACCTGATCAGAATAATATTCATAGACTTCTTGTGAAAGGGTAAAAATATTCAGGGGTTGTTGATGTTAGTTCTTTATGTATCAGTAGTATTGGTACTTCACTTGGTGTTAAATGACTGCGGTTGTAGAAAAGGATGAAGGTAAATATAAAGCTACTTTACATGAATTAGTAAACATCGGCAATATCTCAGCCATATCGTGAACATTCAACAATGAAAAAGAGCATATATACATCATAAAAACCTGTCGACGAAGGACAGTAAAACAACTACAATATCACAATTTCAATTAAAACTAGCATGGAAAGTTAAAACTAATAGCACTATTTAGACAATACAGTATAAAAACAGACTATAGATCGCCAACAACAGAAGGTAGATCACCACACTAGGAACCATGGGGACTTACAGTACCTTTGCTACCTACATGGTCCCTAGTTGGATTTACACCATCCCTTCAGCTGCTGGCGATTGTATGAAAAGTTAGCCGAAATTAAAATCACATGAATACCACGATTAAAATCCTGGTAGACTTAAATTTACTGTGAATGTTGTGGACTTGCGTACCCTCTCAGGAGGACAATAATTTTACAATACTTCAACCCCCTTTGAGGGTACAGCCACCAACAATTCAAGTTACTAATCCAAACTACCAATCATTAAAATACATCTATTTACACAACAAAACATTCAAAATTCCATCAAAAAATCAATTTCTTTTAAAAAACCTATAATTAAAAATGAATTAACGCTGGTAAAAAGATCCTTCATTGTTTTAACTGTAAAATATTTATCCCTTGTGATGGAGAATTCAACACAGTCAAGCAGAATATGCTTGACCGTGACTCTCTCATCACAAGGGATACAAAACGGAGGATCCTCACCTTTTAACAGAAGCACATGAGTACATCTAGTATGGCCAATACGACATCGTCTTAAAATAACCTCTTCAAATCTGGACTGACAACCCAAGTAGGTGTAACCAATATACGGTTTTATTTCATGTAATTTATTTATACCTACTTGGGTGTCCCACTTCTTCTGCATCAGATCACGGATGTAAGTTCTGATGCTAGCTTTATATTCAGAGTATGGAATAAGAAGTGGTGTCACAGATTTGTTGAGTACTGCCTTGGCAGCAAGATCGGCCATTGCGTTACCAAAATGCCTACGTGGCTGGGTAACCAACAAAAGACGATGTCGTATTGGCCAGTGGCAAGCTTATTATACAATTCAATAATTTCTATTAAAAGTGGATGCTTGCAAGAGACATTTTTAATAGCCTGAAGACAAGAAAGAGAGTCGGAATATATTATATACTGTTTACGTTTCGGGTGTCTTTGAATATATTTAAGAGCTGTTAGTATGGCGTTAGCTTCTGCTGTAAAAATAGAACTCTTATCTGGTAATCTAGACGATATTGTTCTGGATCCAATGACAGTGGCACAAGCCACAGCGCCACCGTCCTTGGACCCATCTGTAAATAAGGATTTATAATTGCTATATTTATGTTTCAGTTGATTATATTCTTGTTTATACTGTAATTCATTCGTTTCTGATTTTTTAAATGTCGTTAATGTTAGGTCAACTTGTGGCCTAACCATCTGCCAAGGAGGGGAAGAAAGAAGACGGGAAGGAGCTATGTTTTCCAGCTCAATGCTGGCAGCAGAAATAAGTGGTTTTATTCTTAAACCAAGAGGCGGAACAAGAGAAGACTTCTTATTGTATAAATCCTCATACAGGGGATTGAAAACACAGTTATATGCAGGGTTGGACTCATTTGAATATAGTTTTGAAACATACTGTAAAGCTAATTTTATACGTCGCTGCTCAAGAGATGGTTCATCAGCCTCGACATACAGGCTGTCAACAGGTGAAGTTCCAAAGGAGCCAAGACAAAGTCTTAGACCTTGATGTTGGACTGAATCTAATAGTTTTAAGTTGCTTTTGCAGGCTCCACCATAGACAATAGAGCCATAATCAAGTTTAGAACGCACGAGAGATCGATATAGATGGAGAAGGGTAGCTTGATCCCCTCCCCATTTAGAATTTGAGACCACTTTCAACAAGTCAAGTGCTTTCAGGCATTTAGTCTTAAGTGATTTAATATGCGGTAAAAACGTTAAGTGTGAGTCAAAAATGAGACCCAAGAACTTAGCTTCCTTCACAATTTTAATTGGTGTTCCATCTAGAGATAGTTCAGGGTCTTTATGTGGTTTATATTTACGACAAAAATGTATACAGTTAGTTTTGGATTTAGAAAATTTGAAGCCGTTTTCAAGACACCATTTATCAATTTTGTTTAAACACAACTGTAGTTGTCGTTCAATGGTATGCATATTTTTACCACGACAAGAAATATTAAAATCATCCACAAATAACGATCCATCAATTGAATCGTTTAAAACTTTAGATAAACTGTTGATCTTAATGCTAAAAAGTGTGACTGACAAAATACTGCCTTGTGGTACACCCTGATCCTGATTGTAATGATCAGACAGGGTAGAACCCACTCGGACTTGAAATTGTCTGTTATTTAAAAATTTGCCTATGAATTCAGGCAAACGACCTCGCAAACCGAAATCATGTAAATCTCTCAGAATGCCATACTTCCAGGTTGTATCATATGCCTTCTCAAGATCAAAAAAGATAGACACAGCATGTTGTTTATTAATCAGCGCGTTTTTCACAAATGATTCTAAACGCACTAAATGATCGACAGTACTTCTGTTTTTCCGGAAACCACATTGTATATCTGTGATAAGGTTATTTGTTTCCAAGTACCAAACAAGTCGATTATTTATCATGCGTTCCATGGTCTTGCAAACACATCTAGTTAATGAAATCGGACGATAATTGGATGGATCCGTATGATCACGTCCAGGTTTAGGTATGGGTACTACTATAGCATCATGCCATGAAGAAGGAAATTTCCTGGAAGTCCAAATATCATAAAAAATTGACAAGAGCGTCTCTAAACAGGATTCTGGTAAGCGCTTCAGGAGCTGATAATGGATGTTATCAGCTCCAGTAGCAGTGTCATGAGCTTGATCAAGAGCAGTATGGAGTTCATGAATAGAGAAAGTTTCATTATAATCTTCAGAATTGAAATTAATAGTTTTCTTTTCTTGTTGTTTTTGATATTGCTGAAATTTAGGTGTATAATTCGAAGAGGAAGAGTGTTTAGCGAGAGTTTCGTCCAGTTTATTCACAATATCTAATTTATCAGTAAGTAATTGATCTCCATGTTTAAGATGATGGACAGCAGATTTAGTACATTTACCTTTGATTTTCTGGACCATGTTCCATACCTTGGACATGGGTGTTCGAGAATTTATTTTGGATACATAATTTTGCCAAGATTGGCGTTTGTTCTGCTTAAAAGTACGCCGCGCTTTAGCATTTAAAATTTTAAATTTATTTAAATTATGCACCATAGGATGGCGATGGAAATAATGTTCTGCTTTTTTCCTTGCCTTCCTAGCTTGTTTGCATTCATCGTTGAACCATGGTTTTCGAGTGTGTGGAACCACAGAGGAATTTGGTATACACTCATCAGCTATGGAATTTAGTTCATCCGAAAAACATTTAATAGCATCGGGAGTGTCAATAATACGTTCGGGTTTAAGTTTTTCATCACACAGTGTTTCAAACAAAGCCCAGTTAGCCTTTTTAAAATTCCGCCTTGATGATGGAGGTACATCGGATGGAGTTTCAGGCTTTAGAATAGTAGGAAAATGGTCACTTCCGCAGAGGTCATCGTGGACTGACCATTCAAATTCATTTAGTAATTCTGAATTTGTGATTGACAGGTCGAGAGAAGAATAAGTCCCTGTAGCAGGGTGTAAATATGTGTTGGAACCATCATTATAAATACATAAATCATTATCAGAACAAAACTCTTCTAGTAATTTACCTTTAGTGTTTGTAGTTACACTACCCCAGAGTGGGTTGTGTCCATTCAGATCTCCCATTATAATGCAGGGCTTCGGGAGTTGATCATACAGAACTTGAAGATCGGTTTTGTGAAACGTTGATGACGGAGAAATATAGAGAGAGCATAATGTAAACGCAACATGCAAAGTTAGTCGCACTGCAACGGCCTGAAGATCAGTAGTAAGTGAAACAGGGCTATGGATAATATTCTGTTTGACTAGGATGGAAGACCCTCCCGTGGCCCTGTCACCCGGAGGTGAAAAACAATGATATGCCTTGTAATGACGCAGGTCAAAAGTATCTGTCTGTTTTAAATAGGTCTCCTGCAGACAGAAAGCTGATGGTGTTAAATCCTGGACTAAGAGCTGCAACTCATTAAAATTAGTCCTTAGACCTCTACAATTCCACTGTAAAAGATTATTCTGATAACCTATCTTTTTGGGGGGTTTATTGGGCATCTACCCCGCACTTTTTTTGGAGGGCAACAAGCTGTGAGCCCTAGAATGGACGTTTTCACACACGTCCATATCCTCAAGCGATCCGTATTTATTGAATAACTGAATTTTATTTTGTGACCCTTTCGGGGCTCTCCCACTCAGTTTCTTTGAAGAATCTTGCTGTTTACCTTTAATTTTACTGAGACTTTGTCGATGACAGAGAAGATGGTTCTAGATCAGGGGATGTTTCTAATTGTATTTGGGACGTACCAGTAAGTGATTCTCGTGTTTGAGTAGATGTAGCGGGTGAGAAAAGGTTTGGGGAATCCGTTTTGACCCAAGTCAAGTTTGTCTGACAGCTAGTGGATACTGTAGGTACTCTAGATGCTGTTTCTGGCGCTCTTCTGGCAATGGAAGCATAGCTTTCTGTTTGTTCTAAGCTTAACACTTGTGTCTTTGCATCAACAAAGCTGATGTTTTGTGTAAACTTTAGTTTATTTATTGCCATTTGCTGTTTCCAAACAGGACACTCTTTAGAATAAGACGGGTGATTCCCTGAGCAGTTGGTGCATTTTGTAACGGAACTGTCACAATCCACTGTTGTGTGTGTCTTTTCACCACAGCGAGCACACACAACGGATAATATACAAGAATTTACACCATGTCCGAATTTTTGGCATTTGAAGCATCTGAGAGGATTCGGAATGTACGTGTCAACATTTAGATTGCAATAGCCGGCCTTGGGGGATCTTGGAGCAGAAGGTAGGGAAAAGGAAAACAGATAAGTGTTGGTTGTGACAGTTTCATTATTTTTACGAGTTGAGAATCGTTTCACATAAAGAACACCCTGATCTTTCATTTCAGAGGCAATATCTAATTCTGACATGTCAGTGCGTAATCTATCGCAGTCCCGTACAATTCCCTTACTCGTGTTGAGCGTTTTGTGTGCCGTGATGGTGACGGGAATGCCGACAAATGTCTTAGTGTTTAACAGGTTTGTTGACTGTTGCTTTTTGGTACACTCAATCAAGAGTGCACCAGAACATAATCTTCTGATATTTTTCACGTCCCAGCAATGCCTTGGATACCCTTCGACACAGCAAAAGGGTTTAATTTCAAGGGTGTTCTATCTTCAGTCTCAAGAACTAGAAAACGTGGCCAGTATTCAGTAGGATTGGACAGTCTAAGGTCAGTATCAGTATGATCTTCTTCAAGGAGACGTTTTGTTTTTTTGTACGGGGTTTCATACGCCATGGTTATTGTTTTTTCATTTCATCATCCGAGCTCCCCACCTACCATGGAGTATCACAGGGACAATGCTAGAGCAAGCGGATCTCCAGCTTGCAGCACCAAGGATACTCGGATGATATACTCCAGCAGAAGAGTTACAAATAACAAATCCACCAGATTAAACATCTTTTATGAACAATTTCACCAAGACCCAATGGTTAACATAAATAAATCCAATTTGTGTGATGACAAATAAGTATAGTCCATACACACAGGGCTTGGCGTGACCAGCCGATTGATAGAATCGGGCCGATTCTACCACCCGTCTAGGTGAAGTAAGGGCCAAAGTGGTGTGTTGAGCAACAGGAACACGGTTCAGGCTCCTGCTGCCCTCAACCACCAGACTACCGTCCTCCACCGACACGGGACGCAACCCACGGCCAACAGGTTGCCCAATTCGGTTGCTCCTTGCAACCAGCAATGGGGTGCTATGGACCTAGTTGACCCGGGTCCACACGGGGCTTTGAACGGCTCTTGGCGTGATCCAGCACCCACCACGAGGAGGTGGCCGTTCACGGGTGCCATTTTAATAAATGATGAAAAAGAAGAGAAGGGCACTGAAGTCGATATTTTAAATTGATATCTTATATAAACTAGCCCCATACCCCCACAGTCCACCTCTCACTGTAAAGACTGTTGGGTACAGAGATGAAAAGTGGTCGTGTTGTGGTTGTGGTGTTTATAAATTAAGATGAGCGAGGGAAGGATAGGTTTTAATATTATGGATTATATGGGCTGGTCCAGAACCACCATTGTTTATACTACTGAGGATTCCGACAATCCTCCACACATATACAGTATGAATTATACATGTACTTACACTGGTCCCCGGAATACGTGATATTCGGCCAAGCTGAGGTATGATTGCTAAACAGGTTTTTGCAAAAAAAAGTTCATGGATTGAATCCGCTTCTCTTCAAACCACAGGAGTGAACGAGTTCTTAAGGATTTAAACCACATCTGCAATATTTCAGCCACATCTTGACTACAGCTGGTCCTGAATGCATGATGAATACATACACTTCATATTTCAGCCACATCTTGACTATAGCTGGTCCTGAATGCATGATGAATACATCCACTTCATAACACAGTGCAATTAAAATAAGTTGCTAACAATTCATGATACGAGATTGCAAGTGATCTCATTGGCCACGTACTTGGTAGTTTGTGGATTTACAATATGTCTGCTTCCTGTACGGTTCACTAGCAGGAGTTATACCATCCCTTCAGCTGTTAATGTGTAATGTTAGCCCTTTATCTATAATGTTCAACTATTCTAGACCATTTAAAACGGTGGAAGATATGAATATTGTGTAACTGAAGTGAGCTTACATACGATCTCAGCGGGACAATAATTGCAGGGTACTTCCACCATCGTCAAGGGTATGGCCACTACAAATCATAGTAAGCATGCATGTATTACCTGTCTTTAAAATATACTTACATACAACAAATATAAAAAAAAATGCAATAAATTAATAATTCAGTGAGTGCGTTGATAGTTTAGTCACGTCAGCAATATTTTAAATTGACTACATTAAGTATAGATTTATAATTTTAGTAAAAGTAAATGACTAAACCCTGCCACAATGAATGAAAGAATTAAACCTAAAACGTCACCTCGGCACTGTTTCAGTCATATAGTGAGTGAGTGAGTGAGTTAAAATTTAACGTCACATCGGCAATATCTCAGCCATATCGTGACGAGAACATCTAATATCAAAATTAATTATATGTCTACAAACCTGTCAACTAAGGACAGTAAAACAACTAGAATATCACAAATGGAATTAAAACTAGCATGGAAAGTTAAAAACAACATCACCATTAGGACAATACACTATAAGATCAGGCTATAGATCGCCAACAACTGAAGGTAGATCACCACACTGGGGACCATGGGGACTTACAGTACCTTTGCTACCTGCATGGACCCTAGTTGGATTTACACCATCCCTTCAACCGCTGGCGAGTATACAGAATGCTAACCAAAATTAAAACAACAAGAATACTACGATTAAAAACCTGGTAGATTTAAATTTACATCGAATGTTTGTGGACTTACGTACCCTCTCAGGAGGACAATAATTCTACAATACTTCAACCCCCTTTGAGGGTACAGCCACTAACAATTCTAGTTCCTAATCTAAACTACCAATAATTAAAATACATTTATATACAGAACATATACTCAAAATTCAATCCAGAAATCAATTTCCTTTAAAAAACCAATAATTAAATGAGCGCTTACTGTGTTAAAAAGATCCTTAACAGTTTTTACAGAAAAATACTTATCCCTTATGATGGAGAATTCAACACAGTCAAGCAGGATATGCTTGACCGTGACTCTCTCATCACAAGGGATACAAAACGGACCTTTTAAAAGGTATGCGTGAGTGTATCTTGTATGGCCAATGCGACATCGTCGCAAAATGACTTCTTCAAATCTGGACTGACAACCCAAGTATGTATAACCAATGTAGGGTTTTATTTCATGTAATTTATTTATACCTACCTGGGTGTCCCACTTCTTCTGCATCATATCACGAGTGTAAGCTCTAATGCTAGCTTTGTAGTCAGAATAAGGAATAAGAAGTGGTGTCACAGATTTGTTGAGTGCTGCCTTAGCAGCAAGATCGGCCATTGCGTTACCGGAAATGCCAACGTGACTGGGTAACCAACAGAAGACGATGTCGTATTGGCCAGTAGCAAGATCATTATATAATTCAATAATTTCAATTAAAAGTGGATGTTTACAAGAAACATTTTTAATCGCCTGAAGGCAAGAAAGAGAGTCGGAATAGATTATATATTGTTTATGTCGTCTTTGAATATATTTAAGAGCTGTTAATATGGCGTTAGCCTCGGCGGTAAAAATAGAACTGTTGTCTGGTAATCTAGAAGATATTGTTCTGGATCCAATGACAGTGGCACAAGCTACTGCGCCACCGTCCTTGGACCCATCTGTAAATAAGGATTTATAACTGCTATATTTATGTTTCAATTGATTATATTCTTCTTTATACTGTAATTCATTAGTTTCCGATTTTTTCAATGTGGTCAATGTTAGGTCCACTTGGGGCCTAACCAACTGCCAAGGAGGAGAAGAAAGAAGACGGGAAGGAGCTATATTTTCCAGCTCAATGCCGGCAGCAGCAAGAAATGGTTTAATTCTTAAACCAAGAGGCGGTACAAGCGAAGATTTTTTATTGTATAAGTCCTCACACAGAGGACTGAAAACACAGTTATATGCAGGGTTTGACTCACTGGAATATAATTTTGTTACATACTGTAAAGCTAATTTGATACGTCGCTGCTCAAGAGATGGCTCATCGGCCTCAACGTACATGCTGTCAACAGGTGAAGTTCGAAAGGAGCCAAGACAAAGTCTCAGACCTTGATGGTGAACAGAATCTAAAAGTTTCAGGTTGCTTTTACAGGCTCCACCATATACAATGGAGCCATAATCAAGTTTTGACCGGATCAGTGATCGATAAAGTTGCAGGAGGGTAGTTTGGTCCCCTCCCCATTTAGAATTTGAAACGACTTTCAACAAGTCAAGTGCCTTCAGGCATTTAGTTTTGAGGGATTTGATATGTGGTAGGAACGTTAAATGCGAGTCAAAAATTAATCCCAAGAACTTGGCCTCCTTTACAACTTTGATGGGAGTGCCATCTAGAGATAGTTCAGGGTCCTTATGTGGCTTATATGTTCTGCAAAAATGTATACAATTAGTTTTGGACTTCGAAAATTTGAAGCCGTTTTCAAGGCACCATTTATTTATTTTGTTTAATCACAACTGCAGTTGCCGTTCAATAGTATGCATATTTTTACCTCGGCAAGAAATATTAAAATCATCCACGAAAAGCGATCCATCAATTGAATCATTTAAAACTTTTGACAAACTGTTGATCTTGATGCTAAAAAGAGTGACAGATAAAATACTGCCTTGTGGAACACCCTGATCCTGATTGTAATGATCAGACAGGGTAGAACCCACACGGACCTGGAATTGTCTGTCATTTAAAAAGTTGGCAATAAATTGAGGCAAACGACCTCGCAAACCAAAGTCATGTAAATCCCTCAAAATACCATGTTTCCAGGTTGTGTCATATGCTTTTCAAGATCAAAAAAGATAGACACAGCATGTTGTTTATTAATTAGTGCGTTTTTAACAAATGACTCCAGTCGCACTAAGTGATCGACAGTACTTCTGTTTTTACGGAAACCACACTGTATATCTGTGATGTGATTATTTGTTTCCAAGTACCAAACAAGTCGATTATTTATCATGCGTTCCATGGTCTTGCAAACACAGCTAGTTAGTGAAATAGGTCGATAATTGGACGGATCCGTATGATCACGTCCAGGTTTAGGTATTGGTACTACTATGGCGTCACGCCATGACGGAGGAAAGTTACCCGATGTCCAAATATCATCAAAAATATTGAGAAGCGTTTCTAGGCAGGATTCTGGTAAGTGCTTCAGGAGTTGATAATGTATGTTATCAGCTCCTGTAGCAGTGTCATGAGCTTGATCAAGAGCAGTATGGAGTTCATGAATAGAAAACGTTTCATTATAATCTTCCCCATTATCAGAATTGAAATTAATAGTTTTCTTTTCTTCTTGTTTTTGATATTGCTGAAATTTAGGTACATAATTTGAAGAGGAAGAGTGTTTAGCAAGGGTTTCACCCAGTTTATTAGCAATATCTGATTTATCAGTAAGCAATTGATCTCCATGTTTAAGATGATGGACAGTAGATTTAGTACCTTTACCTTTGATTTTCTGGACCATGTTCCATACCTTGGACATGGGTGTCCGAGAATTTATTTTGCAATTGGATACATAATTTTGCCAAGATTGGCGTTTGTTCTGTTTAAAAGTACGCCGTGCTTTAGCATTTAAAATCTTAAATTTATTTAAATTATGCACCATAGGATGGCGACGGAAATAATGTTCTGCTTTTTTCCTTGCCTTCCTAGCTTGTTTGCACTCATCGTTGAACCATGGTTTTCTTATGTGTGGAACTGCAGAGGACTTTGGTATACACTCATCAGCTATGGAATTCAGTTCATCAGAAAAAGATTTGATAGTATCAGAAACGTCAATAAAACGTTCGGGTTTAAGTTTTTCAGCACACAGTGTTTCATATAAAGCCCAGTTAGCCTTTTTAAAATTCCGCCTTGATGATGGAGGAACATCAGATGGAGTTACAGCTTTTAATATAGTAGGAAAATGGTCACTTCCACACAGGTCATCGTGGATTGACCATTCGAATTCATTTAATAGTTCGGAATTTGTCAATGACAAGTCGAGAGCAGAATACGTCCCTGTGCCAGGGTGTAAATATGTGTTGGAACCATCATTATAAATACATAAGTCATTGTCAGAACAAAAGTCCTCCAACAATTTACCTTTAGTGTTTGTATTTACACTACCCCAGAGTGGGTTGTGCCCATTTAAATCTCCCATTATAATACAGGGCTTCGGGAGTTGGTCATATAGAGCTTGAAGATCAGTTTTAGTGAACGTCGAAGACGGCGAAATATAAAGAGAGCATAGCGTAAACGCTACGTGTAAGGTAATTCTCACTGCAACAGCCTGCATATTAGTATTAAGTGAAACAGGGCTTTGAATAACGTTTTGTCTGACTAAAACGGATGACCCGCCAGTAGCTCTATCACCCGGAGGTGAAAAAGAATGATATGCATTAAAATGACGAAGGTCAAATGTATCTGTTTGCTTTAAATATGTCTCTTGGAGACATATCGCTGAAGGTGTGAAATCTTGGACTAATAGCTGTAATTCATGTAAATTAGTCCTCAATCCTCTGCAGTTCCACTGTACAATATTAGTGGAATAAACTATCTTTTGGGGGGATTTATTGGGGATCTACCCCGCACTCTTTTGGAGGGTGACAAGCTATGTGCCCTAGAATGGACGTTTGTGACCCCTTGGGAGCTCTGCCACTTTGTTGTTTTGAAACGTCAGGCTTAGGCTTAGATTTACCTTTAGCAGTTTGTTGTCTATCAGTTGTAGATTGAGACTCAGTGCGTGACTGCGAAGATGATTTATGATCAGAAGAAGACTTTGATGTTCCAGGAAGTGATTCTTCAGTCTGTGATGACATAGCTGGGTATTGAAGTTGTGGAGAGTCACTGTTGACCCAAGTCAAGGTAGTTTGGCAGCTTGTAGATGACTTTGTTATTTTAGAGCTGCGCACAGATGATGCGTTTGCTACTGTAGCATAACTTTCTGGAAGATCAGATCTCTTCACCAGTTTTTTTGCTTCAGAAAAAGAGATGTTTTGGGTATACTTTATTCTGTTTATTTCCATTTGCTCTCTCCAGATTGGACACTGTTTCGATGAAGATGAATGGTCACCTGAGCAGTTGGTACATTTTTTAAAATCACTGTCACAATCAGTCACAGACAATGTGCAGGTATTTACGCCATGCCCATACTTTTGGCACTTGAAGCATCTCAATGGATTTGGAATGTACGTTTCCACTTTGAGTTGACAGTAACCAGCCTTTATTGATGTGGGAGCAGTCGGAGTAGAAAAAGAGAACAAATATGTGTTTGTTTGTTGGATCTCATTGTTTTTCCGGGTAGTGAAACGTTTTACATATAGTACACCTTGTTCCTTCATTTCTGAGGCAATATCAATCTCCAGCATATCAGCAAAAAGGCAGTCTCGGTCTCTCACTATGCCTTTGCTGGTGTTAAGTGTTCGGTGGGCAGAGACTGATACGGGAATGCCGACAAAAGATTTAGTTGACAGGAGATTAGTTGCTTGTTGTCTCTTACTGCATTCAATGAGAAGAGACCCTGAACGCAAACGTCTAACGTTTTTAACATCTCCTGCTATGCCTTGTATGCCTTTTGAAATGGCAAAAGGGTTCAGCTTCAGGGGTGTCTTATCAACGGTCTCAAGTACTATGTAACGTGGCCAATGGTCAATAGATGTGGAGGGTCTGAGTTCATTAATATCAGGTTCTGTGTCAAGAGGACGTTTTTTCTTGGTGACAGGGGTTTCGTAAGCCATGGCTAGTGCTTTAAGGTTCATCATCCGAGCTCCCCACCCACCACGGAGTATCACAAGGACAATGCTAATAACAAGTGGGTTTCCAACTTGCAGCACCAAGGATACTCGGATGATATACTCCAGCAGAAGAGTTATAAATAACAAATCCACCAGATTGGCCCATGAGCCACCGCCTTCTGGGCATAAGACTCTAGGCAAAGTTCAAAACATCAGTGTGAAAAATCGTGAACATTTGATATAAACAAATGTACCAAGTCCAAAAGCAAAACATTTTTGCAAATTAAATGTGTGTAATGACATACACGTCCATACACAGGGCTTGGCGTGACCAGCCGATTGATAGAATCGGAAGTAAGGGCCAAAGTGGTGTGTTGAGCAGCAGGAACACGGTTCAGGCTCCTACTGCCCTCAACCACCAGACTACCGTCCTCCACCGACACGGGACGCAACCCACGGCAAACAGGTTGCCCAATTCGGTCACTCCTTGCGACCAGCAATGGGGTGCTATGGACCTAGTTGACCCGGGTCCACACGGGGGTTTGAACGGCTCTTGGCGTGACCCAGCACCCACCACGAGGAGGTGGCCGTTCACGGGTGCCTCAGTCATATAGTGACGAGTTACGTTTTGCATATATACTAAGTACAATATGCTTATTTTTTATAGCAAGCATGTAAATCTGTAGTTATTTTACCATTGAAGACAATATAGTAATAAAAATAGCGGATAGGTCATGAACAAACTGCAGGTAAGAGCCTTCAGCACATAATGAAATGAATTGTAAGACAGCTGCCACTTGGTCCAATTACAATTCCCCCTGTTCTACTAATTCAAAGCCACGCAGAGTGCATTGCCATTACTTGCTGCTCCTGCACATGAATGGCAGACAATGATCACAGTTCTGCAGCAAGCACAGAAGATCAATGTTGAAGTCATGCTCCCAGACAGGAAAACTGTAATCACTCTTGACATGGCCCTGAAGAAGTCCCGGATATTGGATCTTTTAATACTCATCCTGATTACAAGAACCAGTTTATTATCGCACTGGAGAATTCCATTCAGTACTTTATGCGCCATAGACGACTCATTGATTTCTGCCGACATCTATAGTCCAACCACAACACGTCAAATCCTGGAGGGGTAGCATATGAATATTTGATGGTTGAAGGGTATGAGGAAAAATTCAATTTGATCCTATTTCAGTGGGTTTTTTTCTGGATACGGAACAACGTGATATTTATTGACCTGTCACCTATGATATTGAAATGATATATTTGAATCCGTCAACTAAAGTGAGTGAGTGAGTGAGTTAATATTTAACGTGACATCGGCAATGTTTCAGCCATATCGTGACGGGAACATAACACCGAAATGGAATGTGTGGGTTTTATGAAAACCTGTCGAAGAAGGACAGTAAAAAAACTAGAATATCACAGAAACGAGTGTAAAACTAGTAATTATATCTAAAACAGTTTATCTATAGAGGACAAAACAATATAAAAATGGGCTGTAGATTGCTAACAACTGAAGGTGAGTGAGTTAATATTTATCGTCACATCGGCAATATCTCAGCCATATCGTGACGAGAACATTCAACAAAGAAAAAGATCATATGTACATTATAAAAACCTGTCACCGTAGGACAGTAAAACAACTAGTATATCACAAATGGGATTAAAACTAGCGTGGAAAGGTAAAACTAATATTACTATTTGGACAATACACTGTTAAAACAGGCTATAGATTGCCAACAACTGAGGGTAGATCACCATACTAGGGACCATGGGGACTTACAGTACCTTTGCTACCTACATGGACCCTAGCTGGATTTACATCATCCCCTCAGCTGTTAGCAATTTAGAAACATCTAGCAAAAAAATTAAAAATACACATATGTTACGACTAAGAACAGTGGAGAGTTCAAAATTACTGTGAATGTTTTTGGATTTACGTATCTTCTCAGGAGGACAATAATTTTACAATACTTTAACCTCCTTTGAGGTTACAGCCACCAACAATACACATTACTAATCCAAACTAACAATAGTTAAAATACGTCTATTTACAGAACATATTATGAAACGTTCCACCCAAAATTCAATTTCTTTAAAAAAAACCCCAGTAATTAAATGAGAACTAACGCTGGTAAGAAGATCCTTAATGGTTTTAACTGTAAAATACTTATCCCTTGTGATGGAGAATTCACCACAGTCAAGCAAAATATGCTTGACCGTCACTCTCTCATCACAAGGGATACAAAACGGAGGATCCTCACCTTTTAAAAGCTATGCATGAATATATCTAGTGGGACCAATACGACATCATCGTAAAATAACCTCTTCAAATCTAGACTGACAGCCCAAGTAGGTGTAACCAATATACGGTATTATGTCATGTAATTTATTCATACCTACTTGGGTGTCCCACTTCTTCTGCATCAGGTCACGGATGTAAGTTCTAATGCTAGCTTTGTAATCAGAGTACCGAATAAGAAGTGGTGTCAGATTTGTTGAGTGCTGCCTTGGCAAGAAGATCAGCCATTGTCTTACCAGAAATCCCTGCGTGGGTGGGTAACCAACAGAAGACGATGTCGCATTGGCCAGAAGCAAGAGTATTATACAATTCAATAATTTCAATTAAAAGTGGATGTTTACAAGAAGTATTTTAATAGCCTGAAAGCCAGAAAGAGAGTCTGAAAAGATTATATACTGTCTATGTTTAGGGTGCCTTTGGATATATTTAAGGGCCGTTAATATGGCGTTAGCTTCCGCTGTGAAAATAGAGCTGTTATCTGGTAATCTAGAAGATATTGTTCTGGATCCAATGACAGTGGCACAAGCTACTGCGTCACCACCCTTGGAAAATAAGGATTTATAATTGCTACATTGATGTTTTAATTGATGATATTCTTGATTATATTTTAATTCATTCCTTTCTGATTTTTTAAAAGTGGTCAATGTTAGGTCCACTTGGGCTATATTTTCCAGCTTTATGCTGGCAGCAGGTTTTATTCTTAAACCAAGAGGCGGAACAAGAGAAGATTTCTTATTGTATAAATCCTCATACAGAGGATAGAAATACAGTTATATGCAGGGTTTGACTCATTGGATTATAGTTTTGTTACATTCTGTAAAGCTAATTTTATACGTCGCTGTTCAAGAGATGGTTCATCCGCCTTGACGTACAGGCTGTCAACAGGTGAAGTTTGAAAGGAGAAAAGACAAACCCTTAGACCTTGATGATGGACAGAATCTAATAGGTTTAAGTTGCTTTTGCAGGCTCCACCATAGACGATGGATCCATAATCAAGTTTAGAACGCATGAGTGATCGATATAGATAGAGAAGAGTAGCTTGATCCCCACCCCATTTAGAATTTGAAACCACTTTCAACAAGTCAAGTGCTTTCAGGCATTTAGTTTTAAGGGATTTAATATGCAGTAAAAACGTTAAGTGTAAATAAAAGATTAAATCCAAGAATTCAGCTTCCTTAACAAATTTAACTGGCGTGCCATCTAGAGATAATTTAGGGTCTTTATGTGGTTTGTATTTACCACAAAAATGTATGCGGTTAGTTTTCGTTTTTGAAAATTTAAGGCCTTTTTGAAGACACCATTTATTAATCTTGTTTAAACACAACTGCAGTTGCCGTTCAATGGTATGCATATTTTTACCACGAAAAGAAATATTAAAATCTTCCAGAAATAACGATCCATCAACTTAAGATAAACTATTTATCTTTATACTAAAAAGTATGAAAGACAAAATACTGCCTTGGTGGAACACCCTGATCCTGATTGTAATGTTTGCTTGAAACTGTTTGCTATTTAAAACGTTGGCTATAAATTGAGGCAAACGACCTCGCAAGCCTAAGTCATGTAAGTCTCTTAAAATGCCATATTTCCAAGTAGTGTCATATGCTTTTTCGAGATCAGGAAATTTACCCGAAGTCCAAATACCATCAAACATATATAAGAACGTCTCTAAACAGGACTCTGGTAAGTGCTTCAGGGGTTGATAATGTATGTTTTCAGCTCCTGTAGCAGTGTCATGAGCTTGATCAAGAACAGTATGGGGTTCATGAATAGAAAATGTTTCATTATAATCTTCCCCATTATCTGAGTTGAAATTAATGGTTCTTTTTTCTTGTTGTCATTGAAACTGCTGGAATTTAGGTACATAATTCGAAGAGGAAGAGTGTTAAGAGAGAGTTTCACTCAGTTTGTTTGCAATATCTGATTTATCTATAATTGATCTCCATGTTTCAGATGATTGACACTAGATTTAGTACCTTTACCTATAATTTTCTGGACCATGTTCCATACCTTGGACATGGGTGTCCGAGAATTTATTTTGGATACATAATTTTGCCATGATTGGCGTTTATGCTGCTTAAAGGTACGCCGCGGTTTAGCATTTAAAATTGTAAATTTATTTAAATTATGCACCATAGGATTGCGACGGAAATAATGTTCTGTTTTTTTTAAGAGTTTCCCCTAGGAATTTATAGCAGGGCGCAGCGCCCTGCCCTTTTTATTTTGCGCCCTGCCCTTTTTCTAAGTTGCCTTGCACTGCTGTTTACGGCCTCGCCAGTTTGACACGTGTCACTCGGTCCGGATTTTAAGAAAAACAATAGAATTGCTCCCCTTCGCAAGTTGAAGGTTTTCGCAACAATCATATGTCAGGTTTTAAATAATGACGATGGTTTACTCTCGCCATTACTTGCAAATGTGCGTTATTTCTGATGAAAGAATCAAGTGAGTGAGTGAGTTTAGTGTTGCGCCTCTTTCAGCAATATTCCGGCTATATGGCGGCGGTCTGTAAATAATCGAGTCTACACCAGACAATCCAGTGACCAACAACATAAGCATCGATCTCCGCAATTGGGAACCTATGACATGTGTCAACCAAGTCAGCGAGCCTGACCACCCGATCCCGTTAGTCGCCTCTTACGACAAACATAGTCACCTTTTATGGCAAGCATGGGTTGCTGAAGGCCTATTCTATCCCGGGACCTTCACGTGTCAAAGAATCAATAGGAAAAGGTAAGAGGCTGCGAGGGCCGAAGCCAGGAAGTGTTGACGACTCCTTGATTTCTTCGCGAGGTAGGTGGCTATGTGCGGTTAATTTCGTTATAAAGCATATCTAATAAATTGCACACGAGACTCAGGTTTTGGTAGTAGTACAAAGTATTTAGCATTAGTTTCTTTACATTGGCTGTCGGTTAGATATTTCGACGAAATTCGGCTTTGTTTCGACTGATTAACCAAGCGGAAGTGTCCGCCATTTTGTTTCATTTTACACCGATATTTATAAAACGTATAACGAACACCGTTTTGTGTGTATAAAAACATTTTAAACTATGCAACAATGCATAATCCATGATTTAGTATCTGTATCACAGCTTTAGAAGTTATTGGTATATTTCGAACTGCTTAGTCCAATCGAAAATAACCACGAAGCCATTGCGCGGTGTGGGTTTGGAAATGCGAAAACATACATACTTATATGGGTGATTTAGTAATAATCTGTTTCATTCGAACGTTTACATTATTCCATAATGCGATTCACAATGTTTGCAGAAATATTTTGGTTTTATTTTCTTTAACTCGTACTGCCTAATTTAATAAAAACTATGAGTAATGAGTAATATGAGTAATTTTGACACTGCAGCCACATTGTATTCACATTTTCTTTTTATTAACGAGTTTGTGTACTCCGAACTACTGCATTTACAATGCGATTAATGTGGCAGAAGGCAGTGCATACAGTCTTCCAAGGATACCTTCCTTGACATACTGATATGGAACTTGGAGGACCGACTGCAATCTACACCAGTCCTCACAGTTCCAGATGGATACAGACCAAACTCTTCTGGAGCGGAATCAAGTGAAGAAACTCTAGATCTTCTCCAAAGATCTTGACACTAGCTCCACTGCTGAAAACACTGACAAGTCTGAAACCACAACTGGGCAACCTGTATCCATGTATTGTCAAGCTGCTGAGTGTTTATGCTACAGTCATCCTGTCAATAGCAGAAGTGAGTGAGTGAGTGAGTGAGTGAGTTAATATTTATCGTCACATCGGCAGTATCTCATCCATATCGTGACGAGAACAATGCAAAAAAACATGATATATATCAATAATACTTGAAACAATCTAAAATCTGTTGACAAAGAACAGCAAAACTACTAGTATATCACAGACATTCATTTAAATCTAGTAATGATATCTAAAACAGTTTAATTACCGAGAACACTACAATATAAAAACGGGCTGTAGATTGCCAACAACTGAAGGTAGATCACCATACTAGGGACCATGGGGACTTACAGTACTTTTGCTACCTGCATGGACCCTAGCTGGATTTACATCATCCCTTCAGCCGTTAGCAATTGCGTGATATCTAGCCATATATTAAAACTACACCTATGCTACGAGTAAAACAGTGGAGAGCTTTAATTTACTTCGAATGTTATGGGGCTTACGTACCCTCTCGGGAGGACAATAATTTTACTGTACTTTAACCCCCCTTGAGGATACTGCCACTAACAATCTCAGTTACTAATTGAAACTTCCAGTCATTAAATATTTATCTATTTACAGCTCAGACAACAAATCTAACTCTTTTAAAAATGCAATAATTAAATGAGAACTATGATTAATAAAAAGATCCTGCAAAGTTCGTGATGTAAAATATTTATCCCTTGTGATGGAATACTCAACACAGTCAAGCAAGAGATGCTTGACTGTGATTCGTTCATCACAAGGGATACAAAACGGAGGATCTTCACCTTTCAGTAGGTATTGATGCGTATACCTGGTGTGGCCAATACGGCATCGTCGGATGATGACCTCCTCAAATCTGGACTGACAACCCAAGTAGGTGTAACCAACAGAGGGTTTTACCGCAGGTAATTTATTGATACCTACTTGAGTGTCCCACCTCTTCTGCTTGATATCCCGGATATAAGATCTTTATAATCAGAGTAGGGGATAAGAAGTGGTGTCACAGATTTGTTGAGTGCTACCTTCGCAGCACGATCGGCCATTGTGTTCCCAGTAATACCAACGTGGCTGGGTAACCAACAAAAGACGATGTCGTACTGGCCAGTAGCAAGATCATTATATAATTCAATAATTTCTATTAAAAGTGGATGTTTACATGATACGTTTTTAATCGCCTCAAGGCAAGAAAGAGAGTCTGAATAGATTATATTTTGTTGATGTTTAGGGTGTCTTTGAATATATTTAAGAGCCGTCAATATGGCGTTTGCTTCAGCCGTGAAAATTGAACTGCTATCGGGTAATCGAGAAGATATGTTTTAGATCCAATGGCAGTAGCACAAGCCACTGCGCCACCGTCCTTAGATCCGTCTGTAAATAAGCATTTGTAATTGCAATATTTATGTTTTAGTTGAATATATTCTTGTTTATATTGTAATTCATTAGTTTCTGATTTTTGAAATGTAGTCAGTGTAAGGTCTACTTGTGGTAACCAATTGCCAAGGAGGAGAGGAAATCAGACGGGAGGGAGCTATGTTGTCTAGCGTTATGCCAGCAGCAGAAAGGAAAGGTTTCACTCTTAGTCCAAGAGGCGGAACAAGGGAAGACTTCTTGTTATAGAAATCCTCATACAGAGGTTTAAAGACACAGTTAAATGCAGGGTTTAACTCGTTGAAATATAATTTGGTTATATACTGTAAAGATAATTTTATACGGCGTTGTTTAAGAGATGGTTCATCAGCCTCAACGTACAGGCTGTCGACGGGTGAAGTTCGAAATGAGCCAAGACAAAGTCTTAGACCTTGATTGTGAACAGAATCTAAAAGTTTTAGGTTGCTTTTGCAGGCTCCACCATACACGATGCAGCCGTAATCAAGTTTTGAACGTATGAATGATCGATAAAGTTGCAGGAGGGTAGCTTGATCCCCTCCCCACTTACAATTAGAAATGACTTTCAACAAGTCAAGGGCCTTCAGGTATTTAGTTTTAAGAGACTTAATATGCGGTAAAAAAGGTTAAATGGGAGTCAAAAACTATACCCCTAAACTTATCTTCCTTTGCCACTTTGATGGGAGTGCCACTGAGAAATAGTTCAGGGTCCTTCGATTTAGAAAATTTAAAACCGTTTTCAAGACACAACTGCAGTTGTCGTTCAATAGTACGCATATTTTTACCGCGACAAGAAATATTAAAATCATCAACAAAAAGTGATCCATCAATCGAATCATTTAAAACCTTAGATAAACTGTTGATTTTAATGCTAAATAAAGTGACAGATAAAAAATTGTCTTGTGGGACACCCTGATCCTGATTATAATGATCAGAGAGGGTAGAACCCACTCGGACTTGAAATTGTCTGTCATTTAAAAAGTTGGAAATAAATTGAGGCAATCGGCCTCGCAGTCCAAAGTCATGCAAATCTTTCAAAATGCCATATTTCCATGTAGTGTCATAGGCTTTTTCTAAATCAAAAAATAAAGAGACTGCATGTTGTTTATTGATTATAGCGTTTTTGACAAATGATTCTAAACGCACTAAGTGATCAATAGTACCACACTGAATATCTGTTATGAGGTTATTGGTCTCTAAGTACCAAGCTAGTCTGTTGTTTATCATTCGTTCCATGGTTTTGCAAACACAGCTTGTGAGAGAAATTGGTCGATAATTTGAAGGATCAGTATGATCACGTGCAGGTTTAGGGATTGGGACTACAATAGCATCTCGCCATGAAGACGGAAATTTTCCCGAAGTCCAAATGTCATCAAATATGTTTAAAAGGGTTTCTAAGCAAGATTCTGGTAAGTGTTTCAGGAGTTGATAATGTATATGATCAGCTCCTGTAGCAGTATCATGAGCTTGTTCAAGAGCAGTATGAAGCTCATGAATAGAGAATATTTCATTATAATCTTCACCATTATTTGAACTGAAATTTATAGCTTTCTTTTCTTGCTGACTTTTATATTTCTGAAATTCAGGCACATAATTTGAAGAAGAGGAGTGTTGGCGAGAGTTTCACCCAATTTATTTGCGATATCGGATTTGTTTGTCAGTAGCTGATCACCATCTTGAAGGTGTTGAATGCTGGATTTAGTGCCCTTACCCTTGATTTTCTGAATCATGTTCCATACTTTTGATATCGGCGTACGTGCATTGATCTTTGATACATACGTTCGCCAAGAGTGGCGTTTACTTTGCTTAAAAGTACGCCGAGCTTTAGCATTAAACATTTTATATTTGTTCAAATTGTGGACCATAGGATGGCGACGGAAATAATGTTCAGCTTTTATCCGTGCCTTCCGAGCCTGTTTACAATCTTCGTTGAACCACGGTTTTCTAATATGTGGAGTTGCGGAGGACTTAGGGATACACTCATTGGCTACGTTGTTCACCTCATCAGTAAAACACTTTATAGCATCAGCAACATCAGTGAAAAGTTCAGGTTTAAGTTTGTCAGCACAGAGAGTTTCATATAAAGGCCAGTTAGCCTTCTTAAAATTCCATCTGGATGACGGGGGAACATCAGAAGGGGTTACAGGTGTTAGAACTGTAGGAAAGTGATCACTTCCACAAAGGTCGTCATGAACGGACCATTCAAATTCATTCAGGAGGATTGAGTCAGTGACAGATAAATCAAGACTAGAATAAGTACCATTCCCAGGATGTAGATAAGTGTGAGAGCCATCGTTATAGATGCATAAATCATTATTTGAAATGAACTCTTCAAGTAATCTTCCTTTATTGCTTGTATGCACACTACCCCATTGAGATCCCTATGACCATTGAGATCACCCATAATGATGCAGGGCTTTGGAAGTTGGTCGTAAAGTGCATGAAGATCAGTTAATTGAAGCAACGATGTTGGGGGAATGTAAAGAGAGCACAAAGTAAAAACAATGTACAGAGTTATTCTAACTGCAACAGCCTGAAGATTGGTATGAAGTAAAACAGGGCTATGAATCACACCCTGTCGAACTAGAATTGAAGATCCACCAGTAGCTTTAGTCCCTGGTGGGGAGAAGGAATTGTAGGTACTGTACTGACGTAAATCAAAGTTATCAGTTTCTTTAAGGTAAGTCTCCTGCAGACATATTGCTGATGGCTTATAATCTTGTATCAATAAATGCAAATCATTGAGATTGGTCCTAAGACCTCTGCAATTCCATTGAATGATTGAACTAGAAACGCTCATGTTAAAGGTGGTTGTACAGGGGGTCTGTGTTTCCCTTTTCTAGGCGACTTACTAGTGGTGCGCCGATGAGGGAGAGGAGATACATCCATGTCCTCTAAGGTTTGAAAACGATTCTGTATCCGTACAGGGTCACGATGGTTTCGGTACCGACTGCAGGTTCACTGTTGAAGTCATCAGCGAGTGTGAGACAGCTGTAGATGGATCATCTGTTTGAGATGAAGAACTAGATGACTGTCGAGGAGATGTAGTGAGGATCGGAGCAGAGCATTCCATCCATGTATAATCAGTTTGACAACATACGGACTGATATGAAACCGATCTAGAAGTTGGAATTGAGACTGAAGCAGCAGCTGCATAAGATGGGCCTGGTTTTCAAGAGCTAGTACAAGTTTCCTTGCTTCTAGGAAAGAGACATTTCGTTCATGTTTTATTTTCGAAATTTTTGACTGGAGTTCCCATGTAGGGCATGTTCTGGACGACGAAGGGTGATTTCCAGAGCAGTTTACACACGCTGGAGGTTTATCACAGAGTTTGCCATCTTCACAGGTGCCTCCACATCGATGACAAGCAGCCGGACTACGGCCTGATTTAGAACCATGGCCATATTTCTGGCATCTGTAGCACCTCAGGGGATTTGGGATGTAAGTATTAACCCTTAAGTGGCAATAGCCAGCCTTCAATGTTTCCGGACGTGTTGGAAGACCAAATGTAAATAAATAGGTATTGGTCTTTATGCTGTCATTTTTTCTTTTGTAAGTGAACCGCTTAACAGCAGTTACACCTTGTGAGCGTAATTCTGAAATGATGTCACTCTCATCCATATCTGAAAGGCAACGTCCCACATCACGGACAATGCCTTTACAACTATTGAGTGTTCTGTGAGGGGATTTGGTTGAAAGAAGTATTTGTGACTGGCTTTTCTTTTTACACTCGATCAGAAGAGATCCAGAACGTAGCTTCTTGATTTCTTTGACGTCGCCAGCTAAACCTTCTATACCTTTAGAAATGGCAAAAGGATTCAATTTTAGTGAACCATTATTTGATGCTGACATGACCAAAAAGCGTGACCAATGATCAGGATTTGGTAGAACTTCTTGAATTTCATCCTCAGAAGATACTGAATCATCAGATTCATACGAACGTTTTTTCAGTGGGGGTGCCATTGTGGTATTGAATATGATTCACCCTCCTAGCTCCCTACCCACCACGGAGTGTCAACGAGGACAATGCCTACTGTATGCGGGTCTCCAGCACACGGCACCAAGGATACTAGGAGGGTATACTCAAGCAGGAAAATATCCCAAAAAGATAAATCCTACCAGATTGGCCCATGAGCCATCGCCTTCTGGGCATGTAAGACTCTAGGCAAATTTATATATGACATATTTCTACTCAAGTAATGTTTGACAAATAAAAAGAGTCGAAGCCTAAAAGTAACAATACAGTTCATTCAGAATATAAGTTTTTGTGCAATTACAAGTAATGCACAGGGCTCGACATGACCAGCCGATTGGTTGAACCGGGCCCATTCAACCACCCGTCTAGGCGAAGTCAGGGCCAAAGTGGTGTATTGAGCAACAGGGACACGGTTACAGGTCCCTATTGCCCTCAACCACCAGGATCCCCTCCTCCGCCGACACAGGGCCGCAACCCACGGCAAACGGGTTGGTGGACCAAATATCCCCCCGGGTCCACTACGGGGGTGTCGGCGAGCTCTTGGCGTTACCCAGCACCCACCACGAGGAGGTGGCTCGCCACGGGTGCCAATAGCAGAAGTGGAGAGGGTTTTCTCAAAAGTGAAGCTCATTGATACTGACCACAGGAACAGACTGAGTGTGAAGAATTGCAATAGGCTCTTGACGATAAGCTTGAACACATCTTCCACAGCTGACATCGACACGGACAAGACTGTTGCAAAATTTCTGTCCAGGAAGAACAGAAGAATCTAAGACTGAACATTTACTGCTTTCTTAAAAAAATCTGTGCAAAGAATACAATGATGGATATCAACACTAGACTATTTCGAGTTTTCATTTCATGTGAGATATTTGTGACCTTTGAGCCTTTAAGAACCATATGCATTCGTATACTAAAACTTGGAAGTCTGTCATTACATGCCCCAGAAAAGGGTGCCATTTTTGACATTTTGTTGCCCTGCCGTTTTGTAATCCTAGGGGAAACACCTTTTTCCTTACCCTCCTAGCTTGTTTGCAGTCATCGGTGAACAATGGTTTTCGAACTGCAGAGGAATTTGGTATACACTCATCAGCTATGGAATTCAATTCATCAGAAAAGCATTTAATATCATCGGGAACATCAATAAGACGTTCAGGTTTAAGTGTTTAACGTTCTATTTTAACACTAGAACCTTTGAATCCATCTGAATTTTTATTAAGGTTCCTGATGATATAAAATGTTTATCTGATGAGTTGCATACAACAGCTGACGAGTGTATTCCTATGTCTTCTGTAATTCCTCGTGTATGCAAACCATGGTTTAATGATGACGGCAAACCGACTGGTAATGCTGAGCATTATTTCCGTCGCCTCCTTATGGTCCATAATTTGAACAAATTTAAAAAAATCAACGCTAAAGTAAGGCGTAGTTTTAAGCCAAATAAACGTCAATCTTGGAGAAACTATGTATTTTAGATCAATGTTCGTTCGCCAGTTTCTAAAGTATGGAATATGATCCAGAATGCTAATGGCAGTTTAATCAATAAACAACATACAGTGTCTGTCTGTTTTGATCTCGAAAAAGCATATTGCACTACGTGGAAATAAGGCATTTCAAAAGGTTTACCTAGTTTGGGATTGAGG
Source organism: Haliotis asinina (assembly GCF_037392515.1). NCBI lineage: Eukaryota > Metazoa > Mollusca > Gastropoda > Lepetellida > Haliotidae > Haliotis > Haliotis asinina. Next base: position 17,730,124 of record NC_090291.1, read on the forward strand.
TCGATTATCTCAGCTCAATGGTTTTAAATGATACAGTTGATGGATCACTTGTCGTGGAAAAACATGCATGCAGTTAAAAGGTGTTTAGAAAAATGTTCAAAATCCAAAACTAATTGTCTTCAGGTTTGCCGACAGTATAAACCCTATATAGACCCAGAATTATATCCAGGTAACACCCCCATTAAATTGGTAAAAGAAGGGAAATTCCTGGGCATAATTTTTGAGCATTCGACCATACATTATATATATTTGAAAAATAAATGCCCCAAGGTCCTTGATTTGCTGAAAGTTGTCTCTAATACAAAGTGCGGAGGAGATCAGAAAACCATCCTCCAATCGCCAGCCGCTGCGCTGAGGGGATGGTGTAAATCCAGCTAGGATTCATGCAGGTAGCAGAGGCATTGTAAGTCTCCATGGTCCTTAGGTTGGTGTCTTGGCTGCCGTTGTTGGTGACATATTTCACTTTTCAAGATTTTGTCTCTACATGTGAAATGGACACTGGCCCAGAGCAATTCCCCGGACTGCATTTGTTATCTTCCTAATGCCATTTGTCCAGCAATGGAAACAGGCCTGCTGTGAGTTCTAAAATTTCTTTCTTCGCTTGATTGTGCATTCCCAACCGACAGCTGGAACATATCTCATGGCCACGGGAACTTGAACCACGTGATGACAGTGCATGTAGTTCTGTAAACAATTGTCCGACATAATGAGTAAGTTTAGATTTACGCATTATTCAGCAATATTCAAGCTATATGGCTGTAGTCTGTAAATAATTAAATCTGGACCAGACAGTCCAGTGATCGACAGAATGAACCTCGATCTAAGCAACTGTATCAGCAAGCCTGATCACCCAATCCCGCTAGTCTCCTCTTACGACAAGCATGGGCTATTGAAGATCAATTTATCCCGGATCTTCACAGGTCTCAGAAATAATGTTAAATGTAATCGACTATGATCACTCTTTTTCTCCACATTATTATATCTCAAATGTAAGACTGTAACAATTCACTGTTCACTATGTGTTCACGCCCAGCCCAGCCGAACAACATTTGAAAATGACATATATTCATGTATATGTAGTAACAAAACACATCACGTAGATACCATATGTTGTCAGTAGGTGTGATCTATCTGGTATTCATTCTCGACTGGCCTCTACTGAACGTGATGCTTACTAACAATTCGTTCAGTCAGAAAACCGACAACGATTGGATGCCACATGTTGCATGTTCATTTTTACGTACGTGCGTATAGCTATCTTATTTGCATTATCGTTGCATGCACCCGCAATCACTATAAACAAGTAATGTGGAAAACTAAGAATTCACTTTACGGAACATTTTCGAGTTCACCATTGTTTACCGAAATTACGCAAAGCGTGAAGCATAAAACATTGTACACATGTAAATAATGCATAGAAGATCCTAATATCACGGAGAAACTTTATATTGTCTTCTTGTGAATATGTATTGTTGGACATCGACACATTTCTGATTTTCACACATTTCTGAAGGTAAGAACCCGAGCAGGCACAGTGTATTTAAGCAGACTCAAACAGACAGCAAACACTAGATTACAACATAAAGTCACAGTGTTATTAAGCTTCAGTTCCCTTTCGATGCGTCAATCGTAAAGAAGTCATGACTCGGGTTTTTTTGTTCCTCAACAACACATCAGCATAGGCGCATTCTGAGTGAGTTCATATTTAACGTGACATCTGCAATATCTAAGCCATTTCGTGACGAAAAGAATATATATGAGAAAAATGAAAACATTTTGAGGAATAAAACATGTCACGATTGACAGTAAAAACACAAGGGTATGACCGATATGGATATAAAACTAGCATGGAAAAGTAAAACATTCCAGTAGTTAAAACAGACAATCCAATATAAAACACGGGCTGTAGATTGCCAACAACTGAGGGTAGATCACCATACTAGAGACCAAGAGACACAACATGTATCAACTTACTTACAATTTTATAGCCTTAGTTCCCATGGTCCCTAGAATGGTGATCTTAGACTACCCTCTGTAATTGGAGATCTGTAGCCTGTTTTCATATAGTATTGTCCTAATAGTTCCATTAGTTTCAACTTTCCACGCTAGTTTTATTCCTAATTGTGTTATTCTAGTTGTTTTAACATCCTTCGTTGACAGGTTTCAATAACAGACATATATTCCATTTAATGTCACCTGTGTTCCTGTCACGATGTGACGTTAATCACTCACTTAATCACTCACTCACTCACTCACTCACTCAGTTGTATAGCGCCGATATCCTGCTCAGCTGCTCAAAGGCGTTTCTCATTGATCACTGGATGTCAATCTCAACGGCACAATGTATTTTCAATCCCAACTCCATGGGGACCATACAAATGATATGTGTTTGTGTGGCTTTCTCATCCTCACGAGTTACCCATGCACAACTAGGTTTACAAGGACACATCGTCACAGTACTTTGCCCAGGTTTACTGCACGTTGCTGTACCCGTAACTGGGTGATTTCAAGCATTCACGTGGTCACCATCTGGGCATTACCAGCGGATTCGTAGGCGCTCAGCGTTGTGGACTTACACTAGGGGTTATAACAATACTGAAATAGTCTGCACACATAGTTGCCTCCAACGTTTTTACATCCAGTACCATGTGAACTCGATCCTGGCAGTTCTCGGTGGTTACTGCTCGTTGGATTACTTGCCTGGCTCTTATGACAATTCTCCACCACGATACCAATATCTATTCTAACCACGAGGAGAAAGTGTTTACGTGACCTCATCTAGTACGACTGTCACATAGTTTCTACTCGTGAAGTTCCCGGGATAGAATAGGCATTTAGCAACCCAGGCTTGCCATAAAAGGCGACTATGCTTGTCGTAAGAGGCGACTAACGGGATCGGGTGGTCAGGCTCGCTGACTTGGTTGACACATGTCGTCTGTTCCCAAATGCGCAGATCGATGCTCATGCTGTTGGTCACTGGGTTGTTTGGTGCAGACTCGATTATTTACAGACCGCCGCCATAAAGCTGGAATATTGCTGAGTGCGGCGTAAAACTAAACTCATCCACTCACTCACATAGATTCTTCCTCCAGTTTGGACTTTCCATGGTTTCTGACACTGGAATAATGCTCAAAAGCCTTTACAAGCGTTCAAGAGAGAGGAATATTCGTACAACGAAATGAGGACAGAAACACATGCACACTGCATACAAATATAGTTGTAAAACTGACATACCCATCAACAAAATGTATATGTTGTCATTCACGCAATTTATATTGGAAACAGATGTTGTAGAAATCACTTACTTACACGCATGATATCTAATTGTCATCTAAATAGGAAGAGTGTTTACAATGTATTGAATCTTGCTAGTTTCATGTTTGACCTATCATTCATACCAACTTCATGAAAAATTGTTGTAATTGCATTTGTATGTTAATATCTCTTTTTGTTATCGTAGTTTGCCTGCAGAATTGATGATCGCTGTGTCACATTGGTTTCTTTGTTACAACGATCCCACGCATCCATTTGTAAATTACCTGTTGTCGTCAGAGGTATTGGAAGGAATCTACGCCACCTTGAATTTTTTTACTTCATCAACACCTGGTATGTTAGATCATGACTAATTTTAGACGTTACAGTCTTTAGTCTATATTTAGACGATTACTCGGGAGTTTCCCCACAATGCACTTTTAGGTGGGCAATATAGCTCACCCCACCCCCACCCCAATCGGGGGTGGCTTGCATGTGTTTTCAATGTGAGGTCGTTCTCAAGAAGTTGGAAGTCGATGATGATCCCTGGTGGGCGTACTTCCGAAAGAGATGGCCCGCTGGGGTCGTCATGTGGATTTGTAACGTGTAATATAAAATACTGTCTGTTTGTGAATGTTGGAAAATAAATGAATATGAGAGTATATCTATTTTAGTTGTCCGTGTGAAAAGAGACTTAGTTAAATACTCATCTCATTGAGATCCCAACTAAAACGGGAATAAGAGTATGTTTTCTGGAATTATGGCTTGTGTGTGTTGAAACATTACGAATTTTTAGGCTCATGTTAATGTTTCAAAATGTTGAGATTCGGCAAGACATCTTACAAATGAACAGAGAACAGATTCTTTCTGTCAATGGTATTATCCATCGATTATTAATTGAAGCTTACCCGTGACTTGGTATGAAAGACGTCGTTTCTCGGGGAAGACATAACTATCAAACAGTGTTTGCAAGATTAGTTCACGCTCTGTGGATGACAGATAGTATTTGGAAGAGACTTTCCTCCAGTTACATGCCTGTCGTAGCATTTGTTTTGAAACCACAGTTTGTCAATGCACTTAGTGGTGAGGCTATTCAAAATGGTTGTTAAACAGAGAATTGGCCTAGTCCATTTGTTACGACTTAGTTTGTCATTTATGCATGACAATACAAGAAACAACATGTTTGTGGTGCTTAACGAATTTAATCTAGCTTCATTTAGTTGTGGACCAGTGACGGTGACACATCAACTCTAGTCGCTCCTGTGTTCACCATGAAGAATCCACAATACAAACTATTCATACTCGATGCTGTTAACTGGACCCACTTTTGTATGCTCATATCCTTATCATTCTATAATGCATGGGGGAGAACAATCTGCCATGATGTCCGTGGATCAACATTTGTAACTGTATGATCCAGAGTGGAAGAAAAATAAACCAAAAGAAACCACAGAAGAGTCTACAATTACTTTTGTTACCGCTTCTCAACAAGTGAGCGAACAGGCCAAGGGTCATATTCAGATGCAGAAAAAGGGGGATCTAAAGGTGATAAATGCTACCCCACAGTCACATAAAGAAATGGAAGAGTCCCAGTCACTAAGACTTGGACTACCAGTCAACAATGTGTCCTGTGTGCTATCAGTCTGTTTCCAGGACAGATATTATGTTGAGACATAGAAGACAGAAACTTTCAGGAGATCTCAAGCAGCAGCAGGCTCCTCCACCACCACAAGCACCTCTCCTCCTTCACCACCACAACCTCCACAAGCACCACCACCAGCACCACCACCATCACCACCTCATCCATCCTTACTTTGCAGCAGCAACGTGTGGGTGATGAATATAGGCTCTTACACCTGTTTACCAGGATCGTCTCAGGGCCAATCTCCTGTGGAAAAACCTACTTTGTAAATCAGCCTTTAGAACGTATGAACATTAAACCTTATCCTGAACGTATTATATGGCTCTACAAACGATGGCAGGCCTTGTATAACGCCATGCAAACCTGTGTTTATCCCTATGTTGAATTTCATCAAGGCCTTCGTTCTGATCTTGAAAAGGATAAGTTCCTGGACCCCAGTGCTGTGAACGTCATTGTACTTGGCGACTAAATGCCTACTGCCTGCAAAGATCCACACATTACTGATCTGTTTACAGAAGGAAGCCAGAAGGATCCCGCGTAGCAACGAAAGTGCCATTTTCTGCTTTTGTTCAACACCCCTATTGATACACAACCCATCATGATTTTGCCGATTCAAATGTGTCCGTATAACACACACCATTTCATGGAGGCATTTCAAAGTGCTACCCAGAAGTCTCATGGATACTTGTTGGATGATCTAAAACCCCACCAACCCATTTGCGACTTTGTCCCAATGCATTCAGTTTAAAAGGAAATCTCCAAGCTAGGACCATTCAGTCCGAGTTAGACGTTCGGTGTGAGCAGAGGTGTGCAGAAACTGTGTTTTGCAAAAACGCAGACGAAACTTGTGTTCCAAAAAGTCCTCAGTGGGTCCTCCTGGTGTACCCCAAGTTAAAAGGAAGTTGGAGGAAGACAACTCTGGAGTGAAGAGGCCACGTTCTCTGTCTGTGTGTGACTATTGTGGTCAAATGTGTAGCAATAACCACAACTTACAAAGACATTCACACGATAAACAATGTCCTGAAATGGAACAGCATGATGACTTTGATGATGATGAATCATTAAGCCATGTCAACAACAGGAAAAAATACGATGGCTGATCTCATAAGGTATTAGACAAATGTATTCACGCACGCCTGAGCTGAATAAAGACTTTCTGGATGAGAAACATCTGTAAATGAAGACATTTAAAAAAGCACTTGATAAAAATCAAATTGAAAAAAAAATAATCTGGAGCATGCTCAAGGAGACATATGACCGATTTATTACTTGTTTATATCACATGCAGTGGGGTCCAAAGACACAGGCACCCGTGAACAGCCACCTCCTTGTGGTGGGTACTGGGTAACACTGGAAGCCGTTCACCCCCGTCGTGGACCCGGGGGGATATTGGTCCACCAACCCGTTTGCCGTGGTTTGTGGCCCTGTGTCGGTGGAGGAAGGGATCCTGGTGATTGAGGGCAATAGGGTCCTGCAACTATACATATGGAAATTAATTAAGCAACACCAAATTCAAAGACACATAAAAACTTAACAAAGTTTAACGAAGTAATTTTGATGATTGATTATTCAATTTTGATGTATTGACATACAGCATGAGCTTTTCATGGGTTGATATGACGCGCGTGAAGCTTGCACAGCGCACGTGCATTGCTTTAACCTCAACTTTCGAAAAATGCACTTTTTCCCTGGGGTGTTTACAAGCGCAGGTTGTCGATTGCATTCGGTTTTTCATTCATTTCAATGTCATGGCACGTAGGAAATTATCAGAGGCCACTCGTTGGCAAATAATCGGCATGAGGAATGCTGGTATGTCTCTAAGACAAATCGGGACTCAAATCGGACGACATCATTCCATAATTTCAAAACTTTTGAAAAAATACCGGGCCACTAATGAAGTTAAAGACCTGCCTAGACCAGGAAGACCCAGGAAGACCACAGTCCGGGAGGACAGAGCTTTACTGAGACTTGTACGGCGCAGGTCCTTCGACTCGAGCTCTCGGTTGAGACAGGAGTGGCTTCCAGGGAGACCCATCTCGAACAGGACTGTTCGGAATCGTCTGAAAGCTGCAGGATACCGGGCAAGGAGGCCAATCAAGCGACCCAGACTGTCTCCAGCCCATAAGGCAGCCCGACTGGCCTGGTGTAATGACCGTTTGCACTGGAACATTGCCTCTTGGAGGAAGGTCCATTTCTCAGATGAGAGCCGGTTGTTGCTGCACATGGTGGACGGTCGTACTCGGGTCTGGAGGCAGAGGAACACAGCAATGGCTCCACGGAACATCCAGGAGACTGTGGCCTTTGGGGGAGGTTCCGTTATGGTATGGGGGTGCATTTCCATGAACTGCAAGTTGGATATCATTACCATCCGTGGCAACCTTAACGGTGTTCGTTACCAACAGGAGGTTCTTGACAGGGCTGTGGTACCTCATTTTGAGAACCATCCTCTGGCAACGAGACCCATATTTATGGACGACAATGCTAGACCTCACAGGGCGCATGCTGTAAATGATTTTTTGCGGCAAAATGCAATTGACAGAATTCCATGGCCTGCCATGAGCCCTGACCTCAACCCCATTGAACATTTGTGGGACTTTATTGGCCGTCGTGTGAGGCAGAGAGACCCACCAGTCCATAATCTCAACGAATTGACGGCTGCCCTGCATGAGGAGTGGAACAGGATCCCCCAGAATCAGATCCGGAGACTCATCCAAGGAATGAGGAGGCGTCTGGAATCGGTGGTGCGTGCGCAGGGAGGACACACTAGATATTGATGAAAGTCGGTGTGCAGACTCTCAGATGACTGTTCTTTCTTTCCATGTGACATTTGTGTTAATACACCTGACAACAACGTCTGTGGATGAATAGTAAATTGTGTCCATTTTTTCATGAATTTAAGACAGTTTTAAGAATTTGGATTTCGTTGCAATAAAGCAAAGTCTTGATACTTTTTCCCTTTAAGTTGTTTGTCAGAGATCGTCTGTTGAATAAAAAAGTGTCAAACTATATCAACCCGGCATATTTTGATTGTCAGAACACTTCAAAGTTGCTCCAATAGAAAAAATTGGGGTGTTGCTTGATTAATTTCCAGGTGTATATGTTCCTACTGCCTAATACACCACTTTGGCCCTGACTTCACCTAGACGGGAGGTTGAATGGGCCGGTTCAACCAGTCGGCTGGTCATGCCAAGCCCTGTGCATGGATTATACTTATATTTATCATTGCACAAATATCATTTGGAATTGGTGTACTTTGGTCTTGGTGTTATTGTGTAAAACATTTTTATTTTAAATTATGTTGTTCTGAACTTTAGATAGAGTCCTATGCCAGAAGGCGGTGGCTCATGGGCCAATCTGGTGGAAGTATGTATCTTTTGATTCTTCTGCTGGAGTATATCATTCGGGTATCCTTGGTGCTGTAAGCTGGAGGCCCGCTTGCTTTAGCATTGTCCTTGTGGTGGGTAGGGAACTCGGATGACGAACCAATATACCAATAATCATGGATTACCAGACCCCTCACAAAAAAACCAAACGTCAATTGGAAAATGGTGATCAGCATCGACCCTCTATACAAACTGATCACTGGCCACGCTTTTTGATTATTGAGACCCTTGACAAGGCTCCTTTGAAATTAAATCCCTTTGCAATTTCAAAAGGCATCTCTGGCATTGCAGGTGAGGTGAAAGATATCAAACGCTTGCGATCAGGTTCATTGCTTATTGAATGTGGCAGAAAAAAACAAGCTACCAACCTGTTATCAACTGATATGTTTGTCGGAGTCCCGGTATTAGTTTCTGCCCACAGAACACTGAATACAAGCAAAGGTATAGTTCGAGACCGTGAGCGTCCTCTAGCAGACATGACGGAGCTTGATGTAATGTCCGAGTTGAAAGATCAAGGAGTATCTTTCGTCAAACGTTTCACAACACGGAAAAATAATGCGACTGTCCAAACCAACACATACCTGTTTTTATTTTTAGCTCCAACACCTCCAAAGTCAATCAAAGCAGGTTACTCCAATCTGAATGTTGACTTATATATTCCAAATTATCTGCGCTGCATTAAGTGTCAAAAGTACGGACATGGGGTTAATACTTGCACATTGTCTGTTACATGTGCTCACTGTGCTGAGAATACACAGTATTCACAAAAAATGTGCAAACTGTTCAGGAAATTCACCATCCGAGCTCCCCGCCCACCACAGAGTATCACAAGGGCAAAGCTAAAAGCAAGCGGATCTCCAGTGAGTGAGTGATTCAGTGAATTAATATTTAACGTCACATCGGCAATATCTCAGCCATATGGTGACGAGAACATTTAACATGTAAATGGAATATATGCATATTGTAAAAATCTGTCAACGACGGACAGTAAAACAACTGGAATATCACAATACAAACTAGCATGGAAAGGTAATACTAATATCACTATTTAGACAATACAGTATTAAGACAGGCTATAGATCGCCAACAACAGAAGGTAGATCACCATACTAGGGACCATGGGGACTTACAGTACCTTTGCTACCTGCATTGACCCTAGTTGGATTTACATCATTCCTTCAGCCGCAGGAGAGTGTACGGAATGCTAGCCAAAACTAAAACAACGAAAATGCTGGGTTTAAACTGTCTGGTAAGTTTACTTTGACTTGAAAGTTTTTAGACGTATGTACCCTCTCAGGAGGACAATAATTTTACAATACTTCAGCTCCCTTTGAGGGTACAGCCACTAACAATTCTAGTGACTAATCTAAACTATCAATCAATAAAATACATCTATCTACAGAACCAAGCACATCTGCAACTTCCAGCACCAAGGATGCCTGGATGATGTACTCCAGCAGAATAAATTAACAGGTTAATGATTCCACCAGATTGGCCCATGAGCCACCGCCTTTTGGCATACGACTCTAGGCAAAAACAGACATAAAACTGAATTTTTGAGATCTAAAAGCCAAGACATGTTATAAGTTTTCATGCAACAGTACATAAATTTAGTACAGGGCTTGGAATGACGAGCCAGTTGGTTTGAACCGGGTCCATTCAACCACCCGGCTAGGTGAAGGTGTCAAGGGCGAACCAGTCTGGCATTTGCTGTTTGATTCAACAGTTTTCCAAGTTTTTATTGGCTGGAGTTTAACATCCCTCTAGCCCTGGTGGAACAGACCGTCCTCGTTGACACTCAATGGTGGGTGGGGTTGTCGAACACTTTTCCTACATAATGGCTACCTCCATTCCTTCTCGTTCATTGAAGATTAAATGCTGGTATGTCGAATCCTCGTCGTCTGATGAAGGCTTATCTAACTTAGTTGGCACGTGGCCGAGATTTGTTGTCATCTCATCTGCTGATGAAAACCCTTTCAAAGTGAACCCCTTTGCTATCGCCAAGGACATTCACGGTGCTGTGGAGAAGTGAAGGATGTAATTCGACTTCGAAATATCTCTCTGTTAGTGGAAGGTTCGCGCAAGCAACAATCAGACAATCTGTTGAAATTGTGTGGAGGTGTATGTACCGTCTCTTCTCCGATGCTTCAAAGGTCAAACGTTTGCTCAGGGGGCCAAGTTCTGCCGCAGCAGCTCGGTATGTTCCCATTGTGGTAGTGCACACTAACTTTCCGAATGGCATTAAGTGTGATAACTGTGATGGAGACCACTTAGCCTCATCTAAATCCTGTCCTTTTTCTGAATGCGAGACAAAAATGCAACAAATCAAACACACTAACAATATTTCGTATTCTCCTACAAGAAAGTTGGTACCCCTTTCTAACATTTCTTCAAATTTAGACTCAAATGCAGTCTCTTCTCGAGCTCTTGTTTCGAGACCTTGGCCAACCTATGTCTCTAAAATCAATGCACGTACACCAATTTCTAAAGTATGGAATATGATCCAGAAGATCAAGGGTAAGGGTTCTAGATCTAGTATTCACCATCTTAAAGACGGAAACCAGTTGCTGACAAATAAATCCGATATTGCTAATAAACTTGGTGAAACACTGGCGAAACATTCTTCTTCATCAAACTATGTACCAAATATTTCAAAAGTATCAAAATCAGCAGGACAAATATTTTACTTCCGATAATGGTGAAGATTATAATGAAGTATTTTTCATTAACTAGCCGCGTTTGCAAGACCATGGAACGCATGATAAATAATCGACTTGTTTGGTACTTGGAAACAAATAACTTAATAACAGATACCCAAAGTGGTTTCCGTAAAAACAGAAGTACTATTGATCATTTAGTGCGTTTAGAATCGTTTGTGAAGAATGCCATCATTAATAAGCAACATGCAGTGTCAATATTTTTCAATTTAGAAAAAGCATACGACACAACCTGGAAACATATGATTTTAAGAGACTTACATGACTTTGGATTGCGAGGCCGCTTGCCCCAATTTATATCCAACTTTTAAATGACAGGCAATTTCAAGTCCGCGTGGGTTCTACCCTGTCTGATCATTACAGTCAGGATCAGGGTGTTCCGCAAGGCAGCATTTTGTCTGTCACTTTATTCTTTCAAAAGTGTTGACAGATTCAATGAACGGTTCCCTTTTCGTGGATGACTTTAATATTTCTTGTCGTGGCACAAACATGCGAACCATTGAGAGACAGTTGCAAATCTGAGTCAACAACATTCATAAATGGTGCCTTGAGAACGGGTTTAAATTTTCTCAATCTAAAACCAACTGCATTCACTTCTGCCGAAAATACAAACCTCATAAAGACCCTGACTTATCTTTGAATGGTGCACACATCAAAGTTGTCAAGGAACATCTTTGACTCACACTTAACCTTTCTGCCACATCTTAACTACCTAGAAAACAAATGCCTGAAGGCGCTCGATTTGTTGAAAGTCGTTTCAAATACAAATGGGGAGGCGACCAAACAACTCTTCTACATTTATACAGGTCACTCATCAGATCTAAACTGGATTACGGCTCCATTGTCTATGGTGGAGCCTGTAAAAACAACCTCAAAATACTTGATTCTATCCATCACAAAGGTCTAAGGCTTTGTCTTGGATCATTCCGAACTTCTCCTGTTGACAGTCTATACGTTGAAGCAGATGAACCTTCTCTTGACCACCGTCGTATTAAACTATCTTCACAGTATCTCGCTAAACTGTCTTCAAATAAGCCCAACCCTGCATATAACTGTGTCTTCAATCCCTTGTACGGAGATTTGTACAATAAGAAGTCTTCTCTTGCTCCACCTCTTGGGCTAAGAGTGAAACCTTCCCTTTCTCCTGCTGGCATTGAGCTAGAAAATGTAGCTCCTTCTCGCTTGTTTTCTTCTCCCCCGTGGCAGCTGGTTAGACCACAAGTTGACCTTACATTAAGTAAATATAAAAAATCAGAAACTAATGAATTACAATACAAACAGGAATATAATCAGTTAAAAGATAAGTATAGTACGTATAAATCCTTATTTACAGATGGGTCCAAGGATGGTGGCGCAGTTGCTTGTGCCACTGTCATTGGATCCAGAACAATATCTTCTAGATTACCAAATAACAGTTCCATTTTCACAGCAGAAGCACATGCCATATTAACAGCCCTAAACTACATTAAAAAACACCCTAAGTATAAACAATATATCATTTATTCAGACTCTCTTTCATGCATTCATGCTATTAAAAATGTATCTTCTCAACATCCACTTTTAGCTGACATCGTTGGATTGTATAATGATCTTGCTACTGGCCAATGCGACATCGTCTTCTGTTGGTTACCCAGCCATGTTGGAATCTCTGGTAACACAATGGCCGATCTTGCTGCCAGGGCCGCTCTCAAGAAATCTGTGACACCGCTTCTGCTCCCTTATTCTGATTATAAAGCCCTTATAAGATATTATATACGAGATCTAATGCAAAAGAAGTGGGACACCTAAGTAGGTATCAATAAGCTACATGGTATAAAGCCCTATATCGGTTATACCTACTTGGTATATCAGTCCAGATTTGAAGAGGTTATTATGCGAAGATGTTGCATTGGCCATACGCGATATACTCACGAATACTTGTTAAAAAGTGAGGATCTCCCGTTTTGTATCCCTTGTGATGAAAGAATCACGGTCAAGCATGTCCTGCTTGACTGTTTTGATTTTGCCATCACAAGGGATAAATATTTCAAGAATCTTTTTTATAATGTTAATCATCATTTAATAAATGAATTTTTAAAGGAAATAGAATTGCTACATAAATTTTGAATATGTATTGTACATAGATAATATATATTTTAATCATGGTATTGTAAAATAGCATCTGCGATCGTTAGTGGCTGTACCCTCAAAGGGGGTTGAAGTAGCGTAAAATTATTGTGCTCCCGAGAGGGTACGTAAGTCCCAACAACTTTCAAAGTCAATTTTGCCCAGCCATACTTTTTAGTCGTATTTTTGTTCTTTTAAATTCTGGCTAAATCTTCATATCATCGCCAGTGGCTGAAGGGATGGTGTAAATCCAGCCATGCAGGTAGCAAAGGTACTGTAAGCCCCCATGGACCCTCGCATGGTGATCTACCTTCAGCTGCTGGTGACGTATATAGCCCATGTTTTACCTGGTCTTGTCCAAATAGTTATATCAGTTTTACCGTTCCACACTAGTTTTACCCGTAACTGTGATATTCTAGTCGTTTTACTGTCCTTTGATGACAGGTTTTTATCATATAGCCATATCCCATTTTAATTTCAAATCTGTTCTCGTCACGATATGACTGAAATATTGCCGATGTGACATTAAATATTAACTCACTCACTTAAATAACAGACAATTTCAAGTTCTCGTGGATTCTACCCTGTCTGATCATTACAATCAGGATCAGGGTGTTCTACAAGGCAATATTTTGTCGGCACCCGAGGCGAGCCACCTCCTCGTGGTGGGTGCTGGGTAACGCCAAGAGTTCGCCAACACCAGCTTGGTCCACCAGCCCGTTTGCCCTTGGTTACGGTCCGTGTCGGTGGAGGACGGAAGTCTGGAGGTGGAGGGCACTGGGGGTCTTTGACCGTGTTCCCTTTGCTCAACACACCCCTTTCACCTAGACGGGAGGTTGAATGGGCCCGGTTCAACCAATCGGTTGGTCATGCCAAGCCCTGTGCATAGATTACAAATATATTTATCATTGCATAAGTATGATTTGGAGTTGATGGAATTTTTGTCTTGGTTTTATTGTCTAAAACATGTTCGATTTTGACTTATGATGTTTTGAACTTTGCCTAGAGTCTTATGCCCAGAAGGCGATGGCTTATGGGCCAATCTGGTGGATTAATTATTCAAAATTCTTCTACTTAAATATATCATCCTGATATCCTTGGTGCTGCAAGTAAGAGGCCCACTTGTTTTCAGCATTGTCCTTGTGATATTCCGTGGTGGGTTGGGAGCTCGGGTGATGAACCATATGACACCAACCATGGCTTACGAAGTACCCCCGAAAAAACAAAACGTCCACTTGAAATTGATCCTGTTGATAGTGACCACAGACCATCTCTATCGATTGAGTGATGGCCACGTTTAATTGTTATTGAGACTCCTGACAAGACACCGTTACATCTGAACCCTTTTGCAGTATCTAAGGGTAATACTATTCAAGGTATTGCTGGGGATGTTAAGAACATTAGATGCTTACGTTCGGGTGCGCTGCTAGTTGAGTGTGGGACAATAGACCCAAGCAACTATTCTGATGAGTATTGAATCTTTCGTGGGCATTCCGGTCATGGTCTCTGCTCACAAGACCTTGAACACAAGTAAAAGTATCGTCAGAGATCGTGATCGGTTGTTTGCTGACATGTTCGAACTTGACATAGCATCAGAAATGAAAGATGAAGGTGTGCTGTATGTAAAGCGCTTTTCAGCCCGAAAAAAACCCAATGAAACATTCCAAACGAATACCTATCTGTTTTCTTTTTCATCGCCGAATGCTCCCAAATCAGTTAAGGCAGGTTACTGCAATATCCAAGTCGAAACCTACATCCCCAACCCACTGAGGTGTTCTAAATGCCAGAAATATGGACACGGTGTAAATACTTGCACATTGTCTGTTGTGTGTGATCACTGTTGTACGAAGACACACACAACAGAACATTGTGACAGTGATTTTAAAGAATGCACCAACTGCTCAGCCGACCATTCTTCTTCTTCGAAACAGTGTCCAATTTAGAAAGGGCAAATGGCGATTAACAGAATAAAGTTTACCCAAAATATCTCTTTCTCTGAGGCAAAGAAACTGGTGAAGAGATCTGACCTTCCAGAAAGTTATGCTACAGAAGCAAAATCATCATCCGAATCCAGTTCTAAAACAATAAAATCATCCACAGGATGCCAAACTACCTTGACTTTGGTCAGTTCCGACTCCCCACAGGTTTTATGGCCTGCTATATCTTCCCAGACTAAGGAATCACTTCCAAGTACATCAAAGTCTTCTGATCATAAATCATCTTCACAGTCACGCTCCGAGTCTCATTCAGCAGCTGATAGACAACAAATTGTTAAAACTAAACCCAAACCAAAGTCTGATGTTTCAAAGCAACAAAGCGGCAGAGTCCCAAATGGGTCTCAAAATAGAATTCAGTTGTTCAACAAATATGGATCTCTTGAAGACATGGACGTATCTGAAAACGTCCATTCTTGTCGCTTGTCGCCCTCCAAAAGATTGCGGGGTAGATCTCCAATAAATCCACCCAAAAGATAGTTTATTCCAATAATATTGTATTGCGGAACTGCAGAGGACTGAGGACTAATTTACATGAATTACAGCTATTAGTCCAAGATTTTACGCCTTCAGTGATATGTCTCCAAGAGACATTTTTAAAACAAACAGATACATTTGACTATCGTCATTTTAATGCATATCATTGTTTTTCACCCCCGGGTGATAGGGCCACTGGCGGATCACCCGCTCTAGTCACATAAAACGTTATTCAAAGCCCTGATTCACTTATTACTATTATGCAGTGAGCAGTGCAGTTGCAGTGACAGTTAGATGTAGCGTTTACAATATGCTCGGTTTATATTTCGCCGTCTTCGACTTTTGGCAAAACTGATCTTCAAGCTCTATATGACCAACTCCCGAATACCTGTATTATAATGGGAGATCTAAATGGGCACAATCCATTCTGGGGTCGTGTAACTACAAACGCTAAAGGTAAATTACTAGAAGAGTTTTGTTCTGACAATGATTTATATATTTATAATGATAGTTCCAGCACATATTTACACCCTGGTGCAGGGACGTATTCTGCTCTCGACTTATCACTCACAAATTCAGAGGCACCCATGGCGAGCCACCTCCTCGTGGTGGGTGCTGGGTAACGCTAAGTGCTCGCCAACCCCCCGTGTGGATCCGGGGGCATATTTGGTCCACCAATCCGTTGGCCGTGGGTTGCGTCCCTGTGTCGGTGGAGGAAGGGATCCTGGTGGTTGAGGGTAATGGGGGCCTCGAACCACGTTCCTGTTACTCAACACACCACTTTGGCCCTGACTTCACCTAGACGGGTGGTAGAACTGGCCCGGTTCTATCAATCGGCTGGTCACGCCATGCCCTGTGCATGGACAAACTTCCTCAACAATTATTGTGCATGTTTGTACATTTGTGACAATGAGCGTTTGTTATTATCATACTCTATACTATAATAATTTGCCTAGAGTCCTATGCCAGAAGGCGGTGGCTCATGGGCCAATCTAGTGATGTTGACCTCCGAATGATGTATGTCTCTAATTTCTTGTCTAGGGCCGAACCAGTCTGGCATTGAATTGGTAGACAAATACAGCTATTCGTGTCATATTCGCTGGAGTATACCATCCCTGTATCCCTGGTGTCAGCATCTTGGATACCCGTTGCTAATAGACACCGTCCTTGTTGACACTCCACGGTGGGTGGGGAGCAGGGATGGTGAATGATTTTCCTTTCGCCATGACTTTCCAACAAGCTGGTTCAACTCGACATGACAAAAAGCGACGTCTGGACGAACTAGATCCTCCATCCGACACTAATTCAACTACTGATTCCTGGGCTAGATATCTAGTGATCGAAGCAACTGATTTTATGCCTATCAAACTCAACCCATTTGCCGTATCAAAAGCTATCTATGGGATCTGTGGGGAGGTGAAAAATGTCACCCGTCTCCGTAATGGTTCACTGCTAGTTGAGTGCGGACGGAGACAGCAATCTCTAAATCTTATGTCTGTTAAAACATTTGCCAATATAGAGGTTGCTGTGTCCGTGCACAAAACTCTTAATTCTTGCCGTGGTATCATACGTGACAGGGCACGCTGTCTGTATGATATGAGTGAAGAGGATATTGCAGCTGAGCTTGAAGATCAGGGGGTTACAGCAGTGAAACGTTTCACCATTAAAAAGGATGGAATTGTAACTAAAACAAATACATATCTCCTAACATTTGCCAGACCTTCTTTACCACAGTCCATTAAGGCAGGATATCTTAACATCGGGGTGGATGTGTATGTCCCCAATCCACTCCGGTGTTATAAATGTCAACAGTTTGGTCATGGGACTTACTCATGTCGTAATCCTGCAGTATGTTATCGCTGTGGCGGTCCTCATGATGGCACAGGTTGCGAAAATGATCTCAAGTGTGTTAACTGCAAAGAGACTCATGCTGCTTCTTCAAGGTCATGCCCTATATATCAAAGGGAATCGAAGATAATGAAAATAAAATGTGAAAAAAATCTCTTATTTTGAAGCCAAAAAACTTTTCACCACTCAGTCCTCAACCCCATCAAATATAACATATTCTGCTGCAGTTACCCGTTCTGTAGCAATGTCCTCAGCTGCATGTCAAACTGACTTGACCTGGGTCAAATCAGAAAAACCTGTGTTTTCATCTAACAAACCTGCTTCTGAACCGAAAGAATCTACTGCCCCAGTCACTCAAACAACGTCTGAGTCTCAGACAGAAATTCAGTCTGAGTCATCACAATTGACTGCTTCGCCACTAGCCACATCACAACCACCCACTATTCCAGTGAAAAAGCAGAAAGGTAAAAAATTAAATAGGAAAGAAACACATGTTGTTCCTCTACAAAATACTTTTGGGCCTCTAGACATGGAGGTGACCCCGTACTCACAGGACGAGCGGAGGTGCTTACCCCCGTCACGTTCTCGCGAAAGATCGCCAATTGAGCCACCATGACTCAGCTGGCCAATATAATTCAATGGAACTGCAGAGGGATTAAAAATAACTTTAACGAGTTACAGTTACTCGTACAAGATCATCAACCGTCGGCATTCTGTATCCAAGAGACATATCTTAAAGATACAGATAATTTTAAATTGAGACAGTATGATGCTTACCATTCTTTTTCTCCTCAGGGGGATCGTGCAACTGGAGGTGCTTCTATTTTAGTACATCACAACGTCATCCATAGCCCTGTCGCTCTAAATACACAATTGCAAGCTGTAGCTGTTCGTATTACTTTGCACATGGCGCTGACATTGTGCAGTTTGTACATACCGCCCTCTTCAAATATTCATAAATCGGATCTTCAAAATCTATATGATCAACTCCCGAAGCCATGTTTAATCATGGGCGATCTTAACGGACACAACCCACTATGGGGAAGTGTCAACACAAATACTAAGGGTAAAATCATCGAGGATTTCATATCCGATAATAACTTATGTATTTTCAATGACGATTCAGCTACTTACCTACATCCAGCTACGGGAACGTATTCTTCCCTGGATATATCATTTGCCGACTCAAATTTGTGTAATGAATTCGAATGGGAGGTGCATGATGACCTGTGTGGGAGTGATCATTTCCCAACTATTCTTAAAGGCATTATCCCTGGAGATGATCCACCCTTATCCAGACGGAACTTCAAGAAGGCTGACTGGTCCTTATATAAAACACTTTGTATTGATCATTTAAAACCTGATGTTTTTGTAAACAGCGAAGATCCTATACAGCTGTTTTCAGATATAATCAATAACATTGCTGACCAAACTATCCCCAAGTCCTCTGCAATTCGACATGTTCGCAAACCATGGTTTACTAATGACTGTAAACAGGCCAGAAAGAGTAGGAGGAAAGCGGAAAAATATTTTCGCCGCCACCCTACAGTACATAATTTAGATAGAGTAAAAATTTTAAATGCCAAGGCTCGACGCACTTTTAAACAGAGTAAGCGTCTGTCATGGAGGAACTACGTTTCCAAAATTAATTCCCGTACACCTATGTCTAAGGTGTGGAATATGATACAAAGAATTAAGGGCAAAGGTTCCAGATCTACCGTTCATAATCTGAAGGATGGTGACCGGTTATTAACTGATAAATCTGATATTGCCAACAAGCTTGGTGAAACTCTCGCCAAACATTCTTCTTCGTCCAATTACGTACCTGAATTTTAACACTACCAGAAACAGCAGGAGAAGAAGAGAATAAATTTTACTTCAGACAATGGCGAAGACTATAATGAATTATTTTCATTACATGAGCTACACACTGCCCTTGAGCAAGCTCATGATACAGCGTCAGGTGCTGATGGTATTCACTATCAGCTCCTGAAACATTTGCCCAAATCATGTTTGGAAACAATGCTAAATATTTTTGATTCAATATGGACTTCAGGAAATTTCCCGTCTTCTTGGCGTAATGCTATTGTAGTTCCTATTCCAAAACCTGGCCGGGATCATACTGATCCGTCGAATTACAGACCAATTTCTTTAACGAGTTGTGTCTGTAAAACCATGGAGCGTATGGTAAACAATCGATTAACATGGTTTCTTGAAACTAACAACCTTATCACAAATATTCAGTGTGGTTTCAGGAAGAATCGCAGTACCATTGATCATTTGGTACGTTTAGAATCCTTTGTAAAAAATGCATTTATCAGGTTTAAGGGGTCGTTTACCTCTTTTTATATCGCAGTTTTTACAAGGCAGGCAATTTCAAGTCCGAGTAGGTTCTACCCTGTCTGATCATTATAATCAGGATCAGGGTGTTCCGCAAGGCAGCATTTTGTCTGTGACCTTATTTAGTATCAAGATCAACAGTTTATCCAAGGTTTTAAACGATTCAATAGATGGATCACTTTTCGTGGATGATTTTAATATTTCCTGTCGCGGTAAGAATATGCATACTATTGAACGGCAAATGCAATTGTGTTTAAACAAAATAAATAAATGGTGTCTTGAGAATGGTTTTAAATTTTCTAAGACAAAAACTAATTGCATCCATTTCTGCCGTAAATATAAACCACATAAGCACCCAGAATTATTTTTAAATGGCACTCCTATCAAAGTCGTTAAGGAGGCCAAGTTCTTAGGTTTGATTTTCGACTCTCATTTAACTTTTCTTCCGCATATCAAATCCTTGAAAACTAAATGCCTGAAGGCACTTGATCTATTGAAAGTTGTGTCAAACTCAAAATGGGGAGGGGATCAAGCTACGCTCTTGCACCTATACCGTTCGCTTGTCCGTTCGAAGCTTGATTATGGCTCCATCATTTATGGTGGAGCCTGTAAAAGCAATCTAAAACTCCTTGATTCTATCCACCACCAAGGTCTGAGACTTTGTCTTGGGTCGTTCCGAACTTCTCCTATTGACAGTCTCTATGTCGAAGCCGATGAACCATCTCTTACACAGCGCCGTCTCAAATTAGCTTTACAATATATTACAAAACTATACTCTAACGAATCCAACCCTGCTTTTAACTGTGTTTTCGATCCTCTTTATGAGCATTTATACAACAAAAAGCCTTCTCTTGTTCCGCCTCTTGGGCACAGAATTAAACCATTCATTTCTGCTGCCGGCATTGAGCTGAAAAGTATAGCGCCTTCTCGTCTTCTTTCTTCTCCTCCTTGGCAATTAGTGAGGCCACAAGTTGACCTCACATTAACAAAGTTAAAAAAATCAGACACAAACGAATTACAATATAAACAAGAGTTTATGCAATTAAAAAATAATTATAGTACACACAAATCCTTATTTACAGATGGGTCCAAGGATGGTGGCACAGTTGCTTGTGCCACTGTCATTGGATCCAGGACAATATCTTCTCGATTCACATGATAACAGCTCCAGTTTCACTGCAGAAGCAAACGCAATATTAACGGCTCTTCAATATATTCAAAGACATCCTAATCATGTACAGTATATAATTTTTTCTGACTCTCTTTCTTGCCTTCAGGCTATTAAAAATTTGTCTTGTAAACATCCACTTTTACTTGACATAATTGAATTGTATAATGATCTTGCAACTGGCCAGTGCGACATCGTCTTTTGTTGGTTACCCAGCCATGTAGGTATTTCTGGGAATGCAATGGCCGATCTTGCTGCTAAGGCTGCACTCAACAAATCTGTGACACCACTTCTTATTCCATACAGTGACTATAAAGCTAGCATTAGAACGTACATTCGTGATCTGATGCAAAAGAAGTGGGACACCCAAGTGGGAATAAATAAATTACATGCCATAAAACCTTATATTGGTTACACCCACTTGGGTTGTCAGTCCAGATTTGAAGAGGTCATTATGCGACGATGTCGCATTGGCCATACGCGCTACACCCACAGTTATTTACTGAAAGGCGATGATCCTCCGTTTTGCATCTCTTGTGATGAGAGAACCACGGTCAAGCATATCCTGCTTGACTGTGTTGAATTCTCCATCATAAGGGATAACTATTTCAATGTCAAAACAATGAAGGATCTTTTTAGCACAGTTAGTACTCATTTAATTCTTGGATTTTTAAAAGAAATTGATTTTCTTATTGAATTGTAATTGATATGTTCTGTAGATAGTTGTATTTTAATGATTGGTAGTTTAAATTAGTAACTTAGATTGTTAGTGGCTGTACCCTCAAAGGGGGTTGAAGTATTGTAAAATTATTGTCCTCCTGAGAGGGTACATAAGTCCAGTACACTCATAGTCAATTTAAATCTACTACAAGTTTTTAATCGTAGAATATTTGTTCTTTTAAGTAATGGCTAAATTTCAGGATTATCGCCAATAGCTGAGGGGATGGTGTAAATCCAGCTAGGGTTCATGCAGGTAGCAGAAGTAATGTAAGTCCCCATGGACCTTAGTATGGTGATCTACCTTCAGTTGTTGGCGATCTATAGCCCCGGTTTTATGTTGTATTGTCTTCTTTAATTCCATTGTTTTAACTTTCAATGCTAGTTTTATGTTCTGTGATACTCTGGTGTTTTTACTGTCCTTCGCTGACAGGTTTTACTTTTTCTCTTTTTTCATCCTAACATTACTATAACTTATATTGTTCTCGTCACGATATGGCTGCAATATTGCCGATGTGACGTTAAATGTTAACTCACTCACTCACTCACTCACAAATTCAGAACTACTACATGAATTTGAATGGTCAGTCCATGATGACCTCTGTGGAAGCGACCATTTTCCTACTATACTAAAATTTGTAACTCCATCTGATGTTCCTTCATCATCAAGGCGGAATTTCTAAAAAGACTAACTGGGCTCTATATGAAACACTATGTGCTGAAAAGCTTAAATCTGAACGTTTTATTGATGGTCCTGATGTTATTAAATGCGTCTCTGATGAATTGAACTCCATAGCTTATGAGGGTATACCAAATTCCTCTGCAGTTCCACATATTCGAAAACCATGGTTCAACGACAACTGCAAACAAGCTAGGAAGGCAAGGAAAGAAACAGAACATTATTTCCGTCGCCATCCTATGGTGCATAATTTAAATAAATTCAAAATTTTAAATGCTAAAGCGCGGCGTAATTTTAAACAGAACGAACGCCAATCTTGGCAAAATTATGTATCCAAAATAAATTCTCGGACACCCATGTGCAAGGTATGGAACATGGTCCAGAAAATAGGTAAAGGTAAAGGTAAATGTACTAAATCTAGTGTCCATCATATTAAACATCGTCTTTTGTTGGTTACCCAGCCACGTTGGCATTTCTGGGAACACACTGGCTGACCTTGATGATAAAGCAGCACTCAACAAATCTGTGACATCACTTCTTATTCCATACACTGATTATAAAGCTATCATTAGGTCTTATATTCGTGATCTAATGCAGAAGAGGTGGGACACTCCAGTAGGTATCAACAAATTACATGAAAGAAAACCCTACATTGGCTCTGCCTACTTGGGTTGTCAGTCTAGATTTGAAGAGGTCATCATGCGACGATGTCGTATTGGCCACACACGATATACACATGAATATTTGCTTAAAGGTGAAGATCCTCCGTTTTGTATCGCTTGTGATGAAAGAATCACAGTCAAGCATGTCTTGCTTGACTGTGTTGAAGATTCAATCACAATGGATATCTTTTTTAAATCAAGAACTATGAAGGTTCTTTTTAGTAATGTTAGTGCTCATTTAATCATTGCGTTTTAAAAAGAATTAGGCGTATTACATGACTTGTAAATAGATGAATATTTTATGATTGGAAGTTGAATTAGCAATTAAGATTGTTAGTGGCTGTATCCTCGAAGAGGGTTGAAGTACCGTAAAATTATCGTGAATTTATATGGCCGACGTGACGTTAAATATTATCTCACTCACTCACTAAGAGACACTGACCTTATGGATATAAGGCAATATGCTAACTGGCCTTTGTTCAAACTACTTTGCAAGGACAGATTAATTCCTGACCGTTTTATTGATGCTCCCGATTCAGTACAATTATTCCCTGATTAGCTAAACAAAACAGCCGATGAATGTATTCCTATGTCCACACATACGTAAACCATGGTTTACTAATGACTGTAAACAAGTGAGGAAAGCACAGAAAAAAACTGAACATTACTTCCGCTGCAACCCAATGGTGCATAATTTAAATAAATATAAAGGGTTAAATGCTAAAGCAAGGCGCACATTTAACCAAAACAAGCGCCAGTCTTGGCAAAAATATGTTTCGAAAATACATTCGCGAACGCCGATGTCCAAGGTATGGAACATGATCCTGAGAATAAAAAGGTAAAGGTACCAAATCAAGCATACATCATTTCAAAACTGGGGATCTATTTATAGGCCCATTTCCTTGACTAGCTGCGTTTGCAAAACCATGGAACGTAAATCTGATATTGCAAACAAACTGGGAGAAACTCTGGCAAAACACTCCTCGTATAATTATGTTCCCAAAGTTCAAAAATACAGCAGGAAAAGAACAAAATCAATTTTCATTCAGATGGGGAAGATTATATAATGAAATATTTTCTATGCATGAGCTTCATACTGGTCTTGAACAATCTCAAGATACTGCGACAGGAGCTGATAACATTCATTATTTCTCCTGAATATAACTCCTGAAACACTTACCTGAATCCTGTTTAGAGACACTATTGAATATTTTTTATGACATTTGGACATCTGGTAAATTTCCTAAATCCTGGCGCGATGCCATTATTGTACCCATATCTAAACCTGGCCGTGACCATACAGATCCCTTTAATTATCGGCCCATTTCCTTGACTAGCTGCCTTTGAAACACCATGGAACGTATGGTCAGTAATGGATTAACTTGGTACTTAAGGGTCAAATAATTTAATCACAAATGTACAATGTGGTTTTCGTAAAAATCACAGTACCATGGATCATTTAATTCAATTGGAGTCATTCGTTAAGAATGCCATTATTAATTAGCAACATACAGTGTCAGTCTTTTTTGATTTAGAAAACCTTATGACACGGCATGGAAGCATGATATTTTAAAAGATTTACACGATTTTGGTTTACGGGGCCGTTTGCGTCAATTTATATCCGAGTTTTTAACTAACAGACAATTTCAGGTATGCATGGACTCAGGACAAAGGTGTCCCACAAGGCAGTCTGTCACGCTCTTTACTATTAAAATCATGAGCCTATCAAAGGTTTTAAATGATTCAATTGATGGATTACTCTTTGTGGATGATTTTCTTGTCGTGGAAAAAATATGCATACTATTGAACGACAACTGCAGATGTGTTTAAATAAAATAGATAAATGGTGTCTTGGAAACGGCTTTAATTTTTCTAAATCCAAAACTTAATTGTATACATTTCTACCGCAAATACAAATCACATAAAGACCCTGAAATATTTTTAAATGGCACTCCCATCAAAGGTCAGACAATTAAAAACCTATCATGTAAACATCCACTTTTAATAGAAACTATTGAACTTACCCAGCAATGTTGGAATCTCTGGTAACACAAATCTGTGACACCACTTCTTATTCCCCATACTGATTATAAAGCTACCATTGGATTTTACATCCGTGATCTGATACAGAAGAAGTGTGACTCCCAGGTAGGTATCAATAAACTACATGAAATAAAACCATATGTTGGTTACACCTACTTGGGTTGTCGGTCCAGATATGAAGAGGTCATTATGCGACGATGTCGTATTGGCCAGTTATACGCATGAATATCTTTTTAAAGGCAAGGATCCTCCGTTCTGTATCCCTTGTGATGAAAAAATCACGGTCAAGCATGTCTTACTTAACTGTGGTTAATATTCCATCACAAGGGACAATTATTTCAAACCAAGAATGTTAGTTATCATTTCATTATTGCATTTTAAAAAGAATTCGATTTGTTGACTGACATGTAAATAAGTATTTTATGACTGGAAGTTGAATTAGTAACTGAGATTGTTAGTGGCTGTATCCTCAAGGGGGTTGAAGTACCGTAAAATTATTGTCCTCCAGCATATTTATTGTCCTCCTGTCGCAAAACATTTGAAGTTAAATTTAATCTTCCATCTTTTAGCCGTAGTATTTCTGTCATTTTAATTTGTGGCTAATGTTGCATACAATCGCCAGCAGCTGAGGGGATCGTGTAAATCCAGCTAGGGACCATGAAGGAAGTCCCCATGGCCTCTAGTATGGAGATCTACCTTCAGTTGTTGGCCTGTTTTTATATTGTATTGTCTGAATAGTGATATAAGTTTTAACTTTTCACGTTAGTTTTAATTGTTATTGTGATGCCCTAGTTGTTGTACTGTCCTTCGTTCAGAGATTTTTAACACATGCATATATTCCTTTTTTCTGGAATGTTCTCGTCACGATATGGCTGCAATTTTGCCGATGTGACGTTAAATATTAATTCACTCACTCAATAGAAAGGTTATGCTTAAAGATATGCAAAATGTATGTGGCAGTACTTGTGTGATTACATTATCTGTTATGTTAAACGGCATTGAAGATCTGACAAATCATCAAAATGAAATTATATTAAAAAGCGTAAATCAATATATATGCAAATCTAAACGATTCCAGTGGTCTTCTCTCCCCTGTTATCTTTCAATCTTTCTCTGTTTCTAATAACATGCTTGTAATGTAATGAGTTTTTGTAAAAACAGTTGGAAAGGTTTTTCATAAGTTGATAAGTTCATAAGTTGTCCCTATCTTTTTCACATTGTGAATAAAATATGTTTAACTTAAGTCAGATCACCATACTATAGACTAATGGGACTTACGGCAGACTTCATTCCTGCATGGTCTCAAGCTAGACTTACACTATCCCTTCAGATGTTGGCAGGTTTGTTTTTACAATCTAGTCAAGCATTATTGTGGGGTCACTAATTGTTTAAGATTATTATGATTTTGAGGGACGTATGTGCCTTTTCAGGAGGGCAACAGGTTTACAGAACTTAAAAACCCTTCCTGTATACAACTAGCAATATATACGTTTATATATTTACACAATTTTGATTTAAACGTATCTGACAACTCATGATAATTTATGTGAGTGAAAAATGAATACAGTCAAACAGGACATGCTTGACTGTGCTTTTTCATCACAAGGGATGGAAAAACGGAGAATCCTTACCGTTTCAATGGTTTTCATAAGTATATCTTGCATGGCCAATACGACGTCGTCACACAATGACTCCAAATATGGATTGACAACCCATGAAGACGTAACCGTTAGTTGTTTTTTATGCAATGTATTGATACCTACTTTGGTGTCCCACTTCTTTTGCATTAGATCACGGATAAATGATCTAATGCCGGCTTCATAACCAGAGTATGGAATGAGAAGTGGTGTCACAGATTTGTGGAGCGCTGCCTTATCAGCAGCATCGGCCAATGCGTTACCAGAACCAGTTACCAGACCATGGCTGGGTAACCAACACAGGGCGATGATGCATTGGCCAGTAGCAAGATCATTATCTTTCGATGAAAAGTGGATGACTGCAAGAGAGACTTCTTATAGCCTGAAGGTACGAAAGAGAGCCTGAAAAGATTTCATATATGTTGTTTATACTTCAGATGTATATTAATATACTTAAGAGATGTTAGTGTTATTTTTGCTTCTTTGCTTCTGCTGTGAATTGGATAATCTAGACGATATTGTCAGGGATCCAGTGACAGTTGTACTTCTACTAGAATCAAGTAGTGTAGTAGTACCAACCAGTTTATTATCGATGGTAACGTAGGGTTTACTAGCTCTGCAACCTGTTTGGATACAATATAAAATACGGGCTATATATGTACAACAACTGAAGGTAGATCACCATACTAGGGACCATGGGGACTTACTGTACATTTGCTTCCTGCATGGACCCTAACTGGATTTACATCGTCCCTTCAGCTGTTAGCAATTCAGGAAATCTAGCCATACATTAAAAAGACACATATTATACGATTACAAATGTATGAATTTACTTTGAATGTTTGTGGACTTGCGTACCCTCTCAGGAGTATTTTAACCCCCCTTCGAAGATACAGCCACTAACAAATTCAGTTACTAATTTAAACTTCTAATTCTAAAATATGTATCTGTTTACAGTTCATTTAACAAATCTAATTCCGTCAACAGCGCAATGATTTATATTATTAAAACGATCCTTAATACTTCAGGACTTGAAATAGGTATCCCTAGTGCCGGTATATTCAACACAGTCAAGCAAGACATGCTTGATCGTGATTACTTTATCACAAAGGATACAGAACGGGAGATCCTCACCTTTCGCCGCATAATGACCGCTTCAAATCTGGACTGACAACCCAAGTAGGTATAACCAACATGAGGTTTTATTGCATGTAATTTATTAATGCCCGCTTGGGTGCCCCACGTCTTCTGTATCAGATCACGAATATAAGATCTAATGGTAGCTTTATAATCAGTGTAAGGCATAAAAAGTGTTGTCACAGATTTGTTGATGCTGCCTTAGCAGCAAGATGGGCCATTGTGTTACCAGAAATTCCAACGTGGCTGGGTAACCAACAAAAGACGATGTTTAATATGATGGACACTAGATTTAGTACCTTTACCTTTAATTTTCTGGACCATGTTCCATACCTTGCACATGGGTGTCCGAGAATTTATTTTGGATACATAATTTTGCCAAGATTGGCGTTTGTTCTGTTTAAGAGTACGCCGCGCTTTAGCATTTAAAATTGTACATTTATTTAAATTATGCACCATAGGATGGCGACGGAAATAATGTTCTGCTTTTTTCCTTGCCTTCCTAGCTTGTTTGCAGTTGTCGTTGATCCATGGTTTTCGAATATGTGGAACTGCAGAGGAATTTGGTATACCCTCAAAAGCTATGGAGTTCAATTCATCAGAGAAGCCTTTAACAGCATTAGGAACTTCAATAAAACGTTCAGGTTTAAGTTTTTCAGCACATAGTGTTTCATATAGAGCCCAGTTAGCCTTTTTAGAAATTCCGCCTTGATGATGGAGGAACATCAGATGGAGCTACGAAATTTAGCATAGTAGGAAAATGGTCACTACCACAGAGGTCATCATGGACTGACCATTCAAATTCATGTAGTAGTTCTGAATTTGTGAGTGATAAATCGAGAGCCTGAAGGCAAGAAAGAGATTCTGAATAGATTATATACTGTTTATGTTTAGAGTGGCTTGGAATATATTTAAGAGCCGTTAATATGGCGTCAGCTGTGAAAGTACAGCTGTTATCCGGTAATCTAGAAGATATTGTTCCGGATCCAGTGACAGTGGCAGAAGCCATTGCGCTGCAGCCTGTTGAATCTGATACACTTGTTATTCATGACACTAAATTGCAGTGTGTTTTATTGACTTTGGCATGGCGTGTTTTTTATAAGTTACACAGTCGTGTATCGACTGTGATTATGTGGCTTCTGTTGAATGAAAGCAAGCTATCCTGTTGTTGTGAAACGTTATTTGAAACTGGAAATATCCTTATATACTTTTGCATTAGATTCAGTTGAGTGTGAAAGGTTCACAACCAATCCCTGACGCAGCGAGACTGGCGCGCAGTACAAGAGTGAACGCGATCGACGTCAGGGTTGTACATAGACCCTCTATCATGTCGGAGCCTGACGTGTTTCTGAACGCTGAGTGCCAAAAGTCTACCGACGAAAAGAATCCCCGAATAAGAACCCGAGAGGAATGGTCCAGGAAGAAAGAATACATTCTGTCCCTCCTAGGGTATGCAGTTGGCCTTGGCTCACTTTGGAGATTTCCCTACCTTTGTAACAGAAATGGTGGTGGTAAGTGTGACCAGCTGAAATTATTATGTTATGTTATATATAAACCTGAAGTGTGCTTCTCACCCTGTATTAGTTCTTCTCTTGTTTTTCCAGAATAACCGCATTTGAGGTTTTTATTTTGGGTGGACAGCTTTTACTTTTCGATAGAAAATACTCTTCCCATGGTCTACTTTTCGTTAGTTAGACCGCGTCCAAGGTTTTATCTTTGCTAACTTTATATGAACATCAACATTCAAATGATACGTGAGTGTTTGATATCGTTTAAGATTAAGCTGAAAGTACACGTTTTCCAAAGTGAGATTGGGACCATAAGACTCAGATTTCTAGGCAGAAGCTCTACCGCACACCCACTGGCCCGACGAAGGTGGTGTGGTTGAATTATCCAGTTATTATCCGGCCCTCGGGATTTCCCTTCCCCTTCGGTTTTACATTGTCTACCAAACCTCGGAGGCGTGTTTTCTTCTACACCTATTTGCATACATGTGTGAGTGTGCTCGCGGGTTTGTGTTGGTTAGAATGCGTGAGTGAGAGAGGGACAGGGGTATGTCATGTAGAGATCTGATATAGACGAAGGAGTGAGTGAGTTTAGTTTTACGCCGCTTTTAGCAATATTAAGAAACATATCTTAATGTGGTACATGATGACACGATTAAGACTTTTACATAGTATCCGACCATTGGTGTGTGACAGATCCACATCATGTAAAACATTTAAGATAGATAAAATGTTTATTGCACATAGATTACACATTACAATTCTTGCAAGTTGCACACACACGCGTGCACATTCATGGATGTGTCAGATCCATATACATCGTGCTTAATATATGGAATTGCCCAAACCGCGAATACGCAAAGGTTTTGTCTCATTCCTGTCAATCAACCGCGACATGACTTGCTAAATCTGCGGACTGGGCATGTCTCGCTGCGCCATCCCTTGCTGTGGGCTAGACACACTTGTTTCTACTGTAATAAGGGAGACATGTTACAACATGATGATACGCAGTTCATTATGACATTTTCATTACATTAAATTTATTCAAAAACTTTCCATTCCTGGAATGACAGCGGCTTGAACACATACTACCCAATTTGTAACATAGACATCGCCTGCTTGCCTCAATATCGACACGCACTCTCCTCTGACGACTAGGGCAAGGTTACGTGGTATGCGACGCCATTCGTCCTGGAGGGCTTGTGAAAGTTACTGTCTATTCTTTCGTGGGTTAGGCCGTTTCCCCACGCATCTCTCTAGTGCACCCCGCATTAGCTCGATCTCGGACATGTCTTGTGAACGTGCTGGCCACTGTAGAACGTTTACGTTGTTCCTCTCGTCGCTGCCAACGACGAACAACTCGGACCCAATGCAGTCTGTGACGTCAGTGTTAATGGGTCAGTGTTAAGGGGTATGTCTTTCAAGCGGGCACCCGTGGATAGCCACCTCCTCGTGATGAGTGCTGGGTAACGCTAAGAGCTCGCCAAGCCCCCATCAACCCGTTTGCCGTGGGTTGCGGCCCTGTGTCGATGGAGGAAGGGATCCTTGGTGGCTGAGGGCCTGGAACCGTGTTCCTATTTCCCAACACACCACTTTGGCCCTGACTTCAACCAATAGGCTGGTCATGCCAAGCCCTCTGCGTATATGATATATGTAATTGCATACATTTTATTTGGAATTGTTTCAGTTTGGGTCTTGATCCGCCTTGTTCATTTAACACTTTTATGTTTAGAATAAGATGTTATGAGCTTTGCCTAGAGTCTTCTGCCCAGAAGTCTGGTAGATTATTTGTTTAATCCTTCTTCTGGATTATATCATCTCACTATCATTGGTACTGGAGATCCTATTGTATATAGCATTGTCTTCGTGATACTTCGTGGTGGGTGGGGAGCTGGGGTGATGAATCTTTACTACTTTAACATTGCTCCTGAAACCCTCTTGAATAAAGCGTCAGCTTGACACTGATCAAGGTGCTAATGAAGGCTCTCTTACATAAGTTGAGTACTGACCGAGATTTCTGGTTCTAGAATCTTCGGACAAGCAACCTATTAAACTTACTGAATCCATTTGTGATTTCAAACCGAGTGTATGGTATAGCAGGAGATGTTATGACTATCAAAGTCTGAGGTCTGGGTCATTTCTAATTGAATGTGCCAAGAGCTGAAACTCCTTCTTTCCGTATCTGCCAACAGGTCACTTAATTCAAGCAAAGATTTTGTGCCAAGTTTGGTGAAGCAATAGTGGATTCTGATCCTGAAAAGTACATACCTATCAAATTCAGTCAGACATGTTGCCATTGAAACGTAAAAATAATTTAATCAGAACTCTAAAACTACAAAAATCCCACCAGATCAATCTAGGTTCCAAGTATGGTGAAGAAATAGTGAACGGTTTTCAAGTTCTGCTCCGGAAAAGACAAATGCACAGACACACGGACGAACACACACACACACACACACACACACACACACACACACTCCGGGAGATAAAAAGTTGTTAACGAAGGACACTATATATACCTGTGTTATAAATTAAAAGGCGTCTCACATTTTGTCAGTCGTGAACCAATCTTGGAAGATGTCGACCCCGACCTCAAATGTCCCTTCGCGTTGTTGCTGTTGAAGTGCGTGATTGAGTTAATATTTATCTTCACACATCGGCAATATTGCAGAATATCGTGATGAGAAGAAGTAATAATGACATTGTAGAATGAATGAATATAAGAAACTAAAACCCTGTTGACGAAGAACCACTAGTATAATATCACGGATATCCATTAGGACTCTAATTCTTTAACTATAGAGGACAATACAGTATAAAATGGGCTATAGATTGCCAACAGCTGAAGGTAGATCACCACACTAGGAGACTTACATTACCAAGGAGACTTACATTACTTACCTGCATGGACCCTAGCTGGACTGATACGCTGAAAGTCATAGTTCAGTGGCATTTTACGACACGCCGGCACACCCGCTATATCGGCAGTTTTTGCCGGTTCCAACGCATGCCGTTTTCGAGGGTTTCCTTTATTTGATTTTGTTTTTAAAGCTAAATGAGTATATTTGTGAAGTTGTTTTTTTTTCTTTTCACCAGGTGCGTTTCTGATTCCCTACTTTGCTGGGATTCTCACGTGTTCTGTTCCACTCTTCTTCCTTGAGGCTTCTATTGGCCAGTTCTCGAGCAGGAGTGCATTGCATGCATGGTCCATTTGTCCTTTGCTTAAAGGTTAGTCAAACGTCCCTTCTCCACTGACAGTTCAGTCAAGACATGTCGCCAGATTTATGATAATTATTTGGGCATATCAATGCATTAGTATCTTGCAGGCACCTGTGGCGAGCCACCTCCTCGTGGTGGGTGCTGGGTAACGCTAAGTGCTCGCCAACCCCCCGTTGTGGACCCGGGGGCATATTTGGTCCACCAACCTGTTGGCCGTGGGTTGCGGCCCTGTGTCGGTGGAGGAGGGGATCCTGGTGGTTGAGGGCAATAGGGGCCTGCAACCGTGTTCCTGTTGCTCAACACACCACTTTGGCCCTGACTTCACCTAGACGGGTGGTTGAATGGGCCCGGTTCAATCAATCGGCTGGTCACGCCAGGCCCTGTGCATAGTTAGTATTATTGCACACATCTATTTTTCTGGTCTTGGCTATTCTAAATTCAAATTATTCATGATATTGTTTTGCCTAGAGCACTATGCCAGAAGGCGGTGGCTCATGGGCCAATCTGGCATTACTGACCTCCAGGTTCTAATTGTCTTTAGAAATTGTCATGGATGGAACCAACCTGACATTTATTCTTTTTGACAGTATTGGCTACCTGTGTCTGTATTGCTTGAGTATAACATCCCTGTAACCCTGGTGTTTCATCGTTGGTTTCCACTTTAACGCCGTCCTTGTTGACACTCCATGGTGGGTGGGGAGCAGGGATGTCGAATCTACGTCCATTCATTATGGCTTCCCAACAACTCTCTGGTTCTCGATCTAAATCCAAGAGAAAACATGTAGACCTAGAAACTGTCTCGTCTTCTGATGATGAATCAGAAACAACAAATTTAGATTCTTGGCCCCGTTTCCTGGTTGTCCAGGGAATTGAAGGACAACCATTAAAACTGAACCCTTTTGCAATATCAAAAGCAATTGCAGGAATATGCGGCGAAGTGAAAAACGTTACTCGGCTTAGAACAGGTTCCTTGCTGGTGGAATGTGCCAGAAAACAACAGGCTGTTAATTTGCTTAAAGCTCGTCAGTTTGCAAATACAAGGATTGATGTGTCACCACACAGAACGTTGAATTCGTGTAGAGGCATTGTTCGTGATCGGGCAAAATGTCTCTCTGACATGTCGGAAGTTGATATCGCAGCAGAACTTAAGTCTCAAGGTGTCACCTCTGTGAAAAGATTTACAAGAAAAGATGGCGATAACACTGTCAAAACAAACACGTATCTGTTGACGTTTTGTCTTGCTACAGTACCAAAATCAATTAAAGCTGGGTACTTTAATATTGAGGTAGAAGTCTACATCCCTAATCCACTCCGGTGCTTTAAATGTCAGTTGTTCGGACACGGTGCTAACACGTGCAAAAACTCCCCAAAATGTTCTCGTTGTGGTGAGAAACATGAGAATGCCGACTGCACAAATGCCATCAAATGTGCAAACTGTCATGGAGATCACATGTCCTCATCACGATCCTGTCCAGTCTTTGAACAACAAGCTCAAATTCTCAAACTTAAACATACCAATAATATATCTTTTGCTGAGGCAAAGAAACTGTTACCAGTCACTGATAGAATCTCCACACAAAAAACTTACTCTGCTGTTGTATCTACCTCCCGTCCAAAAGTTGATCACGAGTGCCAGACCTCCATTTCCTGGGTCTCAGAAAAACAGAACATTCTGTATGCAATTTCTGATGAGGATACAGGAACATCCACCCAGACAGACATGATGCCTGAACCAAAAAATCACCATGAACCTGAAAGGAAAACAACAATGTCCAGAAAAGAACAGAAACAACTAAGACGAAAGGAAGCCAGGGCCCTTAAACATATTGAGGTGCCTTTACCATTACAAGTGCCTGTAGAGGTTCATAACACCTATGAACCACTAGATATGGAGACAAGCCCTTCACAGTCATCCCAGCATAAAGGGACTTCGTCTCGTTCACGCTCTCCTATTGAGCCCCCATGAGTTGCTCTCATAATGTTATCCAGTGGAATTGCAGAGGCCTTAGAAACAATTTTAATGATCTTCAACTATTATCACAAGATTTGAAACCATCAGCTTTTAGTTTACAAGAGACGTACCTGAAAAGTACAGATAGATTTGACTTGCGCCAGTATAACTCATTTCATTCATTTTCACCTCCAGGTGATAAAGCCACTGGTGGTGCTTCTATTTTGGTGAGGCAAGATGTTCTTCATAGCCCTGTTCCACTTAAAAGCAATCTTCAGGCTGTTGCTATACGGCTTTCTTTACAAATAACGTTCACGCTTTGTTCCCTGTACATTTCACCATCTTCAACTGTTCAGCCGTCTGATCTTCAGGAGCTATACGACCAACTTCCCAAACCCTGTATTATCATGGGTGATGTTAATGGACATAACCCTTTATGGGGAAGTACTAATACTAACAATAAAGGGAAAATACTTGAAGACTTCATATCTAATAACAACGTATGCATATTTAATGATGGATCAGCTACTTATTTACATCCTGGTACAGGAACGTATTCTGCACTTGATTTGTCACTCTCAGATCCCGATATATACAATGAGTTTGAATGGTCAGTCAATGATGACCTTTGTGGAAGTGACCATTTTCCAACAATTCTCACAGCTATAAATCCTACTGATAACCCACCTGCAACTAGGTGGAATTTTAGTAAGGCCAACTGGCCATTATTTCGGACACGCTGCACTGAAAACTTGAATAATGATGTTTTTGTCAATAGTCTGGATCCGATTCAGGTATTCTCTGATAAACTGAAGAATATAGCTAATGAAACTATACCTAAGTCCTCTGCAACCCCACACGTTCGTAAACCATGGTTTAATGATGAATGTAAACAGGCCAGAAAGAACAGGAAGAAGGCCGAGAAGTATTTTCGGCGACATCCTACAGTCCATAATTTAGACAAAGTTAAAATTCTAAATGCTAAGGCTCGACGCGCCTTCAAGCAGAATAAGCGTCAATCTTGGCGAAATTATGTTTCCAAGATAAATTCCCGCACACCAATTTCAAAAGTGTGGAATATGATTCAACGAATAAAGGGTAAAGGTTGCAAATCAACTGTCCACCATCTGAAGGATGGTGACGATGTATTGACAGACAGGGGTGATATTGCCAATAAGATTGGTGTAACTCTCGCCAAACATTCGTCTTCATCAAATTACGTCCCTGAGTTTCAGAAATACCAGAAACAGCAGGAGAAGAAAAAGATCAATTTTAACTCAGACAATGGTGAAGACTATAATGAACTATTTTCATTACATGAACTATATACAGCCCTTGAGCAAGCTCATGATACAGCAACAGGTTCTGATGGTATTCATTATCAACTTCTGAAACATTTACCTGAATCATGCCTGGAAACACTGCTAAATATATTTGACACGATATGGACAACAGGGACCTTCCCAGATTCATGGCGTAATGCCATTGTAGTTCCCATACCAAAACCTGGCAGGGATCATACTGATCCTTCGAATTACAGGCCAATCTCTTTAACGAGTTGTGTCTGTAAAACCATGGAACGAATGGTAAACAATAGATTGACTTGGTATCTTGAAACCAATAATTTTATAACAAATATTCAATGTGGTTTCAGGAAAAATCGTAGTACCATTGACCATTTGGTACGTCTTGAATCCTTTGTCAAAAACGCTTTAGTCAATAAACAACATGCAGTATCGATATTCTTTGATTTGGAGAAAGCATACGATACCACTTGGAAGCATGGTATTTTAAAGGATTTACATGACTTCGGTTTAAGGGGTCGTTTGCCTCTTTTTATCTCACAATTTTTAAAAGACAGGCAGTTTCAAGTCCGAGTGGGATCAACCCTGTCTGACCATTATAATCAGGATCAGGGTGTTCCACAAGGCAGCATTTTGTCTGTAACACTTTTTAGCATCAAGATAAACAGTTTATCCAAGGTTTTAAATGATTCAATTGATGGATCATTATTTGTGGATGATTTTAATATTTCTTGTCGTGGTAAAAATATGCATACTATCGAACGGCAATTGCAATTGTGTTTAAACAAAATAAATAAATGGTGTCTAGAAAATGGCTTTAAATTTT
This sequence comes from Haliotis asinina, assembly GCF_037392515.1. Taxonomy (NCBI): domain Eukaryota; kingdom Metazoa; phylum Mollusca; class Gastropoda; order Lepetellida; family Haliotidae; genus Haliotis; species Haliotis asinina. The sequence goes on from NC_090291.1 coordinate 17,766,731, forward strand.
CTAAATCAAAAACTAATTGTATACACTTTTGTAGAGAATATAAGCCTCATAAGGACCCAGAACTATTTTTAAATGGTTCTCCCATCAAAGTTGTAAAGGAGGCCAAGTTCTTGGGTCTAATTTTCGATTCCCACTTAACCTTTTTGCCGCATATCAAATCACTAAAAACAAAATGCTTGAAGGCACTCGATGTATTAAAAGTGGTATCCAACTCAAAGTGGGGAGGAGATCAAGCAACTCTCCTACATTTATACAGATCACTTGTCCGTTCAAAACTCGATTATGGCTCCATCGTATATGGTGGAGCTTGCAAAAGCAACCTTAAACTTCTTAATTCTGTCCATCACCAGGGTCTAAGACTTTGTCTTGGGTCTTTTAGAACATCGCCTATCGACAGTCTCTACGCTGAGGCTGATGAACCATCTCTTGAGCAGCGCCGTATAAAATTAACTTTACAGTACATTACCAAATTATACTCTAATGAATCTAACCCTGCATTTAATTCTGTCTTCAATCCCCTTTATGAAGATTTATACAACAAGAAATCTTCTCTGGTTCCACCTCTAGGGCATAGAGTGAAACCCTTTCTTTCTTCAGCTGGCATTCAGCTGGAAAACATAGCCCCCTCCCGTCTTCTTTCTTCTCCTCCTTGGCAGTTGGTTAGGCCACAAGTTGACCTAACATTAACTACATTTAAAAAATCAGAAACTAATGAATTACAATATAAACAGGAATATAATCAAATGAAGCATAAATATAGCAATTATACATCCTTATTTACAGATGGGTCCAAGGACGGTGGCGCAGTAGCTTGTGCCACTGTCATTGGATCCAGAACGATATCTTCTAGATTACCAGATAATAGTTCTATTTTTACAGCTGAAGCTAACGCCATATTAACAGCTCTTAAATATATTCGAAGACACCCTAAACATAAACAATATATAATCTACTCAGACTCCCTTTCTTGTCTTCAGGCGATTAAAACTATTTCTTGTAAACATCCACTTTTAATTGAAATTATTGAATTGTATAATGATCTTGCTACTGGCCAATACGACATCGTCTTCTGTTGGTTACCCAGCCACGTGGGCATTTCTGGCAACACAATGGCCGATCTTGCTGCCAAGGCAGCACTCAACAAATCTGTGATACCACTCCATATTCCATACTCTGATTATAAAGCTGCAATTAGAGCGTATATCCGTGATCTGATGCAGAGGAAGTGGGACACCCAAGTGGGTATCAATAAATTACATGCAATAAAACCCTATATTGGTTATACCTACTTGGGTTGTCAGTCCAGATTTGAAGAGGTCATCTTGCGACGATGTCGTATTGGCCATACGAGATATACTCATGAATACTTATTGAAAGGTGAGGATCCTCCGTTCTGCATCCCTTGTGATGAAATAATCACGGTCAAGCATGTTTTGCTTGACTGTGTTGAATATTCCATCACAAGGGATAACTATTTTAAATCCCGAACTATGAAGGATCTTTTTAACAATAACAGTGGTCATTTAATTATTGCATTTTTAAAAGAATTAGATTTGTTAAAAGAATTGTAAATATATAAATATTTTATGATTGGAATTTTGAATTAGTAACTAAGATTGTTTGTGGCTGTATCCTCGAAGGGGGTTAAAGTACTGTAAAATTATTGTCCTCCTGAGAGGGTACGTAAGTCCACAAACGTTCAAAGTAAATTCAAACACTCCGCTCTTTTAATCGTAGTATATGTGTTCTTTTAAATCTATGGCTATATGTGCCTAAATTGCTAGCGACTGAGGGGATGGTGTAAATCCAGCTCGGGTCCATGCAGGTAGCAAAAGTAATGTAAGTCCCCATGGTCCCTTGTATGGTGATCTACCTTCAGTTGTTAGCAATCCATAGCCCATTTTTATATTGTCTTGTTCACTATAGTTAAACTGTTTTAGATCTAATCACTAGTCTTAAATGTATATCTGTGATATATACTAGTGTTTTTACTGTTCGTTGTCAACAGGGTTTTATTTTCTTATATTCATTCATTCTACAATGTCAGTATTACTTGTTCTCGTCACGATATGGCTGCAAGATTGCCGATGTGACGATAAATATTAACTCACTAATCACTCACTAGTATCTTGCATTCGACTGTTTCAAGAAGGAACTAAACATTTTAGGAAACATTAGCTTGACTGTTCCAAACGTTCTGCTCCCGGGCTACATATACTAACTGTCACCTGACCTCAATTGTAGGATAACAGTAACAATCTAATAAAACAAAAAAATTGTCTTACATGATTAGATAACACTACCATACTACCATATGACAACATATTTTCAGGTATTGGCATCACCCAGGTTTTAGGATGTTTAGCTGCAGCCTTGCCTTACAACCTCATCATGGCCTGGTCTGTTTACTACTTGTGCTGGTCTTTCTGGTCAGTGTTGCCATGGACAACATGTGGCAACTGGTGGAACACGCCCCTGTGTGTTACTAAGCTTAGCAACAGCTCATCAATCGCAAACGCCTACCTGATTAACAGCACGGAGGATCATCAGCTGCTTAACTCTGTATGGAGGAAGCCGAATGTAACGTTGACGGCGTCAGAGGAGTTTTGGCAGTAAGATCTCAGTCTTTCAGTTACCTATATCCATGTTTAAATATGAGTCTGACTGGCAATGTTAGACAAAGAGGTCGTCTTTATGGTCACAATATATGAAATCAGTGCAAAAATATACCCGATTTTGACAATCCTTTAGACGCAAAGTCTGTTTGGAGACACCCGGTTTTCACGGAGTGGATAAGCATGTCCTGCCCATGTCGGTAGCACCTGCCATTCAAGGTTATCCTTCCTCTTGAGGCAATATCCAAGACACTTCAATGACTTTCTGTAATAATTCGAGATTGGAGGAAGAGACACGTTAAAGTGAGTGAGTGAGTTAATATTTTTAAAGTCACATCGTCAATATCTCAGCCATATCGTGACGAGAACATTTAACATTTAAATGGAATATATGCATGTGTTAAAAATCTCTGAACGAAGGACAGTAAAACAACTAAAATATCACAATTGGAATTAAAACTACCTTGGAAAGTTATACCTAATAGACAATAAAATATAAAAACAGGCTATAGATCGCCAACAACAAAAGATTGATCACCTTAGTCAGGACACACGTTAAAGTGGTTGGCATATGTCGCTATATCCCTACAGCATACTTTCTTGGTATCTATTACTACACTGCGTCGAAATTTAATAACATAAGTTTATTGCTAATTTGCGTCGAAATTAGATAATAATAGTTTATTCCTAAAATGCGTCGACATTCCATGATATTAGTTTATTTCTAGATTGCGACGAACTTCGATCATACACAGGTTCAGTACTGTTCAGTACATCATTCAACAACAAATACAATCGTATGGAGCCCTTAGAGTTTGTAGTTTTTTTAAAAAAAAATGTTAATGAACTGAAACAAGAATGAAATGTTATACGTAACCCGATTGAATTTTCTGGTTGCTTTTAGAAATGATAGCTTCAATACGCATACGAAAATATATATATTACATTCGATATTGTGTTTCGGTGCACATTATTATACAATTACACAGCTATCTAACACTATATCGCCCTTTTGGATCCCATTATGCAGATGGCATGATCCAAGTAGGAAATACAATGATAAAATGTTATTGAAATAATAAACACATAATTCGCTGCAACTTCTGACTCAATCATTGCAACTTCATTCAGTGGTTCTAGGGATGTACCTTATGTTGTATGGCGCATTTTCATAAAGTGTTATTTGTTTGGCAGGTACAATACTCTGCGAGTGTCGAGCGGTATTGACAATTTTGGGACAGTTCAGGCTCATCTGGTCCTCTGCATCCTTGTCTCGTGGGCTCTTGCATTTCTGTGTATGATGAAAGGTGTGAAGTCTGTTGGAAAGGTGTGATACCATCATACGCTTCAGACCAAACTCTCCTGTTATACCCGCAATAACAGTGTTTATGTACATAGGAAGTGCCATTAAACATGGTTTCAGACGTTAGCTTTCATGAACTGTCGGAAATGTTCATCGAATATGTTAACCATGACGATTTACAGTGTGTTTCAGTTCTGTGACGAGTTTTGGTCCATCATGTACAGACCCGTGAAGGTCCCGGGGTAGAGTAGGCCTTCAGCAACCCATGCTTGCCATAAAATGCGACTATGCTTGTCGTAAGAGGCGACTAACGGGATAGGATGGTCAAGCTCGCTGACTTGGTTGACTCATGTAATCGGTTCACAAATGTGCAGATCGATGCTCATGTTGTTGATCACTGGATTGTCTGGTCCAGATTCGATTATTTACATACCGCCATACAGCTGGAATATTGCTAAACTCACTCACTCACCCATCATGTACAATGTGCCAGTTCGGGTTTTAGCATTTGCAAATTGTGTGTTTTTATCTCTGAAATGTCTATAAACCAGGTTGTGTACGTGACTGCCCTTCTTCCCTACGTTCTCCTGGCGGCTTTGCTGGTGAGGTCGTGCATGATGCCGGGTGCTGGGGAGGGTATACTGTATTTCCTTCGTCCAGACTTTTCTCGGCTCGGCAATGTACAGGTAAGATGTTCGAGTATTTCTAATACCATCAATACCAATATTGTCAGGTAATATCCATTATCATAGCCAAGTTACTACATGCTACATCGCATATGCGTAACAATAATAATACTAATTCTACTTGTGTAGCCTGGTATTCAGCCGTCTAGTTGCTCACAGGCGCATATGTTGGGGTCTGTAGAACGATAAGAGAAAGTGTCAAACATTGTAAGTAGATTACTAGACCTTTAAAAGTAGCTCACAGTTCTGATGGCAACGTGCATACGTGTAATTCATGTTAGAGAAACTATAACCGCCTTAGGAACACATCGGGAGTAGGGTGAGGGGTGAAAATGTGAAACATTGCAGACAGTTCTAAAGAAAAGAGGTTTGATTCCTGGGCTTTTAAAAGTGGACAGATAGTGATAGTTGAGTTCTGATGGTAAAGTGCGTATGTGTAATCTAATCGGAAAACACACAATATTAACTTCTTATGTGACAGTTTTGTCTTATAACCTTATTCCAACAAAAGGTTTGGCTGGAAGCTTTGCTGCAAGGATTTTTTTCAATGAGTACAACAGTCGGAGGCCTCATCACCATGAGCAGCTACAACAACTTCCACAATAACTGCTTCAGGTGAACTTGTCCTCTATTGGGAGGCCACATAATTCGGAAATTAACCTTAGAAACAAACAAACAAACAAACAAAAAAACAAAACAAAACAAAAAACAAACAAACCCAAAACAACAAACAATAAAGGACTGCATAATATCTGTTGATAATAAAGCGCAAATGAAAAAAAAACTATGATATTGATTCAGGATTGATTGATTGATCAATATTATGAATATTCAGTTCTAATGCGTTCAGTGATAATCACAAAACTTATCATTCTAGCAAATATCACATCTTGAATACCATTCTTAGGTAATAGTTGTTTTCATCTGTGATTATTAAATTAAATAGATACGTTCATTGGTATGCAAACTATGCATATTTTATTCTTTCCAGATATGGACCACGATCTTTTTATCAAATTTTCTTTTCAGAGACGTAGTGTTACTTACTGTCATTGGTGAAGCCAGCAGTATATTTTGTGGCCTTGTGGTCTTCTCCTCACTGGGCTTCATGGCTCATCAGGCTCAGATACCTATATCAGAAGTCGTGTCATCGGGTAAACAATTATGGCTTTTACATGGATCCGACATGGTGCATGATTGTCACAACGAAGAGTGGACAGGATAGGAAAGAAGAAGCATTAGAAGTATTTGGTTTCGATTCAAATCAATTCAAGTCCTTCAAAAGACTTTGAACACAGGTGCTTAAAAGCTTCTATGAGTTATGGCCCATGTTCGACTCAATGCATTCTGTGTAGAACAATTTGAGTTGGACAGTCAGGGTGTGCGAGAAAGGATGGAGAAGGCACACGAGAGGTAAATGAATCAGTAACATTGTCGGAATTCGAGCACGTGCTTCTCGAACATCTGTCTGGCCTTCTCTCTGTATCCGTCCCCTCTAACAAACAGTGATCAGTGTCAATATGTTAATGATAGATTGTAAAACAAGCTTTCTATTTTAGGACAAATATTCTCAAAACAACTGGTATGAAATTTTGTTTATGATATTCGATGTAATTATGCTATACTCCATTCATAATGTGTGAAAAGATGATAGTTTCACAACAACTATTTAAGTAAGACAAGTCTATTTTTAGACAATAACGTTGCTGGTCATGATCTAAAGATAGCTCGAAAATCAGTATCTGACGACATCTAGTGCTAAGATGCATGTATTGTAACTTAGTGATTATTGCCTGTACTTGAGACAAGTTTGGTCACATTCTACTGAAGTTGAGTGAAAGTTGGCATGTCCATTGAATAGAAACGTTTGGAGCTTAAGGGTGAGATGTGGTGCCATATTTCCATGTCCCTTCCCATATGCTTTTAGGATTTTCCCATAAAAGGCGACTCAGCTTGTCGTAAGAGGCGACTAACGGGATCGGGTGGTCAGGCTGGCTGACTTGGTTGACGCATGTCATCGGTTCCCAATTGCGCAGATCGATGCTCATGTTGTTGATCACTGGATTGTCTGGTCCAGACTCGATTATTTACAGACCGCCGCCATATAGCTGTAATATTGCTGAGTGCGGCGTAAAACTAAACTCACTCACTCACTTAGGAGTTTCCTTTATCATAACCAGTTAGTGTCTGAATGGGGAAATTAGTCTTAGTGTCTACTAACATTACATGAAAATACTCAAGTCTGAGTTCTAAAATTGGTGCCAATAAGTGATTTTGGTGTCGTTCGTTTACATTAATCAGATAATGTAAAGCACCCCTGTGCTTGTCGTGTCTTAGCTCGTAATGGGAATCTGTTTTTGGTTAACATGTACACCTTTCCAGTGGAAAACTGGTGAAGTTTAGTAATGAATTCACATACTCTTGGTGACTATGTTTGCTCAAACTCCGTTTGGAATGTTATTCAGAAATTAATCAAGATTAATCGTTCTCTGGTGTGTACGTTTTTGTTTATTTGAGTAGGTATTCTAAACTATCTAGAAACTCTATAATATAAGTTTATGTACCAAGGAAACATATACAGAAGTCGGTTGCTAGTGGATAAATCCGGTTTGTGGACACTCACTACACTATAGCAGGATAACGTATTAAAGTATGCTTGGTGCACCCTCTACAGCCAACAAGGTAGGGCGATCCTTGTTTGGTTTCGCAAGGACTGGTCATCTGTATTCGAGCTTGTTCAGTATAGAATCCGTCCTTATCACGCATTCACAACAGCAACGCAACGTTCTCTCGTTGACTGCCTAGCCCCCGTGAACATAGCAGTAGACAAGCAGTCATTGTTGCACCAAAGTAGCACCTTGCTATTGTACAATCGGGGCTGACGTCACAATTCGCTAAGACCTTCCAATAGCATCTCATACGTGGTCGATGGGATCGAGGTTAGGTGATCTCGATGACCACTCCATAACGTCAAATACCTCCAAATTTGCAGGAAGGTTAGTTAACTGCAGTTGCAAATGTGATCAGCGCAAACGTTTATTACAGTCTACTTGTGTCAAAATCGGCACTGGGCGTCGGGAATGAAGATTTTGCATGGTCTGCACAGTTATGAGATCCTTAATAGTGCGTAATCAGTGGACGTTTGATTGTCCTCGGCATGTGACGTCACAAGTGACCTTAGCTTGTGAATTGTCAGAATTCTGCATCTATTTGCACGTGTGACAGCCACATTAGACTGGGCAGCCTTGATCATTCCAACTGCACGTTCTCCTTCAATCATATGGCAAGGCATGGGAACTGTATAACTCTCAAGGATTGTTAACATGTTCTTTCCAATCGCCAGCGCATTCTGCACACACGTGTGTAGTAAGGTACATAGTCACGTAACGAACACCAAATACAATATTCCAATCCTGCGAGGAATCTCAGTCTCAAGCGAGACGCTGGTCAATTTCTTAACTGAGAAAGTCGCTAACATTGTGTCTGACATCCTGGCTGTTCAAATCTTCTTCATCCGCAATCAGCTCTGATTTGCTTAACACGTCAATTTCAAGTGGGCGTGTTCCTGAAAAACCAAAGCATTCATCCGTCAGACCACAAAGACTTTCATTTCTCCGAATGTGAAGTTGCGATTTTTTGTTCAGCATGCCCGTGCCACGTGGGAATCTGTCATCTTCCGGCACTGGGCCCAGACATTGCCAAACAGCAATTGTCTGTGGTCAGTAGGCAACATTGCACTTCTGATCAAGTGAGGGCCTCTACATAAGGATAATCGGTGGCAGAACCATTCCCAAAACTTCATCGTTTGTACAGATTCACTACCTTGCCTTTAGACATTACAAAATGTCACTTCAAGTCGCCCTATCGTCCTGGACAATTTACTACTTTACATCGATCTTTCTTGTGGCCAGTGTGACTTCATCCTCTGCTAGTTGCCGGGTCATGTCGGCATACCAAGTAACACAAACGTCGATGCTGCAGCTAAGGCGGCTCTTGTCAAACCGTTATCTCCACTGCTGATCACGACTTCAAATGCACTATCAACAGTTATTAAAGACACCTCATGGAAAAAGGTGTGGCACTCAAGCAGGAAGAAATATACTTCATGAACTGAAACCAATAATTGTTCGTATCTATACTGGCTACGTGGGTTGTCAGTGAAGACGTGATGAAGTAATGTTACGACGATGTTGTATTGGCCACTGTCGGCATACTCGAGACTATATGATGAAAATTGATGGAGATTGACCTCTTTTATGTATTTCTTACGATGATGCGTTCCCAATCAAATATATATTCAGAATGACAGCGGGGACTTTTCAAAGGTGAATGACGAAATGTTTGTTTTCTTAACTTGGTGCTATGATTCTTTGTGGTATGATATTGTTTGTTTTAAAAATGATAATGTAATGAATATGTATATTTTTTCAAAATGAAACTCATTAGCCTTTGTAATTATAATGTTCATTAATACAGGCTCGATGTCGTCACTGCACGGCTGGAATAATGCCGATAGCACATTATACCTTTATACCTAGGTTCGGGGCTGGGGTTCATAATCTATCCCGAAGCAATCGCCCAGCTACCGGTCTCTCAGTTGTGGGCAGTGCTCTTCTTCATCATGATGTTAACAATGGGAATTGATTCTTTGGTAAATATATATTTTCCAATATAATAGATGTAGCGTGATTGACCAGTAGTGCATTCTTTATAAACGGTGAATATATCCAAAGCCAAAACATCATTGCAGGCACCATATGTACATTGGTGTTCACTTGGGATTTTCTCAGCACTGACGTGTGTATTGTTTTGCTACATTCATTGCTATGTCTTTGGCACATCATGATGACTGTCTAATGATAGTACAATTCCAAAATTTATGTGTCTGTACCGATACCGTTTAGTCATTCGTGAACGGTTTCTAGTATGGTGATCTACCTTTAGTTGTTGGCGATCTACTGCCCATCTTTGACAGGTTTTCATAATATTCATATATTCCATGTCAGTGTCAAATATGTTATCGTCACGATATGGCTGAAATATTGCCGATGTGGCGTTAGGTGTTAACTCAGTCACTCCCTCATCCATGAACAAGCCGCTACCCACTGGAGTCAAGCGTGAAATAACGTCAACACTGTAATGTGTGGGGCTAAACAACAGAAATGTACAGCGCGACTTTCAGATTCAGTCAAGCAAGGTTTGTTTGTTGAGGCAAGAGGGAATGTAAGGACAGATGACTTCATATCATAGTATTATTTGTTTTCGTATACACTGTATATAGACAGTTAATAAATAATGTATTTCCTTACAGTTTGGTGACTTGGAAACAGTAATAGCTGCCATAATAGAAGCGTGTCCAAAATACCTTCAACATCGACGAGTGTATGTCACTGCTGGAGTGTGTCTTTTCAGTTTTGGAATTTCCATCCCCTATGCAACTGAAGTAAGGCTTAGATATTAAGTCCTTTAATCACTTTCTGATGGTAGATTGAGGATTTCGAAGCCTCGACAAGGAGGCAGTGCGCTAGTTAACTGTAGCCATAATGACCTCGAGGATCGGATGTTTACATCCTTAAGACACTATTGATAACAATTCATGTCACACATGTTTGTACGTGGTGTTATACGTTACGACGTGTAATCAGTTTCCCGTCATGTTTTTGTTGCTCTTTCAGGGTGGTGTGTACCTGTTTCAGCTATTAGACTGGTATGCATCCTCGTTCAACTTATTGCTCATTGGCTGTCTGGAGTGTGTCGCCATTAATTGGATCTATGGTGAGCGAAAATACTAAATGAACGATAGTGCAGTGATATTGATTGAATGAGTCCTGGACATATTTCAAAGCTTATATAGTTTATATAGTTTATATAGTTTTGCGCAATACAACCTTTTAAGATTGCGCCAATGTGAATTCTTGGTCTTTCTCATAGATCCTTTTAAAAATACATACTAGCTAGTTTTAATTCCTTTTTGTGATAGTCTAGTTGTTTTACAGTCCGTCAATGACTGGTTCTTTAAGTACCTATATTTTTGTGTATCTACAATACCTCTCGTCACTATATGGCTGCAACATTGCCGATGTGACGTTAAATTTTAACTCACTCACTCACTCACTTTCTCATAGAGAAACTGCTGTTTTTTTCTTTTAGATATTTTTTGATTGAAAAGTGATATGGTGTAGTAAACAAACAATAACCAACTCGTGACGGGGAGTGACAGATTATCATTCCCTCGGTACACTGATTATATTATTGCTTGGGAAAGAAAATCTTTTATTCCCGTCACTCTTAGGCTATTGTCTTCTTATGTTCATACGGGTGTAAGCCATCAAAACAAATCCCAGCCCTCCTTGTAGTCCCTATAGGGTTAGTCCAATCTAGAAACTAATGTACGCACAGCCAGGAGTTATGTATGTATGCCATTTATCAAAAGTAATTTCTTGTACGTTATCATGTGATGTCCACTTTCTATGCCATTTTTATCATGCAAATGACGTTTCATAGGTTCTGAAAGGTTTAGCGACGACGTTTACATGATGACGGGAAAACGTTTTCCCTGGATGCTGAGGGTCTTGTCTTCCTACTTCTCTCCTGTTATTCTCTTTGTAAGTTCACCTTCCGCATTAAATTAATGTATACTTATAGTAATGCAACTGTCAAACGTCCTGCTCAAAATGTGGTTTCATGCGATACTGAGACACATTTGTCATTACTGAGTAAAACATTATTGTATACCATCATGGGATTCGTTAATACAGAACAAAAAGGAAAAGGGAGGCTCATGGAAGGATATCGTTGAGATAATGTGGTTTATATGGATGTATTGCAGCCTGTGTCGAGTCAGACTTGATAGGTAAAAACATTACATATGCGCTTTGCAGACGATCAACAAATGCACACAGCTCTTGTGCAACAGCACAGGTGCCCTACTCACGTGGGGCACATGATTAGTTGTAACTCTTTAAAGGAACAGAAGCGTGTTCTATTTTAAGTTCAAAACCCAGCTGGCCTTAAGTGCGTTTTCTTTGTCAAGTACGAACTTATGGTTTCATCAAATTGCCACTTTATAATCATGCATCACGTCCTGCTGTCTATATATACCAAGCTGATATTCCGTGATTTAACTGCCATACTATTCATACTGGTGTTAAGGTCGACCTGCTTACTTCTAATAGCTTCATAATAGCGGGGGATGTAGCATTAAGCTCCGTCCGTACGAATTTGAATATCTTAAGAACCATTCACTAGATTCTTTTCATAGTTGGTACCTAGGTTCATTATAGTAAAAGACAAGTCTCTTCACCTTCATTTCAAGGTCACATGGCCGTGGGTACTTTAACCTTTTGCTATTGTCAGCGAGATGTCTCAAGAACTATTCCCAGAATTTTCCTCATATTCCACACGAAGCTTATTCTAGAAAAGGCACGGGACCCAGTCGATTTTGCTGACCTTCACATACTTTTCAAGGTCATGGCGACACTTTGAAGATTTCAGCATGTTAAGCCGCGCGTTAAGCTTGTCAATACCTCAATAACCCTAGATTTTCTTCACATTCCACATCAAGCGTCATCTAGGGAAGGTGCAGGGCTCAGTAGATTTTGGTGACCTTCAGTTAATGTTCACTTTGATGATTTTAGCATGTTCACCTGCATGTTAAGCTTTTCAACACGATATCTCAAGAACTGGTCATTGGATTTTCTTATTCATCACCATGTTTCATCTTGGGACGGCGCACTTAACTTCATCATAAACCACTACCTTCATTTGCATTAGTTTTTAAGTCTAATTTGATAATTTGTGGATTTTGCCACCTTGGTGACAATGCTTGGTAATGCTACTGTTTTCCTTCACAGGCATCCTTGATTCTTTCCCTGTTTCTCTACGACCCTCCAAGGTATGGCGAGTACGTCTACCCTGAATATGCAAAGGCGATTGGAATCTTAATGGCAGTAGTGATATCATTGCCAATACCTGTCATGTTCGTATACCAGCTCATCAAGCAGAAAGGAACATTTCTAGAGGTAGGTGTATATGTGCACTGAAACACAGTGTACGGGATATATATGTATATTGCAGCAGGTAGTATTAGGCCATTGGTATTGTATGCACATGGTTGAAACATTGGAAGTAACACCTTAAAATAGCTGTGGTACACATGAGCATGACACTTTTAACACATCCGTGACAACAATGAGATGCAATTAGCCATTTGGACATGCCCATGTATTTGTTCATTTGAACACTTTTCTTTTCTGACAGTGCTATAGGTCAGGCAAATATTTCACAAATATCACGAGCCACTATGCCAGTGGTGTATGAACATACTACTGGAATCGCTCGTAATGTACAACATATATTTTTCATGATTATGGAAATGATTTAAGGTTTCTTAGTGAGTTAAATATAACGTATGTGGAGTGAGTCCCATCGCCTATATTTCATCTCTATGGTGCAGATATTCAATGGTAGACTAACATCAATAAGTTTTATACGGCTGGAAATCATGCAAACATCGTGATCTGTTTGGATATATGTATATTTTGTTTTAAATGAGTTTTATGCATTTAACAGCGCCTCCACCTCGCATGCTCTCCGTCCACTAACTGGGGTCCATCACGGCCTGAGGACAAAGAACGGTATCTTCAGAAGATGCACAATCAGCCAGAACCTCTTATCATGCAACGAGTATACTCGGAGAACAACCCGCATGATGCATCTGAAAGCAAAGAACATGCGCAGGGATGTGTCATTACTGAAGCGTAATCTTACTTTTTATGTTGTCTCAATGTGGTTTTAATAATTTCTCAGTTAGTATTTAACACAGTCACTGAATATTATGTTACAAAACCTTAAGGGAGAGGATAGTATCGCAGCCACTGTGGAGCAATAGATCTTTCATATTTTGATGCTGGCATCTTCGTAACAGACGTAAAACTACATTTTCGATTCCTTTCTGGTTAATGATGTAACCAGTGACGTTTGCGCGTATTTTTTCTTTTCTACATGTATTGTTTTTGAACTAATGGTGATAGTAAAGAAGAATATTTATGCAAGTGAAGACAGTGGTGATAAAATGAACTTGTTGGTTTCTTTGTCGTGTAATGAAATTAGATCCTGCTCCGTTTTTGACATGCTTAGACGTTTGCTTGGCTTTTTGCTTGGCTTTTTGCTTGGCTTCCTGTGTTTTTGCGATCTTATTTTGTAGTAAGATTAAATATGGATGTAATTTAAGGACAGGGCCACTGTGTGCTCTAACTGTCACTATTTCAGGGGTCCGTGGTTATACCATTACACAATATTTGCCTGGTGAATAGAAGAGAATATACATGAGCTCTACCGTGTGATAGTAACGAGGGAGAAATGGGGGTCACTTTGGTATCCCCCGCAACGCGTCTTGACGTGGGTATTAAATGGCTCTCTGTCCGTCCATCCGTGCGTGCGCTGTAATGTTTCCGATGTGACGATAAATTTTAACTCACTATACTGTATTGTCCTGTATATTTTAACTGTTTTAGATTTAATAAAAGTCATAAAAGGACATCTGTGATATACTGGTGATTTTTTGCTGTTTTTCGTCAACGGGGTTTTAAATTCTAATTTTCATGATGTACAATGTGATTATTACTTGTATGACTGCAATATTGCTGATATGACTCACTCACTCACAAATATTAACTCTCTCTCTCTCTCACTCACTCACTCCGTGTGTGCGTCCCTGCACATTGGTCTTTTCTGGACCAGAACTTCAAAACAGTCCACTGTTTCTTCACCGAACCTTGCACACAGGCACCTGTGGTATTACTGAATGACGTATTTTGTGCTTCCATTCCTACAAGTTTGGCTTCAGTTGAAATGTGGTGCTAGTCCTCCTTTCTGGACCAGAACATGAAAAAACATTACAATACTTTCCTTCCACGTTGCCCTATACATTTTGCCACAGTATTTTGCCACTGCGACGATATTGATGACTTTGTCTTCTTGTTATGCTTGAAAGAATCCAAATCAGGTGAGCTTAATCAGATCTGATGATCTGAAATACGAGATTGAAACCTCTCCAGCCGCATCCGAAACTCAGTCTAATCAATTATGTTGACAAGCCATATAATATTCATAGCAACGAAAAACATTATCACGTGTTAAATTAGTTTCCCTACCATATCTGTAAGCATTACCGCACACAAAAAATATTAGCTATTGTCGTGTGTTTCACTAAATAAACTTTTAGTTGATTTACTAGCTTAGCCATGATGACATCAACAGCATAGAGGTATTACAGATATAGTGATGTGTCATGTATTGCCTTTTTTGACAATTTATGTTGCTCTCAACATAAAACACCAGCTATCCCCGCTGAACAGCAATATGGCCACACATTACATCTGCAACGGTAATAACATGCTGGTGATATCTTTCGATTTACTTTGAACGAATTCACGTTCATATATAATCTATTTGCAGTATTTCATATCTGTAGATTTTTGAATGATAAAATGTTAACGTAACTGTAGACACAAAGTGATATTTTTGTTGTAGATTTTAGATATGAACGTCTTGGGAATTTGGTTCTTTTCTAAATATGAATGATCTGTGTTCACAAATTTCGAGTCCATGGAAACACGACATGTGTTGCATCTGTGTGCAGTAGGACCAAAGTTTCAGAAACTCTCTGACCCGTGCTGCTGAATGAGATCACACATTAAGTACTTTCGGTATTTTCTTTATGCCAGCCAGCCAGCATGTTCTGTTTAGTTTTAACGAATTCATGTTCATGGATAATCCATTATCAATATTTCATTTCTATCCATGTTTAATCGATAAAAAGTCAATGCAACTTTAGAGACACAGTTAGTGTTTTGTTGTAGATTCAAGATGTGAATGTCCTGGGCTTTCTGTTTAAACATAAATGATCAGTTTTTACGAAACTTCAAATTTCGAGTTCATAGAAACACGACATGTTTATTTGCATGCGCGTCTGTGTGTGGTATGACCAAAGTTTTAGAAACTCTCAGGACCTGAGCTTTCGAATTAGATCACACATTAAGAACTCTTTGTAATCTATCCTACAAACTATTTACTCCTCTGTCTTCTATCTTGCTGACCGACCACTTGTGCGTGAATGGGCCTGGCTCAACCAATCGGCTGGTCACGCCAAGTCCTGAGCATTACAATATATAATGTTGTACAAAATGTGAAAATTGTGACATATGTCTTTTTTAAGTCTTGGTGAATTTTTAGAACTTCAGAATTTCGAATACACATTTTCATGTTTATGTCTTTTACTTTTTCTGGTAGTATCTCTGCTCACAAGACCTTAAATACAAGCAAATGCATCGTCTGTTTGCTGACGTGTCGGAAATTGACATGATGTACGAAATGAAAGATCAAGGTGTGCTGCATGTAAAAAGCTTTTGAACTGGTAAAAACAAAGAAACTGTTCAAACCAACACTGGTTTCCGACAGGTCCCAAATAACTGAAGGTTGTTTATGGCAACATGAAGGTTGACATGTATATTCCTAATTCACTCAGATGTTTTAATTACCAGAAGTACTGCCTTGGTGTAAATACTTTGGTGTACATTGTCCGTTATGTGTGCTCACTGTGGCGAGAAGACACACACATCGGAAGACTGTACAAGTATCTTTAAAAAATGCACAAACTGTTCAGGAAACCATAAATCTTTTTCGAAAGAGTGTCCGATTTGGTAATGAACACATGGAAATCAATAACATCAATCATCACCAATCATCTGTTTTTCTGATGCTAAAAGGCACCCGTGGCGAGCCACCTCCTCGTGGTGGGTGCTGGGTAACGCCAAGAGCTCGCCGACACCCCCGTAGTGGACCCGGGGGGATATTTGGTCCACCAACCCGTTTGCCGTGGGTTGCAGCCCTGTGTCGGCGGAGGAAGGGATCCTGGTGGTTGAGGGCAATAGGAGCTTGCAACCGTGTTCCTGTTGCTCAATACACCACTTTGGCCCTTACTTCACCTAGACGGGTGGTCGAATGGGCCCGGTTCGACCAATCGGCTGGTCATGCCAAGCCCTGTGGATGGGGTATTATTATATTTATCAATGCACATACACCATTTGGAATTGTTGTAAATTTGGACTTGGCTTTATAATCTAAAACATTTTTGAATTTAGAATATTTTGCTCTGTATTTTGCCTAGAGTCCTATGCCAGAAGGCGATGGCTCATGGGCCAATCTGGTAGAATTATTAATCTTTTAATTCTTCTGCTGGAGTATATCATCCGGGTATCCTTGGTGCTGCAAGCTGGAGGCCCGCTTGCTTTAGCATTGTCCTTGTGATACTCCGTGGTGGGTGGGGAGCTCGGATGATGAACCATATTACCTTAACCATGGCCTACGAAATACCACTTAAAAAAACAAAACGTCCACTTGATATTGACCCTGTTGATACTGACCTGAGACCATCTGCATCGATTGAATATTGGCCACGATTCATTGTGATTGAGACACCTGACAAGACACCGTTAAAACTGAACCCCTTTGCTGTGTCCAAGGGTATTCAGGGTATTGCAGGGGAGGTGAAAAACATTAGACGCTTGCGTTCGGGTGCCCTGCTAGTTGAATGCGGGAAAAAACAACAAGCAACGAACCTCATGAACATAAAATCTTTCGTGGGCATTCCGGTCACGGTCTCTGCTCACAAGACCTTGAATACAAGTAAAGGTATTGTGAGAGATCGTGATCGATTGTTGGATGATATGTCGGAACTTGATATAGGATCTGAAATGAAGGATCAAGGTGTGCTCTATGTCAAGCGCTTTTCAACGCGGAGAAACAACGAAACCATCAAAACGAATACGTACCTGTTTACTTTTTCATCTCCAAATGCACCCAAATCAGTGAAGGCAGGCTACTGTAACATTCCAGTTGATACGTACATCCCCAACCCGCTCAGGTGTTTTAAATGCCAGAAATATGGACACGGTGTGAATACTTGCACATTGTCTGTTGTGTGTGCTCACTGTAGTGAGAAGACACACACAACAGAAGATTGTGACAGTGATTATAAAAAATGCACCAATTGCTCAGGCGACCATTCGTCCTTTTCTATACAGTGTCCTATTTGGAAAGAGCAAATGGAGATCAATAAAATAAAATTTACACAAAATATCTCCTTTTCTGAGGCCAAAAAACTGGTAAAGAGATCTGAACTTTCAGAAAGTTATGCTACAGTAGCAAAAACATCATTGGGGTCTAGTTCTAAAACAACGTCAACCACAGGCTGTCAAACTACCTTGACTTGGGTCAATTGCGACTCTCCACAACATTTGTGCACTGCTATATCATCACAGACTGAGGAATCACTTCCTAATACCTCAAAGACTTCGTCTGATCATAAATCAGCATCTCAGTCACACTCAAAGTCTCAATCTACAGCTGAGAGTCAACAAACGGTGAAAAGTAAACCGAAGCCAAAGCCTGATGCTTCAAAACAACAAAGTGGCAGAGCTCCTAAAGGATCACAAAATAAAATTCAATTGTACAATAAATATGGGTCTCATGAAGAAATGGACGTTTCTGAAAATGTCCATTCTAGGGCACATAGCTTGTCGCCCTCCAAAAGAGTGCGGGGTAGATCCCCAATAAATCCCCCTAAAAGATAGTTTATTCCAATAATATTGTACAGTGGAACTGCAGAGGATTGAGGACTAATTTACATGAATTACAGCTATTAGTCCAAGATTTTACACCTTCAGCGATATGTCTCCAAGAGACATATTTAAAACAAACAGATACATTTAATTTTCGTCAGTTTAACACATATCATTGTTTTGCACCTCCGGGTGATCGGGCCACTGGCGGATCATCCATTCTAGTCAGACAAAACGTTATTCAAAGCCCTGTTTCACTTAATACTAATATGCAGGCTGTTGCAGTGAGAATTACGTTACATGTAGCGTTTACGCTATGCTCTCTTTATATTTCTCCGTCTTCGACGTTTGCTAAAACTGATCTTCAAGCTCTATATGATCAGCTCCCGAAGCCCTGTATTATAATGGGAGATTTAAATGGGCACAACCCACTCTGGGGTAGTATAACTACTAACACTAAAGGGAAATTGTTGGAGGACTTTTGTTCTGACAATGATTTGTGTATTTATAATGATGGTTCCAGCACATATTTACATCCTGGTACAGGGACCTATTCTGCTCTTGACTTGTCTCTGACAACTTCCGAACTACTAAACGAATTCGAATGGTCAGTCCACGATGACCTCTGTGGAAGTGACCATTTTCCTACTATGTTAAAAGCTGTAACTCCATCCGATGTTCCTCCGTCATCAAGACGAAATTTTAAAAAGGCTAACTGGGCTTTATATGAAACACTGTGTGCTGAAAAACTTATACCTGAACGTTTTATTGACGTTCCCGATGCTATTAAATGCTTTTCGGATGAACTGAATTCCATAGCTGATGAGTGTATACCAAAGTCCTCTGCAGTTCCACACATAAGAAAACCATGGTTCAACGATGACTGCAAACAAGCTAGGAAGGCAAGGAAAAAAGCAGAACATTATTTCCGTCGCCATCCTATGGTGCATAATTTAAATAAATTTAAAATTTTAAATGCTAGAGCACGGCGTACTTTTAAACAGAACAAACGCCAATCTTGGCAAAATTATGTATCTAAAATAAATTCTCGGACACCCATGTCCAAGGTATGGAACATGGTCCAGAAAATCAAAGGTAAAGGTACTAAATCTACTGTCCATCATCTTAAAGATGGAGATCAATTACTTACTGATAAATCAGATATCGCAAATAAATTGGGCGAAACACTCGCTAAACACTCTTCCTCTTCTAATTATTTACCTAAATTCCAGCAGTATCAAAAAGAACAAGAAATGAAAACTATTAATTTCAATTCTGATAATGGGGAAGATTATAATGAAACGTTTTCTATTCATGAACTCCATACTGCTCTTGATCAGGCTCATGACACTGCTACTGGAGCTGATAACATACATTATCAACTCCTGAAGCACTTACCAGAATCCTGCCTAGAAACTCTCCTAAATATTTTTGATGATATTTGGACATTGGGTAACTTTCCTCCGTCATGGCGTGATGCCATAGTAGTACCAATACCTAAACCTGGACGTGATCATACGGATCCATCCAATTATCGTCCGATTTCATTAACAAGCTGTGTTTGCAAGACCATGGAACGCATGATAAATAATCGACTTGTTTGGTACTTGGAAACTAATAACCTTATCACAGATATACAATGTGGTTTCCGCAAAAACAGAAGTACTGTCGATCACTTAGTGCGTTTAGAATCATTTGTTAAAAATGCACTGATTAACAAACAACACGCTGTGTCTATCTTTTTTGATCTTGAAAAAGCATATGACACTACTTGGAAATATGGCATTTTACGAGATTTACATGACTTCGGCTTGCGAGGTCGTTTGCCTGAATTTATTGCCAAGTTTTTAAATAACAGACAATTCCAGGTCCGCGTGGGCTCTACCCTGTCTGATCATTACAATCAGGATCAGGGTGTTCCACAAGGCAGTATTTTGTCAGTCACTCTTTTTAGCATCAAGATCAACAGTTTATCTAAAGTTTTAAACGATTCAATTGATGGGTCGTTATTTGTGGATGATTTTAATATTTCTTGTCGTGGTAACAATATGCATACCATTGAACGGCAATTGCAGTTGTGTTTAAACAGGATTAATAAATGGTGTCTAGAAAACGGCTTTAAATTTTCTAAATCAAAAACTAACTGCATACATTTTTGTCGAAAATACAAACCACATAAAGACCCTGAACTGTCTCTAGATGGGACGCCCATTAAGGTTGTGAAGGAAGCCAAGTTCTTGGGTCTAATCTTTGATTCACACTTAACGTTTTTACCACATATTAAATCACTTAAAAGTAAATGCCTGAAAGCTCTTGACTTGTTGAAAGTGGTTTCAAATTCAAAATGGGGAGGGGATCAAGCTACCCTTCTCCATTTATATCGATCACTCGTTCGTTCTAAACTTGATTATGGCTCCATCGTCTATGGTGGAGCCTGCAAAAGCAATCTTAAACTTCTTGATCCTGTCCATCACCAAGGTCTAAGACTTTGTCTTGGGTCCTTCAGAACTTCACCTATTGACAGTCTTTACGTTGAGGCCGATGAGCCATCTCTTGCACAACGCCGTATCAAATTATCTTTACAATATATCATAAAACTATACTCTAACGAATCTAACCCTGCATATAACTGTGTCTTCAATCCCCTTTATGAGGATTTGTATAGCAAAAAGTCTTCTCTTGTTCCACCTCTTGGGCTCAGAATAAAGCCGTTTATTGCTGCTGCTGGTATTGAGCTGAACAATATAGCTCCTTCCCGTCTTCTTTCCTCTCCCCCATGGCAGTTGGTTAGGCTACAGGTTGACCTAACATTAACTACATTTAAAAAATCAGAAACTAATGAATTACAGTATAAACAAGAATATAATCAATTGAAACATACATATAACAATTACAAATCCTTATTTACAGATGGGTCCAAGGACGGTGGAGCAGTAGCTTGTGCTACTGTCATTGGATCCAGAACAATATCTTCTAGATTACCAGATAATAGTTCTATTTTTACAGCAGAAGCTAACGCCATATTAACAGCTCTTAAATATATTCAAAGACACCCTAAACGTAAACAGTATATAATATATTCCGACTCTCTTTCTTGTCTTCAGGCTATTAAAAACATTTCTTGTAAACATCCGCTTTTAATTGAAATTATTGAATTGTATAATACTCTTGCTACTGGCCAATACGACATCGTCTTTTGTTGGTTACCCAGTCACGTAGGTATTTCTGGGAATGTGATGGCCGATCTTGCTGCCAAGGCAGCACTCAACAAATCTGTGACACCACTTCTTATTCCATACTCTGATTATAAAGCCAGCATTAGAACTTACATCCGTGATCTGATGCAGAAGAAGTGGGACACCCAAGTGGGCATAAATAAATTACATGCAATAAAACCCAATATTGGTTACACCTACTTGGGTTGTCAGTCCAGATTTGAAGAGGTCATCATGCGACGATGTCGTATTGGCCACACACGATACACATATGAATATTTGCTTAAAGGTGAAGATCCTCCGTTTTGTATCCCTTGTGATGAAAGAATCACAGTCAAGCATGTCTTGCTTGACTGTGTGGAATATTCCATCACAAGGGATAACTTTTTTAAATCAAGAACTATGAAGGATCTTTTTAGTAATGTTAGTGCTCATTTAATCATTGCATTTTTAAAAGAATTAGAACTGTTACATGACTTGTAAATAGATTACTATTTTATAATTGGAAGTTGAATTATCAACTTAAGATTGTTAGTGGCTGTATCCTCGAAGGGGGTTGAAGTACCGTAAAATTATTGTCCTCCTGAGAGGGTACGTAAGTCCAAAAACAGTATAAGTCAGATTTAATCTTCCACTTTTTAATCGTAGAATATATGTCATTTTAAATTGTGGCTAATCTTGGATACAGTCGCCAGCAGCTGAGGGGATGGTGTAAACCCAGCTAGGGACCATGCAGGTAGCAAACGTACTGTAAGTCCCCATGGCCCCTAGTATGGTGATCTACCTTCAGTTGTTGGCGATCTATAGCCTGTTTTTATGTTGTATTGTCCGAATAGTGATATTAGTTTTATCTTTCCACACTAGTTTTAATCCAAATTGTGATATTCTAGTTGTTTTACTGTCCCTCGTTGACAGGTTTTTTTAGTATCCATATATTTCATTTCAGTATTTAACGTTCTCGTCACGATATGGCTGAGATATTGCCGATGTGACGTTAAATATTAACTCACTCACTCACTCTGATGCTAAAATACTTGTAAAGAGATCCGAATTTACGGACAGTTATGTTTCGATAACCCAAACATCAACTGAATCAAGCCCTAAAATGTCTACATCAACCACAAGCTGTCAAACAAATGAGCAAGTCCTGTTCTAATCGTAAGTTATCCTCTCAGTTGCACTCACAGTCGTTGGCATGTGATACTCAGTCAGCTGTTACAAGCCAGAGGCCTAAAAAACACACCGTTATCTTTCAACTCCGGGCGAGAGGGCCACTGGAGGATCTTCTATCCTTATAAACCAGAATATTATTCTGAGCGCTCTTATTCTTAGTACTGGTCTCCAGGCTGTTGCTGTGAGACTTACGTAACACGTTGCACTCACATTATGCTCTTTGTATCACCTTCTCCCACACCTCAGAAGAGTGAACTTTAAAATTTGTACAATAACCTCCTGAAATCGTGGGTTAATTAAGGGTAACTTAAATAATTTATCCAACCTGGGGTACAACAATTAATGCTAAAGGTAAACTACTGGAGGAGTTCTGTTCCAATAATGATTTGTACATTAATAACGATGGGACCAAGACTTATCTACACCCTAGCACATGAACATATTCAGCCCCTAATTTTTATGTTTAAGATTCAAGCCTTTGAGTGAGTGAGTGAGTTAATATTTAACGTCACATCGGCAATATCTCAGCCATATCGTGACGAGAACATCTAATACTGAAATGAAATATATGTCTACTATAAAAACCTGTCAACGAAGGACAGTAAAACAACTAGAATATCACAAATGGGATTAAAACTAGCGTGGAAAGTTAAAACTAATATCACTATTCGCACAATACAGTATAAAATCCGGCTATAGATTGCCAACAACTGAAGGTAGATCACCATACTAGGGACCATGGGGACTTTCAGTGGCGTTGCTACCTGCATGGACCCTAGTTGGATGTACATCATCCACCCAGCTGTTAGCAATTTAGACACATCTAGTAAAAAAATAAAAATACATATATGCTACGACTAAAAACCGTGGAAAGTTTAAATTTACTGTGAATGTTTTTGGACCTACGTACCCTCTCTGGAGGACAATAATTGTACAATATTTCAACCCCCTTTGAGGGTAAAGCCACAAACAATTCAAGTTACTAATCCAAACTACCAATAATTAAAACACATCTATTTACAGAACATATTATTCAAAACTCAAGTTGTTTTAAAAAAACAATGATTAAATAAGAACTAACGCTGGTAAAGAGATCCTTGATAGTTTTCACACTGAAATATTTATCCCTTGTGATGGAGAATTCAACACAGTCAAGCAAGATATGCTTGACCGCGACTCTCTCATCACAAGGGATACAAAACGGAGGATCCTCACCTTTTGAAAGGTATGAATGAGTATATCTAGTATGGCCAATACGACATCGTTTTAAAATAACCTCTTCAAATCTGGACTGGCAACCCAAGTAGGTGTAACCTATATACTGTTTTATTTCATGTAATTTAGTCTTCTGCATCAGATCACGGATGTAAGTTCTAATGCTAGCTTTGTAATCAGTGTATGGAATAAGAAATGGTGTTACAGATTTGTTGAGTGCTGCCTTAGCAGCAAGATCGGCCATTGCGTTAAATGCCCACGCGGCTGGGTAACCAACAGAAGACGATGTCGTATTGGCCAGTAGCAAGATTATTATACAATTCGATAATTTCAATTAAAAGTGGATGCGAACGTGACGTGAACATTCTTGGAAAAAAATTTATGCATATGGTAAAAACCTGTCAACGAAGGACAGCAAAACAACTAGAGTATCACAATAAAAATTAAACCTAGAGTGAAAAGTTAAAACCAATATCACTATTCGGACAGTACAATATAAAAACAGGCTATAGATCACCAGCAACTGAAGGTAGGTCACCATACTAGAGGCCATGGGGACTTACGATTAGCCAGAAATTAAAATGACAGAAATACTACGGCTAAAAAAATGGAAGACTAAATTTGACTTCAAATGTTTTGGGACTTACGTACCCTCTCAGGAGGACAATAATTGTACGGTACTTCAACCCCCGTCGAGGATACAGCCACTAACAATCTCAGTTCCTAATTCATCTTCCAATCATATAATACTTATTTATTTGCATGTCAATAAATTCAATTCTTTCAAAAATGCAATAATTAAATGAGAGCTTACGTTACTAAAAAGGTCCTTCAGAGTTCTTGATTTAAAATAGTTGTCCCTTGTGATGGAATATTCAACACAGTCAAGCAAGACATGCTTGAGCGTGATTATTTCATCACAAGGGATACAGAACGGAGAATCCTCACCTTTCAAAAGACATTCATGCGTATACCTCGTGTGGCCAATCGTATAATGACCTCTTCAAATCTGGACTGACAATCCAAGTAGGTGTAACCAACATATGGTTTTATTGCATGTAAGCTATTGATAACTACTTGGTTGCCCAACTTCTTCTGCATCAGATCACGGATGTAAGAACTAATGGTAGCTTTATAATCAGTATAGGGAATAAGAAGTGGTGTCACAGATTTGTTTAGCGCTGCCTTAGCAGCAAGGTCAGAGATTCCAACATGGCTGGGTAACCAACAGAAGACGACGTCGCACTGGCCAGTTGCAAGATCATTATACAATTCAATTATGTCAATTAAAAGTGGATGTTTACAAGACAAATTTTTAATAGCCTAAAGGCAAGAAAGAGAATCAGAAAAGATTATCTATTGTTTATGTTTAGGGTGTTTTGAATATATTTAAAAGCTGTTAATATGGCGTTAGCTTCAGCTGTAAAAATAGAACTATTGTCTGGTAATCTAGATGTTCTGGATCCAATGACAGTGGCACAAGCCACTGCGCCACCGCCCTTCGACCCATCTGTAAATAAGGATTTATAATTGCTATATTTATGTTTCAATTGATTATATTCTTGTTTATACTGTAATTCGTTCGTTTCTGATTTTTAAATGTAGTTAATGTTGGGTCGACTTGTGCCCTAACCAACAGCCAAGGAGGAGAAGAAAGAAGACGACTCAATGCCGGCCTAAGAAAGAAAGGGTTTAATTCTGTGCCCGAGAGGTGGAGAAAAGAGAAGACTTGTTGTTGTACAAGTCCTCTTAGAGAGGATTGAAGACACAATTAAATGCAGGATTAGACTCATTATGAGCTAATTTTGTAATGTATTGTAAATATAGTTTTATACGGCGTTGGTTGAGAGAAGGCTCATCAGCTTCGATGTATAGACTGTCGATAGGAGAAGTTCTAAAAGAACCAAGAGAAAGTCTTAGGCCTTGGTGGTGCACAGGATCAAGTAGTTTTAGGTTGCTTTGACAAGCTCCACCATATACGTTGGCGCCGTAATCAAGTTTAGATCGTACCAGTGATCTATACAAGTGTAGAAAGGTAGTTTGATCCCGTCCCCATTTTGAATTAAAAACAACCTTCAATAAATCGAGTGCCTTCAGGCATTCGGCTTTATGGGATTTAATATGCGACAAAAAGGTCAAATGTGAATCGAAAATAAGTCCCAAGACCGTGGCCTCCTTGACCACTTTGACTGGGGTACCACTTATAAATAGTTCTGGGTCTTTATGGGGTTTGTATTTACGACAGAAGTGTATACAATTGGATTTAGAAATTTTGAAGCCGTTTTCAAGACACCATTTATTTATTTTGCATAAACATAGCTGCAGTTGCCGTTCAATTGTATGCATATTTTTAGCACAACAAATATTAAAATCATGCACAAATAAAGATCCATCTATTAAGTCGTTTAAAACTTTAGATAAACTGTTGATCTTGATGCTAAAAAGAGTGACAGACAAAATGCTGCTTTGTGGAACACCCTGCTCCTGATTGTAATGATCAGACAGGGTAGAACCCACTCGAACTTGAAATTGCCTGTTATTTAGAAAGCTGACTTTCAAGACACCATTTATTAAGCTTGTTTAAACACAACTGCAAATATATATGTATATACAAACCGAAATCATGTAAATCTCTTAAAAAGCCATATGCTCAGGTTGTGTCATATGCTTTCTCAAGATAAAAAACGATAGACACAGCATGTTGCTTATTAATCAGCGCGTTTTTAGCAAATGATTCCAAACGCACTCTTCCAAAGTGATCGACTGTACTTCTATTTTTACGGAAACCACATTGTATATCTGTTATAAGGTTATTAGTACAAATATCTTCAAAAATATATAGGAGCTTCTCTAAACAAGACTCTGGTTGGTGCTTCAGGAGTTGATAATGTATGTTATCAGCTCCTGTGGCAGTGTCATGAGCTTGAGCAAGAGCATTATGGAGTTTTTTCTTGTTGTCTTTGATACTGCTGGAAGTTAGGTACATAATTCGAAGAGGAAGAGTGTTTAGTGAGAGTTGCATCCAGTATTTTCGCGATATCTGATTTATCAGTAAGCAATTGATCGCCATGTCTCGGATGATGGACACTAAATTTATTACCTTTACCTTTTATTTTCTGGACCATGTTCCATACCTTGGACATGGGTGTCCGAGAATTTACTTTGGATACATAATTTTGCCAAGATTGGCGTTTGTTCTGTTTAAAAGTACGCCGCGCTTTAGCATTTAAAATGTATTTAAATTATGCACCATAGGATGGCGTCGGAAATAATGTTCTGCATTTGTCATTGCCTTGCTTGTCTGCGTTCATTAGTGAACCATGGTTTTCTTATGTGTAGAACTGCAGAGGACTTTAGTACACACTCATCAGCTATGGAATTCAGTTCATCAGGAAAACATTTAACAGCATCAGGAATGTCAAGAAAACGCTCAGGTTTACGTTTTGCAGCACATAGTGTTTCATATCAAGCCCAGTTAGCCTTTTTAAAATTCCGCCTTGATGATGGCGGAACATCAGATGGAGTTACAGGTTTTAGTATAGTAGGAATATGGTCAGTTCCATAGAGGTCAGGGGTCGTGGACTGACCATTCAGATTCATTGAGTAGTTCTGAATTTGAGTGACAAGTCGAGAGCAGAATAGGTCCCTGTACCAGGGTGTAAATATGTGCTGGAACCATCATTACAAATACATAAATCATTTTCAGAACAAAAGGCCTCCAGTAATTTACCTTTAGCATTTGTAGTTACACTTCCTCAGAATGGGTTGTGTCCATTCAGATCTCCCATTATAATAAAGGTTTCGGGAGTTAGTCATACAGAGTTTGAAGATCGGTTTTGTGAAACGTCAAAGACGGAGAGATATAGAGAGAGCATAATGTAAACGCAACGTACGGAGTTGGTCGTACTGCAACGACCTGCAGATTAGT
Source organism: Haliotis asinina (assembly GCF_037392515.1). Taxonomy (NCBI): domain Eukaryota; kingdom Metazoa; phylum Mollusca; class Gastropoda; order Lepetellida; family Haliotidae; genus Haliotis; species Haliotis asinina. The sequence goes on from NC_090291.1 coordinate 17,794,488, forward strand.
ATTAAGTGAAACGGGGCTATGAATAATGTTCACTTTGACTAGAATGGAAGATCCTCCCGTGGCCCTATCACCTGGAGGGGAAAAGCAATGATGTGCTTTGTAATGACGAAGGTCCAAAGTATCTGTTTGTTTTAAATACGTCTCCTGCAAACAGATCGCAGAAGGTATAAAATCGTGGACTAATAGCAGTAGTTCATGTAAATTAGTCCTCAATCCTCCACAGTTCCAATGTACAATATTGTTGGAATAAACTTTCTTTTGGGGAGATTTATTGGGGATCCAACCCGAATATTTTTAGGGCGAGAAGCTGTATGCCCTAGAATGGACGTTTTCAGAAACGTCCATGTCTTCAAGAGATCCATATTTGTTGAACAACTGAATTCTAATTTCTGATCCTTTTGGGGCTGTGCGACTTTGTTGTTTTGAAACATCAGACTCAGGTTTGGGTTTATTTTTAACAATTTGTTGTCTGTCAGTTGTTGAATGAGACTCGGGGCGTGACTGGGAAGATGAGTTATGATGAGAAGACTTTGATGTACTAGGAAGAGATTCCTCAGTCTGGGATGATATAGCAGGGTATAAAACCAGTGGGGAGTCGGAACTGACCCAAGTCAAGGTAGTTTGGCATCCTGTGGATGATTTTGTTATTTTAGAGCTGGATTCAGATGGTGATTCTGCTACTGCAGCATAACTTTCTGGAAGGTCAGATCTCTTCACCTGTTTCTTTGCCTCAGTAAAAGAGATATTTTGGGTACACTTTATTCTGTTATTCGTCATTTGCTCTTTCCAATTTGGATACTGTTTCGAAGAAGAAGAATGGTCGCCTGAGCAGTTGGTGCATTTTTTAAAATTACTGTCACAATCTTCTTTTATGTGTGTCTTCTCACAACAGTGAGCACACACAACAGACAATGTGCAGGTATTTACACCGTGTCCATATTTCATAAGACAGGGTTGGTGTCATACGGTTCATCATCCGAGCTCCCCACCCACCACGGAGTATCACAAGAACAATGCTAAAGCAATCATGCCTTCAGCTCGCAGCAGCAAGGATACCCGGATGATATACTCTAGGAGTAGAATTAGAAGATTAATAATTCCACCAGACTGGCCCATGAGCAACCGCCTTCTGGCATAAAACTGTAGGGAAAATTCAGATTCCAAATCAGATTTGTGCATTGACATATATACAGTCCATGCAGAGGGCTTGGCATGACCAGCTGATTGGTTGAACCGGGCCCATTCAAACACCCGTCTAGGTGAAGTAAGGGGTGTGTTGAGCCAGGGGAACGCGGTTACAGGCTTCCAGTGCCGCAACCGGATTGGTGGACCAACTATCCCCCCGGGTCCGCAACGGGGGTGTTGGCGAGCTCTTAGCGTTACCCAGCACTCACCAGGAGGTGGTGGCTCTTCACGGGTGCCCCATGTCTATGGAACTGTGGGTAGTCATAGTACACGTGCCTCTTGCACGGTTCGCCAGCCATGTAGTTGCTGGCAACTGCATGCAGTATTAACAAAAGATATTCAGTTAACTAAAGATGTGTCAAGATAATGATTTACCGCAGATGACCCCCTTCAGTCGATGAAGTTTTACTGTTTTCCATAGTCAATTTGTCTTGTTGTTTTAATTTGACTACCATTTCTTGCAATCGCTAGCAGCTGAGGAAATGATATAAATCCAAACTAGGGTACTTGTAGGTAGCAAAGGTACTGTAAGATCCCGTGGTCCCTAGTAAGATGATCTACCTTCAGTTGTTGGCGATCTCTGGCCAGATTTTATATTGTACTGTCCAAATAGTCATAATAGTTCTAACTTCCTATGCTAGTTGTGATATTCCAGTTGTTTTACTGTCCTTCGTCTACATGTTTTTCATATATGCATATATTCATATATGTCAAGTATGTTCTAGTCACGACATAGCTGTAATATTGCCAATATTAACTCACTCACTCACTCGTAGTGTTACGAGTGTGTATTTTCTGTATGTTTTTGTTATTAATTAAGTAATAATTATTATTGGGTCACAACATTTAGTGTTTTGAATATTAAATATGATGGCTCACGTTTCGTTTTAATAGCTGGTCAACACTTTTAGCATTCTGGTTTTCCGGAATTTATCTGCTCGTTGTTTTCGATGTTCACTTCCGGGATACTGTTTCGAGACCATTCTACAGTGTTGACGATGTTCGTTTGTGCCCGATCTTTCGGGAAATGACTTTGTAAGTATATATAAAGGCTGGCTGCCGTGCGGAGGGTGACACTCACACTCACTTACATCACTGCCACGCTTGAAGTCCCTTCAACGCCTGAATCTGTATTAGCTGCTGTCGCACCGATCGCTGTGTTGACATTCTGCCATAGTTGATTCTCTCTCTCACCAAGACTTCGGTGAGCTATATTGTATTTTGTGACCCACTGACTTCGATTTTGTCTCTCTTGAATTGTACCTGAAATCTACATTGTTATATTGATTTGTGTCTTTGTATACCTTGCTCTCGTTACATAACAATATATAATTTGAACGTAAACGAACTGTCTCTGTTCTGTTTTGCTGGTTCACAAGGGGATTTCTTACATTGTTGTCACGGTAAATTCTTAACCGTAACACGTAGTATATATGTTCTCTTAATAATGGCTAAATTTTCCGACAATCGCCAGTGGCTGGAGGCATGGTGCATATCCAAACAGGGTCCATGCAGGTAGCGAAAGTACTGTAAATCCCCATGGTCCCTGGAATGGCGATCTACCTTCAGATGTTGGAGAACCATAACCCGTTTTCATTTTGTATCGTACTCTGTAGTTAATCTGTTTTAGATCGAATTATTAGTTTTAAATATCTCTCTGTGATTGTCTAGTTGTCTTACTGCCCTTCGTTGACAGGTGTTTATAATTAAATTGTAATTATTCTAAATCTATACTTTGTTTTAGTCACGATATTGCTGAAATATTGCCGATGTGACTTAAAATCTTAACCCAGTCGCAGATTCTGATTTGCATGTTACCCATGAAGGTCAAACTATTGCCCTTCAGTAACCCATGCTTGTCGGAACAAGCGACAAAGGTGGTCAAGCTCGGTTGACTTGGTTGACACATATCATCCGTTCACAGTTGCGCATATGTATATACATGTATACTAAATTGGCCCACATTTCGTCGTCATCGCAAGGAGGAGTTCCTGTATATCCTCCTGTATATAATGCTTATAGTTATATAATAATAATAATTTAATTCGCAGAAAATTCTTCATATCTGGTGCCTATATGATGACAATTCATTTCTAAAAGAGGATGCTAAGTTTGGACGATCCTCCAATCATCACTGCAAGTCCGATTCAGACCATGCGTATAAAGTAAGTTGCTTATCGATTTTATTATGGATGACCATCCCCATGTTGACATCCTCTATTTTGGATTTCCTTGCTATACTGCGCTGGAACAATGGATCAATAGGCTTTCATAACGCTAAAATGATAATTCGTACATAATAATATTGAGTGTAGCACATGTGCATTGCATACAACAACAACTATGGAATATGTCACTGCCAATAAAATGTATCTTTTTGTCATTCATGCAATTTCAATTGGAAACAGATGTTGTTATATAATTTACTTATTTAAGTGTGTTATCCAGTTATCTATAAAGGAAGAAGATTACAATGTATTGACTCTTGCTATGAATTTAACTGTACCAAGACGCGTTAGAATTTATCTTCAGAAACCCATACTTGTCAAAAGAAGCGATTAATGGGATCAGGTTGTAAAGCTTGCTGACGTGGCTGACACATGTCTTAGTATACCTATTACGTAGTCTGACGCTTATGCTGCTAATCGCTGGATTGTCTGGTCCAGATTCTATTATTTACAGACCGCCTCCATACAGCAGGAGTATTGCTGAATGCAGCGTAAACTTAAACTCACTCACTCACTTAAGTGTACCAGTATCAATCAGACCATATCATATAAGTCTGTTGTGATTGCATCTGTCTATTTGTGGTTTCTTATGCATTGTCGTTTGGGTACAAAACTGCCGATCACTGCGTTAGATTTGTTTTACATACTAGAAACTGGTACGTAACTGGATGGTAGGTATTTGGCAAGAATTTCAGACCCCCTTCACAAATGTTTGATGACAACACACTTTTCCATCACTGTCTGGCCTTCTTTTGTTCAAGTGGAATCGTTTCAGTGGGTGAGCGCATGCGTACGTGTCTGCATATGTCTGTGTCTGATGGTTAAACGCTTATAGCACTAGCTCAGCGAGATATCATGCTACCCTACCAGGACACTGACTCCAAGCCTCCATAACTTAATTTACACAATTCAAGCTCATCAGGAAGCATGGTAAAACAAGTACGACCAACTGCCATCTTTCACAATCTAATACTAATACCTTAACCTTGTCGACAACCTGACACTACAATCGTAAACATATATGTAACGGTAGGTCAGCACGAACTTTCCACCTACGTGTAAACAACATTTCATAACATAATATAATATAAAGTTAACATTTCAAAGAAGACCGTACCTTTAATACTGAGACAAGCTACATTAGTGCTGCTGCATCAGGAAACATGGTAAAACAAGTACGACCAACTGCCATCTTTCACAATCTAATACTAATACCTTAACCTTGTCGACAACCTGACACTACAATCGTAAACATATATGTAACGGTAGGTCAGCACGAACTTTCCACCTACGTGTAAACAACATTTCATAACATAATATAATATAAAGTTAACATTTCAAAGAAGACCGTACCTTTAATACTGAGACAAGCTACATTAGTGCTGCTGCATCAGGAAGCATGGTAAAACAAGTACGACCAACTGCCATCTTTCACAATCTAATACTAATACCTTAACCTTGTCGACAACCTGACACTACAATCGTAAACATATATGTAACGGTAGGTCAGCACGAACTTTCCACCTACGTGGAAACAACATTTCATAACATAATATAATATAAAGTTAACATTTCAAAGAAAACCGTACCTTTAATACTGAGACAAGCTACATTAGTGCTGTAATTCTGATTAATGAATATTGGGTGATACATCATACACACAACAAATGTGAGATATTAGATGCCAACTGGCAAAACATTAGATCCGTTTGCCTTGGCAATTACAAAAACGGAGCAAGACTTAGTTTCATTACAACACAAGTTTCTCTTCACTTGCTTAAACGTTCTGCTTATTGTTTATCATCACCATTAGTTCAAACCCAATAAATGTAGAAAAGGAAGGACGTACAACGCCAGTGATAACGTGGCGTGTATATTTATTTATTTACTTGAGTAAGCAGTATGGAAATGGATGACGACAGTGTAGTTTTACGTCTGTTACGAAGCTGTAAGCATCAGTATACGGAAGATCTATTGCTCTCAGTGGCTGCGACAACTGTCGTATTGATTAAAGTGTAAAATAATATTCAGTGACACTGTTAAATGCAATTGAGGAATACATACACCATATCGAGTGAACATAAAATATAAGATTATGCTTCAGCAATGACACATCCCAGAGCATGCTGTTTGCTTTTCGATGCTTCATGCGGGTTGTTCTCCGAGTCTAATCGTTGCATGATAAGAGGTTCAGGCCCATTGTGCATCTTCTGAAGATACCGTTGTTTGTCCTCAGGCCGTGATGGACCCCAGTCTGTGGACGGAGAACTTGCGAGGCGGAGACGCTGTTAGTTGCATAAACCTCATTTTCAGTAAATGATATAAATTAGCCCTTATGTATCACATGGATAGATAATTCATGGTATATAACTCGATGTCATTCGGAGGATATAATTATCTTTCTTTATGTTTTAAGCGTAGTTTATTTTACAGACTGACGGCTGGAACTGTGTACACTCACAAACAGCTGCAGAGAAAGCAGAAGTACTAGTATGAAATGCTCGATGGAGACTACTTTAGTGTCAGCACTTTGGTTCTTGGCCCTTTTAATCTTTTTTTTACATGGTCTCAAATAGGTTTACAGAAGTGATTTGTTATCGTATTGTTGCCCCGTTCTTTCAAGACGTTTCAGGTCAAAATAAATTTGTGGTTAGTTCCATCTCTTCACGGTGCAGCTAAAATAGTGACGTCAGAATTACCTCACTAACTCTGTATAAGTAGAAGCCACGAAACATTTCCACAATCATAAGAAATAGATGTTGTACATTTCAGGCAATTCTAGTCGGTCTTTCATGGGTCACTGACATAGGTGACTCGTGGTACTTGTGAAATGTGAAGGTGCTCTGACTTACCTATGCACCACCCCAAAAGGAAAAGTGTTCAAATGAACAAATACAGGAACAAAATTGTACTTCATTGTTGTCACAGACCTGTTAAAAGTGGAGGTGTCTACCACAGCCAAGTGTAAGGCATTATTACGATCGTTTCTGCCATGTACACGCAATGTTAATGGCAATGTTAATGACCTAATATGACCTATTGCCACATATATCTATGGTCACGTTTATTCATATCCTGCACACCATGTTTTGCTACACATGTAAACCCACCTCAAGAAATGTTCCGTTCTGTTTGATGAGCTGGTATACCAACATGACAGGTATGGGCAATGACATCGCAACTGCCATTAAGATTCCAATGACCTTAGCGTATTCAGGGTAGATATATTCCCCATAGCTTGGGGGGTCGTAGAGAAACAGGGAAAGAATCAAGGACGCCTGCGATTGAAAAGCAGTACATTCATGAAGCTGTATTAACAGTTTGGCAGTTAAAACAAGGAATGGCATCTTGATGTAAATAGACAGCAGGAAGTGACGCATGAACATGAAGTGTCAGTTTGGTGAAATATAGATATCTAGGTCAGATATGGTGTTAACGGTCCAAGAAACGCAGTAAACCAGTATGGACAATGCCGCAGTTATCTCGCAGAATATCAGCATGATAAGAATAAACAGCAGGGAGTCATTGACAGTTAGGTGAAACCCCACAAGTTCGGATATGGTGATAAGAGACAAAGAAACGTAGTTAAGACAAACTGGATTTCGAACCGAACATCGAACCATGAGCCTCACATGACTTGGGTGCCTCTGCAGTTACACAAGGACTGTGTGGCCTTATTGATCGTCTGCATCATGGTCATGTAATGTTATTTGCATAGCCAATTTGGTTGAACAGCGACTGAAGTAAATCGTTATGACCTACAATATCTCTGGATATCCTTCCTTGAACCTGTAATTCTGATGTTTATTCCATCATGTACCCTAATGACGGATCACATATGAGGTACAAGACAATTTATGACTCAACAATGGCAAATGTATCTCAGTATCGGATGCACGACACTTTCAATCAGAACCTTGGTAATCAGCATCACTGCTGTATTGTGGTCTGTTTAAAGTTGAACTTACAAACAGGATGACAGGGGTGAAGTAGGAAGACACGACTTTAAGTACCCAAGGGTAACGTCTTCCCATCATCATCTCAACATCGTCGCTGAATCTCTCCGAACCTGTAGGACGTCATGTGGATGATAAATATGACATTTAATGGGGACGTCATAGGAAAACAAGGAATGCATCTATGCTACTTGTCAAAAGTAATACCTCCTGAATCTATGGTGTTCGGGTACGTGAGTCTCAAAACATTGCAAGTAAATTTAAATATGCCATTATTTTTAAACGATAGAAATTGTGTTGTTTTAATGGCTAAATTGTCTAGACTTGCTCACGGTTGAAGGGATGGTGAAAATCCAGCTAGGGTCCATGCAGAGAACAAATGTACAGTACTATTTTACTTTCCTCCGTTGACAGAGGTTTATGATTTACCTCTTTTCATTATGAAATTATGACTTCGTTTCAGTCACGATGTGGTTGAAATATTGCCGATGTGACTTAAAATCATTACTCCATAATGTCTCGTTTCTTGCATGTACCACCAAGAGATCTGCCATTTTCACTGAATCCGACTATTTGCAATTGAACAGGTTCAGGCACCCATTAACCCGATTGCATTTCACACCTATTCACTTTCACAAAGGGTAGTTTCATTTACCATAGATCCAATTCATGGCGACACACTCAAGACAAGCAATGAGCAGTAAGTTGAACGACGATGCATACCATTCTAATAGCTGAAACAGGTACACGCCACCCTGAAATAGGGACAAACAAACAATGTGAAAGTCATTACACCCATGTAACGTATAAAACCACGAACAAAGGCGTGTGTGACATGAAATTGCATCGATATTGCCACAAGGAGGCTGAAATCCGAGTTGTGAAACAGTGAACTCTTTCCTCATGTTTTTTTCTGTTTTCCTACAGGCCACTTACATATATATATATCGATGCCATCATATCTACAACGCAACAGCTCACTTCTTTCACGAGGCTTCATACGCCTCAATAAATCCTCAGATAGATGAAACAAATATTTTAAGTTCTAAGAGCCTCACTTCAGTTGCATAGGAGATGGAAATTCCAAAGCTGAACAGACACACTCCAGCAGTGACATGCACTCTTCGATGTTGAAGATGTTTGGGGCACGTCTCGACTATACCAGCTATTACCGTCTCCAACATACCAAACTGTAGGAAAATACAATCCGTTAGATTAGGATTTAGACTAGTTAGCAGCATAGCTATCCACCGCACTTCCTAAGCATTTTAATTATTTCGAAGTGAAAGTATACGTTAGTATTCTAGCGAAAGCAGGCACCCGTGAACGATCACCTCCTCGTGGTGGGTGCTGGGTAACGCTGAGAACTGTTTACCACCCTTGTGGACCGGGGGGCATATTTGGTCCAGCAACCCGTGTGCCGTGGGTTGCGGCCCGTGTCGGTGGAGGAGGGGATCCTGGTGGTTGAGGGCATGGGAGCAGGACCAGTGTTCTTAATGCTCAACACACCACTTCGGCATTCCGGTCACGGTCTCTGCTCAAAATACCTTGAACACAAGTAAATGTATAGTCAGAGATCGTGATCGATTGTTTGCTGATATGTCCGAACTTGACATAGCATGAGAAATGAAAGATCAAGGTGTGCTGTCTGTAAAGCGGTTTTCAACACGAAAAAACATCAAACATTCCAAACGAATACGTATCTGTTCTCTTTTTCAAAGCCAAATGCTCCCAAATCAGTGAAGGCAGGTTACTGCAATATCCAAGTTAAAACACCCGCTCAGGTGTTTTAAATGCCAGTAATATGGACACGGTGTAAATACCTGCACATTTAAAAAAATGTACCAACTGTTCAGGCGACCATTCATCTTCGTCAAAACAGTGTCCAATTTGGAAAGAGCAAATAGCGATTAACAAAATAAGGTTCACCCAAAATATCTCTTTCACTGAGGCAAAGAAACTGGTGAAGAGATCTGACCTTCCAGAAAGTTATGCTACAGAAGCAAAAACATTATCTGAGTCTAGCTCTAAAATAACAAAATCATCCACAGGCTGCCAAACTACCTTGACCTGGATAAAATTGTGATTCTCCACAGCTTTTATACCCTTCTATATCATCCCAGACTGAGGAATCACCTCCTGGTACATCAAAGTCTTCTTCTCATTACAAATCATCATAATCATCTCAGTCACACTCAAAGTCTCAATCGACAGCTGATAGTCAATACACGGTGAAAAGTAAATCGAAGTCAAAGCCTGATCAAAAACAACAAAGTGGCAGAGCTCCTAAAGGGTCACAAAATATAGTTCAATTGTTCAATTAAATATGGGTCTCTTGAAGACATGGAAGTATCTGAAAACGTCCATTCTAGGACACATGGCTTGTCGCCATTTAAAAGAGTGTGGGTTAGATCCCCAATAAATCCCCCCCCCCCAAAAAAAAAAAAAAAAAAAAAGATAGTTTATTCCAAGAATATTGTACAGTGGAACTGTAGAGGATTGAGGACTAATTTACATGAATTACAACTACTAGTCCAAGATTTTACACCTTCAACAATATGTCTCCAAGAGGCATATCTAAAACAAACGGATACATTTGACCTTCGTCATTTAAATGCATATCAGTGTTTTCCCCTCCGGGTGCTAGGGCCACTGGCGGATCATCCATTCTTGTCAGACAAAATGTTATTCAAAGCCCTTTCACTTCATACTAATATGCACACTGTTGCAGTGAGAAATACTTTACATGTAGCGTTTACGCTATGCTCTCTTTATATTTCGCCGTCTTCGACGTTTGCCCAAACCGATCTTCAAGCTCTATATGACCAACTCCCGAAGCCATGTATTATAATAGGAGATTTAAATGGGCACAACCCACTCTGGGGTAGTGTAACTACGAACGCTAAAGGTAAATTACTGGAGGACTTTTGTCCTGACAATGATTTATGTATTCATAAAGATGGTTCCAGCACATTTTAACACAATGGTACAGGGGCCTATTCTGCTCTCGACTTGTCACTCACAAATTCAGAACTACTCAATAAATTTGAATGGTCAGTTCACGATGACCTCTGTGGAAGTGACTATTTTCCTGCTATACTATATTTCTGATGTTCCTCCATCATCAAGGCGGAAGTTTTAAAAGGCTAACTGGGCCTTATATGAAACACTGTTTGCTGAAAAGCGTAAACCCGAACGTTTTATTGACGTTCCAGATGCTATTAAATGCTTTTCCGATGAATTGAATTCCATAGCCGATGAGTGTATACCAAAGCCCTTTGCTGTACCACATATTCGAAAAGCATGGTTCAGCAATGACTGCAAACAAGCTAGGAAGGCAAGGAAAAAGGCAGAACATAATTTCTGTCGCCGTCCTATGGTGCATAATTTAAATAAATTTTAAATGCTAAAGCGCGGCGTACTTTGTAACAGAACAAACGCCAATCTTGGCAAAATTATGGATCCAAAATAAATTCTCGGACACCCATGTCCAAGGACAACACGGTCCAGAAAATCAAAGGTAAAGGTACTAAATCTACTGTCCATCATCTTAAACATGGAGATCAATCACTTACTGATAAATCAGATATTGCGAAACTGGGCGAAACTCTCGCTAAACATTCTTCCTCTTCTAATTATATACCTATTTCAGCAATATCAAATACAACAAGGCAAGAAAACTGTTAATTTCAATTCTGATAATGGGGAAGATTATAAGGAAACGTTTCCTATTCATGAACTCCACACTGCTCTTGATCAAGCTCATGATACTGCTACAGCAGCTGATAACATACATTATGAACTACTGAAGCACTTACCAGAATCCTGTTTAGAGACGCTCTTATATATTCTTGATGATATTTGGACTTCCGGGAAATTTCCTTCTTCATGGCGTGACGCTATAGTAGTACCAATACCTAAACCTGGACGTGATCATACGGATCCATCCAATTATCGTCTGATTTCATTAACTAGCTGAGTTTGCAAAACCATGGAACGCATGGTAAATAATCGACTTGTTGGGTACTTGGAAACAAATAACCTTATAACAGATATACAGTGTGGTTTCCGTTTGTTAAAATCGCGCTGATTAATAAACAATCTTTTTTGATCTTGAGAAGGCATATGACACAACCTGAAAATATGGCATTTTGAGAGATTTACATGATTTCGTTTGGGAGGTCGTTTGCCTGAATTCATAGCCAAATCTTTAAATAACAGACAATTTCAAGTCCGTGGGGGTTCTACCCTGTCTGATCATTACAATCGGGATCAGGATGCTCCACAAGGCAGTGTTTTAAATAGTCAGTCACACTTTTAGTATAAAGATAAATAGTTGATCAAAAGTTTTAAACGATTCAATTGATGTTTGTGGATGATTTTAATATTTCTTGTCGTGGGAAAAATAAGCATACTTCTGAACGGCAACTACAGTTGTGCTTAAAGAAAATAGACAAATGGTGTCTCGAAAACGACTTCAAGTTTTCCAACTCAAAAACCAGTTGTATACACTTCTGTCGTAAATACAAACCCCATAAAGACCCAGAACTATTTCTAAGTGGTACCCCAGTCAAAGTGGTCAAGGAGGCCAAGTTCTTGGGACTTATTTTCGATTTACATTTGACCTTTTTGCTCCATATTGAATCTCTAAAAGCCAAATGCTTGAAAGCACTAGATTCATTAAAGGTCTAATTCAAAATGGGGAGGGGAGGAAACTACACTCCTTCACTTATACAGATCACTCGTGCGATCTAAAGGTGATTATGGTTCCATCGTATATGGTGGAGCCTATCAAAGCAACATAAAACTACTTGATTCTGTCCATCACCGAGGCCAGAGACTTTGTCTTGGTTCTTTTAGAACCTCTCCTATCGACAGTCTTTACGTCGAAGCTGATGAGTCTTCCCTCAACCAACGCCGTATAAAACTATCTTTACAATACATTACAAAATTAGCTTCTAATGAGTCTAATCCAATATCTAATTGTGTCTTTAATCTTATGTATGAGGATTTGTTTAACAAAAAGTCTTTTCTTGTACCGCCTCTTGGGTTGAGAATTAAGCCATTTCTTGCTGCTTCCGGCATTGAGCTGGCACATATAGCTCCTTCGCGACTTCCTTTTCCTCCTTGGCAGTTTGTTAGGCCATACGTTGACCTAACATTAACTACGTTTAAAAAATCAGAAACGAACGAATTACAATATAAACAAGAATACAATCGATTGAAACATAAATATAGCAATGGCAAATCCTTACTTACAGATGGGTCCAAGGACGGTGGCACAGTGGTCTGTGCCACTGTCACTGGATCCAGAACAATATCTTCTAGATTACCTGACAGTACTTCTATCTTTACAGCAGAGACTAACGCCATATTAACGGCTGTTAAATATATTCAAAGACACCCTAAACATAAAGAGTATGTAATCTTTTCCGACTCTCTTTCTTGCCTTCAGGCTGTTAAAATTGTCTTGTAAACATCCACTTTTAATTGATATTATTGAATTGTACAATGATCTTGCAACTGGCCAGTACGACATCGTACTCTGTTGCTTACCCAATCACGTAGGCATTTCTGGTAACGCAATGACCGATCTTGCTGCTAAGGCAGCAGCCAACAAATCTGTGACACCACTTCTTATTCCTTAAAATGATTATAAAGCTTGCATTAGATCTTCTATCCGTGATCTGATGCAGAAGAAGTGGAACGCCCAAGTAGGTATAAAAACATTACATGAAATAAATAATAGATTAATAACAGATTGTTAGTGGCTCTGCCCTCGAGGGGGTTGAAGTATTGTAGTATTATTGTCCTCCTCAAAAGGGTACGTAAGTCCCAAAACATTCGATGTAAATTTAAGTCTACCAGGTTTTTAATCGTAGTATTCATGGTATTTTAATTTTCGCTAGCATTTCATACTCACCAGTGGCTGAAGGGATGGTGTAGATCCAACTAGGGTCCATGCAGGTAGGAAAGGTACTGTAAGTCCACATGTTCCCTGGTGTGGTGATCTGCCTTCGGTTGTTGGGAGATCTATAGTCTTTTTTTACATTGTTTTATCCAGATGGTGATATTAATTTTAACTTTCCATGCTAGTCGAAATGATAATTGTGATATTCTAGTTCTTTTGCTGTCCTTTGTTGACGGGTTTGGTAATGTACATATGGTCGTTTTCATTGTTGAATGTTCTCGTCACGATGTGGCTGAAATATTGCCGATGTGACGTTAAATATTAACTCAATCACTCACTAGCGAAGGCAGCACCTGTTGCATCCATAATTGTTATGCCACGGGAATTTAATGTTTCAAATGGAACCTAGAGGCCGGATGAGCGAAGCATAACGCTGTGTATTGGAGTGAGATAAATTTATCGCCACAATGGCAATATTTCAGCCCTAACGTGACGCGAACAATTCCTTTTGTATATTAATGGTAACCTGTCATCGAAGTGAGTGAGTGAGTTAATATTTAACGTGATATCGGCAATATTTCAGCCATATTGTGACGAGAACAGATTTGAAATTGAAATGGGATATGGCTATATGATAAAAACCTGTCATCAAAGGACAGTAAAACGACTAGAATATCACAGTTGCGAGTAAAACTAGAGTGGAACGGTAAAACTGATATAACTATTTGGACAAGAGTGAGTGAGTGAGTTAATGTTTTGTGACGAGAACCAATAATAATATACCTAATTGAGAATGGTAAAAAACCTGTCAACGAAGGACAGTAAAACAACTAGACTGTCACAGGCAGACATGTAAAACTAGTAATTAAATCTAAAAAAGTTAACTCTAGAGGACGATTCAATATATAAACAGGCCATAGACCGAAACTGAAGGAAGATCACCATACCAGGGTCCATGGGGACTTACAGTACCTTTGCTACCTGCATGGACCCTAGCTGGATTTTTACACCATCCTTTCAGCCGTTGGCGATTGTGCGAAAGTTTAGCCAAATTTTTAAAAGAACAAATATACTACGTTTAAAATCGGGTAAGCAAAAATTAAACTGAGAAAAGTGTTGGGACTTACGTACCCTCTCAGGAGGACAATAATTTTACGATACTTTAACCCCCTTTGAGGATACAGCCATTAACAATACCAGTTGCTAATTTATACTACCGATAATTAAAATACATCTATTTACAACACAGTAATCAAAATTCAATCATGAAATCAATTTCTTTTAAAAAGCCAATAATTACATGGACACTAACAGTGGTAAAAAGATCCTTAACGGTTTTGACATTGAAGTATTTACCCCTTGTCTTTCATCGAAAGACTGTAAAACAAACAGAGTGAGTGAGTGAGTTAATATTTTACGTCACATCGGCATTATCGCAGTCATATGGTGACGAGAACACTTAAATGAACACTTAAATGAGCACTTAAATGAAATATATGCATATTGTAAAAATCCGTCAACGAAAGACAGTACAACAACTAGAATATCACAATTTCAATTAAAACTAGCATGAAACGTTAAAACTAATATCACTATTTAGACAATACAATATATAAAAACGGACTATAGATCGCCAACAACAGAGGGTAGATCACCATACTAGGGACCTGCTACCTGCATGGCTGCATGGACCCTAGCTGGATTTCCACCCTCCCTTCAGCTGCTGGCGAGTGTACAAAATGCTAGCCAAAATTAAAACAATAAGAATACTACGATTAAAAACCTGGTACATAGAAATTTACATCGAATGTTTTGGGACTTACGTACTCTCTCAGGAGAACAAATCTAATTCTTTTAAAAATGCAATAATTAAATGAGAGCTGGTATTAGTGAAAAGATCCTTCATAGTTCGTGAATTAAAATACTGATCCCTATGTGATATGCTTGACTGTGATTCTTTCATCACAAGGGATGCAGAACGGAGAATCCTCACCTTTCAAAAGTTATTCATGAGTATATCGTGTATGGCCAATACGACATCGCCGCAAAATGACCTCTTCAAATCTGGACTGACAACCCAAGTGGGTATACCCAATATATGGTTTCATTGCATGTAATTTATTTACACCCACCCACTTGGGTGACCCACTTCTTCAGCATCAGATCACGGATATACCATGTAATGGTAGCCTTGTAATCAGTGTAGGGAATAAGAAGTAGTGTCACAGATTTGTTGAGTGCTGCCTTAGGAGCAAGATCGGCCATTGCGTTACCAGAAATGCCTACGTGGCTTGGTAACCAACTGAATACGATGTCGTATTGGCCAGTAGCAAGATTACTATACAATTCAATAATTTCAATTAAAAGTGGATGTACTCTTTATGTTTAGGGTGTCTTTGAATATATTTAAGAGCCGTTAATATGGCGTAAGCTTCAGCTGTTAAAAGAGAACTGTTGTTTGGTAATCTAGAAGATATTGTTCTGGATTTACTGGCAGTGGCACAAGCCACTGCACCACTGTCCTTGGACCCATCTGTAAATAAGGTGAGGTTCTGAAGGACCCATGACAAAGTCTTAGACCTTGGTGGTGAACAGAATCTAAAAGTTTCCGGTTACTTTTACATGGTCCATCATATAGGATGGAGCCATAATCAAGTTTACATCGTACTAATGATCTGTTTAAGTGAAGGAGGGTAGGTTGATACCCTCCCCACTTTGTATTTGAAACAACTTTTAATAAATCTAGTGTCTTCAGGCATTTAGCTTTAAGGGATTTAATATGTGGTAAGAATGTTAAATGAGAGTCGAAAATCAAACCCAAGAACTTGACCTCCTTTACAAGTTTGATAGGGGTGCCATTTAAAGATAATGTTGGGTCTTTATGAGGCTTATATTGTCTACAAAAATGTATACAATATGTTTTGGATTTAGAAAATTTAAAGCCGTTTTCAAGACACCATTTATTTATTTTGTATAAACATAGCTGCAGTTGCCGTTCAATTGTATGCATATTTTACCACGACAGGAAATATTAAAATCATCCACAAATAATGATCCATCAAAGGAATCATTTAAAACCTTTGATAAACTATTCATCTTGATGCTAAAAAGTGTGACAGACAAAATACTGCCTTGAGGGACACCTTGATCCTGATTGTAATGATCAGACAGGGTAGAACCCACTCGAACTTGAAATTGCCTGTCTTTTAAAAACTGTGATATGAAAAGAGGCAAACGGCCTCTCAAACCAAAATCATGCAAATCTTTCAAAATGCCATATTTCCAGGTTGTATCATAAGCTTTCTCAAGATCAAAGAAAATTGATACAGCATGTTGTTTGTTTACTATATCATTTTTAACGAAGGATTCTAAACGTACCAAATGGTCAAAGGTACTACGAGTTTTCCTGAAACCACACTGAATATTGGTTGTTAGGTTATTGGTTTCAAGATACCAAGTAAATCTATTATTCACCATACGTTCCATGGTTTTACAGACACAGCTAGTGAGAGATATCGGTCTGTAGTTTGACGGATCTTTTTGGCAAGAGTCTCGCTGATTTTATTTGCAATTTGACATTTGTCAGTAATTAAATTATCACCATCTTTGAGATGGCGTACGGTAGATTTTGAACCTTTACCTTTAATTCTTTGAACCATGTTCCATACTTTGGACACTGGCGTGCGTGAATTAAGTTTGGAGACATAATTTCTCCAAGATTGTCGTTTGTTTTGTTTAAACGTACTACGCGCCTTTGCATTCAGTATTTTGAATTATGTTATGGACAGTTGGATGACGGCGAAAATAATGGTCTGCCCTTTTCCTGGCTTTTCTGGCCTGTCTACAATTTGCATTGAACCATGGTTTTCGTACATGTGGAGTCGTAGAGGACTTTGGTATACACTCATCAGCTATTTTATTTAAAATATCAGAAACAAGTTTGAATGGGATCGGTTATATCACTGAAACACTCAGGTCGCAGTTTGGATTCACACACAGTTTGATATAAAGACCAGTTAGCCTTCGAAAAGTTCCATCTCGTAAACGATGGAGAATCAGGTGGAGTAATTTCTGAGAGGATAGTTGGGAGGGTCATTATGAACAGACTAATCAAATTCTGTGAGGAGGTTAGAATCTGCGAGAGATAAATCTAGAGAAGAATAAGTGCCAGTTGCAGGGTGCAGATAGGTGCTTGAATCATCATTAAATATGCACAGATCATTATTTGAAATGGAATCTTCAAGTATCTTGCCTTTAGTATTAGTGAAAAATAATGATACGCTTCAAACTGACGTAAACTAAAGTTATCTGTTGCAGACAGAACGCTGATGGTGCTAAATCCTATATTAACAACTGTATTTCATTACGATTTGTTCGTAGTCCTCTACAGTTCCACTGCACGATATGCTGAGATGGACTTATCTTTTAGGTAGATTAATAGGGGAACTACCCCGTACCTTTTTCGAGGGCGACAAGCTATGTGCCCTAGAATGGACGTTTTGAAAGAATCTGGTTTCAGTTTGGTTTTGCTTTGGACAACTGGTTGAACGTTTCTGTTAGACTGAGTCATTTGAGATGCCTGAGAAGATGTGTCACAAGCAGAAGATGGTTCTGATTGGGTTTGGGGCGTGTCAGGAAGTGGTTCCAGAGTTTGTGTAGATATTACAGGCGGTAACATCTTAGGAGATTCGGTTTTAAGCCAAGTCAAGTTCGTTTGACATTTTGCAGATGAGGCTACTGTAGGGTTTTTATCAGACGGTGATTTTGCAATGGAAGCATACGTTTCCTGAATCTCAGAACCTAAGACAATCTGTTTTTGCATCAGAGAAACTAATGTTTTGAGTAAATTTGATCTTATTGATCTCCATATGCTGTATCCAAACTGGTCAATCGTTGGAAAAAGATGAGTGAGCACCCGAGCAGTTGGTTCATTTCTTAAAAGTGCTCTCGCAATCTTCTGTTGTATGTGTCTTCTCACAACAGTGAGCACATACAACGGACAATGTACAAGTACTAACACCATGACCAAATTTCTGGCATTTGAAACACCTCTAAGGATTTGGTATGTAGGTGTCAACGGTCACGTTACAATATCCTGCCTTTATTGATCTGGGAGCATTAGGAGAAGAAAATGAAAACATGTAAGAGTTCGTCTGAACGGTTTCGTGGTTTTTGCGTGTTGTAAAACGCTTGACGTAAATGACTCTTTGGTCTTTCATTTCCGAAACAATATCAAGTTCGGACATGTCTGCAAACAATCGATCTCTGTCTCTAACAACTCCTTTGCTGGTGTTAAGTGATCTGTGAGGAGAGACTGATACCGGAATGCCGACGAACGTTTCAGCTGACATCAAATTAGTTGCTTGTTACCTTTTGCTGCACTCAATGAGCAATGACCCTGAACGCAAAAGTCTAATGTTTTTCACATCACCAGATATGCCTTGTATGCCTTTTGCACTGCAAAAGGATTCAACTTCAATCGTGTGTTATCTTTAGTTTCCATTACTAAAATGTGGCCAGTAGTCATTTGATTTTTGCTGCCTATGGTCATCATGATCAGGATCAGTGTCGAGATGTTTTCTTTAGGGGAGTTTCGTAATCCATGGTTAGTGTTTTAAGATTCTTCATTCGAGCTCCCCACCCACCACGGAGTATCATGAAGACGATGCTAAGTACAAGTGGGTCTCCAACTTGCAGCACCAAGGATACTCGGATGATATACTCCAGCAGAAAAGCATAAGACTCTAGGCAAAGTTCATGTTGACAAAATTCAAGTTAAGTATTATTCTATAATCCAAGGGCACCAAGACCAAAATACAGACAATTTCAAATCCCATTTTGTGCAATTATATAAAATCCATGCACAGAGCTTGGCGTGACCAGCCGATTGGTTGAACCGGGCCCATTAAAACATCCATCAAGGTGAATTCATCGCCAAAGTGGTGTGTTGAGCAATAGAAACACTGGTCCTGCTCCCATTGCCCTCAACCACCAGGATCCCCTCCTCCACCGACACGGGCCGCAACCCACGGCAAACTGGTTGCTGGACCAAATATGCCCCCGGGTCCACAACGGGGGTGAACGGCTCTCAGCGTTACCCAGCACCCACCACGAGGAGGTTGCCGTTCACGGGTACCAAAACAGATTGTCACAGACTCTAATTTACGACAGTGTAACTATAGATGACAATACGAGATGAAAACATGTTATATATTAGCAACAACTGATGGTACATCACGAAACCAGGGGCCATTGGGACTTACGTTGCAGGCACCCGTAGCGAGCCACCTCTTCGTGGTAGGTGCTGGGTAACGCCAAGAGCTCGCCGGCACCCCCGTTGTGGACTCTGAGGGCACTGGGGGCCTGTGACCGCGTTCCCTTTGCTCAACACACCCCCTTCGACCCTTACTTCACCTAGACAGGAGGTTGAATGGGCCCCGTTCAACCAATCGGCAGGTCATGCTAAGCCCTGTACATGTAAATTTTACTGCATAAATTTTTAGAAACCATTTTGTCTTTTCTCAGTTGTCATGGCTTTGTGATGATATGTCTATTTTACGATTGAATAACTCAAATTTCGAATCTTGCCTTGAGTCCTATGTCCAGAAGGCAGTGGCTCATGGGCCAATCTGGTGGAATAATTACTTGCTAATTATTCTGCTTGAGTATATCATCCGGATATCCTTGGTGCTGCAGGCTGGAAACCCGCCTGCTCTTAGTATTGTCCTTGTGATACTCCGTGGGGGGTGGGGAGCTCGGATGACGAATTCATACTAACTTACCATGGAATACCAAACCCCAAACAAAAAAAACGAAACGCCAACTCGACAATGATGAACAGCGACCCTGCAAATCTATTGATTACTGGCCTCGTTTTCTGATCCTTGAGACTCTTGATAATACTCCTTTAAAGCTGAATCCATTTGCGATATCTAAAGGTATCCGTGGAATAGCAGGAGACATTAAAGATGTGAAACGCTTGCGTTCAGGATGTTTATTACTTGAATGTAATAGAAAACAGCAAGCAACAAACCTGTTGTCCATTGAAACGTTTGTTGGAGTTCCGGTTAAGGTCTCTGCGCATAGAACACTGAACACCAGTAAAGGTCCTGTACGAGACCGAGATCGTCTATTTGCAGATATGACCGAGATTGACATTGCATCGGAAATGAAGGATCAAGGTGTGATGTATGTCAAAAGATTTTCCACTCGAAAAGACAATGAAAGTGTTCCAACTAACACATACCTGTTTTCTTTTTCTGCGCCAAATCCACCCAAATCAATCAGGTCAGGCTTCTACAGCGTTAATGTTGATGCATACATCCCCAATCCTCTGAGATGTTTCAAATGCCAGAAGTTTGGACATGGTGTGAAGACTTGCACATTGTCTGTTACATGTGCTCACTGTGCTGAGACTACTCATGTAACAGAAGATTGTGAAAGTAGCTCCAAAAAATGTGCCAACTGCAATGGAAATCTTTCAGCATTTTCTAAGGATTGTCCCACTTGGAAAAAGCAGATGGAGATCAACAGGATTAAATACACTAATAATGTCAGTTTTGCTGAAGCCAAAAAGTTGATACAGTCAAGGGATACTAGTGAAACTTATGCCTCCATCGCCAGAAAGCCATCAGAAATGACCAACAAAGAAAATACTTCTCAAGTCATTACCTTGTCACATGCCTGTCAAACAGACTTGACCTCGATAAACACAGACATTCCTAAAAACCTTTCTCCTGAGCAATCAACACAGACAGCAGATTTACTTCCTGATCTGCAGAACTTTTCTCAGCAACAATCTCCCGTTTCTCAACTTGGATCACAATCAGGGAAGAATGAGAAACAGACAGGTAAAACAAAGATCAAATCAAGATCAGACACTTCAAGACCAAATCGAGCTCCTAAAGGGTCAGACAAGATCAAATTATTTAATAAGTTTGGGTCACTAGAAGATATGGATGTGTCTGATAACATCCATCCTCGGGCACATAGCTTGTCGCCCTCTAAAAAGGTGCGGGGTAGATCCCCAATCAACCCACCATAGTTTCTTCCAAAAATATAATACAATGGAATTGTAGAGGATTAAGGACTAATCTTAATGAACTACAGCTATTAGTCCAAGACTTTGCACCAGCAGCTTTCTGTTTACAGGAAACATACCTGAAACAGACAGATACTTTTAATTTACGTCAGTTTGATGCATACAATTATTTTTCCCCTCAGGGTGACTGGAGGATCTTCAATCCTCGTTAAACAAGATGTTATCCATAGTTCTGTAGCTCTTAAAACTAACCTCCAGGCCGTTGCAGTGAGACTTACTCTTCACGTTACTTTTACACTATGCTCTTTGTATATACCGCCTTCCTCAGCACTCCAAAAGTCAGATCTGCAAGGTCTCTATGATCAGCTCCCAAAGCCGTGTATCATAATGGGTGATCTCAATGGCCATAACCCGCTATGGGGTGGTACAAACACTAACTCAAAAGGTCAAATACTGGAAGATTTTATCTCCAATAATGACTTATGTTTATACAATGATGATTCAAGCACTTATCTGCACCCTGCAACCGGCACCTACTCTTCTGTAGATCTGTCTCTTGCAGACTCTTCACTACTTAATGAGTTTGAGTGGTAAGTCCACAGTGATCTCTGTGGAAGTGACCATTTCCCTACTATATTAAAATCTATAACTCCATCCGATGTGCCTCCATCATCAAGGAATTTTAAAAAGGCTAACTGGGCTTTATATGAAACACTGTGTTCTGAAAAACTTAAACCTGAACGTTTTATTGACGTTCCTGATGCTATTCAATGTTTTTCTGAGGAATTGAATTCCATAGCTGATGAGGGTATACCAGAAAACCATGGTTCAACGATGAATGCAAACAAGCTAGGAAGGCAAGGAAAAAAGCAGAACATTATTTCCGTCGCAATCCTATGATGCATAATTTAAACAAATTTAAAATTTTAAATGCTAAAGCAAGGCGTACTTTTAAACAAAATAAACGCCAGTCATGGCAAAATTACGTTTCAAAAATACATTCACGTACGCCAATTTCAAAGGTATGGAACATGATCCAGAAAATAAAAGGTAAGGGCTCTAAATCTAGTATTCACCATCTTAAAGAATGGAATCAGTTATTGACTAATAAATCAGATATTGCTAATGAACTTGGTTAGACTTTGGCGAAACATTCTTCCTCATCAAATTATGTACCTGAATTCCAAAAATATCAAAAACAGCAGGAGAAGAAATATATTAATTTTACTTCAGAGAATGGGGAAGATTACAATGAAACCTTTTCAATACATGAACTTCATACTGCTCTTGACCAAGCTCACGATACTGCTTCCGGTGCTGATGGTATACATTATCAACTTCTGAAGCACTTGCCAGAATCCTGTTTAGAGACACTTTTACATATATTTGATGACATTTGGACAACTGCAAAATTTCCTCCCTCGTGGCGAGATGCCATAGTAGTACCAATACCTAAACCTGGACGTGATCATACTGATCCATCGAATTATAGACCAATTTCACTAACGAGCTGCGTTTGCAAGACCATGGAACGCATGATAAATAATCGACTTGTTTGGTACTTGTAGACTAATAACCTTATAACAGATATACAATGTGGTTTCCGTAAAAACAGAAGTACCATCGATCATTTAGTGCGTTTAGAATCTTTTGTTAAGAATGCAATAATTAATAAACAACATGCTGTGTCAATCTTTTTCGATCTAGAAAAAGCATACGACACGACATGGAAACATGGGATTTTAAAAGATTTACATGACTTTGGACTACGAGGCCGCCTGCCTCAATTTAAATCCAACTTTTTAAATGACAGGCAATTTCAAGTCCGAGTGGGTTCAACCCTGTCTGACCATTATACTCAGGATCAGGGTGTCCCACAAGGCAGTATTTTGTCTGTCACTCTGTTTAGTATTAAGATCAACAGTCTATCAAAGGTTTTAACTGATTCAATCAATGGATCACTTTTGGTGGATGATTTTAATATTTCTTGTCGTGGTAAAAATATGCGCACCATTGAACGGCAATTACAGTTGTGATTAAATAAAATAAATAAATGGTGCCTTGAAAACGGCTTTAAATTTTCTCAAACAAAAACTAATTGTATACACTTTTGTAGAAAATATACACCGCATATGGACCCAGAACTGTCTTTAAATGGCACTCCAATCAAAGTTGTAAAGGAGGCTAAATTTTTGGGTATAATTTTCGATTCTCATTTAACCTTCTTACCACACATTAAATCTCTTAAAGTTAAATGCCTGAAGGCACTAGATTTGCTGAAGGTTGTTTCCAATTCTAAGTGGGGAAGGGATCAAACTACCCTTCTTCATTTATACAGATCATTGGTACGATCCAAACTTGATTATGGTTCCATTGTATATGGTGGAGCCTGCAAAAGCAACGTGAAAGTATTAGATTCTGTCCATCACCAAGGTCTAAGACTTTGTCTTGGGTCCTTCAGAACTTCACCTATTGACAGTCTCTACGTTGAGGCCGATGAACCATCTCTTACTCAACGTCGTATAAAACAGTCTTTACAATACATTACTAAATTATACTGCAATGAAGCTAACCCTGCATATAACTGTGTTTTCAATCCTCTCTACGAGGACTTGTACAACAAAACGTCTTCTCTTGTTCCACCTCTTGGGCACAGAATTAAACCCTTTCTTTCTTCGACCGGCATTGCGCTGGAAAACATAGCTCCTTCCCGTCTTTTTCTTCTCCTCCTTGGCAATTGGTTAGGCCACAAGTCGACCTAACAGTAAGTACATTAGAAAAATCAGAAACTAATGAACTACAATACAAACAAGAATATAATCAGTTGAAACATAAATATAGCGATTATAAATCCTTATTTACAGATGGGTCCAAGGACGGTGGCGCAGTTGCTTGTGCCACTGTCATTGGATCCATAACAATATCTTCTAGATTACCAGATAATAGTTCTATTTTTACAGCAGAAGCTAACGTCATATTAACAGCTCTTAAATATATCCAAAGACATCCTAAACATAAACAGTACATAATCTATTCAGACTCTCTTTCTTGCCTTCAGGCTATTAAAAACCCATCATGTAAACATCCACTTTTAATAGAAATTATTAAACTTTATAACTATCTTGCGACTGGCCAATACGACATCGTCATCTGTTGGTTACCCAGCCATGTTGGAATCTGGTAACACATTGGCTGACCTTGCTGCTAAAGCAGCGCTCAACAAATCTGTATCACCACTTCTTATTCCTTACAGTGATTATAAAACCACCATTAGATCTTACATTTGTGATCAGATGCAGAAGGAGTGGGACACCCAAGTAGGTATCAATAAATTACATGCAATAAAACCATTTGTTGGTTACTCCTACTTGGGATGTCGGTCCAGATTTGAAGAGGTCATACTACGACGATGTCGTACTGGCCACGCTAGGTATACGCATGAATATCTTTTGAAAGGTGAGGATCCTCCGTTCTGCGTCCCTTGTGATGAAATAATCACGGTCAAGCATGTCTTGCTTGACTGTGTTGAATATTCCATCACAAGGGACAATTATTTTAAATCAAGAACTATGAAGGACGTTTTTAGTAATGTAAGTTCTCATTTAATTATGCATTCTTAAAAGAATTAAATTTATTGACTGACATGTAAATAAATAAGTATTTTATGATTGGAAGTTGAAGTAGCAGCTAAGATTGTTAGTGGCTGTATCCTCGAAGGGGGTTGAAGTACCGTAAAATTATTGTCCTCCTGAGGTCCCAAAATGATTTAAGTCAGATTTAATCTTCCATTTTTTTAATCGTAGAATATGTGTCATTTTAATGTGTGGCTAATCTTGCATACAGTCGCCAACAGCTGAGGGGATGGTGTAAATCCAGCCAGGGACCATGCAGGTAGCAGAGGTACTGTAAGTCCCCATGGTCCCTGGTATGGTGATCTACCCTCTGTTTTTGGCGATCCATGGCCTGTTTTTATATTGTACTGTCCAAATAGTCATACTACATTTTTTTTAAGTTTCCACGCTAGGTTTAATACTAACTGTGATAGTCTAGTGGTTTTACTGTCCTTCGTAGACAGGGTGTTCATAATATGCATGTATATTCTTTTTTGTCATGTATGTTCTCGTTACGATATGGCTGCAATATTGCCGATGTGACGTTAAATATTGACTCACTCACTCACTCACGTTGCATTTGCTTCGTGCATAGACCCTAGCTGCATGTACATCATCCCTTCAGCTGTTAGCAAAATGGTTTAGTACTGTATACTTTCAACCATAAATATCAATTCTCATCGAATTATTTCACTGGGAAAGCTTCGGGTTTTATTACAAAGTATAGTAGCACATCCCCCCGACCCCCACCCCCGTCATTTTAGGTGAAGAGAACTGGCAGGTGGCAGGACTTTACCAATTATGCCACATTCCATAACACTCAGGCATTCAGGTCGAACGGGTATGCCCTCTTCTCCTCCTGTACATTTCAGGTTGTACAAAAGTATGGCACCACGAATGACGCTCATGCAGCAGTCAGGGAAGGCAATTCAGGACTACCTTACCAGGTTAACGTCCACACAGCCTGTAATAGTGGCTCTTGCCATCAAAGGACCCAGAACCTCCTTGAAGCAGTTGGTTTACATGAGCGAAATCATGGACACTCGAGGAAGTGGCCCAGATTGAGGATAATCCTGTACGTAGAACTGGCAGATATGGTAAGTGATTGGTGACGACCATTACACGATAACGCCCACATTAGCGTCAGCAGTAGCAACATCAGATTAACATGATGACTCTCCACCATACCAAGGAGCATCTGCACTGCTGCCACCTCCACTGCTACGAACCTCAAATGCCGTCACAGATGCCTCCACAGTGCTATCTGAATTAGGCTAGTTCTGGTGCCAATACCAGCCTTCCCTCCTCTCTGAAATCGTAGGTGGAGGGGGAAAAAGAACATCTAGGCATCATTTCTTCAGATCTTCTTCTATCTTCTTCTATCTCACTCTTTCTATCTCTGTAAACACACCCATCACGCTCTCATTCTTCCCTTTCTTATTCCTGGCAACAAAACAGTTATCATAGATCTCTCAACGAAATGCATTCATATTTATGAGGGTCCCCCCAACCCCCACCACTCACCCCACTTGCAAGCTGATATCCCTGTCAAAATTTCTAGAACCCATCCAGGCGAAAATCATCTGATCAGATGGAAATGATAATGCTCCACCAATACCCAGTGTTCAAGCCCCCCCATCTACTTAGACAAACTCACTTAAGCTCCTTGTGGTACTTACCCAAAATCCATTAAAGTGCCTGTGCAAATAAACAAATGCCCCAGGCACACTTTCCTCGTGATAAAGTATGATCTTCTTCACATATCTACATTAGCAAGCCATTCACATTAGTATTGTCTGTAGTTGTAGAACTCAAAATTTAGCAGACATGCAAGCTACAAGTCCTGATTTACGGCTAATCATTGAATACTTGTCCAAAGAAGACATTCCAACCAACTACACTAAGTTCAGCGTCTCAAATTTCGTACCCTTGTGTATGAACTATTAGATGATATTTTTTACCATTTCCATCAGGCTAAACATAGAGTGAGTGAGTTAATATTTAACGTCACATTGGCTATAGCTCAGCCATATCGTAACGAAAAACAATTTATATGTGAAAAATGAAAACATTTTGAAGAATAAAACCTGCCGAAAAGGACAGGAAAAGTACTAGGGTATCACAGATGTGGATATAAAACTAGCATGGAAAAGTAAAACATTCTAGCAATTAAAGCAGACAATATAATATATATTAAACACTAGCTATAGATCGCCAACGACTGAAGGTAGATCACCATATTAGGGACCACGGGGACTTGCAGTTCCTCTGCTACCTACATGGACTATAGCTGGATTTACAATAACACTACAGCTAAAAAGTGTAAGATTAAATTTGACATGGAATGTTTTGGGGGCTTACGTACCCACTCAGGGGGACACTGATTTTACGGCATTTCAACTTCCCTTGACGGGCTAAAACATAGAAGCACTACGAACAACAGACAGCTGTTATTCACACAGCTGTGTTCGAGGAAAGGTCTTCTCAATGCCTACCAAGATTTTAAAGCAGGTGGTGGCCATTTCAGTAGATGTGCTGTAAGGCATACTCTGATGAACAAAGAATATAGGCCAGACATGTACCAAAACATAGAAAATTACATCAAATCTTGCCACCGGTGTCAACTTCCTAAACGTTCTCACAAGAAGAAAGCCCCAACGGTCCTCTTACCAACTGGTGACACATTCTTCAGGCTACATGAGGACGTTCTAGGTCCTACTTTGCAGTAACCAAAGAAGGTTACACATACATTATGCTTGATGTTGATTCTTTGTCCCATTGGGCTGAAAGTGTTTCAATTTGCAGTCAAGAATCTAGTAAGGTAAATCAGTTGCTTTTGAATGAGCGTTTCTCACGCTATGGTGCACCTTACTCTCTGCTTACTGACAGATGTCGTCACTTTACATCTAAACTTGTTAATGGACTATGTGAACTCCTGGATATCAAACATTTCTTTACTTCCATCTATCATCCACAAACCAATGGTATGCGTGAACGCATGAATAGTTCAATAGAACAGGCACTTTGCACTTACGTCAGCTCCGAACAAAACAACTGGGCTGAAGTTATTCCTTGCATTATGACGGCTATGTAAAATACTCCACGGGGTACTCTCAACGTTATCTGTTGACCGGATGCATGCTTTACTTCACAACCTCAGGACAGCCAAATCTATGGCATTCACTCGGTAACTGAATAGGGATCGCAATGATACCAAACACAGATGTCCTCAATTTCAAAATGGTGATCAGGTTATTACAATTCTGCAGTGCAAAAGGGTAAATCATCCAAACTTACTGTCAAGTTCAATGATCCACATCACATGACAGAGATAGGGCCCAACCATACCTTGAAGCTGTGTGTGTGAATTCCAGGCCAACAAGCCTCACAAATCCCCCATACATATCAATGGACTCAAACGTTACTACCCTCCCCAAACCCAACCTCCCTGTCCCAAGTTTCAGGCCCATGACGACAATGTGTCCCAGCCTGAGTGACAATTTTCAACCACCCACGCCCCATACTACAGTCCAAGCAAATGATTCCAAACGGCCCCTTTCAAAATGCTAATCTCACTTGGGCAAGTCTGCTAATAATTATATATACGGATCCCATACAAACATTTGCTATTGTCCCTACACCTAACATCTCCAACTCCAAGGAAGATGTGGAAACCTAATACATTAATAGAATCATCAAAGGTAAAACCATAAAGGTACTTTGTAAAATGGATAGGATACAGTGAACGCACACGAGAACCAGGTGCCAGCTTATAGCCATCTGTGATTGCGGACTTCCCCAAAATGTTCAAAACAAGAGCAGGACACAAAACGCAAATGCATTTTTTCCCAGTCATAATATCATGATTGCCTTCTTTCAATATCTGTGACAGGAATTCTTTGGAATACCAGTGTCAACCGTTTTAAGGACATAAAATAGTCCTTGTCATATAGTGCTAGGATATGAACTGTGTTGTTGACCACAATATGATCCACTTCCGGGTCATCATCCCTAGATGCTTCTGCTTTCTTCTCTCATAGGTCACTCATTGCGTAATTTAATCATTGCGACGCTGTTGCTGTCTTTGTCACCTGTTCTTGGCAAAGGTTCCGTGCAGCAACTTACAAATGGAGTTCTCTTTATGACCGCAACTCCCGTCTACATTGCTACTGAATTTTGGGTACACACCTACGAAATCAAATTGATTAATATTCCAGTCATGAATCATCTCACCATTTGCAATATGGGCAATGGAACTTGTGCTGTCCTCCGACATATTAAGACTCATCTCAATCTCATTAAAGACAAAAGTATCTTCTACGTAAATCGAACCAATTTCCAAATTTCAAACATCATTCTGCAGTCCAAACTATTTTTACAATCCAGATCTAAACATGGTGCTTTTAATTTTATAGGTTCCTCCTCTAAAACTCTTTCTGGCACAGCAACAGCTAAAAACATTAATGAGTTGGCACAACATAATCATACCCTAAAGTGGCCAAATCTCTTCTAACTTATATCCTGACTACTCAGATTAAGGAAGCAGGCACCGTAGAGCATAACATAGACCAACTAAAATGAGGCATTTTAGATTTAGATTTAGTACAAGTTAAACGTTCCTCTCTTCTCATTTCTGCACATGTTCTTCAGCAAACTCTCCATCATCTCTCTTTTCTGATTTCTGATAAATACTCTCAATACCCAAAGCCATCCCAACCTATTATTATTTCTCAAACAGACCAAAAATATCTTTGTTGCAGTTAAATGTCAACTTTCTTCATTCCTCTTCAAATCTCCCTTCTTATTAATAACATTGAAACTCTTTGAAAACAGCTTCCTAACACTGTAATATCTTGGTCTGGCACCCAAGATTATGTCACTCTTCAGGATTCTGTTCTTCATTGCCCTCTTAGAGTCAATCTTACTCCTACAGTGATGCCATCCTGTATCTTTGCCTTGTACCAAGACAAACGATGAGACATTAAAACATCTTGTGACTTGTCTTACATCCTGTATCCTGAACTCTTTTCTTTCGATTCATATCGATGTACTTGTGTATCAAATTCTGATTTAATCACTTGACCTGCCCCGTTCAGAATCGTATGATTAAAGGGTGTTTCTTCTCCGATCTCACTATGCCTTGTTATTGTACTTTATTTACTGAAGGACTCCTTCATCTTGCCTCTTTAATTCATGTTAACGGGAAACTCAGAAAGTTTTCAGACAGTCTGGGTCTCCAGAGCTAATTTGATTCCACTGCCTTTCCTAACATTGCAGTTTATACAAAGTTAAGAAAGAAGGTAAGATGGATAATAAGGCCTCAGATACTGTTGTACAGATATTATTATTGGCATTGTCAGCATTATCATATGTGTGTGTGTGTTTGAGTGCGTATATATATATATATATATTATTATTATCCATTAACCAACGACATTGCGTTGTCATTGCATTATATATATATATATATATATATATATATATATATATATATATGTATGTTGTCATTGCATTATATATATATATATATATATATATATATATATATGTTGTCATTGCAATATATATATATATATATATATATATATATATATATATATATATATATATATATATATATATATATATATATATATATAATGCAATGACAACGCAATGTCGTTGGTTAATGGATAATTGCAACCATGAATATCAGTGCGGTATTCAACCTATGTAAGTAACGTTTCATGTATTATTGCCTTAAATACATCTGCTATTTCAAAGGCTTTGTTCGTATATTTGCCATTGGTTTGCGTTACTCGAATAAAATATCTGTAGATGTTTGCGTACTTAATCGATGGCTCCTTGGAACGTAGGACATTTGTTGTTTGAATTCAAGATAAATTAGGTAATACGTCTATTTGTGAATGCGTTTTACGCTACGTTTTATATAGTGTAAATTACATATTTACCATAGAATCTATTCCCATAGTTAACATCATGATGAAGAAGAGCACTGCCCACAGCTGAGGCACAGGTAGCTGCGCGATTGCCTCGGGATAGATGATGAACCCTAGCCCAGAACCTGGTAAAAGAAAGCATACCTTGCTATCATACCTTTTTCAGAGCATGTGTAAGTTGGTTGAGGTGCACCGTTTTAGGGTTTATTCAACCACATAACGGCGGAATAAAACCATTGTTCACCCATAATCCTCAAGTGAATTAAAGTGGATCTGCAACAAGGACCAATGAATGGCTTTTACCATACCACGCATCACGCCGATGCAGAGGCCTTAGCTTGATAAGAAGTGCCTTTGGGCCACATACAATTGCTGTTTGGCAATATCTCCACCCAGTGCCGGAAGATGACTGATTCTTATGTGGCTCAAGTATACTGAACACAGAAAACCGAACTTCACACAAATAATTTTTAAATCGTAGTTAATATTGGTGAATACCACATAAATGATCGGATCTAACCTCACACATCCGCCTATTTCAAATGTGATGAACGATGCATCATGTCCTTGGGTCACGCGCCCACAATTCTATGTGCCTATCCACACACAGAATTTGGTGGTGATGTCAAAGAACACTTTAACTCATTAAGGCTGAGAGGCGTGTATGTGAGGCAAATTAATTAACTTCTCACAGCGAGAGTCACGTATGGGCGGTAATAAAAAGCATCTCATATTCAGCGCCAGCCGCAAATGTTCGTCAGCAGAAAGTACCTCTCATTCAGCGAGAGACTCACATGTGCGTTTGACGTTTCGAATTCGTACTGAATCAATTTAGCAGTACTGATCAAAGATTAGCTTTTCTTACGAGAGAGATGACCTTTTGTCTTAATCAGAAGAATTATGAAAATGTTTTGATAACAATTGCTAGCAATGTCATAGGCTTATACAGGTCAATGAACACATGTCTGCCAGAAGGGGGATCATGAGATGTGTAAGAGTTGGTAAGTGTTTGTTACATTGGCAGTGAATACTAAAATACTGTTTTTGGACATTGTTTGAAGTAACGGTGACAAGGTTACAAAATCTTCTTCTAAATGCAAATACTACCTAATGAATATAAAACAAGATGTGAAATGACAATGCAATTTCAATGCAATTTACATGAGCATTGTGTTTGCATTTGATGTCTGTAATTATCTGATTCAGTGTAATTACTACGTTTATCAAGTCTCTATTGGAAGCATCGGCAATAAAAGCAGGATAATACATCAGTTAGTGATACTCATGCGTCTAATAAATATTCAGTCAGACAACAGTAATGAGATAATTGAACAGCCTCTGGCAGAATGCATGTCCAGTTACGCCCTTGTTGAAAGTTTTGTCCCGTGACAAGTGTAAAACAAACTAATGCGCTGTTATATATCATTGGACAACCTGTTTTATGGAGTAACGATCATTGGACAACCTGTTTTATGGAGTAACGATCATTGGACAACCTGTTTTATGGAGTCACGACCATCATCAATCTTCTGAACCTGGCTTGCATTCAGAATAAATATAGACATGCCCATCTTCATAAATATTTGAGGGGGTTCAACTGCCAGTGTATACATTATAATAAATCAGTATCGTGTCACTTTTTGAATTCTATAATGCATGTATTTCAATTAGGTTATTCATTCGTAACAATGTGCAAATTATATTTAAATGTTCAGCAAGCCATTATGTTTGATGTACTTCTAGTGTGCGCTAAATGGTTGGATTGGGCTGACCGGGCTGATAATAATCGGACTGTAGCGCTTTGAGCGCTTTAAGGAGAAATAAACTCGCCAAAGTGCTTGTTGGTCCTGTGTGTACATTTCCTGCATCCTCACGATTATGTATGTTCACGATACACAAAGCTTTTCATGACAGCTCGAAATCCAGCATACCAGTTGGTCAACGATCTAGCGAATAATCAATCTGTATCCAAGCTGTCTAGTGACCAAACGTGCTCCTTCAGAAATTTAGCTCACGCCCCATCACCTGTCATTTCCGCTGTGACAGGTATCTCATGATACGATTGGTCATAGATAACAAATCAGCCACTATGCTGAATAGTTGAGATACAAATGTTCTATTCGGGAACTTTAACGACGCCCTATCCCATGATCCCATCTATCTATCTATCTATCTATCTATCTATCTATCTATCTATCTATATGTGTGAGTGTGTGTGTGTGTGTGTGTGTGCAAGAAATAGTATTATACAATATGTATACAAGTATGTTTGTATGATAATGTTCATTTTCTGCCTTACATCTAGATGAACCAAAGCGACATTCTGTAAATCTGCTCCATGTAAGTCACAGACTAGCGTGTTAGTACTAGCAATGTATCAGCGAAAATGCTTCTTTCATAGAAAGCATGTAAGTAAATTCTTTACTGCCACTGACATAGATGCTTTGTAAAATATAACCTCATACAATTTAAAGGGACAATTTGTTTGAGTATGTCTCATGTCTTACATACAAAGAATACATACATGTGACAAGAAAATATATCTGTACACGCCACCAATGTTCTACAAGAGAAAGTGCAATGAAATTAAGTGAAACGTTACATATATGATACGTATTCACACCTGCTTTCTTTCAACATATATCTTTACAACACAATTAAACAGTTAAACAATCAGGACTTGCTCGTATGACGAGACAGTTTCCTGTAGTATTCGAAACCTGCTAGGGATATCAGGCGTGAATAGCCCTAATTAGTCTCGCCACAGCTAGCTAGGCAATCGGCACGGGGTTCCAGGTGTTGAGCAGTGAAGTGGCTCTCGGGCTTAATGAGTTAACAATTCTTGAGACATAAAGATTAACAATCTATCTTTAAAATATTGACACAGATCACTGTCTGTTACGAGGGAGGGGTACATAGAGAGAGACTGACAGGTGTTGGAGAAGCAGACACGCAGAAATGCAGACACAGTTATTGCCTTATTAACCTGTGATGAGCCGTCTCCATACCTGACTGTCCAACTTAAATAAAGCATTGAGTTGAATATGGGCCATAACTCATAAAAGCTTTTAGACACCTGTGTTTAAATTCATTATGAATCGAAACCAAACACTTCTACTTGCAACATTCTCATCCTGTTCACTCTTCGCTGTGCGCGGACAGTCATGCACCATGTCAGATCCATGTAAAAGAGATAACTGTTTACCGGATGACACGACTTCTGATATCGGTATCTGAGCTTGATGAGCCATGAATCCCAGTGAAGAGAAGACCACAAGACCACAAAATATACTGCTGGCTTCACCAACGACGGTAAGTAACACGAGGTCTCTGAAAAGAGTGAAATGACTGAAATCGGTTCAACACAGGACTCATCAATGTTCCAGTTATATGGCGGCGGTCTGTAAATAATTGAGTCTGGACCAGACAATCCAGTCATCAACAGTATGAACATCGATCTGCGCAATTGGGAACCGATGACATGTGTCCACCAAGTCAGCGAGCCTGACCACCCGATCCTGTTAGTCGCTTCTTACGACAAGGATGGGTTACTGAAGGCCAGTTTTCTAACTCTGACCTTCGCGAGTATCTCTCAAAAGAAACTTTGATAAGATTATTACATCACTGTGATCCATATCTAGAAACCCTTAAAAATCAATTCATGCTAACAGTGAGATTTGATAACAACAGACAAACAACTGTTACCCTTGTGAGATATCCAAGGTTTCATGAATATTACTGGATACGTCTTCATACATATGGCAAATGATGCCCCGAGAATTAAATATTGGTAATATTTTGGAATCAAAGGTGAACCAGGGTCATACTGATTTCATTTGTGTATTTCCTATACATATAAAATCATTTCTGTCTTCATTTCTATTGTTACTTTCCGGTTGTTGTGGCCTTCATAGAGAGGACATGTTCACCTGAAGCAGTTGTTGTTGAAGCTGTTGTAGCTGCTCATGGTGATGAGGCCTCCGGCTGTTGTACTCATGGAATAAAACCCTTGCAGCAAAGCCTCCAGCCAAACCTTTTAGGTAGAATATGAAATACGACAACATTTTCATGTCACATGAGAAATTGATATTAAGTGTGTTGCCGAAAGTAAAAGCTTCTGTAATGCGATATGTCCGTTAGCTAGTTCTTATAATGGAGGTCGACAGTAATCGTACAAATAATACTAAAGCACCTCACTTGTACATTTCCCAGTTGAGAAAAGTCTGGATGGAGGAAATAGTGTATACCCTCAGCAGCGCCCGGCATCATGCACGACCTGACCAGCAAAGCCGTCAGGAGAAAGTAGGGAAGAAGGGCAGTCACGTACACAACCTTGTTTAGAGAAATTGCAGCAAAATCCAAGTCTGTAAATGCTAGATTTTGCACAGGTGCATAGTACATGAATAGACTGAAAAAGCGATAGTCATAAAAGTCAACCAAATTGTGAAAATGGTCATCATGGAGTTCACGTCTTCGATGAACACTGTCAGACTACCATGTACATCAATATTGGTGTCCTGTTCCTACAGGTATTACAGAAAGGTTTGATCAGAAGCATATAATAATGGTACCCCACCTTTCCAACAGACTTCACACCTTTCATCATACACAGAAATGCAAGAACCCAAGAAATAAGGATGCAGAGAACGAGATGAACCTGAACTGTTCCGAAATTGTCGATACCGCTCGAAACTCGCAGTGTGTTATACCTGTCAAAATCAATAATAATTTATGAAAATAGGTCATACGATTTTTGATAGATCACTTGAGCTACAGGGTGCCACTGCAGTGTTTGAGTCATATCTTGTTTTGCAGCTAGTTATATGATTACTATTGCAATATGATCATTTCTTATTGTCTACTTTGATGTCCAAAATGTTGACGTGAGTGAGTGAGATAATATTTAACGTCACATCGGCAGTATTGCAGCCACATCGTTAAAAAAGGAATCTATGTATATGATAAAAACCTGTCGACGAAGAACAGTAAAACAACTGCAATATCACAATTTGAATTAAATTTTATGTTGAAGGTCGAATATTCAAAGTTGTGTAAACCTACAACATAATGCACGGATATAGGAACTCAAAAACAAATGTAATGAATCCTTTAAAGGAGACAAAAAGGTATTTCTCACTGGAAATTGTTAAATTGAATTGGATTACATATAAAATTCCAATCCACTTTTAAATAAGACGGGGAAGGGGGTTGGTGGTGGTGGGGGTGGGTAACTCTAATAGCTCATCTTCGCCGTGTGGACCTGGGCATATTGTTCCGCAGCACCCAATTTCTAGTTGTGAGACAACACTGAGCACACTCTTTCGGGCGGTTGAAGGCAAACGGATCCTGGGACTGTGTCCCTTTCACCTTACACATCACTCCGGCCCTGACTTCACCAACAAGCCGGTACAATCTGCTGGTCGCGCCAAGCCCTGTGGATGGCTAAACGTTTCTGCACATTTGACTCATTTTAACATTTCTCTCCCTCAAAATGCTAATCCTTGGGCAAGATGTATTGTCGTTGAATCAAAGAATGGACTTCCTTTGCTCTATTCAAAGCAGTTGAACTTATTTCTGGAGAACTAGCCAACGTATCACGGCTGTGACGTGGCACTCCTTTGGCAGAGTCTTCTGTGACAAAACAAGCTCTCAACCGTCTCAAATGGTCCACATTCGCAAACACTGAAGTTAATGTCTCAGTACACAGAACTCTAAATTGAAGCCGACGGATCATCCGCGACCCACTGTCTTGTGGGAAAGGCTGAGGAAGAAATCTACACAACATGTGACGTTCGTGAAACG
Source organism: Haliotis asinina (assembly GCF_037392515.1). Taxonomy (NCBI): domain Eukaryota; kingdom Metazoa; phylum Mollusca; class Gastropoda; order Lepetellida; family Haliotidae; genus Haliotis; species Haliotis asinina. Next base: position 17,831,161 of record NC_090291.1, read on the forward strand.
TTTCCTGAGAAGGGGAGGGGTAATCTCTGTCTCAGCAAAAGCTTTATTTGTTCACTTTTTCACTGCCCGCTATGTTGAAATCCATTAAAGCAGGCTATTTTAGCATTGGAATTAAGGTGTATGTCCCTAATCCACTACAGTGTTACAATTTTGAGAAATTTGGACATGGTTCCAAATACTGCAATCGTCCGTCTGTATGCCATCGCTGCCATCATGAGAGCTGTGATTGTAGTGCAGACCTGAACTCTGTTAACTGCATAGGTCAAGGTCTACAACAGCCACTGGGCGTTCTGCTAGTAGTAGTGACTACTCTTCACGTTCATGTGAGCGATGACCTGTATAGAACCATTCCAATTTTCTTCATATTAATAAATTTGCTCATTTGCACGTACATGTTACTTTGCATGTCATCTTGGTCACGTGTTGGTGAATAATTCTTGAAACGCTTCTAAAAAGGTACAAAAGTAAAATTGCCGCGTTTTGGTACTGAAGCGGTTTACAATCACCCAAACACGAAGCTGTGGAAAGAAATAGTATATCTGTATTTTTTCCAACAGCTAATATTCTCAAAATGACGTAACCTTTTTCTTTTTGTGAATAGTGTATATTGCTCTATAAAGTATAGAAGTTCTGGTTGCCACAATCTAGTTACCTACGCCCTAATCATCATTCGCCCTGTAGGAATACAACGATATATGTCAGTGAATTCAGTGAACATCTTCCTCCAATCCAATCTCTTTCATCGTCCTGTAATCCTAAGATTAGGAGAAATGGAGGGAAGATACTGAATTATCCCTAAAGGATAAACTATAATTATATGAACAACTAACACCGGAAAAACAAACAGGTCTTGTGCTTATTGACTTAGTGTTCCCCTGAAATGCGTGGGCACAACTTGGGAATTAGATACTTTGGCATTTTTGAAGAATGATGAGAGCTGCCGCTATCGGCAGGACATGCTTTCCCATTTCGTGAAATGTTTGTGTCATCGGATATTTTCAGAGTGATCGAATTATGTAATGTTTCACAGTTGTGTTTCGTTTTACACTGAACGGACTTTGTTTCTGAGGATAGTCAAACTTGTGTATCCTTTCGCACTTAGTTTCTGTATTGTGACCATGAAATGCGATCTTTGTATAGTATTGCCAGTCAAATGGCACAGGACTCATATTATTTCATATAAACATTATCATATGTCACTGAAACCTCAGGTCTTACTGCCAAAACTCCTCTGATGCCGTCAATGTTACATTCGGCTTCCGCCATGCAGATTTAAGCAGCTGGTGATCCTCCGTGCTGTTAGTCAGGTAGGCGTCAGTGACTGATGAGTTGTTACCAAGCTTAGTGATGCACAGGGGCGTGTTCCACCTGTTCCCGCATGTTGTCCATGGCAACTCTGACCAGAAAGACCAGTACAAGTAGTAAACAGACCAAGCAATGATGAGGTTATAGGGCAAGGCTGCAGTGAAAGTGGCAACTACCTGTGTGATGCCAGTGCCTGAAAACAAGATTACATGGCGGTGTTACTAAATCATTGATTGTATTACACTGCTACTTTTACACTTTCTACACTGTAACTGTTGTGATTGTTATTGTATAGACCGGGAGAGAAGACAAACTGAAAACGTTTGGAGCAGCCAGAATAATGTTGCAGAAAAGATAATGATGCATTCATATGGCCAACCGTGATAGAGTTATACGTCTGATCCATTAGGGTCCTCGAATCCTATATGATAATACTTTTGAGATCGTAAAAATGAAAAGCCGAAGACATTTGTTCATTTAATTGTTTGTGCAGGAGGACATTTTGACTAACCTTTGAGCAAAGGACAAATGGACCAAACATGTAATGCACTGCGGCTCGAGAACTGGCCAATGGAAACCTCGAGGAAGAAGAGTGGAACAGAACACGTGAAAATCCCAGCAAAGTAGGGAATGAGAAACGCACCTGATAAACCGAAAAAAACCTGTTTGAATGTTTATAGATATATTGAGCAACGTAACGTAAGAACGATTTTCAAAAGTTATACAGTTTGACTTCAGAGTGAGTGATATGTAGTTTTGTGCATTTTTGTATACTTTGAGACCACTCTGACTTAGATTTTGAAAAGGAAACTTGTCGTGTTACATCTGAAGATATTTCCGTGATTTTGGGCTTAACATGTAAGGGAGAAATGAGGCATAATGCTACTTCGAAATTCATGACATGATTAAAGTAAAAACGGCAAAAGTAAAAACAACATCATCAAAACATAACTCGAATTTTTATTAAAAATAATTGACACATAAAAAGATAGCTGAAACAAAGAGCGTCTCGATTTGTTTAAAGAAACATGAAGTAAGGAATACATAACAAAAAAATGTAAACGAGGTTTATTCAAAACATGCAATGTTTTAAAAAAGTAAGTGAAAATAATGGAAGCAACGACAACTGATTTAAACTGTGAGTTTGGGGAATGAAACTGAAACAATGGAACAGAAATGAAATTACAAAAATACATGCAGGCAAACGTTTTATTAATTATATACGGCCGAGGTCATAATTACATTTGTTTGGTAAACCAGTAACAGTCATACATTTTCGCTTTCGTAAACTACTCAACATTTTTGCAGAATATGCAGGTACAGTTCCTTCTAAAGATAACATGTGAATTTCTTTGATATATCTTTCAACTTGCAACACTGTAATAACTTGACAGTATGTCTGACTTTCTCTTATATGGTTAGAAAAATCAAATAATCTCTTCTTAGAAAGTAGGATATACCTTTTCATTTCCAGTGTCGTAACCTATCCATAAAATACCCCAACGAAATTGAAAAATAAATATTCCTTATAGGCGATGTCCGTGTAATTCTACCAACGTGCACAAATAATTTATACATACAATAAGCTTGATGAGATGTTCTGTAGATATCTACCATAATGAATTTGCACCAGTATTACACTGTTTTAACATGTAATTATACTGAAGCGAACCCCTCTGCTACATTCACTCAAAACCATAACATTACATGCATATTTATTCAGCCTCAATACCATCTTCCATGTACTTTTTCAATAACTTGAAAATAACGAACACCCCATACCATTCCTCCATAAGACGCTATAGGTATAAGATTGTCTCAAAAGCTTTAAATACATCAGTACAAGACTCTAATCCATATTCATACTGGTAAAAATAGAATGACGTTAAAGCTTCATTTACCTCCGATGCTAGGTAACTCTCTGCCGTAGTCCATGATAGAGCAGGAGTAAACACAGTACTAATAGATCTATAATTCTTAACAGCATGTATTCTGTTGTCCCCATAGTACCATTTTTTCATAGGATCTAAGAGGACCACCTTTACCAAACACCATGATTTTAGTCTTGCGTATCTTTACTTTCATTCCCGTCTTTCATTTCCAATCTTTCCAGAACATGTATCTTCCTTTACTGTCTACATTTATATCATTGCTAGTATGCATATATTATTATCATAAACATAGTAATAACATTTTGTTAAGTTGGTAATCAATCGCGACCACGTGATATAAACTTACCCTAGCAGATCACTCACTAACTTCAAGCACTAACATTGCACGTAAGACAGTGTGTGAATAATAAATCATTATGAGTTTATATCTATAGTAAACCAAATCATCAAATTTATGTTTATCTGACTTACCGCTAATGCGTGACGTCACATCAGTTATAAATATCCAACACGAAGCGCTAATGCATGACGTCATATATATTTTATCAAACATACAATTATAGCATAGTTATTACATTCTAAGCTTATACCTATAATTGTACAATACGTATTCATATTATATAAATGCGACTTCCATGTCACCATCCGACGATTTCAGACGTACAACATGTTATAGTGTTCTAATCTTGGTCATTCACAGTAAAGAAACTGCTTCAGACCTTAAGCGACGTTCCCCGTCTCATCATTAATTGTCCTCGTGACATTTCAAAACCAGAATCCACGACAATTGGCGCCCGAACAGGGACGGGGTTCAACACGACATCGCCGTCAACCAACACCAACGAACCAAGAACACCCCACGATAAGATCACAACACCATCACGGTACAGCTCACCTCGACATCATCTTCAAGGATTGTCATATACGTGAGACTTGTGTTCAGTGATTTCGTGTGTATATACAAGTCAACTTCTCATTGACTGTGATATGGCACTTTACATCTTATATATTCTACGTACCTGTGATATCCATATGTACATGTGACACTCTAAACAAGACTGTGATATGTGATATCTGTGATCATCATTGAGACACTGGGAGAGAATCAGCTGCTGCAGTGCACTTTATACGTGACCTTCCATTAATATCCATGACTTTTCTATATTCATAGCTTTGACATCTGCAGTGATTTCAAGGCTCAGCTGTAATCATACTATTGACAATTGTTTACATGCCCTTATATTGCATGAATGCACTGAATGTCGCATAGCTGTGTTAGATTATACATTAGTTAGATTAGTTCAATCAGTTGTATTGATTTAACTAGTTAGGTTAGATTAGTTAGTTAGATTGGAATAGTTAGAGAGATTTAGAATAGTTTACACACGTTTAGTTGCATTTATATAAAGCAAAATAGCTATCCATATTGCCTGTAAAAACGACAATGCATGCTTAAGTGTATTAGTGTGTTGACTTGTTGCACAATAGTTGATTGTTTACATTTTTTATTGTTTGCTTGTGTTTTCGCGTCAGTCATTTTCATTAGCACAAATTAAACTGCCATGCAATGGCGTTATTTATTCTCGCGTTAAAATTCTCGGGTCCGCGAGCGCGTCTGCGTTTGCCAATCTTATAAACTGATAGGATAATAAATGTAGGGTCTTTTCCATTTTTCAGTATCCCATACTGCTTCCTTCACCCTATCCTATAGGCGATTACCTGTTATCAGTTGACGTTGTCTTGATACTATGATATTGTTTGCTCTCTGCCTTTGGTAAGTTCATTGCTTTTGTGTGCTCGCGTTTGCATTTACACACTTGTGCAAGTTACATACCCTTAGCATTTATTTCCGTAGTAACTCAAGAGTTGCGCTTGCGTCCAGCTCTTACATCACACCTTTGGTATATCACTCGCCGCATCATACACTCTGCAATCTCAGAGCATATTTTGTCACAGATATATTCGTGCTTCCCATCATTTTTGCTATTCATTCTTTACTGGGTGATAGTATCAACATAGTTTATACGTGACTACCGTAGTTACCCAGCTGGGTGTACTCGTGGTGGTATAAACTGGTAAATACTTCACTCTTTCATTTGCTGGTCGTTTGCGTTTATCTTTCACTCGTCATATCACGAATCGAGGACAACATGGCTTAAGGTGGTGAAGATTGGGAGATCAAGTCCGAGGTTATTTCCGAAGAGGACGAAGCCAGGACGTTGGCGTATCTTCGGAAGACAGGGAAATACACCATAAACTCCAAACCCACTTTTTCTACACCACACTCAAGAAACATCTCCACACCTAGTTTTCCATCTTATGTCCCTACACCAGGTCCATTTCCTTACACTCCTCCAGCCTATCCTACACATCAGCAACTGCCAAGAATTTCAACCTTCTCAGGTGAAGAGTCAGTGCAGAAAGGAGAGACAACTTTCGAGAACTGGAACTTTGAGGTTCGTTGTTTGATGAGGGGTGACAACAGTACATCTTCTGCTCTTCTGCAAGCTGTGAGGAAGTCACTCAGAGGAGATGCCGGCCGTGTGTTAGTTTCCCTTGGAGAATATACTATAGTCACAGATATTCTACTGTGTCTGGAGGGTCCCTACGGAACCATTATCACAGCGGAACAGCGTCTTCAACAGCTTCATCAAACAAATCAGAAGGACTCGGAGACAGTGGCTTGATGTGGAATCAGGCTAGAGGATATCCTAAATAGTGTGCACGACAGAGGGTCCTAACTGGATACTCAAGCAAGACAGGCCATGCTACGAAATCGATTCTGGACAGGGTTGAGGAATCCGGCATTGAAGGATGCAACATGCCATGCTTTTTACTCGGCGATTGATTTCCACACACTGTTGCAGACCGTTCGACTGACTGAACAGGAAATCAACAAAAGCCAGCCTGTCAAGCCAAGACTCAGTCGTAGTCAGCATCAGCCTCAGACATTAGGATTCTCACAACCCATTGAAGGATCTACTTGCTCTCCCCAGGATCAAACTGCTCAACAGCTGTCTGACATCACAACGAGGCTTGAGAAGTTGGAACTGGCATCCAAGAAACAGTCAACAGATAGTCATCTTCTGCAGCCTTTCTTGGACAGATTGAACACACTAGAAGCCAAGGAGACCCAGCACAAACCGTACTCCCTTCAGCCACAATGGACTCAAGGTAGGGGCAGAAGAGGACGTGGTCGATTTCAAGGATACTCAAAGAAGGAAGATAAGGAATCTTTAAACTAAGCCAGCCAACTGCTGCGGGGCATGCTGAGGCTGAGGGGACAACTAGCCCCATATCAGATTTACATCGCTGGATGGTCGGCAAAGACAACGAGGCAGATATCAACATTGAGGGAACCAACTGTCCAGCCTTGATCGATCCAGGGTCAATGGTGTCAACAGTGTCTGAGGGATACCACGCGTCAAGCCTTACTCATCTTCCTCTACGACAGCTCAAGGACTTTGAGATCGAAGTAATGGGTGCAGGCGATAACATTCTTCCATACTCAGGGTATGTGGAAGCCAAGATCTATATCCCAATCATTGACAAGGAGTTGGACATTGTTCTAATAGTCACCAGAGACACAGAGTACAACAGGCAAGTACCATTAGCGATCGGCACCAATGTTATAGACCTTGTGGAGGGATTTATGGAGCCGATAGGTGTCGCATTACGTTCACAAGCTAATGGAATCATCGGACAAGTGAGATCTATCAACAAAACGCTGATCCACCTCCAACCAAACCAGATGATGACCATTGATGGACTTGTACATCACCAGGCTGGAAGAGCCACAGCCGTCACTGAATACCATGACCTGGACTCTGACCTTCGGACAGGACTCTCTGTTTGCCCACGACTCGTTGAGATAGGTAAGCAAAGTATCATCCAGGATTCCTGTTCGCATCTGCAACATGTCAGCCAGGACTATGACTATACCCGCCAAGACCAGTATCATGAAGTTCGGGTACTCAGTGAAGTACCTGTTGATGCTCTGCCAACTAAAACCTGTGACCAGGTTCATACCCCACCTGTGGACATTGATCTATCACACAGTTGTCTCACAGATGGACAGAGGGACAAAGCTTTCAAGATGGAACTGCATCATGTCAAAGAGCCTTACTGACTTCGGACACACCACAGCCGTGCAACATGAGATCAACCTCATCGACGATACTCCTTTAAAGGAACCTTGCCGACGAATTCCAATGGGAATGTTTGAGGAAGTCAGGAAGCACCTTCATTAGATGTTGACATGTGGAGTCATAGTCCTTTTTCATCTAACATCGTACTCGTGAGGAAGAAAGGCAAGTCTCTCTATGTCTGGACTTTCGCTGAATTAACCAGATTTATGCTCATGATCATCTAACATCGTACTCGTGAGGAAGAAAGGCAAGTCTCTCTATGTCTGGACTTTCGCTGAATTAACCAGATTTATGCTCATGATACTGTTAAGTGGAGCTGAAAGAAGAGAATTAGCACAAGACTGCCTTTTCAGTGGGACCACTGAAAAAGCATATGCTGATTACTCTCTGCCATTCGGGGTCCACATGGATGCCAGTGCTGATGGTCTTCCAGCAGTTCTCTATCAGAAGCAGGATGACAAGATGAGAGTAATCGCGTATTTAACTAGAGGACTCAGCAAGAGTGAGAGGAACAATCCTGCACACAAGCTGGAATTTTTAGCACTCAAATGGGCCATCACAGATGAGTTTCATGAGTACCTGTATGGAAAGAAGTTCGAGATCACGACAGACAACAACCCTCTTACCTACGTTTGACATCAGCTAAGCTTGATGCCTTGCGACACAGGTGGCTTGCTGTTCTCTCAACATACAACTTCATCATCACCTATCGTGCAGGTAACACTAACATGGAATGGACGCTGATGATTTGTCAAGGAGACCAGATTACTCGGATAGCAAGGAATCTCATATTGAAGCCCCATCCATCAAGGCCATCTGCCAAGTTCATTCCACCTCCTGCATTGCTATGGAAAGCTTATCTTGTGATGAAAATGTTGTTTGTCCAGATGATATAATTCCACTGACCCCTACTTCATTGTCTTGGAAGAAGGACCAATTCAATGATCCACATCTTCGACGTGTAATTCACCTCATGACGGAAGGAATCAAGTTCACGACACATCAGCGCTCCTTTGAGGATCCTACAGTGAGAAGAATACTTCAGGACTGGGACAAGATATTTCTCAAGGACGGTATCTTGTTCAGGCGAATCAACATCATCAAAGGTATTGAACTTCAGCTAGTTTTACCAAGGAATAAGATACCGGAAATACTTCAGTCTCTCCATGATGACTCAGAACAGCAGGGACGCGACAGAACTCTCCATCTTGTGAGGTCAAGGTTGTTCTGGCCTGGAATGTCTGCAGATGTACAGAAGTATGTCAAGAACTGTGGGAATTGTGTCTGACGCAAGGCAAAAACCTCGATAAAATCTGCATCACTTGTAAGTATCAACACTTCACTACCCATGGAACTTGTCTGTTTGGACTATCCCAAGGTTGAGGAATCAAAAGGAGGCTACGAAAATATCCTGGTGGTCACGGATCATTTTACTCGCTATGCCATTGCCATTCCAGCTCGTATCCAATCCAGCAAGACAACTGTGAGAGTACTGTTTGACAATTTTCTGGTACATTATGGATTCCCGGTGAAACTGTACAGTAACCAAGGGAGGAACTTCGAGGGCAACATCATCAGAGAACTCTGCCGGCTTACTGGGATAATGAAGACTAGAACGACGCCATATCACCCTCAAGGTAATGGTATGACAGGACGTTTCAACCAGGCTCTGATGATCATGTTGGGTACCCTAGATGAAGAGAAAAAGAGTGACTGGAAAACTTATGTACCTGCGCTTGTCCATTCCTACAATACCACAATTGGACGACACCCACGGCTTCCAGTGGACGCCTTTCTTGGATTTGACCTTGGACAAGGACAAGCTACCCGCACTGAGTATGTTAACAACCTTCAAGTAGCTGTTCCAGTTTGCATACAACGTAGCTTCCAAGAAATCCAGGATGGCAGGACAACGCCACAAACAACATTATGACAAGAAAGTGAGAGAGTCCTTTCTACAACCAAATGATCGTGTTCTGGTGCGATGTGTCAGACTTAAAGGAAGGAACAAGATTGCCAACAAGTGGGAAAAAACATCTATGTCGTTGTGAAACAACCCAACAAGGACATTCCCGTCTACACTTTGAAGCAAGAGAGTGGCCAGGGGCCGATGAAAACTCTCCACTGCAACATGCCCCTCCAACTGGAATCTGTTTCTCTTAAGCAAGACACATCCAAAACGGAACAAGGCGAATCTGGAAGAGGCGAGAAATCAGTATCACTTCGAGTGAAGGAGTTTCACGCTTCAGACAGATCCGACGAAGACAGTCAGGGCGAAGAGGAGATCACACTACTGCACACTACTGGCAAAAGCATCAATTTTGATCGCAGGTGACGCTTATTCTTCTATTCCACTCTTAGGAGCTTTTGCCAGCCAGCCAGAGATTACAGAGCCGAAACCTGACACAGTTATCTCCCCTTCCAGCACTTCTGTTCCGGAAAGGTCGACTTCAGTGTTCACCTCAAGTACTCCGGGGGATACATTGAGTTAGTTACTATTTAACGTCACAACGGCAATGTTTCAGCCATATCATGACGAGAACATTTAATACTAAAATGTAAGATATGTATTTCATAAATAAGCCTGTCGTCAAAGGACAGTAAAACAACTAGAATATCACAGCTACAATTTAAAACTAGTGTAGAAAGTTAAAACTAATATCACTATCTGGACAAAACAATATAAAAACAGGCTATAGGTCTCCAACAACTGAGGTACGAGTAGATCACCATTCTAGGGACCATGGGGACTTACAGCACTTTTGCTACCTGCATGGACCCTAGCTGGATTTACATCATCCCCTCAGCCGCTGGAGATTGTATGAATTGCTAGCCAAACTTAAAATAACATGAATACTACGATTAAAAACCTGGTAGACTTAAAATTACTGTGAATGTTTTTGGACTTACGTACCCTCTCAGGAGGACAATGATTTTACAATGCTTCAACCCCCTTTGAGGGTACAGCCACTAACAATTCCAGTTACTAATCTAAACTACCAATCATTAATATACATCTATCTACAGAAACATATTGCTCAAAATTCAACCATGAAGTCGATTTCCTTAAAAAAGCAATAATTAAATGAGCGCTGACTGTGTTACAAGGAACCTTAACAGTTTTTACAGAAAAATACTTATCCCTTATGATGGAGAATTCAACACAGTCAAGCAGAATATGCTTGACCGTGACTCTCTCATCACAAGGGATACAAAATGGAGGATATTCACCTTTCAACAGGTATGCATGTGTATACCTCGTATTAATGATTAAATGACAACTAACAGTGGTAAAAAGGTCCTTCATAGTTTTGACACTGAAATATTTATCCCTTATGATGGAGAATTCAACACAGTCAAGCAGAATATGCTTGACCGTGACTCTCTCATCACAAGGGATACAAAATGGAGGATATTCACCTTTCAACAGGTATGCATGTGTATACCTCGTATTAATGATTAAATGACAACTAACAGTGGTAAAAAGGTCCTTCATAGTTTTGACACTGAAATATTTATCCCTTATGATGGAGAATTCAACACAGTCAAGCAGAATATGCTTGACCGTGGTTCTCTCATCACAAGGGATGCAAAATGGAGGATATTCACCTTTCAACAGGTATGCATGTGTATACCTCGTATGACCAACACGACATCTTCGGAGTATGACCTCTTCAAATCTGGACTGACAGCCCAAGTGGGTATAACCAATGTAAGGTTTTATCTCATGTAATTCATTGATACCCACTTGGGTGTCCCACTTCTTCTGCATCAGATCACGGATATAAGATCTAATGGTAGCTTTGTAATCACTGTAAGGAATAAGAAGTGGTGTCACAGATTTATGGAGTGCTGCTTTAGCAGCAAGGTCAGCCAATGTGTTACCAGAGATTCCTACATGGCTGCGTAACCAACAGAAGACGATGTCATATTGGCCAGTAGCAAGATTATTATACAATTCAATAATTTCAGTTAAAAGTGGATGTTTGCAAGAAATATTTTTAATAGCCTGGAGGCAAGAAAGAGAGTCTGAATAGATTATACGAGTATACTGTTTACGTTTAGGGTATCTTTGAATATATCTAAGAGCCGTTAGTATGGCGGTAGCTTCTGCTGTAAAAATAGAAATGTTATCTGGTAGTCTAGAAGATATTGTTCTCGATCCAATGACAGTAGCACAGGCCACTGCACCACCGTCCTTGGACCCATCTGTAAATAAGGATTTATAATTGCTATATTTAAGTTTCAGCTGATTATATTCTTGTTTATATTGTAATTCATTAGTTTCTGATTGTTTAAATGTGGTCAGTGTTAGGTCCACTTGTGGCCTAACCAACTGCCAAGGAGGAGAAGAAAGAAGACGGGAAGGAGCTATATTTTCCAGCTCAATGCTAGAAGCAGCAAGAAATGGCTTAATTCTGAGCCCAAGAGGCGGAACAAGGGAAGACTTTTTGTTATACAAATCCTCATAGAGAGGATTAAAGACACAATTAAATGCGGGATTAGACTCATTAGAAGCTAATTTTGTGATGTATTGTAAAGATAGTTTGATACGACGTAAGTTGAGAGAAGGCTCATCAGCTTCGATGTATAGCCTGTCGAGGTTCTGAAAGAACCGAGACAAAGTCTTAGGCCTTGGTGGTGCACAGGATCAAGTAGTTTTAGGTTGCTTTGACAAGCTCCACCATACACGTTGGAACCGTAATCAAGTTTAGATCGGATCAGTGATCTATATAAGTGAAGGAGGGTAGTTTGATCCCCTCCCCATTTTGAATTTGAAACAACCTTTAATAAATCGAGTGCCTTCAGGCATTTGGCTTTAAGGGATTTAATATGCGGTAAAAAGGTCAAATGTGAGTCGAAAATAAGTCCCAAGAACTTGGCCTCCTTGACCACTTTGATTGGGGTACCACTGAGATATGGTTCTGGGTCTTTATGGGGTTTGTATTTTCGACAGAAGTGTATAGAATTGGTTTTTGATTTAGAAAAATTGAAGCCGTTTTCAAGACACCATTTATCTATTTTGTTTAAACACAGCTGCAATTTCCGTTCAGTGGTAGGCATATTTTTACCACGACAAGAAATATTAAAATCATCCACAAATGAAGATCCATCTATTAAATCGTTTAAAACTTTAGATAAATTGTTGATCTTGATGCTAAAAAGAGTGACTGAGAAAATACTGCCCTGTGGAACACCCTGATCCTGATTGTAATGATCATACTGGGTAGAACCCACACGGACTTGAAATTGCCTGTTATTTAAAAATGTGGCTATGAATTGAGGCAAGCGACCTCGCAAACAGAAATCATGTAAATCTCTCAGAAGGCCATATTTCCAAGTAGTGTCACATGCCTTCTCAAGATAAAAAAAGATAGACACAGAATGTTGTTGATTAATCAGCGCATTTTTCACAAATGATTCTAAACGCACTATGTGATCGACTGTACTTCTGTTTTTTCAGAAACCACATTGTATGTCTGCGATAAGGTTATTTGTTTCCAAGTACCAAACAAGTCGATTATTTATCATGCGTTCCATGGTCTTGCAAACACAGCTTGTTAGTGAAATAGGTCGATAATTGGACGGATCCGTATGATCACGTCCAGGTTTAGGTATTGGTACTATTATGGCGTCACGCCATGAGGGAGGAAAGTTACCCGATGTCCAAATCTCATCAAAAATATTTAGAAGAGTTTCTAGGCAGGATTCTGGCAAGTGCTTCAGGAGTTGATAATGTATGTTATCAGCTCCTGTAGCAGTATCATGAGCTTGATCAAGAGCAGTATGGAGCTCATGAATACAAAAAGTTTCATTATAATCTTCCCCATTATCTGAGTTGGAATTAATAGTTTTCTTTTCTTGTTGTTTTTGATACTGCTGGAATTTAGGTAAATAATTGGAAGAGGAAGAGTGTCTAGCGAGAGTTTTGCCCAGGTAATTTGCGATATCTGATTTATCAGTAAGTAACTGATCTACATGTTTAAGATGATGGACAGTAGATTTAGTACCTTTGCCTTTAATGTTTTTGTCCATGTTCCATACCTTGGACATGGATGTCCGAGAATTTATTTTGGATACATAATTTTGCCAAGATTGGCGTTTGTTCTGTTAAAAAGTACGCCATGGTTTAGCATTTAAAATTTTAAATTTATTTAAATTATGCCCCATAGGATGGCGACGGAAATAATGTTCTGCTCTTTTCCTTGCCTTCCTAGCTTGTTTGCACTCATCGTTGAACCATGGTTTTCTTATGTGTGGAACTGCAGAGGACTTTGGTATACACTCATCAGCTATGGAATTCAGTTCATCAGAAAAGCATTTGATAGCACCGGGAACGTCAACAAAACGTTCCGGTTTAAGTTTTTCAGCACACAGTGTTTCATATAAAGCCCAGTTAGCCTTTTTAAAATTTCGTCTTGATGATGGAGGAACATCAGATGGAGTTACAGCTTTTAATACAGTAGGAAAATGGTCACTTCCACAGAGGTCATCGTGGACTGACCATTCAAATTTGAAAAGTAGTTCTGAATTTGTCAATGACAAGTCAAGAGCAGAATAGGTCCTTGTCCCAGGGTCTAAATATGTGTTGGAACCATCATTATAAATACATAAATCATTGTCAGAACAAACGTCCTCCAACAATTTACCTTTAGCGTTTGTAGTTACACTACGCCAAAGTGGGTTGTGTCCATTTAAATCTGCCATTATAATACAGGGCTTCGGGAGTTGGTCATATAGAGTTTGAAGATCGGTTTTGGCAAACACCGAAGACGGTGAAATATAAGGAGAGCATAGTGTAAACGCTACATGTAAAGTAATTCTCACAGCAACAGCCTGCATATTAGTAATAAGTGGAACAGGGCTTTGAATAACGTTCTGTCTGACTAGAATGGATGTTCCGCCAGTGGCTCTATCACCCGGAGGTGAAAAAGAATGATATGCATTACAATGACGAAGGTCAAATGTATCTGTTTGTTTTACATATGTCTCTTGGAGACATAACGCTGGAGGTGTGAAATCTTGGACTAATAGCTGTAATTCATGTAAATTAGTCCTCAGTCCTCTGCAGTTCCACTGTACAATATTATTGGAATAAACTATCTTTTGGGGGGATTTATTGGGGATCTACCCCGCACTCTTTTGGAGGGCGACAAGCTATGTGCCCTAGAATGGACGTTTTCAGAAACGTCCATGTCTTCAAGAGACCCATATTTATTGAACAATTGAATTTTGTTCTGTGACCCTTTGGGAGCTCTGCCACTTTGTTGCTTTGAAGGATCAGGCTTTGGCTTCGGTTTACTTTTCACAGTGTGTTGACTATCAGCTGTCGACTGAGACTTTGAGTGTGACTGAGATGATGATTTGTTATCAGAAGAAGATTTTGATGAACTAGGAAGTGATTCCTCAGTCTGAGATAACATAGTAGGGCATAAAAGCTGTGGAGAATCGCAGTTGACCCAAGTCAAGGTAGTTTGGCAGCCTGTAGATGATTTTGTTATTTTAGATCTGGACTCAGATGGTGGTTTTGCGACTGTAGCATAGCTTTCTGTAAGTTCAGATCTCGTCCCCAGTTTTTTTTGCTTCAGAAAAAGAGATGTTTTGGGTATACTTTATTCTGTTTATTTCCATTTGCTCTTTCCAGATTGGACACTGTTTCGAAGAAGAAGAATGGACGCCTGAGCAGTTGGTGCATTTTTTAAAGTCACTGTCACAATCTTCTGTTGTGTGTGTCTTCTCACCACAGTGAGCACACACAACAGACAATGTGCAGGTAGATACACCGTGTCCATATTTCTGGCATTTAAAACACCTGAGCGGGTTGGGGATGTATGTATCAAGCTGAATATTACAGTAGCCTGCCTTCACTGATTTGGGTGCATTTGGAGAGGAAAAAGTACGTGTTCGTTTTGATGGTTTCGTTGCTTCTCCGGGTTGAAAAGCGCTTGACGTAGAGTACACCTTGATCCTTCATTTCAGATTCTATATCAAGGTCCGATATATCATCAAACAATCGATCCCGATCTCTCACGATACCTTTGCTTGTGTTCAAGGTTTTATGCGGAGAGACCGTGACCGGATTGCCCACGAAAGATTTAATATTCATCAAGTTGGTTGATTGTTGTCTTTTTCCGCATTCAATTAACAACGCACCCGAACGTAAGCGTCTAATGTTCTTAACGTCCCCAGCAATACCTTGAATACCCTTAGATAATGCGAAAGGGTTCAGCTTTAATGGTGTCTTGTCGGGAGTGTCAATAACAAGAAAACATGGCCAATACTCAATCGATAGAGACGGGCTGTGGTCAGTATCAACAAGATCAATTTCAAGTGGACGTTGTTTTTTTTTTCTGTTTTTTTTTTGTTTGTTTTTTTTGGGGGCGGGGGGGGGGGGGGGGGGGGGAGTATGTCATAAGCCATGGTTGGTGTCATATGGTTCATCATCCGAGCTCCCCACCCACCACGGAGTATCACAAGGACAATGCTGAAGCAAGCGGGCCTCCAGCTTGCAGCACCAAGGATACCCGGATGATATACTCCAGTAGAAGAATTATAAATAATTAGTCTACCAGATTGGCCCATGAGCCATCACCTTCTGGCACAAGACTCTAGGCAAATTTCATATAATCATAATTTGGATAATTCACAATCGAAAAAGTTACAGATCAACAATAGTGCCAAGACTAAAATTCACAACAATTTAGAATCAAATTTGCACAATGACACATACATAGTCCATGCACAGGGCTTGGCATGACCAGCCGATTGGTTGAATCGGGCCAATTCAACCACCCGTCTAGGTGAAGTAAGGGCCGAAGTGGTGTGTTGGGCAAATGGAACGCAGTTAAAAGCCCAACTGCCCTCAACCACCAGGATCCCGTCCTCCACCAACACGGGACGCAACCCACGGCAAACAGGTTGCCCAATTTAGTCGCCTCTTACGACAAGCAATGGGGTGCTGTGGACACATTCTGTCCCGGGTCCACACGGGAGAAGAGCACTTAGCGTTACCCAGCACCCACCACGAGGAGGTGGCTCTTCATGGGTGCCCCGGGGGATACAGAAGATGCTGCAATCTCTCTCCTGTCGACAGTGTTCAACCTGCATCACCAGCTCAGGTGGAGGTTGTGGAGTCGGGGAGTGCTACCCGACGCAGAACCCGTCCAGCCTGGTTGCAAAGGGACCAGTGGGTGACAAACTTCGGGGCCGTTATTCGTCAAGAATCGAAAGAGGAAGTAGTTTTAGTTTGGATTTTATTTTTACATAGTTTAGGTAACTTGTTTGGGGTTCGTTCAGTTTGGATTGTTTCAGTTCTTTCGATGATTTCTTGATCATAAAACCTTACGAGCTTTCATAAGAGTACCAGGTGTCCTTTTCGGTTGTTTGGTGTTCTTTTCAAAGGCATACTTGCCATCGAAATCTTAACCAATTCTGTTCAGATATTTTCACCAATATCTCTGTTTGGATATTTTCCATTCTTATCACTGGCCATTTTCTTGGCGCTACAAATGTTGAGGACAACTTTTTCTAAAGGGGGGAAAGATGTCGCCGAGTGAATGTGTCATTATTAAGCGTCATATCTGCAATAATTTTGCCATATCGTGACGAGAACAATCTAATTTCTATGTGAAAATGAATAAAGTTAGAAATCAGTCCTCGAAGGACAATCACTAAAATTAAATCACTATAGAGAGTAACATATGTCATGTTTGGGATTACACTTTCCTAGTAAAGTACAAATGTTACATGTGACCACTTTCTAAATGGGATTGTGTAACCACGCTATAGAACGAACGCTAATAAAATAATAAATGATAATAAAAAAACACGGGCTATTAATCACTAACATCCGAAGTTAGATCACCATACTAGGGGCCATGGAGATTTACAGTACCTTTGGTACATGCATGGACCTTAGCTGGATTTACACCATCCCTTCAGCCTTTGGTGACAGAAGCTTAAGACAAATCTAGCCATGAATTTAAAGATTACGAGCACATGCGTTCTACGATTAAAAAGTGGCAAGCTTAAATTTACTTTAAATGTGTTGGGACTTGCGGACCCTCTTAGGTGGACAATATTTTTACAATGCGTCAATCCCCTTTCAGGGTACAGTTACAAACAATTGAAGCTGATAATCTAAGCTACAAAAAATAGAACCTTATCCATTTACAAAACATATATAAAATTCATTTACCAAATCTTTCTCTCTCTCTTTTTTTTTTTTTTTTTTTTAAAAAAAAACACACTCATTAAATGATAAGTAACGTTATTGTTTCGATATTGAAATATGTGTGCCTTATGATGGAGAATGCAACACTGCCAAGCAGGATATGCTTGACAGAGACTCTCATCACAAGGGATGCAAAACGGAGGATCCTCGCCTTTCAATAGATATACATGTGTATATATTGAGTGATCAATACACATCTGACGACCTCTTTAAATCTGGACTGTCAACCCAGGTAGGTATAGGGTTTCATTTCATGTAATAAGACACATGTTATAACAGCGTTCAGAAACAATCATATCCTCTTCTACAATTCTAAAAACGCAGATGACGTTTTAATTCATATATATATCAGAACCAACAAATAACATTCAGTTGGTCACACTTACCACCACCATTTCTGTTACAAAGATAGGGAAATCTCCAAAGTGAGCCAAGGCCAACTGCATACCCAAGGAGAGACAGAATGTACTCTCTCTTCCTGGACCATTCCTCCCTGGTTCTTACTCGGTCACATTTTTCATTGGTGTATGTTTGACAGTGTCCGTCAAGAAACACGTCAGGCTCCGACATGATAGAGAGTCTCTGTACAACCCTGACGTCGATCGCGATTACTCTTGTACTGCGTGTCAGTCTCGCTACGTCTGGGATTGGTTGTGAACATTTTGCGCTCAGTTGATTACAATGTACATGTGTTCAAACTGAATCTAAGTGGGACATTTCCAATATCAGATAACATTTCACGACTAGTGGAAAACACTGAGCAGATGCCAGAAAATCACACTTGACACACGATTGTGCAACTTAGGAAACCACGCCACGTCATAATCAATAAAACACATGAGTTTGGAGTCATAAATAGCTAGTGTATGCCATTCAAAGCAGTTGCAGAGCAAACCCCGTGTTCCCGATGTAGGCTATGATGTTTCATAATATCGTCCTTGGAGGTGATGGCGTGTGGTACTGTTCATAAAGCCCAGGTCACAATTAGGTGATAGATAGGTGACCGACAGCTTAACTCCTGAGAGTTTCTAGGACTTTAGTCCTGCCCCACAACGAAACACATGACACATGTGGTCTCACCCTAGCCACGTGAGTTTGTTTAAAATTGCCTCTGTTCACCCAACAGAAAATGGGTACCTGGTGGAATAAATCATGTAACTATAACCTTCTAGCACCTAAAAGGCTGCTTGGGTTATCCGGGGTAATATTATGCTTGCTTTGACTGTTAGCGCTATGAGCATTCACATCGTCAGTGGAGTTTGGCGAAATATAAATGCACATATTATTATAATTATTGTTTTACAGCAGAGAGAGTTTGGGTGATCCTGGCACAGTCAGACTGGTAAAGCTCATCATCAGCTCAGGGCCCTCGCCCCCTCTACACGCAGCCCAGACAGCGAATGGGACTTCTCCCAGGAAACACTGCCTAGTCGAACCCTCCAATAACTTTCCGGAGAATATGGAGGCTCCCCAAAACTGCAGCATTCTGCATTACCAGATTGTCAGAAGGGCTGTGCTCCCGGTGGAGAACCCGGGCACCCGGGCACTCTCCTGACCAAGAGATCAGGAGGTACCAAACCAAAGGCACAGAGAACAATGGGGAGCCTGACGACAGTGTACTTGGGATACAGGCGAGACATTTTAAAGGCGAGGTCCGCATAGTTACCAGGCTTTTCCTGAATCTTGCCAATCACATTGCTGTCAAAAGGGACAGAAAATTCAATGATATAAATAATTTCATTAGTTTTATCAAAAAGGACAAGATCAGGATTGTTGACTGGAATTCGTCTCAGGCTGTATGTTGGCCTATTCCAGAGAAGCTTAAAAGCATCATTTTCCAGGACGCCCTGGACATGTTCAGGGTCGTACCATGGATGGACGTCGGGGTCAAAGCCACAGGCATGGCGGAGACGATAGTAAAAGCAGCGAGCCATGCCATCATGTCTTTTAAGATATGCTGTTTGTGCCAAGGAAGGGCACCCACTGACAAGGTGTTGGACAGTCTCTGTGAATTCATTGCAAAGACGACTTTTCATATTGATATTTTCTTTAAGAATCACATTCTGGCGATTGCGAGTATGAAGTGACTGGTCTTGAGCAGCAAAGATGAAGCCCTAAGTTTCACATTTGAGACCAACCGACTTCATCCTGGCAAAGGAATCGGTTGGATTGCTGTTCTGTTCCACACACTGCATGTACACTCGGTGCAGTGGTTTCTCAGACAGCTTCTCCACAAAGGACCGACTCTGAGCAGACTTGGTGAAGGACTTCACCTGGTTTACTCCCATCACTGTACCGTCCAGCAGTCCATCGCCATCAACAAAATCAACCTCAAATTTCAGGTTCAACGCCCTTGGTACGCTTAAAATAGCTGTGGAGTTCTTTGGTTTCATCGTGAGTCTTGACGTGCATCACCAGAGGATCATCCGATAAATAGATATGTGCAAAAGTACACAATAAAATTCTGTCATGAAGAGCTTCCACATTAATCAAACCCCGTCCTCCCGAATTGATTGGCATGTATAAACGATTAAGAGAGGAACGAGGGTGGTGCGCTCTGTTATCAGACATGATCCTTCTAGTCAGGTGGTCAAGACCCTGGATGTCTGGTTTTGTCCAGTCAACTACTCCAAAGGAATAGGAGAGGACTGGCACAGCAAAAGTATTGGTGGCTTTGACCTTGTTTCGAGTATTTAGCTCGGAGCTCCAGATTTTCTTTAAACGAGATTTATACTCGGCCCGAAGTTTATCTTGAATCTGGGCATTCTGGAGCTTGTCTCGAACTTGCATTCCAAGATAGGTGTAGGTCTGATCTTCCACAAGATGCTCAATAACCCCCCCACACACACACACACTCACACACACACACACCCCTTGTAACCTGACCGATCCATTATTGGTTACCTTGCCACGTTTCAAATGAAGAGTATTACATTTGTCGAGTCCAAATGTCATGCCAATATCATTAGAGAAGGACTCGAGAAGGAGAACCTGTTCTTTCAAATTGGTCTCTCCTTTGGCAAGGAGCTCGATGTCATCCATGTAGAGGAGATGAGTAAGAGGTGTTGGGGATCTGTGCTGAGGAGGCCCGGGATGGTAACCCTCCTCCCTATTGAGCAGAAAACTCAAAGGATTTAGAGACAGACAAAAAAAGCAAAGGACTAAAGGAGTTCCCCTGGAATATTCCCCTTCTGATTGGAATAGATTCTGAAATCTGCACCTCTCCTTGCGAGTACATCTCAAGTTGAGTCGACCAGCAACTCATTAAAGACTTGAGTAAATCAAGTAGTCGCTCAGGGAGGTCAGTACACTGAAGAGACTTCAGAATCCATTCGTGAGGGATAGAGTCATGTGCTTTTTTGTAATCTATCCAGCACATGGAGTGGTTGCGATGATACGTTTTAGCTTCTTCCAAAATCATTTTCTGTACAAGAAGTTGATCCTTGCACCCCCAACATCCCTTCCTCGCCCCCTTCTGCTCTCTGTAAATTATCTCATTGGACGAGCAATATGATGAAACGAGGTTCGTCAAACACCCTGTGAATAATTTGTATTGAGTATTTAGATATGTGATATGGCGTAATTATTATTATTGTATCTTTTTTCAGATCAGGCAGTTACATCGATCACCCTGAAGAAACATAGTGTTAAGCATACACTTCATTTGCTAAACTTTACAATTTACAAATACCCTGAGGACCTGGGTCATGACAGCTTTGTAATCAATTGCCAGAAATAATGATACTTCTAGTACATTGTGGTCCTGTATTTTTCTTTTTAAATCAGATTATATTATCTCAACTATAGAACTTTTCAGTGATCACTACTCGTCCACGCCTCGACTCCTTCGAATGACGTATATTCACAATGCTTTTAGACGGAAAAAATGTGAAAGCCATATGTTGCACGTACGTTCAGTCATTTACCATTATGTTCAAGTCTAATAAATAATAGTTGCTATCCATCCCCGCCGGCCATATTCTGATGCTTATTCACCATTTGTTTAGTGAGTAAAATCAACGCATTTATGCCATGTATTGTACGTTGGTTTTTACGTGTATGTTTTAGATATATTCATGTATATAGTCGTTGCAAGCACCATTATAATTTAGTGTAACTGCTAATTTACAGTACTGAACAATTTTCGCATTGATGAACATTACGAACATACGTTCGAAATTCTGCACAGCCTGAAACACGAAACAATTAAAATAAATATACACATGTAAATAGTGACTAGGATGGACGTTTATGGCGATATGAAACAGCCCACAGGAGTTCAGCACAACAGATACCAAACTCTATATCAAAACAAAACGCAGTCAGGTTCTGCTTTTTTAAGTTTCAGTTACCATCTCTCTGTTGAAATTAATGAATGTTCATGACCAAGGTTTGAGTCCACTTTCGGGAAAAGAATTAGGAAATGTGCTGGCCAATTTCCGGGTGGTATTGAGTATTTGATATACATGAATTTGTTTCGAACCGCCGTCGTTAGCCGGAGATTTCAAATGAAATATTCCCTTGCTTCAAATACTCAATAGCCCCCGGAGCAACACATGATGTTAATTGACATTGTGGCCAGAAAAGTAAACCAAAAGGCCCACATGCGTGCAATAATCGAGTAGTTGTAGAGTAGTGATGTATCATCAGCTGACGTATCGCTCCCATGGTTGCATCTGGAGCTACTCATTTGTGACGTCATTCCGACTTTACGTCACAATATATTGCTCACGACGCTACTACACAATTGCTTGCGATATCTCCACGCTGTGAATAGTCTTGCAATTTCCGGGAATCCAATACCTTTCGATCAGGCTTTTTTACAAATCACATTTCAGAATACTGTGACTTTTCGTTTACAATGTTGTTTAATGTGCCTGTTAGCGGGACTAAGGGTTAAGCATTCGCTCGGCACATGGACGCATGACAGATGGAGTGTAATGTCGCTGTAAATACACTGCCGAACAAAACAAATAAACAGGAACGAATGACACGATATGTGTCATATGCTGGAACTGGATAGGCGACTGTTCTTAGCCGAGTAACGATTAAATAATATTCTTCTTAAATGATTTAGTTGTCAAAAGTATACTTTTTTTGCAACATTTTAGATGAACGGGAAATACAGTTGAACTGTATTCAGAACATCGAGAGGGTCAAAGAAGTGTCAACGCGGGCCTGTAGTCATCGGCTCGTAGCGAATTAGCTCATGGTTTTGATGAACATTACGTTGACGAAGACAAATGAATACGTTGATGAAGGTGAAGGCATAGTTTAGTTGTTCAAACTTCTTTAGTTGGTTTCACATGACAAATAAGTATACATGAATGAGGTGAGCGGACTTCCAGCTCAACCCCATGGCCTTTCCTGCGAGCGGCATAATCCTGCTCGCGGTCGTCCCTACAAAGACAGCCGGTCTCCACACTCACATCTCACGTGCAGTATAGATGTGAGCATACACATATATAGTTTTTAACAACAATAGACAGGCACAAATTAAACAATGGACAGATGTGTTAGTTTTTTTCATTAACTTGGTATTGTCTGTTCTGTAATACACAGATAATATTCCGTTTGTATTTTACAAAATTCCCTAGAAAGCTCCCTTCTACATTTATCGAAATGTATGTAATTTGGACAACGTCGTTTGCTTCTTAAGGATTCCCGTCGACAACGAACGTTTCCATCCCTATCAGGATTAGGTGTTTCTCACCCAGTGACCAGCACGTTGACAGACAGAGGAGTAAATACTTTGCATGATAGATCACAGAGTACTTATTGCATTTCTGGTGATCACATTCGGTAGCTCGGGTCCTAAGAGTTTCTAAGACTAACAACAACAACAACAACAACAACAACAACAACAACATTGTGTTATATTTAACGTTTTATCTTTGAACGTATGCAGGAATGAAATATTCATAACTGATTATTTATGGATTATTTATGGATATAAGTTCGTTAAAACAAAATAAAAAAATATCACCAACTCGCGCTGGCATCGGTAGCAGCGCATTTAGAGTGCATATAGGTAGCGTTGCTGGTGTTCTGTGTGACCAGGTTGGTGTTCATTGGGAACAGCTGGGAATATAAAAAAAAGACAAAACACGACACATCGCAATATCTGTAATGTTTATACACTGTTGGTGTTATTGTGGCTAACATGTAAAAACTAATCGTTGCTGTGGTGATACTTAAGAAAATGACATGGTGCTATTTAATTGATATTTTGTGTGCGGAAAGAGGACGTCGACGGACTGATAAATGCATGTAGAAAAATTATGTAATATGCGATAATATGCTTTTCGCTGCGGTGAATATTAAAATGGCTATACATATCGGTTACAGTTACAAGTGCGTTTGGGAAGGTTTCGGTCTCTTATTTCAGATCATCAGATCACATCATCAAATACTAATTAAAAACCGGTGTTCTACAGCCTGTATTTTATATTGTTTTGTCCATATAGTTGTACTAGTTTTAACAGTTTATTTGTAACTGTGATATTCTAGTTGTTTTACTGTCCTTTGATGACAGATTTTAATAACATATGCATGTTTCATTTCAATATGAAACATGTTCTCGTCACGATATGGCTGAAATATTGCGAATTTAATGCGACATTAAATATCAACTCACAAATTCAAAGCTATAAAAAGATATTTTACACTAATATAATACTGTATGCAAGAGATGTTGCTTGTTTACGTAATATAATATTGATTGCACATGGTACCAAGCGTTGGATTATGTTGAAGTTAGTGAGTGAGTTTGGCAATCGTACATTGGGCATTCATCAGGTTACATGTAGACGCTACGTTATAATTTACCTAAGGTCGTAAGCTTTGTTTCTGAGTTGATTACGTTGCACAATTGTCGCAGGTACTACAATAGGGGAATGGCACGCTTTAGGCGAGCACTGTTTTAGGCGAGGATAGCTTGTAGTGATTATTAAAGTGTTTATGATATAGCCGAAAGCCATCAAAATATTCCTGTACCACATTGACGCCTGAATTAATGGCTCTCATGTATGCAACATATATATCACACTTAGGATTACACTTTCGGTAACGCTTAGATTCTAGAACCTACGGCTGATTTGGTGCTGGTGTGGGTGGTGTGCGTGTTAAAATCCTAACGATTAAGTGAGGACATACTTCATATGTAAACCCATTACCATTCAGAACCTCCACTGACACTGGTTGAGAAGCACCATGTTTGTGAGTGAAGTTGTATTTTCCGAATTTTCTCAAGCGTTATGAAAATGCCCAAATCATCACTCTGTTTAATTGTTGTAATTCTTGTAAAATCTTTGATTTTATTTCGCACATCCTTTAAACACAGCCTTTATTTTGTACATAACGTATTATTTACCCTGTGCGTATTGTCTCCAAGATACGTGCAATATGCATACCAATAATATTTCACTATAAAATTTGTGTAATTGTTTTGCACGTATTCAATAATATGGTTCAGATCCTGTTTTGCATGCATACTAAATTGACCCTCATTTGTCTCTTTCATTACTATCACATTGTGATGTTCCTTCTTTTCCTGCCAGTATGCAGTGTTAATGATTGTAATTATAATATTTATTCGTCAGTGTCCTTTTAGTATCTGCTGACGGAATTGTGAAATTCCATTTCAAAAGATATATATATATATTATCCTCTTTTTGCACCATTCCAGTGCAAGATACAAACGAAAATCCAAAACAGAGCATGTCAACATGGTGCTGATCATCCTAGGTGTGCATACTAAATCACTAAGCAACTTTCTTTCTACTCATGGTTAGACTCGGTATTAAAATGATGATGTTGGACGGTCATCAAAAGTCAACATGCTCTTTTGAAATGAAAAGAGGATTATATATATATATATATATATATATATATATATATATATATATGTATGTATGTATAGATAGATAGATAGATAGATAGATAGATACATAAAAGAGGATAATATATATATAGATATATATATATATATATATGTATGTATGTATGTATGTATGTATGTATATGTATGTATGTATGTATGTATGTATGTATGTATGTATGTATGTATGTATGTATGTATGTATGTATGTATGTATGTATGTATATATATATATATATATATATATATATATATATATATATATATATTATCCTCGGTATATATATATATATATATATATATATATATTGTTCCCAATAGCGGTACATCTTTATGTTACGTGCTAGTGTTAAATGCTGAATACTCAAGCTATGTTGTAACCAATCAGTTAAATCATTGATATCAACAACATATGGTTTAAGTTTGAAGTCTCTGTTAATCTGTTGTCATGTCAAAGGTTTCTTATGACCGTCACTTTACGAATCGTACCGAAAGCCTTCAAAATCGTATTGACCGGGGTCATGCCCGTTGAAACTTTTGTGACAACCCTTTATAGTTTTTAAGTCAAACTTCAAACTTCTTTATTCTCCTTCAACCACCCAAGGTGGTACAAGAGTACAGAAAATCGGACTGCAAAAAAATTGCAAGATGGGGCATAGTTAATGTTTAAAGTGTGACAGTTCGTATATGATTAATAATTCTGCAGTTTTTTTTAAGAAAATGAGCTCACAGAGTATTATCCACCATGCATTCCTCTTTTACTTAAACAACTCCATCGTTCTTGCAAGATGCATAGCACACAGTTATTAAATGGCTCGTTCACCTAACAGAAAATTGTTTTAAGTCATGGCACCATTACTGTCATTTATAGTACACAGATGAATTTGGATGGTTCTCTAACTGAGTCAATTGACTTTGGCGTCAGGTGTTTCTTGTGAGGTTCTAAGGCACTAGTCATAATTAAGAACATTTTCTCCCCTTCAGTCACCATGGACGGCGGGGTTAACTAATCGATGCAAGAGATTGCTGTGCACTACCTACCACTTTACGTCTTACCACTTCTGGTTATGTTCCTTTAATCCTCTTAAAAAGTCCTTGACTGCATTGTTTTCCGTCACAAGGGATAAATATTTCAATGCAAAAACTGTGAAGGCTTGCTTTTGTAACGTTAATTACTAGTTTATCATTGAACATTCAAAATATATTTTGATTTATATGTTGGAATTAGCTGTACTTGAATAATTGGTAGTGTAGATTAGTAACAGAGATTATTAGTGGATGTACCTTCAACGGGGGTTAATATAAAATGAATCATTGCCCTCTCGAGTTTGTACGTAAGTCCTAATCTAGTTAAATTTAAACATACCAATTTTTCAATCTTAGAATACACGATTGTGCTTCTTCATTTATTTTATGGCTATATTTGTTTTCAATCCCCTGTGGCTTAAGGCATTGTATATATTCAACTAGGGCCCGTGCAAGTAGCAAATGCACTGTACATATTGTATCGGCCTTTTTAATAAATCATTTTATTTCAATGTTAGTTGTTTATCTATAACTGTGATATACAAGTTGTGTTACTGTCCCTTGGTGACATAGTTTATATTATAACATTTTAAATTATTTATGAATTACCTGTTTTAGTAACGATGTGGCTGAAATATTGCCAAAGCGACATTAAATTTTACCTCACTCACTCTCGCACTCTTAAAATGTCACGACCGTTTCTGTATTCTTGTTGGATCAATTTACATGTCATAGAGGTCATTTCACCTCGTTAAATTCCCTGTTGATCACCAATTTCCTATCAGTTTCGTTTCCTGTTTAAGGGATTCCGTCCCATTGTGCAACTTAATGCGATAACCAGTCTAGAATGTTTAGACTAATTCATTTAAGTGGATACTTTTATAAGCACGTGTCTAAGCACGTGTCTAAGCACGTGTACATTGCAGATATATGCTCCTTTTAATCCTTGCAAAGACGGCGTACAGCGTGCTCTGTCGTTCAGCGACCTCTTACTAACTGAAACCTGGAAATCGTCAAAATCTCAAAACGAGGCTCTACCGCTTGAAAACTTTGGTGGTCTTTTACGGAAATGATAATATCAGTCGCATTGAGTGTTACAGAACTATGCTGAATAAACGCAAATAAACACATAACAAATGTAACCAGTGATCCGGATGCATTGTGCATCATTTTAAGACCTCATCAAATCGGGTCAGTCTGTGATTTCTTAGTTAAGGTATGCTGCCTCCATATAAAATGTAGAAATACGGCGTTATTAAAGTTTAAAATTAAAATTCATAATTTTGTAAATACCACTTTCCTGTGTAACAAGGAATTGGAATTCAGTGTAACCAGTGTTGTTTGTGGTGTCCATTTTCACTTTCACAAGGGAAAATTCGGATCGGTTGAAAAGTAGGCCAATGTCTGAGTAGGTTAATGAGAGTAATGTTTCGGTATCAACCGGCGTCGGGTATTCCACTGACTCACACTTACACACGTTTAATTTGTAGCCGCAGCAATCTGTTACAGCTGCTGCTCAGCCACTGATCTATATGCAGCTGGTTACATTTTATGTGGGGTTACATATTCTCTCACAGCTACTTAAAGTTAATGTTCCATGCTCTTTACTCAACTTGTAATACTTAAGTTCACTGTTTGACGTTGTGGTATTGCTTTCGATCGTTTCTGTGTTTGGTCAATATCACCCATGAATGGTGATAACAGCAGAGATGTCAGTGGTGAAACAACTTCAGTTCTTGGCGCAATCGTTTGGCGACCAGGGGGAAGATGCTCATTAAGTATATTGCATATAATAATAATAATGCACGGAACATGGATTGACCCACATATCATACACACAAACAGCAAATGCACCAGTATTTAGAAATATAATGATATGTACTTGAACTTTGAGTACAGTCTTATGCCAGAAGGCGATGACTCATGGGCCAATCTGGTGGATTAGTTATTTATATTTCTTCCCCTGGAGTATATCATCTGTGTACCCATGGCCCACTTGCGTTTAGCATTGTACTTGTGATGCTTTGTGGTAGGTGGGGAGCTCAGATAATGAAATCTACTAACCAAACATTGCTTACGAAACCCCTCAAAAAAGAGTATGCGTCCACTTGATGTTGACCCTGTTGATACTGATCATAGACCGTCTGCAGTGGCCATATTTCGTTGTGATTGAGACTCCTGACAAGACGCCTTTAAAGCTGAACCCCTTTGCTGTATCCAAGGGTATATAAGGTATTTCTGGGGATGTGAAAAACATTAGACGCTTACGTTCGGGTGCACTGCTAGGTGAATGCGGAAAAAGACAACAATCAACCACCCTGATGAACATTAAATCTTTCGTGGGCATTCCGGTCATGGTCTCTGCTCACAAAACCTTAAACACGAATAAAGGTATCGTTAGAGATCGGGATCAATTGTTTGCTGACCTTGATGTAGTATCAGAAATGAAGTATCGAAGTGTGCTCTATGTCAAGCCCTTAACAACTCGTAGAAACAACAAAACCGTCAAAACAAATACGTATCTGTTTAGTTTTTCATGTCGAAATGCACCCAAATCAGTGAAAAAGGCCACTGTAACATTCAAGTTGATACCTACATCCCCAACTTGCGCATTGTCTGTTGTGTGTGGTCACTGTGGTGAGAAGACACACAGAAGGTTGTGCACCAACTACTCAGGCGACCATTCTTCATTTTCTAAACAGTGTCCTCTTTGGAAAGAGCAAATGGAGATCAACAAAATGAAAACTACTCAAAATATCTCTCTTTCTGAGGCAAAAAAAACGGTAAAGAGATCTGATCTTCCAGAACCTTATGCTACAGTAGCAAAGGTATCATCTGAGTCTAGCTCTAAAATAACAACATCAACCACAGGCTGTCAAACTACATTGACTTGGGTAAATTGCGACTCTCCGAAGCTTTTGTACCCTGCTATACCATCCCAGTCTGAGGAATCACTTATAAGTACGTCCAAGTCTTCTTCTGATCACAAATCATCATCATCTCAGTCACACTCAAAGTCTCAATCGACAGCTGATAGTCAACAAACGGTGAAAAGTAAACCGAAACCAAAGCCTGATGCTTCAAAACAACAAAGTGGCAGAGCACCTAAAGGTTCAGAAAACAAAATTCAATTGTTTAGTAAATATGGGTCTCTTGAAGACATGGACGTTTCTGAAAACGTCCATTCTAGGAACATAGCTTGTCGCCCTCGAAGAGAATGCAGGGTAGATCCCCAATAGTGAGTGAGTGAGTGAGTTCATATTTAACATCACATCGACAATATTTCAGACATATCGTGACAGGAACATAACACTGAAATGGAATATATGTGTAATATAAAAAGCTGTCGACAGAAGACAGTAAAACACTAGAATATCAAAGACATGAATATTAAACCACCATGAAAAACTAAAACATTGTAATTAAAGAAGACAGGCTGTAGATCGCCAACTACCAAAGGTAGATCATCATACTGGGACCATGGGCACTTACAGTACCTGGAGGCACCCGTGGCGAGCCACCTCCTCGTGGTGGGTGCTGGGTAACGCTAAGATCTCGTCAACACCCCCGTAGTGGACCCGGGGGAATATTTGGTCCACCAACCCGTTTGCCGTGGGTTACGGCCCTGTGTCGGTGGAGGACGGGAGTCTGGGGGTTGAGGGCACTGGGGGCCTGTAACCGCGTTCCCTTTGCTCAACACACCCCTTCGACCCTTACTTCACCTAGACGGGAGGTTGAATGGGCCCGGTTTAACCAATCGGCTGGTCACGCCAAGCCCCTGTGCAATGTACGTTGGTGTGCACACATTTCATTTATATAAATTGGTATTTTCTGGACTTGGCTAAAATTGTATTCAACTTCATCACTTGTTTACTGTAAGCAAATACAAAATTACTTGCCTAGAGTTTAATTTGCCAGAAGGCGGTGGCTCATGGGCCAATCTGGTAGAAAATCTTCTTGATCATTCTACTTGAGTATACCCTCCTGGTTTCCCTGGTGTCACCTGTCGGAGACCCACAGGTATATGACATCGTCCTTGTTGACACTCCGTGGTGGGTGGGGAGCTAGGAGGATGAATCATACATGAATACACCATGGCACCCCCACTAAAGAAACGTTCTTATGAATCCGATGATTCGTTTTCTTCGGAGGATGAGACTCCTGAAATTGTCACAAACCCGGATAACTGGCCTCGTTTCCTAGTTATGTCAGCACAAGATGGTGGAGCTCTTAAGCTCAATCCTTTTACTGTGGCCAAAGGCATCGAAGGTTTAGCAGGTGATGTCAAAGAAATAAAAAAACTAAGATCTGGTTCACTGCTCACTGAATGTCGAAAGCTGACCCAATCGCATATTCTGCAATCATCTAAAGTCTTAGCGAATGTTCCTGTTGTGGTGTCCCCTCACAGGACATTGAATAGCAGTAAAGGTATCGTCCGTGACGTTGGACGTTGCCTTTCAGACATGAACGAACATGAGATTGTGACAGAATTGCACTCACAAGGCGTTACACATGTCAAACGCTTCACTGCCAAAAAGAACAACGAAACCTTCCAAACAAACACATATGTGTTCACCTTTTGTCTGCCTAAACACCCACAATCACTAAAAGCGGGGTACTGCAACTTGAAAGTTGACACATTTATTCCAAATCCTTTGAGGTGTTATACCTGCCAAAAATATGGTCATGGTTCAAAGTCTTGCCACAATCAAGCTGTATGTCACAGATGTGCTGGAAAGTGTGAAGATGGTACCCTTTGTGACAAAACTCCTTCTTGTGTTAACTGTTCTGGCCACCATCCATTTTCCTCCAAAGAGTGTCCTACTTGGAAGCTTCAGTATAAAATTTCACAAATAAAGCATCATCAAAACGTGTCATTTTCAGAGGCAAAAAAACTTGTTCTTTCACAAGAACAATCAGGCTCAACGTACCCTAACGCAGTTGCTGCATCTATTCAGACCTCTAAGCAAAAACCTATTACATATAATTCTGTAGGCTGCCAGACAGACTACACATGGGCACGGACTTCTGCTATCTGCTAATGTCCAGTCAAGGTCTTCACAAGTGACCTGTACTTCACAAACCATTGACTCATCCAAAGACATTCTTATATCGCAGACATCAACTGACATAGATACATCTCAGAAACGATCAAGTAACCCAGAACCAAATGTTCAACCAGCCTCAAATCACAAGTCAAAACAAAATAGTGACATTTTCAAAAATACTCAAAGTGGAAGAACCTCGAAAGGGGCGAATAATCATATCCAAAGTTTTAACAAGTTTGGATCTCTTGATGACATGGATGTGTCCGAGCAAAGCCATGGCAGGACTCATAGCTTGTCACCATCACGAAAGGGGAGGGGTAGATCTCCTGTTTATCCTCCAAAGAAGTAATGTCTTCACCTATACTACAGTGGAACTGTAGAGGACTTAAGAACAACTTAAATGATTTACAATTATTAATCCAAGATTATAAACCGTCAGCTCTCTCCATACAAGAAACCTATCTGAAACAGACAGATAATTTTCACCTACGTCAATTCAATGCGTATCACTATTTTTCTCCGCCTGGTGATAGAGCTACTGGTGGTGCTTCAATCCTGGTGCGACAAAATGTTATCCATAGCCCAGTTAGACTCACAACAAATCTCCAAGCCGTTGCAGTGCGACTTACGTTGCAAGTTGCATTCACATTGTGCTCTTTATACATTTCTCCATCATCAGCTGTTCAACTGAGTGATCTGCAGGCTCTTTATGATGAACTACCTAAACCGTGTTTAATCATGGGCGATTTATATGGCCACAATCCACTCTGGGGTGGCATAAATACAAACACTAAAGGTAAATTACTGGAGGAATTTATTTCAAACAACGATTTATGCATTTATAACGACGGTTCAAACACGTATCTTCATCCTTGCACAGGAAGTTATTCAGCTCTTGATTTGTCACTTACAGACTCTAACTTATTGAGTGAATTTGAATGGTCTGTCCACGATGACCTCTGTGGAAGTGATCATTTCCGAACATTGCTCAAATCTGTGAATCCATCTGATGTTCCTCCATCGTCACGATGGAATTTTAATAAGGCTAACTGGACTTTATATGAAACTCTCTGTCGTGAGAACCTTACACCTGAACTTTTTCATAATATTCCCGATGCCATAAAATGTTTTTCAGATAAACTAAATAATATAGCTGACGAGTGTATTCCTAAGTCCTCTGCTATTCCTCATATCAGAAAACCATGGTTTAACGATGATTGCAAACAGGCTAGAAAGGCAAGGAAGAAAGCTGAGCATTATTTTCGTCGCCATCCTATGGTCCACAACTTAAACAAATGTAAAATTTTAAATGCGAAAGCAAGGCGTACTTTCAAGCAAAGTAGAAGCCATTCTTGGCGAAATTATGTATCAAAAATTAATTCGCGTACGCCAATATCAAAAGTATGGAATATGATACAGAAAATCAAAGGTAAGGGTTCTAGATCTAGCATCCACCATCTAAAAGATGGGAACCAGTTACTAACTGATAAAGAAGATATTGCAAATAAACTTGGTGAGACTTTGGCCAAACATTCTTCTTCATCTAATTGTGTTCCAGAATTTCAAAAATATCAAAAACAGCAAGAAAAGAAATCAATTAATTTTAATTCAGATAATGGGAAAGACTACAATGAAACCTTTTCGATCCATGAGCTTCATACTGCTCTAGATCAGGCTCACAATACTGCTCCTGGGGCTGATAGTATACCTTATCAACTCCTGAGGCACTTACCTGAATCCTGTTTGGAGACACTCTTGCATATTTTTGATGATATTTGGACATCTGGCAACTTTCCTTCATCCTGGCGTGATGCTATAATTGTTCCCATCTCGAAACCTGGACGTGATCATACAGACCCTTCAAATTATAGGCCCATTTCACTAACTAGCTGCGTTTGCAAGACCATGGAACGCATGATCAATAATCGACTTGTTTGGTACATGGAAACCAATAACCTTATAACAGATATACAATGTGGTTTCCGTAAAAACAGAAGTACTATCGATCATTTAGTGAGTTTAGAATCTTTTGTGAAGAATGCTATGATTAATAAACAACATGCAGTGTCGATCTTTTTCGATTTAGAAAAAGCGTACGACACAGCATGGAAACATGGAATTTTAAAAGATTTACGTGACTTTGGATTACGAGGCCGTTTGCCGCAATTTATATCCAACTTTTTAAATGACAGGAAATTTCAGGTCCGAGTGGGTTCTACCCTGTCTGATCATTACCTTCAGGATCAGGGTGTCCCGCAAGGCAGTATTTTGTCTGTCACATTGTTTAGTATCAAGATCAACAGTTTATCAAAGGTTTTAAGCGATTCAATTGATGGATCACTTTTTGTGGATGATTTTAATATTTCTTGTCGTGGTAAGAATATGCATACTATTGAACGACAACTGCAGTTGTGTTTAAACAAAATACATAAATGGTGTCTTGAAAACGGCTTTAAATTTTCTAAATCCAAAACTAATTGTATACATTTCTGCCGTAAATACAAACCGCATAAAGACCCTGAACTATCTATAAATGGTACACCCATCAAGGTTGTAAAGGAGGCCAAGTTCTTAGGTGTTATTTTCGACTCACATTTAACCTTTCTGCCACATATCAAATCCCTTAAAGCTAAATGCCTGAAGGCACTTGATCTGTTAAAAGTGGTTTCCAACACAAAGTGGGAAGGGGACCAAACTACACTCTTGCACTTATACCGATCACTAATCCGTTCAAAACTTGATTATGGCTCCATTGTATATGGTGGGGCTTGCAAAAGCAACCTACAATTATTAGATTCTGTCCACCATCAAGGTCTAAGACTTTGTCTTGGGTCTTTCAGAACTTCTCCTGTTGACAGTCTCTACGTCGAGGCAGATGAACCATCTCTTACACAACGACGAACAAAGTTAGCATTACAATATATTACAAAACTATACTCGAACGAATCTAACCCTGCACATAACTGTGTCTTCAATCCTCTCTATGAGGATCTGTATAAAAAAAGTGTTATCTTGTTCCGCCTCTAGGACTCAGAATTAAGCCATTTATATCTGCTGCTGGCATTGACCTGGAAAATATAGCTCCTTCACGACTACTTTCTTCTCCTCTTTGGCAATTGGTTAGGCCCCAAGTTGACCTAACATTAACTACTTTTAAAAAAAACCAGAAACGAATGAATTACAATATAAACAAGAATATAATCATTTAAAGAATAAATATAGCAATTACAAATCCTTATTTACAGATGGGTCCAAGGAGGGTGGTGCGGTGGCATGTGCCGCTGTCATTGGATCCAGAATAATATCTTCTAGATTACCAGATAACAGTTCTATTTTTACAGCAGAAGCTAACGCCATACTAACTGCTCTTAAATATATTGAAAAACAACATAAACATAAACAGTATATACTCTTTTCAGACTCTCTTTCTTGTCTTCAGGCTATTAAAAATATTTGTTGTGAGCATCCACTTTTAATTGAAATTATTGAATTGTATAATGATCTTGCCACTGGCCAATACGACATCGTCTTTTGTTGGTTACCCAGCCACGTAGGCATTTCTGGGAATACGATGGCCGATCTTGCTGCCAAGGCGGCACTGAATAAATCTGTGACACCACTTCATATTCCATACTCAGATTTGAAACCTACTATTAGATCTTATATACGTGATCTGATGCAGAAGAAGTGGGACACCCAAGTGGGTGTAAATAAATTACATGCAATAAAACCTTACATTGGTTACACCTACTTGGGTTGTCAATCCAGACTTGAAGAGGTCATTATGCGACGATGTCGATATACATACATGATATACTCATGTATACTTGTTAAAAGGTGAGGATCTTCCATTTTGTATCCCTTGTGATGAGAGAGTCACGGTCATGCATATCCTGCTTGACTGTGTTGAATTCTCCATTACAAGCAATAAATATTTTAATGTCAGACCTGTCAAGGATCTTGTTAACACTGTTAATTCTCATTTAATCATTGGAATTTTAAAAGAAATTGATTTCTTGGTTGACTTATGAGTAGTATGCGCTGTAAATGGATGTATTTTAATGATTGGTAGTTTATATTAGTAACTTGAATTGTTAGTGGTTGTACCCTCAAAGGGGGTTGAAGTGTTGGAAGATTATTGTCTTCCTGAGAGGGTACGTAAGTACCAAAACATTCGATGTAAATTTAAATCTACCAGGTTTTTAATCGTAGTATTCTTGCTGTTATAATTTTGGCTAGCATTTTGTACACTCGTCAGCAGCTGAAGGGATGATGTAAATCAAGCTAGGGTCCATGCAGGTAGCAAAGGTACTGTAAGTACCCATGGTCCCTAGTATGGTGATCTACCTTCTGTTGTTGACGATCTATAGTCCGTGTTTCATATTGTCTAAATAGTGATATTAGTTTGAACTTTTCATGCTAGTTTCAATTAAATTTGTGATATTCTAGTTGTTTTACTGCCCTTCGTTGACAGATTTTTACAATATGCGTATATTTCATTTCAGTGTTCATTTAAGTGTTCTCTTCACGATATGGCTGAGATATTGCCGATGTGACGTTAAATATTAACTCACTCACTTACTTTAGAGTTGTCTCCCTGTAGGTGCCCTTAAGTTAATGGCGATGTGGTGGCACGGTGCTAAAAAGTTCAACAAACTGTGACTGTATGTATAAGACTGGTTGTTGTGTTGACGGCACACACACGTACGTACACGGCAGGTGTGTCATCATTCGGGCTATCTACATCTGTTTGCCTCTTCTTCTGATAACCAACATCCAAGAATGTCCGCTCGCTGTGTAAAATTCAGTATAATTTTTTCTCACTCTCAAAGCAAGACGTTGGTGAGTTGATATTATATTTGTGATCCGTTACTTCATATTTGATTCTGCTGCATTGTACAAGAAAGAAACCTCTATTGTGAACCGCTGTATCTTGCTCTTGTCTGCTCAATACATAATATTGAATATTTAAGACTTGTCCGTGTTATATTTTCCTGGTTCAGAGGGGATTTCTTCTACGTTTTGTCACGACAAATTATAAACACACTATTTACCTTAAAGGTCAACAACCTTTAATGAAATGTTAACTGCATACAGATCCAGAATTAACTTTGAATAATGCCCCAATTAAGGATGTCACGGAAGCAAAGTTTTTAGGAACTTCTTTTGATAAAAAATATATATGTTATACTAAATATTAAAAGTCGTAAGAATACAGTTTGAAACCACGTTATATCTTAAGGGTGGTATCAAATGTTACTTGGGCGGCATTAAAGAAACACTGAAGGATGAGGTCAAAACTCGATTGTGGTT
This sequence comes from Haliotis asinina, assembly GCF_037392515.1. NCBI lineage: Eukaryota > Metazoa > Mollusca > Gastropoda > Lepetellida > Haliotidae > Haliotis > Haliotis asinina. Next base: position 17,868,006 of record NC_090291.1, read on the forward strand.
GTTGCATTTATGACTCGTAATCATATGATGACGCCATTCACGATATCGGTCTTCGGTCATGTCTTGCATCATTAGTACTAACCCATCGACAGTTTGTATATTGAAACAAATGAACTCTGCCTTACTTTCCGAAGAATGAAATTGGCATGACAATAGTGTATATCAATGTCGCTACGATGCCGTTCATCCACCATTTAGCGACCACTGGCAACAATATCTGGAACACCAAACTCTACGCCATCTAGACATTGCTTGAAGGTCACACATGTTTTAGTCTTTCCCTCCTTGATGAGTGAGCGAGTATGTGAGTTTACTTTCACCCCGCACTCAGCAAAATTCCAGCTATGTGACAGACAATCCAGTAATCAACAGCATCGATCTGCGCAACTGGGAAACGATGACGTGTCAACCAGGTCAGCGAGCCTGACCACCCGATCCGGTTAGTCGCTTCTTACGACAAGCATAGTCGCCTCTAATGGCAAGCATGGGTGGCCTATTCTACCTCGATTCTTCACGGGTCCTGTCCATGATGAAGTTGCATTGCAGCAGGAGAACATATGACATAATTATATACACATTCATTTCTATTAAAAGGTGAACATGCACCTTCCTGTATCCCTTGCAATACCTTTATATTGTATTGTCTAAATAGTGATATTAGTTTTAACTTCCCATGCTAGTTTTAAATCAAATTGTTATATTCTAGTTGCTTTACTGTACTTCGTTGACAGATTGTTACAACATGCATATATTTCATTTAAATTCTAAATGTTCTCGTCACGATATGGCTGAGATATTGCCATTGTGACGTTAAATATTCACTCACTCACCCTTGCAATTCTCAACCAACAATGAAGCACATTTTGCTGGACTATGTTGACTGTGCACTTATCAGACAGCGTTTTCATGACATTTTGTAACCATTTAATTTTGCATAGTTAAAAGAATTCAAGCTATATGACAAAACATAAGTCAATAAGTCAGGCTTTACGACTGAATCTAATACTTCTTTTCAAAGTCATTCACATTACTGTGCTTCATAGAGTGTAATAGCAAAGATATTTCTCGCGAATAGCGGCAAAATAGCTGATGTGTTGCAATGCAATTTTCACTAGCTCACTCTCTAGTTTCATTAAACGGCAAATTAAACCAGCAAGTCTATTTCATCACCACTATCTTCACTTTTATTTTTTATTGTGTACTATCATCATTAGTCCAAGAAAACAAACGTAAGGACAAAACATGTAAATCGCAATGATTATGAGGCAAGTATGTTCACATCATTAAGTCGAATGGGAATCGATGATGATGTAGCACTGTCATCATGTAGGTTTAGGATGTATTATTGCCCATAGACGCGTGCTTCAATATCAACTGACACATATTGTTAAACAATGCTGAGAAATTGCTTAACATATACCGAAAAAAGTGAAATGTAAGACTATGCTTCAATACTAACACATCCCTGTGTATCTTCTGCGTTTTCGTTTGCTTCATGTGAATTGCCCGTGGAGGATAATTGTTGCATGATAAGAGGGTCTGGTTGATTGTGCATCCTCTGAAGATACCGTTCTCTGTCCTCAGGCAGGAGTGGACCCCAGTCAGTGGACGGAGAAGTTGCGAGACGGAGACGCTGTAAATGTAGACAACCCATTTTAATCACACCAGATATTGATCTTAACATCAAAATCTACAATACATAGATATGGTAGTTTCTTTTTAATCCGCACCTTTTAAAAGTATTTTCACTTATTTCAAACTAGCAGCTAAGATAGTGGCAGTTGTCGGTAGTTACATCCTATTGGGAAACAGGTGTTAAAGGACCCATTCCGTATAGTTTAGTGGTCCAACTTTAGCTGTTGGTCCATAATATATTAGGCCGTAAATTAATAAATCGTTCGTTTATGTCATGCTCTCAACTAGACCCCGAAGCGGTTACAGTATTGTTCAGTGCCATTGGACAAAATACTGTGACTATGTGTTCCAGTTCACCAAGCTGCTGTGAAATATTGAATATTCACCACCTAGCAAAGACGGCTAAAACAATGCCAGAAAGATGGCATCCGTTGATCATGAGAACACTACAGCGCCCTTGAGCATACACTGTTTGCGAGGGTGCATTTATATCCTATAACAACATCTGAAATGTGGAAGTGTTCTCCTCAAGTCTACCATCAACATTTGGAGTGAGTAAGTGTGTTAAATTTTGACGTCACTTCGGCAATATTTCAGTCATATCGTGACGAAAACAATTCATATGAGAGAAATGAAAAACGTTTTGAAGAATAAAACCTGTCACGATTGACAGTAAAAATACTAGGGTATCGCAGATATGGGTATGAAACAAGCATGGAAAAGTCAAACATTTTAGTAATTAAAGCAAATGTTTTGGGACTTACATGCCCTCTCGGGAACATTTTCATGTTTTATCGCGTCCTTGACTGTTTCAAACCTGTAGTTACAATACTAATGACTTGATACGACTGATTGCACTGATTATACGTCATAATTGTATATCGGTATTCACAAGCTGCACATCGCATTTCGTTACACATGTAAACTTACCTTTCGGAATGTTCCTTTCTGCTTGATGATCTGGTATACAAACATGACAGGAATTGGCAATGCCAACGCAATTGCCATTAAAATTCCAATCACTTTTGCGTATTCAGGGTAGATGTATTCACCATAGCTTGGGGGGTCGTAGAGAAACAGGGAAAGAGTCAAGGACGCCTGTGAGGGATACGCAGAGGATTAATGAAGTTGTTAGAAGTAACCAGGCTGGTCTTAACGCCAGTATATCCAATTTCAGTTTTGCAGAGCCTGGTATCTTATTTCCCTGAGCCTGCTGTGATGTCTATTGCATTAAGCTCTTAATTAACGAAACACGTAAGTACTCATATCAGCAAGTACTACGATAAGTTATGAGATAAGAGAGTGAGTTAATATTTAACGTCACATCGGCAATTTTGCAGCCATATCATGACGAGAACAATTAATATTATACAAATGGTAGAAAATGGTAAAAAATCTGCCAACGAAGGACAGTAAAACAACTAGATTATCACAGATAGATATTCAAAACTAGTAATTACATCTAAACAGTTTACCTATAGAGGACGATACAGTTTAAAACACGGGTTACAGAACGCTAACAACTGAAGGTAGATCACCATACTAAGGACCATGAGGATTTACAGTACCTTTGCTATCTGCATGGACGATAAGTTATGAATGTATCTGAGTATCGGATGCATGACCCTTTTTGAGCAACATTGACAAACTGAGGGTACGGGTTCGAATCCTGGTCGGCACTCAATCAAAATTAGTGCTAGAATTTGTACTTTATTAAGAAAGTGTGATCCTAAAGGTGACACATGTAACATTTGACCACTTTCTAAAGGTCATTGTGTAAGCATAGGTGTCGGTCGTGGGAGCCGTGCCAATCGATCAGAGGGGTACCCAACGTACGCAGTCTAGACTACCAGTTGTCCCACTTCCATTTTTTTGGCTGAGTTGGTTCTGAGGATGCGTGTTCGAATCCCGGGTGGAACTCGACTGAATGACTCTACTAGAATTTGTACTTATATTAAGAAAGTGTAATCCTAAATGGGACATATGTTACATTTCACCACTTTCTAAATAGCATTGTGTAGTCATAGCAATGCCGAAATTACTGATTATTCTAGAGTTGAACTTACAAACAGGACGACAGGGGTAAAATAGGTCGACAAAACTTTCAGCACCCACGGGGGACGTCTTCCAATCATCATTTCAACATCTTTGCTGAATCTTTCACAACCTGTGGAGAGTCAATTATGTAATATAAACGACATTTAGTATCGACATAATAGGAAAATATACTTTTGAAGTAATTTGTTTTGATGACAAACACCTCGCAGATGCCCAGAAAATATCTTCTGGTGACGAAGTAGTTGTTGTAGCGAAAACTCCGGAATATGTCCACTCACTCGTTTTATTGCACTCCCATTGAGTTTGTGTTTACACTTAGCTGTGTGTAGAGTGTATAAACTGTGCTACATTGGGTAAACGTCTCCCACAAACCTTCTTTTCCTGGAATCGAAATAGTCGGAACAAAGTTCCAAAATAGTCCAGAAACTGATAAACCGGATCCCATTGCACTCCACTTCATTCGGTGTTTCGACTTACCATAGAACCAATTGATAGCGACACACTCTAGACAAGAAATGAGAAGCAAGTTGAACGAGCCCGAATACCAGTCTAATAGCTGAAACAGGTACACACCACCCTGAAAAAGAACCAAAAATATTGTGAAATCCATTCAGTATGTAAGGCATAAAATCAAGTATTACTTGTGAGTGACATGAAGTTTGATCAGCAGTGTTTGGAGGAGGCCTAGATCTGGTCAAAACATATACAAATGCCGCGGAATGAATGAGGGGATAATGTGTGAAGTAATGTTGAGTGAGTGAGTTAATATTTAACGTCACATCGGTAATATTGCACCATATCGTGACGAGAACATACGTGACATAAAAACGAAATATATATGCATATTATGAAGAACCTGTCGACGACAGTATAAGCACTAGGCTATCACAATTAGTATTAAAACTAGCGTAGAAACTTAAAAAAATAATAGTATCAGTATTTGGACAGTACAGTATAAAAACAGGACATAGATGGCCAACAACAGAAGGTGCATCGCCATACTATGGACCATGGGGACTTACAGCACCTCTGCTACCTGCATGGTCCCTAGCTGGATTTACACCATCTCCTCAGCTACTGGCGACTTTATGCAGGATTAGCCACAATGTAAAACGACATATATTCTACGGCTAAAAAGTGGAAGATTAAATCTGACTTCAAATGTTTTGGGACTTACGTACCCTCTCAGGAGGACAAAAATTTCACGGTACTTCAACCCTCTTCGAGGATACAGCCACTAACAGTCTTAGTTGCTAATTCAACTTCCAATCATAAAATATTTATCTATTTACAAGTCAATGCCATGTAACATGTCTAATGATCAAATGATAACTAACATTACTAACAATATCAATAGCTATACATGCTTGACTGAGATTCTTTCATCGCAAGGGATACAAAACGGAGGATCTTCACCTTTGAGCAAATATTCATGTGCATATCGCGTGTGGCCAATACGACATCGTCGCGTAATCACCTCTTCAAATCTGGACTAACAACCCGAGTAGGTGTAACCAATGTAGGGTTTTATTTCGTGTAATTTGTTGATACCTACTTGAGTGTCCCGCCTCTTCTGCATCAGATCACGGATGTAAGACCTAATGGTAGCTTTATAATCAGTGTATGGAATAAGAAGTGGTGTGATTTGTTGAGTGCTGCTTTAGCAGCAAGGTTAACCAATGTGTTCTCAGAAATGCCTACGTGGCTGGGTAACCAACAAAAGACGGTGTCGTATTGGCCAATAGCGAGATCATTATACAATTCAATAATTTCTATTAAAAGTGGATGTTTACAAGAAGTATTTTCAATCGCCTGAAGGCAAGAAAGAGAGTCTGAATGAATTATACATTGTTTACGTTCAGGGTGTTTTGAATGTATTTAAGAGCTGTCAATATGGCGTTTGCTTCAGCTGTTAAAATAGAGCTGTTATCTGGTAGTCTAGAAGATATTGTTTTGGATCCAATGACAGTGGTACAAGCAACTGCGCCACCATAATTGGACCCATCTGTAAATAATGATTTACAATTGCTATATTTAGTTTCTAATTGATTATATTCATGTTGCGATTCGTTAGTTTCTGATTTTGAAATGTAGTAAATGTTAGGTGAACTTGTGGTCGAACTAATAACCAGGGAGGAGAAGAGAGCTATATGTTCCAGCTTAATGCCAGCAGCAGGAATATATGGCTTTATTTTGAGCCCAAGATTCGGAAGAAGAGACAAATGTTTTGTTATACAAATCCTCAAGGAGAGGATTGAAAACACAGTTATATGCGGGGTTAAGTCGTTAGCCTATAATTTAGGATGTATTGTAAAGCTAAGTGTATCCGGCGTTGTGTAAGAGATGGTTCATCTGCCTCTACGTAGAGACTGTCAACAGGAGAGGTTCTAAAGGACCTAAGACAAAGTCTTAGACCTTGGTGGTGAACAATCTATCAGCTTTAGGTTGCTGATGCAGGCTCCACCATAGACAATAGAGCCATAATGAAGTTTGGCACGGACGAGTGATCGATATGGATGGAGGAAGGTAGCTTATGCGCCAAGAAGGTCAAATGTGAATCGAAAATAAGTCCCCCAAACTTGGCCTCCTTGGCCACTTTGATTGGGGTGCCACTTAAAAATAGGTCTGGGTCTTTATGGGGTTCGTATTTGCGGCAGAAGTGTATACAATTGGTTTTTGATTTTGAAAATGTAAAGCCTTTTTCAAACACCATTTATCTATTTTGTGTAAACATAAATACAGTTACCGTTCAATAGTATGCCTATTTATTCCACGACAGGAAATATTAAATTCATCCACAAATAACGATCCATTTACTAAACCGTTTAAAACTTTAGACAAACTGTTAATCTTTATGCTAAAAAGTGTGACAGACAAAATAGTGCCTTGTGGAACAGTGAGTGAGTGAGTGAGTTAAGATTTAACGTCACATCGGCAATGTTGCAGCCATATCGTGACGAGAACATACGTGACATAAAAAATATATATGTGTACATATTATGTAGAACCTGTCGACGAAGGACAGTAAAACCACTAGACTATCACAGTTCATATTAAAACTAGTGTGGAAACTTGTAAAAATATAACAGTATCATTATTTGGACAGTACAATATAAAAACAGGCCATAGATCGCCAACAACAGAGGGTAGATCACCATACTAGGGACCATGGGGACTTACAATACCTCTGCTACCTGCATGGTCCCTAGCTGGATTTACACCATCCCCTCAGCTGCTAGCGATTGTATGCAAGATTAGCCACAAATTAAAATGACACATATTCTACGGCTAAAAAAGTGGAAGAATAAATCTGACTTCAACAGTTTTTGGACTTACGTACCCTCTCAGGAGGACAATATTTTTACGGTACTTCAACCCCCTTCGAGGATACAGCCACTAACAATCGTAGTTCCTGATTCGACTTCCAATCTTAAAATATTTATCTATTTACAAGTCATGTAATAAATCTAATTCTTTTAAAAACGCAATGATTAAATGATTACTAACGTTACTAAAAAGATCCTTCATAGTTCCCGATTTAAAATAGTTATCCCTTGTGATGGAATATTCAACACAGTCAAGCAGGACATGCTTGACTGTGATTCTTTCATCACAAGGGATACAGAACGGAGGATCTTCACCTTTAAGCAAATATTCATGCGTATATCTTGTGTGGCCAACGCGACATCGTCGCATGATGACCTCTTCAAATCTGGACTGACAACCCAAGTATGTATAACCAATGTAGGGTTTTATTTCATGTAGTTTATTTATACCTACTTGGGTGTCCCACTTCTTCTGCATCAGATCACGAGTGTAAGCTCTAATGCTAGCTTTGTAGTCAGAATAAGGAATACGAAGTGGTGTCACAGATTTGTTAAGTGCTGCCTTAGCAGCAAGATCGGCCATTGCGTTACCGGAAATGCCAACGTGGCTGGGTAACCAACAAAAAACGATGTCGCATTGGCCAGTAGCAAGATCATTATATAATTCAATAATTTCTATTAAAAGTGGATGTTTACAAGAAAGATTTTTAATAGCCTGAAGGCAAGAAAGAGAGTCGGAATAGATTATATATTGTTTATGTTTATGGCGTCTTTGAATATATTTAAGAGCTGTTAATATGGCGTTACCCTCAGCGGTAAAAATAGAACTGTTGTCTGGTAATCTAGAAGATATTGTTCTGGATCCAATGACAGTGGCACAAGCCACTGCACCACCGACCTTGGACCCATCTGTAAATAAGGATTTATAACTGCTATATTTATGTTTCAATTCATTATATTCTTGTTTATACTGTAATTCATTAGTTTCTGATTTTTTAAATGTGGTCAGTGTTAGGTCCACTTGGGGCCTAACCAACTGCCAAGGAGGAGAAGAGAGAAGACGGGAAGGAGCTATATTTTCCAGCTCAATGCCGGCAGCAGCAAGAAATGGTTTAATTCTTAAACCAAGAGGCGGTACAAGTGAAGATTTCATATTGTATAAGTCCTCACACAGAGGACTGAAAACACAGTTATATGCAGGGTTTGACTCACTGGAATATAATTTTGTTACATACTGTAAAGCTAATTTGATACGTCGCTGCTCAAGAGATGGCTCATCGGCCTCAACGTACAGGCTGTCAACAGGTGAAGTTCGAAAGGAGCCAAGACAAAGTCTTAGACCTTGATGGTGAACAGAATCTAAAAGTTTCAGGTGGCTTTTACAGGCTCCACCATATACAATGGAGCCATAATCAAGTTTTGACCGGATCAGTGATCGATAAAGTTGCAGGAGGGTAGCTTGGTCCCCTCCCCATTTAGAATTTGAAACGACTTTCAACAAGTCAAGTGCCTTCAGGCATTTAGTTTTGAGGGATTTGATATGTGGTAGAAACGTTAAATGTGAGTCAAAAATTAATCCCAAGAACTTGGCCTCCTTTACAACTTTGATGGGAGTGCCATCTAGAGATAGTTCTGGGTCCTTATGTGGCTTATATGTTCTGCAAAAATGTATACAATTAGTTTTGGACTTCGAAAATTTAAAGCCGTTTTCAAGACACCATTTATTTATTTTGTTTAAACACATTTGCAGTTGCCGTTCAATAGTATGCATATTTTTACCACGACAAGAAATATTAAAATCATCCACAAATAATGATCCATCAATTGAATCGTTTAAAACTTTTGACAAACTATTTATCTTGATGCTAAAAAGTGTGACTGACAAAATACTGCCTTGTGGAACACCCTGATCCTGATTATAATGATCAGACAGAGTAGAACCTACGCGAACTTGAAATTGTCTGTCATTTAAAAAGTTGGCTATGAATTGAGGCAAACGACCTCGCAAACCGAAATCATGTAGATCTCTCAAAATGCCATATTTCCAGGTTGTGTCATATGCTTTTTCTAGATCAAAAAAGATAGACACAGCATGTTGTTTATGAATTAGTGCGTTTTTCACAAATGATTCCAGTCGCACTAAGTGATCGACAGTACTTCTATTTTTACGGAAACCACACTGTATATCTGTGATTAGGTTATTGGTTTCCAAGTACCAAACAAGTCGATTATTTATCATGCGTTCCATGGTCTTGCAAACACAGCTAGTTAATGAAATCGGACGATAATTGGACGGATCCGCGTGATCACGTCCAGGTTTAGGTATTGGTACTACTATGGCATCACGCCATGAAGAAGGAAATTTACCTGAAGTCCAAATATCATCAAAAATAGATAAGAGCGTCTCTAAACAGGTTTCTGGTAAGTGTTTCAGGAGTTGATAATGTATGTTATCAGCTCCTGTAGCAGTGTCATGAGCTTGATCAAGAGCAGTATGGAGTTCATGAATAGAAAACGTTTCATTATAATCTTCCCCATTATCAGAATTGAAATTAATAGTTTTCTTTTCTTGTTGTTTTTGATACTGCTGAAATTTAGGTACATAATTAGAAGAGGAAGAATGTTTAGCAAGAGTTTCGCCCAGTTTATTCGCAATATCTGATTTATCAGTAAGTAATTGATCTCCATGTTTAAGATGATGGACAGTAGATATAGTACCTTTACCTTTGATTTTCTGGACCATGTTCCATACCTTGGACATGGGTGTCCGAGAATTTATTTTAGATACATAATTTTGCCAAGATTGGCGTTTGTTCTGTCTAAAAGTACGCCGTGCTTTAGCATTTGAAATTTTAAATTTATTTAAATTATGCACCATAGGATGGCGACGGAAATAATGTTCTGCTTTTTTCCTTGCCTTCCTAGCTTGTTTGCACTCATCGTTGAACCATGGTTTTCTTATGTGTGGAACTACAGAGGACTTTGGTATACACTCATCAGCTATGGAATTCAGATCATCAGAAAAGCATTTAATAGCATCAGGAACGTCAATAAAACGTTCAGGTTTAAGTTTTTCAGCACACAGTGTTTGATATAAAGCCCAGTTAGCCTTTTTAAAATTTCGTCTTGATGATGGAGGAACATCGGATGGAGTTACAGCTTTTAACATAGTAGGAAAATGGTCACTTCCACAGAGGTCATCGTGGACTGACCATTCGAATTCGTTTAATAGTTCGGAATTTGTCAATGACAAGTCGAGAGCAGAATAGGTCCCTGTACCAGGGTGTAAATATGTGTTGGAACCATCATTATAAATACATAAGTCATTGTCGGAACAAAAGTCCTCCAACAACTTACCTTTAGTGTTTGTATTTACACCACCCCAGAGTGGGTTGTGGCCATTTAAATCTCCCATTATAATACAGGGCTTCGGGAGTTGGTCATATAGAGCTTGGAGATCGGTTTTAGGAAACGTCGAAGACGGAGAAATATACAGACAGCATAGCGTCAATGCTACATGTAAAGTAATTCTCACAGCAACAGCCTGCATATTAGTATTAAGTGAAACAGGGCTTTGAATAACGTTTTGTCTCACTAGAATGGATGATCCTCCAGTGGCCCTATCACCCGGAGGTGAAAAAGAATGATATGCATTAAAATGACGAAGGTCAAATGTATCTGTTTGTTTTAAATATGTCTCTTGGAGACATAACGCTGAAGGTGTAAAATCTTGGACTAATAGCTGTAATTCATGTAAATTAGTCCTCAATCCTCTGCAGTTCCACTGTACAATATTATTGGAATAAACTATCTTTTAGGGGGATTTATGGGGGATCTACCCCGCACTCTTTTGGAGGGCGACAAGCTATGTGCCCTAGAATGGACGTTTTCAGAAACGTCCATGTCTTCAAGTGACCCATATTTATTAAACAACTGAATCTTGTTTTGTGACCCTTTCGGGGTTCTGCCACTTAGTTTTTTCAAAGGATCTGGCCTTTTAGGTTTAGTTTTAACGGTTTCCGAAGATTTTGGAGTTGACTGAGAAGATGCCTCATGATCAGATGATGCTACTGATTGGATTTGGGACGAATGTGACTCTGGCGTTTGGGTAGATATTGTAGGTGAAGTAATCAGAGGAGCTTCTGATGTAATCCACGTCAAGTCAGTTTGACAGCTTGTGGTTGATTTTGTAATCCTTGCTTCTGACGGTGTTTTAGTTATAGAAGCATAGCTTTCTTTAGGTTCAGAACTTTGGACCAGTTTTTTGGCATCTGCAAAACTAATGTTTCGGGTGAATTTTATTTTGTTGATCTCCATGTGAAACTTCCAGACAGGACATTCTTTAGAAAAGGATGAATGGGCACCAGTGCAGTTTGTACATTTCTTAACGTTACTGTCACAATCTTCTGTTGTATGTGTCTTTTCACCACAGTGAGCACAAACAACAGACAATGTGCAGTTATTAACCCCATGGCCGAACTTTTGGCATTTGAAACATCGAAGAGGGTTTGGAATGTACATTTCAACCTGGATGTTACAGTATCCTGCTTTCAGTGATTTTGGAACATTTGGAGAAGAGAAAGAAAACAAATATGTGTTTGTGTTGACAGTAGCATCATTTCTACGGGTTGTAAAACGTTTGACAAAAAGGACACCTTGCTCCTTCATCTCTGAGGCGATGTCAAGTTCTGACATGTCAGCAAACAAACGTTCACGGTCCCTGACAATTCCTTTGCTCGTGTTGAGTGTTTTGTGAGCCGAGATCGTAACTGGAATGCCGACAAAAGATTTTGTGCTCATAAGATTGGTGGCTTGCTGTCTTTTTGCACACTCAACCAGAAGGGCACCGGAACGTAATCGCCTAATGTTTTTAACATCACCAGCGATGCCTTGTATACCTTTAGCTACGGCAAAAGGATTCAACTTTAAAGGGGTCTTGTCAATAGTCTCAACAACAAGAAAACGTGGCCAGTAATCAATTGAGTTGGGCAGTCTGTGGTCAGTTTCAACGGGATCAGTATCAAGTTGACGTTTGCTCTTTTTTTGAGGGGTTTCGTAAGCCATGTTTAGTTAGTTAGATTTCATCATCTGAGCTCCCCACCCACCACGGAGTATCACAAGGACAGTGCTAAACGCAAGTGGGTCTCCGACTTGCAGCACCAAGGATACTCAGATGATATACTCTAGCGGAAGAATTATGAATAACTAATCCACCAGATTGGCCCATGAGCCACCGCCTTCTGGGCATAAGACTCTAGGCAAAATTCAAGTACAAATTATCATATTACAAAATCCAAATAATGCCACTGTAATAATAAGGCCAAGTCCGAAAATCAAACAATTCCAAATAAAATTTGTGCATTGACATATATATAGTCCATACACAGGGCTTGGCATGACCAGCCGATTGGTTGAACCGGGCCCATTCAACCACCCGTCTAGGTGAAGTAAGGGTCGAAGGGGTATGTTGGGCAAAGGGAACACGATTGCAGGCCCCCAGTGCCCTCAACCCCCAGACTCCCGTCCTCCACCGACACAGGGCCGCAACCCACGGCAAACGGGTTGGTGGACCAAATATCCCCCCGGGTCCACTACGGGGGTGTCGGCGAGCTCTTGGCGTTACCCAGCACCCACCACGAGGAGGTGGCTCGCCACGGGTGCCCCTTGTGGAACAGCCTGATCCTGATTGTAATGATCAGACAGGGTTGAACCCACGTGGACTTGAAATTGCTGTCATTTAAGAAGTTGGCTATAAATTGAGGCAAACGACCTCCTAATCCGAAGTCATGTAAGTCTCTTAAAATACCACATTGCCAGGTTGTGTCATATGCCTTTTCAAGATAAATAAGGTAGACACAACATGTTGTTTATTAATTAGAGCGTTTTTAACAAATTATTCCAAACGCACAAGGTGATCACAAGGTCAAGAATAGTTTTTATTTACTGAAACCACACTGAAAATCTGTAATAAGGTTGTTTGTTTCTAAGTACCAAACAAGACGATTATTTATGATGCGTTCCATGGTTTTGCAAGCACAGTCAGTTAGTGAAATGGGCCTATAGTTTGAAGGATCGGTATGATCCCTGGTTCATTGAAGAAGGAAATTCTCCTTCAAAAGTCCAAATATTATCAAAACTGCTTAAAAGGGTCTCTAAACAGGATTCCGGTAAGTGCTTCAGAAGTTGAGAATGTATGTTATGAGCTCCTGTAGCAGTATCGTGAGCCTGGTCAAGAGCAGTAGCAAGCTCATGCATCGAAAAGGTTTCGTTGTAATCTTCACCTATTATCTGAACTGAAATAAATAACCTTCCTTTCTTGTTGGTTTTGGTATTTTTGAAATCGGAGTGCATAATTTGATGAGGAAGAAAGTTTTGCCAATACCTCACCAGGTTTATTCGCAATATCTGATTTAATAGCCAATAAATGGTTCCCATCTTGGAGATGGTGAATGCTAAATTTAGAACCCTTACCTTTGATTTTCTGGATCATATTCCACACCTTAGATATCGGTGTGCGTGAATTTATTTTTGATACATAGGTTCGCCAAGAGTGGTGTTTACTTTGCTTGAAAGTACGCTTTGCTTTAGCATTTAAAATACTGAATTTGTCTAAATTATGAACCATAGGATGGCGACGGAAATAATGCTCCGCTCTCTTCCGTGCCTTTCTAGCCTATTTGCATTCATCGTTAAACCATGGTGTTCGCATATGCGGAACTGCAGAGGACTTTGGGAGAGACTCGTCAACAATATTATTTAGTTCATCCTAGTTCATCTGAAACACATGTTATGGCATCAGGAATATCTAATGTTGAGTGGTATTGTTGTTTAATTGCCTTGTATTCTTGCATACCCACAATTTGAAAAAAGTAAGGGGCACTGACATCAATTTCAGTCAAAGTAAAAATTGTAGTCATGGAAATTCTTACATCATTATATTTAGAAATCCAAGACTATAATAATAACAACAGTTCACCACTAGACCTGTCTAAGTGCCAAGTTTGGTGAAGAAACATTGAACGGTTTTTAACTTCTGCCCTGGAAAAGAGCAAAACCAATGTCAATTGGCCAAGGAAACGCAAACATATATATTATTCAGAAATAAATCCAAACATACAAACAGGATCAGTTCACATTCACATCTAAACTGAGTACCATGGTTGGTGAAGAAGTAAGGAAAAGAGCACCAGCACCTAATTCAGTCGAAGTCAAACGTGTTGCCATGGAAACGCAAAAACATATTTAATTATAATTCCCAAGCTACCAAAAAGCACCACTACACTACCAGACCTATATATGTGCCAGGTTTATGAAAGGAATAGTGAACGGTTCTTATGTTTTGTTCCAGAAACGACGAATTTGCACGGACGGACGGAGTAGTCCAGTTTAATAACACGCTTTATTTAGACTTTTTAATGAGTAAACTCTTTTTCTCAAATTTCTCTGTTACACGCCACAGTGTCACAAGTTGACATATATTCTATGGATATACCTTGATATCATCATGTCATCAGCGACGAGTTCATTCCTGTACAATTCTTTCTATTTGATTTGTAAGGAATAAATATATGACGCATGTAAATGTTCAAAGAGCCTTACTTGAGTTGCATAGGGGACGGAAATTCCAAAGTTGAGTAGACATACTCCTGCTGTGACATATACTCTGCGTTGTTGAAGGTATTTGGGGCACGTTTCTATGATGGCAGCTATTACCGTCTCCAAGATACCGAACTGTAACAAATACATATTCATAAGCTGTCCATATTTACAATGAATACCCCCTCCCCCTACCCCCACCCCTTCCTTGCTCAGCAAATGAGAAAGTCGCCTACAAATTTTGCCTACAAATATCACTTTAAATGGCATTTCATGCTTGATTACAATGGCTTGCTCACTGATTACGAAACAGTACCGGTACTATCATACATACTATTAGACATTTAATATTATTATAAATAACGTTAGACAGCATAATGTGTCAAATATACTGAAAGAAATATAGTTATGTAAGACAGACGTATGAGATGAGAAAAGGTCCAGTATCAAATGCCTCCATGGATTTTGTTACTTTTGAAATATTAAAAAAACGAAACGTTTGCAAGGCATGTTCTACTGAAGAATCTGTTTAAAGTTTGATCAGCTATTGGCCTACGCTTCATTTATTCTAAAATGCATATTTACCGCAGAATCTATTCCCATTGTCAACAGCATGAGGAAGAACAACACTGCCCACAACTGAGGAACTGGTAGCTGGGCAATTGCTTCAGTGAGGATGATGAACCCAAGTCCGGAACCTGATGGAGACAGTTGCTGATTTAGTTAATGTAGTATTGCAGATAGCCAGTTGCACATCTTGTTATCATAGGACATTCAGAGGGCATGTAAGGTACACTCTTTATGCTCATTACATTCCTAAAAGTAAGACGGTGGGGATGAAAGGTTCCCTGTGTTCAAACTTTATCTCGAGGTGAATTGAACTGAGTCTTCAGCTAACGTTTTAGCAATTTGATACCTGCATTGAAATTCAAGTGCATGTCGTGAATACAACGTCGAAGCGGTCAGTGGTATAAACCGTGATTTGGGGCTTCTGCCAGAGTTTCACATGTACTAAGAGTATAAAGGTTAATGTACGGACACGTTACAGATATGTCATCACTTCAGCAGCTGAACATGAGAGGGCCGAGAGACGTATGCACCAGATGGGGTCGACGCACGCCATCATTGCAGGGACCATCGGCTGCACCAGTGTGGCCGTCTCTAGCCGACTGCAACGTTACAGGCAGAAGGGCCAGAAGGAGTAACAACACCAGCTGAAAATCGGCATTTGAGGATGTTACACCTGAGAAACCCTCTCCTGACGGTAACGTCATCAGCTGCAAATTCCCTTGATCATCGTGTCACACGAAGCACGGTAGCTAGACGTCTTCGACCAGCAGCTATCAGAGCCTAAAGACACTTCAAGGGACAGCTGTTGACCCCTGAACACAGCCGTCACAGACTGCGTATGGTCCGAGGTTGGCAGCAATGACATGTCCCCGATCGGGCACCACAGAATAGGCGGAAACTTGCACATGCCCACCAGGACGAATGACGTCGCATACAACGTGACGTCCATGTCTAACGTCTTCGGCAAGAGGGAGGCTGCTTGTCTTTATTGATGCAAGGGGTGGGCATACAGAATACTAAAGTGGTGGTAGTTAACATTTTTTATGTGCATCTGCTTATCCCAGGTACACTTGAGCATGCCTGACGCCGTGTACTTCAGTAGAATGAGTGTGTCAGTTAGTTCAGGTTGAGTAACGATGTTGTTAACACCAGTGTACCAGTATTATGTTTGTGTGTCTAGGTACTCTGAGTCAATTATAATGGCCTCTTGAAATCCGTGTACACTTTCTTTCTCCTGTCAGTTTATATACACATAAAAGACACTTTCTTTGGTATATTTTACCGTGACAATTTCATGTAACTTTAGTACTTTCTGAGGTATCTCCATTTTCAAACTCTTTGTCTGTAACCGGTTATATTGTATGTAAGGACAAAGAAAGGCATATGCAGCAAGGGCTATAACTCTGCCAAAACTTATTGTAAGATCAATTGTCGTGCTTTCTTAGATCATCACCTGGTAACTTCATTTTGTTCAAATTATATTGCCTCACTAAGGTAATGTATGAGAAATTTAACTCCTTATCCAGCAGTATGCACTGAGTTAAAAAACCAAAACAAACATGTATGGGCCATATTTTACGGCTACTAGTAGTCTAAGATAGTTTAGATCATGACCAATTAAATTAGTGTGAAAATTGGTCCCAACTAAAAACAAACCCCACATAGACGGTCGCTAACGGAGGAACTCAAGTGTAACGTTACCCCCAACAAAAGGGGTGGGGGTGGGGGTAATTAACCAATTTGTCGAATCCACGTAACAACAATAGTTGTTTACCCGATGTCACAACGTCTGATATAGATATCTGAGCCTGATGTGCCATGAATCCAAGGGTAGAGAAGACTACAAGGCCACAGAATATACTGGTGGCTTCACCAATCACAGTAAGTAACATCACGTCTCTGAAAAAGACAATTTGAAAACATGATTACGTCACTATGATTCATATCTCCTGCAACAATCAAATCTTCATGGTTTGCCTTCGAGTATACGAATCTAAGCTTCGAAAACCACATACGTAAACGGATCTTATAACGCAATATAATAGAGGGCTATAGACAGTCAACAACTGAAGGTAAATCATCCATACTAGGGGACTTACAGCACTTTTGCTACCTGCATGAACCCTAGCTGGATTTACACCATTCCTTCAGCCCTGGCATTTGTAGGAATATTCAGTCATAATTTGAAATCACAAAAATACTACGTTTAAAAAATTGGGAGTTACTAACAATAGCAATTAATAACCTATACTACCATAAAAACATGTACCTGTTCACAAATATACATCCAAATATATTTAATAATTCTCTTTTAATGATTAATTAAATTCACGTGAAAAAAAGATCTTTTTATGTTTTTTACTCTGAAATACTTATCCCTTGTGACGTACATGTAACATCAATTCAGTCAAGCAGGACATGCCTGACCATAATTCTGTAATATACGCTCGTAATATTGCAACATGGATCATGATCTTTCCCCTCATCTTCGATACATTTTATGCATTTCATTTTTTTGTCTCTGTCTGCAATGTTAAAGTTCCATATATGTGTCTCTCCAGTTGAAGACGTGCTCACCTGAAACAGTTGTTGTGGAAGTTGTTGTAGCTACTCATGGTGACGAGGCCTCCGAATGAGGTACTCATGGAAAAAAATCCTTGCAGCAAAGCTTCCAGCCAAACCTTTTGGTGGAAGCAGACAAAAGACAATATGTTCATGTTCTCTTGCTATGATATTATGATGATATCATGTGTGTTACCGAGAAGTGTATAGGTTATTCTTGTTCTGTAGCATAAATTACAGGTAGAAAACAAACAAGTCCGTTAGTTGGTTGGTTCTGATAATGATCATTTCCCGTGGTACTAATACTTGAGCATCTCACCTGTACATTGCCGAGCCGAGAGAAGTCTGGACGAAGGAAATACAGTATACCCTCTCCAGCACCTGGCATCATGCACGACCTGACTAGCAACGCCGTAAGGAGAACGTAGGGAAGAAGGGCAGTCACGTACACAACCTGTGTTGCAGAAATCTCAGCAAAGTCACACAGTATGTAAATGCTCAAATTCGAATAGGTACATCATACGTGATGACAAATAGCAACAGTCACAGAAATGGGTTACCTTGTTCAATTAGCATTGTTTCACCAGCCGTACAGACCATTTAGACTTAAGAACAGTTTGGAAAATCAAAGGCGTTCAATGTACATGATTGCTCATGTCTTCTTTATAATAGTTTAACGGGAGTATCCGAAGCATGAGATATTGGTATCCCACCTTTCCAACAGACTTCACACCTTTAATCATACACAGAAATGCAAGAGCCCACGAAACAAGGATGCAGAGGACCAGATGAACCTGAACTGTTCCGAAATTATCAACACCGCTAGACACTCGCAGTGTGTTGTACCTGTCAAAGCAATAATACCATTTAACGATAGATTATACGACATTCGATACGGGACGAGGACGCTGCTACCCGGACAATTGCCACCTCAACCTATAAAGGATAATTAAGATTCTATACCAACTTTAAATGAGTTTCACGTGGTATCAGTAATACTTCAGAACATATTCTGTATCTTTTGTATGAGAGGGGTATTCATATAGGCATAATGCCTGTTTATCGATCCATTCATATATAGAAAGGTCTTGTTTAAAGCACCTGCATTTATTTTCTCAAATAAAAGTACATACAGTAGACCGTACAACCCGACACGCACTGGGACAGGAAATATATGTCTTATTGTACAGTGTCGGATAAATCGGATAATACTTTCTGACCGATACCATACATTGTAACTGGCTTATATCATGGGATTAATGCTTAATCATTATGTTCTTGGTAAATAACAGGAAAAGAAAACAATTTTCAGTAATATGTACGTGTATATGAATGGATTTATTATCTTCAGTGTGAAATATTTATCCATTGTACATGTAGTGCTTTCACAATCATATTCACGCATTCATGAAAAAGTCCTCCATTGTAAATGGCGTTTCTTCATGCTTGACTCCAGTGCAAAGTTCTCGGTTTCAGCTTCAAAGATGTTGACCAGCTGAAGCAGCCTGGTCTCTTGTCGAGAGGCAAACTTCTTAATTGCGGCAATGTCGTCAAACACTTGTTGACAATACAATTCTGGACTTTCCTCTCCATGTTCTTCGTCTTCTCTTTCTTCATGTTCTTCACCCATTCTTCACCAATTCAACGAATACTTGACAATACAATGCCTCCTCACATGGCCTTGTGGAAATAGCATGTGAAAACAAAGGTCCATGCGTTCTCATACTGTTAATTTCCTCCCAGTTAGCAAGTGCTGGGGCCAAAGAGATTACCAATTCAATTCAAAGTTTATTCCAACAGACCACAATTGGTGGTATAGGATAAGTCATCAAATAAATGATAAATTGTTATGATCACTTGGCAACTATGAGTATGTTAGTGTGTTATCCATTTATTGTGTTATTGATAGTTCTTATAAATATTATTAAGAAGTGAATAATCACTTGATGTAAACAGTAGTTTCATTTTTGCAAGGTTAGGCCATTTGCTGTAATAAGTAGGGATATAGTGGGATCTTATACTGTCAAAAAACGAACATTTAAACAGGTAGTGAAATTCGTCGGCTATCTCCGGTGAATTACAAAGATAACAATTTCTGTTTATTCGTGGTATATTTTTCCAGCGGCCAGTCTCTATGCGTAATTGATGGTTTGAAATGACATGATGGGCCGAGAAACGTATACAGGTAGTAAAAGATACTTTTCAAACGACGGCAGATCTTTGAACAATTTATAATAATTACCCTTTGGACTTACATATATATCTTCTCTCCATTTTTGTATAAAATGATCTTTAAGAGTTGTTTCGACCATTGAGGTTAGCCACTGTTTATAAACACTCCAGGGGTTATCAAATACATAAGATAGGCCACAGCTGTTTAAAATATTTTTATGTGAGATATCCATGCATTAGTATTACGGAGATTAAGATAGCTGTCTAATTTGAAGAGTTGAAATACACGTGATGCCAACCTGTACGGGGAAGATAAGGTTTGTAGACTAGGCCAAAATAATCTACAATAATCCAGTAACAGGATGTTAGTTGCCAACTTGCCACTGACTGGCTTTTCTTGTTAGCAATATGGGGTGATGATGTCGGATTGTCCAGATTGATAGTGTCATTGGGACCAGAAAATGGAGTCGGAATACGGAATGTACACATGTCAGATAATTCAATGTTTAAATGATGATAATATAGAAGAAAGCTGCTGGGGCCCATAAAAAGTTAGAGATTTTCGGATAATTCAGATGTCGGAATATGCAGATTCTGTTCTAGAAGGTTTAGGTAGCACTTGTCCTCAAGGAGACCTAGATAAGCTGCGCGTCCGGGTAAAATAAGCATAGAAATTATGCATTCATAAATACTTGTTGCGTACCAATTAGGTATTTATAATGTTAGACACGCAAGAAGTTTAATAAAACTTATGCGTATTGAATATGTTCATAAAAAATCGCGTGCGTAATGAAAAAGATACCGACAAGCTGTGCGTTAGTATAGGACTAGTGTTGTACTGCCATAATAGGATGAGTGGTAACATTTCCATTTTGTTTAAGTTGGATGTGAAAAAGGTATCACACAACTGCACTGAAATACACACTTATTTGAAAGCACCGGGGAACGGAAAATGAAATACCCACTTATATTTCATAATTCTCTCTCTCCCGCCCATCCCCTTCTAAATTCGTCTACCTTCTAAATTCATTTCAAGAACTCGTTTCTCAAAGCAATGATTTAAACATTCTTCTTTTAATTTGTCAACATTACTTAAATAAGCTGAGCTCATTACAATGAGTTTTAAATTATGCTTCTGTTTTGTGCATTTGTTGTTTAACGTCACATACAGCAGTATTTCAACTACACGGAAATCAACGAATTTCTGGTCTAGGTAATACAACGATTACTCCATAAGCATTAATCTACTCAGTAGAAGATATATATCAACCTAATCAACGCGCCGCATCACCGAATCAGTCCCTCGTCACGAGGGATCTGTTCACATATTGTCTGTGTGTTTGGCGTCAATAATACGCCATGTTGCTGACAAAGGAAACAGCTTGAGTGTACCACTCTGAAGCCTTCAGTACATATAATAATGATTACTAAGACTCACTGAACAAAACCACAAGGTAATAATTCAAATGTTTGAACTTGAAACTTTGCTGTTACCGGGACGCGTCATGTTGTGTTGTTCCCTTCTGATTCGCCACCCGATGTTAGCTTGGTTGATTGACAGCTGTTTGGGGGTGCTCTATGCTGATTGGCTAATGATTTGCTGGGCGTGTCATTTATGTAAATGAGTCACCTGAGTCATGTCATGCCATTACCGAATTCTTACACCGAAGGTGTTAATCGGAGGTAACAAAGATTCCTGTTTCGATGAATTTGATTATGTTTAAAGAAATATTGTGTAAAGCCTGTTGTATTTGTTGTTGAATTTAATTATCAGAATTGATTCTCTGTTTCTTTCGTTGCATTGAGGTATGAAACTAAAAACCAGTGTGCAAACTGTATGAATCCGCTATACAGTTTGCACATTGGTTTTTAGTTTCATACCTCAATGCAACCAAAGAAATACACAGTCAGTTCTTAATTATTTCGGTTTAGTCACGACATGGCTGAAATGTTGCCGATTATACTTTGAATTTGACTCTACTCACACACTGTCGGTAGATCTGTAATGGGAATATTGGGATTGGTGAAGCTTGTGATGGAGATGAACATGACGTAGGATTTCATTTCATTGTAGTTTTTGTGAATAGTGGGGTGTACTGGTAGGGCAGGACATGCGTACCCTTTCAACCAACGCTTGGTGCCATCACTAATTTTCAGTGATCCATTCATTTATTAATTTTGTTGCAGTTACTTTTTCATTTTTATATCAAACAGGCTTTGTGTATGACGATAGCCAAATCTGGGTATCCTTTTTCACGGACTTTCTACTTTCTGACCATGAAATACGACCTCGAGTATCTAGTATTGCTAGTATGATTCATATTCTTTCATTTGAAAATTAACATATGTCACTCACTGCCAAAACTCCTCTGACGCCGTCAACGTTACATTCGGCTTCCGCCATACAGAGTTGAGCAGCTGATGATCCTCCGTGTTGTTCATCAGGTAGGCGTCAGTGATTGATGAGCTGTTGCTAAGCTTAGTGACGCACAGGGGCGTGTTCCACCAGTTGTTACATGTTGTCCATGGCAACACAGACAAGACAGACTGGTACAAGTAGTAAACAGACCAGGCAATAATGAGGTTGTATGGCAGGGATGATATGAAACAGGTTGCAACCTGAGTGATACCAATACCTGAAAATAGAGTTTTATATGACAGTTCTATAGTGTTATTCAGTCATTAAGTCAGGGTTCTGATTTCATTACATTGGTACTGTTAAGATCCAGAAGAGGGGTATATGTTGGGAGCTTCTCAAGCAGCCGGAGTAATGATAAATAAAATGTATGTGTGCATATGTAAAGATTTCATATGAAAACTAGTGATTCCTTGATATGCCCTGGTACGATACAGCTAATATCTAATGACTGCTGCAGATCATAAGTAATGATACATTTGAAATAGCGAAATGAAAGTCCGTAGACACTTGTTGATTAATCAGAAAGAACGTTAGACGAACCTTTAAGCCCAGGACAAATGGACCAAACATACAATGCACTCCTGCTGGAGAACTGGCCAATGGAAGCCTCAAGGAAGAAGAGTGGAACAGAACACGTGAGAATCCCGGCAAAGTATGGAATAAGAAACGCACCTAGTAAATAGAACATTCTTCATGATTGTTTATGATTATAGTGAGCTATAAATGAAATCTTGACCACTGACATCAAATGTTTATTAGATATTCCAGTGAGTACTTCTCTACATGTTCTAACCACTTTACAAAAGATCCTGAAAGTCGATTGTTGTTTCGCTCAGTAATATTCCAACTATATGATGGCGATCTTTAAATCATTGAAGAATTTCATGATCAGACTTGTAGTGTAAGTAACAATGCCACGTATAAACCACAAATGCTGTTGTAGTACATAATTCGTAGGCTTATATTTTAAAGATGAAACAACAACGTAACGTTCAGACCGACTGGAATAATACTAAAAAATGTTAGATAATATCATCATCAATAAAATGAATAAACTGGAAACAGATGCATTCGAAATCGCTTATACAAATTACTTATGAATATGCATGACGATTAATTATATATATATAATTATACATACATATATTCTGTTATTTACAGACCGCCGCCATATAGCTGGAATATTGCTGAGTGTGGCGTTAAACAACAATAACTGGATCAATCAACGTATATATGAATGTGTACATTCTACCGTACTCCGAACGACCACGTCTGAACGTACAACTGATGGACTCTCTTTATGATATCTGACCTTCTTCGGGTCTATTATCTTCCAGTCTAGATTATAATATTTTGTCATTTCAATTTGGGCTAATTTTTTTTTTTTTTTTTTTTTTTTTTTTTATATAGTCTATATCGCCCTTAGTATGGGGATCTAGCTTCAGTTGTTGGCAATCTATATTCAGGTTTTACACTGTAATGTCCAAATAGTGCTGTTAGTTTTAACGTTCCATACTAGTTTTGGTTGTAATTGTGATCTCTATTTCAATGTCAGATATGTTCTCGTCACGGAATGGCTGAAATACTACCGGTGTGACGTTAAATATTCACTCACTCACTCACTCGATTACTTACAGACTACAGATATAGAGCGACTTAAACATAAACTCACTCATTCAGTAAACCTGACGCGACAATAAACGCCAATATATGAATATAAATAGAAGTAAGATCTGGGTTAGTGCGAGAAAACACTTGAGTGAATACGGTACGATTGATCACATGCGATATTCTCAGAGGTATCTATATTTTTTCAAATACCATAATGTATACATATTTAAACCAGAATGATTCCTTCCGTGAATATGTAATGGTACTTTATGGGTTCAGTATGTCTTTTGAAATTCTAAGAAAGTCCAAGCAGTTCATGACAGAGACCTCTCAACGCCAACTCAGTGAAATGTATTCGACTAAAGTGTGAAAATGTCAGGATCATCGTTGATTGGCCATAGTTCGGCACAGCAAGAAATCAGTCGAGTTTAAATTGTTAAGGTTTTGCAAGACCTTTCATGGCATATGTCAGTCACAAACCAGTGATCAACAGCATGGACATTCATCTACGCAATTAGGATACGATGACGACATCCCCTTCCTTAATGCTTACATAATTACATTACTCAGCTGTCACTGGTCCAGTGTTGACATTGTGACAATGAGTCAGTTTAGTTATGCAATATTGAAGCAATGTCTTTGTGGGGGACACCAGAAAAATGAGCTTCACACATGGTTCCCATGTAGGGCTCGAACCCGGGTCTTCGAGCGCTTTAAGCACTAGGCTAGCCCACCGCCTGACTATCAAAGATGCCATGCTAAGCATGCACAAAACATGGTGTGAATGTTACAAAAAATTATGACAATAACTAAACGGATTCACATCTGGCAGTTAGTCGTGCTTTTTTTCCTTCAGCGTTGTTAGCTGTTGCATTCCTGATGACTTCAGTGTAAATCTGAGGTACCATTTTCCCTGAACAAGTAGTAGCTGGTTTCGTAAGGGCAGTTCAGTGGAACGTATTGATCATAAACTGGCTGTTCAGCTACCTATGTCAAACTAATCACCAGAGTCTGGCTGTTGCATACATGATACATATTCAGCATTGAAACTGCTTTGAGACATAGTTGATGCGTTTAAAACCAGTCATATCATCGTCAGCAATATTTAAATCCAAATATCACGAACAGCATTATTCTAGATACCGTTTCATTCTGACATAACACTGCAAGGAAACAATGAATGGTAGTTATATGTTCACAACCTGACCTTCACTGCGTTTTTAAATACATTATATGTTACTAACATACGTCGAGAATTGATACCAGTTGATCACACCTACCGCCCCCATTTCTGTAACAAAGGTAGGGAAATCTCCAAAGTGAGCTGAGGCCAACTGCATAGCCAAGCAGTGAAAGAAAGTATTCTCGCTTCCTGGACCACACCTCCCTGGTCTTTACTTCGTCCTTCTTCTCGTTGGTGGACATTGGACAGTCAGCATTCAGACACACACCAGGCTCCGACATGACAGAGTGTCTATATAAGCTGTGACATGAAAAACACGACCAGTCGTGAAAATGGCGCGAAGCGGACCATTGGTTGTCGACATGTCACGTCCTATGTATGTGATCGGACTCGTAAGTAGCAGCACTTCGGACGAGAACCCATCTTGTGGTGAACGTGCTGGGTAACGCTTGTAGCTGCCCTGTGGACCTGGGTAGAATGCACCCAGAGCACCCAACTGCTGGTTATAAGAGGCGACAGAATCGGGTAAGCGGTTTGCCGGTGGAGTAAGGGATTCTGGTGCTTGAGTGCACTGGTTGTAGAAAAAGCGTTACTAAGCCCACCGTTACCGAGTACATACATACATACATACATACATACACACACACACAGACACAGAGAGACAAACATACAGACAGACAGACAGTCAGTCAGTCAGACAGACAGACAGACACACACACATAGACAGACATACACACAGACAGACAGACACACACACACACATACACACGCAGGCATACACACGCACGCACACACACACACACACACATACATACATACATACATACATACATACATACATACATACATACATACATAACCCCAAGTCATCAGCCAACTGATCTTGCTGAATTTCTTTTTTGTTATACACAGCAACTGATTTTGTATCTGAAGTATTAATGATCTCGGGTAAATAGTTTTGATGTTTATTTGCCCTTTGCATAACTTAACTTCCTGATTTCAATTGACAATAAAACGTGTTACGACAAGAACACAACAATCCCAACGTCAAGCAGTTTGTGCGGCGTGCTGTTTCTGTATTTGCTGATTAAAAATTTCTAAATATATGTCACATACTTCATTTTTTTGTATTTGTCAGTTTGCACAATATCTATTCCTAACGCTCATGTATGCATTTGCTGATGTTACATATGTAAAATTAAAATGTCACCATATGTTCAAATTGCTCATATTCGTATATGTGTCGGCATACAAATATGCCGGGATACTTTGATACAAAGTGCCGACATACTTGCATTTCTGCTACAGACTATAGCTTTAATCCCCATTGTTAGAAGGATTAGTACGATCCAGTAATTTTGATCCTGAAACAAGAAGTGGCGGCAAAATGAGAACACCCCTACGAAAACTTGTTAAACCGTCATAGAGAAATTAAATGTACATGAAGGAAGTACTTTACATGAAGGAAGATAAATTTCAATATAAAAATGAATTATCATTCAACAATTGTTACTTTGTTTAAAGAAAATAGTGTAATTAGAAATTGAACAATTTGCTTAGTGAATAAATAAATGGCATTTTATAAACGGTAGTATAAATTAGCAACTGGGAATGTTAGTGGCTATATCCTCAAATGGTGTTAAATCATCGTAGACTTATTAACCTCAGGAAAAGGAAAAATTTCAAAGTAAATTCAAACTTACCAGATGTTTTAAACTTGAGTACTTTTGCTTAATTATGGCTAAAATTTCCCACAATCGCCAATCGATGGAGGATGGTGCTGATCTAAATGGGGTCCATGCAGGTAGCGAAAACGCTGGCTCTCTTGTATTGGGATCTACCTTTGTTGGAGACGTATTATATTGTGTTGACTTCAGAAATAAAATAGTTCTAGATTTACAAATAGATGCAAAACCGTTGTCGACACTATACCCTCTAGTAAGAACCCTTCCAGTAATATGTAATGTTTGATGACAAGAGTGTTAAATGAAACACAGTGCGATACACGTTTTCGTAACTTACAAAACCACGGCACGTGATACACAATTCATAACACACTAGAGTTTGATATAGTGAATATTAAGTCAGTGATTTGTGTGCTGCATTGTAGAAATAGAATTCTATAGAAATGACGCTTGACGGCAAGGAAGGATAAAAACAACGGTGTTAGATCGAACAACTCTTTCATCAGCATCCACCAAACATGCTTTTGTCACTCAACAAATAAAGCACTGTAATTTGGAGTCATGAACAGAAAGTGTATTCTTTTCAAAACGGTTGCAGAACTGCCAAAACCTCTTCTGATGGAAGTCAGTGGAATCAGGTTTTCGCCTTTCCTTCACTTTTGTGGATAATTGTCAACGTTGATTGGTAAATCGTGTCACGATCATTGATGATGATGATAATTCGTCAGTTGGGTAATTAACTGTACCTAATGTGATGTTAGACCTGTCTCATAAAATAATTTGTAGTCTTTTCCAATATGCTTCAAACGGTTGATATATTTAACAATTCGGGAAAAAGCTCAAGTTGTTTGGAATCAATACAAGAAGTCAGATAAACTTATGTGAGCAAGTTTTGTTTGATCGCATACATGCACCAAGAGCGAGTGTCTCACGGTAAAACGAATATTGTAATAGGTGATGATAATGTTCGTTTTCCTCTTCAACTCGGATTACATTATCTCAGCTAAAGAACAATTCACCGTTCACTATTCGTCCACTCATAGCCTCTCCAGAAAATGGCCTATAACCCGTATGTCATACCTACATTGTGTCATGAACATTATATTCATGCAATACGTACATTCATGCAATTAATGTCACATATAGTACAATAAATATCTGCAAATCATTCTCCTCTAGACCCTTCTGAACGCAATGTTTATTCACAATATATTTCGTCAGAACAACCAACGCGTGCATGACATATTCAGTACATGCGTGTAGGTTTCTTCATACTAAATACTAGGAATTCACAGGAAGGAAAGTTTTGCTTTCATGTTCATGCATGTTCGGAAGTACGCATAGCCTGAAGGAACTAAAGGCTGCACAAAGATAATAATACATAGAATTAAAGTTTTAATGTCATGAAATAATTGTGATTCTTTCTGTCAGTATGCATTGGGGTATGCATCAGTCGTGGGTATTATAAGTGGTAAATCTTTTAAACCCCGATGATTCAGTGCTTGTCTCGAGATATCCAGATGAACTCATAATATACAGATATAGTTTCGTACCAGTTACTTGTCCGCGGGTAGCCTCTTGTGAAATTGGCATATCATTAACTCGTTAATGACACTTGTCTACTAGTACACACAGGATACACAGCAAAGAACCTAATGCGTTCACGATCATGCGCGTTCTAACTTATGCAGAGAGAGAATGAATCTCTATACATGCATAAAGACCAATTAAATGCAAACAGATAAATATATATTCACATCCTCAAACGAACAGGTAATTATTTTCAACAGAAAAAGGTCAACGATTAAAACACTATTTTCTTTACGTCCTCCCAGTGCCGGCATACTGACATGAAATAATCTTTAATATAAAATTATCACTTCCATTTAGGGTTTAAATTCAAAGTATCTAAAATTCAGTTAACGAATTCGCCAAACTGTAAACTAAACAATGTTCCATTTGTTGTCCAGACATATAATAAAGACATAGTGCGATTTTAACAATAGAATGAAAATCGAGACAAAACCCCTTGCATCAGTTGCAATTTGTTTACTGGCATTGTGTGAATAAAAACAGTACGTTTGTGATATATTAAATAATATCAACCAAACTGTCTTTTTGTTTCTCATTACTGAAAGCTGGCACATGAGAACCATAATCACCACAAACATACGAATAAGAAAAAAGCTCAGATAAACTCAGATTTTGTGTTGTCAGTAAGAATAGATATACGCGTGAAATAAAGTCACTTGAACATATAATGTCAGTTTTGTCACTTTAATGCTCTAAACAGGCACATGTGTAATCTTGCCGGAAGCGAGGGACCATCAGATTCGGGACCAGATCGAATGCATATGTTAAATGTATGTGTTAACATTGCCATAAAATGTGATGTGTGATAAGATACTCTTTAAGCAACATTCATGAGCCATGAAGTACTTCCGCAAAAGTGATATTTTCACTGTGGTGAACAAATAAAATATCTGTTGTTGAAGTTAAAATATTATTTTTCTCAAACTCAGAAATCTCAATTTTTCACATTTAAATTGACAAACTGCAAAGCAGTTTTACAGTGTGAACTGAAAGGTTGCCTTGTCCACAAGCGTCAGGCTATTTTAGCGAAGTGTGCAACGCTTTGTACTACAAGCGTGAAGATAAAAGATTGATTGATTCATATCACTTCTTTGAGAGGCATTTACCAAGGACGGATGACAATATATGGATGAACAACTTCTTTATTGCTATGAGAGCTATCATAAACAATATGTTTGATGGAAATTGATCGTGGATTTGCTTGAAGCCCATTCATTAAAACTAAAACGAAAAACAAGTGCATTTGTTTATATTTCAAGGCACATGTTAAATCTGAAATGTGAAAAACATGTTATTGCAATAGTATGCATCTACAGTCTATCGCTATCGCAATAGTATGTATCAATAGTCTATCGCTATCACAATACTTGTGAGTGAGTGAGTTAATATTTAACGTCACATCGGCAATATCTCAGCCATATCGTGACGAGAACATTTAATACTAAAATGAAATATATGTCTATTATAAAACCTGTCAGCGAAGGACAGTAAAACAACTAGACTACCACAGAGGAGAATATAAAACTAGTAACTATACCTAAAACAATTTATCTATAGAGGACAATACAATATAAAAATGGGCTATAGACTTCTAACAACTGAAGGTAGATCACCATCACAAAAACAATGCAGGCTTATTAGAATTGGAAAATGCACCCCAATACTGTTACATTATTCTTTCACGACGTGAATCCACTAAGAAGTTACAACTGTGTTATAATGAAACGGATGGGAATGATGCATAAGCCTTTTAAAAGCTATAATGAAATACGGTCAAATTCACACTGTAAAACACTCGGTTGTCTGGTACTAATAGGCTTTGAACAGGGAAAAACGACGTCATTTGAAGGAAGTCTATATTAAATTATATAACGATTGTGTTTAATCTTATTCAACTAAGATAATCCTGGTAGCGAAACAAAAATATCACTTGACCATGCTAAGTGCTTATTACTTGAACTAAATATGAAAGTACCACTCACGCAGCAGTATCATTACTTATACTCTCTAATTTTGTTAAATTAAGATAATTCTGGTAGTGAAATAAAAAATATTCTGCCAGGAATTTCTGCAGGAAAAACGAATTCTGCCAGAAATTTCTGCAGGAAAAAATATTCTGCCAGAAATTTCAGCAGAAAAATAATTCTGCCAGAAATTTCTGCAGAATTGCATTTTCAGAGCCAGTTTGTGAGCTTATTACCACGTGAACACACTGACACGTGAACATTTCATGTTCATCTCCTCGAGATCTTTCCAATGATATAAAATATGTCTTTGTAGCTTGCTTCCTTCTGTGTGTCAAGTTAGGACTCGCTGGCCATTCCTTAGTTGTCCCGCCCGGCCTTATTATTTCCGAATGACAACTTCATTTCATATTCAATCAATCAATCTTTGTTTCTTGTAGTGGAGACCACGGGCCCATTCTGCATTTACAAATGACTGTGAGAGAGTAAGTGAGTGAGTAAACATTTAACGTCACATCGGCAATATCGTGACGAGAACATTTAACATTTAAATGAAATATATGTATGTGGTAAAATCTGTCAACGAAGGACAGTAAAACAACTAGAATATCACAATTTCAATTAAAAGTTCGAATTTGAAGGAAACTTAAAACTAATATCACTATTTAGACAATACAATATGAAAACCTGCCACAACGGACAGTAAAATTGCTTGGGTGTCACAGATATGGGTATAAAACTAGCATGGAAAAGTAAATCATTCTAGTAAACAGCGCTGACAATACAATATAAAACATGGTCTATAGATCGCAAACAACAGAAGGTAGATCACCACACTAGATACCATGGGGACTTACAGTACCTTAGATGGACCCCAGTTGGATTTACACCATCCCTTCAGCCGCTGGTGATTGTAGGAAAAGTTAGCCAAAATTATAACAACAAGAATTCTACGTTTAAAAAGCCTGGAAAGGTCACACAGACCTGAACGTTTTTGGACTTACGTACCCTCTCAGGAGGACAAGAATTTTGCAATGCTTCAACCCCCTTTGAGGGTACAGCCACTGACAATTCAAGTTACAAACCCAAACTACCAATCATTAAAATATATCTATTTACAGAAGATATTATTCAAAATTCAACCACAAAATCAATTTCTTTAAAAAAAATAATTAAATGAGAACTAACGCTGGTAAAAAGATCCTTCATTGTTTCAACTGTAAAATACTTATCCCTTGTGATGGAAAATTCAACGCAGTCAAGCAGAATATGCTTGACCGTGATTCTCTCATCACAACGGATACAAAACGGAGGATCCTCACCCTTCAACAGATATGCATGAGTATATCGTGTATGGCCAATACGACATCGTCTTAAAATACCCTCTTCAAATCTGGACTGACAACCCAAGTAGGTGTAACCAATATACGGTTTAATTTCATGTAATTTATTTATACCTACTTGGGTGTCCCACTTCTTCTGCATTAGATCACGGATATAATATCAAATTGTGGCTTTATAATCACTGTAAGGAATAAGAATTGAAGTTGTGTCACCGATTTGTTGAGTGCTGCTTTAGCAGCAAGGTCAGCCAATGCGTTACCAGAAATGCCTACATGGCTGGGTAACCAACAGAAGACGATGTCGTATTGGCCAGTAGCAAGATCATTTTACAATTCAATAATTTCTATTAAAAGTGGATGTTCGCAAGAAATATTTTCAATAGCCTGAAGGCAAGAAAGAGAGTCTGTATAGATTATGTACAGTTTATGTTTAGGGTGTTAGTTTCAGCTGTAACAATAGAGCTATTATCCGGTAATCTAGAAGATATTGTTCTGGATCCAATGAAACCACCACAAGCCACTGCACTACCGTCCTTCGACCCATCTGTGTATATAGATTTATAGTTGCAATAATTACTTTTTGATTGATAATGTTCTTGTTTATATTGTAATTCATTAGTTTCTGTTTTTTTCAATGTAGTTAATGTTAGGTCAGCTTGTGGCCTAACCACTTGCCAAGGAGGAGAAGAAAGAAGACAGGAAGGACCTATATTTTCCAGCTCAATTCCGGCCGAAGAAAGAAATGGTTTAATTCTATGTCCTAGGGGCTGAACAAGAGAAGATTTCTTGTTGTATAAATCCTCATCAAGGGGACTGAAAACAAAGTTTTAAGGGAGGGTTAGATTCATTAGAGTATTATTTAGTAATGTATTGTAAGGATAATTTTTTACGACGTTGTGTAAGAGATGGTTCACCGGCCTCAACGTAAAGACTGTCAATAGGTGAAGTTCGGAAAGACCAAAGACAAAGTCTTAGACCTTGTTGGTGGACAGAATCAAGAAGTTTAAGGTTTACTTTTACAGGCTCCGTCATATACGATGGAGCCATAGTCGAGTTTTGAACGGACCAGTAAACGATATAGGTGTAAGAGGGTAGTTTGATCCCCTCCCCACTTTGGGTTGGAAACAACCTTCAACAAATCTAGCGCAAGGGATAAAATATGGGGTAAGAAGGTTAAATGAGAATAAAAAAGTAAACCCAAGAACTTGGCCTCCTTGACAACTTTGATGGGAGTACCATTTAAAAATAGTTCAGGGTCCTTATGCAGCTTATATATTCTACAAAAACGTATACAATTTGTTTTGAATTTAGAAAATTGAAAGCCGTTTTCAAGACACCATTTATTTATTTTATTTAAACACAACTGTTAATTGCCGTTCAATAGTATGCATATTTTGACCACGAGAGGAAATATTAAAAACATCCACAAAAAGTGATCCATCGATTGAATCATTTAAAACCTTGGATAAACTGTTGATCTTAATACTAAACAAAGTGACAGACAAATACTGCCCTGAGGTACACCCTGATCCTGATTGTAATGATCAGACAGGTTTGAACCCACTCGGACTTGAAATTGCCTGTCTTTTGAAAACTGTGATATAAAAAGAGGCAAACGGCCTCTCAAACCAAAATCAAGTACCAAATGATCAATGGTACTTCGAATTTCTTTTGAACTACACTGAATATTTGTTATTACGTTACTGGTTTCAAGATACCAAACTGATCTATTATTCACCATGCGCTCCATGGTTTTACAGACAGAGCTAGTTAGAGATATCGGCCTATAATTTGACGGATCTGTATGATCCCTACCAGGTTTTGGTATTGGAACTGCACTGGCATTGCACCATGAAGGAGGAAATTTGCCAGATATCCATATTTGGTCAAATATATCCAAAAGCGTCATCAAACATGGTTCAGTTAAGTGTTTTAGTAGCTGATAATGGATATTATCATCACCAGTTGCAGTGTCATGAGCGTGCTCAAGAGCAATACGCAGCTGATGTAATGAAAACACTTCATTATAATCTTCACCATTATTTGTCTTTTCCTGTTGTGCCTTTGCATTGAGTATTTTGAATTTATTTAAATTATGGACAGTTGGATGACGGCGGAAATAATGTTCTGCCTTTTTCCTAGGCTTTCTGGCTTGTCTACAATCTGTATTAAACCATGGTTTTCGTACGTGTGGAGACGTAGAGGATTTTGGTATACACTCATCAGCAATTTCATTTAAAAGGTCTGCAAAAGTTTGAATAGCATCAGGTATATCATGAAAACATTCAGGTTGCAGTTTCGATTTACAAATAGTTTGATGTAAAGACCAATTAGCTTTGAAAAGTTCCATCTTGTATACGAAGAAGAATGAGTTATACCTAAAAGAATAGTTGGGAAATGATCACTTCCACGAAGGTCATTATGAACAGACCAACCGAACTCATTAAGGAGGAGAGGAATACGTGCCAGTGGCAGGATGCAGATAGGTGCTTGATTCATTATTATACATACACAAATCATTATTGGAGATAAAATCTTCCAGTGTTTTGCCTTTAGTGTTAGTGTTTGTATCACCCAAGAGGGGATTATGGCCATTGAGATCAGCCAATATAATGCCATAGTTGGTTTCAAATGGTTCATCATCCGAGTTCCCCACCCACCACGGAGTGTCACAAGGACAATGCTAAAGCAAGCGGGCCTCCAGCTTGCAGCACCAAGGATACCCGGATGATATACTCCAGCAGAAAAATTAAGAGATAATATTTCCACCAGATTGGCCCATGAGCCACCGCCTTCTGGGCATACGACTTTAGGCAAAAGCATACATAAATTGATGCATTTGAAATTACAATCTCCAAATAGCCAAGCATGAAAAATCAAATTATCAGTTTCATAAATTTTGAGCATGAAATAGTTATAGCTCAGGGCTTGGCGTGACCAGCCGACTGATAGAACTGGGCCAGTCCTACCACCCGTCGAGGTGAAGTAAGGGCCAAACTGGTGTGCTGAGCAATAAGAGCAAAATGGTTCTGTCTCCTACTCTCCTCAACCACCAGACTACCGTCCTCCACCGACACGGGACGCAACCCACGGCCAACAGGTTGCCCAATTTGGTCGCCTCTTACGACCAGCAATGGGGTGCTGTGGACACATTCTGTTCCGGGTCCATACGGGAGAAGAGCACTTAGCGTTACCCAGCACCCAGTTATATTATACATCAGGTGAAGTGACATGAAATATGCCATGCCATTGCATATATATATCACAGCGCCTAAATTACTAAACACAATAGCACAATGTACTGTCAGCTGGTTCGTGTGGGGTAACCAGCTTATAGCTTAAATAGAATGTAGAATTCCGTAAGTCAATGATCAGTCAGGGAGGTGTTTCAACATTTATTGTGAGGTCAAGTGTGTAGTACATAAATACATATACATAAAAGATATTTAAACAATAATCGAATATACACATTTTGAGGGGGAATTAGCGTCTCAAATGGTCGAGCTTAAATCTGTAACAGTTATAACATTTCCTTTTTCAACATAACATCAAATACTAATCATAATGGGAAAGCATATTCATACAAATCCTTTTAACACATATCTCAATTGTGCCTCAGCTGTCGTTATGTAAAACATATATAAATGATATTTGCTATTGAACCAAATATTCACTTTCGTTCACTATTAGCATAATGATGATGCAAAGTACATCTAATGTGTCCATACATGAGTGCAACACAGGCACAACTAATCCATGACAGCACATCTACTTCACTTACATGTTCAAATAACGACTGAGATATTATGCATGACGATGTTCATGCAAATACAATATTACATAGTCAGTAACGACTTTGACATTATGCATGACGATATTCATGCAAAGACAATATTACATAGTCAGTAACGACTTCGACATTATGCATGACAATGTTCATGCAAAGACACTATTACACAGTCAGTAACGACTTTGACATTATGCATGACGATGTTCATACAAAGACACTATTACACAGTCAGTAAAGACTTTGACATTATGCATGACGATGTTCATGCAAAGACACTATATACATGATATTGCCACTTTCTATTCATAAATAAGACATTTTAGTCATGGCATTAAATAATATAATATCAGAGTTGTACAAGAAAGCTTACCTTAAATAGAATGTAGAATTCCGTAAGTCAATGATCAGTCAGGGAGGTGTTTCAACATTTATTGTGAGGTCAAGTGTGTAGACAAGAAATCACTGACCTCTTTTTATAGCCGAAACACTACTGATCAATGTTGGAATTCTTTTGTGATTGGCCTAAAAGGTGCAATTACCATTTTGATTGGTTGACCAAGATCAGATATTTTTACTATTGGTCACTGATTGAACAAGCCGAAATGAATTTTTGGAAGGGTAGTCACGTGACCGTGACAGGATTATTACACCGACTTAATTACGGTTTGTTTTACAACTTCCTACAGCTGATGTCACCTGGCCGTGACAACAGTAGTTGGGGCTAATTAGCTTGGGGTTAATTAGACTGGATTTATTGCAGTTGTGGTCTGGATGTCTATACCACGTGTCATTAAGACATTTGCTAGTGCAATAAACAATAGCTTGAGTTTTAAGAGTGACATGTTCAATGGTATATGGCCTGTGTTAATTATTCTTGCCAGGTGCGTTACATCAGTTTGAACCATGACATGAAGGCTTATTAATGTGACATTTCAAAATTGCAACTCTTCAAAATGAATGTGAACTCACAGAAAGATATAAGTGGCAAACATATACAAAATACATACATACAAAAAAATATACAAATATGAAGAATACAAAGATAAATTGTGCACTGTCACAATACCCTCGGGTGATAACAAGCTTTTGTCCTCAAAAGCAAAACAGATGAGGGTTCAAAGTTTTGAAGAAAGAATGTGACAATGAATGTTTACAATAATCAATAGTTGGTGCCCTTGTTTGCCCTTTTAAGTACTAGACTAACTGTGGTCATTTGTCATCTATATGTGACTATTGTAGGGATGAAGAATATTGTACAAACCATGATGGGATATAAAGATAGTAGCTGAATAAGGATGTTTTAAAATTGCACGAATGCGTCTTGCTTTTAAGCAGTTCACACGGAACTTGGTTGGGATATTGATAGCTTGGAAAGAATATTTGTTTTTAATTGTAAGCCCTGGCCATTGAATATGAACAGTTGGGAAGATATATCCGTCTACATAGATATCATACGTAGTAGTTAGTAAGGTAGCATCCCAATTGGATGGACATGTACTTAAATTAAGTATGGGGAGTAGTTCACATTGAAATCCTGTTGTAAACTCCAGCGAGATTAAAGTACAGTGCGCTTTCTTAGCTTTTAGCTGGTATACAATTACAATAAGTAGTGCTATGATCACAACGTGAAGCATGATGGGAATATATTCCAGAAATGTTGATGTTACCATAGATAGACTTACTGTGGAGGGAGGAGTAGTTGGATTGTGATACTCAAAAGATGGTTGTTCTGATTTAACCAGAGAAGGTTGGGAAACCAAACAAAGTGTGGCAGCTAGTGCTCTATACTTGCAGAAGAGCCAAACAAATGCTGTTGACAATACAACAGACATACTATAGGATCCAAGAGTAAACCAAAAGTTGAAATCAAATGTTGATTGTGGGACAGTAATTTGTCCTGCAAGAAGAGAATCAGTTAGAGTTTTATAGACATGTTCATCATTTTTGACACTTTTCACCATTCGTGTTAAGCTTAAGTGATCATGCTGATCTTTAGCAATAATTGTGTTAAACTGATGATTGTATATTTGGAATTCAGGAATTTGAACTTTGA
Source organism: Haliotis asinina (assembly GCF_037392515.1). Classification (NCBI taxonomy): domain Eukaryota; kingdom Metazoa; phylum Mollusca; class Gastropoda; order Lepetellida; family Haliotidae; genus Haliotis; species Haliotis asinina. Next base: position 17,905,566 of record NC_090291.1, read on the forward strand.
CAGGCTTAGCAAATAATGTGTCACCCACAATGTTATTTACAGAATCATCGTCAAAGAAATGTTGAATCAATGCCAAATTAACTATATGGGCATATGTTACTTCTGAGTCTGTTTTGTTTTGACATGAACCAAGATGTGATGTAATGAGAAGATTTTCAGTTTTGACAGTACACAGACATGGTATGTTAATTATACACATAGAACAACCTTTAACATAACTGGAGCCATCATGGCAATCAAGTGTGAGAAATTGTGTGTTATAAACAAGTACAGAGTGAGGTGTTAGTGGGATTAACATAGACTTTTGGTTGTCTGGAAGAAATCTAAAGTTACAAAGTTTCTTGATGTTGGTTTTGTCGTTATTAAAAATGGCAATTTCACAAGATGGTTTAGACATTGCAAAGAAAGTTGGCTTGAATGGACAGTGTAATGTCTCGTGACCATAACATTGCGCTAAGGCAGTTTCTGCTAACATGGTAAAATACTTCTCACTTGTAGAGATTGCTACATGTGGGGCAAATTCTAATAGTTGTGTGGCTTGCTTGGAAGTTGCGTTGATTGGGACAGGGTATGAATTAATGTGAACAAGTTTAAAAGTATAGTGAGATGAAACAACAGGGAATTTGATAGTAAGATAAAGTTTGTCAGATTTGGTGCGAGCAAACATAAATTTCCCATGTTCATAATAAAAATTAGGGTTATTCTCCAACAGAGAGAATCCAACATATTCCTTTTTTAGGAGCTTCTGAATGTGGTGACATGTTGTTGTAAGCAAATCAGGACTAATCAGAAGGGGAGATAACTTTCCACTTACTAAAGACTGCATTCCGAGTTTGAATTCTTGTAAATTGTGTTCAATAAGTGAAGCCTGTTGAATTTGGTGAGTTAAAACTGATGTTAACGAACTAAACGCTTCCCTTAATGTGTTAAATGAATGTGTGATGCTCCTAGTGGCTTGTCTAATAGTTTCATGATTTAGTTTAATACCACTGAGAGCATTATTAAACCTGTGATCCATAGCTGTCATATATGATGAAAAGTGGGTAGAGAATCTCTTGAGGGTGTTGGCTACTTTCAAATCTCTAAGTGTGAGAGCATTAATGTGTCTGGCTATCACATTGATGTCATCCATTGTGGCAGTTCCAAAGAGTGATTTTGAAAACTTTCCGATGAATCCAAGGATAGCTCGTTTGGATCGTCCTTTAGACGGATGTGCCTCTATTGGAACAAGCTTGTTGATTTGTTGAATTGTTAGATTCACCATGGCTGCTGTCTGAGTCTTGATAGAGTTCAGACTGGTCTGAACAAGGTTCACAATGTTGCATGTTGCATTGTTGCGGTGGCATCCTGTTGTCGTAGGAGTGAGTGAGTGAGTGAGTGAGTTTAGTTTTACGTCGCACTTAGCAATATTCCAGCTATATGGCGACGGTCTGTAAATAATCGAGTCTGGACCAGACAATCCAGTGATCAACAACATGAGCATCGATCTGCGCAATGGGGAACCGATGACATGTGTCAACCAAGTCAGCTAGTCTGACCACCCGATCCCGTTAGTCGCCTCTTACGGTTGTCGTAGGAAGATGTAGTGGTTTTGGTAATGCAATTTCATATGTATGAAGCCAATACTCATCTGCAAACTGTACCTTGACTGAAGGGGTGTAGACTACGCCATAATTCATACGCTGGATGATATCATCTGTAGCTTTTTCTCCAGAAACTGGATGCAAAAGAAGTCCAAATAGGATGCATCCGAAGAGGAACAAGAGTCCTGAGAAATAAGGTGGATCACAGTTAGATGGGAATAAGTCTTAGGGTGAGAAATGTAAGACGTCTCTTACATATCCCTAGCACTTAATAGACACATATTCACTATGCAGATTGTTGAGGCTTATTCTCATCATTGTGCTAGTAGGGTGATAGGAAAGACGGAAGTGAAGAGAGGATAATAAGGTGGAGAAATGAACATTGCTACATCTGATATTGTGTAAATGAAATTTTTTTATGAGGCAGCCTTGAAGAAACGTGGCTTCTTCTTACGTCCTGTGGCAGTTGTGGTGGCATGGAATCTATCCAACATGGGTTTGGGAATGTTTTCAGCAGGTTCCCATGTAGTTGGAGATGAGTCTTTCCATTTGACTCTGTAGATTTTTATGCCATTTCGCCAGCGGTATCGCATGATCTTCTCTACAGGATAAAGGGTGTCATCTTTGTTTGGATTTGGGCTCAAGGATTGCTGTGATCCTGTTTGATGAGAAGATGGTAGAGCCGTTTGGTTTGGGATTGGCACCTGTTGAGGATTGTTGATCCTTGGTAGTGATGCAGTTGGTTGCAGTGTGAGTGGATCTGGCTCAGGGTCTTGGGTGGGTTGACGGTGATGCAAATGTTTGAGTCGATTTGCATGGATCAATGATTTGTGATCCTTAAGGGTCTGTCCATGACGAAGTTTATACGTGTGATTGGGTCCTAGTTTAGTAATGTACCATGGACCAATCCACTTTTGTGTCAGCTTTGGACTGTGACCTTTTTGCACCTTAGGGTTGTATAGTAGAACTGTGTCTCCAACCTGAAATGAGGGCTGTGCTGCTCTCTGGTCATATCTTGCTTTGTATTGCTGCTGTGTAACCTCTGTACTGTCTTGAGAGAGTTCCTTGGCAGCTTTCAGCTTAGCCATGATTTGTTGAAGGTGGTGAGCAGTGTCCTTTGGAAGGTTGTCTTTTGGCAACAAGCTGGTGTCAATAGGAAGAAGCATGTCACGGCCAAAGAGAAGATAGTGAGGTGAAAATCCAGTAGTTTGGCATGGCATGCTTCGGAGTGACATCATGATGTATGGTATGAGAACATCCCAGTCATCTTGCTTCTGATTGGTATAAGCTCTGAGTGCTTGCTCAATGATGCTGTTGCGTCGTTCACAAATTCCATTTGTTTGTGGATGGTAGGAGGATGTGGTAACATGCTTGACTTCTAGCATCTCACAGAGTGCGTTAACAAGCTTTGAAGTAAATTGTCGACCACGGTCCGTTAGTAGAGTTCTTGGGGCACCATACCTGCAGAAAACTTCAGTGAAGAGGAGATGTGCCACTTCTGATGCTTCTTGGGTCTTCTTTGGGAAAGCTTCAGTCCATCGTGTTGTGGAATCTATGGCCAATACGACATATCTATTTCCCTTTTCTGATTTTGGAAGAGGTCCAAGGATGTCGACATGGAGTCTTTCAAAGGTATCCTCAATTGGCATGGGTACCATTGGGGCTGGTCTCAGATGCTTAGGAGGCTTTGATCGTTGACATACTTCACATGTCTGGATGTATTTGTTGATATCTTCATACATACCTGGCCAGTAGTATTTGCGTTGGATTGCTTGTAGAGTGGCATCTCGACCAAAATGGCATCCTCCTGCTTTTGAGTCATGATAGGCCTTTAAAAGAGAGACTCTGTCAACTTTAGGGACTGCTAACTGTGTGATGACAGGATGACGATTGGGTTTGGAACCCCTGAATTTCATCTTGTAGAAGTGGTAGAGAGTTCCATCTCTGATGTCATATTCCATTGCTCTGCCCATGAGTCCTCTGATTTGTGGCTCTGTATAGGTTGCTGGAATTTCCTGCTTTTCCTTGTAGCTGAAGATGTCTCTAAAATCTGGGCATTGCCTTTGACGCTCACTTACTTCTGCGATCTGAGGTACATCAATGGTCGCAAGGACAGGAGTTTCTTTGGAATAGCCAAAGGTGACCTGTAATGGCTCACTTGGTTCCATAATGTCTGACGTGGGTGGAGTAACAACTGGCATGACAGAGTTGTAGGCAGGTATATCATCCGTGTCTGGCAGTTGTTCAGTTGCAGGGTAAGGGCGTCTTGATAGGGCATCTGCATTTTCATTCTTCTTACCTGCTCGATGTGCAATGTCAAAGGTGTATCCTTGGAGTTTGTAAGCCCATCGAGAAAGTCTACCAGAAGCATTGTGTTTACAAGTTTGGATGTATGTTAATGCCTTATGATCTGTGTAGATTGTGAATTTACGATGTGCCAAATAAACGTGAAATGTTCTTATGCCTTCTAAAACTGCCAGACCTTCCTGGTCAGTGATTGACCATTTCTTTTCGAATGGATGCAAAGATCGTCCTGCATAAGATATGACATGTTCACGCCCAGCATCATCAAGTTGGCCGAGGATGTATCCTATTGCTTCTGAGAAGGCATCAGTAGTTAAGATGAATGGCTTATCAAAGTTAGGATACACTAGAACTGGTGATGTAGTTAAGGCAGTTTTGAGGGAACTGAATGAACGTTCACACTGAGGAGTCCATTCAAAATTTGAATCTTTTTGCAAGAGTTTATTTAATGGTGCAGCAATTTTGGAAAAGTTTTTGATAAATTTTCGATAATATCCTGCAAGACCCAAGAATTGTCGAACGTTTTGTTGTGTTTTGGGCTGAGGAAATGACAAAATTGCATCAATTTTGAGAGGGTCTGCTTTTATCCCTTCCCTGGTAAAAATGTGGCCTAAATAAACAACTTCTTTTGCTGCAAATCTACATTTACTTGGCTTGAGAGTGAGACCTGCCTCGTGAAGTTTTTGAAAGACAGATTTAAGATGATCTAAATGTTCCTCAAATGTTTTGCTGAAGACAATGATGTCATCAACATAGATTAACACTATTTTCCAATTTAACTTTGCTAAGGCTTTTGCAATGGTTGCTTGAAATGCCATTGGGGCGTTCTTTAAACCAAAAGGGAGCCTGTTCCATTCAAAAATACCTTCTTGACAGATGAATGCAGACTTGTGTTTTGTTGTGGGATCCAGTGGTATTTGCCAAAAGCCACTGGCGCAATCTAGTACTGAAAAGAATTTTGCTTTAGTATGAGCTACAGTGTCGACAACATCATCAAAGTGTGGAATTGGAAAAAATTCGGTCTGCGTGATCGCGTTAAGCTTCCTGTAATCTATGGCAAATCTAAAAGTACCGTCCTTCTTTCTTACCATGACAACAGGTGATCTCCAGTCAGACTGGCTTGGTTCAATAAATCCAGCATCCAACATTTCTTGGACTTGTTTGGCTGTCTCATTGCGGACTTGCACAGACTGTCTGTAGAATGGCATACGAACGGGAGGTGCATCACCAGTATCAATTTTATGGTGATGCAGACTTGTCTTGCCCAGCTCTTTCCAGTCTTTAGCAAAAACTGAACGATGGGTCTTAAGGAAATGCTGAAGTTTTTCCTTTTGGTCTGAACTTAAATCTGATTCAGTGAGATCAAATGAGAGATCGGGACTGTCGCTTGCATCTAAAGATGCTGTGGAATCAGGACTTGAATGGGAGATGTCATCCAGTGTTTGTATCTGGTCTGTGTTCAGGTGGGATGCAATAGCTAGCACTTGTCTTGGAGGAATAGAAATAGGTTTATCTGTGCAGTTGAACATTCTCATGGTTGACTTTTTGCCTTTGGTTTCTATTAGACACTTTGCACTGAGGAGGTTGATTTTGGAAAGTTGGGCAACTGGTTCCAACAATAGCACTTGATTGTCAATGACACGTGAGAGTGTTACAGGAATATTACCTTCAGTGTTAGGAGGGATTACCTGATACCTGGTGTTTCGTGCAATACCTGAGTTTGTTTCAGCTAAACTAACTTGAATTTCACCATCATAAAATTGAACTAACCGACGACTGCCATCAATGATGACCTTGTGGTTTGTGATGAAGTCCATGCCAAGGATTAGTGAATAGTGCAAATGTGCAAAAACATGAAATGTGTGCTCAATAACGAGGTGTCCTACAGAGATTGGTAATTTAATACATCCTAAAACAGGCACATGATTGCCACCTACACCTATAATTTGGCTATGGGCAGATTTTTGAAGTCCCGCCAAGGAAATACCTGCTCTTTGGAGAACTTTCGTGGTGACACATGAGATAGCTGCTCCGGTATCAACTAAAGCACTTTGTTTGGTTTTGATGATATCAACATTTATGGTGTTTTTGATTAAAGGGACCTGTAGACTAATGATTTCAGGGACTAAATGGTCAACTGGGTCTGGGGAAATTTGATATTGGGATTTAGGAGTACTAACATATTTTTGTTCTGTTTGAGTGGTAAATGGATTTGAAATAGCACCTACATGACTTTCTGTTTTGGAATTGGCTTGAAATGCCTTGGTTGTACTTTGGTACCTGGTCTTACAAGAAGACACAGGTGCCTTATCTCATCTTTGACCACGTATGCAAGCCTCACTGGCATGACCAGGGTAACCATCATAATTACACACTGAACAAATATGATTTTTGTATGGGCAAACACTACGAGAAGGGCACCAACCTTTACATCCTCTGCATCTGTGTTGACCTTGGGACTTCTGCCATTGCTGGGAGGGTTGCTGTTGGTGTTGCTGTTGATGTTGCTTGCGATGTTGGCTGGGCCACTGTTGTTGGGTGTGACCTTGGTGTCGACGGTTGTGTGGCCGGGGTTGTTGCCTGTGGGGATACTCTTGTTGGTCAAAGGGCTGGACCTGTTGTTGGCGATGATATGCTGCTTGCATGACTGGAGCTTGTCTCTCTGCTAATAATTGTTTTAGCAAGGCCTCAATAGAAGATCCTGTTGTTGAGCAGGCTTGGACTGACGGTGCTGAAAAATTTAGGTCTTCAGCAAGCTGGCCAAACCTCCGAATGTCCATGAGAGTCTTTGGCTCACGATTGCCCACAGTTTGCTGTATAGTTGATTTTAGCCCTTTCAGTGCAATCTTGACCTTGATGGGATCGGGAATGTCTTGGCCTGCTGCAATAGACTGGAATCTATCCATGTAGTCCTGAACCCTTTCTGACTCCATTTGGGAAACAGAGTACAGAGCTGTATCAAATGTTGCAGGTCCAAATCTTTCTCTCAGGCACTCCAGTTGGTTTTCGATGGGTGTGTCCACTGGAAGAGCTTGTGAATTGAAAAAGCGTTTGGCTTTTCCTTCCAAAAACATAGGCAGGTACTGTCTTTGTTGTTCTTCATTAAGCTTATGAAGTTGGAAAGCATGTTTCAGCCTGTCAATGAATAAGTTGACATTGTCCTCACCCTCAAACCTGTCAACTCCCAGGTGTTTGATTTTGACGGCCATTGTTAGTGGAGCTTGTGGCACAGACGGTGGGGGAGTGGTTGGCCTGATGGTGGGAGCTGGTTCTCTACGTGGTGATTGTGGAACAGCTGGTGGGGGAGTTTTGGGTCTGACTTGACCTTGCTCTGTGTGGGAGCTGCTCCGAAGTCCGTAGGCGTTGAAGGATGGCGTTGTCCCTTTCTGTCTTGGCATGTGAGAGGTTTAGGGAAACCCTTTTTCCACCATTTGTCAGCTGGTTCGTGTGGGGTAACCAGCTTATAGCTTAAATAGAATGTAGAATTCCGTAAGTCAATGATCAGTCAGGGAGGTGTTTCAACATTTATTGTGAGGTCAAGTGTGTAGTACATAAATACATATACATAAAAGATATTTAAACAATAATCGAATATACACATTTTGAGGGGGAATTAGCGTCTCAAATGGTCGAGCTTAAATCTGTAACAGTTATAACATTTCCTTTTTCAACATAACATCAAATACTAATCATAATGGGAAAGCATATTCATACAAATCCTTTTAACACATATCTCAATTGTGCCTCAGCTGTCGTTATGTAAAACATATATAAATGATATTTGCTATTGAACCAAATATTCACTTTCGTTCACTATTAGCATAATGATGATGCAAAGTACATCTAATGTGTCCATACATGAGTGCAACACAGGCACAACTAATCCATGACAGCACATCTGCTTCACTTACATGTTCAAATAACGACTGAGATATTATGCATGACGATGTTCATGCAAATACAATATTACATAGTCAGTAACGACTTTGACATTATGCATGATGATATTCATGCAAAGACAATATTACATAGTCAGTAACGACTTCGACATTATGCATGACGATGTTCATGCAAAGACACTATTACACAGTCAGTAACGACTTTGACATTATGCATGACGATGTTCATACAAAGACACTATTACACAGTCAGTAAAGACTTTGACATGCATGACGATGTTCATGCAAAGACACTATATACATGATATTGCCACTTTCTATTCATAAATAAGACATTTTAGTCATGGCATTAAATAATATAATATCAGAGTTGTACAAGAAAGCTTACCTTAAATAGAATGTAGAATTCCGTAAGTCAATGATCAGTCAGGGAGGTGTTTCAACATTTATTGTGAGGTCAAGTGTGTAGACAAGAAATCACTGACCTCTTTTTATAGCCGAAACACTACTGATCAATGTTGGAATTCTTTTGTGATTGGCCTAAAAGGTGCAATCGGTGTTTTAATTACCATTTTGATTGGTTGACCAAGATCAGATATTTTTACTATTGGTCACTGATTGAACAAGCCGAAATGAATTTTTGGAAGGGTAGTCACGTGACCGTGACAGGATTATTACACCGACTTAATTACGGTTTGTTTTACAACTTCCTACAGCTGATGTCACCTGGCCGTGACAACAGTAGTTGGGGCTAATTAGCTTGGGGTTAATTAGACTGGATTTATTGCAGTTGTGGTCTGGATGTCTATACCACGTGTCATTAAGACATTTGCTAGTGCAATAAACAATAGCTTGAGTTTTAAGAGTGACATGTTCAATGGTATATGGCCTGTGTTAATTATTCTTGCCAGGTGCGTTACATCAGTTTGAACCATGACATGAAGGCTTATTAATGTGACATTTCAAAATTGCAACTCTTCAAAATGAATGTGAACTCACAGAAAGATATAAGTGGCAAATATATACAAATTACATACATACAAAAAAATATACAAATATGAAGAATGCAAAGATAAATTGTGCACTGTCACAGTACCAACAACCTTTATATATATATATATGGACCGTGATATGCTAGTATTTTCCTTTCGATGACAGATTCTTCAATTTTAACTTTATTGATTTGACTATTGATATAAATTACATTGTTCTCAGCACAGGTTGGCTGCAATATTGGCACTGAATATTAATTCTCTCATTTACTCGCTCAGTTACAGTGGCATTTGAATCAAGCCATCAGCAAGATGTATCATTCAGTCTCTGAAACCGAATATATGCGTCGCAAAGCGCCGCCATATGTGGCGGCTGTTTACACACATACAAACACACACAAACACACACAAACACACACACAGTACGTACATAATACATACCGATATGTTCTACATTTTACAGATATGACCATCTTAGACCGATAGCTTCCTTAACAAATGTGCCCTTTGCTTAAATAATAAGACATCCAAGGACTGTAGCATTCTTACAAGAGCCTCTCCGTGACTAATGGTGCCCCCGTGTAAATGTGAAAAAGATTTAAGAAGTATATCATGATAAAAAGGACAAACAAAAATAAAATAAATTTGCATGAGCATTTAACTAGACAGTGGACAAAAGGGGATATTTTGTCCATGCCTTTCTTCCTTCCCGTATTTCACGTTCGCCAATTCTGGACAAGGTAAGCATGCTTGCGTATTCCTTACATAAACTTTAACCTTAACCTATGGGAGTTTTCTGTCGCAAGCAGCAATATTCTAGCTATGTGGAGGCAGTCTTTAAATAATGGACAAGACAATAAGTGATCAAAAACATGATATCGATCTACACAATAGGGATACAATGACAACCCAATCAGCAAGTCTGACCACCTTATTCCGTTATTCGCCTCGTACGGCAAACGTGGGTTACTGAAAATTAATTCTAAGCATGATCTTCACGGGTCTTGTTTTGTTATGAATGTTATTCACAGCTGGTGATGAATAAAAAAAAAATAAATGTCGACAGACAAAACCCCGTTGTCACACAGTGAAAAAGATGTGTTATACACTATCCAACTTCAAGGACAACGTGCGTCCTATCATCAGACTTAGATTACTGGAGTACATCTTTGACCAACCGTGGGCCAATGGCTGAACGGATAGGAGCTGTTCGTTGATTGACCAGCCACGATGGAACACACTACGAGAAATAGGGTGACTCAACAAAATAAATTACTAGACGTGAGTAACTCGATGGACTGAAATGTACGAACGTAGAGAAAATCGATGACCAAAGATCATATGCATCAAAATACGAAATGTTCTGAACTTTGAGTAGATCGGTGACCCAAGAATTTTAGGTAGCTGTTCGTCTTTTGACTATGAACGCAGTGAGGCTAGTGTTTGATGACCTCACAACTTAATACAACCAGGCAGTAAATAGATGAACCAAGAAGAGATTTACTACTTTGTTACACTGCATGTACACATACTTTGACAAAGTAGCACTATCACTCGTTTGTCACAAACAGGGTGGAGGCACGTACCTGAAATCCTAAAAATCAAGAATCATCGATGAGTTACAGGTCGTTGGTCGACCCAGGAAAGTATGCATTCTTCGATTCTGCAGGGTTCAGATTCGACGGTCAGTCAAGTATTTTCCACTGTCACTTCAAATTTCAGACTTTCGTAAAACGTACACACTGGCCCGGGCACCATTTCATTAGCGAGGTCTGAATAGTGCGGATTCGGTTCCAGTTGAAATTTAGTCGCCACCAATTCGGTAAAGCATGTCTCCGATTTTCAAACACATTAGGCTTATCTCCAAAATACCACAGGTCTCATTCCAGTCTTCCATTCAATCTTTCATGGCAATATTCATGATTCGTGTGGATGTTTCTAGTTCATGTCATATAATCCTTTATGATTTGAAATGATTAGTTAAATATGTCAAAAATATATCATTGAGCGTAGAGAAAATGAAACATATTGCATTTGGATGCATACTACTAAAACGGCATGACGCTGTGATGACAGGATATGGCCCATATATGTGTATATGATGATTATATATGATATGATACTTACAGACCATCGTCATCAGAAATGTTGCTCAGTGCGTTATTAAACAAACAAACAAACAAACAAATAAACAAATAAACACTCGTTTCTATGCTTTCAATTTCTTAAAGGTTACCAATATACACCGCATGCAAGGAGGTACGTCCTACTTAGTTGAAGCACAAGTTCAAGTAACAGTATCATTTCGATGAACACACATGTTTAAAACAGATGTTTGTGTAGGCTTATGTTATGTAACAGTACTTTGTCACATAATCAAGGCGAAAATAACAGTCCCTTTTGTTTTGCGTGTTTTTCGATCAAAGCACATTAAAACTGCGTGCTGTGTCATGTATTGACTTTAATATCGTGTAATATATATCTCCTCTGACCTTGACGCCTGAGCATCTATGCATAAATACTGTCTAAATACAATGATCAAAAACCATACGACAACCTCGCGTCAGAGTGTCAACAATGCGTGAAGCAATACAATACATATTGCATGAGGGGTACCGTCAAACTCACGTATTCACCATTTACTCTGTTGTTCGAGATTCGTTGTACATAATGACAAACATCCCTCCTCATGCCACGCTGAAAGGGTGAGAGATTTTGTTTGTTTAACGACGATATGAAGTGAGAGAGCGGGTTTAGTTTTACGCTGCACACAGCAATATTCCAACTATATGCGGCGGTGTGTAAATAATCGAGTCCAGACCAGACAATCCAGCGGTCAACAACATGAGCATCGATCTACGTAATTGGGAACCGATGATATGTGTCAACGAAGTCAGCATGCCTGGCCACCCGATCCCGTTGGTCGCCGCTTACTGATGGCTAATATTCTATCTCGGATCTGAAGTCAGTTATGAATAACAGAATTCTATTTAGGAATTGGTCAAATGGAGAACTTCTTATACTTGAGATTAAGAGTGTGGGTTCGAATCTCCGACCGGATTTAGTTATATGTCGGAATATCAACTCAGCGCAGTGATGCAGGCGATGCATGTTTACCACTTTGATGAAAACAAGAACCTGTTCAGGCTCATGCTTTGCTCAGATGAATGCACACAATGTCAGTCATGCATGGTTTGTTTCGTCAAGAATCGATTATTTACAAACTGTCGTCATATAGCTGGAAAACTGCGTTAAAAATAGAATGAATATAAAACAAAATAAATGATAATGAAAATACAAAAAGACGACCGTTGTATGTACGTAGTCTATGCATTTAGTGATGTCGGTGTCAGTGTCAGTATCAGTATCTAGATCAGTTTTGCTCTTGGTGAATTGTGCATTCAAATCCTTACGTACACAGAACAAGCAAGTTACACACAACTAATATATCACTGCACTGCGTGACATCACTCTAAGTAAGATACAGCCACTGGGGCCTTTAAAAAGTTGTTTTGACGTGTTTTAATTGAAATATGAAATGACTTTATAAGAAGAGTACAACATATGGTTGCGGTCTCTGATTTCCAAGGCACGGCGTACGTGAGTCCCAGAACTATCTAAGTAAAATTTTCACGTACCAAAGTTTTAAACTAGTATATTTGTTATTTAAGATTTTGGCCAAATTGTCTTACAGTCGCCTGCAGCTGAGGGGATGGTGTAAAATTTGCTAGGATCCATGCAGGCAGCAAAAGTAATGTCAGTCTCCATGGTCCCTAGTATGGTGATCTACCTTCAGTTGTTGGTGACCTATAGCCCGTGTTTTATATTGTTTTGTCTTCTCTGATTACAGTGTTTTAGTTTTACATGCTAGTTTTATGTTCATATCTGTCATAGTCTAGTGTTTTTACTGTCCATTGTCCACAGGTTTTACTCATCCAGACATGTTCGTTATTTTAAATGAATTGTTCTCGTCACAATATGACTGCAATATTGCCGATGTGACGGTAAATATTAACTCACTCACTCACTCACTCACTCCAAGGCCTAGCTGCATCAGACGCCAGGCAGTACAAGTTGAGCAGTACACGTTCTGTGACCTCTAGATATCACCTTCCATGAAGTGTTTACCAACGGGAGAGGGGAGATATATCTGTTAGAACCCCCCTCTGAGTCAGACACACTGCATATGATATACTGCGTGTTTGTTTCGAATAGAGCTGATAACCAGATGCAGGGAACGGAAGGACTGTCCATGAAAGACAGTGAGAATGAGGAAACTGATGATGGACAAGAGAGAGAAACGTGGGCTCAAAAGAGGGAGTACATTTTGTCTATGCTTGGATATAGTGTTGGATTTGGATCGCTGTGGAGATTTCCCTACCTGTGCAACAGAAACGGCGGTGGTGAGTACAATGGCGGTGGTGAGAAGAATCATTATTGCATCAGGAAATTCTTACAATTCACATTTAAAGTCTTAAAATGGTAGCATGACTAATGTGTATTTCTGTCAATGATGTATGTAACAGGTGCCTTCCTTATCCCGTATTTCACGGCAATTATCGCATGCGGTGTTCCGTTGTTCTTCCTGGAGGTTTCCATCAGCCAGTTCTCCAGCAGGAGTGCCACCCATGTCTGGGTTCTGTGTCCACTGTTTAAAGGTAAGCTTTGTCTGTTGATATATAACAACACTATATAAAGGCACTATACTAGAAGACTATCTAGGGTATATTTATCATTCCAATAGGTGCCTTCCTCATCCCATATTTCACTGTTATCATCGTATGTGGCATTCCTTTATTCTTCCTGGAGGTTTCCATCAGCCAGTTCTCCAGCAGGAGTGCTACCCATGTCTGGGTTGTATGTCCCCACCTTAAAGGTGACTTCTTAATATCAATCTACATCGATCCTGTAAGACATGCAGACATACTGTCACGTGCTGATTTCCAATTTGAAACAAAAACTGTGGTCTAAAATGCCATTCTAATTCAAATCACGACAATGGTGTGACAGTTGTTGTGTCAAAGGCAGAGTCATACAAAAGCAGTCATTACAACGCTTAAGACAGATCTGGAAATATTCAACTCTGGTGAAACTTTCAAAGCATATAATACTATGCTGAATATCAAGGGAAAGACTCTCGATGCAATTGCTGGTTTTCTTAAAACTTGATAGGTAATGTGAGACAAGAGATTACCCCATTATTGCATGTCAACAGGTACACTGTGTTAGACTTGGACTATTTCTCACAATGAATAACCGTTGTCAAGCCTTCTGAGTGAATTTGACCCGAATGTCAGTTCATTCTGCAATGAGGATGAGTGAGTGAGTGAGTGAGTGAGTGACTTAATATTTACATAGTCACATCGGCAATATTTCAGCCATATCGTGACGAGAACAATTTAATTTATATCATTTTACAAGTAATAAATTTAGAACATAAAAAACCTGCCATCGAAGGACAGTAAAAATGCTAGATTATCATAGACATAAACATAAAACTAGCATGTGAAACTAAAATAGTGTTATTAAGAGGACAATACGATATAAAACACGGGTTATAGATCACAACAACTGAAGGCAGATCACCGGGGCAATGAGGATGAATGGTTAATGGATAGGGTTGGCAAACGAATAATGAATTAAGGTCTCGTTTATCCAATTGTACGCTTATAGTTATCAACAGTTCAGGAATGTGTACGGCATGATGAATTTGACCATGTGTTGCCATTGATTTCCTTCATGCTTAATGAAATATTTGTAGGTGAGGTTTGGCAGCTAATTGTGAAATTCGTAATTGATTGCTTTTATGGATGTGGCATTGAAGTGTACTAAAGTGTATACAATATATTTTTAGTGTTTAGTGTTTGATATTTGGGCGAATAATACTCGTGCTGATGTCAATCGCTCTTCAACGTGCTTTTAGGTGGCTATAAAGGACCAATAAAGTCATGACTGCTTTGTACTCAAGCTTATCCATTTCTGCCGTTTCAGAAAAGTGATTAGATGTCACGTGCCCTGGCACTAGCGACACGTGCATGTCAATATTACGATTATTTGAATGATTTTGAATAAACCATTCTTCAATATCCTACATATATATTTATCATGGACGTATTAGAAGTATTTACGCTTAAAACTGTTTGAAAGCTCCTTGATTAGGACGGACGGAACTACTGAGACAGTGTCTTTAACCAAGTTTTAAATATGTTCAGGTAAATATTGAACAGAAAGGTCAGTTTGAATTGTGTGAATGTTTGTGAGTATTTAGTAGTGGTTTAAAGGATATGACCAGATTAGAAATGATACTTGTAGGTGGAAGGTGTATGTAACAGGTAACGTTCATGGATCTTGCTTCCTTTTCGGACATTACTAAAGGGTGCTGAATTAAGTATTATTGTACCAGATCGTGAGCCGACAATTTTTCACGTCAATTTGGACAAGTAATTTTGAATTGCAGTCAGCACGCGGAATTTACCTTCGTTACGTAATAGGACTGGTTGTGATGAAACAGTCAACAGTGGCATAATCTCAAAGGTGGTCGAAGGCATAAGGGTCCTATTGTTAGTTTCGATGAGTTGGGCATTTACCCATTGACAACCTGAGAGAAAGGTTCCTGGCAGTGAGAGAGAAAAATAATTGTCTTCTTCATAAACAATTGGCATTTACTGAAACTCAGAAAGGTTGTAATATATATGGATACATTAAATAACAAATGAGGAGACTATTCAAACCGACATTTTTCTGAATGCTTTAAAACATTAAGATCTGAAACGCGGGAAGTGAATGGTTTTGTTGTTTCAGGAATTGGCATCACCCAAGTGTTAACATGCCTAATTGGTCTTATGCCCTACGCTGTCATAACGGCCTGGTCAATATACTATCTGAGCCAATCCTTCAGTTCTTTATTGCCCTGGACAACATGTGACAACTGGTGGAATACCCCTGTGTGTACCAATAAGGTAACCAATGACTCGTCCGAAGGATACTTCAACAGTACTGTGGAGCAGCAGCTTCTCCACGACGCAGTATGGAGAAAACCGAACTCGACATTGACAGCGTCAGAAGAATTTTGGCAGTAGGTTTCTCAACACAGACGAATACTTACATGTTGTTTTAAAGCATGAAACAAGCAAACTGTTGATGTAGGACTGATTCAGCATTGTTTCGCATTGATCCAAATGAACATATACACTATGAGCCACAAGCTTAATTGTCAAGTGTACATGTTTAGGTATTCGTATAA
Organism: Haliotis asinina; assembly: GCF_037392515.1. Taxonomy (NCBI): domain Eukaryota; kingdom Metazoa; phylum Mollusca; class Gastropoda; order Lepetellida; family Haliotidae; genus Haliotis; species Haliotis asinina. The sequence continues at coordinate 17,921,587 of NC_090291.1, forward strand.
GATATAAGTATTCTTATAGGAGGTTTTGTGTGTTTTAGAGCATGGGTGAGTGAGTGAGTTTAGTGTTACGCTGCAATATTTAAGAAATTTCACAAGGACACCAGAAGTGAACATATTGCTTCGGAGAATCGACAACGATAATGGTATAAATACATAAAAAACAGGTGTATTAATATGTACACTGTCTCTCTTGAAAGGTTCAGCGCCCTTCGAGTATCAAGTGGGATCGACAATTTTGGACCAGTACAGTCCCATATGATCATTTGTCTCCTGTGTTCCTGGACTTTAGTGTTTCTGTGCTTGATGAAAGGCGTGCGGGCTGTAGGGAAGGTGGGTCACTTAACTTAAAATGTGATAGTCTGGGACCATTAACGGTAAGTAGATTGAGACACGTTGATTGTTCAAACATGAACAGAACCATCTTTCCTGTTTACCTTTTGAACCATGTGCTAGTTTCCTACTCCTTGGTAAAATTATCTGGGCTGGAATTTTGTAGGTCGTCTTGGTGACATATATTTGAAGCAATATTAGAAGAAGCTTGTAACATTGTTTGCATCGGGTGACAAGCAGGCGCGTGTATCCGTGTACATTTTCTGACAGCTATTCCGTGAAGAAAGGTAAACACTGTCAGTATTGACATAAGGTGTATGCTACTTGTATCAGGTGTCATTGGAGAATGGCTAGTATATGGCGTCGTGTATGTGTTTTGTATTTATAAGGCCGCATAAGGTTGCAAAATGGCTATTTGTAGGTTCAAGAGGTGCATGTTCTGCATCAGGTGTCTTGTGGGTTGGAAACATCCAACATTTGGTGTACATCTCCATCAGAGATCTCCATCAGGGAGCTTGCAAGATGATAATTATCATATATAAGACAGATTCAGCAACGTTTACGACTGGCCGATACTGTTCTGGTGCATGCGTATTCTGTCTCATATGACTCTTAAGAGAGAAGGATTAAAGGACAAAACATGTAAAGGTACATGCATACACGAGTTGGCACTGTCTTGCTTTAGGTATTTTGTCTATAACACGCAACTGGTATAGGGATAATTGGTTTTTAGAAATATCACCATCCAACCATGGGATTTTTGTTACTATGAGTTGTAACATGGATTGGATATGAAATAAACTTAGATGCAAACTATCTTCCATAGGTTGTGTACGTGACTGCTGTGATGCCATACGTTCTCCTCATGGTGTTGCTGGTCCGGTCGTGCATGATGCCGGGCTCTGGCAATGGACTCCTTTACTTCCTGCGTCCAGATTTCTCACGACTTGGATCTGTTCAGGTTGTCTAAAACGTTTTGTGTTATCAACAAATCTAGTCTTAACACTTGCTGCTGTAGAATAGGCAAAGTTCGTACATTATCCCCTGCTGCTGAGATACATTAGTTTGATAAATTGTCCAACATATCTTTGTTTTCATGCATATGGTACCTGGCCATCTACGTATCTCGTTTACTACACACCTGAGTTTTCTTCAGTTGCTCTGTGAACTCATTAATGACAGTATTGACATGCTGCACAATTATCAGAATCATACAATTTCACTGTTAAGGAAGGAGTAGTCTTGATGAAATAAAATGAAAATACCTCAGTATGGGACATTATCACTATGTTTACATTTTACATACAATGTACATTCTGAAATCCAGTTTAGTAGATTTAAATGTTCACAAAATAGTGCAACCAAACACCAGAATAAACGTGTGCATCCTTTTGAATTTTTGCTGACCTTTGGAAACAGATTATACACAACAGTTATAAGTACATACTGTTTTAGTCACGATATGGCTAAAAATCAATATTGCCAAAGTAACTGTATATTTGAACTCAATCACTCAATCCTCTTAAAGTTTGAACTGTAAGAATCTGCATCAAGTTTCACAGCAGCAAAATATCAATCTTGTAATGCACGTTTTCATGGCAGGTATGGCTTGAAGCTCTCCTCCAGGCATTTTATTCCATGGGGCCAACGTTTGGCGCGCTCATCACTATCAGCAGCTACAACAAATTCCATAACAACTGTCTCAGGTGATTGACAGAGACTATGACAATCCTTTAATCTTTTACTCACGTTAAAGTAGCTACAGTCTGCATCTATCTAAACGTTCATCAGTATTTGCATATTTGAAAACGTTCCCCTTTTTGTATCATGAAAAGCATTCTTGCGTATTTTAGAGACGTAGCACTGTTGACAATCCTAGGAGAAGCCAGCAGTATATTTTGCGGACTGGTAGTCTTCTCTACCATAGGATTCATGGCTCATGAGGCTCAAGTACCTATATCGGAAGTAGTTTCGTCAGGTATGTGGGCGGTAAATGTGCATTATGACTAAAATATCTTGATAGTGCAATGTTGACTTGTAGGGGTACTTGGCCTGTTACCATTAGAGAATATGGCATGTAAATACGCATTATATACTTGTATGATATGGCAGTATCTGCTTCATTCAGTTTGGAAACGCGAGGTTTATCCCAATTACAGCAGAGCAGAGTGAACCACTTTTTAAATCTGTATTATGATATGGTCAGTTTAGGAAGGAAATAATGTCAAGTATACTAGGTATATGGACATATCTAAAACCGAAATACGTATGTAAAATATAAACGGTTCATTTACCCAGGAGCTGGACTTGGTTTTATCATCTACCCTGAGGCTATAGCACAGTTACCTGTGCCTCAACTGTGGTCAGTCCTGTTCTTCCTCACGCTGTTGTCCTTGGGGATCGACACACTGGTAAATACAGGATCCAACCCAATACGTATTGCTTCATGTGGCTAATGCTTTTACATAATGTTGATCACCTAAATATTAATCAAATGGTGTTCATGATAGCTCACTAACAAAAAATCAATATTTTTATGTGCTTGTTTTACTATGCTCTTTAGAGCATTTTTTCATCGCTGCTCTCCCATGCCATATGACGACGATGTTAAGGATCAAATCTGGACAAGCCATTTCAGGTAATAACATTGTTAACACAGTCTGACTCTTCGAATCTGAAAATCCCATCAACTGAGACATGAATCTCTTTGGGTTGTAATGGTAGTGATGACATTAAACGCATCATGTCTTTATGTTCTTCCAAGTCCAGAATAAGTATGAAAAAAATACTGAAAATATATCATCGTGAAAATGGTACTCTGATGTAGCAAGGATCAAGGTTTGTGTTCTACAACAAATCGTAAAAATGAAGATTTCCATTTTATATGCCTAATAGCTCTTAAATAGATATTACAGAAACTACACGTCAATTTAAATGAATATGTTATTATGTTATGTGAAACTTAAAATAGGCTTAAATACGGAAGCAATGATAATGTTTTAGTCTCATTATCTCCTACGTAAGACTTTCTATGCCTACTGCCATGTGTTTGTTTCACTATTCATTGTCTGGTGTCCCTATTGTGATATTGCTGAAATATTGCCAACAGCGGCGTAAAACAAACCTCACTCACTCAGTATTAGACTTTCATTAACTATTTTTTCATGGGGCCTTCGTTTGCAAAATGTCTTTGCAATCGTTTGTTGCAGTTTGGATCAGTTGAGACAATCATAGCGGGCATAACCGAAGCTTTTCCTCAGTATCTGCAGCAGAAAAGAGTTCGTGTCACAGCTGGAGTTTGTCTGTGTATATTCCTGCTTTCTGTTCCTTACACAACGAGGGTGTGTTCATTCATTCATTTATATATACATATCTATAAATAATTGGAATAAATGAAATATACTAACGAATATATATTCACATAGTCACAATATCACATCCATCAATTCTTTGTTTTATATATATATATACTAATGACTCCCATTCCAGGGTGGCATCTACCTCTTCCAACTTTTGGACTGGTATGCCTCATCATTTAGCGTCCTGTCCATTGGTTGTCTGGAGTGTGTGACGATTTGCTGGATTTATGGTATGGAAAGGGCGAGATGATGAGATTTGTTTTATCGAGTGAGTTCATATTTGACGTCGCATCGGCAATATCTCAGCCGTAACGTGACGAAAATAATTTATACAATTAAAAAGTGAAAACATTTTGAAAATGTTAACCTGTCGACGATGGACAGAAAATTCGTATCACCGATATGAATATACAACTAGCATGTACAACTGGAACATTTCATTTTAAAAAAGACACTACAGTCTAAAACACGGGCTATAGATTGCCAGTAGCTAATGGTAGATCACCATACTAGGAACTGTTTTGTCGACTTTCAGTTGAATGGGAGCAAACCACAATTCGTTTTTCGCTCTAAGCGTTTATTCCAGTCCACAGTAACAGGGTGTCACACATTGACCGTATTGATGAAATATTTGTTTGGGGGCATTATGTGTTAGAGTGACAAAACACCGAGGAAACAGTCTCACTGGGACAAGTCTGTGAATAAACGGGTATCTGTGGTATTTGGATAATGGACACGCATAAGGAGAGTGCAGTGATGAAATACCAGAGTCCATTTGACACCTCCTTGGGAAACGCCCCATGAAATGATGGACTGCAGAGTTCTGCACAAACACTGACTGTGCTATCCGGATCAGCAATAGTTTGATATAGGCTTAAAATTCATTGCAGGTTCTAAACGTTTTAGTCTGGACGTGGAGATGATGCTTGGGCGACGAATCCCGTTAGTGCTGAGCTACATGTTATCCTATATCACACCTGTTATTCTGTTTGTAAGTAAATTAGCATCACATACGATCAGCATCACAATGAAACCGCGTTTTAACATCGTAGTTATTTCGTACTAAATTAATATATTGCTTATTTTCTACTTCAAACCTTGCAACCCAAAGGCCTGGCGTACAGTTATAGAATTACACATAGCTTATAATCTTACCTTTGTAAGTTATCTTACCTGTATCTAAGCTTTATGTATTGCCATGTGTTCAGCAATGTCATCTGATACAAGGGATGTCATGACTGAAACCACCTATACACCTATACTTCAACGACAATTTAAAATGATTAATGCCAGTAGTCTAATCTATGGCGACAAAAGGATTAAGAGGAGTGTCTACTGAAACTGTTTAAAGTCAAAGCACAGAAGCAGAGCTTGCAGTTCATATATTCCTTGTACCCCAACTACATGTAAACATGTGTTTCAATCTTCAAAACGTATAAGGCTTTTCAGGTGAAACATAAACCCAGATTAATAATTTACTATACGTGTACTGTAAACTGCACAGTCTGACAAAGCACCATTTGTTCCACAGGCAGCCTTGGTCCTGTCTCTCTTCATGTATGACCCACCCAGCTACGGAGTATATGTATATCCTGTCTACGCAAAGGTACTTGGAATCCTAATGGCAGTTCTCATGACTGCACCGATTCCAGTCATGATGGTATACCAAGTTGCACAGAGAGAAGGGACCATCATGGAGGTATGTTTACTTTGAAACAACAGTGTGTAATTACTTTGTGAAGAGTTCCTAGTATTCCCCATGCCATTGTTAACTCCCCAAAGTATCACTTGACCAGTGACATCTCTTCACGTTTTTATCAACACCAGCGAATGAACTTTAAAATTCTTGAAATGCATTTAGAAGCTGATGTAATAATACAAGACAAATCGTATGGATACCGACTTCCTGATTTCTTCTTCACTACGTTTCTGAGCTAGTTCATGCCAATTCTTCAGGTGGACGACGGAGGGTCAAGAAAGGTTTGCGAAAAACATCAAGAAATTGTTCTCCTTACGATCTGCCTTGTAGAAATCTATATATTTTTGCTATTTTCTCAGCGCATCAAATTCGCAAGTAAACCGTCTCCTGAATGGGGCCCGGCACAACCAAAACACAGGAAGATCTATTTTGGAAGAGAGCACACACCACAAGAGTTCATTATGACACAGTTACCTGAAGCACAAGACCAGGATCACTGAAGAAACGAAAAGACCCATTGGGCGAATCACCATTCTGTATGAATGGATCACGTACAGTTGTAATGTTATAGCGTTGTATTGTCAGAAATAAGGAAGTTCATTTACATTTAATACTCAGGTGACTCTGCTGATCGTTTCATGTAATTATATTTACAGATCTATTTGAAAGTTATACACAAAAACATGTATTAAAATTAAAATTGAAATATTAGAATTAAAACCTATTAACACCATCGTATCCTGTTGCTATTTTGTTTAAAAAATGCACGTCTTCCAGCCGAAAAAGCGAATAGTTTAAGTATGTATTTCATGTTAGTTTCTTGTATTATCTGATGCAGTTGTGTTTTTTTTGTATTACAAGCTATAAAATGCCTCATTCTAAAATACTAGTCGTTTTAGTATCTGTCAAATTTAGCAATCAGTATTCCAAAAAATCCGGCACCCGTGGCGAACCACCTCCTCGTGGTGGGTGCTGGGTAACGCTAAGTGCTCGCCAACCCCCCGTGTGGATCCGGGGGCATATTTGGTCCACCAACCCGTTTGCCGTGGGTTGCGGCCCTGTGTCGGTGGAGGACGGGAGTCTGGGGGTTGAGGGCACTGGGGGCCTGTGACCGCGTTCCCTTTGCTCAACACACCCCTTTGACCCTTACTTCACCTAGACGGGAGGTTGAATGGGCCCGGTTCAACCAATCGGCTGGTCATGCCAAGCCCTGTGCATAGATTATAAATTTATTTATCATTGCACAAGTATGATTTGGAATTGATTTTGATTGCTTTTGGTCTTGGCTTTAATGTCTAAAACATGTTTGATGTTGAATTATGTTGTTTTGAACTTTGCCTAGAGTCTTATACCCAGAAAGCGGTGGCTCATGGACCAATCTGGTGGAGTAATTATTTATAATTCTTCTACTGGAGTATATCATCCGGGTATCCTTGGTGCTGCAAGCTGGAGGCCCGCTTGCTTTAGCTTCGTCCTTGTGATACTCCGTGGTGGGTGGGGAGCTCGGATGATGAAATCTGCATAACTAACCATGGCTTACGAAACCCCCACTAAGAAGAGCAAACGTCCTCTCGAAAATGATCCCGTTGACGACCTCAGACCGTCCAAACAAATACTGGCCACGTTTCCTTGTCATTGAGACCAAAGATAACACACCTTTGAAGCTGAACCCGTTTGCTGTGTCTAAAGGTATCCAAGGCATTGCTCGCGAAGTAAAGAACATTCGACGATTACGTTCTGGTGCGCTGTTGATTGAGTGTGCCAGAACGATCGATTGCTGGCAGACATGTCTGACCTAGATATCGTTTCCGAGATGAGAGATCAGGGTGTACTATATGTCAAACGCTTCTCCACCCGTAACAACAACACAACCATAAAAATCAACACATATCTGTTTTCCGTCTCATCGCCTACTGCTCCAAAGTCACTTAAGGCAGGGTACTGTAATCTCAATGTTGAAACATACATTCCGAATCCGCTGAGGTGCTTCAAGTCCCAAAAATTCGGTCATGGTGTAAATACGTGCACATTGTCTGTTGTGTGTGCTCATTGTAGTGAAAAAACACACACAACAGAAGATTGTGACAGCCATGTTAAAAAGTGCACAAACCGCGCAGGGGATCACCCATCTTTCTCTAAAGAATGTCCTGTGAGGAAACAACAAATGGCCATTAATAGAATAAAGTTTACACAAAACATCAGTTTTGCAGATGCAAAGAAAATGGTCCAGAGCTCAGTACAAACGGAAAGCTATGCTTCCGTTGCCAGATCAAACCCAGAAGCAGCATCCACAATAATGAAATTATCTGCAAGCTGTCAGACAAACTTGACGTGGGTGAACACGGATTCCCCTCAACCTTTGTCACCTGCCATATCTACTCAAACTGCAGAATCACTTCCTGGTACATCTCAGACAGATTCAATCAGCAACATCCCCTGATCATAACATATCTTCTCAGTCATCAACAAGATCTCAACCCAGTAAAACAAAAACTAAGAAGCCAGATTCTTTGAAAAAGCTAAGTGGCAGAGCTCCAAAAGGTTCAGGGAATAAAATCCAAATTTTCAACAAATATGGATCACTCGAAGACATGGACGTGTCTGAAAACGTCCGCTCTAGGGCACACAGCTTGTCGCCCAACAAAAACGTGCGGGGTAGATCCCCAATAAATCCCCCCAAAAGATAGGTTATCAGAATAATATTATACAGTGGAATTGCAGAAGACTGAGGACTAATTTTAATGAATTGCAGCTTTTAATCCAGGATTTAACACCGTCAGCAATCTGTCTACAGGAAACATATTTAAAACACACTGATACTCTTGACCTCCGTCATTTCAATGCGTACCATTATTTTTCACCTCCAGGTCATAGGGCAAGTGGAGGATCATCAATCTTGGTACGGCAAAATGTTATACATAGTTCAATAGCGCTTAAAACAAATCTCCAAGCTGTAGCTGTGCGACTTACATTACAAGTTGCATTTACGCTTTGTTCATTGTATATTCCACCTTCATCCACTGTCCAGTTAACTGATCTACAAGCTCTTTACAATGAACTTCCTAAGCCCTGTATAATCATGGCCATATTTCAATGGCCATAACCCACTCTGGGGTGGTACTACTACAAACACCAAAGGTAAATTACTTGAGGATTTTCTTTCAAATAATGATCTCTGTATTTACAATGACGGGTCACATACATATTTACATCCTGGCACAGGAACATATTCAGCTCTTGATTTATCAGTTACTGACTCTAATCTCTTAAATGAATTTGAATGGGTGGTTCACGATGACCTGTGTGGGAGCGACCATTTCCCTACAATACTGAAACCTGTGAGCCCATCTGATGTACCTCCATCATCACGATGGAATTTTAAAAAGGCCAACTGGGCTCTATATGAATCTCTGTACTGGCAAACTTAATCCCGAACGTTTTATTACTGCTCCTCATGCTATTAAATGTTTTTCAGATGTACTTATTGACATTGCTGATGAGTGTATCCCAAAGTCTTCTGCAGTTCCACATATTCGAAAACCATGGTTCAACGATGAATGCAAACGAGAGCTAGGAAGGCAAGGAAAAAAGCAGAACATTATTTCCTTCGCCATCCTATGGTGCATAATTTAAATAGATTTAAAATTTTAAATGCTAAAGCACGGCGTACTTTTAAACAGAATAAACGCCAATCTTGGAAAAATTATGTATCTAAAATAAATTCTCGGACACCCATGTCCAAGGTATGGAACATGGTCCAGAAAATTAAAGGTAAAGGTGAGTGAGTGAGTGAGTTAATATTTAACGTCACATCGGCAATATTGCAGCCATATCGTGACGAGAACATACATGACAAAAAGAATATATATGCATATTATGAAGAACCTGTCGACGAAGCACAGTAAAACCACTAGATTATCACAGTTATTATTAAAACTAGTGTGGAAACTTAAAAAATAATAGTATCATTATTGGGACAGTACAATATAAAAACAGGCCGTAGATCGCCAACAACAGAGGGTAAATCACCATACTAGGGGCCATGGGGACTTACAGTACCTCTGCTACCTGCATGGTCCCTAGCTGGGTTTACACCATCCCTCAGCTGCTGGCGACTGTATGCAAGAATAGCCAAAAATTACGATGACACATATATTACAGCTAAAAAATGTGGAAGATTAAATCTGATTCCAAATGTTTTGGGACTTACGTATCCTCTCAGGAGGACAAGAATTTTACGGTACTTCAACCCCCTTCGAGGATACAGCCATTAACAATGTTATCTGCTGATTCAACTTCCAATCATAAAATGGTTATCTATTTACAAGTTCTGAAACAGATCTAATTCTTTTAAAAACGCAATGATTAAATGACAACTAACATTACTAAAAAGATCCTTCATACTTCGTGATGTAAAATAGTTATCCCTTGTGATGGAATATTCAACACAGTCAAGCAAAACATGCTTGACTGTGATTCTTTCATCACAAGGGATACAAAACGGAGGATCCTCACCTTTTAACAAGTACTCATGTGTATACCGCGTATGGCCAATGCGACATCGTCGCATAATGACCTCCTCAAATCTGGACTGACAACCCAAGTAGGTGTAACCAATATACGGTTTTATCTCATGTAATTTATTGATACTTACTTGAGTGTCCCACTTCTTCTGCATCAGATCACGGATATAAGATCTAATTGTAGGTTTATAATCTGAATATGGAATATGAAGTGGAGTCACAGATTTGTTGAGTGCTGCCTTGGCAGCAAGATCAGCCAGTGTATTCCCTGAAATGCCTACGTGGCTGGGTAACCAACAAAAGACGATGTCGTATTGGCCAGTAGCAAGATCATTATACAATTCAATAATTTCTATTAAAAGTGGATGTTTACAAGAAATATTTTTAATAGCCTGAAGGCAAGAAAGAGAGTCGGAATAGATTATATATTGTTTACGTTTAGGGTGTCTTTGAATATATCTGAGAACTGTTAATATGGCGTTTGCTTCTGCAGTAAAAATAGAGCTGTTATCTGGAATTCTAGAAGATATTGTTCTGGCTCCAATGACAGTGGCACAAGCCACTGCGCCACCGTCGTTGGATCCATCTGTAAATAAGGGTTTGTAATTGCTATATTTAGTTTTTAATTGATTATATTCTTGTTCATATTGTAATTCATTCGTTTCTGATTTTTTAAAAGAAGTTAATGTGAGGTCGACTTGTGGCCTAACCAATTGCCAAGGAGGAGAAGAAAGGAGACGGGAGGGAGCTATATTTTCCAGCTCAATGCCGGCCGAAGAAAGAAAGGGTTTAATTCTGTGCCCGAGAGGTGGAACAAGAGAAGACTTTTTGTCATACAAATCTTCATAAAGTGGGTTGAACACACAGTTGTATGCAGGATTAGAATCATTAGAGTATAATTTAGTAATGTATTGTAAGGATAATTTTATACCACGTTGTGCAAGAGACGGTTCGTCGGCTTCAACGTAAAGACTGTCAATAGGTGAAGTTCGGAAAGACCCAAGACAAAGTCTTAAACCTTGATGGTGTACAGAATCAAGAAGTTTAAGGTTGCTTTTGCAAGCTCCACGGTATACGATGGAACCGTAATCAAGTTTCGAACGGATCAATGATCGATAAAGTTGTAGGAGGGTAGCTTGGTCCCCTCCCCACTTACAATTAGAAATGACTTTCAAAACGTCAAGTGCCTTCAGGCATTTAGCTTTAAGGGATTTGATATGGGGAAGAAACGTTAAATGCGAGTCAAAAATCAATCCCAAGAACTTGGCCTCTTTTACAACTTTAATAGCAGTACCATTTAGAAATAGTTCAGGGTCTTTATGTGGTTTATATCGTCTACAGAAATGTATACAATTAGTTTTTGATTTAGAAAATCTGAAACCGTTCTCAAGACACCATTTATTAATTTTGTTTAAACATAGCTGCAGTTGCCTCTCAATAGTATGCACATTTTTACCACGACAAGAGATATTAAAATCATCCACAAAAAGTGATCCGTCAATCGAATCATTTAAAACTTTGGATAAACTGTTGATTTTAACGCTAAATAAAGTAACAGACAAAATACTCCCTTGTGGAACACCTTGATCCTGATTATAATGATCAGACAGGGTAGAACCCACCCGGACTTGAAATTGCCTGTCATTTAAAAAGTTGGATATAAATAGAGGCAATCGGCCTCGCAATCCAAAGGCATGTAAATCTTTTAAAATGCCGTATTTCCATGTAGTGTCATACGCTTTTTCTAAATCAAAAAAGATAGACACTGCATGTTGTTTATTAATTATAGCATTTTTGACAAAAGACTCCAAACGCACCAAGTGATCAATGGTACTTCTGTTTTTACGAAAGCCACACTGAATATCTGTTATGAGGTTATTGGTTTCTAAGTACCAAACTAGTCTATTGTTTATCATGCGTTCCATGGTTTTGCAAACGCAGCTTGTGAGAGAAATTGGGCGATAATTTGAAGGATCGGTATGGTCACGTCCAGGTTTAGGTATTGGGACTACTATAGCATCTCGCCACGATGACGGAAATTTCCCTGACGTCCAAATATCATCAAAAATATTTAGAAGAGTTTCTAAACAAGATTCTGGTAAGTGCTTCAGAAGTTGATACTGTATGTTATCAGCTCCTGTAGCAGTATTGTGGGCCTGGTCAAGAGCAGTATGGAGTTCATGAATTGAAAATACCTCGTTATAATCTTCCCCGTTATCTGAAGTGAAATTTATAGATTTCTCTTCTTGCTGTTGTTGATACCTTTGGAACTCAGGTACATAATTTGTGGAAGAAGAATGTTGTGCCAGTGTTTCACCAAGTTTATTAGCAATATCAGATGTATTAGTTAATAACTGGTCTCCATCTTTGAGATGGTGAATGCTAGATCTAGAGCCCTTACCTTTGATTTTCTGGATCATATTCCATACTTTAGAAATCGGCGTGCGTGAATTTATTTTAGATACATAGTTTTGCCAGGACTGACGTTTATTTTGTTTAAAAGTACGCCGTGCTTTAGCGTTTAAGATTTTACATTTGTTCAAGTTATGGACCATAGGATGACGACGGAAATAATGTTCAGCTTTTTTCCGTGCCTTGCGAGCCTGTTTGCATTCAACATTAAACCATGGTTTTCGTATGTGTGGAATTACTGAGGACTTTGGGATACACTGATCAGCTATGTCGTTCAGATTATTAGAAAAACATTTAATAGCATCAGAAACATCAATGAAAAGTTCAGGTTTAAGTTTGTCAATGCAGAGAGTTTCATATAAACTCCAGTTGGCCTTTTCAAAATTCCATCTAGATGATGGAGGGACATCAGATGGGTTCAGGGGTTTTAAGATTGTTGGGAAATGGTCACTTCCACAAAGGTCGTCGTGGACTGACCATTCAAACTCACTCAATAGACCAGAATCAGCAAGTGACAAATCAAGAGCTGAATAGGTTCCTGTGCCAGGGTGTAAATATGTATTTGAACAATCATTATATATGCATAAATCGTTGTTTGTAATAAACTCCTCCAGTACTTTCCCTTTAGTATTAACAGTTGTACCACCCCAGAGTGGGTTGTGGCCATTAAAATCACCCATAATAATACAGGGTTTCGGGAGTTGATTATAAAGGGTTTGAATATCAGCCTGCTGAAGAGCTGAAGATGGTGGAATATATAGCGAGCAGAGAGTAAAAGTAACATGCAAAGTAAGTCGTACTGCAACAGCTTGAAGATTAGTTTTAAGGATAACAGGGCTTTGGAGTACATTATGTCTCACAAGTATGGATGATCCTCCCGTGGCCCTATCACCCGGAGGAGAAAAAGAATGATATGCATTGAAGTGACGCAGGCTGAAATTATCTGTCTGCTTTAAATATGTTTCTTGAAGACAGAATGCTGATGGACTAATGTCCTGGACCAATAGCAGTAAGTCGTTAAAGTTGGTCATCAGTCCTCGGCAATTCCACTGTATAATATTGTTTGGAGAATCTATCTTTTTGGAGGTATGACTGGGGATCTACCCCGTACCTTTTTGAGGGCGATACGCTTTGCGCCCGTGGCTGGATGGTTTCAGCCACATCCATTCTTTCAAGAGATCCAAACCTATTAAATAGTTGGATCGAATTATCTGACCCCTTTGAAATCCTATCACTTTGTCCTTTCGAAGATTCAGTTCTTGATTTGCTTTGTTTCACATTTCTTTGAGATATTTGTGGTTTTTGGGCTTGAGACTTCTTCTGAGTGAGAGATGATGATTGACCTTGAGAAAGAGTCTGTATGTCAGAGCGTGAATCAGATGTTTGAGTTGGCTGTTCATTTGAATATATTTGAGGCGCTTCAGAGTTCAACCACGTCAAGTCTGTCTGGCAGTCAACAGATAATGTTGTGACTTTGGTTGTTATTTCAGGGGTTGTCTGGAGGACAGACGCATACGTTTCCGTGCCTTCCTCAGACTGAACAAGTTTCTTTGCTTCAGAAAAACTGATGTTTCTGGAAAATTTAATTCTATTTATTTTCACGTGGTGTTTCCAGACAGGACAGTCTTTAGAGTATGATGGGTGACTCCCTGAACAGTTGGTACATTTTTTTGCATCATTGTCACAGTCTTCTGTTGTATGAGTTTGTTCACCGCAATGAGCACATGTGACAGATCTTGTGCATGTATTGACGCCATGGCCAAATCTTTGATATTTGAAACACCTTAATGGGTTTGGAATAAAGGTGTCAACTTTGATATTGCTGTAACCTGCTTTGATTGATGTCGGAGCAGTCGGCGTTGAAAATGAAAAAAGGTACGTGTTGGTTGGTTGTGTTTGTGAGTTCTTTCGTGTTGAGAACTGTTTAACAAACATAACGTCTTGATCTCTCATCTCAAACACTATGTCAGCTTCCGTCATATCAGCAAACAACTGATCCCTGTCTCGTACAATTCCTTTAGTGGTATTGAGCGTTCTATGTGCTGTAACTAAAACAGGAACGCCGACAAATGAAACTGTTGACATGAGGTTGGTAGATTGCTGTTTCCTGTTGCATTCTATCAACAAAGAACCTGATCGTAATCTTCGGACGTTTTTAACTTCACCAGCTATGCCTTGAATACCCTTAGATATGGCAAAAGGATTAAGTTTGAGAGGTGTTTTGTCAACTGTCTCAAGCACTAAAAATCGTGGCCAATGTTCTACAGATTTTAATGGTCTTTGCTCATCTTCATTATCCAGTGGACGTTTTGTTTTTTTGGAAGGGGTTTGGTATTCCATGTTTGTTGGTTATATGGTTCATCATCCGAGCTCCCCACCCACCACGGAGTATCACAAGGACAATGCTAAATACAAGTGGGTCTCCAACTTGCAGCACCAAGGATACCCGGATGATATACTCCAGCAGAAACATTAAAAGATTAACAATTCTACCAGATTGGCCCATGAGCCACCGCCTTCTGGGCATAAGACTCTAGGCAAAGTTCAAAACATCATATTGAAAGGTCGTTGACATTTGATATAAACAAATGTGCCAAGTCCAAAAGTAAACTTTCTCAAATTACATTTGTGTAATGACTTACAAGTCCATACACAGGGCTTGGCGTGACCAGCCGATTGATAGAATCGGGCCGATTCTACCACCCGTCTAGGTGAAGTAAGGGCCGAAGTGGTGTGTTGGGCAACAGGAACACGATTCAGGCTCCTATTGCCCTCAACCACCAGACTACCGTCCTCCACCGACACGGGACGCAACCCACGGCAAACAGGTTGCCCAATTCGGTCGCTCCTTGCGACCAGCAATGGGGTGCTATGGACGTAGTTGACCCGGGTCCACACGGGGATTGGAACGGCTCTTGGCGTTACCCAGCACCCACCACGAGGAGGTGGCCGTTCACGGGTGCCAAAGGTAAAGGTACTAAATCTACAGTCCATCATCTTAAACATGGAGAGCAATTACTTACCGAGGAGTCAGATATTGCGAATAAACTGGGTGAAACTCTGGCTAAACATTCTTCCTCTTCTAATTACGTGCCTAAATTCCAACAATATCAAAAACAACAAAAAAAGAAAACTATTAATTTTAATTCAGATAATGGGGAAGATTATAATGAACTATTTTCAATTCATGAACTCCACACTGCTCTTGATCAAGCTCATGACACTGCTACAGGAGCTGATCACATACATCATCAACTCCTGAAACATTTACCAGAATCCTGTCTGGAAACTCTCCTAAATATTTTTGATGATATTTGGACATCGGGTAACTTTCCTCCTTCATGGCGTGACGCCATAGTAGTACCAATACCTGAACCTGGACGTGATCATACGGATCCATCCAATTATCGTCCGATTTCATTAACTAGCTGTGTTTGTAAGACCATGGAACGCATGATAAATAATCGACTTATTTAGTACTTGGAAACAAATAACCCTATAACTGATATACAGTGTGGTTTCCGTAAAAACAGAAGTACTGTCGATCACTTAGTGCGTTTAGAATCATTTGTTAAAAACGCACTAATTAATAAACAACATGCTGTGTCTATCTTTTTTGATCTAGAAAAAGGATATGACACAACCTGGAAATATGGCATTTTCAGAGATTTACATGACTTCGGCTTACGAGGTCGTTTACCTCAATTTATAGCCAACTTTTTAAATGACAGACAGTTTGAAGTTCGAGTGGGTTCTACCCTGTCTGATCATTACAATCAGGATCAGGGTGTTCCACAAGGCAGTATTTTGTCTGTCACACTTTTTAGCATAAAGACAAATAGATTATCAAAAGTTTTAAACGATTCAATTGATGGATCGTTATTTGTGGATGATTTTAATATTTCTTGTCGTGGTAAAAATATGCATACTATTGAACGGCAACTGCAGCTTTGTTTAAACAAAATAAATAAATGGTGTCTTGAAAACGGCTTTAAATTTTTAAATCCAAAACTAACTGTATACATTTTTGCAGAAAATATAAACCGCATAAGGACCCTGAACTATCTGTAGACGGCACTCCCATCGAAGTTGTAAAGGAGGCCAAGTTCTTGGGCCTAATCTTTGACTCCCATTTAACATTTCTGCCTCATATCAAGTCCCTTAAAACTAAATGCCTGAAGGCTCTTGAGTTGTTGAAAGTTGTTTCCAACTCAAAGTGGGGAGGGGATCAAGCAGCCCTCTTACACCTATATCGATCACTGGTCCGTTCGAAACTCGATTGTGGCTCCATCGTATATGGTGGAGCCTGCAAAAGCAACCTTAAACTTCTTGATTCTGTCCACCATCAAGGCTTAAGATTTTGTCTTGGGTCTTTCAGAACTTCACCTATTGACAGTCTTTACGTTGAACCATCTCTTACTCAACGTCGTATAAAATTGTCTTTACAATACATTACTAAATTATATTCTAATGAATCTAACCCTGCCTATAACTGTGTCTTCAATCCACTTTATGAGGATTTGTATAACAAAAATTCTTCTCTTGTTTCACCTCTTGGGCACAGAATTAAACCATTCATATCTGCTGCCGGTATTGAGCTGGAAAGTATATCGCCTTCCCGTCTTCTTTCTTCTCCTCCTTGGCAATTGGTTAGGCCACAAGTTGACCTAACATTAACTGCATTTAAGAAATCAGAAACAAATGACTTACAATATAAACAAGAATATCATCAATTAAAACATAAATATAGCAATTACAAACCCTTATTTACAGATGGATCCAAGGACGGTGGCGCAGTGGCTTGTGCCACTGTCATTGGATCCAGAACAATATCTTCTAGATTACCAGATAATAGTTCTATTTTTACAGCAGAAGCTAACGCCATATTAATAGCTCTCAAATATATTCAAAGACACCCTAAACGTAAACAATATATAATCTATTCCGATTCTCTTTCTTGCCTTCAGGCTATTAAAAATATTTCTTGCAAACATCCACTTTTAATAGAAATTATTGAATTGTATAATGATCATGTAACTTGCCAATACGACATCGTCTTCTGTTGGTTACCCAGCCATGTAGGGATTTCTGGTAACACATTGGCTGACCTTGCTGCTAAGGCAGCACTCAACAAATCTGTGACAGCATTGCTTATTCCTTACAGTGATTACAAAGCGAGCATTAGATCTTATATCCGTGATCTGATGCAGAAGAAGTGGGACACTCAAGTGGGTATGAATAAATTACACGAGATAAAACCTTATATTGGTTATACCCACTTGGGTTGTCAGTCCAGATTTGAAGAGGTTATTTTGCGACGATGTCGTATTGGTCACACCAGATATACTCATGCATACCTGCTAAGAGGTGAGGATCCTCCATTTTGTATCCCTTGTGATGAGAGAGTCACAGTCAAGCATATTCTGCTTGACTGTGTTGAATTCTCCGTCACAAGGGATAAATATTTTACAGTTAAAACAATTAAGGATCTTTTTACCAGGGTTAGTTTTCATTTAATTATTGGTTTTTTAAAAGAAATTGAATTTTTGATTAAATTTTGAGCAATATGTTTCTGTAAAAAGATCTATTTTAATAATTGGTAGTTTGGATTCGTAACTAGAATTGTTAGTGGCTCTACCCTCAAAGGGGGTTGAAGTATCGTAAACTTATTGTCCTCCTGAGAGGGTACGTAAGTCCAAAAACAATCACAGTAAATTCAAATCTACCAGGCTTTTCATCGTAGTATTCCTGTTGTTTTAATTTTGGCTAGCATATTGTATACTCGCCAGCAGCGGAAGGGATGGTGTAAATCCAACTAGGGTCCATGCAGGTAGCAAAGGTACTGTAAGTCCCCATGGTCCCTAGTATGGTGATCTACCTTCTGTTGTTGGCGATCTAAAGCCTGTTTTTATATTGTATTGTCTAAATATTGATATTAGTTTTAACTCTTCATGCTAGTTTTAATTCAAATTGTGATACTGTAGTTGTTTTACTGTCCTTTGTCGACAGGTTTTTATAACACTCATATATTCCATTTCAGTGTTTTGTTCCCGTCACGATATGGCAGAAATATTGCCGATGTGACGTTAAATATTAACTCTCTCACTCACTCACTCCAAACAATCCAAACAGCTGTGACGAAATGACACATAGAAATGTGCGTCGCACTTCATTCAAGGAAAATTCACAGAATGGGTCTTTCATTTGATTATTTTCAATCAAGGAGTCATAATATCTGATATGACATAGCACAATTCCACACGGTGCATATTTGATGTGTGTTTGGGTGCACATGTTCACGGAAGCATACTTCCACAGTTAACCAATCCCCGGTCCTAGTGCAAGCAACGTAATCAACATTCATATGGATTACGTGAACTATCTAAGTTGACAATCAACAAATTTACATCAAGGCTATGTCAACCGTTTGATGGAATTCAGTGCGACGGCTACTGATACTTCATATCGAAAAACAAGCACAGGCTTCCACGTGGTTGTCTATCACTGTCCGCTGAGGCAAGACAGCTGTCCAAAGTATCTGCTTACGCTTTTGAGACTCAACGAAATATAAAACTACCAGAAACGTTTAATTCCAATACTGTGTCATACTTCCACTCTTGTCTCTGTATATCGAAGAAACAGACACAAGCATAGGCTTCCACGGTAGTAGGGTAGCCTAATGGTTAAAGCGTTCGCTGGCCACGCCGAAGTGAGGGAGTTTAGTTTTTACGCTGCACTCAGCAAAATATCAGCTTTATGGTGGCGGTCTGTAAATAATCGAGTCAGGAACAGACATTCCAATGATCAACAGCATGAGCACTGACCTGCGCAATTGGGAACTGATGACATGTGTCAACCAAGTCAGAGAGCCTGACCACCCGATCCCGTTAGTGGCCTCTTACGACACGCTTAGTCGCATTTCATAGCAAGCATGGATTGCTGAATGCCTATTCTACCCCGGGACCTTCCCTGGTCTTATTCTTCGCTGCACTCCTACACTGGATCTAAAAAAACCTAGTTAGAGGTAGCGTCAGGTAACCTTTGAGCGACCTATGGCCGTCCAGTTAAATTCGAGAAGGCTAAACGGATTTAACCAATCGGACGACGGCTGTGGTTTAGGGCTTGGTGGGACTTACAAAATACACCGGTCACTGACAATGATCTCTCAACAAACGGAAATCAACATATAACACTGCCTTTTGACTTCCAGTATACACGCGCTTTTGTTTCCGTTGACATGGTTACTCAGTAACTAATTTGTCAGTAAGCTGATATTTTTTTAATATTGGTCAAAAACACTATGTTCAGCGACTGTTTAGTCACTGTCGTGGCGTGCTCCATGTACATCACCCTGAAGCGATCGTAGGGAAAATAGCATACGGAATCGTGCGGGTACAAACCTTTCGTGGATAAAAGTTCAAACGGTATATGCGAATGTCCACTTTCGCGATTCGGTAAGCTGTGTTAGAATCAGTGTAGGAGTGTAACCAATAACGCTTGGGCTAAATTTACTTAGACTGACTCGGCACCCGTGGCGAGTCACCTCCTCGTGGTGGGTGCTGGATAATGCTAAGAGCTCGCCGACACCCCCGTTGTGGACCCGGGGGGATATTTGGTCCACCAACCCGTTTGCCGTGGGTTGCGGCCCTGTGTCGGTGGAGGACGGGAGTCTGAGGGTTGAGGGCACTGGGGGCCTGTAATCGTGTTCCCTTTGCTCAACACACCCCTTCGACCCTTACTTCACCTAGACGGGTGGTTGAATGGGCCCGGTTCAACCAATCGGCTGGTCATGCCAAGCCCTGTGCATGGAGTTTATGTTGAAATGTGCACAAACTGTGATTTGGAATTGTTTAAATTTTGGTCTTGGCGCCCTTGGTTTAAGTAATATTATTTAACTGTAATTTTGTTTACATGAACTTTGCCTAGAGTCTAATGCCCACAGGGCGGTGGCTCATGGGCCAATCTTGTGGTGCATATCTCTAATGCTACTGCTTGAGTATATCCTCTTGGTATCCTTGGTGCCGCCTGTTGGAGGCCCACAGGCATTAGGCATCGTCCTTGTTGACACTCCGTGGTGGGTGGGGAGCCAGGAGGATGAAACACAAATCTATTACCATGGCAAACCAAAACCCCAAAAAGCAAAAACGTTATCACATTGATGATACTGATGATGAGGATGATATCATTACCAGACTCTGTTACTCTGAACGTAACACATGGCCTCGATTCATTGTCGCTGAATCAAGTGAGAAAAAGTTAACATCTTGTTCTCCCTTTCTGCTAGAGAAAGCAATACAAGGAATTGCTGGGACTGTCAAGAATGTTACAAAAACTCGATCTGGTTCAATTCTCATAGAATGTCTAAAGAGAGAGCAAGCGGCCAATCTTCTGGAAGCAAAATCATTTGCAAATATCTCTGTAAAATGCTATGCTCACAAATCTTTAAATTTTAGCAAAGGAATCATCCGAGACAGAGATAAGAGTCTTGCTGATCTGTCAACCGATGACATTGTTAGTCAGCTGCGTATGCAAGGAGTGGTCGAGGCTAAGCGATTCAGCTTTAAAAAGGACGGAATATATCTACCCACAAATACTTACTTGCTTACGTTTGATGTACCCAGTTTACCTCAATCAATTAAAGTAGGATGCTTCTCTATGAAAATTGACATGTATGTTCCAAATCCACTCAGATGTTTTCACTGTCAGAAGTTTGGCCATGGGCAGAACACTTGTAAGAATCATGCTTCTTGTTCACGCTGTGCTGGTAAAGATCACGACAGCAGCACGTGTTCGTCTGAAATCAAATGTGTAAATTGTTCTGGATCTCACGTGTCATCTTCTAAAGAATGTCCGATATGGCAGTTTGAAATGAGTGTCCAACGTATAAAAACTGAGAAGAACATAAGTTTTTCAGAAGCAAGGAAGTTGGCAACTTCAGCTACACCATCTGGTAGCACTGCATTGAGAGGTAAGTCAACATATGCAGAAGTGATGAGACCTTCCACTAAGTCTATTGACTGCCAAACAGACCTGACTTGGCTGACAGCTCAGACACCTATGAGTATTCAGGATCTTCCTTCTGTTTCTTCCTCACGAAAAACTTCACAATCCTCTGAAACTCAAACAGCACCTACACCGGTTATCAAAAAGAAGAATGTAAATGTAGATTACTCTAAGAAGCAAAATACAAGTGACCGTCTTCCTAAAGGACAAAGAGGCTCTGTGTCACTTGTAAACAGATTTGATCTTTTAGATGACATGGAGGTGTCACCTCCTCTGACAACCCGCTCTCGGAGCCATTCTCCCAAGAAAAAGGGTCGTGAACTGTCGCCGATAACACATCCTAAATGACGGATACACTAATACAATGGAATTGCAGAGGACTTAGGAAGAATCATAATGAGATTCTTCTATTGTTACAGGACTTTAAACCTTCAGCACTGTGTCTACAGGAGACGTATCTGAAACATACTGATGTTTTTAACGTAAGACAATATAGTTGCTACCATTCATTTTCTCCCCATGGGGACAAAGCTACAGGAGGATCTAGTATCCTTGTCAGACAGGACATGATTCATAGTGCCGTTCCGCTGAATACTAATCTTCAAGCTGTTGCTATCCGGCTGACCTTGCACATTGCTCTTACTTTGTGCTCACTGTATGTACCACCTTCATCAGTTCTTCGTCAAACTGACCTTCAAAGTTTGTATGACCAGCTCCCAAAGCCCTGCATCATTATGGGCGACTTAAATGGGCACAACCCTCTATGGGGTAGTACAAATACAAACAATAAAGGGAAAGTTATTGAAGATTTTATTTCCGATAATAATTTATGTGTTTTTAATGATGATTCCAATACTTACTTGCATCCAGCCACTGGAACGTATTCTGCACTTGATCTAACTCTCACAGAGTCGAACATTGTCAATGAATTTGAATGGTCTGTACATGATGACCTTTGCGGAAGCGATCACTTCCCTACGCTCCTGAAATCTATAACACCAGGTGACAATCCACCTTCATCCCGGTGGAATTTCACTAAGGCAAATTGGCCTGTATATGAGCAATTATGCGTTGACAAATTAACACCTGATCACTTCAGTAATGTACCAGATCCCATCTTGATGTTCTCAACACAACTGAATGAAATTGCTGATCAAACCATTCCCAAGTCCTCTGCAACTCCTCATATTCGTAAACCATGGTTTACTGACGAGTGCAAACAGGCAAGAAAACGTAGGAAGAAAGCAGAAAAATATTTTCGCAGACATCCTACTGTTCATAACTTCAACAACGTTAAAATTACTAGTGCTAAGGCACGACGGACGTATAAGCAAAACAAGCGCCAATCTTGGAGGAACTATGTTTCAAAAATTAATTCACGTACACCCATGTCTAAGGTGTGGAACATGGTTCAGCGAATAAAAGGCAAAGGTTCAAAATCTGCAGTTCACCATCTTAAAGATGGTGACAAATTAGTAACTTACAAAGCAGACATTGCAAATAAAATTGGCGAAACTCTTGCCAAAAACTCATCATCAGCAAATTATGTTCCTGAGTTTCAGAGGTATCAGAAACACCAGGAAAAGACAAAAGTTAATTTCGATTCCAATAATGGTGAAGACTATAATGAAGTGTTTTCGTTACATGAGCTCCATACGGCTCTTGATCAAGCTCATGATACTGCAGCAGGTGATGACAATGTTCATTACCAGCTATTGAAACACTTGCCTGAACCATGTCTGGTCACACTTTTAGATATATTTGACAAAATATGGACGTCTGGAATTTTTCCTCCTTCGTGGCGTAATGCCATTGTAGTGCCAATACCAAAACCTGGCCGGGATCACACGGACCCATCAAATTACAGACCGATATCTTTAACCAGCTGCGTCTGTAAAACCATGGAACGAATGGTAAATAACAGATTAATTTGGTATTTTGAAACTAATAACCTCATTACAAATATTCAATGTGGTTTTCGGAAGAATCGAAGTACTATTGATCATTTAGTACGTTTAGAATCCTTCGTCAAAAATGCGATTATCACCAAACAACACGCTGTATCTATATTTTTTGATCTTGAGAAAGCATACGATACTACGTGGAAGCATGGCATTTTAAAGGATTTACATGATTTCGGTTTGCGAGGTCGTTTGCCTCTCTTTATATCACAGTTTTTAACCGACAGGCAGTTTCAAGTCCGAGTGGGTTCAACCCTGTCTGCTCATTATAATCAGGATCAGGGTGTCCCACAAGGTAGTATTTTGTCGGTCACGCTGTTTAGTATTAAAATAAATAGTCTTTCAAAGGTTTTAAGTGATTCAATTGATGGATCATTATTTGTGGATGATTTTAATATTTCTTGCCGTGGTAAAAATATGCGAACTATTGAGAGACAGTTACAAATTTGTCTAAACAAAATTCATAAATGGTGTCTGGAAAACGGGTTTAAATTTTCTAAAACTAAAACCAATTGTATACATTTTTGTAGGAAATACAAACCCCATAAAGACCCCGAATTATCATTAAATGGCACACCCATCAAAGTTGTGAAGGAGGCTAAATTTCTTGGTCTCATCTTTGACTCGCATCTAACCTTTCTGCCCCACATTAAGTACCTCAAAGTCAAATGTCTGAAGGCACTCGATTTGTTAAAAGTTGTTTCTGATTCAAAGTGGGGAGGGGACCAAACTACCCTCCTTCACTTATATAGATCTCTGGTTCGATCGAAACTTGATTACGGTTCCATTGTGTATGGTGGAGCCTGCAAAAGCAACCTAAAGCTATTAGATTCTGTACATCACCAAGGTCTGAGGCTATGTCTTGGATCTTTCAGAACATCTCCCATTGACAGTCTCTACGTTGAGGCCGATGAACCATCTCTAAACCTTCGCCGTATCAAATTGTCTTTACAATATATCACAAAGTTATATTCTAATGAATCCAATCCTGCTCATAACTGCGTTTTTAATCCTCTTTATGAGGATTTGTATAATAAACAAACTTCACTTGTTCCACCTCTTGGGATCAGAATCCAGCAATTCATTTCTGCTGCTGGCATTGAGCTGAAGAATATTTCTCCTTCCCGGCTTTTTTCTTCTCCCCCTTGGCAAATGGTGAGGCCACAAGTTGACCTAACATTGACAATGTTTAAAAAATCAGATACTAATGAACTACAATATAAACAAGAATTCATTCAATTAAAACATAAATATAATACATACAAATCCTTCTTTACAGATGGGTCCAAGGATGGTGGCGCAGTGGCGTGTGCCACTGTCATTGGATCTAGAACAATCTCTTCTAGAATACCTAATGATAGCTCTATTTTTACAGCAGAAGCAAACGCAATACTAACAGCTCTTAAATATATTCAAAGACATCCTAAATATAAACAGTATATAATCTTTTCAGACTCTCTTTCTTGTCTTCAGGCTATTAAAAACATATCTTGTAACCATCCACTTTTAACAGAAATTATTGAGTTATATAATGTTCTCGCTACTGGCCAATGCGACATCGTCTTTTGTTGGTTACCCAGCCACGTTGGCATTTCTGGCAACACAATGGCTGATCTTGCCGCTAAGGCAGCACTCAATAAATCTGTGACACCACTTCTGATTCCATACTCAGACTATAAAGCTACAATTAGATCTTATATCTGTGATCTAATGCAGAAGCAGTGGGACACCCAAGTGGGTATTAATAAATTACATGAAATAAAACCCTATATTGGTTACACCTACTTGGGTTGTCAGTCCAGATTTGAGGAGGTTGTTATGCGACGATGTCGCATTGGCCATACTAGATATACTCACGAATATATACTTAAAGGTGAGGATGCTCCGTTTTGTATCCCTTGTGATGAGGGAATCACGGTCAAGCATATCTTGCTTGACTGTATTGATTTTGCCATCACAAGGGATAAATACTTTAATGTCAAAACAATGAAGGATCTTTTTAATGTTAATTATCATTTAATCATTGAATTTTTAAAGGAAATAGAATTATTACATAAATTTTGAATAATATGTTTTGTAAATAGAAAGCTGATATTTTAACCATGGTGGTAAGAATTGTCAACTGCGATCGTTAGTGGCTGTGCCCTCAAAGGGGGTTAAAGTAGCGTAAAATTATTGTCCCCCTGAGAGGATACGTAAGTCCCAAAACTTTCAAAGTGAAATCTTAACTGACCAATTTTTTAAACGTAGTATTTTTGTCATTTTAAATTTCGGCTACATTTTCCTACAATCACCAACGGCTGAGGGGATGGTGTAAATCCAGCTAGGGTCCATGCAGGTAGCAAAAGTAATGTAAGTCCCCATGGTCCCTAGTATGGTGATCTACCTTCAGTTGTTGGCGATCTACAGCCCGTATTTTACATTGTATTGTCAAAATAGTGGTATTTGTTTTAACTCTCCACACTAGTTTTAATTGTAACTGTGATATTCTAGTTGCTTTACTGTCCTTTGACGACAGGTGATTATAATGTATACATATTTCATTTCAATATCAAAATGTTCTCGTCACGATATGGCTGAACTATTGCCGATGTGACGTTAAATATTAACTCACTCACTCACTCACTTAGACTGACTCTATCCCGGACCTTCATAAAAAGGGTAGTGAATCAAATGAAACTACTTGCAGAATTGAACCATTCAATAATGAATGCATTTCCATAAGCCTGTTTCAAATTTGTGTGGAAAGACCAACCTGATAAAATGTAAAGAGACGCAATTGCTATAGCACCTGAATATGGAGGAATTAGAGCCCCACTCATTAAGAACATTATTTTTGCGCATCGATAAAGAGGGTATATTCCGGTAGCTGAAATAGAAAGCATTATTTGGAAATTGTATAGCTCTCTACAGAAGACTTTGATCCTGAACATATGGAAAAAACATAGCATAGGAATGTGGATCATATTTACTAAAGCAATATAAGACATTAACTCAAATGACATGTTAAACCAACATGTATTTGGTTTAATTATATGTTTTAAAATGTGTCACCAGACAATTTTCATAAAGTTTTGGCGCCCGATCTCGCTTCTATCAATCTTCCATAAATTTGCATTTAAGGCAATTTGCAAATAGAATTAAGACTGTATTAGATACGCTTATAAATGAAGTTTAAACAGGGTTTATGTCTGGGAGATATATTGGTAATGACTCATCAGATTTCTGGTCTTATGGAATTCACAGAAAACTATCAAATACCTCGTTTGTTATTACAGATTGATTTTGAAAAAAACAACAACATTGAACTCTTTTGGTTTTGGAAACAAAACCTGGATTAAGACCTTTTACTATGGAATTTAATCTTGTGTGATAGTAAATGGATTTGTATCACATTTAATTATCTTTGACATAACCAGAGGGTGTCGCCAAGGCGACCCCTTGTCACCTTATTTATTCCTCCTATGTGCCGAAGTAGCTGCTACACTCATCAGAAATAATGATAACACAAAAGGAGTACAATAGGGAATACAGAACATTTACTCTCTCAATTTGAAAATGGTACTACCTGTGTTGTAGATGGTTCAGAAAAAAATATTTCTACGCCACCCTATAGGTATTAACACTATTTCCTCGATTCTCTGGGTTAAATTATAATATCGGAAAACCAAGATTAATATGGATTGGTTCAAAGAAAAGATCAAGTATAGAACTATTCTGGACATCCTGTCACCTTCTGTTATAATACATGTGTAACTGTGTATAAATGTGTGCGGGTATATATAATTTCGAGGGAAATATATATTGGTCCAGTGCAAGAGTACACTTTACTTACGATCTAATGAACCAGAATACGGGGGAATTCTATACTTACGAAGAACAACAAAACATGCAGTTAAGTTACAACACATATCTTAAGATACTATGGTATCAAATCTGCCATCAAACACTGTAACTTTCTCCTATACTGCCAATCAATATGTTCAAACTTAGTCTTAGGGGTAAAGACTCCAAAACGTATTATCTTTCTTTACTAGACCTCATTGCTCTTCCACATTTTTCAGTTTTACTACAGTGGAAGTTGTCTACAACTGAAGAAATAGTCCGGTCAAGACAGAGTGTTGGATTGTAGAGCTAGTGATACATGTACAAGCCACAGGTGGAACCGAGACCTTATGCTGGTGTTGACAACTTGCCGGATTGGACAGATGCTGGTTTTGTCAGATTCCACTGTATATGAATTCCGCCACGGTAAATTTGAGATGTTGCCGATGTGACGTTAAATATCAACTCACTCACTCATTTACTAGACCCCAATTACAATAAATCATATGCACATATAAAAGGGAAAGAGTATGAAAGGGTCTCAGTGTGATAGCACTATGTTACACAACATCCATACAGTGATAAATCGATGTTTTGGTCTTTCCCATCATATGCATCATGAAAGTTGTTTGGTTTTGGTGTGTAATAGTCGCATGACAAGACTTTCTGGTTGCTTGTGCATCTTCTCAAGATACAGCGCCCTGGCTTCAGGCAGCGAAGGACCCCAGTCAGTAGACGGAGAACTTGCGAGTCGGAGACGCTGTTAAATGCATAAACGTACTGTTTGTGATTTATAGATTGATTGGAATAGATCTTTAAAGACAAAACAGCTGCCATAATAGTAAGAACTCTCTGTCAAAAGTGCAATTTCTGTCGTATTGGAGAGTACAAGTACATCATGTGATGCCAGTGCAAAACGAGGTTTCATCTGGCCTTAAGTGGACAATAGCTCTGGAAATTATGTGAATGGAACACTAAAGATGGCACCAACTGTAAGCATAAGTAGATGTGTTTGATCATCAGCCTTAAGGCATCATGAAATCAGATTGTCCTCAAAATGTGAGCAACCAGTGGCTTTCGTAACAAATGCCGAGTGTTCATATGAACTTACATAGCACGTATGCTTAGAAAGGGGAAATCTCATAAAGATGATCTCACAAAATGCTTTGAAAGTTTTTATAATGTCTTTGAATGTTCTATTCCGTCCAACCCTACCCTTCTTTGGCATGAATGCGAATGGTCAGTTTCCATTCGTAACTAGTCGTGTCATTTTGGCAAGCCCGATGGCGACTCGCACCCTTCTCGGGGCCATGCTTACGACTGGGCTCTGTCTAATCTCAAAAGGTCTCTGGGATGAAATCAGTCAGTTACTATTTCTAAGGAAAGATAACTCACAATTTCCGAACACGTCTACTCCTAGAAAGTTACAATACAAAACGGAAGTCACTTTTAGAACGTTTCTTAATTCGTTAACAAATATCAGTGACAAGATACTTTTACAATCATACAAATAATAGTAAAAAGTGATAATCACAGAGAAAGTCATTCCACATTTGTTACGCGCAATAACTGCGTACTACACTGGTACAGGTTTTCTTGTCGGTCACGGAAAAAGACAAGTAGTTACAAATGGACCATCTGGATGTAGATTTCTTTCCTGGTGCATTACGTATAGTTAAATATGTAAACCTACCTCAACAAAAGTTCCTTTCTTCTTGAAAAGCTGGTATACCAGCATCACGGGTATTGGCAATGATATCGCTGCTGCCATTAAGATTCCAATCACCTTTGCGTATTCAGGATAGATGTATTCGCCATAGCTTGGAGGGTCGTAGAGAAACAGGGAAAGAATCAAGGAAGCCTGTGAGGGAAAACTTGTACATTATTGTAACTGTTAGAAGTAAGCAGGTCCTCCTTAACATCAATATGAATAGTATGGCAGTTAAATAACGGAATATCAACATGACATAACTAGAAAGCCGAAGGTGATGCATGTATATGACAGTCAGCAATTTGGCGAAACTACGTGTCCTCACATCGTGATGGCAAACCAACAACACGCCATAGATTTGAGGGGAGAGAGAAATATAGTGGAGTAGGGGAAATATCAGGTGCGCATGTGAGGGATATGAGGGAACAATAACAGCTTGTAAACGTGAGCGAGTCTGGTTATGGGCCACTTTAAAAAGTATGACGTGCCTGAAATATTGATTTCTGACCTCTCTCTTTTCTATGCCTTATTTTCACAGGTAACGAATTACATAAATATTCACTTGCACTACGATGAAAACACGGTGTCTTGAAAGGGTATACGGAACCGAAAGACACTATCACATGGTCTTGCAGTTCCGTACACCCTTTCAAAAGACCCAGTGTGACGTATTTACTACCCGCACTGTGTCATTATAGAACCGATACTGAAAACAAAACAACAACAAAAACAAAACAAAAACAGCATTTAATCCTGGGCAAAATGAGACGCAAAACGTTTTGCCATGATTCTTTTCCTGAACGGCCATAAAGTGAGATGACTCGGAATGGTTTAGTTTCTGATAAAACTCATCGAATTCGAGGCTTAGTTAAACAAGAGAAAAACAGAAACTTTTAATTTTTGTTGGACACAAACAATACAAAATTATAGATAAAATTGTTACTCTCTATACACTCATAATTGTATACGCCAATGATATGAACTTCAACTTACGAAGAGAATGACAGGGGTGAAATAGGAAGATGAGACTTTCAGCACCCATGGGAAACGTCTTCCCATCATCATCTCAACATCGTTGCTATATCTCTCCGAACCTGTGAAACCCCACGGACATTTTAAATGGATATTTGATCATAAAACGGTCATAAAAGGAAATCCATTTTGAATGTGTCAGAATGTTATGCGTTAAAAGTAGTAGCGTATTTGTAGGTATGTCAGTTTCCAGATTAGTATCGAACAGCAAAGAAGTTTGGAATTAGTCTGAAGGCACACATTAGTGTGTCCCAGACTCCCTGAATAACATTAGTTTCCCTACTGCCCCTTGGTTTCCCAAGTTCCTGGATCTCTCGACTCACCGGGACTCATTTTCAATTTAAATTTGTCTGTTATTATCACAGTGATATATGTTCAATAAATTTGCACTCTGTGTAACCTGCCTCCGCATATCTAACGTACCATAGATCCAATTGATGGCGACACACTCTAGACAACCAACAAGCAGTGCATTGAACGAGGATGCATACCACTCTAACAGCTGAAACAAGTACACGCCACCCTGAAATATACCACGCATACAGAAGTCATGAAAAATCATAAACCATGAAACTGAAACATTTACTTGTAATACAGAAATTATTTAGAAGAATGGTTTCAGTAACTGATTCATTGTTTTACTTCGAAACATAACCATAGAATGAACTGCGTGACAGATACATTTCTCAACAAGTTTATTCATTTTCCGAAGATCGCATGCCCGTTTATGTTAAGCATTTGTTCGCTTTGACGCAGTGTTTTTTTATTATGTCCTCATGGAATGTCCTCAACCAAAGATATCATTATCGCACAATTCTTTCTTTGCGAAGCTTTGAAAAGACCAGTTGGCACTTGTCCCCGACAAGAAGGGAATGAATGTATGGATATGGTAAAACTTCACCGAGCCTCACTTCAGTTGCATAGGGGATGGAAATTCCAAAGCTGAACAGACACACTCCAGCAGTGACATGCACTCTTCGATGTTGAAGGTACTTTGGGCAGGCTTCTACTATACCAGCTATTACCGTTTCCATTGGACCAAACTGTAGGAAAAATAAAGTGTGTATGTCTTCCATGTCAGCAAGGAACAGGGATAATTATTTAAGGGATTGTTTAGCGTCATCTTCCAACTGTTACCACAGTATCTGCCATCTGAACAGACCACGCCGATATTTTCTTTCATGTGTAAGTAGGCATGGTCATGTGTTCATATCGCTGAAGCTGTTTTGATCATTTGGTAAACATGTTCAGAAAATCGAATTGTAAGAAGTACTGTCAGTTAAAGCTGTCAATCTGCATTCGCACTTGACTGAACATACGTTTGACATAGGTTGCTTTATTCAAATGTCAATATAAAAGTTTAAAAACTGCTGCGAAGCTATTTGTAATGTAACTGGGACGTAGAACATGACCTGCATAATTTTCAAATTCCCATTTCCAAGAAGGTTGCACCGATCGGGTTTACTTTATGCATCTCAGGTGCAACTTGACATGAAGTCATGGTGAAATATGCATTACAGCACGCAGAGGAAACTTCTTCTTAAATGTTCTTATTCCCAAAGGTACATGACATAGTACATGGCATTGACAGCGTTGTCCTTCATTCATTATCATATTATGATTATGATTATGATTATGATATGTAACACATCGTACAAGCCCTCCTCATCCTCCATTTGTTGATCTTAATACATTGCTCATAAATATCAATGTTACAGTACATGAAATAAAACAGCATACCGAGCATCTTTTCATCATTTTGTTCAACAGTTTGCATTCGCATTTGACGTACAGTCACTGTGATAGTTTGGACTGAACACAGTGCTTGAGGAAAAGGTGTGCTGCAGTGTATAACAGTGACTATATATCTTGTAGATTTGTATATATTTCAATAATAAGTGTGTTGATGATATGTATGATATCAACTCCATCTTTTCCAGTACTTCCAAACAACAAAAACAACAAACAAAGGCTGTACAAAACGGTAGTTCACGTACTACTTAAAACATGCAGATTACAGGTATCTAATGTATGAAAAAGACCAGTAAAGTTATGAAATACTCCAATAACCAAATCTTTTATAGCATTTTTACACAAGCACACACACGCGCGAGCGCGCTAAACATATATATGATACGGTTCGATTGTGAAATCAGGCATTCCGTGGAATGACTAAGAAGGTCAGCAATTTTGTATTTTATCATCGACAGATAAACGAAATTTATTGAACCGTTTCATAGAGTAACCCCAGAGTATCATCAACAAGTTTAGAAATTGTTTGAGAGATGGGTTGCAATGTCGAATTCAAAATATCATTTTAAAAAAATATAAAATCAAGGGGAATCACTCAGTCTATGTTCAATGTGACCTGTGTCTTCCTTCACAACTTAACGAAGCCCTACGCTTCTTTCAAGCAGAAATGCTTTTTACGTATAATTTCTTCAACAGATATCTCCTCCTATGACATGATTATCCTGCCCTTTAACGCCTCAATTTGTCTGTCACTCCTCGGTAAACGTTCTCCTTTAAAGAGTTCCATGCATATGGCATTGCATTTTTCGACATGCTGTTTTGAATTTGACAATAGTTACACAATTTCTGAGCAATGGCTTAGATATTTTGTATTTTTGTTGATGATACCCATGGATTACTCTGTGAATATTTGTTAATACATTTGGTTTCATTGCTGCGTTTTTTCACCTACGTAGGTACGCACGCACGCACGCACGCACGCACGCATGCATGCGTGTATCAGATAATATCAAATTAAGGTAGGATCAGCATAATGTTGTATCCATCTTGTTTCTTATCGTAACAATATGAAATTGACATGAAATTGATGATTAATCTTAAAGTGTATTTACCACGGAATCTATACCCATTGAAAACAGCATGATGAAGAATAACACTGCCCACAACTGAGAGACTGGTAGCTGGGCAATAGCTTCGGGATAGATGATGAACCCTAGACCAGAACCTGGAACAAACAAACAGTTGTTGATTTAGTAGATGCAGAATTACACACAAACATACGCATACTTTCATGACCTTTGAAAACGAAAAGGTTCAGCTACACACTTCTAGAATTATTCCATTTATGGTGGGTGGGGATGGGGATGGTGGAAGGGAATGATTGTGTCATTGAGGTACACTACATCCCTATTCAGAAGCGTAAACGTGCTCATAAAATTTGCATAATGATGACACTTTGTCTCGGTAAAGTGGAGAAATAAGACTGGGCTCAACAAGACTAAGAGTTATCTCTGTTTAAGCCATTCACAGTCCTCATGTACAATCTATGAATGATAACGCGTGTTAAGGATACACACGTCCGGGTCATCAGGAAGCATCCTCTACAAATGAAAGTTTCATACAAACGCAAGTGTGTAGCCTAATACTACCCAATCAGTATCACGCCAGATCCACATAAGACAGTGATAAGTACTATGAGTGAGTGAGAGAGGTAATATTTAACGTCACATCGGCAATACCTCCACCATATCGTGACGAGAACATTTAACATTTAAATAGAATATATGCATATTTTAAATATCTGTCAATGAAGGGCAGTAAAACAACGAGATTATCACGATTATAATTAAAACTAGATTTAAAGTTAAAACTAGCTTTAAAGTTAAAACTAGTATCACTTAGACAATACAATATGAAAACATGCTATAGGTCGACAACAACTAAAGGTAGAACATCATACTAAGGGACATGGGACTTACATAGACCCCACTTGGATTTACACCATCCCTTCAGCTGCTGGCGATTGTAGGAAATGTTAGCCAAACTAAAACAAGAATACTGCTTTTAGAAGTCTGGTAAGTTTCAGTTGACTTGAAAGGATTGGGACCTACGTGTCCTCTCTGGACAATAATTTTGCTATGAACAAATGCCCACTTCATACAAATGACATTAATTAATATATAAAATGAAAGCCATGACTGCTTACCCGATGACACGACTTCTGATATAGGTATTTGAGCCTGTTGCGCCATGAAGCCAAGTGTAGAAAAGACAACAAGACCACAGAATATACTGCTGCCTTCACCAATCACAGTAACTAACACTACGTCTCTGAAAAAATGATATTTTACTAACAGTTATTGTGATCCATAGCTGGAAATTTACAAAAATCAACACGCATTCATTGCCTCCCTTTATAACTTTGATGAGTGTAGTATAAACAATGAATACACTTGGCAGCGTTAGAGTTGATACAAAAACGTCTTCAGATGATGAATACTAGCAATGCATATGTAGCGATATACATGGTAAATTATAAGACCTGTAATGGTTGTAACATTGTAATGTTTCGGAGGCCTCATAGGTCATAATTTAAGCATACTCGGTTCGTTCAGGTGAGTTTCTATTATCGGTACATTTCCTACATGCGTTCATTATCTCGATATCTGAGTTCAGACGTCTCGTATCAAAGACATGTTCACCTGAAACAGTTGTTGTGGAAGTTGTTGTAGCTGCTCATGGTGATAAGGCCTCCGTATGTTGCACTCATGGAAAAAAACCCTTGTAGCAAAGCTTCCAGCCAGACCTTTGGGTGAAATAAACAGGTTATAATGTTCTACAAGTGTTCATATGTCCGTTAAGGTGTAAAGGTGCTTTAAAACATAACTAAATGTTTTATCGAAAATGATTTTAGAGGTAAATTGTCTGCAGTTATGTCCCATGAACTATGCAGCATGTGTTGATAGGTACGCATTCCATTCGAACCTGTGTTCAACCATAACGGACTGAGCGCTACACCATGCGTTTTGTTTATCCATGTATGTATATAGTGCCAAAACCCATTCCCTTGCCCAATTACATCCTTATGTTATGTTTGCTATGTTTCAGGTGAAGACATTTGTTTTAAAGTTGTTAATTCATCAATTGGAGGGCAACCAAGTTACGTGACACTGAATCCAGACAGGTCATGTCGTATATTGCCATGCTTCGCTTGGTGTTTTACCAAATACGTTTCTTTTAAGGATTGAGTTTGTAAAAAGATATATTCTGATAAACGGCTCAAAAACAAAAGTGAGTTACATTAACCTTGTGAATGCAGTAACTGGTAATTCTAACGCATATCAGAAAGAACCAGCATGTCCTGCAGCTGCAAGTTATAACGTATGCTATTAGTAAAAGATGTTTCACTGCCTTGAATCGTTTTGGCATAGAGATATAAAGACGGTTACAGTTTTCCCTGGTGACGGAATACCAATGTATCTTGACCAATGCCCAAGTTTGTTCACTTTATGTAAACATCTCTGTTTTACCAATAATATCACCACAGGGACGCATTCAGACTCATATCTGGTGAATCTCTAGGTCATTCAAGGAGAGGAACATCCTTTTTCACCAAAAATGGTCTCCTACTCATGAAAAAATGAGCTGGAGCTTTGGCTTGTTGAAAAATATATTCATTTCTTGGAAAATGAAGACATTCTTATGTTTCTTACTGTCATTGATGATGTGAAGTTGATAACGGCCAGAACTTAATGTTCCAGACACCTGACACCAGGCACCAAGAATTTCTACACCATTGGCTGATAATAGACCCCAAACGTAAACTTAGGGTGGATGTTTGACAGTTGCCTTGGTATGATAATGACGGCATTTTCATAGGAATATCGCTATACCCTCACGCGTCTACGAGTGTTGAAACATCTGAATATTGACTCATCCGAAAATAGCACCCGGCTCCAGTTTCGCAACACATCCTTAACTGTTTTCGATAGCTTTTGTTCTGGAGCGGTTTTCTGCACGGGACATAACATTTCGACATGAGACGGTCATGTGACTTACTTTCAGACCTAATGTTCTTCTAATTTGACGCCCCACAATGTTGCAAAATCTATCCTCAAGACACAATCTTCTTATGAAACGGTCATCTCTACTGGAAATACATTTTGGCGTGCTAGACCATTAGTATCAAATGTGCTTCGAGTGACCTTGAATGTCTTATACAGCTTTATCGTGCCATGGATCAACATTATTTGCTTTTTTCTCATGAGAGGCGAGTACCTCTCAACGTAACGATTTGAGTTCTCTGAAATGAAGTCATATTTTCTTCTTTTTACTGCTGACCTTCTGCGACACCAGTACGATACTTATGTATCCATACAGATCTAATTGTGAACATAATGCCCAACATCGACCTAAAACAGTTTTATTTTGCGTTAGGTTTATTACAGTTCAAAACTGGGAAGTGTTTTAGTATTCTTTCCACGTAACTTTGACATTATGTGTCATGCAAGTTAAGTGTCAATCTAATCCTTAGAAAGGAGCATAAATGTACCAACTAGTTAAAGAACGAATAAAATGACATTTTGTATTCTTTTAACCATTACATATGAAGGACGTGTAGTTACACCAAATTCTTTCTTAACAAAACGCGTGTTTAGTTGATACCGAGTGATTAAAAGTTGCCAAAGAGTCGCCTGCTTCACTCACGTCCGCCTACGAAACAACAGATTGTTACGTAAATCTGTAGCCAGAGCCCCTCAGTTCGTGCGTGCTAAATACATTTTGTTTGTGAGTGCGAAGCGAGAACTGTGGAAGCCTGTACGTATTAAATAAGATGGTTCGACACCTACCTCGCAAAAGCAATGTCATGCAAAATCCTGTTGTCTGTCAATCAAATATATATTTCACTATCAGTAGACAGTAGTTTAGGTTTTGTAACGCGACGAAAACAATCCTAAAAAGCATTTATTCTCAGAGTTGCGGATGTTCGAGACTGGGCGCCGCCAGTTATTAAAATCGTGGCGTCACGGTCTAAAGTAAGCTTGAGAATTAATAATTATTACATTATAGTATGTTTTCATCAAGTTAAAAGATCAAAAATAAAACTTCCTACTCGTAGTTAAATATGCTTTTGAATCATGACGAAAAGTCTTTATTTTGTATGACACCGCTTGTAACTACAAGAACGATTTATAACCATTATGACAACAACCGAGTTTGACAGAGTCGTCGATGTAAATAAGGTATATCTCTGAAAATGAGCGAAGCAGGTAACAAGATTAAATGGCAGTAGCTTCTGGAAACATAGAGCTTTCATTTTTCAAAACAACTGTCACGTTTACAGGTTTACACAATCCTATAAACAAGATAATCTACCTCCGGAAATGTACATGAATATACCTCACATTTCGTCAACGAGCGCGATCCTCTGACTGGTTGAAATTTCGTTCGCGGGAGAAAATTGTGCACTCAAGAAGATCGATTTATGGCAATAAAATGTCGAAATGAATAGTTTTAATGAAGGGGTTTATATCGATGTCATCAAATGATTTATGTATTTCTACCCCCTATAGTATGTGTCTGATCTTTTAAATATGTTAGAAACAATAATATAATAAAATACATCACCTATCTTCCTTATCCTTTGAAGCCATAGTGTTGTCCATTTACATCTGTAGTATTGATTACGGCAGCTTGTCATAATACAGTGATGGTATATGAAATGGTGCTGTGTCATTTTCATATTAGGCATTTGAACTTTCATAATGTACCAATAACGAGGTATTAATATTTGCTTCTTTCAGGTTATAGCTAAGAACCGAAATTCAAAATTGAATGTAACAAACCTTTTATCGTGAGCTGTATATTTACATCTACATGTACAAACTGCAACAAGTATATTAACTGCTAATCTTCAGTATCTATGTACCTTGGGCAATGTCCACATTCTTGTCAACGTCCATCGTCATTGGTTGTAAGGAAACAGGTATTTTAAGAAGATTTTCCCAGTTTTATTTTATGATAATGGTTATTGCCGTTGTACGTGAATAGCAGCTAGGCAATAGCAGTCTAGTGTAAACTTGTCAAAGTTGTCATTTTCAGCAATTTGGGTACGGTAACATTGGGTACGGCACGGTGGCCATAATAGCAGGTTGAAGCAGTCCTAAAGTATTGTTCTCTCAGCGTCATGTAAGTTGTTTCAAAACCTGCATATTAAATGGCTCAAATTTTTTGAGCATGTGACATTTAGAAATGTGCCCTGTATATCTAGAAATTTCTTATTTGAACATGACAGTTGGTAAAATGTAGATTTCAAAGTATTTTATTGAAGTATTGAAGTATTGTAAATGTGGTCTAATATTAAGCCATACATGCCAATATTTTATCCAAATTTTTCAAGTTACATCATATTCCAAGAGTATTCAAGCATTATATGTAGAACAGTAACTCTTTGAGAAATGTTTTGAAGGTTTAATGTTCAAGGTCATGTGTATATGTTCTCCCACAGTTTAAGCCTGAGTTAGAGTAATATTGTTCGTTGTTTCAAGCTAGGTTTGTTCAAGTTAATGTTTGTGAAGAACTAAAAATAAGCTCTAAGCTGGGAGTTAATTAAGTATGTGGTGACCGGTAACCTTAGATGTGTATCATGCACGTAGCATGCGCACTTGAATTCGTTCCCTGCAACCCTTGTTCAATCATAAAAGCCTGAACGCTAAACAATACTTTCATTGTTTATTCAGACCACCCAACTTAAAGGAACATCAGAACCTGGGAAGCAATGACCACACATATAAAACAACTGCCAAGTGTTATTAAATGTTATTAAATCGTAAAGCTTCGAGGTTTTGGAATTCCTACCATGCCTTATATACTGTTTAAATTTATATAGAACCTGAACGTTACATCACTAATGATGCTCGAGCATCTCACCTGTACATTGCCGAGCCGGGAGAAGTCTGGACGGAGGAAATACAGTATACCCTCCCCAGCACCCGGCATCATGCACGACCTGACCAGCAGCACCGTTAGTAGAACATAGGGAAGAATGGCAGTCACGTACACAACCTGTTTTATTGAAAATTCAGAAAGAAATAGCCAAAGCAAATATTCAAGTCTCGTCAGGCACAAAGTCGTTGAATACATGATCAACGCCCAGTACGATGGGGTGC
This sequence comes from Haliotis asinina, assembly GCF_037392515.1. Lineage (NCBI taxonomy): Eukaryota > Metazoa > Mollusca > Gastropoda > Lepetellida > Haliotidae > Haliotis > Haliotis asinina. The sequence goes on from NC_090291.1 coordinate 17,960,363, forward strand.
GATAACAGGAAAGAACTGATCACCGATCCTGATCACTTGACAAACATTAAAGTACTTGAATGTGATCACCAACGGGTTAATTTGTTCAAGGGAGATTGTTTGACCAGTCATAAGGACTATGTCTTGGATATTTCATAACAGATGAAAAGAGGAATGAGGTAGGACAATGCCTTCGGCAATTTTGTGAAGACCGGCGTCACATTCCAAAACGTTTCATGGAAGTGTTTGGTCTGATCCGTTTGATTGATATCCTACCTTTCCAACAGACTTCACACCTTTCATCAGACACAGAAACACAACGAACCAGGAGACAAGGATACAGAGGAGGAGATGAGCCTGAACCGTCCCGAAACTGTCGATACCGCTCGACACTCGCAGTGTGTTGTACCTGTCAAAAGCCCAAAGATACTTCTCAAGACAGATCATGCGACATTGGCTATAACTATAACTGTAATCATTTAGTCATGCCATGTTTACTGAAGCTAAAATATGAATAATATTTAAATATGATATAATTATCACTGTCCTTTTTTCTCACTAATGTCAATCTTTTTCTGTTTGAGTCTGGAATAAATGTACACAAATAATCAGGTATACACAAACACTTTTGTTCAAATGTGAACAGTAATTATCATTTCTCAGGTCCAGTATCAAATCAGATCGTAAAATACATTCAGTAAAACCTTTCACGAAAAACAAAAAAAACCAAGGAATAAATAAAATTTGAGTTTGAGATGACACAGACCTGGCTTAGACTTCTGTAAACGATTTTCTTCCAAATTTTAAGAGAATAACTATGACAACAGATGATTGTTTATGTTGTTTGTTGTTTATTGGTGCAAATTTTCAGCTTTGTACTCGCGTCATGGGGCAGACAATCTAGAAAAGGACACGCTAACCATATGCACATTTGGGGCAAGATAGGATAATTTCTGTAAACAAGATATCCAGTCTGTCAATCCAGATGGAGTGCGAATCTTAAGACGAGACAAAAACTACGAATCAGTGAGTTCATGATAAGCATTAGCGAGGCAAAGTCAACATAGAGGGCCACATACCACGTACGTCAGACTTGGGGATAGTCAACATATTACCAATACAACGATTCCGAGAACTATTGAACGTTGTCTGACTGAAGGTGACAAATCTAGGTGTCTTTTTACACAATGTGTTACAATGAATAATGTATATGTTTAAAGACCATCACAGACAATGAAACAGTTAATTGCCCCTTCACTCTCAAACAAAAATGATGTCACTCGGTAAAAATAATGAATTTAATTGCAGAGATACCATGGCCTTCATGGTAATAACTCTTAATAAGCCCCAAGTACATTACAATACAATATATATAATCAAACATAATGTAAAAATATAGCTAAAATTCTGAAAGGTCACACAGCTTAATTGCAGGACTCCATTTTGCCTTTATATGATTGGATCTGTTAACAAAACCCAGACAAAACCAACAAAAAAAAAAGAAAAGAAACACGGAGGCTGAATAAATGAACACAACTAATTTTAACTATTTGTATTTGATAACAGTAAATACAACTTAGTTATATGTGGGTATGTAAAGTTACAGGCTTGCAGACATCTTTCTCTAAGTTGTGAGTAAACAGGGAATACAAGTGGAAAATGAAAGTGGGCTTCGGCTGAACTGAAGTTACAAACACTGGAAATTTATTGGTCACAGATAACAATTTGAACAATTTACAACGACAGTTTTTAGTTCTAGAGTTCAAGGCATGTAGGAAAGGCTATGCTATTTGTGTTGGTCTGTGAGATGAAAATATCTGGGTTCAGGTGACGGGGTGACCATGGCCCCTGTAAACATACTTGTTATGCCCTAAAACCTAAGATCTTACTGCCAAAACTCCTCTGACGCCGTCAACGTTACATTTGACTTCCGCCATACGGAGTTGAGAAGCCGATGATCCTCCGTGCCGTTCGTCAGGTACACATCGGTGACTGATGAGCTGTTGGTAATCTTAGTGACACACAACTGGGTGTTCCACCAGTTGTCACATGTTGTCCATGGCAACACAGGCCAGAAAGACCGGTAAAAGTAGTAAACAGACCAGGCAATGATGAGGTTGTAAGGTAAGGTTCCAATGAATGAAACTGCAACCTGGGAGATGCCAATACCTGAAAATAGCCTTAATTTAGAGAGTGAGTGAGTTAATATTTAACGTCATTTCGGCATATTTCAGCCATATCGTGACCATAACGATTAATTTTAAATTTCGTGTGTGATCTTGTTGATTTGATACCAGCTTGAGTTGTGGCACATCAGGCCTCGGTAAACAGCAATCTGCCTGATGTTCACATACCAAAAATACTAACTGTAAAATACACACGTACACATGCGCGCGCGCACGCACGCACGCACGCACGCACACATACACTCGCACCAACACAAATACATGCATATACGCATGTGTATATATGTCACATTAACATCGCTGATGTTTCATATACATATTCGTGGCAGATAATACTAAGATACGTTTAAGTTAAGACGGGGGTAGCGCTGCACCTTGTATCTTATAGTAAAATATGAACTTAATCTTCTTTTTAATGATGCTAGTTTTATGCTAATCGACATACACGACGTCATACTATCGCCAGAGCAATTGTCATTAAGCACGAATGTGAAGAATGCATCTACCTAAGTCAGTGTGTGAGTGAGTTGAACTTTTATTGTCACAGTGGCAATATTCGGTCATTTGTATTTTAATTTTATTTTATTTTAATTGATTTTATACATAATAATTAATGGTAAAGCGTAAAAGAAATGTTGAAGGACAGTGAAAGACCTTGATTATCACATACTTGAATTTACATCTGGTAATGATATCTGAAACAGTTTAACTGTAGATGACAATACATGGTAGACACGGGTTATATACTCTTTAAAAAATAGGGGATCTTCATTTTTTTATTTACGATTTATCGGAGTCAATCAATATTGATATGATATTATTGAATGTTTTGAGAGTGCATCACCATTTGCACTTCCCTCCAACCATAGTTATTTGGAATGTAGTCGCTCTTGAAAGGTGATTGGTGTATGACACCTAATTAGCACGTATACGCTTTTCATTTTACAACAAACGACTAGAAACAAACATTAACAAATTTGTGATGCAAGATGAGTGTCAAAATTAATGTTCTAAGTGATTTCTCTACCTTCTTGAATAAAACGCCAAAATCATAAATGGAGCCACTGCGTTGTGCACGTGCATATCATGCGTTGTGTCTATTAATCCAATAGAGCACGTCTAGAATGTCATTGGGAGGAGCATTTCCTCGAGAGAGAGATCGGCCCCTGACCAACGTTCGCGAACTCAGACAGGTTGTCGTAGACGAATGGAACAATCTGTCAATGCAGTTCCTGCGTAATCTGGTGGTATCAATGTGACAGCGTTGTCGAGAGGTGGTTAAGGCTCGTGGTGAATACACCCACTACTGACGCTAAAGATGCACTCCCTAGAAACGTTAACAGTGGATTTCATTACAGGACATGATGGACTTCCATGTGACATGATGGAATTGGCAAAGTGCTGACATTTCTTTAACAAAATGTGCATACGTTTTAGACAACACTTGTTTTGTTGATTTGACGTTATCTTTCTAAAATGGAATAAATGATCTCGATTACTTTCAATGCACATTTTTATCACTGAAGTAGGGCACAAGATGATTAAACATGTATTGGGTAATCATTTTAGACTAGTACACGTTAATTGTCATACTTATAGAAACATGTAGAAATAGGCCTTGTCTCAAACTACGGGTGTTGCTTCAAATTTTACCATGACTAGGATGGTCAATACTTTTATTCAGAAAAATAATCGTCTAAGAGTACAAAATGTTAGAGATTTTTGTTGTGCTGAAAATGATGCTAATTGTCCCTTATGGAATTGACTGTCTCCTTACTGATTAACATGTGCGCATAATTTTAAACATCTCCTGATTTCAAATGAGACAAGTACTCTGTATACATTGGGGAAATAACTTTAAAATCCATGTAAAACAATTATAACGCATCCCGTCTTCCTTCATATGCTTGTATTAATAATGGGTCATGTGGTCTTGAGTGAGTGAGTGAGTGAGTGAGTGAGTGAGTGAGTTAATATCTAACGTCACATCGGCAATGTTTCAGCCATATCGGAATGAACAGGCACGATTTTTGTGCGATCTTAGGTTCCTCGTCACGTAGCTATGGAACGTAGAGGAATTGAGACGATGTCTGAAGATTGGTTTACTGTTGATAGCAGTCGTTGGCTATCGTTAGTGCAGTTACTGTTTCCAGTCAGAAAAAAACAAAAACAAAAACGTTCAACGAGCCCCTACTCTTCTACAATCAAAAACATCACAGTGTTTCAAAATACTGTCTGTCTGGTCCTTTTCTACACGAGGGCCATGTCTGAATGAGGAACGTTCAAGAACAGATGTAAGTCTTTCTTGCTACGAAATGAAACTAATGTCAAGACTGAAACCTTTCATATGTGTGCAAATCAGGACAAGAAATAAACAGGTGTTGCTTTACTAAATTAAATTATTTGTCCTGTTTATCTCAACAATCGACTAAACGTTTGTGAAAAAAATATAGTAAAATGATCTTCGTCGAGTAGTATCAGTAAAGGCGTAGATCTTCAGGGATGGTCCCAAGAATAAAATTCTATCGTCGTAATGCTTGAATGTTTAAGAAAAGCCAAAGATTCGACTAAAGAATGGATGAAGACATTAAGTAAATACAGCTGGATCAAAGCATGGGGCTGTGATACTGTGCTCAACTAAGTACTTATTTTACCCTGCCGAGATACGTAACCCATGTTTATGGTGTATGTTTGTGTATATGATTACCTTATTTTACATAGAAATGCGGGTGTGAAAGGAGTTGTTTAAATGTCCTTTGCAGGCAGGTGTCTGTGGTTTAAATGTACTTAGTAATGCTTATTACTTTTTCCCGTGACGACATAGCTGAATTACTGCATATGCCATTAATAGTGATGTTTGGAAAAGTAGAACGGCCTGTATAACTGTATGTGTTTACATGTGGTAGCATCATAAGACATTCAGATACGTTTAGGACAAATAACCACGAAATTCGGAGACATTTGTTGATTGTATGGCCTGTAAAATAGACGTTTGACAAACCTTTAAGCAACGGACAAATAGACCAAACGTGCGATGCACTCTTGCTTGAGAACTGCCCAATTGAAACCTCAAGGAAGAAGAGTGGAACAGAACACGTGAAAATCCCAGCAAAGTAGGGAATAAGAAACGCACCTGGAGAATAGAAAAACAAGATCAAATTAAATAACTTCCGAGATATAATATGCATTTTACGACGTTTGCTAGCTTTCCATGGAATGGGATGTGGTCTATTGACCAAATTATATCCCATGGACCTTGAACAGTAAACGAAATCGAGGATTTATTTCTCAAATTGCGAGGTGATCAATACAGGTTCTCGTGGGGGTGAAGTGGGTTTTATTGATGCACTAAACTATGTACGCGCATGTGGCGTACGTGGTCTTAGTAGTATAAACACATTTCGCTTGCACACAGCTACGTGCAGCTTGTGGCAGGGTCTCTCACAGGCGGATCTGAATACTCAATTCAGACACAGTGTACTGACTACGAGTTCACAAGTCAGTGATGTGTCTCCGCAATGCCGAGCGCAAGGCAAGGCAACTAATAGCCGTTTTTCCCCCAAAGCATGGTCCTGTGTTTCGATTTTTTTAACTCATTGAAATAAATTTAATATGGAAAGAGCATTTAGTTTCTCGCCCATGGCCTGTGTATTGTCACAGTTATGCCTTTTTGCGACATGTTTCAAATGTGTAAGTACGAATACTTGATTTTCGGATAAATGCCGTTACCCAGACTTCCACAGGTTTGCCTGCAGGACTGACCCAAAAACCAGAACATGAAAACTAAACATATTCGTCACCCACGTTTCTAATTGAAGTGCATGACTATGAATGACGTGTTACGAGTAAATAATTTATGAGCGACCGTACACCACAATGTGTTGTGTTCACATTACAGCAAGACGTGCTTTGGAAAACTTTGTGCTAAACGTTTACCTCGAACTTCCTTGACAGGAGCACCGTAAATTTGTGATTTTGTGCCGTTAACGTTAGTGAGTGAGTTTAGTTTTACGCCGCACTCAGCAATATTCCAGTCCCTAGTATGGTGATCTACCTTCAGTTGTTGGCAACCTATAGCTCAGTTTGATATTGTACTGTCCTCTATAGATGCATTGTTTTAGGCTTAATCACTAGTTTTAAGCTTTAGTCTGTGATACTGTAATTAGTTTTTTACAATGTGTGTACTATTAATTTATTTGTGTTTGTATAATTAATTGTTCTCGTCACGATATGGCTGCAACATTGCCGATGTGACGTTACATTTTAATTCACTCACTCACTCACTAATGTTAGACATAACGATTCTTTTGGGTGTTGCTCAGTACTTGGGGTTGGGCCACTCTGACTGGCACACAGAACACATCTGCATGTTATTTAAGAACGTGCTACTGGGCAGTACTATTGTGACAACGACATCCTGGAGAAACATGTGATGTCATGTGCGCGACGAATCTCTTGTAATTAAGTAACCCCATTAGGAGAACATAACGACCTCACCATGATCAGCATGAAGTCAGACTCGTCACCCATCAATCATATGTAAGACATCACTGGATGGGATGGATGAGTTATTATTTAAAGTCACATTTGCAATATTTCAGCCATGTCGTGACTAAGACAAGTTGCAAATACACCAGAAATACATGTAAATTATAGAAGCTGTCAACGAAGGACAGTAAAACATATCACAGTAATTTATAAGTAAAACTAGCGTCTATCTCTAACACTTAAGATCAAATGCGGGCAAGACAGTATAAAAATGGGCAATAGCTCGCTAAGAACTAAAGGCAGATCACCACACTTTGGACGTTAGGATGCAGTGGATCATATGGACATTGGGCATGGGGTAGGCATATGCCTTTTCGCATCCAGTTTGTCACGCGATAGTTTGAAGGATTTACATGAATGACTTGATGGACAGTTGGTTATAGTCCAATACATCTTTGGTCATTTGGCGTTCAGCGAGTGATACAAATCTCTGTCAACTGTCTATAGCACACTGTTAATTTATCCATATCCGCGACACATTTTATTGTATATGATCAATACTTTTATGCTATATGATCACGTTCATCGTATCACAACACTGGCTCCGTTTCGTGTTTCACAGCCCTCTGAAGACGTTTCTTACCGTAACCAGTATGCTGACAAAGCTATATTGGATATACGTCATTTGTAAGGTATTTCTCAGATATTGAACCAAAACAATAATACTTCAATGTAAGCGTTTATGCTATATTTATTACTAACCCTCTGGATCAGGTATCCAACTAGGGAATATACAGGTAGCAAAGGTACTGTAAGTCCCCATGTTCCCTAGTAAGGTGATCTACCTTCATTTGTTGGCGATTTATAGCCCGTGTTTTATATTGTATTGTCAGCGCTATTTACTAGAATGATTTACTTTTCTATGCTAGTTTTATACCCATATCTGTGACACCAAAGCAATTTTACTGTCCGTCGTGGCAGGTTTCATTCTTCAAAATGTTTTCATTCTTCTCATATAAATTGTTTTCGTCACGATATGACACAGATGTTGAAGATGTGACGTTAAATGTTAACTTACTACAGTGTAGGGAATAAGAAGTGGTGTCACAGAATTGTTGAGTGTTGCTTCACCAGCAAGATCGCATTGCCTTACCGGAAATGCCCACGTGGCTGGGAAACCAACAGAAGACGATGTCATATTGGCCAGTAGCAAGATTATTATACAATTAAATAATTACAATTAAAAGTGGACGTTTACAAGAAATATTTGTAATCGCCTGAAGGCAAGAAAGAGAGTCGGAAGAGATTATAAACTGTTTATGTTTAGGGTGTCTTTGAATATATGTAAGAACCGTTATTATGGCGTTAGCTTCAGTTGTAAAAATAGAACTGTTGCCTCGTAATCTAGAAGATATTGTTCTGGATCCAATGACAGTGGCACAGGACACTGCGCCACCGTCCTTGGACCAATCTGTAAATAAGGATCTATATTTGCCACATTTATGTTTTAATTGATTATGTCTATATTGTAATTCATTCGGTTTTTATTTTTTAAATGTAATTAATGTTAGGTCCACTCAGGGCCTAACCATTTGCCAAAGAGGAGAAGAAAGAAGTCGGGAAGGAGCTATATTTTCCAGCTCAATGCTAGAGTGAGTGAGTTATAATTTAACGTCACATATGCAATATCTCAGCCATATCGTGACGAGAACAATCATGAGTATGAAGAATATGTATATATTATAAGACCGTCGTCAAAGTACGGTAAAATAACTAGAGCATCACAATTCGAATTTAAAACTAGCATATGAAGTTAAAACTAACTGCATCATTTGAACTATACATAACATAAAAATAGGCTATAGATCACCAACAACTGACGGTAGATCACCATTCTAGGGACCAAAGGGACTTACATTATTTTTGCTACCTGCATGGACCCTAGCTGGATTTACACCATCCCCTCAGTTGCTGGTGACAAAAATACTACGTTTATAACATTGGTCAGTTTAAATTTCACTTTGAAAGTTTTCGGACTTACGTACCCTCTCAGGGGGACAATAATTTTACGCTACTTTAACCCCCTTTGGGAGAGCTCAATGCTAGAAGCAGGAAGAAATGGCTTAATTCTGAGTCCAATAGGAAGAAAAAGGGAAGACATTTTGTAATACAAATCCTCAAAAAGAGGATTAAAATCACAATTAAATATGGGATTAGACTCATTAGAAAGTTAATTTTGTAATGTATTGTAGAGAGAGTTTTATCGGACATTGGTTGAGAGAAGGGTCATCAGCTTCGACGTACAGACTGTCGATAGGATAGGTTCTAAAAGAACCAAGACGAAGTCTTAGGCCTTGGTGGTGGACAGAATCAAATAGTGTTAGGTTGCTTTGGCAAGCTCCACCATATACAATGAAGCCGTAATCAAGTTTAGATCGCACCAGTGATCTATATAAGGGAAGAAGGGTAGTTTGATCCCCTCCCCATTTTGAATTAGAAACGAACTTTAATAAATCGAGTGCCTTCAGGCATTGGGCTTTAAGGGATTTAATATGGGGCAAAAAGGTCAAAAGTGAATGGAAAATAAGTCCCAAGAACTTAGCCTCCTTGACCACTTTGATTGGGGTACCATAGTTCTGGGTCTTTATGAGGTTTGCATTTACGACAGAAGTGTATACAATTGGTTTTTGATTTAGAAAAAATTGAAGCCGTTTTCAAGACACCATTTACCTATTTTGTTTAAACACATCTGTAGTTGCCGTTCAATAGTATGCATATTTTTCCCACGACAAGAAATATTAAAATCATTCACAAATAACGATCCATCTATTAAATCATTTAAAACTTTAGATAAACTGTTGATCTTGATGCTAAAAAGAGTGACAGACAAAATACTGCCTTGTGGAACACCCTGATCGTGATTGTAATGATCAGACAGGGTAGAACCCACACGAACCTGGAATTGCCTGTCATTTAAAAAAGTTGGCTATAAATACAGGCAAACGACCTCGCAAGTCGAAGTCATGTAAATCTCGTAAAATGCCATATTTCCACGTAGTGTCATGTACCTTCCCAAGGTTAAAAAAGATAGAGACAGCGTGTTGTTTATTGATTAGAGCGTTTTTAACAAATGATTCTAAACGCACTTAGTGATCAACAGTACTTCTATTTTTACGGAAACCACATTGTATATCTGTGATAAGGTTTTTTGTTTCCAAGTACCAAACAAGTCGATTATTTATCATGCGTTCCGTGGTTTTGCAAACACAGCTAGTTAGTGAAATTGGTCGATAATTGGACGGATAGGTATGATCACGTCCAGATTTAGGAGATACTTTGAGTACACTTTATTCTGTTTATCTCCATTTGCTCTTTCCAAACAGAACAGTGTTTAGAAAATGAGGAATGGTCGCCTGAGCAGTTGGTGCATTTTTTAAAATCACTGTCACAATCTTCTGTTGTGTGTGTTTTCTCACCACAGTGAGCACACACAACAATGTGCAAGTATTTACACCGTGTCCATATTTCTGGCATTGAAAACACCATAGCGGGTTGGGGATATAGTTATCAACTTGAATGTTACAGTAGCCTGCCTTCACTGATTTGGGAGCATTTGGAGTTGAAAAAATAAACATATACGTGTTTGTTTTGATGGTTTCATTGTTTTTCCGAGTCGAAAAGGGCTTGACATAAAGCACACCTTCATCCTTCATTTCTGACACTATATCAAGGTCCGACATATCATCAAACATCACGATCTCTGTCTATACCTTTACTTGTGTTCAAGGTTTTGTGAGCAGAGGCCGTGACCTGAATACCCACGAAAGATTTAATGTTCATCAAGCTAGTTCATCAACCAAAAGCGTTACCCAGCACCCACCACGAGGAGGTGGTCGTTCACGGGTGCCTAAACGAATTGTTAATGATAATTGATAATTGTTCATAATGAAAACGTTTTGTCACACTTACCACCCCCATTTCTGTTACAAAGGTAGGGGAATCTCCAAAGTGAGCCAAGGCCAACTGAATAACCAAGGAGGGACAGAATGTATTCTCTCTTCCTGGACCATAGCTCCCTGGTTCTTACTGTGTCATTCTTAGTGTTGGTATATGTTTGACAGTCAGCGTTCAGAAACACGTCCGGCTCCGACATGGCAGAGCGTCAGTGTAAAGTTCTCACATGAGGACCATTCTTTGCCGTGTGCCTATATATGTAAGTAGGACACTTCTAGCAACGCAAAGGAAAAACAAACAAATAAAAAATAAGGTTTAAAAAACCCAAAACTCTTTTCACCTGAAGTGGAAAGTTGTCTTACAGCGAAGCCTAATTATACTCAATACACGTTTGTGTAACTTGCAAGAACGGGTGACATAATCCATCCAGATTGTGATTGTATCACCTATTTCAGCGCGGCTAACTCGCGCAAGCTACTTGTCGCTGCATAGTTGGACCCTGGAGATTCACGGAAAATGTTTCCGTTTGTTTTATGCAGATTTATAGCCGAGCAATTAAGGTTTCTGTGGTTTGAGGCTGTCTGATTTTCTTTCACAGAGGTCTCAATGGAAGAATTTTGTTCCACCCAGCCTCCTGTGTGGAAGTCGCCTGTGCCATTGTATTTTGGAAGTTTTCTGCTTTGTCACATTTATGCATGTTATACATCATTGGAAACCCGAGGAATTGCTCTCTCCAAATATGCAAAGCTCAATATTATGCTGCCCCTGGTAACCAGTCCAGATTGAATTTCCAACGTGGTGGTTTGTGTAATTTTACTGAAGTTAAGTTCTGTATCACAGTAATCATCATGCCACCATCATGCGGTGATGATATAATGGCAATTACTCTTACCCGTCACCGCAGAAAAATAATAATGCATTTCTATACAGCATTTGAAAGCCATTTAAAGTGTGGTTTAGACAATTATGAAACGCACACATGTATGTTGCATATTAGTGGTGGCGCTATAAAGGTATTAATGTGCGAAATGCAACATATACTGGTAGTGATAAAGATTGGCGGAATTTAGATGAATCTGTACACCAGATGTACCGGCGTCGTTTATATTTACAACTATAAAACATTTGCAAAATCATTTATGTGGGATTCTGGAAATATGTAACATGCTGGTGTGCAACATGAGATAGTCGAGCTGTACAGGAATGAATATACTTGACAGAACTAAAGTTACAACAGACTGGAATAAAGCCATAACAACAATACCTGTAATCTTAATATTTAGACATCTAGTGTGGTGGAAAGCCCTGGGAAGTGCGTTTCTGCCAAGGTATAATTTGCATTCGAGTCTCGTCTCAGAGTGAGACTATGTGCGTCATTATGTAACAGCACGTGCCCTTATTGTGGATGAAATCGGGGATCTGGTCCGCATGTCCCGGGAGTGTTACAACTGTTTTATGATCCATCATACAAAAAATGTAATATCTAAAACGCATAGGAGAGCCCTTGCAGGTGCGGTTCTGCCATGGTATAATGTGCATTCGAGTCACGTCTATTAGTCAGGCAATGTGCGTCATTATGTAGCGGGTAAAGTTGGGCATCTGGCGCGCATGCCCCGTCAGTTTTACGGCAGCTATAATTTCACGACCCATCATCCAAAATTTAATGTTTAAAATGCATTGGAAAACCCTTGCAAGTGAAATATCACGACGACTTCTAGATTCAAGGTCTTCTGATTTCTCCTCAAGTTCTTTAACTTTGGTGTGTAACTCCACATTCTCCGTCCGAAGTCAGGCGAGTTGATCGTGCATGTCCGACGCCATGTTGTCAACTCTTGTGAGCAACGATTCGAAATTCTTGTCCTTAGCACATTTTAGATCACTGAACATTCTTTTTGATGCATCACTATCCGAATCATTCAATCCTTGATCGACTTGTACCGATCCACCTTTACCAGTCTCTAGGGTGGACTGACGGGTGTGAGGTCCTGGGTTCATCTCCACTGACCCGCTCGTCAGTGTGTGTAGTGTGTAGTGTGCTGAGAAGGAGCAAGAGGCGTACGCACAAAGAAACTGACCGTCGATCGACATGGAGACCATGCATGCCTCGTTTGGAACAATTTGGTTGATTAAATGTACCGATTTTAGCCCGATATTGGGCCAAAGAGATACCCATTATCAGAGCATTCAAAAACATTCTTGTCTATCCAACGCATGCGCATGATTATGTTTATTTTGTAAATTGAATAACAAAAATGTTGCTGAAAATGAATTTCATGTACTCCTGAAGTGTGAACGCTTTTCGGATTTAAGAGTAAGATATATTCAGAAATATTTGACTGATTTTAATCCAAATGCCAATTTTATTTATTTATGCCAACATCATATGCAAATGACTGTATGATGGGCCTGTGGCCTTTTACTGAATAAATTTGTCTGTCTGTCTGTCTGTGTGTCTGTCAGTCTAAAGTTGAAGTTTCCTTCACTTATCTGGCTTCCTCGTGTTATTCATTTCGATGTGTTTTTTCCCCGCGTCATTGGTTTGTTGCATGGCTGTTTGGGGAGTTTGTAAGTCCTTAGGTTTTCTTGTCCATTATACTCCATGTTGCAGCCTTTTTTCTATCATTATGGCTGGTATATTTTGTTGTTTTTGTTGCACGCCTCGCTCGTATTGTGGGGGAAGCCATCGTGGTTGTTTCTCTCTCTCCTGCCCCGACTGTAAAGTCGAGACGTCGGCTTGGGACCCTGGTGCCCCAATTGTGGAACAATATCCTGCACTTTGGACCAGCGGTGTCATCATTGTGCGCCGCTGTCGACTGCCGACTTCAAGACTTTTTTAGCTGTGAAAAGTTGTTAAAATCTAAATATTTTAGATATTTAAATACTTACCTTACTTACCATAGGTCTTATGCATACTACCTCAAGTTTTGCTAGAGTGAGTGAGTGAGTTTAGTTCTACGCCGCACTCAGCAATATTACAGCTATATGGCGGCGGTCTGTAAATAATCGAGTCTGGACCAGACAATCCAGTGATCAACAACATGAGCATCGATCTGCGCAATTGGGAACCGATGACATGTGTCAACCAAGTCAGCGAGCCTGACCACCCGATCCCGTTAGTCGCCTCTTACGACAAGCTGAGTCGCCTTTTATGGCAAGCATGGGTTGCTGAAGGCCTATTCTACCCCGGGGCCTTCACGGGTCTGTTTTGCTAGAAGAGATTAGACAGTCGTTGATTCGCCATTCCCTAAATGGATACCTGATGTATTCCACGAATGTAGTCACGGAAGTGACGTGATCTCCCGCAAGCGTGAACAATCCAAAAATCACTTTTACTGGCAACAGGAAGGTCCGAAGAGTCTAAAGTGGGGAGGAGCATCCAGCGTTGGGAGGGAGTCACCGCCCTATGGTAAGGTAAGTATTTAAATATCTAAAATATTTAGATTTTAACAAATTTTTAACTTACCTTGCCATAGGTCTTATGCACATGGCTTCGACGGATGGATGGTGGTGTGGACCATCCTACAGCAACCATAGCACAGGAGACCCGGTAAATCAATGCCAACAGTCACGGGACAGACCTGGAAACAGGACAAAGAGTAACCCAAGAGAACTCCAAAGAAAACCCGACGCACCCTGAGGGTGAGGTTAATCTTAAGACCAACGGTAAGTAAACGTAATTACCTAATGGGTGAACGGCTGGGTAAGTTACTGGGCAACCACCAACGGACCAAAAGCCTGTATCCCCTCCATGTCCTTAACCGCCAGGTCCCTCAAGTAGTGGAAAGTGAAGACGGTCGACGACTTCCAAAAGCAGCCCTCCATAATCAGCGGCACTGTACAGTTTCTATGGAGGGCCATGGTGGATGCCAACGCTCTGATGTCATGTGGTTTGTTCGCCACTGGGTGAGGAAGATGCTTGGCATCATAAGCCGCCAAAATCGTGGAGCGGAGCCATAAGGCGACTGTATTCCTGTTCACTTCCCCTTTGCAGTTGGATGAAAGCGGGATGAACAGTCTTTTGCGGCAATGTCTCTTAGAGGCCGACTTCCTGATGTAACATCTAATTGCTCTAACGGGACACAAAAGCTCCTCCTCAAAGTCATGCTGTCCCAAGACTGAAGATAACGGAGGAATGGAGGGCGGGAGCTGGTTCTTGGCTACAAAATCCCACAAGAGGCCCAAGTGGGCTCGTCCATGTCTCGACTGCTCAAACCGAACCTGCATCACGTCCAAGACATGAATTTCACTCACTCTAGCCGCAGTAGCCAAGATTACTTGAAAGACCGTCGTTTTAGATAAAAATTCAAAAGAGGCTTCCTCTAAAGGCTCACGTGGAGGTCCTCTGATGTGTTGTAGGACGATGTTGAGGTCCCAAGCTGGAGGGCGAAACTTGACCTTCTGATCCTCCAGTTTGAATGCCTTGAGAAGAACTATAAGCTCTGGTACCTTGGAAATCTGTTAATCCGCTTTCACCGCCAAGACGGAGTTCAAATACGTCTCTAGGGTACTGCCTCTAAGATGCTTGGAGTTGGTAAGATGCAGGAACAGGAAGAAGTTCGCAACAAACTGTGGAGAGGCTGTCATAGGCTCTTGCGATCTTTGTTCACAAAACCTCTCAAAGGAGAGCCACTTGTCATCGTATAGGGATGAGGTCGAGACTCGATGTGCACGAGCTATGACGCTCGCCACACGTGAGGAGTAGCCTTTAGCCTTCAAGGCCTTCTGCAAATGACCCAGCCATGCAGATGGGTCCGGATTGGAGATGGCGACTGTGCGGATGATGTAGCAGATGAGACCAGTCTGGAAGCTGGAACGGCTCTCCACTGGCGAGACGCTGCAGATCGGGAAACCATGGTCTGGCTGACCACCAAGGTGCGACCAAAAGCAGTCGCAGGCTCTGCGTCTGCTTGATCTTGGCGACCACATCTGAGACAAGGACTGGAGGTGGGAACACGTATGCGTCCAGACCTTCCCATGACAGGGTCAGCGTGTCAACCGCCCACGCCTGCGGGTCTGGTTCGGGAGACACATATGTCGGCAACTGGTGGTTGAAGCTGGTTGCGAAGAGCTCCACCAGGGGTCTCCCGTGAAGAATGCAATACTTCTGGATGGAGCATCCACTCCATCGGCGATGGCCTGCCGGGACGTGACGGCGCGTCTGACAGAATGTTCTTGCAACCAGGAATGTGCTGAACAGCGACCACAATCCCGTTGCTGTCGAGAAGATCCACTAGATGGAACATGTGGTCCAGAAGTAGTTTGGACCTGGTCGTGCCCTGGTTCCGAATAACCCAAACGACTGTAGAGTTGTCGGACGCCACCAGGAGTTTGGTGTTTGTTAGAGTAGGTAGCCAGTGGCGCACTGCTAAGATGACAGCTTGCATTTCCAGGTTGTTGATGTGCCACTGTTTTCAGCGCCTGACCACAGCCCTGAGGTTGTCAGGCCATTCAAGTGGACGCCCCACCCCAGCAGGGACGTGTCCACAAACAGTTCGTGCTCATGGCTTAAGTCTCCCAAACAAACACCGGGGCAGACATTCGACTCTACTGTTCACCACCGGATATACCGATGTAGGTGCAGAGGTAGATGGAACGATGATTTGAGGTTGTTCTCCCGGAGAACGGCAACAGGACCCTCTGTAATGGCTGCCACATGAGACGTCCCCTGTGAGACTGCCACTCTCTGAGGGTCAAAGGTTGAGACAAGCCTTGATCCACAAAGGCGAGAATCTTCAACCACCGATCATGAAGAAACCTGACAAGATTGACCCAGGTCAAATATCAGGCCTCCGATGAAGGTCAATTCCTGCATTGGTTCCAGATGTGATTTCTCGGTGTTGAAAATCCACCCCAGTTGATGTAAGAGGTGGGTCGATAAATCTAACTGTTCGTGTAGCAAGCGAGGACAGCAGTGGTTGAGAAGACAGTCGTCTATGTAAGGATCGAAATCCACTCCCCTCAGATGTAGAAACTAAGTAACAGGCAGCGTGATCAAAGAGAAGAAAACCGCGGGGCCGTAGAAAACGAATCTCGGGTACTTCCTGTGATGCAGGAATATGGAGACGTGCAGATACGCGTCTTGCAGATCCACACTGGCTAGCCAAGCTCAAGGTGACAATTTGGCTCGGATCTGGTCCAGTGACGTCATCCGGAAGTGTGGAGGTTCGGCCAGATACAGCCTGTTGAAGGCCGACATGTTGTATATCATATGCATCTTGTTGGAATCTATGCATCATCAGGAAGATGAGTGAGTAGAACCCCGGGGAGAGATGAGGCTCAAGTACTGTCTCTATGGCTCTCTTTGTCAACAGAATATTGATGTTCGATGCTAGGAGAGCTTGCTGATGTTGCGAATACACATGCGACTGAGGAGTGAAAGTCAGTGGTGGATTCACGACTAATGGCAGTGTGTAGCCAGACTTTAGGATTTTGCTCACGTATGGGTCCCCAAGGAATGACCACTTGGCCCTGAAGACCCCTAATCTCCCACCTACTGGAGTGAATTGGTACAACTGGGGGTGTTAGGTCCCAGTAGTCGTTTTCTTCCCACTGCCTCTGGCTCTGCCATGAAAGGCCGATCTCAAGGCCTTGAACGTAGATAAGGCCACCTCAGTATTAGTCAGCTCCACGTGTTGTTTATATACTGCAGGAATCTTGTCATCAAAAAGGAACTTGGAGGTGAATGGCGCATGGAGTAACTGGCGCTTGAACTCCTCTTGCCAACTACAGGCGTCCAAGAACCCCGAGCGACCTACCGTCATAGTCATGGCCAGGGCTGCACGCAGATGTCCCAGAAGATCAAGGAGCACCTTTCCCTTCGAAGCAAAGATTGTAGTCAGGTGGTTAATCCTAGACACATTATCCTCAGATAGATCCATCGTCGCCGCCGATGTCGCAGAGGCCGCCGCAGAAATCGGCTTCAGCATATGCTTAAGTCCCATGTCAATGGCGGCCAATTTGGAGTCTTGCACCTTGTATGAAGATTGGGAGGAGCCCGATAAGCATTTAAGAGATTCGTCCTGGATAGCACCACTGTCCGCAAAACCCAAACTGTGAATTTTGTAATCAGATCTCCTGGACTTAGACGCCTTAATGGTCGGGTTTAAGGAGATTTGGGCAAAATCCTCATCTAGAAAGGCCACAGCGTCCGCCACCATAGGATGTGGTAGGATGAGCAGCTCTGGAGACAAGTGGATAGCCGCTGGGTTGCTAGAGTCCGCCAAAGGAGAAGGGCAGTCTGGTAGCCTGTCTGCAATCCATTAAAATATTTCTGACAAAGGTAGATTAGTCGCGTCCTCGTTGCCGGCATCCCCTGCCTGCTCCTCATAATCAGGGCAAAAGAACTGTTCTTCTAGGTCTTCCCACGACACCGATGTTGACTCGCACAGCTGAGTAGACGAGGGTACAGATGTTCTTTAGAAGAAACCCTGGAAGGCTCAGACGCCTGTGAATGCTGAAATCTACCTGAGCGCTGAGGAGATCTGGACCTAGAACGTGGTTGGCGCCTACCCCTATTAGCAGCACGGGAATCCTCTTCCAAGGGGCATCATGGGGATTGTGAGAAAGAGCGAGAACACTGACGCTGACCGTGGTGTGGGGTCTTGGAGCGCCAATTCCTGGGTGATCTAGACCGTGAGCTGAGCTGCGAGTGCTCTCCATCTAGCTGACGCTGTAATATCTATTCCCTGGATAAAGTGAGAGATACTCTAGGAATGCGATAAGGCGCCGGCGTTGGTCCAGGGTCCAGCATTGGAATAGGCGCTTGTATCAGTATCGGCACTGGTGTCAAGATAGTTGTGTAGCATAGGCGCTGGTGTAGGTACGAGCGCTGGTGTAGTCATTGGCGCTGGAACAGGCAATGGCGCTGGTACAGGCAATGGCGCTAGCGTAAAGATAAGTCCAGGCATTGGGATAGGCGCTGTCGTCGGTAAAGGCGCTGGCGTAGCTGACGAGGTAGCGCTAGTCTTGAAGCAATGCCAGGTGTCAAAAGAGAATGCAAAAGTTTCTGAACCTCAGGAAGGGACAGGACGTCAGGGTGAGATAAGTCCACAAAAGCGTCCGAGCGTTGTACTTCAGGGGATGATCGAGTCGGAGTCGAGGATGAGCGCCCCAAACCATGAGTCGGTGCCAGTGCTGAAATCAGTGGCAGTTCAGGGTCATCTGGTAAAGAACCTAAGCATGAGGCTGGAGATGACATCCTTGTCCTTTGCTTCCTCCTGACAGCCAAAAACGTCTTAAAGTCAGCAACTATTAAGCCTTCACAATAGTGACAGCGGTTGTCAATGGAGCAGGCTTTCGAAGCACAATCCGGACACCAAAGGTGAGGGTCTTTGGCCGACTGCTGCTCCTCGCAGATAGTGCAAAACTGACGAGTCATACACAGATAAACTGCAACAAACAAAACAAGCACATAGAAACGTTGAGACAACGCTAGGAGGATGCTTAACCACTTGGAGGTTCAGAAACTTCTGCATTCTCTGCTGATGTCCAGTGCTACTCCAACGCCGATTTTGGATCCACTGTGCTCCCCCCATGGTTCCAGCATCGGTTCTAATGCCGACCCTGACGCTCTCGCTATCACCACTGCCGACGCTTCTGTCTGCGCTGTTCTGTATTTCAGCGCTGATGCCCAATGCAAGCCTACTCAAAGCTTTTCTTATCATATCCCTTGGGTGTCTCATACTAACTCTCAGGAGGAAGATTTGCAGTACCAGTTAGTGAATGAGCGAGCTCGATGTTTAGAAGCTGAACACTCGCTGCATTCTAGGAAATTTCTTTCTACGACTCCCAGACGTCACTGTTCACGCAGACCCCTTCAGAGCCGACGCCAGCGCTCAAGGTCGAAATCCCGGTCTCAATGATGGTCTTCCTCATCGTCGCCATTCCCGCTCTCGGTTCTGGGTTCTGGGAAGAACTCTCATGCGCCGTTTGCTCTGCAGCGTTCTTTACTGCCATAGTCTGCCCAGCGCCAAACTTCACACACAGTCGCTTGGGAGGATTCAGCGGAGTGTTTCTTCTCTCCAGATTATGATGAGATGCTGGACAATACAGATGATTGGGGCACTTATTTACCACCTTCGGCAATATATTAATGGATTGTTGACAGACTCCATGACTGTCAGTCATTGTCTGCAAACAACAGTGATCCGTCTGCTATTAGACTGTCCCCTGAACTGTTGCTACCACGGAACCTATGGTTGCTGACGCAGTTGCACTTCTGGATCATGACAAGTCGAAGCTAACGCTCAATCCGACCATCAAAGCTTCCAAGTCAAGGAAGTCTGCATATAAATCCACAGCTTGGATTTTGCTGACACTGGCGCTATGCAGGATGAGTCGTTGACATGTCTGTCAGGTTGTTCTCAGTCGTCGTACTGTGTTCAATACTGCTAGTGATAAAGAAATGAAGTGCATGTAGAAACCTATTTCTGTACTAGCATCGGCCACTTCAACGGCAGCATGGTACCTAATCTAGAATAATGCATCCAGGATTGATCATTTTCCAACACTCTTCAAATGGCAAGGGAAGGTGCTGCATGATTTTCTTGCGCACCTACAGGCGGCGTTGGCTATGACATATACTCTTCATCGTTCCAGTCTTTCAGAAACCTGCTCTTGGCAGGAAGCGTATAAGTACCAGCTATTGAGAGCTCCCTTTACGTCAAGATTCCTGTTTGATGACAGAATCCTGAAGTGTAACGCCAACACTTCGAGCCTACAAATACAGAAGTCTCTCTGTCTACCCTTGAGGTGCTAGGCTCTGCCCTTCATCCGAAATCAGCAACAAGAGGCAAAAGGAAACGCCGATATGTCCCGCGTAGAGAGGATATATGAAGATCTTTTGCAAGAGGTCGCGGACGTGGTAGGAGCGACGCCGAGGGTCAGCGACGGCACCAAGATGTGCCCAACAGCCTCCGCGACACTCGGTAGGGTTAGGGGCAAGCTTCCTCACTCTGGCCGCTGTCCTCCCGCCGCCAGTCGCGCCAGTTCCCCCGACTCCTGTAGACGGGAGACTAGGGGTCTTCTTTTGATACCAGGTCAGTGTGTGAGCACGGGAACAACATGTACTTGTAGCAGAGAACATTCAGATCCTGTATGATCCACAACATGGCGGCATTCAACAAACTGCATCATCCGGAACCACCCCATTTCGGGATGATATCACTGGAAACTAGCCCTCGGCTTGTGGCTAGCCAGTCTGGACCTCCGGGATGCATACCTTCATATACCAATTTACGATCGGCATAGTAAGTTGTCTGTGTCGGAGTCTCTTTGACCCACTGCATTCATGATCATGAGCTCTTCGTCGACTCATCTCTTCAGAGTTGGGGTGCCCATCTCGACAACCAGACCACCTCGGGGCTGTGGTCAAACTCTAAATGAAACTGGCATATGAACAACATGTAATTTCAGGCAGTTATCCTGGCGGTGTGACCGTTCTGACCGTTCCACTATTGTATACATGATGATCAGGGGACAACCAGATAGTAGCAGCTGTTGGACCAGATGTTTCAGCTGACCAGACAACTAGTCGACAACAACATTGTAGTAAAGGCTCGTCATATTCCTGGATGCAGGAATGTCCTCGCAGACTCTCTCTCAAGACCCAGCAAGCCATCCCTGACAGAATGGATGCTCCATCCAGAAGCCTTTCAGATGCTGTGCCTCGATCACGGGCGTCCCTTGATAGACCTGTTCAGTCTCAATCGTCAGTTGCCTCAATTGTTCATATCGCCCACCCAAGAGCCGGAAGCTTGGGCAGTCGATGCAGTGTCTCCTGTTCCTTCCCAGTCCTTCTTCGGCTGGTTCATCTTCAGAGGGCTGTCCTACGCGTGTAGCTTAAGTCATAGCCTTTGCTAAATCCCTGTATGATGACAAGTGGACTTCGCTTGAGAGGTTTTGTAGTCAGAAATCAAAAGATCAATTATTGGTTTCCCGTGAATGTATAGGTTTCTTTGAGGACGTCTCCGGAAAGACGATTTTTCTCTTAGCTCTGGCTACGGCGGCCAGAGAAGTGAACTTCATACTCTGTCACCCGTATCCGATTCATCTAGGTCTGTTGTGGGATTTTGTTGCAAAGACACAAACTTCCTGGCCAAACGGACAGGACCTTCTCTCTTCTTCCTCTCTCATCGATCTTTGGTCATCACGATGCGGAGGAAGAGGTTCTTTGCCCAGTCAGAGCACTAAAGTTGTACATTGCAAGATTGGCTTCCAGGAGGCGCTTTAGGCAGAGGCTGTTTATTCACTTTTCTTCATATGCCAAGGGTCAAGTGAACAAGAACATTGTTGCGCTCTGGCTCCGTCTGGCCATTTTGGCCGCCTACGATGCGGCGAATCTTCCCCACCCTTCGGCCAACAATCTGCATAAAACAGAGCGCTAGCCTCCATCATGGCCTTACACAGGAACTGCCCTGTCCCGGCCATAATGGAAGGCTGTTTTTGGAAGTCATCTATAGTCTTCGCCAGCCATTATCTGAGGGACCTGGCTGTTGGAGTCGTGGAGAGTTTGCAGTCCTTTGGCCCATTAGGTAACTGCTTATACTTACCATTTGGTCTAACCTATAATTCTCACCTATTAGGTGTTTTGGTATCCTTGGAGTTCTTTGAGTTACTTGCTGTCTCATGTTTCAGGGTGGTCCTGTGACTGCGGGTATAGAGATCACGTCACCTTCGTGCCTGGACATTCATCGATATATGAGGTAGCCATTCATGGGAATGGCGAATCAATGGATGTCTGACCTCGTTTAAACGAAGCTTCAGGTGATATGCATAAGGCCTATGGTAAAATAAGTATTTAAATATCAAAATATTTAGATTTTAATAAATTTGTTGAATTAAAGTACAAGTCTGTGACACCCAAACCGTTTTCTATAGCGCCAGTTACTCACAGAGTGTAAGTCTCCCAGCAACATAATACAGTAAACCTTCCACAAACGTATCAGTTGTTTGTCAGACGTGTGAACTATATTACAAAGGCGTCGCTCACTTAAAAACTGTTATCCTGACAGTTCTGTTGCTGCTATACATACCATACACGCCCTTCTTGTGTATCGGTTTTAAACCTATGAAATCGTAATAACATCCAAAACAGTAACTGTAGAACAAGTAATTACCCAATACTATTAAAGTATGGAACAACATACCTCAACATCTTACTCATTTAGAGTCCTTGTCATGTTTTACTAAAGAGCACATACATCAGACTCGTTATTATTTGGAAATGTCCATGCAACTGAATCTGCAATTAGGAAGGTTCTTGAATCTGTTCATTTATATCGCAAAATCAGGCAGACGCTCCTTCTTCAGGCTAACGAGTGTTTATTTTCAACATATGACTTTGACACATGGTTATTTTTCCTATGGGCACGTACTGCCTGTAACAACTTACATGTAACTATACACGATTATTTCTTGTTTCTGTAACGGAGAGGTGTTCACATAAGCTTCAATTCATCTGAATAAAATGTGTTTAAAACAAACCATTCTTAAAAATGCAGGGCGCAATGCTGATGACACATGTCACCGTGTGTCTAAGTTCTATCATATCCAAAAAACACGTTTTCCCAAATAGCAATACGGTTTGTATCAACTTTGAGGAAGTAGATGAAAATCATTATTTTAACACGGTCCGTTCACAAAATGGAGTTCAAGTGGTATTAATATTACATGTCAGAAATTAAATCCTTTCTCACTTACTGCCAAACACATGTTTAAATATTACAAAGGGTTTTCGATAATGATATACAGGTGTCAGCAGTCAGTATAAAAGAGAAAAAATCCCATGAATCTGTTACAGAATTCAGAGATGAAACCCAACAACCGCTGTTCAGAAGGGGTACACTGATCCTGCAACCAGATAGGAGGTGACGTACATCCTGGATCGGGACGAGGCAGGTCAACTTTCATCTGATGACGATCACCGCCTGATGATGCGGCACTTGTCGTGTGGCATAATTCAACTTGAACATGCGCAAAGACCTTCTGTGGCATCCTGTATGAAGCTGGCTGATTTCAACAGGGCACGGAGTGTTGCCGGGAGGTACCAAATTTCGTCGTCCTTCCTACGTCGACTGAAGTGCGCCTTCACAGCAATCAGACTTTGAAATCAAAGTTGTATCCTTCCATGTTTCGATTTTGTATTATATATTCGGGTTGACATATTCAATTTATCTGTCCATTACGTACGGCAACTGTATGGATATTGGGCTATGATTATCATGGGACCTGCAAAATTAACAGAACAAGCTAACACCGTTTCTCTCTCATCTAAACAGTAACCCCAAATCGAAATAACATAAATGACATAAATGACATAAACTTAAAGCTGAAAGCATAAATACCTAGAATCTTAGAACGGAAAAAAAACACCGACAATCCGCTACAAATATCTAATGATACTTGTAACTTAAAGCGGGTAGAAATCGGGGTAAAAATTGACAATGGAGCATGCGCAAGCTGGCACCGTCTAAAACACTAACCAGAAACCGTTATAAGATAAAATTTCAGGTAAAAGTATCAAGACAGACAAGGTTAAAACGGAACGTAAAGATTAATACCTCGTAACAAAAAGCTAATAATACTAGTAAAATAAAACAGAAATAAAACCCCAAAACCAAAAACAAGGAAAGACAAGTGAACTTAATTAGGTGACTCAAGTGAAATTCTATACTTACAAGGACTACAAACTCGGTGGGTCGGCGAGGCACCAAAACTTCTGTTTCCAGATGAGGGTTACATATTTTTTAATGTCTACGAACTGGCCAGGACGTTTTAATTCCATCTGGTCTGATGACGAATTTTAGGTTCCTATGTTTGTACTTAATTTGAGGTTGCCTGGAAGGATGAAATATACGTGTTTATTCTTGTGCTTAGCCTTGGTATTGTCTTTAATTCCACATGGTCTGATGATGTCCTCCATGTTACCATGTTTGCAGACAGTTGGATGTTGTCTGGAAGGATGACATATAACGTTTTTATTGCTGCGTTTAGCCTTGGTATTGTCTTTAATTCCATCTAGCGTGATGCCGTACTCAATGTTTCCATGTTTGCCAGTAGTCGGTTGTAGTCTGGAAGAATGGCTGGTAGTTGGATGTTGTCTGGAAGGATGACATATAACGTTTTTATTGCTGCGTTTAGCCTTGGTATTGTCTTTAATTCCATCTAGCGTGATGCCGTACTCAATGTTTCCATGTTTGCCAGTAGTCGGTTGTAGTCTGGAAGAATGGCTGGTAGTTGGATGTTGTCTGGAAGGATGAAATATAACGTTTTTATTGCTGCGTTTAGCCTTGGTATTGTCTTTAATTCCATCTAGCGTGATGCCGTACTCAATGTTTCCATGTTTGCCAGTAGTTGGTTGTAGTCTGGAAGAATGGCTGGTAGTTGGATGTTGTCTGGAAGGATGAAATATAACGTTTTTATTGCTGCGTTTAGCCTTGGTATTGTCTTTAATTCCATCTAGTGTGATGCCGTACTCAATGTTTCCATGTTTGCCAGTAGTTGGATGTAGTCTGGAAGAATGGCCGGTAGTTGGATGTTGTCTGGAAGGATGAAATATAACGTTTTTATTGCTGCGTTTAGCCTTGGTATTGTCTTTAATTCCATCTAGCGTGATGCCGTACTCAATGTTTCCATGTTTGCCAGTAGTTGGTTGTAGTCTGGAAGAATGGCCGGTAGTTGGATGTTGTCTGGAAGGATGAAATATAACGTTTTTATTGCTGCGTTTAGCCTTGGTATTGTCTTTAATTCCATCTAGCGTGATGCCGTACTCAATGTTTCCATGTTTGCCAGTAGTTGGATGTAGTCTGGAAGAATGGCTGGTAGTTGGATGTTGTCTGGAAGGATGAAATATAACGTTTTTATTGCTGCGTTTAGCCTTGGTATTGTCTTTAATTCCATCTAGCGTGATGCCGTACTCAATGTTTCCATGTTTACCAGTAGTTGGATGTAGTCTGGAAGAATGGCCGGTAGTTGGATGTTGTCTGGAAGGATGAAATATAACGTTTTTATTGCTGCGTTTAGCCTTGGTATTGTCTTTAATTCCATCTAGCGTGATGCCGTACTCAATGTTTCCATGTTTGCCAGTAGTTGGATGTAGTCTGGAAGAATGGCCGGTAGTTGGATGTTGTCTGGAAGGAAGAAATAAAAGTTGTTGTTGTCACAAACGCAACCCTACTGTTACCCATGACTACGATTTACGTCTCTCACTACTGTCACTAACTGTAACGTCATGATGACGGCATATCTATAACAGTTGATGTCAATGTCTGGCTGGCTGGCGTATCCTCGCCAAAGTCTTCCTCTTCTTTATCATCGCTTTGATTTTCTTGTGACGCAATGCTTATAATGTCCTCATCTGAGAGGGTCTGACCGGTTTCTCATTTGAGATCGACATCAACACAGTGATGGGCGTGGTCTCAGTCTTGTCAGCATCGCCGTCAACAAACGTCAGAGGTCAACGCAGTGAGCACCGTTGAGTAGCGGTAAACATCAGCCATCTTTCCAACGACATCTTTGGTGTTCGGATATATGAGGCACATTTGTACATCTTTTGCTATTTCTTTACCAAAATTGACCGTTCGGATACGGAAACCGAACATTCGGATATACGAGGTAAATTGTAACTAAAAAATTTGGAGGTTTTTGTGTGAATAATGTTCGAAACCGAGGTATTCGGATATCTGAAGTTCGGGTAGAGGAGGTCTGAGTGTACATGAACAATGAACGATAGAAAGAAAGCAGCATTGCATGTGCATTGCTCTCCATAGGTAGAGCGACTTGCATGTTCAAATCATTGACATCAAGTGGGAGGTGGATTTCCATTCTGAAAATTTGAATAAAAAAGTATCAAGTTGTCAGCAGTTTAATTGACCATAACTCAACGCCTCATGGCAACACTGATAGCAGAAAGGTCCTCTCCTTTCAGTCAACAGTAGCGACATTCATATGGATTGTCAGACATCACGCTTTGCTGAACATCACTAAAAGACCCTTGTTCCGTACTCTTGAAAGTGGCTTGTTTAACCTACACTCCCTACTATCTCTTCTCCCTTCGTCATATATGATTGTACAAAAGCCAACTGTTCCATCACAGACACCGTGTGAACTTGACATAATATCTAATATCTAAATATGGGCTGGCCTCTTTCGTTATTCAGCCGCCAAGATATGTATGGGCGATAGAGTACGGGCGGGTAGAGTACTGGTTAGAGCGTTCGCTCGTTACGCTGAAGTAAATAAGTATTCAGGGAGAATCGGCGTTTGACTTCATAATATGTCAGTGTCTGTCATGCATTGATGCTAATCTTGTTTTAAAGTTAACAGTCTTTGATATCGGCTGGTTGGTATAGAGTAGGGCTCTCTCCTGTCCCTATATATGTTTAACGGCTGTTATTTTGCGAACGTAGTGCAACATGTTATCTAAAGATAGATTGTGCAGGTATGATTTATTAATTAGTGCGACCTGAGGTCCATCGTCATGTAGCTTGCGAACGTAGAAAAATCATTCTTATCAAATCCATTCAGGTAGAGGATGGTTGGTTTACTGCTGATAGTAATCGTCATGTTTGATATCGTTGATGCAGTAACTATTTCAAGTTACATAAATTTATCATCCAAAACTGTGTTCCATAGGGGATATCGCTCGTTTGGACAGTAGATTTTGGATAATGCCCTGACAATGCTATGACGTCATGAATTTAATGACGCCACAATGCTATCACATCGCTGCACTGCAAATCTAATGGCAGTGCTGTCTTGAGAGATATATGTTTTTCTTTAAAAATTAATGAAGAATGTACTTTACTAAGAAAGTGAAATCCCAAATATGACATATGTTGCATTTGACCACTTTCTAAATGGCATCGTGTAATCATAATGAAGAATGAGTTTCGATGATAAATAGAATCTCACCTGCGTGTCGACTGATATCAATTATACCAACACTCGCTTATAAAGGTAGAAAAAAATGTTATTTAAGTAAGATGTGTTACTTTATCAACTCGTGTTGATATATTTGATATCGGCGGACACTTGGTGAGATTCTCTATATAACCTCACAAGTTATAGTGAGTGACTGAGTTAAGGCTATAAGTCATATCGGGAATTTTGCATCCATAACATGACTAAAACAAGTTATAGATTTATAATGATTAAAATACAGTAAATGAACACCTGTCAGTGAAGGATAGTAAAACAGCTAGATTATCACATATATACCTTTAAACCTAGCTATTAAATCTAAAACAGTTTAACTATAGAGGACGATACAATATCAAAACACGCTATAGATCGTCAACAACTGGAGGCAACTGACTATTCACGGCAGGTCCACAGAGTCTTATTGTATTTAGTAATGTTTACAAATTGTTCTTGTCACGATATAGCTGATATATTGTCGAAGAGGCGTTAAATGTTCACTCACCCATGTTGCCAAGTCGATTTGATGTTGTTTGTAATAGTAAAGCATAACCTTTATACCTGTATGTTTTTTTTTATGTGCAGCATATGAGGGGAAGAAAAGAACATCAGAATTACGTTTGCTATATTTAGGTGAAAGGGACGTGGTCTATTGTCTACCTTTCACATGCACAATGATGCTCTCGAGTCACTAACGTAACCTCAGTGCAATGTTAAAGGATGGGAGTTAAGGATAACCTTAGCAGAGTTTGCTTTGTGAAGGAAGCCCCAGATTGATTTTAGTATCCAGTGAACATAAAAGTGTAAATGTAATCAAAGTTTTATCTTTCAAATTGCGAGTTGATCAGTGCTGGTCCTCATGAGGTGAAATGGGTTTTAGTGATGCAGAGAAAATGCTCACTCAAGCAATGTTTTCTTGCCAATGTTTTGTTACTATATTCTCCACAAATGATATAAAGAGAACGTTTATGAAGTGGTTATCCTCGCCCTCTATATGCTCACAGGTACATGAGCCTTAAAGCACATTTTTTCTAATGTGCATGTACTTGTACTGATTTTCAGAATAAACGCTGTTATCCGGATTTACTCAGTTTAAGAGGGGTGAAAAATGCACATGCTTCTCTGACTGCCTTACAATACGGAAGAGCATAAATATATTATTAACCAACGTTTCTAGCTGAAGTGCATGGCTATCAATTATGTGTCTGACATTCATAAGCGTCTTAGTAAAAAATTTAGAGAGCGAATTTTGTTTTACCAGTCCACAATAATCAGATTATCCACGTATTTGTCCACAGGATCTGAACCACATCCATTCTTTCTTATGAAGACGAATTTATATGTGAGATCAAATAACTGACAAAAAAGCAAAAGTAGGTCTTCTTGCGATAAGCCGTACTCCATTTATACTAGGAAAGCTACGTTTCCTTTTACACGACTGTTTCGTACGACGAGCGACGTCTACGATACACGATTTGTCCATTTTGCCATCTGACGATATCGGTTGGGTTGTCCGATTAGCCTGATCTGACAACGCAACTATGGCACCCGTCTCAAGACGTCACTCTCTGTTGTACGAGCAGAAATTGATTGCAATCCTTGGATTGTATCTCATGGTCAAAAAAAGAAAGAGGCATTCGAAAAGAACCCACCGTTTTGGGGTTCACCGAATTTTGCTGAGAGGAAAAGAGCAGGGGGCGTATCAGAATCTGGTATAGGAGCTGAGCCTTGACAACATGAAATTTCAGGAATATTTTCGTTCAATGAATTTTTCTACAATTTGCAAGTTCGAAGCACATGGTCAAAACTGAAAATTGTAATTTCCCGGATTATTTTAGCACTGTTGCCCCTTGAAACCCGTACGACGGGCTCCGTCACACGACCAGATCGCTACATGAAGCGATAGACGTGCCACGTCGTGCGTCAAAAACGCAGAAAAGGAAACAGTTACTGATAATTCAACGTGAACGAAATCTGTCGTACGACGTCGTGCGAAAGAATGGAAACGTTAGTTATGAAAGTGAGGGATGTTCCTTCTTGGCTTGGTGTTATTTGTGAACCAAGTTGAATAATTGTGTATGGATTTAGGAAATGATTTGTCCATTCACGAAAATTTGTGTTATTAAATTCGTTTAAGAACGCCAGTTGAGAGCAAGCGTTTTCGTGAATATTTTCGGAGTAAAGTTCGAAATTGCAGCGACAGGTGCCAATAGGTTCATGTACACTTTTCATACAACTCCTTTTGGTATTATTTTAAAGTTAACTCAATTAAACGTCATGTGCATTTGGTGCAGAGATGGAATCTGCACGCTCAGCGTTCATGTGATACCTAAAGCGTGTCGGACCACATTACTGCAGGATGGGCAAATTAATGTTATCGGATGAAACAAGGTTACGTTTTGGCTTGATCACCTTATGCAATGGAATAACGGTGTAGACGTTTAGGTTGTTAACGTTAGACACATTTACGTGTGTTCTTCGTACGCGTCGTTGGGAAGTACGGCCATGACAACTACCTGGAGGTGTCTCAGTCATATGTTCGTTTTACGTCTGTCAGAGGTAGAGAAAAAAAATATAACGTATAACCGTGACTCGTTTTTAATGAATACTCCTTACTTATGATCACTTTCGCCTGTTTCCTAACACTGCTGACCTTTGATGCCATACAACCCCCAGAAAGCGGGTTGGCTGGTTTGACCGGCTGCTTGGTTTGTTGTTTTACGCAGTATCCAGCTATATGGCAGCGGTAAATAATCGAGTCTGGACCAGATAATACAGTAATCAACAGCATAAGCATCGATCTGCGCCACTGGAATAAGATGACATGTGTCAACCAAATCAGCGAGCCTGGCCACACGATCCCATTAGTAACCTCAAATGACAAGCATTGGTTACTGAAGACCAAATCTAACCAGGATCATACATTTATAAAGTAACATAGCTTTAACAAACCATTGGATACACTTACCGCCACCATGTCTGTTACAAAGGTAAGGAAATCTCCAAAGTGAGCCAAGGCCAACGGAATACCCAAGCAGCGATAAAATGTACTCTCTCTTTTTGGACCATACCTCTCTTGGTCGTACTCGGTCAGTCTTTTTGGTGGACTCTTGACAGACAGCGTTTAAAAGCACGTCCGGCTCCGACATGATACTAAGTCTTGTATGACAAACTGTGTTAAACCTTGACAAACAGACCATGACCTCTTTCGTAATATGTCTAACTGTGGCCAGTCATGGGTGGTTGCCGACATTAGTTTTGTACGCTTTACTGTGTCGAATAATAAATAGGCCTCTGTTCTCGAACACACACACACACACACACACACACACAAACAGAGAGAGAGAGAGAGAGAGAGAGAGAGAGAGAAATAACAATTAAATGTTTATGAGTGAGTGAGTTCAGTTTTACGCCGCACTCAGCAATATTCCAGCTATAAGGCGACGGTCTGTAAATAATCGAGTCTGGACCAGACAATGAGGTGATCAACAACATGAGCATCGATCTGCGCAATTGGGAACCGTTAACATGTGTCAGCTAACTCAGCGAGTCTTACCACCCGATCCAGTTAGTCGTCTCTTACGAGAAATATGGGTGCCAAAGATCAAATCTAACCCTGAGTTTCCAGGGTCGATTTAACAATAGTTGCATATTTTCACCGTAACCCACAATCTTCAAGATGTACAGACCATGCGTCCATGTGAACTGGAGATCCACTGAAAAAGAGCGAACACTGCAAACTTCATGTACCAACAAAAACATACATATTTTACCGCTCAAACAACCATCTTTCAGTGTTATTTTTTTACCATCGCCAACGGAAGGAGTTGCACATGTGTCAAGGTCAACTGCCCACAACAGCACCTTGTAAACTGGTGCACAGCCAGTTTGCTTGTTTCTGGTAATAAAGAAGAGACTAGATCATTGCATCACAGACCAGAAATATCTGCATCTGTTATAATCAAATAAGATTTATGCCTTCAACGTGATGCCATTGACAAAGCCCTATGTTCTTCCCCTAAGTATGCGGAGCAACAGCTGTAGATATACTAACATAATAAATTAAGAGTTGATAATCTCAGAAAAGCATGTTTGACTGCACTTACAATAGAGTAATTGAAAGCAAGGACATAATAAAGATTACACAAATGTGATCTACGCCAGTTACAAACCGTCCACCTGATCCTACTTCGTATCTTCCGACCCGGTCACGCTTTTGTGTTACCTTTAGCTTTTTCTCACCCCAGCTGCCCCAGCGTTTGATGCAATGTCAGACAGAGCGAAAGGCGTTTTGTACAGGCCTCGATGGATCTCCCCACAGGGTGTTAACATGAATGTTTTTCTATCTTGAGTAGCCAGTCAGTCGTTAAAGAAGAAAATACGACTGGATAAGAACATCGTTGTGTTGATAGATACATCTTGCGCCCCTGATACCGTGAGATAATTTTCAAGTATTGGTTGTCATCGTGAGAGGCTCTGATATAATTATTGACAACAGGAGGCCGGGAGAAATGCTATGGACACCATTGTCCATAGTCATAGTCCTTAATCGGGAGAGGGTGATGATGATATTCTGGCGGTTCAACAATTTTGTTCTGTGGAGGTGGGAGTAGGGGGCAGCAAGTTTATACATCCTTTCAAAACAGTCTGTAGGGGACAGGGGATGTTTGAAAACTGGGCTCTACACTTTTCTGAAATGATTGCACCAATGAAGGATACATTGTACACTCGCGATCACCTGCCACGATCACTATTTGATAGTAATTCAATAGCACTTGATATCTGTCGTTTCTGCACATTTAGCAGATATGTTCTTAGTTGTTATACACTATCATATGTAAGGACCAAACATCAACGGGAAAAATGCAAATACAATGATGATACGAGGACATTTTCTGGCCGAACAAAATATGTTACTATCACAGCTTTGTGAGTAACCTTCCTTTTTGCATATACTTATGCAAAATATGATTTTGGTAACATGTATCTGAAGAAATGTGTTTATGACTCTCAATACAAATGGCATGAAAATATATTGAGTAAATAACGTATACGCGGCGACATCACTGTTTATATTGCTTCAAATCATGCTTGTATTTTGCAGAGCTTATTTGAAGTCTATGGAAGTGTTTTGTGGCTTTCTAACTCAGGCGTAACTTATTTATGAGATCATCGGTTGTTGTCATAATCTGCGTCCTTCGATGCGGACTAGTAAGAATGTATGTACTTAATGATTTTGAATTGATCGAATCAAAGAAGTAATTGTCGTTGAAAAGAATGAATGACTGTTATTGGTAGCATTTGCCTTATACTGTTTTGCTTCTTTGTTCCTGTTCATCTAAACGCTGTGCATGGGCATGCCTAAACTGAAATACATTTTCATAATTGTTTTGTAGACTGAATAGTCTTTCCACTTTCATTTTACTGAAACTATCCAGGCATAATCGCTATCGATGTTTCAGGAAAGGTTTGTATCGAATATGGTCTTGAGCTCAGTTTGGAAAAGACAAACGTTGTCGTGTTTCAGAAAGGTGGTATTTTATCGAAAAGAGAAAGTCGGTTTTGCAATGGCAAGAAATTATAAGCTGTAACTTCTATAAGTATGTACGTATAACATTCACAACCTGCGTGTCTTGGTAGAGCCATTGTTCTAATGCAGCTTTGCAACGTAAAAAGGTTTGATTTGGGGTTCTTAAGGGTGAGTGATTTAAAAATTTATCGTCACATGGGCAATACTTCAGCCAGATCGTGACAAGAACTATTAATGTTATTCATAATCGTGAATGGTAAAAATCTGCCAACGAAAGACAATAAAACAACTAGATTTTCACAGACAGATATTTAAAACTAGTAATTAAATCTAAAACAGTTTAACTATAGAGGACGATGCAAACGGGCAAACGAAAACAACGGGCTAAAGATCGCCAACAACTGAAGATAGATCACCATACCTATCTGTTGGGACTTACAGTACCTTTGCTACCTACATGGGCCCTAGTGGGATTCACACCATGCTCTCAGCCGCTGGCGATTGTTGGAAAGTGTAGCCGAATTTTAAAAGGACAAAAAAATATACTCACTGCATTTAAAATCGGGTGAGCGAAAATTACACTTTGAAAGTTTTAGGACTTACGTACCCTGTCAGGAGGACAATAAATTTACGATACTTTAACCAATTTTGAGGATACAGCCACTAACAATACCAGTTCATAAGTTATTCTACCAGGTTTAAAACATCATTTATATATTTACAAATCATTTAACACATCTAATTCTTTTAAAAAATACAGTAATTTAATGAGAACTGACATGCCTTCATAGTTCGTGATTTGAAATAGATATCTCTTGTTATGGAATATTCAACGCAGTCAAGGAAAGCATGATTGACTGTGACCCTTTCATCACAAGGGATGCAGAACGGAGGATCCTCACCTTTCAACAGGTATTCATAAGTACATTTTGTGTGGCCAATACGACATCGTCGTATGATGACCTCTTCAAATCTGGAGTGAAGTTAGTAGTACCAATGTAATGTTTTATTGCATGCAATTTATTTATCCCTACTTGGGGGTCCCACTTCTCATGAGATCACATATATGAGATCCTATTGTAGCTTTATAATCTGAGTATGAAATAAGGAGCGGTGTCACAGATTTGTTTAGTGTTGTCTTAGTAACTATGTTACTAGAAATGCAAATATGGTTGGGCAACCAACAGGAGACGATGTCGCATTTGCCAGTAGCAAGATCATCATACAATTCAATTACAATTTCTGTGAAAAGTGGATGTGTACACTATAAGGTTTTAATCGCATGAAGGCAGGAAAGACAGTCTAGATTATATATGGATTATGGATGTGGAGAATGGATTATATGTTGTTTATGTTTATGGTGTCTTTGAAAATAGAGCTGTTATTCTGTAATCTAGAAGATATTGTCCTCAATCCAATGTCAGTGGCACAAGCCACCGCGACATCATCCTTGGACCCATCTGTAAATAAGGATTTATACGGATTTATAAGGATGTTATATTTACTTTTCAATTAATTAAATTCTTGTTCATATTGTAATTCATTTGTTTCTGATTGTTCAAATGTGATGAGTGTTAGGTCGACCCGTTGCCTAACCAAATGCCAAGGAAGAGAGGAAAGACGACGTGAAGGAGATATATTTTCCAGCTGATTGCCGGCAGCAGTAATGTGTGGCCCAATTCTGAGCCCAAGAGAACACGTCTTAGTAATATATTGTAAGGGTAATTTTATTGGGTAAGAGATGGCTCTTCTGCCTCCACACAGAGACTGTCAACAGGAAACGTTCTGGAGGACCCATGACAAAGTCTCCGGCGTTGCTGGTGGATAGAATCAAGTTTTGAGCGGACCAGTAATCTATATAGATGGAGGAGAATAGCCTGAATATTTTGAATTAGAAGCGACTTTTAATAAATCCATTGCCTTCAGGCATTTAGCTTTTAGGGGTTTGATATAGGAGTGAGTCACATCGGCAATATTGCAGCCCCATCGTGACGAGAACAGTCTTGAAAGGAGGAATTTATATATATAGTAAACAACCTGTCAACGAAGGACAGTAAAACAACTAGAGTATCACAATAATAAATAAAACTAGCTTGGAAAAGTTAAAACTAACATCACTATTCAGACAATACCATAAAAACAGGCTCTATAGATCGCCAACAACTGAAGGTAGATCACCATACTAGAGGCCATGGGGACTTACATTACTTTTGCTACCTGCATAGACCCTAGCTGGATTTACACCATCCCCTCAGCTGCTGGAGATTGTATGCAAGATTAGCCACAAATTAAAATGACAGAAATACTACAGCTACAAAAACATGGAAGATTAAATTTGACCTCAAATGTTTTGGGACTTACGTACCCTCTCAGGAGGACAATTATTTTACGGTACTTCAACCCCCTTCGAGGATACAGCCACTAACGATCTCAGTTACTAATTCAACTTCCAATCATAAAATGTTTATATATTTACAAGTCAGATAACAAATCTAATTCTTTTAAAAATGCAAAAATTAAATGAGAACTTACGTTACTAAAAAGGTCCATCATAGTTCTTGATTTGAAATAATTGTCCCTTGTGATGGAATATTCAACACAGTCAAGCAAGACATGCTTGACCGTGATTGTTTCATCACAAGGGATGCAGAACGGAGGATCCTCGCCTTTCAAACGATATTCATGCGTATACCTGGTGTGGCCAATACGACATCGTCGTATAATGACCTCTTGATATCTGGACTGACAATCCAAGTAGGTATAACCGACATATATGTAATTTATTAATACCTACTTGGGTGTCCCACTTCTTCTGCATCAGGTCACGGATGTAAGATCTAATGGTAGCTTTATAGTCTGAATATGGAATGAAAAGTGGTGTCACAGATTTGTTGAGTGCTTCCTTGGCAGCAAGATCAGCCATTGTATTCCCAGAAATGCCAACATGGCTAGGTAACCAACAAAAGACGATGTCGTATTGGCCGGTAGCAAGATTATTAAACAGTTCAATAATTTCTGTTAAAAGTGGATGTTTGGAAGAAAGATTTTTAATAGCCTGAAGGCAAGAAAGAGAGTCTGAATAGATTACATACTGTTTATGTTTGGGGTGTCTTTCAATATATTTAAGAGCTGTTAATATGGCGTTTGCTTTCGCTGTGAAAATAGAGCTGTGATCCGGTAATCTGGAAGAGATTGTTTTGGACCCAATGACTGTGGCACAAGCCACTGCACCATCACCATTGGATCCATCTGTGAATAAGGATTTATATGTATTGTATTTACTTTTTAATTGATTAAATTCTTGTTTATATTGTAATTCATTAGTCTCTGATTTTCTAAATGTTGTCAGTGTAAGGTCAACTTGTGGTCTCACCAATTGCCAAGGAGGAGAAGAAAGTAAACGGGAAGGAGCTATATTTTATAGCTGAATGCCAGCACCAGACAGGAAAGGTTTCACTCTTATTCCAAGAGGTGGAACAAGAGAAGACTGCTTGTTATACAAATCCTCGAACGGGTCAATGATCGATAAAGTTGTAAGAGGGTAGCTTGGTCCCCTCCCCACTTAGAATGTGAAACAACTTTCAACAAGTCAAGTGCCTTCAGGCATTTAGTTTTGAGAGATTTGATATGTGGTAGAAACGTTAAATGTGAGTCAAAAATTAAACCCAAGAACTTGGCCTCCTTTACAACTGTAATGGGAGTTTCATTGAAAAACAGTTCAGGGTCTTTATGCGGCTTATACTTTCTACAACAATGTATACAATTAGTCTTGGTTTTAGAAAATATGAAACCGTTTTCAAGACACCATTTATTAATCTTGTTTCAACACAACTGCAGTTGCCGCTCAATAGTATGCATATTTTTCCCACGACAAGAAATATTAAAATCATCCACAAATAACGATCCATCAATTGAATCGTTTAAAACTTTTGATAAACTGTTTATCTTAACACTAAACAATGTTACTGACAAAATACTGCCTTGTGGGACACCCTGATCCTGATTGTAATGATCAGACAGGGTAGACCCCACTCGGACTTGAAATTGTCTGTCTTCTAAAAACTGTGACATAAAAAGGGTTAAACGACCCCTCAAACCAAAATCATGGAGATCTTTCAAAATGCCATACTTCCATGTCGTATCATATGCCTTTTCAAGATCGAAAAAAAATCGATACAGCATGTTGTTTATTTAGCATGGAATGTTTGATGAAAGACTCTAAGCGTACTGAATGATCGATGGTACTACGATTTTTCCGGAAACCACATTGAATGTCAGTGATAAGGTTGTTGGTTTCCAGGTACCAAACGAGACGATTATTAACAATACGTTCTATTGTCTTGCAAACACAGCTAGTTAAAGAACTTGGTCTGTAATTAGATGGATCTGTATGATCCCGGCCAGGTTTAGGAATAGGAATGATTATGGCATTGCGCCATGATGGTGGGAAATTACCAGAAGTCCAGATACTGTCAAAGATATTCAGTAATGTTTGTAAACACGAGTCAGGTAGATGTTTAAGGAGCTGATAATGAATATTATCGGCTCCTGAAGCAGTGTCATGGGCTTGCCCAAGTGCAGTATGGAGCTCATGAATTGAAAAGATTTCATTATAATCCTCTCCTTTATCTGAACTAAAATTAATTGACTTTTTTTCTTGCTGATTTTTAAACTTATGAAAGGTTGGTGGATAATTAGATGAGAAGGAATGTTTAGCTAATGTTTCACCTAACTTGTTAGCAATATCAGATTTTTCTGTTAAAAAATTGTCTCCCTCTTTAAGATGGTGTACACTACATTTGGAACCTTTACCTTTAATCTTCTTCACCATATTTCATACCTTAGAAATAGGTGTTCGTGAGGTTATTTTGGAAACATAGTTTTGCCATGACTCTCGTTTATGCTTTTTAAATGTACGACGAGCCTTGGCGTTTGAAATTTTAAATTGGTTTAAATTATGGACTGTTGGATGCCGGCGAAAATATTTTTCTGCCTTTTTCCTAGCTTTTCGAGGCTGTTTGCACTCAATGGTAAACCATGGTTTACGAATGTGTGGAACCGTAGAGGATTTGGGAATACAATCATCAGCAATCATATTTAATTCACCAGAAAACAGCTGAATAGGATCAGACGCATTTAAAAAGATTTCGGGTTTTAATCTGTTTGTGCACAAGGTCTCAAATAAAGACCAATCTGCCTTGTTAAAGTTCCACCTAGACGACGGTGCAGCATCACTTGGGTTTATGGCTGTGAGTATAGTGGGAAAATGATCACTTCCACAAAGATCATCGTGGACTGGCCATTCAAATTCATTGTATAAGCTGGTATCCGCAACTGTTAAATCTAGAGAGGAGTATGAGCCAGTTGCAGGGTGAAGATGTGTGTTAGAATTATCATTGAAGATACATAAATCAGAATTGGTGAAGAAATCCTCAAGAATCTTTCCTTTTGTGTTGGTGTTATTGCTACCCCAAAGCGGATTATGACCATTTAAATCTCCCATGATAATGCAAGGTTTTGGGAGTTGATCATAAAGCATCTGAAGATCAGATTGCTGCAGAGACGATGATGGCGGTATATACTATGAACACAATGTGACAACAGTATGCAGAGTAACACGCACTCCAACTGCCTGAAGAGGGGTATTGAGAGGCTGTGGATAGTTCCGTGGATAGTTCCATGATTCACCAAAATAGAGGACCCCCAGTAGCTTTAGCACCTGGAGGGGAGAAACAGTTGTAGGCATTATAGTGCCTTAAATCAAAATTATCTGAGGATTTGAGGTATGTTTCCTGTAAACATATTGCTGATGGTTTAAAGTATTGAATTAAAAGCTGTAAATCATTAAAATTATTCCGTATGCCTCTACAGTTCCACTGTAATATATTTTGAGAACTCATGGAGGTTCTACAGGAGATCTGGGACAGTTTCTACTCCGCTCACTAATCTGCGGAGTGATGTCCTTGTGTAAAGGTTCAAATGGATTATGAACCTCCACAGGGACCGTCAAGGGCACTGGGACCTCAACATGTTTCAGAGTTTTTTATTCTTTCTTTTTTAACGACTTCCTTTCTTTTTTCGTTAAACGTTCTGTGATTGTTGCTGGTTGGGACTCAGCAGATTGGGACACAGCAGGTGTCTCCGTCACAGGTTTCGGAGATGTCTCAGTCTGAGTCTCTGATGTAGATTCACCAGAAACGGTATACAATTTTATTTGTTTGTTCAACACCCAGGATATTGCAGTCTGGCAGCCATTATCCACTTTGTGAGCACTGGAAGACACGGCTGCAGAGTAAGATTTTGCGGAAGGAGTTACAGTTGAAAGATCTGCTACAAGTTTTTTTGCTTCTGAAAAAGAGATGTTATTTGAGTACATGATTTTATTGATTTTGACTTCTCTCTCTAATTTTGGACACATCTTCGAAGATGACATGTGCTTACCATGGCAGTTTGCACACTTGACATCATTTGTGCAATCAGAGGCGTCATGCTGTTCACTACAACGGAAGCACACTGAAGCATTCTTACAGAACCTGGCACCATGTCCAAATTGCTGACATTTGAAGTAACGAAGTGGATTAGGGATAAATATATCCACTCCAAGGTTGAAATATCCAGCTTTGATAGAATCTGGAAGTTTAGAGAGAGCAAATGTCAAAAGGTAAGTATTTGTAGAAACAATTTTATCATGATCTTTCCTTGTAAAACGTTTACCAGAAATAACACCTTGCGATTTGAGTTCTGCAACAATGTCATCCTCTGACATGTCAGACAGGCATTTTGAGCGATCCCGGACAATGCCTTTACAAGTGTTTAGTGACTTGTGTGCAGAGACAGTGACCTCAGAATCAGCAAAGTAGTGAGCAGTAAGCAAGTTCACAGACTGCTGTTTCGTGGCACATTCGACCAGCAGACAACCACTACGAAGACGAGTGACATTTTTCATAGTACCACAAATATCCTCCATAGATTTTGAAATAAACGGATTGATCTTCAGTGGTGTACCGTTAGTTCCCTCCACAACCAGAAATCGTGGCCAGGAATTAGGGTTAACTTCAGGACATTCATCATCTGACGATGAAATTGTGTCTGTTTCTACTTGTCTTTGTTTATTTGTAGAACGAGAACCAGCATATTGTCGGTGTGCCATGTTGTAAAGAAGTAAATTCGACATCCCCGCTCCCCACCCGCCATCGAGTGTCAACAAAGACGACATAGCAGTGGAAACCAAACTGCAACACCAGGGTTACAGGGATGTTATACTCCATCAATTGTGACATGAAAAGCTATGAAAACAAAAAGAATAAATGTCAGGCTGGTTCGGTCCATGACATCATTCCCAAGAACCACAGATTTCAAAGGCCCATATTACCACCGCCTTCTGGCATAGGACTCTAGGCAATGTAATACATTAATATATGTTTGTACATTTCAAATCAAAAGGACCAATAAGTCAAGATATATGTGTACATTTCAGATCAAAAGGACCAATACCCAATAAGTTAAAAGTGCAAAAATAAATTCTATGCACAGGGCTTGGCGTGACCAGCCGATTGATAGAACCGGGCCAGTTCTACCACCCGTCTAGGTGAAGTCAGGGCCAAAGTGGTGTGTTAGGCAATAGGAACACGGTTGCAGGCTCCTATTACCCTCAACCACCAGGATCCCTTCCTCCACCGACACAGGGCCGCAATCCACGGCAAACGGGTTGGTGGACCAAATATCCCCCCGGGTCCACTACGGGGGTGTCGGCGAGCTCTTAGCGCTACACAGCACCCACCACCAGGAGGTGGCTCGCCACGGTTGCCTTTTGATATAGGAGAGAAAAGTTAAATGTGAGTTGAAAATCAGACCCAAGAACTTTGCCTCCTTTCCAACTTCGATTTGACCGCCATTTAAAAATATTTCTGGGCCTTATGCGGTTTTTATTTTGTACAATGCCGTTCAATAGTATGCATATTTTTACCGCGACAAGAGATTGATCTGGAGTTAGACGGATCAGTATGATCCCAACCAGACTTTAGTATAGAGACTAGAATGGCATTGTGCCACGAACGTGGGAAACTCCCAGTAGTCCATATCCTATCAAATAGATTTAGCAGAGTTTCCAAACATGGCTCAAGCAAATGCTTCAGCAGCTGATAGTGAATGTCTGTTCACTGTAAAACTGTATGTATCAGTTTGGAAACAATGTGAATCTCGTATGTGACTTCAACCTTTATATATGATAAACAAGTGAGTTTGATGGATACCTTGTATAATTTGGCTGTAACGGAATCGCAATGTGAGGGTAACTTACATTCCTGCAAAAGTTTGGAAGAACTAAAATCCAACTTTCGATGAAATCCATCAAGATTTAAAACAGTTGCTTGTATGTGAAATGTACATGATGTTAATAAAGGAAACATCACAATTAACTTTGAATGTAGCCGTAATAAGAGAAGATCACAGTGAATTTGGTGTACTTTCAGGTTGGGACAGTTACGAACATTTTATTTTCACACACTCCAGGTCTTGTTTTAGAATGACTATTGTAAGTGTGAAGCTAAATGTTTTGGTACAAGTTGCATACAAAACGTAACAACGCACAGATGGACATCATTTGGACCTGCTTATTATGTTTCAGTGAGAAGTGCTCATAACATCAATTACTAGATTGTTCTGTTAATTGAGACACGCCATCTTATCTCAGTTGCATACATCGATGGCCATGTTCTTGATCACTGTATTGACTGGTTCTCATTTGATAATTTACTGACGCCATGTAGCTGTAACATTGATTAGTGAGTGAGTTTAGGTTTTGCCGCACTCAGCAATATTCCAGCTATATGGCGGTGGTCTGTAAATAATGGAGTCTGCATCAGACAATCCAGTGATCAACAGCATAAGCAATTCTGCGCAATTATATGTTTTTATTCTGTTTAATACTTGGAACAGCTTCTCCGTTACTTATTCATTCTTCCAAGTCAAATTTTGACTTGCATTCACAATATATTCACGTTTCAAAAGCTATGAATGAATTATATTAATTATAATTATTTTATTTCAAAAATTCAATTATCAAATTATCATCATCAATATAAACCCTTTTGCCGTTTCCAACGGCATCCAAGGTGTATGCGGAGAGGTAAAGAATGTCACTCGCCTCAGAAATGGTTCCCTCTTGGTAGAATAAATACGAAGGCAACAATCTGCCAATCTGCTGGGCTTGCAGCATTTTGTTAAACGACAGGTTGTTGTCTCCATTCATAAGACACTGAATACTTGTAGAGGCATTGTTAGAGACAGGTCTCATTGTTTGTCAGACATGACGCAAGAAGAAATTGTGCCCGAGTTAAAGACCAAGGTGTTACTTCTGTGAAGCGTTTCATCAAGAAACAGGATTCAAACGTGATCAAAACTAACACCTACCTTTTCACTTCTTTGTATGACAGTAATCCCTAAATCTATTAACGCAGGATACTGTAATATCAGAGTGGAGGTTTATGTACCGAATCCACTCCATTGTTACAAATGCCAAACGTTTGGCCATGGTGTAAGATCTTGCACAGGCCACACTGTATGCTCACGCTGCAGTTGACCTCATCAGAGTACTGATTACACTGATAACATCAAGTGCGCCAGCTGCAGTGTTGAACATCTGGCTTCGTCTAAATCTTGCCCAAAGTTTGAATATGAAAGCCAAGTTCTCAAAATCAAACACACAATTAACGTCTTTTACTTTGAGGCAAAGAAATTAGTCAATACTCCATCTAAATCTTCTACTGGTCAAATATATTCTGCCACAGTTTCTTCGTCTACTCCAACATCTGGTAAAAAATCAGTTTCAGCATCTTGTCAAAATGTAATATCTTGGGTAAATGCAACTCAGATAACCTTGGATGACAATCCTCAGATATCACAAGAGTGTCAACGCTCCTCATCGTCCCAGACCGAATCTCAGCCAGAAGCCATGAATTCAATACAGACAGCAAAGGGTGTTGATCATCTTTCTAGCAAGGAACAAAAATGAGGAAAAAGACTTTTTCTCCAATATTTAGAAGAGTCTTCACCTTTGACACCACCAGTGACGGTTCAAAATCAGTTTGAATCCCTTGACATGGAGATCACACCTTCACAAACAGGGTGTAGGAGTGGC
Organism: Haliotis asinina; assembly: GCF_037392515.1. Classification (NCBI taxonomy): domain Eukaryota; kingdom Metazoa; phylum Mollusca; class Gastropoda; order Lepetellida; family Haliotidae; genus Haliotis; species Haliotis asinina. The sequence continues at coordinate 18,003,555 of NC_090291.1, forward strand.
GCTACCAAGCACGCACGGTCTCCAGTTGAACCTCACTAGACATTTTTATGACATTAATACAATTATTATCACAAGGCAATACACCATCGGCGTTTGGTTTATAAGAGACATATCTGTAGTACTGATAAATTTGAATTACGCCAGTATAACTCATTTAATTCATTCTCACCTGAAGGTGAGATGCGATTTTGCATGTAGGAGGACAATGAACTGTTTAGTGCTGAATATACAAGAGACAATGTTTTGAATTTTATTCTTTCTTGAATGGGAAGCCAGTGGAGTGACTTTAGTATGGGAGATATGTGACTCCTGGATTTGGTTCTAGTGACAATTCTTGCTGCGCTGTCCTGGATCATCTGCAGACTGTCTAATTGTTCTGAAGTGTTGCCTGCACAAAGACTGTTGCAATAGTCCAGTCTTGATAGGATGGGGGATCTTGCCAGCGTGGCAGCAGCATCAGTTGTTAAGAGATGGCTCCAATGTTCCTGAGATAGAAGTGACAGGAACGATACACGTGAGTGATATGTTACTCCATGCTGAGACCTGAATCCAGATAAACACCATGATTCTTCACCACAGAAGAAAACGCTATGTTTTTATCTCCACTCCTGATGTTAGAAACCTTGCATTTCTGTAGTCGGGAAATCGGAGCATTGAGGATAGCCTCGTTTTTATCATCATTTAGCACCAGCTTGTTTAATATCATCCATGATCTGACATCTGAAAGGCACTGTTCCATTTTCAGGCATGTCACATACTGGTTATCTTGACCTAACGTATAACTGTCAAACAGCTGAGTGTTGGTCTATCTGTGTCATAATCCTGGATGGGCTGCCCCAGTGGCCTGGTGTACATGGTGAACATCGATCCCTGGGGAGCACCACAGAAGAGATCCATCTTCTCTGACATTGTCTTGTTGATAAGAATGGATTGTGTCCTCCCTGTCAGATATGAGCAAAACCATTGCACAACATATCCACGTATCCCATACTGGCGCTGTAGACGATCGATAAGCTTCTGGTGGTCGATAGTATCGAACGCTGCCGATATGTCTATTAAGATGAGCATTGCAACCTTGCCAGGGTCAACAAACATTCTGATTCTATCCAAGACATAGTTCAGAGCTGTTTCCGTGCTATGACGATCTCGATACGCGGACTGGAAATTCTGCAATAGTCGTTTTCTTCAAGATGTTCAAGTAGCTGTGTTTTACGACTTTCTCCAATATCTTTGAAAGAAAGCTTAAATTTGACACAGGCCTATAATTCTTTACTATTTGCGGGTCTAAAGAATACTTTTTGATGAAAGGTTTCACCACAGTGGCTTTGAATCATGTAGGTACCTCACCACTAAGAAGACTAAGGTTTACTATTTGGGTTATGGATAGTAGAAGTACATCAAGCATTTGAAGCATGACATCTGTTGGAACTGGATTCAATGTGCATGTAGGTTGCTTAGACGAGTTGATGATCTTTAGCAAATCTGATTCACTGACAGATCGGAAGGCTTCAAGATCATGACCACTGTATTACTTTGAGACAAAGAAATTGGTCAATACTCCATGTAGAAATTAGACAATTACAGATGTGTTCAAATACAATTCATAAATGGTCACTTGAGAATAGCTTTAAATTTTCACAGATAAAGACCAAATGTATAGATTTCTGTCGGAAATATAAACTTCATAAAGATCCCGAACTTGGGACTGATTTTTGACAAACATTTGACCTTTTTACCACATATTAAGTATCTGAAGACAAAATGCCCAAAGGCATTAGGTCTATTAAAAGTCGTGTCCAGGTGAAAGTGGGGAGGGGATCAGACTACTGTCCTTCATTTATACAGATCACTCATCCGGTCAAAACTTGATTGTGGCTCCATCGTATATGGTGAAGCCTGCAAGAGCAACTTAAAACTATTAGATTCTGTCCACCACCAAGGTCTGAGACTTTGTCTTGGGTCTCTCAGAACATCTCCCATTGGCAGTCTCTATGCTGAGGCCGATGAGCCTTTAAAACTTCTCCGTATCAAATTGTTTTTACAATATATCACAAAGGTATATTCTAATGAATCCAATCTTGCTCATAACTGTGTTTTTATTCCTCTTTATGAGGATTTGTATCATAAAAAACTTCATTTGTTTCACCTCTTGGGATTACAATCCAACAATTCATTTCTGCTGCCGGCATTGAGCTGGAGAAAATTTCTCTGTTTTCTTCTCCTCCTTAGCAATTGGTGAGGCCACAAGTTGACCTAACACTGACAAAGTTTAAGAAATCAGACACTAATGAATTACAATGTAAACAAGAAGTTATTCAATTAAAACATAAATATAATACATACAAATCCTCACTTACAAATGGGCCCAAGGATGGTGGAGTAGTAGCTTGTGCCACTGTCACTGGATCCAGAACAATCTTTTCTAGAATACCTGATTATAGCTTATATCTTTACAGCAGAAGCAAAAATACTCTTAAATATATTCAAAGACATCCTGTACATAACAATTATATAATCTTTTTTGACCCTCTTTCTTGTCTTCATGCTATCTAAAAACATTTAAAAAATCTTTTAAAGACCCACTTTTAATGCAAATTATTGAGTTATATAATTATCTCGCTACTGGCCAATATGACATCGTCTTCTGTTGGTTACCCAGCCACATGGGCATTTCTGGAAACGCAATGGCCGATTTTCCTGCTAAGGCAGCACTCAACAAATATGTGACACTTCTTCTTATCACATACTCAGATTACAAAGCAACCATTAGAACTTACATCCGTGATCTGCTGCAAAACAAGTGGGACACCCAGGTAGGAATCAATAAATTACTTGAAATAAAACCATATATTGGTTACACCTACTTGAGCTGTCAGTCCAAATTTGACGTCTTTATGCGACGATTGTAAAGCTGTGGATCCTCCGTTTTGTACCCCTTGTGATGAAGAAATCACAGTCAAGCATGTCGTGCTTGATTGTATTGATTTTGCCATCTAAAGGAATAAATATTTTAATGTCAAAACAATGAAGGATCTTTTTAATGTTAATTATCATTTAATCATTGATTTCTTTACAGAAATAGAATTATTAGATAAATTTTGAATAATATGTTTTGTAAATAGAACATTGATATTTGAAACATAGTAGTGGTAATTGTCAACTGCGATTGTTAGTGGCCGTACCCTCAAGGGGGTTAATGTAGCGTAAAATTATTGCCCCCCCCCCCCCCCCCCCCCCCACCACTGAAAGGGTACGTAAGTCCCAAAAATTTCAAAGTGAAATTTAAATTTACCAATATTTTCAACGTAGAATGTTTGTCATTGTAAATTTCGGCTACGTTTTCCTACAATCGCCAGGGGCTGAGGAGATGGTGTAATTCCAACTAGGGACCATGCAGGTAGCAAAAGTAATGCAAGTCCACTTGGTCCTCAGTATGGTGAGATACCTTCAGTTGTTGGTGATCTATAGCCTACTTTTATATCATGTGTTGTCCAAATTGTGATGTAGTTTTAACTTCATATGCTAGTTTTATACTCGAATTGTGATACTCTAGTTAATTTACCATACGGGTTTTATAATATCTACATGTTCTGTATAATCATGTTTATTCTTGTCACGATATTGCTGAAATATTGCCGATGTGACGTTAAATTATAACTCACTCACTCACTCACTCACTCATTATATGTTTACCCTCCAATCTTTACTGAAGAAATACTTTAGTTTCAAATAAAGAACATTTTACGTATACTTCGTTGACTTTCCCAAGGCACTTGGCTCAGTGCATACAACTATGGATTCTTTGATAATTTCATGGTATCAAAATAAATAAACATTAATATTTATGAAAATGAAAAGCTATGTGTACGTAACAATAATGAGATTTCAAAAACTTTCATCAACCAAATAGGAGTGAGACTAACGTGCATTTTAAGTCCATTTCTATTTACATTTTTCACTAAGGAATTAGCTATAAAAATATAATGATAACTGCAGTCATGGCAAATCAAATCAAAACAGTCTTTTGTAAATACTGTCAAACTCTTGACTTTGTTGGTAAAATATTGCAGACAAATCATCTTTCAAAATATTTATTTGATGCCAAAATACTCCCACTTTCATTAAATGTGGGGAGCACCCAGTGACAGCTGAATTATTTAATTAAACAGTGTCAGGTCAGTCTTCATTGTTTATAATTCAGGTTTCAGTTCTAATTGGGCCTCGAGAACATGAAACATAACACAAGAAATCGTAACAGAAGAGCGTTTCTTGAAGTAACCAAAAACATATCACACCGTCATTCTACTCTCACACACACGCACTTCTGATCTACCTTCTAAACTTCTAAACTACGATTATACTTCCGACCTAACCTTTTAATTGTCAAATTCGATGTGCCCCTTTAATTTCTAACACTCGACTTATTCATTCCTACACTAGTCGTCTCTCTTATCAACCTAATGTTACCTCATGATAAACACTTTTTTCCCGACCCAGTCTCAAAGGCCCAGATAACAAGGGAGGGAGTTCTGAGGTCAAGATCTCGTCACCCTACCTCTGTGAAACAAACGATTTGAATCTTGCATCTTGCTGTCTTTCCCATAGTTATTGTCTCAGTAAACCCGACGCAGTGTAGTTTCACTTATTAATATTCACAGAGCCTACATGTCAACGTCCTGTCAACTTTTTTTTATTGGAATAGGAAATAAAAGATTTAGAGTTATCTCCGTTCCATCGATATGCATTCGCTAAACATCGGTAATTTCCGTGCATCATATCTGATTCAGTGTTACTCAAGATAAAGAAGGGCAATCAAATAATTTGTCATTGGCAACTGGGTACATTAAAATGTACCTCGCTTGTATTTGGGGTACATTGAAAATGATATACTTAGCCAGTCAGAAACGACATTTATATGTGACGTAAACTACCTAGCTTTACTCACTGGTATATTCTGAGTGAAGTTGAATTCCACTTTATTTACGCTCTTTAGTTCATCCTAACATCTCTGGTAGGGAGACATGAAACGTACGGAATGTGAGGCGAGGTTAGTGCAGAAATGTGCAATATGAGGGACTTGTGACAGGTGTCGCAGACGGTGGTTGGGGTCCGGCTTGGGGAGAGGAGATATCAACTATGATCAGATCATCCATTAGGGGAATTAAACGGCATGTCAAAACAAATTCCAAATTATGATATCCAGTGGTCATGCCACCGATATATTTTGAGAAATTTGAAAATATTGCTGAATTTAGCCTTTTTATGGGTATCATATCATTCTATATATCTCAACATAAACTGTATAAAAGAAATACACGCAATATGTTAAAAGATGAGACATATTCAACTTACATTAAAATATATATTAAAATATCTTTGAGATGACCCTTGTAGGCATCACGTGCACGACCTAATTGCCATCTATCGTCTCGTCTATTGTGTTCAGGAGCTACTCTTATTTTTCTATGTTTTGTGCGAATTTAAGAGTAAACATTTATTTTCTTATTTCGAGTTACGCTATTTGAAATTGCGTAAATGTTTGGTATACAGAGTAGCAGCCTGAAAACAGAGTTGCAACAGTACAGTTATGACACGTCACTGACACTGACAAAATAACTCTCGAACCTGCCTCATCGCCAGACCCCGATCTACGTGGGTGTGCCGTATATATTTGGTATACGATGATATGAGCAAACATAAGCGAGTTTGACCACTCAATCCTTTTCGTCGTCTATTACGACAAACATGGGTTTCTGAAGTCCTTATGAAGAACGAGTAAGCGAGTGAGTGATTAATAATCAAAGTCACATCTCATGATCAGCCATGTCATGCCTGAGAAAGTTATGTAAGTAGTAATCTATAAGTTGGTTAAGGGAAATTGACTGGCTGGTCTAAGTCACGTGATCACCGTCAGGTAGCTCATAGGTAGGACGCAAAGGGCGAGGGAAATGAAAGGTGTGTGTTTTCTTATGCAGAAAACCTTTCATAAGGAGAGAAGAAGTGACGGGTTATGAATTAATGAATGTAGGACATGCTGTCCTCAATAGACAGACAGATACAATGTAGTACCTGTGCTCAGTTCGAATTGAGGGCTCTTAACAACTCACGTGTTCCCGTCCTTTCAAAGCGGCCACACTCGGCAGAGCGAGCGTCGTTTGTCAACCCTTTGTAAAGAAAAGCGTTGAATATGATTCAGTTCTGTCCTGACTCGGGAAGTTGATGTTTACACGCTCTGTCATGCAAGGTTTTCCTCTTCAATGTATCTAGTTTCAGATTTACTTCAGGACTGCAGTCAGAGTGTAATGTTTCTAAAGCAAATGGTCCGAAATACACATTGAAAGTATCATATCTAGAAATCTGATTGAAACAACACCATGAAAGTCACGTCAGTCAGAGTGTAATGTTTCTAAAGCAAATGGTCCGAAATACACATTGAAAGTATCATATCTAGAAATCTGATTGAAACAACACCATGAAAGTCACGTCATTTGGAAAGAGATCGCACGGACAGTAATGTAAAAGGTAGGAATCTGTCTATTGAAACAGTTCTGTCGTGCCCTGTTCAGATAGAGGATAGATTTTAGAAATTTACTACTTCATTCTCTTCATTTCAAAATCCAGACTGTACAGTACCTGTCAGCACAGTTTGAATTGAGCGCGCTTATCAACGCATGTGTTCCCGTCCTTTCAAATCGCCCGTACTCGGCAGAGCGTACTACTTGAACCTATTATTAACCATCTGTAAAGAATTATTCAGCCCCTGCCGACTTGCATAACTGAACCCGATGTTATTATAATAATATGATATGTCATGTTAGCTTTTCCTTTTACATTTAACGTTATGACAAATAAACCGTACGGTTTCACTTTAACCGTGTCAACTAAAATATGCATACAGTTTTACTCAAGAGCGTGAAATTTTGAAAATGGATGGTTTGAAACATAACTATATCATTTAGAAAACTGATTAGTGCAACACCATGGCCACGAAGGTAGGTTTGTTGAGAAAGAGTTGGAAGCTATCTATAGGACATCTCAGTGGCAAGCAACGTGATTTATGTTTCTGATCGTCATCCTTAATCGCAGAGTGCACATAGTTTAGGACTTTTCCCACCTTGGGAAGATACACTTCCAACTCATCATTTCATGATATCATAGCATCACATTTTAGAGAGCAAGATCACACTGAAAACCATAGCTTCATAATTTAGAGAGTGTGATCACACTGAAAACCATAGCTCCACAGAAAGTACTGAGTGCTCAGTGAGGACACGCATGG